>NC_045652.1:2982917-4387917 GCF_009829145.1 Chiroxiphia lanceolata
TGTGGTAGTTTTGATCTCCTTTGCCATTGAAGCCTTTTTATTTAGCACAACAAACAGTGATTTTTAGCTGTTTTTAGTACCCAGAGTTTTCGCTGTGGAGGATGGGTGGCTTTTGGTCTCACGTAATTTTTGGTTTGGCCTATTGTGATCTTTTCAGGGGAGGTTGCTGGTTTTGGCAGTTGCTTTTGCATCAATTGTTTATTGATCTCATATTTTCTAAATGAACAATGTTGGAATCACTAAGAGGCATTAATTTACCAAGAAAATTGTTCTTGGGGTGGATGCATGAGCATCAGCTATTCCAAAAGCAACCAGAGCCAGTGTTTACTGCTCTCCTGAGCTTCGTCCCAGTGATGTTTTCCTATCTTTCCTTGTGTCCTGAACCCTTACAGTACTTGTGATGAATATGAGAGCTGGTAGAAAAAACTTGAAAATTCAGTATTTCAATGAAAAATGATGCCTTTGTTGGGTTTGTCTTCTGTTTCCTTATGTGGGGTCGTGGCTACACTGACAAAAGCATTTTTGTGACTCTCACCTTGCTGTATAATTGAGGCAGTGACTGTGTCCGTGGTACTTGTGGGTCAGCCAGTACTTTATAGGACATTTATTTTACTAGTAATGGAAGTAAATCTGAAACAGGGTCTTCTGAAGCCCCATTGAATTGTTTAAATGAGTTAAATGTGCACTAAAATAGTTTCTGAGATCACATTTTCCTGCTTCTTTGTTAATGAGGAGCTGAAGAATAAAGAGCACTGAGACAACTGTGCTTCGAGGCTGCTGGGGACCCCAGAGCAGAGGGCTCCACTAACCCAGCAGGCAGCTGTGGTTACCTTTGAGTAGCGTTCAGGAACAAGATGATTCTTCCTCTGGATGCAGTTCCAGTGCTGGCAGTCAGTTGTTTATAGCTGGAACTGTTAATATTTGAGTTGTTAATGTGACTGCGCTCGTTATCCATTCTGGCTGCGTTCTCTGTGGCACTGGAGCAGTGCTGTCATCCTGGATTCCTGAGATACATCAGCCATCTGGTAGCTGGTAATGGATCTCTTGGTGGAAACCAGCTGTTTTGCTGGCACTGTGGCTGTTGGATGTGGTGGCAGGCTGGTGCTCTCTGGGCAAAGCTGCAGGGCGTGTTCATGGGCAAACACAAACGGGGCGAAGACACCCAAGTACTCCAGGTTTTCCACTCCCTCTCCCATTGTTGGCTGTGTTTTACATGCAGGCCATTCCCCTTGCTGATATCCAGGCAGGTTGTAGATGGCTCTGGGTTGGGTTTGCTCTGGAAGGTGGAGTTGATGATGGCTCATCACCTGTACCCTGTGTGGGCTCTGGTGCACGGGTGTGCTTGGCTGGGGCTGTGAACTGGCCTCTGTCATTGGGGCCACACATGTTTAGGAGATGGAAAAGGCCCCTATGCCCAGCCTGCTCTGCTTGGCTCCCTTCCACCTAGTTCCTTGTGGGTGCTCCAGACAGGGGAAATTCCTCCCTTGGGAACCCCTCAGTAGAAGCTGCCCATGGGTGAGACTTGGCTGTCATCTCTGGAGAAATCTGTGAATGGTTTGGATGTTTTCCCATCTAATGACCCCACCAAAAAAATTCACTCTGCCTCTGCTGATACTGTAGTATTTTTATTCCTGCTGCACTCAACACCTGCACTGAGGGCACTTCTCAGAAGGTTATTTAAGCATCAAGAGAGGCCGAACCCACCACCTCCCTGAGATAATTGTTGGCTTCCCACAGTGCTACAAGTGAGAGTTTTTGGCCCTGTTTCCATGATCACTTCAAACTGTACTGCCTTCAGAAGCAGTCCAGTCATCTGGCTGCAGCTGCTCTGTTTGTTCCTGCTTCTTCCCCTTTCCTTCTGCTGGCACAAGTGTTTGTGGAGCCATGTGGGAAGGAGCTTGGGCTGGAACAGGCCGTTTCCTTTGCTGAGCCCGTGTGGGTTGGTTCCCAGTGTGCATCACCCGACAGCTGTGGAGCAGCACGAGGAGAGGGGTAGCACAGAGGGCTGGGGCACTGCTTCTTCTGGTCTCTTGCATATCAAGAGGCTGTGACATCTTCATAGCTTGAATTTTGAGTGTTGGTTTCTGTGTTGTTGTTACTATTCTGCCTTTTGTCCGCTGCAACAAAAGGACTTCAAAGGTCAGAGTCTGTTGCCTGTGTGAGTGTTTGCAGGTTGCAGTTGTGGGTCATCTTTTATCCTGTGTTTGAAGAAATTCAACTACGCTTGTACAGACAAGGGAATCAGAAGAATTTTTTGAGCTCCCTGCTTTTTTTCCCTCTTCTATATGAGGGAGTCACACCTGGATACCCTCCAGATCCCAGGTGAAGCTGCTTTGAAATCTTGTAATGCTGGCATTCCAACAGGAGCTCACTTATAGTTGATTTCCATCATGACCTGCATCTTTTTCTGAAAATTGAGAAAACCAGTTGCTCAGAGGGATATCAGGTCTGCTTTCCTGGTCTTGGGATTGGCTCAGATCTCTTCAGACTTCACTGGCACATGTTTTTGTTACCTGTACTTAAAACCCTCTGGCTCTGTATGCAGCTGAACCTTGCCCACGGTCAGTGGGTCCCAGCTGAAGCTTTGCACTCTGTGTGCCTCTGGCACACCATCACTCTACCAGGCTTTGCATGAAATCCCAATCCTTGGATTTTTAATCATGTATCTTCCCGTTCCCCTGTCTAGGGGTCTGCCTGGCTGCTTCCAAACCAGGCAGCTCCTACTGCTGTTTCTCAGCTAATTGGATGGTTCATGGTGAGATCCCTCAGTGCTGCCTTGGTTGCCTGGGTAGCCACAGAACTTAAAGACCTTCCCCATAGCACCCACCCCACCTTGGTGGGTTCCTGCTGGCACAGTGCCGTGGTGGTGCTCATGTGCTGCTGTTCCATGCCCTACTTGCATGCTGCTTTTATGGCCACCTGTGTGCAGCTCCTGTTCTAGATCTTTCGAGAGCACTGGTTGAACAGAATGCTCTCGGGAGGAAGATTCTGGGCCTTTTGATTCACTTTCTGTTCCATCAGAAAGACTTTTGCTACCTGAGATCCGTTTCTTCCTTCTACTTGGACAGAAAGTTAAAAGGCAGGGACAGGCAATGTACCACAGTGACCTGCAGGGAAGCTGCTTCTTTTAATAAGAGGTTGGCTGTTCCCCAGTGCTCCTGTCTGGTCCTTCTGCAGAGCAGGGCACTGAGGCTCCATGCATGTAGCAGGGACAAATGCAGTTCCCTGAGCACTGACATGCCAGGCTGGAGCTGGAGAAGGACAGTGTCACACAGGCAGGGGACAGTGGCTGGGGCTGTATTTGGTGTTTGAGCTGAGCTGCTGCCATGCTGAGCTATCACTGAATGGGCTGGGCCTACCCTTCCGCTCCAGGTTGCAACAGGGCTTATCTGAAATTGGTTGAGCCTCTTCAGGCTGCCAGATCAACAGGAAATAATTTGCTAGGGTTAGTTTTGTGCTGGTAAAACACCTTGAAGTGGCTCAGTGGAGTAAGGCAAGGCTGCTCTCTGGGCAGCACCTTGCTGGCAGGGTGGTTTGGTTGTGAGCAGAACCAGGGCCGTGGGGAACTGTTGCCTGTGTGATTTGGTGCAGGCTGTTGGAGGCAGGACCAGCCTCTACCAGCACTCAGGCAGAGCCTGTGCATGGCAGAGAGCAGCGAGAGGGGCAGTGTGTGGGAATGGCAGTGCTGCCAGCTCCCTGCTGGGCAGGGCTCAAAGGGCACTGTGTCTGCAGAGCTCTGCTAGGCTTGTGCCCAGAGGTGCCTGGATTGCTCAGACCCAGCCTCTGCTGGGCAGCCTGTGGGTCTGCAAAGCCTTATGGCATCTCCTCCCAGCTTGGCTGTGAGGATCTGGAAAGCAGGAGAGGGCCCTGGGCAGTGCTGATGGTTTCATTCCTAAGGTAGTTTCTCAGGCTGGTCTCAGCCCAAGCCTGGGTGTTGCTGTGCTCTCAGCAGCTTTCCCTAAGAGTGCAGGGTCACAGGCCTGTTCCACCTTCCCTGTGGAGCTCAGCCCCTCCATCTGCCTTGTTTTACAGGGCTGGCTCAGATATTTGGGATACTGTGTGTAACTGTCTGGGTCTGATCCATGCTAGATGGTTTTATTGGCAGCCATGAGACCGAAACCCCACTGCTCCTCTTCTCCTTGGACTTCCTGCCTTTTCCCTGCTGTGCCAGCAGCAATCCTGCTGGAGAGAGGCACAGCCAGGAACCTGCTGTCTCCTCTGGCTCACTCTGTCTGGAGAACACATTGAGGATCCCGATTTCTTTGCTGTCTCCAGATGCCTGCTGGTGTTCCTCAACCAGAGTACCCTTCAGGTATGCAGGGCTTGCCTGGGACTCTGCAGCAGGCACTGCAAATGCTTTTGTTGCAGTGAGGGAGGTTTGAAAACTGGAGAAAAGCAGCTGGAGCCTGACCATGGAATGGATTGCAGTGGAATAGCCCTGGTGTTCTGAGGCTGTCTGTAGGAACATGTACATGCTGTGCTGGAGAGGAGCAGTGGTCTTGGAAAAAGCAGATGCCGTTTGTTTGTTTGGGTTGAATGAAGTTGGGGGTTTGTTTTGGTTTTTGTTTGGAATGTTTCTTGGGGAAAAAAAACCCCAAACCCAGCTTTATTTTAAATGCTGGTAAAATGGAATTTTTGGAAGAAAAGAAGTCAACATGGGAATAACATCAGTTGCCTGTTTAAATGGAAGGTTGGACTGTCTTTGAAATGACTCTACAAATCCTGAATGTATTTAGGATGCCTGTCAGTTTTAGGAGCATGCTCAGGCTTCTGGGCAAGGCTTTTCCTTCACTGTTTGGGTCAGTGGATTTCACTAAGCAGCTTTTCTTGATCATGTGCCAACTTTGGAATTTAATATACTCTCCCCCTTTCTTAGCCTGACCCACAGCACAGTGGATTTGCCTTTCGTTCTGGTGCTGTGACCTTGCTTTGGCACAGAGCTTTTGAAGGTGACTTTCCCAGAGTATCTGCAATCTACACGTTTCTTTCTTCCGTTTGTTTATTTTAATTGAAATGGACATTATTAATAATTTTTGTGCTGCTGCCACGTGCAGCTGATCCGTTAGAAGAAGGTAGATTTGCGAATGCCCTGCATTCAGCCTGTGTGCTCTGGAAAAGAGTTTGTTTCTATATTCCTCAGGTGAGATATCTAAAACAGCTCCTTTCCAAGGACTGAGCTGCTGGATGTGGATCCCCCTGTGTTGATGGGAAGAGGGGCTGGCAGGAACAGTGTGGAAGAGATCTGTAGAGTCAAGATTTGCGTGGAGAAGGAGGATAGGGAAAAGCTGATCACTCTTCTAGCCCAAGAACTGCAGGGCAACAAGTGAACCCAGGAAATTTGCAGAGGAACTGAAGAGGGCTTGTCATGCAGCATGTTTCAGCTTTGTCATGTGCAGTTATGAATAGTAAAAGTCTGCTTGGATTAAAGAGCGACTTAGATGAATTCTGGAAGAATAACCATTGGATGGACATGGAGATGGATACAGAACTGTTAAATGTGAAGACATCTCTGTTACAAGAAGCCTCTGAGTCATTCATAGCACATGCCATGGCTCTGTACCGGGAGGACTGTTGAGTGATCCTGTACCCTGCACCCCCTGCCAGGCATCCTCTGTTGGAAATGAGACACTGGCTTTAGATGGACAGTTGTCCTGACCTTGTGTGGCTGTGCTGAGGATATTCCTATCCTGCTGCTGTTGGTGACCACTTGACAGGACTGAGACATTGGGATTGATGATATGGGACCACTCAAAACGTGTCAATGCAGGCAACTCTGAAAAAAACCCCATTGGCCCCATCAAATACATGGACACTGGAACCTGAAACAGCAACCCCTAAAAATAACCAAGGGGTCGTTGTGAAACTCAGCAAGTGCTTTCAGTGCAATGCTGAGATAGAAATCAGTGACTGCAGCACTTTGAGTGAGAACCAGGTGCCTTATTGGGCTGTGACCTGCCATGCAGACTGTTTGACCATCCAGCTGTACATCTGTGTACACAGCTGTACATCCATGTACAGCTAGGCTGTACATCTATATATACACCTGGATCCACCTTCAGTCTCCCTGTTAACCCCCTGGAGACCTGCCTCCTGTGACCATACCCCAGCCCTTTTTGTGCCCAGGGTCAGAGGCAGTTGCCTGGCCTGTGCTGTGGATGAATATTCACAGTGGATCAGGCCCTGCAAACTCTGTCTTAGGTGTGTTTGTAAGGTTTATTTTTGGCCTCTCCAAATGCACACAGGGAGTTGGGAATGCTGAACAGCTTTGCCTGAACTGCATACTTTTGTTGGGAAGTGAACATGTTAGTAAGTTAAAAAGGTTGAACTGGTAGAGGGATTTGCTCCTAACTGCTCTGCTGTTACCCTTGAAACCCACCTGGCCTTTAACTACTGAATGCACTTAGACAACGATTTTTTGTGCATTTTGATGCTTTGCTATTTCAAGAACTCTTTAACTGTGGAAGTTGGGAGAAAGCAGAGCAATCCATTGCTCTGTCAGGATGTGAATTACATCTTCAGATATTCCGTGAGGTATTCTCCTTGTCTAAAGTACGAAGTTGAGTCAACTTTGGGGATAATTGTAGGGCCACAGGCTTGCCCCTCTGTGTGTGCATGCCCTGTCCTCCTCTTTGACATGTGTGCACACTGCTGGAGGTCCCATACTCTGCTCTGCAAGGGTGGCAGTGAGGGATACATGGATATTACTGTCTGTGGCAATTTTGGAAGGGAAACTGAAAACAGGTTTAATTGCAAAGTCTTTCACGGGGCGCAGCGTTATTGCAGCAGCTTTTGGGCAATACAGGTGTGATTCATTCTCTGCCTTCCTGGCTTGGCCTCACTTTGATAAAGCTGCAGGTCTTACATGTTTGTATTCTTTACACCCAGAGCTCCTGCTCGCAAAGGCAGCTCTGTAGGTGGACAGGAAGGAAGTTGAGTGATGTTGGCTCACTGAAGAGATGCTGCAAAAAGAGTTTCTAGTTCAGAGGCTCTGAAATTTGCCCTTGATGGCACAGAAAGGAGGCTCTTGAGTTGTGTGAAATGTTTGGTCACTCCAGAGTGGTGGCTCTGTCTTTGTTGGCTGGTCTCTGATTAGAGCATCTCAGGAAGACCTTGTGTTCCTCAGGGGTAAATGCTGGAGCTCTCTACCTTGCACCAAGGGAGTGTTTCAGGTATGAGAAATCTACTTGGCCTTCTGACCTCACTGTGAAGACAAGTTTGCCCATTTTGCGTGCAAGACCTTTCAGTAAATGTCTCGTGGCGGATTTACCCTCACCAAGTGCAGGCAGGAATTCCCCTAATACTCTCACTATTCCCATCTTATAGGAAGTCAGAACAGTTGTATTTGGGCACCCCTGTGGCTCAGGGTGGAGGGAAGGAAGGAACTATGTCCCTCTCGTGCACAGCACAGTGTCTGTGCACACAGGACCGTGGTGCACGTACGAAGGGCATGTCTGTACAGGCTGGGTCATGAATTCCCAGACTTTTGGGGGCCTGTGGTATTTGCTGAAACCCAACCTTCATCCACCTACAGCTGAGTCCTCCCTTTCTGTCATTGGGCTCAGCTGAGCAGGGCGCTCCTGGCAGCCAGCCCAGCTTGTGCGACCGAGCCAGCAGCTGGCCTTCAGCTCCTTTTAGATGAGATTCTCCTCTCCCTACCCCATCCAGATCATCCCCCTCTCCCTTTTGTTGACCTATTTCCCCCCCTGCCATCCCCCCTCCCCGTTGTGTATCTTTTGCAATGGTGAGCTTTGCTGTTTGTGCAGCTCCTTCCCAGAGCAGCTGCAGGGAGCTGTGGGAATATGGTGGAAATGCCGTGCGAGGCAGCGCGTGTTTTGGACAACCAGTGCCTAATTTAGGTTGGGAGGGACCCTTGCAGGTTGCCTGGCTCAGCCACTGTGGCTGGGATAATTCAGGCTGCTCAGGGCCTCCTTTTGTTGAGTGCTGAATGTCTCGAAGGATGGAGGTCCCTTTGCCTCTAGTCCTGGCCTAGGACTTGGCCTCTCTCAAGGAAGAATCCTTGCATGTTAAACTCATTCTGCATTTAAAATAAATGGACTGTGTTAACATTTTTAGAGCACTAAGTTTTAATTCAGTTTTTCTCCTTTTTAAGTTATTGTGCCTGCTGAATTAACTGACTGCTCTGTCCACCATGGTGGGGGAAGAGGCTGGGACACTTGATTTTTTTTTTTTTTGGTCCCCTATGGGATCTGTGGCCCAGGACAATGCTGGGATAGAATGGGATCTGTTGTCCCAGTCGGCACACATGCTGGCTTGCAGTTGTCTGTATGCTAGGAGAGAAAGAAATATGGGCTTGTGGTATAATTTAGGTTGGAAAGTTCCTGTGGAGGTATCTGAGCTGATCTTCCAGTTGTTTCTCTGAGCATACACAGTGAAGTAGGTGCTCTGCCAGTCTGAAAGAGTTGTGTGGTCCCTGTCTTACTGCCTGTGACCTAAACAGGAAGGGAAAACTGCAGGAGAGTGGGCAAGATGACAGCGAGTCACTCTGCTTGCTTTGGCATTTTGGTAACGCAGCGGTTTTTATTTAAATACCATATCATTATTATTTATGTATGAAAACCACTCTTAGTTCAGGATTAGTGCCAGTTCTCTAATGTTCGTGCTGTACTGGTATTGCTCTGTGCACTGTGTTGTGTTTCTAGAAAATGACTGCATTTAAAAGAGATTAGAAGCAGAAGTGAGAGACGGCCACTTGCTAATTTCTAAGTGGTAGGTGGGTAGGAAAGTGCAGTGTTTCAGCTTTGGGTGGGCAAGGAAGGGTGTCTGTGAGTCACAAGCTGGTTTTAGAGGGAGGTCAGTGGCTTTTGGTACTGCAGTCACTTAGCTGGTTGGACTGGATCCAGATCTCATTAAGATTTAATTCATAACTGGTTCTTAAGGAATCTGGATCTCGTAGTAGTCTCAGCAAAAATCTTAATGGGAGGCAACTCTCAAACTTGTGCCTGTGGTCTCAGCAGCTGGCTCGAGGTCCTGTGGGCCTGAGGAATGTGCCGTGTCCTCCGAGTGTCGGGTCCTGGCTGACCAGTGCGGTCACGAGCTGTGACGCCTGAGCCCTCGTGGGGCACTTTGGGAATCCATCCAGCCTGGGGCCTGGGTCCTCAGTCACAGCCTGGAGGAGGGCAGGGAGCCTCTCTCCGCATGGAGCGTGTCAGGGATGAGCTGGATTCCCTCCTGACTCTGATTTCTCCCCTCTCCCAGGCCTGAGGACAAGCGTGGGACAATGTCGGAGGCGCGACACGACAGCACGAGCAGTTTACAGCGGAAGAAGCCACCATGGCTGAAACTGGACATCCCGGTGCCAGTGCCCGTGACAGTGCCAGAAGAGCCCCCCCAGCCTGTGCAGGTACAGAGGGTGGGGCAGGAGCTGGGAAGGGGTGTGCTGGGAGCATGTCTGTGCCTGGGGTCTCTGGCAGTCCTGGCCGAGAGGAAGGCAGCGTGTGGTGGCAGGTCATGAGGCCACATAAGACGGGGCAGAGCCTTTGAGTGAATTTATGATCAGTAATTATCTCCCCTGAAGGGGATGTGGGAGGGATGAGGGTGGGTGGCTGATGTGCTCAGATCAGTAGATGTGAGTGTTTGGATGTGGGCATTGTGAAAACTGTCTTGGCTGGGGATATGGGAGTGAGTTATTCAAACAAGCACTTCTTAAGGGGACTGGAGTAGTGAAGGGCTCCTAGACTAACATGAGGGCCTGGAAGTGCTGCAGCTTGTGTTGAAATGAGCTGGGAATGAATCTGACTTATGAATAGCCAAAATAATGACAGGCTTTCATCAGTAACAGCAGAGAAAGAACAGTTACTGGCAACAAGAAGCTGTTACCAGCATGAGGAACATAAGAAGACCATGTGGGATGAGAAATAAATAACGTTGAAGAGTGCTGAAGCAGAGATGAGGTGATAGGTTAATAGAAACTGTGCAATGCGTGAGAGTAAAGTGTCCTTATTTGTCCTGGGAACAGGAAAAATATCAGGAATTTCTGCTAAGGTATCAAAAAGTGATATAGGGGTGAGACCTGGGTAAGACCAATGCTGGCTGCTCATGTGGCCTTGCTGCAGGAACAGAGACTTTGGGCCCCAAAGGCAGAGCTGGAGGGTCCTTGCTGCCCATCTCCATGGGTGGGTGCAGGCCTAGGTTCAGTCACTTATGTGGAAGAACAGTTTAGCCATCAGAGAAATGGAGGGTTATACTGCTTCCCTGGAGGGGGGCTGGGGACAAGCTTGGCTTAAGAGGGAACTTATATGGCACTTGGAATAGCAAGAACTGTCCTCTTCACCATTCTGTGATCCAGGGACTAAAATGTGCTTCAGTTTTGTGACAGCTTCTGACAGATAAACCTGGGTCCTGGTCTCCCTTCAGAAGGAAAAAAATTGGGGATCAGTCTGCAGGGATTAAAAAGGGAATACAGGCTGTTATCAATACAGGTTGAAACCTTCTGAATGAATTATTTAAGACTTTGATGGATGATCCCTTATCTGAAATCTCTAAATCCAGCTGGGCACCTTCTGGAGAGACTCTGTGCTGGAAGCTGGTGGAGGTGATGTTCTCTGAGGGTCCTGTGTACACAGCCCAGGATAAGAGTACTTCTTGTGCTCCTTTGGCTTGTAACCTGAGTATCTGTGCATTGCTTTTACATAAAACAGCAAAATTGTTAACATTAGTGAAAATCACGAGCTTCCTGGGCTAGGGGGGCTGAAGTAGTCTTGAGGCAGAGGTGTCTGACCAGAGAAACAGTAGCTCAGAGCTTCACTTTCCAGAGGGATAGTCTGCTCAGCCTGCATTGTACAAGTGGGAGATGGTGTTTCTGCCAAGCTGATAAAAATTTAATCCAGAGCAGCCCTGGGGAGGCAGTGGTATGAGCTGAGAACAGCCTGGTGAGCTGTATTATATTTGGTAGGTCACATTTAGCCAAGACATGCCAGGAGCTTTCAAACCTGAGTGTGCCCCAGACAATTAGGCTGTAAACAAAGCCAGTGTGCCTTTCCCAGCTTGCTTAGCCTGCAGCACTCAGCAGCTACAGCACAGACCCACCCACAGCTCTCACAGGCTTTTGATGCAGATCCAGAGTCACCAAACAGTCACCAAAGAAGCAAATCCCGCTGACTGTGCTTCTCTCCACCTTGTCGAGTGGTCCGCGAGTGTGCGGTGTGGGTTCCCCTGGCGAGACAAAAGCCAGGAGGGTTTGTTGCAGGAGCTCATGTAATACCTGTTGAATTGCTGAGCGTTCCCCAGCCTGGCTGGCCCTGTAGAGCATCCCTGAGGGCACTGACTCCCTCCTGCTTCCCCCGGCAGCCGATGCGGCGCCAGTTCCTGCGGAGCGTGAGCATGCCGGCCGACAACAGCCGCGTGCCGTCCCTGCCCCACGACGGGAGGAGACCGGTGCTACAACGACAGACCTCAATCACCCAGACCATCAAGAGGTGAGGCGCTGCTTCGGTGTGTTCTGCTGTCCGTTGCCACCCTCCATCTGTGGATTTGCAGTGTTCCTCTTGCCCTGTTGCCTGGCACTTGGGTGGCGCGTTGCCACAGCGGGGTGAGGTTGACTCCCTCATTATCCGTCGTGAGGCTGTGGAAGGGTGGGTGCTAATAGGTAGCTGGTATGTCAGCCTAGTGGTGCTATGTAGCCTGTCTTTAGTAAGTGAGGAGACGAGTCCTGGGAGGAGGATGGTGGTGAGCAGGACAGTGAATGGTTCTTGCCGCTTACCGACAGATTTTGGCTGCCTCCTGCCCCAGGGAGCCGGCTGTTCCTGAGTAACAGGGTGCCTCAGGCCCTGATGTTTAGCTGTGACTGTGCAGTGTGGTGTCCTGGACTTGCTTTGGTGCTGTGTCTGAGAGCACATGACTGCTAGGGGAGGCAGAAGCCCATCCTGAGCAGAGCAGGACTCTCAGCAGCTTGACTCCTACCAGGGCTCATTGGCAGGTCCTTGGCGTGGCTCTGAGGGGTGATGGAGAGAAGGGAGGGACTGCTCTGGTCATCATTTGTCCCCATGACCCAGTGGTCTCTGAACCCAGCCAGAGAGCTGGGTGCTCCTTCACTCCCCATGGCAAAGGTTTATCCCAGTTTGTCCAGAGGGAGTGGCTTTCCCAGCTGCTCTCCTGAGATGACTGGTTTGTATCTCTGGCCATGTGTCAGGCCTGCCCTGGGTCCCAGGAGCATCCCTGGAGCTCCACAGGTCAGAGGTTCTTCCAGCCATCCAGGCTTTGCCCACTCCTGAAGGAGCAACTTTCCAGCTCTGGGAGAGACTGATCTCCCACGCACTGTTTGTCTCAGACGTTCCCCAGCTGCCTCGGTGGGGAAGCTCTCCCCCAGCAGCTCTTCCTGATCCTGCTTCCTGTGAGGTTGGGAGGGCTGAGCTGTGAAGCAGTGTCTGCTCTTTTCAGGGCCATGGGCAGCTCCTGGGCCTGCTGGGGCTGTCCTTACACACTGAGACTGCCTCTTTCCTTGCCTCCCTGCCCTTGTCCTGCTCCTTGCCAGGACAGTTAGGCAAGGGCATGTCAAGGGTGAGGGGATATCCTGGGAGGGTGCTGTGGAGATGCTGACAAGAAGCATTGGGTGGGAGGGCCAGGGTAACCTCCCCCAAAGGTCCTCACAACATGCAGCTTGTGCATAGAGGAGAGGATTGGGGAACTGTGAGACACTTTGGTGCTGGTGTGACAGATTTGCCCCTGATGCTACTACACTGTAAGACAAACAAGGCACATGGAGCTACATTGAGAAGGAATGAGTGCTGGACAGTGGTGGTGAAGCTCCCACACACTGAGGGAGATGCCAGTGTCCTGCCTAGCACTGAGGTGGTGAGCAGACACGTGACTGTTGCACCAACAGACCCTGTGACGTCTTCCTTCCCAGGCTGCAAGTGCTAGGGCTCAGGTTGGTGGCTGCCTGTGCCTAGTGTATGTATTTTGTACCCTTGGAAGTACACACAGGGTGCCCCAGAAGAACACAGACAGTTTTGGAAGGCCTGGGGGTCTTCTGTAGGTGGGGGGGGGTTCAGTGGTGTTTTACCATGCCCAGTTGTGCATCATGGGGGGTGGCCAGGTCTCCTCCTCCTGGGCACCTTCTACAGAGTGCTGTGGGATGTGGGTGGGAGAGAGGTGCAGCAGTGGGTAGGAGTTTCTAAGGGGCAGAACTGCAGGAGATGCACACATGACACAACACTAGCAATAAAGGAAATGAGTGGATCAGAAACACGGACAGGGAACCGGAAAGTACCAAGGAAAGGCCCAAGATTCTGTGCTCCATTTAGCAGAGCTAGAGGTGCAGTCTAGAATTGCAGACTGTGCATCTGTAAATGTGTTTTGGGGATTTGTTCTGGGAGTCCTGGAAGGCTGACTGACGAGTTTTCTGCTTAACACAGCCCTCAAGATGCACAGAATGTGAAACTGCAGCAGGACCCCACACCATTTTGTTCCCTGGGGCTTGGAGGACACAGATCAAGTGTGAACCTAAGGTCAAGCCTGTGTAATGCAGAACATGGCATGGGAGTGATTTAGGTGCCTGAGTGAAGGCATCCAACACTATTTCCAGTCTCCCAGGGTGTCCAAAGTATCCATAGGAGGCAGCAGATGTGGCACAGATAGACCTGTGCATCAGGCAAGATCCTGCCAAGGTCAACCAGGATGGGCCCATGGCTCCTCCAGTGGCAATCAGGCACCTTAGATACAAGCAGATCATATCCTGACCTGCTGACACCTCCATGGTCTCACACTCTGGTATCCAAAGCCAACCAGTGGGATCTGTAGCTCAGTGTCTGGGCAGAAGAAGGCAGGTCACAGAGGTCTGAGGGGGACTGCAGCATCCCTGGTATCTTCAAGAGCAATGAGAGACATATGTCAAGAGGTGCAGATGCACCAGAAGGATTCAGCAGCCTCCTGGGTTCAGAGATGCTGTTGTGTGGCTTGAGTTTGGTTGTTTCTCTCGGGTCATGCTCTCAGCTGGAGGGCCCTGTCACGGGCAGTGTGGCACAACTGCTGCCAGCGGGGCTATGGCAGGAGACAGGGAGGTGCTGGATGCAGGTGGCTGCTCCCCTCCACAGCCCTGCAGGCTCCTTGCCTTCAGCTCTCTTTTCTTTGCAGCAGACAGGTTCGGTTTCAGAGGAGTCAGACCCTGCCCGCTCGCGGGCCCCGGGCGGGCAGGAGTTCCCTGAGAAAGCGGCAGTCCCTGCCCCGATCGTTTTTCAGGTACTGGTGGCACTGAGTGTGAAACCCACCCCTGCATGTGTGTGCAAGGGCTGTTGTGAACTGCACAGACCATGGCTGTTGCTGAGACCATGCTGAGACCGTGTTGGCTTCCCAGGAGGTCTGTGAACAGGCGGAGTGAGAAAGTTCATGTGTGCTGCTAACGAAAACCAAGTGTCACTCCTACTAAACGTGTAGGCAGCTGTCAATAAGTAGCATGGACTAACAAGCTGTCCACCCGCCAGCCTCACTCCCTCCTGCCTTTCCTAACAAGCTGTCAACCTCCTGGTGTTCACCTAAGCTGGAATATCTCCCCAGGGCAGCCACAGCCCAGCACTGCTGTCAGTGCAACATGGGGCTGTGCATATGCTGACCCCAAAGCCTCCTTGGGGCAGCAGGGGAAGGAGAGGAGGCAGCACTGAACAGATGCTGTCATGTTGTTGCAGATGGGGCTCAGAGCTGGTGAATGGAATAGAGCGTGTCCACTCTTACCCTGTTGACATCATGGCTTTTTCTAATTCAAATGTGACTGTCTTCTTTTTGAGGTGGATGTCTTTGTTTACTTAGCACCAAGGAGATGAGCCAGTCCAGGGCCCAATGATCACCACCCTGAGTCTGGAGCTCAGTAAACTTTAAAATCAGACAGACAATGTGATTTTGTGTGTGGCAGGGACTGGACTTAATGCCCAGGAGTCCGTTCCTGTCCCACCTTCCTCACTGCTGCCCTTGGCCAGCTGCCATTCTGGCACTGTGACCACCTTTGGGACTGTTTGTGTTTGGTCTTGAGCTTTCAGGGCTGGTCAGCTCCACACAACAGAAGAGCGAGATCTGACCTCTGATGTCGGTTGTTACAAGCGCTCCAGGGAGTCTGTAGGACATCATGGTGCTCCCCAGCTGAACAGAGGCATTCAGCATCTTCCCAGGATGCTCCAGGTGCCCTGAACTCTGTAGTCAGCTCTCCTGGACTATCCTGGCTATGATCAGAGGGCTCTTTGCCCTGGTCCTGGCCCAGTAGTGTTGGCAGTTCAGGAATGGTCCTCACAGAGCAAACAGCTCCAGTGGTGCTTGTCCTTCCAGGCAAGTGGGAGCACAGTTTTGGAGGGCTCTGAGGCTGCTGGTGGTGCAATGGGCCATTGCTCAGCAGGCTCATGTGGGCACAAATGACCCTCAGCCCTCTCCTTTTGAGGCCCCATGTACGGGCTTGTCACCCAACATCACCTTGCTGTTGAAATAATGGTTACAGAAGTCCACAGAAAGTTCTCTGAGTTGTCAGACTGTTTTGTGGCATGTGTTGTGCCATTGAACTGCACAGCCAGGGCATTACCTCTGTGCTGAGGCTTGGGGAATCTGCCAGCTGAGGTGCTGGCCCTGGGCCCTTCTGCTCTGAGCAGAGACAGAGATTGCTCTGATGAGATGTGGGAGCAGAGCAGTGCTCCAGGACATGTATCCCCATCTCTGAGGGCTGGCATTCAGAGACATTTAGGTCAAAGAGGTCAGATGGATTCTAGCCATGGTCCATGTGACCTCATGCCTGCTGAAGGGTCTGTTCCATATCTTTGAGAGAACAGGGAAGGCTGAGGGCAATGTGTGGTATTTGCATCTGCAGGTTTCAGCTGGAAAGGCTGTGAGTTTCAAACTCACACCTTCTTGCAGGTGGCAGGTTGATGGTATTTTTGCTCAGTAGGGTATAAAACCACAGGACCAGTTTCCAGTCTTCAGTGTGGTGTCTCAGTTCCCCTGTGTGGCCTAATTCTGCATTTGTCCCAGCCTTTACTCCAGTGTGTGTTTTAATACTCACTTTGTGATCTGTGAGGTCTTGCTTCTCAGCAGCTGGAAATCCTGCCCCTGAGCAGGGGGGCTGAGGCCAGGGCTTTGGGTTTGTCTTGGAAGGACTTTCAGGTTTCAACACCTGGGCCAGTCAGCTGTAGGCTGAGAGAGCTTGTCATCTCCTGAGGATGAATTAACTGTGGTGGGAAAGGCTTGGCAGGGTGTGATGACCTCTGTAGGTTTAGGGTACCAGCTGTCCTGCAGGATTTGAAGTAGGTTTTTAGTCTGACTTATCCTGATCCCTCTCTGCCTTCCTTGGGATTTTGCTTCTGATCCACTGCTCTTCTGTGACAGCAGCCAGTTGGCAGCAAACCTGCCTCGTGGCTGCAAACCTGTGCTCCTGCTTCTGCACCCAGCAGCTTAGAACTGTGTGTGTGTGCCTTAGCAGAGCTCAGGACCACAGCAAACATTTGCTATTCATGTTACCTTTGAGGAGGGTAGAAATCCTGCAGCATGAGATGGAGAAGTTAGGGATATGCTGTGAGCGTGTGTGTGGTGGGGGGACTGGGAGAGAAGAGTGAATTCTGGAGGAGCTGCTGAGCCATGGAACAGTACAGTCCCACAGTGGGGACCTAAAGCTGGCCTGAAGATGGTAAGTGTTTGCAAAATATGGGTTTTAAAGTAAAAAAAAAAAATAAACACCTTTCAGTAAGTTATTTTCTGAATTTCTGTTCCATCTTTTTTCCTTTATTTTTAGAAAAACTCAGAACAAACTGTCCTTTACCCACAGTGAATCTCTCCTGGCATTTGTCTTCTGTCTTAAGAGACAAAATGCTGTTGATGGTTCTGGCCAGCATCTGTCAGGTTGCTAAAACCAGCTGAGGACAAGCTGCAAGATGCTCATGGGGAAGAGTTCTGCCTGTCTTTGAATTGGGGTGGGCTGGAAGTGACCACCAGGGGCTTTTGTCTCTTCGTGTGCACGGTCCAAGCAAACCTAAATGCTTCTTAGCACTTGTCTGCTGGCATCTTTCAGAGGCACAGCAGACTGGTTTGGGGTGAGCAAAGACAGCGATGCGACTCAGAAGTGGCAGAGGAAGAGCCTGCGGCACTGCAGCCTGCGCTACGGGAAGCTGAAACCTCAGGTCATCCGGGAAATGGACCTGCCCAGTCAGGACAATATTTCTCTAACGAGCACAGAGACTCCCCCTCCCCTCTATGTGGGACCCTGCCAGCTGGGCATGCAAAAGGTGAGTGCCCTCCTGAGTTCCCTGCACCGTGCCTGTGCTGCTGTGGGAGCTGTGACCTGTCTGCGGGCTGAGCTCTGCCCAGACATGTCTGGGCTCCCTGCTCAGACACTTCTCACGGCTCAGGTACAGTTTGGCAGAGTTCCTCCTCCAGCAGCCTCTCTGGTGTCGTTGGCTGAGATCCCTCAGCTGTGCCAGCAGTAGGCTCAGGGCTGTGTTTGTCATGCTGGGACTGTGGTGATTACATGTGTACAGCGTGTCCAGGAGCTCTTTCAGCTCGGGCTTTTTGCTGCCATTTGCAAGGATGGAATTCTGTTGTACAGAGTGGTCGGTGTCCTGGACCCAGATGTGCAATAACAGGCCTGGTATTACTCAGGACACTTATCCCAAGCAGGACACAGGCCATAGCACAGCTACTGTCCTCGTAGAAACCTGGTTATGTTTTAGGACTTTGGAAAGTGTCTCTTGCATCAGTGATGCTACAGCTCTGCTCTTGGGTCCTCAGAAATGGTTTTGTGTGCCTGCAAAGGGCATCTGTAGCCTCCCACTCACTGCCTTCAAGTGTGACCCCAGGGGACCAGGCCCAGTTGAGCACATCCAGTTACCAGCACCTCTGAGCTAACCCACAGTATCCCAGCCCTTCCCTTCGCTCCTCTCATCAACACTAATTGCTGTGGTTGATGACTGTGCTTTAGTGAGCCCCACTGCAACCTGGGCTGGTGGGAAGCCATTCCTGCCAAAGCAGGACCTGAAGCCTGGCTGCACCACTGAAGCAGAGGAGAATATTGTGCATTTTTCAATGAAGTTTCACTTTGTTGTGCTCTTTCCTGTTTCCTTACCAGTTGGTCTTTGGCCCCAGGAGACTCAAATACTTTTGGGCTGTCTGTGGGCTACATTAAATCAGAACATGGTGTCAATAGGTGTGTAAGCCCATCAAGCTTCCCGTTGAGTGTTCAGCTGTGGATTAAAAAGGCTCGTAAAACCTTAGGATAAAGCATAGAGGTCATATGGAAACCACAGCTGTGATGATGTAAGGACAGAGGCAAGGTTTGTAGCTGAAGGCAATATTTTCATTACGTTGATTTGTATGTTTGGAATAAGTGAGAGCTTTGGCCTGAGGAGTCCCAAAGAAGGGCTTGCAGCTCCTGGAAACTTGCCTGCTCCGTCCAGCTGTTAAACCTAATTAATGGAAGCAGATGTAAATATACAGTTAAGCTTCAACAGGATAACAAGATACTGTTTTAGTCCTGAGCTGTCCAGTATCAGGAAGGAAACTAGCTGGAGAAAGAACCTGGCTGTTTTCAGGGATTTCTCAAACTCCTGTTTAGACAGCACATTCTCTGTCTGTAGAGCTCACTGGCATGGGAGAGAGTGAAACCAAGAGCTCAGGAAGGGCTGAAGGAGGTTTGAAGTGTCCTGTGAAATTCTGGAACAGTCTGGGTGACAATAGTCAATACCAACAACAGAAAACAAAAAGGGAGAGAGGGAGGGGTTTGGGGACTTGGATTGAGTCTTACAGCTAGGCCTTAGCTTGCAGTAGGCTATTCTGGATCTCCCTATTGTAGAATTGGTTGTTGGTCCACCCAGCCTGGTTTTTGGTCAGTCCCAGGAGCCAGGAACCTGTCAGGGTCTCAGGATGTTTGCCTGGAGGGAGGAGGGCTCAGGGGGGAAGGGTCTGGGGGTGAATGGGCTGATGTGCTGCTTCTCTCTGCAGATCATCGACCCCCTGGCCCGCGGCCGAGCTTTCCGCATGGCTGAGGACGCCGACGGCTGCAGCATCCCCCACACCCCCATCACCCCCGGGGCCACGTCCCTCTGCTCCTTCACCAGCTCCCGCTCGGGCTTCAACCGCCTGCCCCGGCGCCGCAAGCGCGAGTCTGTGGCCAAGATGAGCTTCCGAGCGGCCGCGGCCTTGGTGAAGGTACAGCCAAGGGAAGGGTGGCAGGGAAGGAGCTGCTGAGCAGGGAGGGTGGGGAGAGCCCCACGTGGCTGTTCTGTTTCAGCCACGTGTCCAGGAGGCAGGACTGGCAAGAAGCGGGGATGGTGGCTTGGTTTTTGCTTTCCCTTCTGCTTTCCCTTTTTTTACCTGGGGCCTTTTTTTGCCAACAACCTCAGAGCATTCCAGCAGGTCCAGTTCAGTCTGCCTGGAACTTTGGGTGGTCCAGCTGCTCCTGGCGAGCAGTCATGGAACAGGAGAAATACCCAAGGCTATTACCATACAAGTCTCTTTATCCTTCCATGTGTCTGCTTTCCTGGGCCCAGTGACCTTTTTGCTGTGCCCAGTACCACCCATCACTGTGGTTTGGTCAGAGACATGGTACAATATGTGGTGGAGGAGCCTGGAGTTGGGCACTGTGGATTGAGGAGTGGGGTCTCACCCGTGAGTCTCACCAGGAAGGTGTCCCACATCAAGTCTGTTGTGCTCCACACACAAGCGTGAGGCAGCTCAGCACTTGGGCTCCCTGTGCACTGGCTGGGGTGGCCCTGTGTGTGCCTGGCAGTGACCTGGTGCCCCTTTCTCTGGCTCAGGGCCGCTCTGTGAAGGACAGCACGCTCAGGAGGGCTCAGCGGCGCAGCTTCACCCCGGCGAGTTTCCTGGAGGAGGACACGGTGGATTTTCCGGATGAGCTCGACACTTCTTTCTTCGCTCGGGTGAGGGGCAGGTCTGGCCTGGTGCTGGCCCCAAAGGCAGGGCAGGACTCTAGTCCTGGCAGGACTGTGTGTTGCAGGCAGCAGCACCGCTTTCTGCCAGGGCTGGTGACACAAATGGGGTGTTGGCATCTTCTGATGGGACTTCTGTGTCTCTGCCCAGGAAGGAGTCCTTCATGAGGAGCTCTCTACTTACCCGGACGAAGTGTTTGAGTCGCCGTCAGAAGCTGCAATCAAAGATGCTGAGGTGAAACCTCCAGATCAGACAGATCTCACAGGAGGTGCCTTGGACAAAAACGAGCTCGAAAGAAGCCACTTACTACTGTGAGTATCTTCCTGGAGGCTGCCAAAGCCTAACATGGGGTGACCAACCCATCTGGAGTGGGACCTTCTGTGTAGAGGAAGCCATATGAGTGCTGTGGGTGCCTGGTGCAGAGCTCAGAGCATGGCAGTGATGGGTTTTCTTTAAAACCAGCTACCCAGGCATGTGAAAGGTGACTCTGAGGCCAGCTCTGCAGTCTCTCCAGCAACTTCCAGCCTCACTTAGTGTGTTTCAGAGATTGTATAATGCCTTGAGGAAACAAAAGACACTTTAAATCAGCTGTGAGGGTGCTGGGGGCCCAGCCTTTGGCTATGGAGAGCGTAGCAAAGACAAGAAGGCTGTTGCCATTGCAACAGTCACCAGTAACTGTTGTCTTGCTCCAAGGAGCAGTGTGAAGCATTGCTGAGTGTCGAGCTGGGCTACATTCCTCACTTGAAACGAGGGAAAGGTGTGGCACTGATGCTGAGAGCCCTTCAAATATGTGGGTGGTACTGTACTGTATGCCTAGATTTTTTCCACCTGAGTAACTGGTACTGAGTAATTGCTCCGTGTCGTTTCCGAGTCAGCTCTAGCTTAGCTGGCAGCTCACCCCAGCACAGAGCTCTGCTGGGTGTGAACATGGAGCAGACAGGGAGGTCCTTGTTGTGGTTCTGCTGCTCACAGCCCATCTTGCTGTGTTGGCGCTTTCCCTTCAAGTGTTTCCAAGAACTTGGCTCAGCCTTAACATAAGGGGAAGCAGCAAGTGGTGGGAGTTTGTTGTCACTCCTCTGAGGTGGTTCCAGTCTTCTTGGCACCACTTGGATCTCCTCAAATGGCTGTATTTATTGAGGAAAATACATTTCTTTCACACTTCAGAGGGCTGTTATCAGAATCACGGTTGGGTGTCCTTTATTTGGTCAGGGGTTTGTTTTGGCACAGGCTCACAGCCCAGCACAGGGAATACTGGGAAACAGCACCTCTGTAACACAGAAACCACTTCAACTCTGGGGCAAGTGGAATCTGCACCTTCTGTGGGAGAAGGACTTCCCAGGGGAAGTTGGGGTGTTAGAATGCATCTTTTGCAAGGTGTACTATATTGAAAAGAGCTGAAGTTTCCTGCAGGATTTTGGCTAAAGAGGTTCAGATTCTCGCTCATCCTGTTACCTGCCCATTCTTCAGAGCTGTCGTGCTCCCTCCAAGATGCTCTGGTGATCTTTCTGCAAAAAGTTTGTTAGCTGGTTTCTCTCACCATCTCTGACAACCCCTGTCTGTGTGCAGAGTGGGACATTTAGGAAACCAGAGGAGGTCCCCTGGACTAGAGCACATGCCAGGGACATGCCTACTACAGTGCCAGGCAGTGAGGATGGTGAAATGGGAGGTTACTTGGCTTTTCTGATCAGGGTTTGAATGCTGGAGACCTGAACCTCCATGCTGCTGTTTAAGAGCAAGGAAATACAAAACTGCCTGGATATGATGGAGACTTACAAAGCAGGTACTATTCACCAGTAACCTGTGCAACCTTCATCAGATCTATTTTGGTAAAAAAGCCTCCTTTTAACTCAACATGCTTGGGATTTTTATTGTGTTGTTGAAGCCTGGTTTTGTTGTTCTGAAAAACGCACACATTGGTACAAATAAAGGGGGGAATGGAAGAGAGATTGTGAGAGGTAACTGGCACAGCTTGCAGCATGTGACAGTGCCACTTTCTTTTTCGGTTCTCCTCTGTCTGATTGGGTGGGCACAGGAGGTTTGATCTGCCAGTCCAGTCCCACTGAAGTGCTTCAAAGGTGGGGATTTCCACTGCTGGGCTAAACTCCACTTCCATTTCACAGCAGAGACCAGAGCAGGAGGAATGAAGTAGAGGAGTAAATTGATGTGCCTGAGGCTGCAGATGTGCCTGTTACTGGAACACTTTAAAGCCTTGAGAGCTCCTCAAGTGGGGCTTAGTTTGGCACAGCTGCTTTGTGCCACCTTCTGCGCGTCATCCTGTGCTTTCATCTACTGGCCCCGTGCAACCCTTTGAAATGCAGCTTCCACTTCACGGCACCTTGTGTGCCCTCAGCAGTGGGACAGGCAGAGGTTCTGCTGCCACCACAGAGCAGGGGAGGGCTGTTCCCCACGGCTGTCCTGCTTTTGGTTGCAGCCCCCTGGAGCGCGGCTGGAGGAAGCAGAAGGACGGGGGCCTGGCGCAGCCCAAGGTGCGCTTGCGGCAGGAGGTGGTGAGCGTGAGCCCCCAGAAGCGCGGGCAGCGCATCGCCGTGCCCGTCAGGAAGCTCTTTGCCAAGGAGAAGAGGCCCTACGGGCTGGGCATGGTGGGCAAGCTGACCAACAGGACGTACCGCAAGCGCATCGACAGCTACGTCAAGCGGCAGATCGAGGACATGGACGACCACAGGTGAGGCTGCAGGCGGGGAAGGTCCCCCGCACAGCCAGTGTGTGGGTGAGTGCTGTTGCCCTCTGGTGACTCAGGTCACTGCCTGGGGGTGCTGCTGAGACCCCCCAGTGTGTATCCCTGGAGTACAGGGCCAACTGCAGCAGGCAGCGCTGTGTTGGTGTCACCGTGCACTGGGAGCTCACCCGGCTCCTCATGTTGCTTTGGGTGTCTTGATCTCTGCTGCCTGGAGGGACTGCAGGTCTCTGCCCCACCACCACTGTCTTGTGATGAACAGGACAGCTCAGGTATCCCTGTCTCTGATCATTCCCCTAGGGTCATTATTTCAGACACATGGCACAGTTTGGCACCAGGCTTCAGTGTTCTCATGGATGTTTTCTTGGGAAGGGGTGGTTTTCTGGTGTAATGGGGGAGTCAGAGTAAGCAGGGTCTGTCTGCTAGCAAGGCCTTAGATCATCACCTGCAGTCCTGTGCATCCCTAGGTGATCCTGGCTGTGTACCCAGGTTTTGGTGATGTCCCTGGGGAAAAACAGCAGCTTTTCTCCTGTGTTCTGCGAGTAGGTGCAATATGCCTGGGTTTCTGCCTCTGATCTTTTCCCTTTGCCTCCATCCAGGCCTTTCTTCACCTACTGGGTCACCTTTGTGCATTCCCTCATCACCATCCTCGCTGTGTGCATCTACGGCATCGCCCCTGTGGGGTTCTCACAACATGAAACTGTTGATTCAGTAAGTGAATCTCCCTCACTTGCCTGGAGTGTCTCAGCTTTCAGCTGCTGGCTCTTATGTCATAGTCTTCAGCATATTGGCTACTTGCCTGAGGGCCTTGATGGCTGAATTCTGGGTGTCCAGCCGTGGGGGGCTGCCTGCAGCATCTCTGTGAGCCCCCAGACCATCATCTCTCCCTCTTGCAGCCACCTTGCTCTTGACAGCAGATTATATCTGACACAAAGCATGGTGGGCTCTTCACAGGCTCTGGCTCTGGCTGTGCTGGCAGCACTTCCAAACAACTTGTTCCCCTCCTGGTGGAGACCAGAAGGATGTTCATGGCAGGGAAATATTTCAAACCTGGGCTAAATTTTTGCGGCAGTCGCAGGATTTTGCTCCTGGCAGGAGCAAAACTGACCTGTTTGACTTTGAGAGCTGATCCTGAAGCTGTTGGTAGCCTTCCCACACGTTGTGAAAGGTCTCTGGGGTACAGCCATGCCCCTGCTCCGTGCAGGGAATGCCTGGGGAGTTTCTCACCTACGTGTCTGACAGCTTTCAGAGCACTGCCACCAGCACCTGGGCCTGCACTGCCAGCTGGTGCTGCCTGTGCTGCTGAGCTGTGTGAAGCTTTTTGCAGGCTCTCAGGCCACTCCCAGGTCTCCAGGCCTTGGAATTTCTTGAAAGTTAAAGTAGCCAGAGATAGACATTTGAAGGGAAATCTTTAAGATGAAGGTGCCCAAGTCTTGACAGGGGTGATCCTGCAAAAGACCTGTTTGAGAAACCATGGGCCCAATCATTGGCTGTGGGGATTTCTGTTCATCCTGGGGGCTGTTTCCACCAACCCCTGCTGCTTGCCCTGCTGACCCTGTGGGCAGGAGCTCACAGGGCTCTTGCTTTCTCTCCTTGCAGGTCTTGCGGAACAGAGGGGTTTATGAAAACGTCAAGTACGTTCAGCAGGAAAACTTCTGGATCGGCCCCAGCTCAGTGAGTGCTGTTGGTGGCACTCTTGGTGGCACTGTTGGTGGGCAGATGGGGGACTGTGCCCTGCAGTTGTGCCATCCCACTGGAGCCCTCCACTACTTGGAGCTTGGGGATCTGCCGTAACTGTCAGGGAGCAGCAGTGCTCCCAGCCCCAACTACCTCACAGAGTGGGCTGTGTGGAGGCTGGGATTGACCTGGGCACTCCTGTTTTGCACCCTGTCCCTACAAAGCCAAGCTTGGGGTTGGAGAAAATGCAGGAATTGTATGGGGTGTGGACAGCTTTCCTGATGCCATTCCACCTGGGAAAGACAAAGATGAAGAAATAATGTCCCAAAGTTTTCTTTCCCAGCCACAGTGCTGGCCTTTCTGGGGCCATGGGAAAGAAAATCCCTGAACTTTTGTTCTGGGCCTGTCTTCCAAGCAAATACCGAGAGTGTACCTGGTGTGTGTTGGGCTTCATCATGCAGGACTTGTCCCTGGTCCCTTGAGTCTGGATAGGGGCACCCCATGTAGTTCCCCCAGCCTGCTCTGCCCCTTGGCTGAGCTGGGTGTTTCCCTCTCTGCCAGGAGGCCCTGATCCACCTGGGGGCCAAGTTCTCACCGTGCATGAGGCAGGACCAGCAAGTGCACAGCTTCATCAGCGCCAAGAGGGAGAAGGAGAAGCACTCGGCCTGTTGTGTGCGGAACGACAAGTCGGGCTGCGTGCAGACCTCGGAGGAGGAGTGCTCAGTGAGTGCCAGGGCCCCTTCCCTGCTGCCCCTGGTGCTTCTCCCTCCCTGGGCTTCATGGTGACACCTCTCCTCTCTCCTGCAGTCCACGCTGGCCGTGTGGGTGAAGTGGCCCCATCACCCCAGCACGCCGATGCTGGCAGGGAACAAGAGGCAGTTCGGGTCTGTTTGTCATCAGGACCCCAGGTAGGTCCTGCCTGGCCCAGCTGCCATCCTGGGGGACAGGGCTGATGGTCAGTCAGCCCCAGGCCAGTGGATTGCTGGATGGGACAGCAGCTGCTCTGCAGACCAAGGGACATGGGGCAGTGATGTCCCTGCCTGTCCTGGCGACTGCAGGGGAGGCTTAGGCAGAGTGTGACTGTATTTCTGCTCGCCCCTGGTCTCCACTGGTGTTGCTGCCCACCTGCACAGTTGCTGTTGTGAGCTGTGGGTGCCTTCCTCATCCCACTCCCCCTCCTCCCCTGCTCCCCACACACACAGTTCCCAGCACACCTCTGCCCCCAGCCCTGCCAGCTGCTGGGTGGCACTGCACAGTCACTGGGGGCTGATGTAGAGCTCAGAGCAGCTGAATTCCCACTCTCTGGGTGTGTCCACCTGGAAAGGATCCAGCTGGTTGCTGGGCAGCTGCCTGCTCTCCTGCCTTTGTGCTGCAGCGGTGACTAGAAGGAGGCTGTGGCTTTGATGAGCACGGTCTTGGCTGATCTGGGGGACAGAGGGGAGCTGTGGGATGGCAGCCTGGGGACAGGGACAGTGTGGGAATCCTGCCTGATGCTGGGGAAAGGTAATTCAGGCTGATTGTGCTCTGTTGCTGCAGGGTGTGTGAGCAGCCAGCCTCGATGGAGCCCCACGAGTGGCCAGACGACATCACCAAGTGGCCGGTGAGCATCCCGGGAGGCACAGAGCCTGCAGGGCAGCTGGAATATGGCACTGGCATCCCCCTGTGCAGAGCCACAGCTGTGCTGGTGGAAGGACAGGCCCTCTGGTCCAGCTTCTGCTGCTTGTCACAAGCACCAGCTCAGGGCAGCCATGGTCTGCCTCACCGAGGCTCAGAGCCCTCCAACAACACAAGTTGCCCTGTGCCAACTAAAGCCCTGGGCCCTACCAGGGTAACAGGAGGATGGAAACCAGCTCAGCCTCAGGGCTGGAGAGGAGGTGGCAACTGATGCTCAGGCAGATGGAGTATCAGGCAGCATCCTGCTGTCGGAGGGAGGCCTCTGTCTGGGAACTGGCTTCTTCCCAAGGGGCTGTTTTGACTTTATCCAGGCAACAAGCAAAGCTGTGGCTGTCTGACTGCAGCCTGTTGTTGTTTTCCAGATCTGCACAAAAAACAGTGCTGGGAATTACACCAACCACCTCCACATGGACTGTGTGATTACAGGCCGGCCCTGCTGCATTGGGACCAAAGGAAGGTAAGGAGTTCTGCCTGTGTGGAGGGGCTGGGTATTGGGGTGAGACACAGGGGGTCTTTTCAGGTTGTAGACACAGCCATTTGTCCTCCTTGTCCTTTCCACACACAGCCCAGAGCCCTGCTGGGAAGGGGAGTTGGACAGAGAGCCAGGACAGGTCTCCCAGACGGAGCAGGACTCTGGGATGAGCAGGAGATAACAGCCAGCATGAGTCGTTGGTGCAGCAGGGTATCTCACTCAACTGGTCCTGCAGTTTGGAGGGACTTGGATCATAAGGGATTAAATAATTCTGCTGAGGAGTTCTGCATTTTTCCCTGAGAATGTCCAGCTACATTGGCCCCAACCTGCAGTCCACAAGCACTCAAAGGACATGCCAGGAAACGACAGGCTCTGGGTTTGCAAATGAGGAAGATGCTGTTCTTCCTCAGCTGCTCCTGAGCTTGAGTACTTACCCAGTGCTTGGGCCTGACTTTCCCTCCTGGGGAGAAAAATCAGTGCTGTCCCAAGGAGTTTCTCTGTCCCTGAGGGTCATAACCAGGATGCTCCTGGCCTAGGCCCCCTTTCCACTCTGGTAGCTGCAGAAGCACAAGACGCCCCCAGCCTGAGACAGCTTCCCCAGGCTGTGGTGGTTCTCAGCTGTAAATAGCTCAGCTTTGGCACATGTTTTGGAGCCTCTGTGTGCCGGTCTGTGGAGATGAGGCAGGGATCCCTGTGGGAGAGAAGCAGGAGGGGTGAGTGGCACTGGGCTAAATGGGAATGTATTTGTGCCTCTGTTGAGACACTACAGCAGCTGAAGGCATCAGTTCTCACAGATGGGTTGAGACAAGGGGGAATGGGTAGCCTGAGAGGGCACAGGAGTGATCCACTGTCCCTTCCACGTGTGACTTGTACCTCCTGCAGGTGTGAAATAACCTCCCGGGAGTATTGTGAATTTATGCGGGGCTATTTCCACGAGGAGGCAACGCTCTGCTCTCAGGTGAGTGTGGAGCTGGGGGGTTGTATGGCTGCCCTTCTCCCTCCAGTTCCCCTTGGCAGCTTGGCAAGGTCTGAGGGGTGACAGTGCTGCAGTGTGGGTGGCAGTCCTGTGTCCTGTCCTACCCTCTGCCTGCGGGAAGCTGCTGATCCAGACTGGAGTGGCAGAGCTGGCTGTAACTGTAGCTCTTTGGAGGCCAGTTCAGGACTTGGGCTGGCAGCTGTGGGAGCCCAGCACAGGACCAGTGTGTAGGCAGGGGGAGAAGGCACCTGTCCTGCTCCATGAGCAAGGAGATGCCTTAGTTGTGTGTGCTGGGGTGGAGAATGAGCATAAAGCTGCCACAGGGAAGGGGTGGGTCACATGTGACTTGGTGTTGGGACTTGGTTCAGCAGAGAAGCAGGAGGAGCCCCTGTGCCAGAGATACCTGCAGGCTCTGCCCTGGCCTTGGTGAAGGGCCCCTGACATCCCTGTTCCTGCCGTAGGTGCACTGCATGGATGACGTCTGTGGGCTCCTCCCTTTCCTAAACCCAGAAGTCCCCGACCAGTTCTACCGCCTCTGGCTCTCGCTTTTCCTCCATGCTGGGTAAGCAGAGGGGTAAAACTTCCCCTGTCTGGGTGGGGGAACCCTCAGCCCTGGGGTTGCTGAGTTGTTCTGGCTGTCCCTTCCCAGGGGACTCAGGGGTGCTGAGCTGTGGCCCCTGCCAAGGTTTACCATCCTGTGTTTGCTGGGAGGGATTAGTGGCGTGGGCAAGGCCAGGGCAGGAGCTCTCAGTAAGGCTGGGGACAGAACATGAGCACAGGGGTGACTTCAGTGGCTGCTGGTTCAGCTCCTGTACTCTGCACTTGGCAGGATCCTGCACTGTCTGGTTTCAGTCTGTTTCCAAATGACGATCCTGCGGGACCTGGAGAAGCTGGCAGGATGGCACCGCATCTCCATCATCTACCTTCTCAGTGGCATCACTGGGAACCTTGCCAGTGCAATATTTCTACCCTACAGAGCAGAGGTGGGTCTCCTGCAGACCAGGGTCCTGGTAACTTGCCCTGAACACAACCCTCCTCTCCGTGGCTGTGCCTCTGTGGCAGAGGCAGGGACGCCAGAGCTGGCTCATCCCTGCAGCGCAGCCTTGGCACATGGGGAGCTAGAAGATGGCACCACACCATGAGCACCAACATCCCCCAGAGCACCCTGGGCTTTCCCAGTCACTGGCCTGGGCTGGCTGCAGGAAGAAAGCTACCCCATAACAAATGGGGAGTTGCCAACCATGGGGTAGGAGAGGCCTCGGGCAGGCTGGGAATCGAGCGCTGTAGCTGGTGCCAGAGACCCTCCATGTGAGAGTGGCACGAGAGGGGCAAAGGCAGAGCTCAGCTTGCCCACAGAAGACTGCATGGCAGGACCATCTTCCAGGTCCTTCCATAAGGAAAAGTGCATGGTGGGTGGGGAGAGCCAGGGGATTGCCTTCAAGGGCTTCTCTTCTCTGGCAACTTAAACCAAATCTGCTCTCAAATACAAAGTCTGTTCTGGGGATTGCTGGCCTCACACCTTGGTCCTAAATCCAACCAGACCCCTGTACTCCTTGCACCCCGTTACAGGGATGAAGTTGAGGGCTGCAGTGTCTCTTCCCCAAGAAACACTGAACAAGGAGTTGAGTAACAAGTAACTGATGCCTGGGGCTGGCAGCAGAGGCCAGAGAGACGGCACGAGCCTGACCTTATCTGTAATGCTCTTCTTCTGCAGGTTGGCCCTGCAGGATCCCAGTTTGGGATTCTGGCCTGTCTCTTTGTGGAGCTCTTCCAGAGTTGGCAAATCCTGGCACGCCCATGGAGGGCTTTCTTCAAGCTGCTGGCTGTGGTGCTCTTTCTTTTTGCCTTTGGCCTCCTGCCTTGGATTGATAATTTCGCTCACATTTCAGGATTTATCAGCGGATTCTTCCTCTCCTTTGCCTTCCTGCCCTACATTAGCTTTGGGAAGTTTGATTTATATAGGAAACGGTGCCAAATTATAGTTTTCCAGCTCATCTTCATTGCACTCTTCTCAGGACTCGTGATTCTGTTCTATTTCTACCCCATCAAGTGCGAGTGGTGCGAGTTCCTCACTTGTATACCATTCACAGACAAATTCTGCGAGAAGTACGACCTGGACGCGCAGCTCCACTGAAAGGCAAAGACTGGCCTCTCGAGCAGGCCCTGGAGATGGACTGTCTTTGCATTTGCTGTGCCAGTTCCATGGGGACAAAGCCTCTAATCCAGTGACACTTCTAACCCTGCCCGTGGTTAATTTAAACTGTCTCCCTAGCACTTGGCAGGCATGTTTTGCCTTATCTCAGAAGACTCTGAAAAAACAGAACGTTTGTGCCTTGTTCAATTGTATTGAACCTTTTCTGCTGCCATTATTTTTATTACACTAGTTTCAATACTACATTTTTAACCAGAGTTGTTTACTACTGCTAAGGTGGTGATTAAACAGTGAGGTAGCGTTTTAGCTACTGTTAATTGTTCTGCATAGTCTGTGCCTACGTTTGTTACTTAATCTCACTTACACTGTTCCATGTCCCAGGAGAATCAATCCCCTTTGAGCACCAAAACCAGCCAGATGCAGATCTGCAGCTGGAAATAAGGGCCTGAAAAGCTTCAGAAAACTAGAGGGTCTCTTTAATCCCTGGAAGTGCATTCCACATACAAACAGCAACCACAAAAAACATGTGAGAATGTCCAGTCAACGGAGTTTGCTCCTCTTCGGAGTCTTAAACCTTTTCCTCCAGGAAAAGTGCTGAATCCACAGTCTGGTCTTGGTAGGGCTGGTTTGTCTGCTCTCCCTCTATTAAGGAAAGAAAATATTTGGCAGTGACAATGGTTACTTCATACTGGGCTCTTACCACCACACTGCCCTGACTGTCCAGGAGGGATCAGCCAGTGCCAGAGGCACCCTGGAGGGTGCTCGGAGGGCACATATGTGGATGCTGCAAATGTTGAAAGAAGAAGAAAAGGTTACTGTGGTCACAAAGCAACAGTTTCTAACTGAGCTACCTGGAACAGCAAAATAAAAACCCAAAGGTTTGCACAAACTGCTCTTCCCATTGTTCTTCCAGCCCCCTGATTGTGTTTTCAGAGACGTAATTTTAAACTGACTGAGCTTGAGAATCTTGGCCACATCTTGTGTTTGCATGCACAACTTTCTAAAAATAGCAGTATAATACCAGAATTACATCTGCATGAGTTACAAACAGGTACATACACGTGGCTGCTAATGCTTCCTGTGCTGGAAGTGTTCTTAGAGGCATAAGCTGCAGAGAAATATTATGACCAAAAGTTGCCCAGTGATGTGTCCTGTGTCTTGAGAACAGTGAATCAGCTGAACTCAAGTTTCTATAAACAAGGAAATGGACAAACTGGGAGTCAAAAACTACAGGCTATGTAAGCTGAGGTCCCTTTCCTAATTCCTCACAGCTTGCAGTAATTGAGAAGAATGGCTCAATACACATCCACCGTGGCACAGCAACAAACACGCTGTGTTTGCTCGTTGCCTTTGCCTGGGTGCACCAGAGGGACATTTCTGTTGGCTGCAGGTGCTCAGGGTGGCACAGGAGTGGGAGGAGCAGGCTGGGAGAGGAGGCACTCAGGGATTACAGTCTGAGGCTCTCAGAAGGACCTGAGTGTCCTGGTGATGACCATCATCTGTCATACAGACACCTCCCTCCTCCCAGGGATTCATCAGCATCCAGCCACGCTCCTGACAGCGATTCCCAGACATTTAAGAAGCCTAAAAGAAAGCAGTGTCCTAGAAGCAATCCCAGCAAAGGAACACTGTGTTTAATGAATCTCAAGACACTGTGAGAGCAGATTCAGAGTCTAAACAAAGCAGAGTTAGACACCACTGCCAGCACTGAGACATCCCTGCCGCCGCTCCCAGTGTGTGCTACCTGAAGCAGCTGAATTATCACTCCCTACCCTGAGAGGAGCACAAACACCACCACTAGGATATGGAAACAGGCCACAGCCTCATGCAGGAATGCTCTGCAACAGTTCTGAGCGTGAACACCATGGCCCAGGGAAAAAGATGAAGAACTGGGAGCTCTTAATGCACATTGAGGACTTACCCAACAGGTCACTTGCGAAGCTTCTTTATGAAGCTGACCTCATCCCTGTTTCTGATGCCATACCTGAACAGAGAGTTATGCTGTTATATGCCAGTTTCCCAGGAAAAACAACCTTTGAAATTCTATAGTCTCCTCTTTCCCAGGGGCAGATGGACTCCTACGATCACAGGACACAGTAAAATTCTCCCATGCTGCCAGCCCTGAAGGATCTCATCATCTGCCTTTACCTCCAATCACCTCTTAAATGCAACATCTGTCACCCATTGCTCAGTCTTCCAAGGTCAGCTTTGCTGTCTTGCTAAATTTGTAATACTTCAGACCACCTTTTCTCACTGATCTGCACACAGGCTGGCACAGCCAGCACTGCTCTATGGAACAGCAGAATGCTTGAAAGTGCTTCATCCCTCCTCATTCCCAAGAATGGGCACGGAAATGTGGGAGTCACCTGTCAGTGTTGTTAGCAGATTGTCTCTGAGAGGTGGCTGAGCAGGTCTAAAGATCAACACACATATCCTTAGCTTGCTCTTTCCTTGGCATTCTCCGTGGACGTTAAGGGGTTGGAATGGACTTTAAAGATCATCTTGTCCCAACCCCCCTGGGCCACGTGCAGGGACACCTCCCACTAGACCAGCTTCCTCAAGGCCTTGTCCAACCTGGCTTTGAACACTGCCAGGGTTGGGGCATCCACAACCTCCCTGGGCAACCCGTGCCAGTTCTTATTCCCTCCTCCTTTGTTCCAAATCAGCATCTCTGCAGGGCTGAGTGTAACCTATTCTGCAGGAGTTTGGGAGGGATGACCAAACTGTGAGTCCCAGTGCCTGGGGTGGTCTGAACTGGATAAGCACAGCACAGGATGGTGATGGCTGAGGAACCCCCCCAAGGCCATCCTGTCCTGCAGAGAGCCTCTCAGTCTGCCTGTCCCACCTCCCAGTGCAGGACCCACCTGAGCCAGGGCACAGCCTCAGCCCCGCCTGTGGGGATGCTGCAGGGCACCCACGGGGCCTCTCAGCCCCCCAGAACACACCCAGAACTCACTCTCGCAGCTTCTTTCTGTCATCCGCCAGCTTCTCTCCAGCGTAGGTCAAGTGGTACGTCCTCCATATGTACTTCCTGGGGGAAAAACACTCAGGGGGAGCCACGGGAGAGCGGGACAGGGTTGGGACGCGCTCCAGACCCCGCTCCCGGCCCCGCTCACCAGCTGAGGTGCTGGACACCGCCCTGCCGCGCCTGCCGCAGCTGGAAGTGCCTCCGCAGCGCCTTCTTCAGCTCCAGCACCGAGGCGTTCTGCACCACCACCACGGCTGCGGGGGCACAGCGGGTCAGAGCCCGCTCAGAGCCCGCCCCGCAGCCCCGCCCGCCCCGCAGCCCCGCACGCACGCACGGTCTCGCCGTCCGCCTTGCAGACCCGCACGGTCATGGCCTGCCCGTACTCCAGGGCCACCTGCGAGCCGATCTCCTCCGCCGTCACCTGCGGGGGCCCGGGGGGTTCGTGAGCCCGCGCCCCGCCCGCCCCGCGCCCCCGGCCCGGCCCGGCCCCACCTGCGGCGGGAGGTCGCAGAGCAGCGGGTCCTGCACCAGCCGCGCCAGCGCCGCCTGGAACAGCTCCAGCACCTCGGCGTGGGGCAGCTCCTGGGCCAGCTCCTGGGTCAGCTCCTGGGGGAGCTCCTGGGGCAGCTCCTCCGCCGGCTCCTCCGCCGCCGCCATCGCCGGAAGGGGCGGGGGGCGCGGCGGAACCCGCGATGCTGCTCTTCTGCCCGGCCTGCGGGAACGTGCTGGTGGCCGAGGAGGGGCCGCGCTGCCACCGCTTCGCCTGCACCACCTGCCCCTACGTGCGCAATGTCACCAGGAAGGTACCGGGGGGCGCGGGGGGTGACCCGGGGCGGGGGTGACCCGGGGCGGGGGGTTCGCGGTCCCCGCTGAGCTCTCCCGGTGCCCGCAGGTGACCAGCAGGAAGTACCCGCGGCTGAAGGAGGTGGACGATGTGCTGGGCGGTGCCGCGGCCTGGGAGAACGTGGACTCCACGGCAGGTCAGGGCCGGGCCGGGGGGCCGAGGAGGGGCCGGGCGGGGGTCGGGTCCGCCCTGCCCTGCCCTGCCCTCACGGGCGCTCTCTCTGTCCCGCAGAGCCGTGCCCCAAGTGCGAGCACCCCCGCGCCTACTTCATGCAGATCCAGACGCGCTCGGCCGACGAGCCCATGACCACCTTCTACAAGTGCTGCAGCCCGCAGTGCGGGCACCGCTGGCGGGACTGAGGGGGCCGCGGGGATGGGGCGCGGGGCTCCCGCCGCTGCAATAAACCTGGCACTGGGTGCGAGGAACCGTCTGCTGCGTGGTTGCTTTAACCCTGCTCCGAGCCGCCGGGCGCAGCTGGGAACAACGGGCTCCAAGAGGGCGTTTGCCTGTGCGGCGGCCCCGGGCCTGCCCTCAGCTCACACAGTGCAGGGTGAAAGCACCCAGCGTGAGACTCATGCCCTGCACACCAAGGAACCAGTGCTGGAAATGCAGGCGGGCCTGAAGGTAAATAAGCTCAAGGGTGGTGATGAAACCCCAGCACTGAGCCAGCTGCTGTGCCACGGCACAGAAGGCAAAGCAGAGGTGAAGCGTTTCCTCTGTTGTGTTACAGGTTTTTTTACTGATCGTATAAGAAAAATTGCAGAGGGATTTTGATGTAACAAAGGAAATGTAAAACTTAATACTGTCTGTTGAAATAAAATTCAACACCTATAAAGGCAGAATTATGAATGTGTAAACAGAGCTTCAGTATTCAGAGCTAGGGAGTCTAGCAGCAAAACGAGCTGTTTGCATGTTATGTAGTGCAATGAACATTTGTTCTCAGAGACCTCCAGTCTTTCAGCTACTTTTAACAGAATGGAATCCCTACTGGAAGGGTTTTAAAAGCATTCAAGATGTAATATCCAGAATTACTAGGTGTTCATCTATAACCTGACAGTTTCTCTATGCAAAGCTGTGCTCTCTGTGTTACAGAGAGGAAAAAACCAAAATGGGACCTTTGCTATGACCTGTGGAAACACCCTAAGTTAAATCAGGAACCACAAACTATACACCCTGCAAGCAGTTATTGGTGAAAAGATAATATACTTCAAGCAGGATCACGCATTTATTCTGTCTTAACATCAAGCTTTATTCTCAGTTTAAATACATTCAGAAGTAAAAAGGATAAATAACTTAATAAAAACACGATGGAGCAAAAATTTCAGTGTTTCATCTGCATTAATGCTCCCTCCTACAGGCTGAGCCAATTTGATATGACTCAGCTTTACCTCCTATACAGGGATAATCTGCACCCACTTATTCCAGTTCACTTCAGAGGGGAACACTCTCCCCAGCCTGAGGGTACAGTCTATCGTGGGCTCGTAGTAGATCGTTGGGGTTTCACTCAGTTTGGGATTGTTGAGTTGTTCTTCCACAACTGGCTGAGAGAAGAGTGACACTGGGGATGGCTTTTTCAGGTAGAACCGTCTGATGCAACCCAGAGTTTCCAGACCCTGTGGAAAAATTCATTTATTTTAGTTTGGGCAGTTGCAGTGGGGAAAAAAAAAAAATGCCCTGAATGCTGCTCTACCTACAGTGTTCTCAGAAATGCTGGGCAATTTATACCAAAAGTGGCTTCCCTTGAGCCCCTCAGGGGAAGTCAGGCTTACAGGAAGGGCTGCAGTGTCACTGCTGCGCTTAAGATTTTGAATTCTTATAGGGAAAAAAAAAAAATGTAAATCAAGATTTAATTTCCAAAGTAGCAGTGGTGGCAATCAAACTTCATGATGGGACAAAGATAAACTCAAAATTTTCTTGCCATGTACTGTTTCACAGTTAAGGATGTGGGCCTTCAGGCAGGTGTGTCAGGACAGAAGGTCTCATTTACACACAGCACAGACACATCTCAGTCTGGTTCCTGCTTCACAGACTGCCCACCTAGAAGGTATATAAGGAAAAAAATTAGGAACACTGGGATTATCTACAGTGATTGGGGTTGGAACCAGATGATCTTTAAGGTCCCTTCCAACCCAAACCATTCTGTGATCCTATGATTAACACTGCATTAAACAGCCACTTAGTATTTCACAGTGACAAGCCCCCACTCTTCAGTAACCACCTAAAATTTCAACTCCCTGTACACCCATTTCAGAAGCAAGCTCAAATTTTGAACTCAGTAACAGGGTAATTCCAAGGATGGGTAAATCAGGCTTCCCTCCTTCCTCACTGTGAACACTGACTCGCTCTGGCTTTGGTTCATTTACACCAAAGGAGAAGGTGGTTTTTCATGGTTCATTCACACTCCTGTTTCCTGGGACTCCCAGCAATGGATCTGCTGGCTCTTGGAGTGGAAGCTGAGCCGGATTAAAGCTCCCAGAGTGGCTCAGGTACCTGCAGGATCTCCAGCACAGCCACGGGCTGCAGCACCCCACTGTAATGCTGCAGCAGCGCCGCCTCCGTCAGGCCCGGCTTTGTCATGACGTGATAGAGCACAGCCTCCATCATCCCCTTGCACACAGGCTTGTTCAGGTTCCCATCCACGATCCTCCACGGTCTCCCAATGAAGCAGACATCCTCACAGGCCCTGCAGAACACAATTAAAGCTCAGCTCTGTCAGGAGTTCCTCTAGTTAGATTTCCCATCAGAATTTCCGCATTACAGAGACTCTCACTCCATCCACTGCAGTGTTTGCTCACAGGTGTAAATCCTGTGGCTGCTCTGAGCAGGGCCTGGTGCTGATCCACCAGACAGCTCCAGACCTGCAGGATTTCACTGGGGGTTCACCACTTTTAGCACCATTACACAGCCAGCAGTTACCCTGAGTCTCTGACCAGGAAAGCTTTGTTTGGTATTGGCCCTAACATCCTCCAAAAGTTATCCAAGACCTGCTTCCATCTGCAAAAGTGCTCTGATAGGAAAGAAAATCCTCAGTTTTAGTAGCATTGTGGAGTCAAAAGACAGACCCTGCATGGAAATTCCCATTTCTCATATTGCAGTTTCTCCAGGCCTTTCCTGAGCACCTGAAAGTTGAGGCTTTCTGGCACTGGAGTTATTTGTGAAGTAAAATCATTTTTTTTCCTCTGATATTTGGAGCCAGTTGCTTTTGGGGTAAAAACACGTATCAGAGAAATTTTTCCAGCATGCATATGAGTGTGAGTAACATGAACAAGGGAGGAAGACCTGGGGTTTCTCCATCATCAATTCTCACTGCCCACCAGAGCACAAAACTAAGGTTTCCAAATCAGCTGCTTCCAGTATTATTTTGGGAGTGCCAAGTGTTCAGTTATTCTGCAGACAGCTCTGTTACTCACCGGTCCCTGGCTGCCTGGGGGGCATCTGTCATGGAGCTGCCTGGAAAGAAAAGGACACACAGTTTCTAATTAACTCCAACTCCTTATCTAGTGGAAAAAAAGAGTAAAAGGTGGCCAAGCTGTAAAGTGCAACAGTTTGTTAGGAAACCACCTGAGCAAACTGTGCTCAGTTGTGGGGAGCTCTGAGCTGCCTCTGACCTGCCTGCAGCACCCTCCTCCCACAGCTCCTGCCACAACCACATCTCAAGCACACCTTTTGTGGTTCCCTTCCCAAATCCCAGCAAGAAGCTTTATTCCTACGAGTCTGATGACATGGCTGGACCCAGGTGACTGCATGGGCTGAGAGAGCTGAGTGTCACAGGGAGCTGTGCAGGGTCTCAGCCCGAGAGCTCCCCCGTGGGTCTGGTTAACCCAAACTCCTGGGAATCACATGGAAGCTGAGCAGGAGCCCAAGTAGCTGCAGACATGAGAATGCAAACTCAGGATTCCAGCAGGGCTCAGTTTCAAAGCAAAGGTTGTCTCTGCTACTCCCATTACATTATGTCATGGGCTTTAATTAGACAATTACTTAACAGAGGTATTCCTACCATTCCCAGAGGGGAACAGCTTTGCCATGTAAACCCTTCACTGGCCAGTAAGAACTCTGTGTTTGATAACAGAACTACTGCTTTTTCTCTCCTCTGCTACAGACAAGTGAAGGAAGTTAAATCCAGAAGAGTACTTTGGTAGTTTCATTTAAGAACTGCTGAGGTCTCTGCTGTTTAGACAGTATCTATTTCCTACAGGAAGGCTCCAGTTAAACAGTTCCAAGCTCTAAGATGTCAGGGATCAGCCTGCACTGATTCACAGCTGCCTCTGAACGTGGGTACTGGCAGAGCTTGGCAGGATCCCACACGAGCAGTCAGGCAGTGATTCAGCCTGAAATCAGAGCCCATAGAAACAAAACCAAAATAAAATCCCCCACAAACTACTTAATGTAAAGCTTGGCAAGAACTACTGGCTATTAGAAAAGAAAACTGGCAGTAAAAAGGAAATGAAAATGGAGTCCAATTGGGTTACAAACGAGGCTGTTAATCTCCCTGGCGTGTGCTGCTTCCTGCTTTAAGGATTTCAGGACTTTCAGCCACGGACATTCCAGCTACAGGCACACCAGCAGCGCTGTGCTTTCCAGGCTTAGGGATGTCTGGCCTTTGGACTGAAGCCAGACATGAGAAACTTCATATCCAAACACATTTCTGAAGAAGAGCAAGACATGGAAACAAGTTTCTGAGGAAAACGTATTTTTGGAGTATTTGTGAACGTTTCAGCAAAAGGAACAGGAAGGATTCTCTGAAGGAATCTCTGATGTATTTGAAACCTCCAAGACCTTCCAGAAATTAGTGTTATGCCAATTTGTCTGTGAGGAAGGACAACCTCTCCCTGGTATAGCTTCATAAAGAATCTAGGATTTGCTTATAAAATAGCACTATCCATTTGGGATCAGCTGCTGGTGAGCTAGTCTCTACATCTTGGATGCAGAGTGCTCCTACATACCTTTGGAGACTCCTGGGTTCTCCTGCAAGTAGGAAAGGTCATCATCCTGCTCACTGGCTGATTGTTCAGGCTTGGGGATCTCTTTGTTGTGCTCAGTGCTGAGCTCATCGTTCTGCACTTCAAATTCTTTGTCCTCAGAACAAGGTTGATCTTGTTCCTTGTGAGTGTCCACATCCACAGCCTCTGCAGCAGGCTCTGGGAGTTCAGCTGGGTGTTCTGCCTCCCCTCCCAGGGAACCTGCTTCTCCACCCCCAGTTACAGCTTCCTTTGCTGTGACAGGATCAGTGGCACCTGCATCGAAGTCCCTTCCCTCTGCACTCTCCAGGCCGCCCTGTGAACCCTGGCAGAGCTGACTGTCCTCCTCAAGGACATCATTTGCAGTCTTACATCTCTTCCTCGGAGGTTCTTCATCACTGACAGGTTCTGTGTCTTTTCCCAGTTGCTCCTCCTCTCCCAGACACTCCTCTCCCTTCCCTGGCTCTGCTGGGCACTCCTGGGGCACATCTGGGAGGGCACTGTCTGCCCCTTGCTGATCAGCATCTTCTGCTCTGTCCTTCAGACACACTGAGTGCAACAGCCATGGCTTGGCAAACACTATTGCAACCAGTCTTACAGCGTGGCCTCCTACTTCTAAAACCTGCTGCATTTCAATAAGGTCCTGTAAAAAACCAAACAAACAAAAAACCCCACAACAAATTATCTCAGAAGCTTTCACGGGAAAATGTTGGTTGAACCAAGTATTATGGAATTGCCATCTTTGGCAGCAAGGAAGGAGCAAAAAGTTGAAAAGATGTTTTACCCCTTAAACTTTCCTGAAATTACAGCACAAGACATTTTTCTTCAGTTTGAATTAAGTTAAAAATATAACTGGGAAAGAGTATTTTGCTTCCAAAGGTGGATGTTGGCACTTCAGGTTTCTGAATCAGCTCATTCCTACCTTTGATTAAGTGCTGCTTTAATTTTTGGCCTTCCTGACTTAGAGGCAAGATTGCTATCAGGTATGGGATGTGATCTCCTGCCCAACATAAACAGCTTTGTTCAATTTACAGTTGCTTCTGACAGCCTGGAAGCTTGTCCTGTGCAAGGGGAATACTAAACACGCAGACATCAATGTATGGAAAGCAGCTGGCTGTAAAACCACCTGAATGTACTGCTCCAAGCTCCTGGTTCTTGTAGCTTCCACCTCTTCATAGCTGCAGAAACGTTTGCTCAGCTCAGCTTTGCAAATCCCAAAGTGGGAAGTTGCCTCTATGGCCCCACGGATCTCCAGAACAGCCTCTGCATCTCCGGGGCTGTAACCACAACGTTCTGTGCACTCCTGGAGGAACTTATCAACCTCATAATCTTCTTCTTGGATTTTTATCAGCCTGGTGAAAGTTTCAGGGAGGCAGGAGATTCCCACAGCCATGTTATCCAGCAGAGAAGGAACTGCAGGGCAAAGAAAACACAGGAGTATAAGCTGTGAAACCATTGTTACTGTGCAATACACTGCAGAAAGACAAAGGGGGGTTAGAGGTGCTCTGGAGTACTCCAATTAAAAACAGAGCTCTGTTTTACATCTTCATTGTTCCACAGTTTCCTTTTTTCTTTCTGCCTTACATATCTGTGTCTGAAAAGACCTGTAGAAGAAGATCAAGCGGGTTTACAAAGATTTATCCTCCTATCAAAGTGAAGGATGGCTGGAAGGCAGTGCAGACTTACTGGTATTCTCTCTAACACTGGGTCAGCTTAGCTCTAAGTTAATGAGGGAATCATCACCTTTTTTCTTGAAGAAGGTCAAGTGCAAAATTCTAGGGGAAAGGAAGTGCTATTAATAAAAATATCTGTGGCAGATCTGTTGGCCAGATGTGGTTTAACTAGCACTTGACAATGCCTTGGCACAATTAGTCTCACAGAGCATCTCCCTGTTTGGTGACAGGTCCATCACTGCCCAGAACTGCCCCCCCCGTACAGAGTATTCAGAAGCTGAACCCACATAACCCCTTCTCCCAGTCCCTGATGATGAGGGGGCAGCTCTGGCACTGCTCCTCCTGCTCCCCTCCCTTTGATCCACAGGCTGCTCCACACTGGGCCTCGTGGGACACTCGTGGCAGCTGCACTTCCCTGACAGCCAAGGAGCAATGAGATCAGCTGTAATGAGCAGGCAGCTCAGCAGACCTGGAGGGCATGAGTGGCAGCTGAGAGATGAGGAAGGATTTCTATTTTACTTCTGCCACAACAGCAATAGCAACAGGACAGGGACAGCACCAGACCCTTCAGCTGAAAAGCTGAAGGGTCTGGATACATTTGCATTACAGCTGAAAGCAAGATGCTCTTTAAGAAGGGGCAGTGCTGATGAACTGCAAACATTCAAGCTCTAAATATTATAAAAATGTTTAAATTACTGAGATAAGAGGCCAGATAGTGGACACCACTATTTCAGGCACTTGCATGAGACAAGTAGATGAGAATTTTCTTTCAAGGAGCTCTGAAAGGTTTTGTATTTACAGAAGAGAAAGCCTGGGTGTGATATGGTATTTCAAGTTGCAGAAGGGACTGAAAAACCTCCTGGAGAAGGGGTGACAGAGCAGAGGACAGACTTCCTCTTTGCATTAACAGTTTAACACAACACGAAATACAGGCAATGCCTTGTTACCAACAAGAGGTACCTTTAAGCTGCCCATCTGTTAAAATCAGGAGAGAAAGCATTACAGATTGCATGTGTGATGAAAACAGAATGTTCCTATGAAGGGGCTTTGTTTAAATCAGTTCCTCAGCAGGGGAGGAACCTCTATGCAAGATGGGACAAACAGGAACTCACCTGGAGAGCTGAGTCTCCCTGGGACAGGGGAACACCTCAGCCTGACCTTCACCTGGCAGGAGTTGACCACGATGTTGTCACTGGGGCTCAGGTTTCTCATGCTCACAATGCCAGGGGCGTAGTAGCCTCTCATTAGCAGGTAATTGGTGTGAGAAGCTTGACGAGCTTTCACTTCTATCCTCCGCTTGCCTCCAGCGCTGTCATCCAGGTCATCATCGTCCTCATCATCGTCCTCCAGCCCTTCTTTGCCCAAACTACAGCAAGCACAGGGGGTTTTATTTGTTTGTTGGGTTTTTTTTTTCCATAATAGTGACTCACTGCACTGAGCAGAGCAGGAACACAGTGATTCTGCACTCCAGTCTTTAGTCACGGACAGCATGTCCACAGCAGGCTGATTTAAAGCACTGAGAACGAGCAACTACAGAAAAGAAAATACACTAGAAGGAAGTCCCTGGAAGAGGAAGCTCTTCCATATTTTGCAATTATATTGAAATGAACCCAAAATATCTCAGCTTAAAACGCTGAACCTCTTGATTAAAACAAAGGCAATGTCAGAGTTATAACAGGTTGTTCAGAGCCTTCAGCTTTAACCCCTGTGGTTCTTGTCTTGTCCTGGAAAGAAAGAAACAGTGTTGGTTTGACTAAGTTTATTTCTGGGAAATTTATCCTGGCTCCAACCACTACTCTTTTTTTACTTGGAGGCTGTCTGCAGTTTGGTTCAGCAGAACCTCTGTGGTTCAGCAGACACTTCATCATGAGGGAGCATCTGTTGGACACTGAGACCGTGAGGATGCTGCAGAGTCAGGCAGACAGTGTCTATTTTTAAGGAGGAAAAGGAGGAGAAAGAATTACAGACCAAAGTCTTCAGTTACTTTAAAAAAAAATTAAAAAAACCTCCACCAAAAACCAAACTGCAGACAGCCTCAGAGTAAAAAAAGAACAGTAGTAGCAGCCAGGATAAATTTCCCAGAAATAAACTTAGTCAAACCAACATTATTTCTTTCCAGGACAAGACAAGAGCCACAATGCTTAAAGCTGAAGGCTCTGAACAACCTGATGTAACTCTGAAGTTGCCTCTGTTCTAAGCAGGACACAACCAAAGGTTCCTTACAATCTTTTCTAAGGTGAGTCAGACCTTCTTTTAAAACATATTTTAAACCAGCACACATCATTTAGGAAAAGTAGTGAGTAAAGGGGTCAGTCCAGGGCTCAGTGTATTTTTGCAAATGACCCTGGTGGTCAAAGACCTTATTCAGTTTGCACAGGATCACCCAACTGGAGACACTGCAAGTCTAGGAGAAGATGAGATTTGCATTCAGAACATCTCCAGCAAACTGGAGAAACAGCCTGGAAAAGAGCAGGGAGCAATTTCCTATGACAAATGGCTGTTATTTATATAATAGTACTGTGCATTTGTGCCTCCACACTAAGAGGAAACAATTAAGCAGGTAAAGGAAAAGAAGCTTGGTAGAGTGACTCACAAGAATCATAAGCTCCCCACAGCACTGGGGAGGTTTGGCTGGGTTTTTTTTGGCAAGCCCATGGCCATTCAGCATCCTGGGATGTTTCACCTATCTGACACGATGGAATTGGCACGGACCTGCCAGCAAGAGCATGGCATTTCTTTCCTGACATCACAGTTCAGTGCAGAAGAAAATAAATGAGAAAGACAGAGATCTGGAAAACTTAATAAAAACTTAATAATGTACCAAAAACACAAGTGAAGGAACTGAGGCTGCTTATTTTAAAAAACAGAATGTTATGGGAAAAAGACTGCAATAACAATCTTCAAATGGGTTTTAAGCTGCTCTAAAGAGAACAAAGTATTTTCCATGTACATATACAACAGGAAGCAGCAGGTTAAAGCAAGAGATTTTAGTTGCACTCTTAAGAAAACACATAATGATTGAAAGGATGAAACCCACATTGACTGTGAGGGTAAGGGCTCACAGGATCAGGTTGCCTGGGGAGAGTTTCAGTTTCAGTGGTGTGCCATTACTGCAGGCTTACAGAAGAATTAAATCAAAGAGGAGACAATACACAAAAGCAATATTGTGGTGAGAGGTTTCACTGGTAAAGCTGAAACCTTGTTATAACCCTTCTCAGCCTTTGAAATGACAAGGGATGATGTTGAAAATGCTCGTGTAGCACCCAGTGCTCCCCTTTCCACATCAGCTCTGGTGGCACTGAAGTGCTGAGCAATTTAAATGTCACATGTGAGGACAAATGCAGTCCAGGGCTATAATGACAGGCACTAAGTGAAGTGCCATTAAATCTTCAGAATGCTCCCTCAGAAATAACAATTGTAACAGTATCACAGTAAAACATGTCCCAGTGCAGTGCAGGAAATGCTAATGCCTATCCAATTTCATTCAAGTTATCCCCAAACTGTGTTTACTAACAGAAATAACAGCATTTACCTTTTTATCACTTCATTTTCCACCATGGTGCTGTCCACCACAATGATCTGCTCTGGGATTCTCACGTTCACAGTCACAAGTCCCAGGGAGAACAGGGAAAGCATTGCCACACACTGGCCACCGGGTCCATCCATGGGAAATGCCACCATGCCCTCTGATGGTGTGTTTTCCTGATCTTTAAATGAGAAGTTATCTGGCTGGTCTGATTTTTCAGCGTCCTTGAGCTTCTCGAGGAACTGGAAGGACTCTGTACAAACGCTGCTGGGGAAGCGCCACGTGAAAACCCTGGACAAAAACACAAAGAAGCACAAACCTTCCACAAGCTGTTCTTACTGAGCATGAGTTTAGTATGAATTTTAGACCCAAGGTAGCACAGAGCAGCCACACAGCTGAAGTTCCACATTAGAGCTCGTGGCCAAGTATCTTCTACCCTTGCTTTCACAGTCCTTGGACTAGTTCCAGAACCATGTAAAAGTCAGGTAACAGAAAGCAAAGATGTCATCTTCTGCTTCACAAGAGTGCTAAAGAAATCCTTCCACCACCCTAGAACTGTGCTGCTGCATCTCATTTCCTCTCCATGTGTCTTTGTAAAGTCCTGCCTGGCACACTGGGCTCTCTTCCCTCACACCCAACAAGGACCAACACACACGGCGTTACCCTCCCCTTCCAGCCTCGGGTCGGGCTCTTTGCTCTGGACACTTGATGTGTATTCTGTTCTCCAGGCCCAGCACAGACCATACCCAGCCTGGCAGACCCTCTCCCTGCTCAAACCCCAGCAGTGCCTGCTGTGACACCCACCTGTAGTAGCTCTGGGACAGCTGGTAGGACATGGGTGCGAAGGGCAGGGCCCGGTTCTTCTTGGGCCCCAGCGTGTGGTTCACCCGCCGGCGATTCACCAAACTCCTCTTCTGGCACTCCAGGAAAGCCTTCACCAGGATGTCATCCTGGTACTCCTGGTACAGTCGGAATGTCTGCAAAAAACACCCCCCTGTTCAGTGTAAGAGGCAGTTTTAGCTCTGTTACACTCAACCTACTTGAGGTTCACATTAACTAAATGGATATGAAGCCTACAAGCCAGGATGTAAATGATACATATAAATTCACTTAACTGCTGTTCTGTTCCTTTTATGGGCTTCCAGACTTTCCACAGTAAATGCCAATTAAATTAACTAAATACTACAGAACACTTGATATTCAAAATGGGATCAGGCTCCTGCTAGAATTATAGATGTGAAAAATGCTCCCTCTGCAACACATTTTGGTAGATTCCTCCCTCCATTTCACCAGGAACACAGACTTCTGTGAGCTTGGCTTTCTAGGGATCCACTCTTGCCTCCACTCTTGCCTGCTGCTGAGAGTTAGAACTCCCTTTGAACTGCTGACCTTATTTAAGACCTGACTGATAGATGATGCATTTTTATGGTCCCCAACCCTGAAGGAAAGGCTCCCCAACACCAGTGTTAGCTGGGTATTAGGACTGTCTCTGTGATATCTCCTCCAGATCATTTCAGCTGCTCAAGTGGGCACTAAATCATGATACAGTTTGACCCAATGGAAGGGATGTGGAGTTTATTTCACACGGTTTTTGGGAATTGCTTCAACCTCACATCTTTAATCTCATCCTCAGAGAGAAAACAACATACTGAAAATCTGCCCAGAATATATAATTTCCTAAAAGCAGACAAGAACACTCCTCACAGAACAGACATAAATCTCAGTTTCTGGGTTTCTTTTCTCTCATCTGAAAAAGGAATTTATCAAGGGAGGGAGGAGAAACTTCAGGGTTGTATGACCACATGTAGATGTGGCACCTGGGGAACAGTTTAGTGGTGGCCTTGGCAGTGCTGGGCTAATGGTTGGACTCGATGATCTTTTCCAACCTAAACAATTCTGACAATTCTGAGCAGTAAAGTTTGGTCCAGACACTGTACCTGAAATGACTGACAAGATTCCATCTGTCTGTCTGAAAGTGCCAACGTGCTCTGAATCAGATTCTGTAGCACTAGAAAATGAATATCATAAACGCTGAAAGAAAAAAAATAGAAGAGAAAAAAGTTTATTCATGGTGATTTTTGACCATGAGTACCAATAAACTAACAAAAATACACAAACTCAATCACTTCCTTCTAAAATAGATTACAAAAGGCATCAGATCCTACAGCTGAGGATTGCTCATGTAATCTGTTACATTTTCCCTGACCTTCCTCCCTGAATTTTGCATCAGTCCAAATCATCTGACAAAAACCTAAGTTCTCCTTATTAACATCTCCTTCTCTTCAAATACAGCACCCACATACAGTTGTCCCAATGATAACAGACCACCATTTTGAGGTCATCACTGCTGCCATTTTATCCACCAAATCTATGCCCCCACAGCCTTGTGAAAGTATTGTTAATAAATTTATACACTACAACAGATGAAAAACTAATGAATTAAGAGACTATTTATATGACTCTCACTGATGTGAGACATGGCCTTGGAGTCCTAATGGGAAAAGTGGTGGTGCTGCTTCTCACCTGCTCAGATTATCCTCTTTTGTGCCTTGATTTGTGTCTTCTCCGATTGCCAACACCCGAAATCTGGATGAGGGAAGGGAAAGGAAAACACTGAAACAAGAGCAACATTCTGTGACTGTGCATCACCCCGAAGCCCAGAGGCTGATGAGCACAACTGCTAATGAGGCAAGTGCTGAAACAGCACAGGGACTGTGCTCCAGCAGCCTCAGCACAAGGGTCACACATTAAAAGAAGTGTCCAGATCGATCTCCACTAAAATATCTGTTGACAAGAAGATAAAACTCATGGACAGGAGACAGTCTGGCACTGTAAGGATTTTATTGAGGTTCTGGACTTCTAGTTACGGTCAGCAGCACTTCTGCTGTAATGTACAGCTCTTCCCAAAATAAGAAAATTTACAAAGCTGCTAAATTTGGTATCATTAAATGGTCTGAGACACAAATTTTCCACACTGCTCTTCAAGTGTTATTTATCACGAAAAAGTTTAACAATCTGGAGCTGCAGGATGCTGTACAAGCCTGAGTGCCCTTCTTTATCAACAGTTTTAGCAGTGCTGAGGTGATTCAGCTGAGCAACCAGCTACAAATTGTGATCTAAAATGGGGCCAGTTAATCTGGAAAATGCTTAAGGGGAAGTCTTCTATTGCATTGAAAAGTTACACCTGAGTAGCACCATCTCAAACATTGAGGATTTGACAATTTAGGAAAATCTGATACTGTGAGTTTCTGGTTTAAAGGTCTTCTTTAGTAAAATGGGAATGGTTTAAAATCAGCAAACTTGTGCAAGTAACTCAAAATCAGTTATATGTATTCAGAAAGTGTGGATTTGAAAGAAGCACTGCTTGTTGTATTTACTAAAACTCCTTTTGATACTAAGAGTACAAGCACCAGAGGGTGTAAATCCTGCCCAGTGGAGAAGGGGCTGCTCTGACTTGCTGCCCCCTCTCACTGCCTCAGCCCATGTGCAGAGTCAAAAGCACCATAACTAAAATACCTGGAAAACAGTTCCTGCAAAGTGTCAGGAATCTCAAGTTTGGGATTCCCCAGGGTCGAACTGAATTTCTCTTTCAGCCTTTCCACGAACTCCTTAAACTCCTTTGCACAAACCTTAGAAGAGACAGAAATGTTATCAACTTCAGTTTATTAGGGTGGGAAAAGACCTTCTGCTTCTAAAGTGTTGATGGAAAATTCTTGTAGAAATAGCTGGGTTTGAATTATCAAGGCAGAGACAGTTCAACAGCCAAGAGGTTGCATCAGAAAGCTCCGTGGAGTTTCTGTTTGCTGATTTACTGAACAGTTGCAGGTTCCATCTGTAATGATGCTCACAGCTACAAGCCAACCACCATGAACATATGTTCTAAACCAATTTACTGAATTTACAGCAGAGAATCTCTTGCTAGAGCTTTGTTTAAGCTTCTGTTCAAGTCTTTTTTTCCCTTCATACCCTTCAGGCTTTCCCATGTTCTCCATTAAGTCTGTTTGCACGAGCTTGGCTTGGAGAACACCTGTTACATGGGAGGAATGTTCTCTGGAAACAAGTTTTTATTTGCTTCCAAAGACAGACTTTGGGGATGGGGACACATATATTTCTTTCAGTGATGTTTAATCAGTCAACAGCTTCTCTTCCTTTAAACAAGCATGAGTTTACCAACAGAACTAATGGGCTTTTGTGACAATAGTATGAACTATGTTATTCCTGGATAAAAACAATATTGATGTGACACTGTTCCAGTTCTAAAAAAAATCTGAAATTCCAAATGGAATTGTTTGCACTGAAAGTGTAAACAACTTCTCAACTTGAAACTGTGGTTCGTTTAAGCCATAAAAAGCTCAGAAATGAAATAAAATTTTCTGGCTGATCAAATCAAGTCTTATAAGATTTGCTTGCATTTCTGCACTCATCCACAGAAGGCTGTATTTCAACATGCAACTGGGGTAACAAATAAGAAATTACAGAGCAAAAAGGCTTTCTTGCTCAGATAACAATAAGGCTGAGAGGATAAAAAAAAAATCAGCAGATAGATGTGTTTAGTCATGGATGTTCATAAACAAACATACTGAAAATACAAATTTTTTGTTGTACAGGAGGCTGTTTATGTGCCTTTGGAAAGCTGCCTGTGTTCACTTTGCTCCCAACCCAGCAATGATGCCACATTTTTGCAACGATGCTATTTGTAAAATGGCTAAGGATTCAAGGGAGGGATAGAGAGGAAATCACAGTAATTCAAGCAGTGCAAGCACTCAGTAATCCAAACAGAACAAAGTACTCCATGACCTTTTGGAACACTTCCCTCCTACCTGTGGATCTTCATAATTATTTTCTCTGTTCATGAAATCATCGATGAGGGCTTTATCTTGGTAAACCTCGGCAAGGCAAACTCTGCAACAGATACAATTGAAGGTGTTGTCCAGAGTTGAAGTTTTCCCAGTTCAGTACAGATTTGACAGTTGAAATTTATAGGTCATATGAAACAACAGAAAACCAGAGAAGGACCATGTCCCTTCAGTTAATTTCAGGAGAATTTAGCCTATACCTAGGACATACAAAACTTCTTACTTGTAATTAAGGTAAGTCTGTGGATTCCTGACAATATAACGAGCTCTTCGTCCAACGGAATGAGAGGTTTTATCCAGGGACTCCTCGAAGCTGGAATGCATGATATCCCGAACCACCTGCCAGGGCACAAAGGGCCCTTTGACCTGTGGGAACAACAAATGTTCGGGGTTCAACTCCAGCTCTGGAGTACACAGGGGATGGTGGGAAGCAGGATGGACCCCTTGGGGTGTGCTGAGCACGCTGGGTGAGGGGTCTGTGCCACACCTTGGCGTTGAGCACGTGGCTGGCGATCCTGCACAGCATGAGCAGACTGTCCTCCTGCACGGTCCAGGTGACACGGAGCCGGGTCATCCTCAGCAGGGCACTCTGGTCAGCCTCGTCGTGGTAACGCAGCCTTTTGCTTTTTTCTGCAGAATCCTCTTCTAAAGAAACCCAGAAAAAAAAAAAAGAATTAAAGACAATTATCTCGGCACTACGTATTTTGATTAATTCAAACTGCCAGCACGGCGCCAGCACGAGTTTGAAGGAACGAGAGACAAGAGCAGGGAAGGAAGGAGCAGTTCAGAAGGCAAAGTGCATTAATGCCTCTCCCAGGAATGAGAAAACAAGCACTTTAATTGGCAAACTGACAACCCAGAGCATCACTCCATGAAGAATCTTTAAGCCAGCTATCAACAGTGGATGATGAATTGCAAGGAGCTGGTCTGGCACAGGCACCATTAGGATTTCTCCAGTCAGTACAGCACAGCAGTGCAGCCCTGGCCCACACACAGGCCATGGGTACAACATGCTGCTGTTTTACCCCAGAGCTCCTACACAGCCCCAGGGCACCTGAGCCTCCTCCCTGACAGAGGGAACCCGAAGACATGGCCAGTAAAGCTCCCATGTCCCAGCTGCAGACCGTGTCCCACCTTCAGACCGTGCGCCAGTCACATCAGCTTTTCCAAAGCAGCCTCCAGCATCGTAAAGAATGCTGCTTTTCCCTGTTTCTTACCTTTCTTTCTCTTCTTTGTCTTCTTTCCAACCTCCTTCCTAAGCCTCTTCCTCTTCTGGCTTTTTCCGCCTCTCACTCGTTTTGTTCGATCCTGGGTTGGTTCTTTACTTATTTCAAAACATTCCTCCTTCTGGACAAGTAACTCTGATCCTACCTTTGCTTCTCCCAAAATGCTAATTTTGTTACCTAAAATGACACATATTGACAGCAGTGGAGCTTTAGAGCAATGACATTCTACAGTATTAAGGTATAAAGAGCAAATGCCCAAGTTTCAATATGTTAAAGGACAGATGCCCTCTCAAAATTGCCCTTTTTTTAGTCATGTCATTTCCTGCCCCTTCTCACAAAGTAAAATCCCACATTAAATGAGGAATCATCAAGTAATTACTAAGTTTAATGTACAGTGCAGAAGCACAAGGGAACAGAGCTGAGGTTTTATATTCAGCCTGAAGCTTTTCCTCCTCCTTAACTCAAACGTTAGGCTGGATAACAGTGCTGCAAAACATTGGTCCCTCTAGACTTCCTGCAAACTGCACAACAGAAATTACAAAGGCTAGAAATTATTGTTCTATAAGAAATTATTTACACATCTATTTTACAGCCCCAGAAGTATCCTAGATCACTGTAAGGAGACAGGAACAACCCATGTCATCAATACTGGATAAAAAAAATTATTGTTCCATATATCCGGAAATAGGGAATGAAATTATTTATCTATTTTACTGCCCCAGAAGCATCTTAGATTACTGTAAGGAGACAAGAATAACCCACATCCTTCATGCTGGGTTTGACAAGGACAGTAACAGCTACAGCAGAGTTTCAGAGCCCACCTTACCTCCAGTACTGAGTGGCAGGGGGTGTTTTGTTAAGAAGGTTTGGAGTCTTGCTGTCAGTCCATTTTCAGAAACTGTATTTTCCTAAGACAACACAGCTTTAAAACAGGTGATATGCAAAAGGAGTGCACTGTTTTTAGCAATACTATGCATTACATCCTGTGAGTAGTGTCAGAAAGAAATTTTCAGCATAAAGGAAAAGATCCCTGGCTACAATGAAGAACTCATTTGTCTTATTACTCCCACATATTAGAATGGCTCCAGAGCTTTGCTTTAATCAGACTGTAATGACCACTAGATTATGAAGGTTAGAACTGCAGCAAATCTCCTCAATTTTAACAGGAGTCATTACTGGAAAAGAAGTGCTCAAATCTTTCATTGCTGCAGAGGCTGAGGAGAACTTGCTGTAAACCAGTCTTTTTTCAAAGCATTTTACATTCCAAAGGAACTTCTAAAACCCACAAAACCAAACTGCAAACACAAATGCTCCTACACAAATGCCTCCTACACAATATTCTGCCCATCTGAAATCTGAGCCTGAACTGATTGCAGTGTATTGGGAGTTTTGCCATTCTCTGCAAACCCCATTTCTCTTGTGTGGAGTTCACTGGGGGCTGAAGTTGGTCACAGATGCAGAGGGGAAAGCAGAGACTGAAGAACTGCTGGAGGTCCTGTTAATGCTGAACAACCAGGAGACTGAACAGCAAATGAAATTAGGAGGGAAATGATCCTGCCTGAGGGGAAAAAATTGGCAACTCTAATTTTACATACACTGATAGGCTCTGATTTGACCACTGCTTAGGGCAGAGTAATTACAGCCAGTTCTGTGAAAGTCCCTGTTCAGTGCTTGGTAATGGTGAAAAAGCAAAGGAAATGTAAGGAATTCTTAGGGAAAAAGGCAACACTGTGTAAAAATCCGTGGTTGGCCACAGCCTGAAAGCACTATGTGATGTATTTCCACCTTAAAAAGGACACAGTAGAACTATAAGATGTTAAAAGAAAGGCAAGAATGATTAAAGACAGGATGCAGTCCATGCTGGGAATAGTAGATGTCAGTTTTGAGAAAAGGAGGTGATAATGGGAAACATAAGAGATGTTTAGAAAAATCAAGTGAAACAGAAAGAGCAATAGAGAATTGTATTTCTGCACAGATTCCCTTAGCACTACAATTATGAGGAAGCTTAAAGCATCAAAAGGAAGTGGGGACACATAATGCACTTTGCTACATGAGGTTGGGGATAGTAAAGATTTATATGTGCTCAAAACACAGGCAAATTAATGCTAGAAAAAACCCTAAAACTATTAACTGCTTTGAAACATCAGCTCCACATTTAGAATGGCCAAAACCTGCAGGCAGCTGGGAGGATATTCTGAGGAAATATCCCTTGCTCTTACAACCTTCCATCACAGACAGGACATTAGCCAGAACTGGGATGGCCATTCTCATTTGCATATGTTGGGCTCCATATTTTTATTTTTGTTTTTATTTTTGTCCATATGTATTTCCTTGTTCTGGATGTTTCAGTTTTTGTCTGACAAGTTCTACATTCCAGAAAGGCAAGAGGTACCACTGAATAATCTACACTGCTTGATCAATAAAGTATTTCTCCATTAGTTGAATGCACTAACAAATTTACCATCAAATTCAGTTTTCAGATAAAGTTTATGTCCAGTTCTTTCACTCACTTCAGCACCAAGATTTGACAATATTTGGCATTCCTTACTGAGACACATGACTGAGAAAGCACACTGTAAGATTTTGGTCTCAGTATCTCAACCTTAAGAACATTAAAATTTGGAAAAGTCACTCCAGTATATAAACTTTAAAATACCCACCTTCCTGGTGTTATTGATGATGTAGCTTGTCCAGATCCAATTGCGTTTCAGATGCCCGTAAAAGCTGGAATCCAGACCTGCAGCTCCCAACCCATCTCCAGGGATAGATCCATCATCAACCACCTCTCGGCTGCCTCTGACAGCAAGAGAAACAAAACACACAGGTAATTATTTGGCACAGAGGGCCTTCCCAGCTGCTCTCAAGGGATGTGTGTGCAATTGCAGAACTCTCCCCCTGCCCTCCTGATTTAGGGGGCAACGTTACACCATCAACTGAATCCCAAAACTGTTTCTTGACCTTAAAGATGTTGCAGTGATCTCCAGCCTAACTGCAAGTGAACACCAGGTATCCAGTTTAAAAGATTTCTTGCCATACAATAGAGATCATATGCAGAAGCTGACAAGTGAACCCAACAGAATTTTTTCCATCAGCAAGGATCAGTGCAACTAGGTTCTCTCAACATCATTACTTTTTAAAGATCACTTGATGTATCTACTCGTAGAATATTGGCAAAGATAAACCACAGTGCACAGCACAACATAAAGAGTTTAACTGGTGTTCTGTGTGGCTATCACAGGTTGTGATTAGGCAGAAGGTGGAATGCTCCAGAGATCACTTCCAGATCACAGTGTACACCAACACCATATTAGAAATTAATCTGTAAACAATTACAGCCAAGTGCAGCACAGAAGGACAGAATCCAGAATGTGACACTGGGGAGCTACTGAAGCTGCTTGAGATACCATGATATAACACCTGGGAACAGAGAATCTCTAAGTTTATTACCCCTGGCATTAACAGTACTTAGGAAGCACTCCCTCGCTCTCAACTTTGCTTTCCCCAAGACTCTTGCAACACACATCTGTACTACTTTAAAAGGAAATCCAACACCTGTTTATCCCATTTCTCCAGCATAAAAACCTACTCAGTAAAGTAACTTAATGTAGTTACATAACTACATGTCTTTTAACCAGATACTCTCTGAATTACACACAAACAGCCCTCAACACCCAGCTGAGATGCTCAAGGCTGAACTGCTTTTGCTGTTAACATCCTCAGCACCAGGACAGCTCTTTTTGCCCTCTCCATTCCAGCAGCAAAGCAGGGATGAAGGTGACGTACGTGGTGTATTCCAGCATCGCACACTTTCGCTCCAGATTGTGTTTATTCACTGCTGACTCTTGTTCCATTTCCACATCCAGTGCAGTCTCCTCCCCTTGATTACTTTTCTTGGACCGAGGACAGCGGACAACTCCTGGACAGACAAACAGGTTTGACCATCAGCATGAGAAGTCAGACTTCAACCCACTTTCAATCCACCCTGCGACGGCAAACTACTGCTCCCAAACAGCAACAGTTTTTCTCACAGAAAGGGCTATTAGCAATTTTGTTACTTCTAACTTCAATTTTGATACTGCTCTGAGAATTTGTAGTGGATCACAACCTCACAGAATTATATGGACAGAGCTTCTAGCTTTTTTTTTTGCTGTGTGGGGCAACTTGACAAGGCATTGGAAGTGACAAAACAGAGCCTGCCTGTTTAAGGGAAGGAGGAGCAATTGTGGTGTGCCCAGAAGAAACAGTAGAGGTGCTAAGAAGCTGGAGTTTTGCCTTACCCAGGGGTGTGTTGAGGCAGACACACTGCAGATCAAACCAGAAGTTCTCCACGTCCTGCAGGGTGTTGAGCACGTACAGGCGCCGCTCGAAGGGGCGGCTGCTCTGCGCCAGGTTGTAGTGGAGGTCACAGATGGTGGTGTCAACAATCACTGCATTCCTCTTCATGTACACAAACACCTGGCAAACACAGCGTGGTTCAGGCTGGGGGGTAAAAACCATCGGAATTCCCTAATTCACAGCACACACAGTCTAGTTTAGGACTGGTGGGCATTTTCTGTCTGCTGTTTTGAGAGAGCGCTCTCAGAGGAGACACACCCATTCCCACCCTGTGGCATTGTATTCCCAAATTTCCCCTGACAGCAATCCAGAAATTTCCTTTCTAGGTTTAGAACAGTTTGTTTTCCCTGTTATGAACAGGATATTCCAAGTTTCCACAGAGTGACTATTTCCAACAAGTCCTCATTCAGGATTTGAATAGATGTGTTTGGGGGCCTAATTATCTTTCTTATCCTCATGAATTATGTGTTGGATCTGCCTTCTCCTTTGCATGTGCTCTCTATTTATAAGAAGATGCATATGGATGTCACTATTTTACTCTGATCAGTGACTTTCTTTATTCTGTGTCAGACATCCAAAGCTTGACACCTTGATGGATAAGAAGGTGGAATGCTCATTTTTCATAAGTATTGCCAGTCTGGAACCTCCTGGTTCATTATTGTGTGCATTATGCATTTGAGTAGTGTCCTTCCAGAGAAAGGCAAAAATTATCTACACAAATTACAGTCACTTGGAGCTGGAGGTTTGCACATACACCTGAAACATCAGTATTTCACTTAACTATTTAAGGTAATTCAAATCCCAAATCCTGCATTTATTTCAGAAGAAAAAAAATCAATGAATAATAACTGTTTTTTTTAATTTTTTTTTTTTAATTACCTGGTCTTTGTCTTGAAACTTCTCTGTTGGGCCAAACTGTAGCAGTCCCATGTAACATAATCTTTGAAGGTTTTCTATCACTGAGAAGATGTACCTCCTGGAGCAATATTAGGAGTATTACAATTAACACTCATGAAAACAGTAGAAATGATAGCAGAAAACACAAGATTTTCATGCAGCAACTTGAACTTTAAGGAAACCATTGATTTGTAGAATCTATGAAGTGGCATTTTCGCTTGGATTGTCAGCCCAAAGGTCCACATTTTCCTTCCTCAAATCACAAACCCAATATTTTAGCCAAATACTAAGTAAAATTTTGCTAGCAAGGATGAAAATTAGCCAGAAATAACGTGTGTAAAAATGAACTAAAAATGGCCAGAACACCAGCAGATCTGCAGATAATTTCATGTTATGTAAAGAAGACAGGAGTAAGAAAACATGACTGCTAAATACAGACCTTCATGTGTGTGCATATAAAGAACTGGGCAAAGATTCCTGTAGTTCAGGTTGTTTAGAATTACTGCAGCAAGAAACTGCTTTCAGCTGGTTATAGCTCTGGCAGAGCAAAAAGGGCAACATTTCCCATCCTGCACATCTACTTCTGTGGAAAAATGCTGGAAGTTGCAGGAAACTTTTGCAGGAAAGTTTCTGAGAGTTTGTAACAAATTAGCTTTACCCACATTTAACTTCACTAAGATCTCTAATTAAATGCAGTTAAGTGGGAGTGGTACTTTGGCAGGGGTTTTCCCTGGAGGTCAGAAGGATCAAGCCTAGAAATACTGAAGCAAATGTGGCTGAATTAGAAGTTTCAGTGAATGCAGGAGTAAAGAGACAGCTTGATTATGTGTCACATTGTTTTGCATAAACCCATCAGATGGAGTCTGCAGATTAAAAAAACCCAAACTGTCAGCAATGACTTTCTGGGAAAACTAACACGGTGCTCTTGATTCCATACATTCACATCACTTTCCTTTAGTGTTGCTTTCCCTTCCTATCTTCAGTCCACTCTCAATTTTTAAATCTCCTGGATGAGGAATGGCATAGCATGGCAGACATGGCACTGAGAACATGAGGAGAACCTGAATGGTGTCTGTGAGAGGCAGGAACTGGGAAATGTGGCGCCTTCTGAAAGATTTATGAAGGACAGCAACACTTAGACCCTATTAAATTCTGAATTTAGCAGCAGTCAGGAGTGTGTTTTATACAGAAGCAACATCCTGCTCATGAGTTATGAAGGACAGAACCTCCCAGCACTCAAACACTGCCTGACAGCATACATGAATATTGTTTATTAGTTTCTTATTACCTTCTATTTGGGAGAGAAAAATACAATTTGGCACACCATTCTTTGAAGATTGATGATCCTTGTCTTAAGTAGCAAAGTTCTCTTTGACACAAACAGGAAATAAGTGAGAAAACAACCACTGCTGCTTCCTCTCTAGAGCCACTTACTTTGACTCATCTACTTACCTTTTGTAGAGAAGCTGCTGTCGGACTGACCTTGGAAGAAATCTGATCAGAGTGTGCTTTTTTAGTGGATCATTTAAAAAATCTTCCAGACCTTCCACCTAGAATTATTTTAGAAATTAATCAAAATGAAAAATATAAGTAAGCATATCTAAAATATAACCATGCTCTAAAGCATAAAGCTTTGCTACCTGAACTGTTTACTGAAATATTCTCTAAGCAAATGTTACTGCTTTTGTAAAATGCTTAAACATTATTCTAGTTAATCAATGAGGCAGAAGATTCAGTGAGATTTTAAAAAGCTATTGGCAAAATACTAGTTTAAGAAGTTGCTGTATTACAGAGCTATACATTTTTTCAGTGTTGTCTGTAAAAGCACCTGCTTTTTCTGTAGAAGACAGAAGTGTCTCCTCTCGAGGGTCTAGTTTTGTTAAAACAGATTAAAGGGGGATTTGTTTAAAGGAAAACCAAAAAGCACCATACCTTGTAGCTGACTTGTACTATCTGAACAAAGACTGAGAGAGGCAAGCAGAGGAGAATGTCACTGACAAGAGCCCATCCAAAGCCAAACTCTCTGTGCATGGGGACAGGGGGGATGTAGCGCATCCACGATGAGTCATCCACGTACACTGGGAACACAAAGAGTGGCTCAGCCTCAGCCCAAACCTGACAGTTACACCAAGAGTTTTACTGGGAGGGTTCAAGCAGAATACAACTGGTGGTTCACAGTCTGGAAATCTAAAAGGATCTGAAAATTCTCTAACCTGTTGATTTTCAATCCTTCCTGCACTAGACTTTTACCTATTTTTCAGTGTTGAACCATGGCAAAATCTAGTAAAGTCAGGAGTGCCACTTCTTACCTTTCTGATTAGACAACTCTACTTCAGTCTCCTGTGCAGAGGTCTCAGGATTCACCACAGTTGTCACAATTTCTAAGGTCCCATCTGGTTGTGCTTCAATTACAGCTGCATTCTCATCCAGCCCTTGACTGCTGCCTTTTTGCTCACCATCAGTACCTCCTTTTTGCTGTGTTCCATTTAAAGGGTGTCCATAAATTATGTACCAGAGGAACATGTGGACCATTCTTAAACGGGGCATTTTGGGAAGGAAGCCAAGAGAGCGCCCAAGTCCTGGAACTGGAAGGGAAGATTAAACACCAAACAGAAACACAAAGAGGATTAGAACAGGAGAAACAGCTACCCGTGCAAAATGAATGTGAAGAAAGCTGGAAGGAAAGATGGGCAGTTGAAAGTAAATATAATTTACAAGTAGTAAAGTAGTAGAAGTGAACAAAAATACTCCAGTTCACAGTTGTAAAGAAAAAAAAAGCAGCTAAGAAAACATTGGATTGTGAGGTTGCTTTAACGTAAATCCAATTTTTCTTCTATAGGAGAAGAAAAAAAAAACCCACTTGTGTCTTAGGAGAGCCCAACATCTGAAATTATTATTATTAATAGATGGAAAAGTGAAAGATGACAGAAAAGCCCAAGTTGGCTGTACCTGTAACAGGATGATAGTTTTTTAGCTGTGTTATGCCCATTTTTTCATCAGTTTTCCTTGCTCGACTATTATCAGCTTTAGACGAGCTCTCTTGCATTTCTCCTGAATCAGGAACTGCTTCTTGCCCCAGGCTTTCTTCCTCACCATGGTCCTGGGATGTTGGTGTCTGGGGAACTTTAATCCTGTATTAAAACCACACTTTGGTAAGAATTAAGCAGAGTTCAATTCCTCTTCTTTCCTGACTTCAGGAGATATTCAGCACGTTGCCGCTTCCATGACTCTGTTGCCAAGGAATATATTTTTCTTTTGCTTACCTTGTGTTTATTTCCTCTGCATGTTTTTGCATGCTCTAGACAAGCCAAGCTCCCCCCAGTCCATCCCAACCACCCCAACCATCCCACCCATCCCTGGGACTTGCCTGTTTGCAGTGGTTGAGTTGCAGATTCGGAACCGCACCTGCTCTATGGCACTTTTTACCAGGGGATCACTGGGACTCACTGAGGGATGCACAACAAACTCCACCTGTTCAGAGCAGCAGAACACAAACCAAAGGCATTTATGGAGATACTGGCTCTTAAACAGCTGCATAAATGAATCCTATGAAGGTTTAATAACTCATAGAACATTAACATTTTGGATGAAAACTCCCGTTGCTAGTCTGTAATTAAGCAAGAGGCCACAGCACATTGTCTTTGTACCAATAAACAGTTAATAACATACATACAAGCCTCAGGACTTTGGGGTTTTTAAAATTTGAAGTATGTGGGGAACAAACACTTCAACTTGTAAATATTAGGCTGAGAGGGATAAATGAAAAGCCAGACCTTGCAAGGCCAAACTAATACATACTGTTGCTGAAAGCCCCCACACAATTCAGATTGGTAAGATTTTATATATGCCCTATAGTAATTGTGCAGCAGGTAATTTTCAAGACTCAATTCTCTGCTTATTTCACACAAGAGTAAGTGACATGTCTCAGCTTTATAACCACAAATATTTTACTTCCACAAACCTCACCAACAGTGGATTTTTGTTTTTTAAAAAAACAGATCACCTTCTATAAATTTCACCTCACTTAGGATTTTTCATACACTCTTGGCTCTCAAAAGGGGTTTAAATAGAATTATGGTGCAGCCTGACAGGGCAGGGAGAGAACCATGAACCACAGAACTGATAAGCAGCATAACCTCTCAGAAAGGAGATTCAGAGACTTTGATCTCTGGACTATTCCTTGGTCTCACAATTATCTGCAGCACAATAACTGAAAGCAGTGATCTGGTTTTCACAGTAGCTTAGCTTGGGACACGAAGCTTCTGGGCAGCTTGATTGTGGGCTCTGCTGCAAGCAGTGAAGTCATCCATGTATTTCAGTAAAGAGGCCCAGAACATTTTGATAAATCAGAAGGCTGTGAGCAAAGCTGGTTCTGCTGCCATCACCTTTTTGCTGATGCCATCCTGGATGACCGTAGTGCGATAGAGCCTCAGGAGCCCTTCCCGCGCCAGCTTCTGCACCAGCCGCACAATGGACTTCTTGCAGCACTTAGTGGAGACACCTTCCTGCTTCTCTTGATCCATGACCATTTTCTGAAGCCTAAAAGATGCAAAAAATACCTTGCATTTTAAGCCTAGCAATGCTCAAACTACCTAAGCAGTTTGTTAGAGGATGTGGGGGGAGTGGGTGTTTTCCTCCTTCGAGCAATTCCTGATCTCTTTTCCCTTTTGCTGTAGACAACTGCTAACTTTGCCTTACATTTCAGCTCTAGTTTCTTTGTACTCAAGCTCTTCCTTGTTAGGGGAAAACTGCTGTTCTGATGACAGTGAATTCTCAATGCCTGATTGCTCTGTGCATGGCTGTAGGGCAATTATGAATCCAGCCTCCCTAAGGTCAGGAAAACCTACAGTTTTTTTAGGTGGTGATTAAACATATGCAGTCTGTACTTGCAGTTGTGAGCTCAGTTCAGCTTGAGGCAGAAAAAGTTTACTCAGTGGCATTCAGAGCTCAGAAACTACTCATGCATTCACAACATAAGTACAGATACACATATCCTATCATTTGGGGCCAGCTCCCTTCTTCCCTTGCTGGAGATGGTAGGAATGTGCTCACACCCTACTCTCCTAATTCCTGTTCTCATGCCCTTTTTCACAAATGCCCCAAGCCCTAATTCTGGACTCTTTTAATCCTGGGGGGTCAATTCTGAAAAAGATCTGGAAGGGTAAAAAGAGAATGAGGCAATAATTGAATGCACTCATGGACTTCGACTTTCCTGAATGAGAACCACATCCTGGTAACGAGCAAAAACACCAACAAATTTCCTTGGCAGACACTGGGGAGGGACAGAACTTCCACTGGTTCTGAGGGAACTTGTGAGTGACCTGTTGGCAGCACTGAAAGAGACAGCAGAGACCTGAAATATCTCCCAAGCCTGCACTTGGATGTGACTCAATCAATCAGTGACAAGGCTGGTGCCAGAGGAGGCTCTAATTTTACAACACTCTGCAATTAAACAAGTTGACAGAAGGTTTCAAAATTCTCAGACCAGAGGAGAATAAGGCCATGATTTCTTACTAAATTCCCATATCAAGCAGCCCTGTGTGTACTGACATGACAGGATCTTACATGCTGCCACAGAAGATGGATGGTGCAATCCTATTTGTGACAAAGTACTGCCAATTTAGGACTCCAGCAGAGCACCAGAATTTCCATTTCTTTTTGAAGGTGAAATCTTAAAAGGTTGAAAGACATTATAACACTTAGGGAAGTATCTTTACTCCAGACAAGGAGAAGACATATAACCATACTATATAAAACTGCAAAGAAAAGCAAACTTTGAGGGCCCTGCTAGGATGCCAGTGACCAACAATGACTGACATGGAGACATGAGTCTCTGCTGTCCACGACAGAACAACACAAGAATAATCTCTGAAATGATGCAGAGATAAAACTTATGCAGATGAAAGAATCTTCAAGCAAAGAAGTGCTGAATGTGGTGGCCCCAAGCACTGGAATACTGCAAATGGATAAAAAAATTCTCTTGTCTCTATTTATGAGACATACACTGCATAAAAGTACATTTGTGTAGTTATCTGCAGAGAACTATTATTGCTTCCAAACAGCTGATCAACTTTTAAGATTCAGCCCCTCCCACCTTCCATGTGCCTCCTCTCCAACATTATAGCCTACAGAATCACAGAATCCCCTGAGATCATCAAGTCCAACCTTTGATCCAACACCACCTTGTCACCCAGACCATGGCAGTGATGCCACATCCAGTCTCCTCTTAAACACCTCCAGGGGCAGTGACCCCACCACCTCCCTGGGCAGCCCCTTCCAATGTCTGATCACTCTCTCTGTAAGGAACTTCTTCCTAATGTCCAACCTAAACCTTCCCTGGTGCAGCTTAAGACTGAGCCCTCTTGCCCAACTGCTGGTTACCTGGCTACAGCCTCCTGTCAGGGAGTTGTAGAGAGTGAGAAGGTCTCCCCTGAGCCTCCTCCTCTCCAGGCTGAACAACTCCAGCTCCCTCAGCTGCTCCTCACAGCACTTGTGCTCCAGTCCCTCCCCAGCCTCGTTGCCCTTCTTTGGATACGCTCCAGCCCCTCAATGTCCTTCCTGAACTGAGGGGCATAGAACTGGACACAGCACTCCAGGGGTGGCCTCAGCAGTGCCCAGTCCAGGGGCAGAATCCCTGCCCTGCTCCTGCTGCCACACTGCTCCTGATCCAGGCCAGGATCCATTGGCCTTCTCGCCCACCTGGGCACACTCTGGCTCAGGTTCAGCTTCCTGTCAATCAGGTTCAGCTCAAGGTTCAGGGGCAAGAAAAGCCAAAATGGAATAAGCACCCAGTGCTTCCACTCCCCAAAAGCACCAGCCTGCCCCCAGCCCTGCTGTCAGGGGCACTCACGTGAAGAGGCTCTCGATGAGCCGCAGGTTCCTCACGGCCTCCACGATGAGGTTCCGCCGCTTCAGCAGCCGGTAGGTTTCGTGGGATCTCTCCACTGCTGAGGCCCTGGAACGCTTCTCCTTCTTCTGCCCACACGCCTTCTAGTGCACAGCGTGGACAAAACAACAATTTTACACCAACTGTCCAGTGTCTTCAGCCTAACGTTGGCTCCTCACACAGTAACAGCTGAGGAATTCAGAGTTTTCATGCATTTATTTGCAACAAACGAGTCAGATGAAGATTATCTCTCATCTCCCCTGCACAGGCTGGGAGACAGAGCAGATGATATGCAGCACTTGTGTGCTACATTAAGTAATGACATGCATTAAGTCAGCCCAGGCAATTTGGAGAGCACCAGGGAACTAACCCAGAACTGTAATTTAACATCTACCTTCCTATCTCCTGGAATAATTTTCACTTACAACTACAGTGCAGATGAATGTACTTTAAAATCAAATTAAAAACCCCCCAAACAATTCCATAAATAAATATAAAAACTCTAGCTTGAAGTCTTGCTATAAAAGTACATAACTCCTGAGCTCAGACAGCTGTACCAACAAGAAGATATTAAAACAAATGATCTTACCTTAGGATCTTCAAGTCTGACTTCCTCCACCACAGCCACATCCCCATCTTCATCAGTGGAATGAGCACAGGTGGAAAGATTGGACTCCTGCTTTAGGGTTTCCAAAGTAGAACTCTCCCCCGAAATGTTTTCTGGGAGCTCATCAGGATCTTCAAGAATTTGAGGGGAAGGCAGCTTCTTTCCCTGAGACTTCACAGCTGTTGGCTTTGAGCCTGGTTTGAGAGCAAAAAGCCTTGTAACTGTTCTGCTCTCCCTGTTCAGCTTCTCTCTCTCCCCATTCAGCCATTCCCCATCCACCCAGGTAGCTGCACTTAAAAGCATTCTGCTGCATTTTCCACACATCCCACCCTGCTGGAAGCAGTGGTCTGACCATGAAAACCTGCATTCAGCCTCCAAAAGTACAGTTTAAAAAAAAACCCTGAACTCCCTGCCATCAAATAATTCTCAACATGCAAAAGCCTTTTCACAGGCAGACTTGGAAGACCATGAAGGGCCAGATTAGCTTATCCACAAATTGCCATGTGAAGAGAGGAGAGTTTTTGTCCCAAAGATTCTCAAGCTCTGCAAGAAACCTGACTTTTCTGACTCAAAGCAGAACAAGAGCAAGGATTCAGTATTACTCCAAAGATAATCTACACAAGAAATGGAGCTCAGTTCTCCTCTATTCCCTTTGAGTTTAACAGTACAAATTCAAACCACCATATCCTTTTTAAAATATGTCCCCAAAAGGCTGCTAGCTTTCACAGTAAGGTGTTCCAAACAATTAAAGAAAAAGCTGAAGCAAGTAGCTTCAGGGGACAAGACATTTTTGTTACAATATGCTTAGGTGAGTAAGGCTGAGGGTCAAGTCATCCACAGCCAATTGCTACTTGAAAGTAGGAAGTTACTGATCTTGTCTGGTCTCAGCCAACAAGCCAGTATTACTCTAAATATACTTATTCCACTTGAAGGTTTGTATCAGTACATGAACATATATTTTGCACAGACTCTAAGGCTCAATACCAGACATTTCCAACTGAAAAAAACCCCACTGCTAAAAGGGGAAGAATTTTTATATGTTACAATTTTAAAATAAAAGTTAATGGGCTGGTCTGTCAGCTCCTGTGCTATCTCCCACACCTAAGCTGACATTTACATATCCAATGGAATGAAACAATGCTTTTTAATGAGAGGCACAGCCCATCTTTTTCCTTAGTGAGGAAGAAATAAAATATTTCAAGACAGATAAAGCGTGCCCAAATCCCTTCTGAAGTCTTCAAGGACTTTAAAGCTCTACCAAGATGGTGCTCTCTGATGGGCACAGCCTGAGTTCTAAGATATTTTAAAAAAGAGTCCATGACAGATTCCTTGTCAGTTCATCCCAGAACATCCAAGGGATTTTAAAGTATTACCCAAGGATGCTGTTTCTCTCAGCAGCTCAAGCCAACCTGACTGCTACCTACCACTGTGCTTGTTTTCAGCCCCACAGTCCTTCCTCCTTCCTTGCAGCAGTTTTGGAATTTGTCTGACCCTTTGCAGGATCATTTCAGCCCTTCAAGTCTACAAAAAAATACCCTGAATATCCAGGGAGCACATTGTATGAGCCCATTTCATTTGCACAGGGGAAGGAGAAGCAGATTATCCTCTTGGTGATTAGTGATAACCAGAAACACTACTTGGCACACAGACACCAGAGCACACTTCAGCCCTGAGAATCTCCAGAGATTACCACACTTAGTGTCCCAAACCATAACAATCTGGGGGGAAAGCAGGGAAATTATCAATTAATGTAACAATAAAAAATGTGACCAAAAATTCTAATGGATGCTACTAGCATATTACTTTTTCTTTAATAAAAGGATCCACAAGAAAAATACAGTCATGATCTACCTTTAGCTGGTGTTGACTGATGGGCATCATCTTGGCAACTTAATTTCAAGAGAGAACCAGAGTTGGCCTTCTGCCCTTTTCCTCTCTTCTTGCCATCTTTCCCTTCCTCTTCATTGTCAGACTCTGAGACCAAAGTATCATCCTCTCCAGGAGACACCTCTTCCACAGGTGGGGAATCTTCAGGCACCGGAGCCAAAGTAACTGTAGCCAGCTGCTCACTCCTGGCCTTCTCTCTCTCAAACTGCCTGTTTAAATCACTCTCCTCTGCAAGAATGTGTGAGATGTACTTTGTTGTCCTTTGCCGACCTTCATCCTCCATAAAACCCTGAGGAAACAGTTGGAATGTTATTTTACCACCTGACTTCTCCATTCTTGAAGTGTTCTGCAGCACCAACAGTGGGAAAATTTTCTACCTGTTCTCCCCTCACATCAAAAAATATCAGGTTATTTTTCATTTTCTAAGTAACAAAAATGTCACGAACTTTAACATACAGAAATCAGAAGGCATTCTGTGCTTGAAAACCAAATAAATCTGCATTACCTGCACACTAGAAGGAAACACCCACAGTATGTGGGATGTAGAAAAGTCTAAGGAAGAACAAACTATATGTATTCAGACTAGAAATCAATTTGTTTGGGGGGAAAAAAATAATCTGTGAAATAACTGCAATGCAGAAGGTACCTGAGTGACTAATTCGTGGAGCTGCTGCTGCCCTGTGCTACAACAGGTGCTTCCAAGGATCTAGAAACTCAAACACTTCACCAATCAATCAGGGAAGATTTCATCTTAACAGCTGACTAGGGAAAAGCATGCTCAGATATTCTAATAGTTTATGTAATTTGTTTGTTTTTAAATTTACAGAACTTTTGACCAAATGACAAGATCTTCCTAAAAAAATTCTCTGTTGTGGAAAGGGGCAGATGGCTGTATGCAAGAAATGGCAGCTGGATTTGTCTTGTGAAATGAAAAAAATATTGAAATATCTGGAAATAAGAAGTTTAATCACCATAACCTTTACGAAAGGTTTTGTTCTGGCACTTACTGGCTTTTTCAAAAGCCAAGTAGATTAATGATTTTAAATGCACTGAGGGTCTTTGAGAAGATCCTCCAGTAGATGATCTTGCAAAATAGAGGTTGTCTTATAGCCAAAAATGAAGCAAAGTGGCTCTTTTGAGTTGAGAGACAGTTATGTTCATGTCCATGAGGTACCAGCCCCCAGGTCACTTGGGTTACCACTGATCACAGTGAATGACTCAGGTTAGCTGGCTGAGGGCAGGCTGAGCAGGGCTGAGGCCAGTTTCTCTGCCCTGTCTCTTTTTGGAAGGCAGGTCTTTATTAATTAAGCACCCAGTTACAAACCAATGTAAAATATTTGTACATCTGGGCCAGTGAACTATTAAATGTCAGGCAGCTGCTCAGGAATGAGTAAAGCAAAGGGATGCTACAGGAGCAGGAATGTTACAGTCTCAAATCACTGCTGTTTCCAGTGTTTGAGGTTAACAATGTTATAATGTATTCCCACAGTAACCACAATTGTATCTTCAGTTTCAATAAGTATTTAAATTATTTTATTTTTGCCTTACCTTGACAACTTTGTACCTGTCCAGAAGTCGACAGAGCATCCTGGCTTCCAGCTTCCCCACATTCATAGCCAAGCGAATTTCTGCCTGAGAAATACCTTTGGTTCCTCTGCTTTCAACTGTTTCAGAAAGGAAAACCAACAAATATCTCAGGGAAATAATCTGACTGAATTATATATACATATATTTGTGTACACGTTAATATTTGCTCTGAACAACCATATGTGCCAGAATATTAAATTTAAGATTCCCCACTAACTAAAGGCATTTTCACAGACATACACAATATTCAACCAAAACACAATTTTACATGAAGCAGTGCCCAGCAGAATGAGGTCTGGAGGCCAAAGCTTCAAAACAGAAGCAGGGGTGAATTTTTCCCCTGACAGCTTTCCACAGTTATATATTAATTTCTCCATTTTGAAAGGAAAAGATAGAAGAATAAGGAGCATTGTTTTCTTCATCATTTTTTCTCATCCCACCACAACACCTTGTTTCTGTCCTGCTGGTTTTTTTGGGTGGTATTAAATAGTTGATAAGCTCCCAGGAAGGGATAAACTCCAGTCTAATCTGGATATAAAGCTCATTTTGCTACGAAAAATTGACACTTTCTGATGCAAAAGCAACCAGAACTTAAAACCCCTGCAATATATACATTTCTTTTAGACACACAAGGAGTAAGAAGATAATTGGAAAAGGCTTAGGGTGTCTTACTACAGCACCTACTTAGCTCATAAGCCTGGGTGAGCATGTCCCTTTCACAAACAATATCCACAGGCTGAACAGTTTTTGTCATGATCTCTTCTTCATCATCATCATGATAATCTTCCATTTTCTTCCGAAATTCCTTCAGCAGTTTAAGGCAACGGACCATGACATCAGTCCCTGTGAAACAGGAATGTCAGTAACAACTCCTAACAAAATGCAGGGTGTGTGCACGTGTTTAAACCATTTTCTCTCTTTCAGCAGCATGAAGAAGCAGCAGTGCAGTGGGGAACAAACAACTAAAGACAACTGGGTATTTCTAGGACAAGTTTGCTACAGCTTTTCCCTATATATGAATTGTTGAGGTGCTCCAAATCTCATCTGTGTCAATTCTAGGACTGCCCAGTAGAAGAAATTTCAACAGTACAAATAAATCAATGAAGGGATTAAGTGCTGATCCCCAGTATTACAACTGCAGAACACATATTTGACTGTAAGATCACTCACTGGGTATAAAGCCACTCTTTTTTACAAGGATAGAACACACTGCTGCCCACAGCCACAAGATTCTCATACATGATTTAATTCCACATCTTAACATGCTACTCTCCACTGGCTGTGCTGTAGTAACTCTCCACTCACTGGGATCTCACAGAAAAGAAGGGTACAGTGGGGACAGATGGCTCCAGGAGAGCTGGACAGACCCTGCTCCCTGACACAAGGATGACCTCCTCTCACCAGTGTCATCAAGCTCCTGCTGAACCATTTCAGAGAGCAGTGGTAAAGCAGAACTGGGTTATTGTACACTGCCAGCTTAGCAAGCTGCAGTGATTCAGCAGCTACTGCAGAAGCAGCCAATTCATCCTGCAGCAGTGGGTGGAACATCCACAGCCATCTCTGCTCCTCTGGTCCAGCTGTGACAATGCCAGGTGACAGCTTTAGCTGAAATCACGGGGGTTAGGTGTATATATATATGAGCAGTTACTGATGCCCAGCTGACACCAAGTTAACCCACAGTCACTTGACCACGTGACTGAGCCCCAGGCCAGATGATTCCATTATTTTTCCTTGACCCGAATCCTTTCCCTAAGATGCTGCTTAGGACAGTAATTGAGTGCTGACATTTTGGTAGGCTTGCTGGCATTGTTATTATATCCTTTGTATTTCTACAGCACATTAAATTTCATTTGAAGCAGTATTTGAGAAAAGAAACGAAAAAAAATCCCCCAAGAAAAAATCCCCCAAAACAAACCAATTCTTTTTCCTTTAGCTCTTTCTGTCCAATAATGTTCTTCCCACAGCAGATGCTCTGGCTTCATCCTCAGTGTGTCCCACATATTTCTATCTGCTTTCCTGTATAACTCCAGAGATTAAACTATCTTGATCTCTGATGAAAATCAGCTATTATTAATTCATCCTCCTTTAATACCTAGTGTTTTTAAGGCATTTTTGTGGATTTTCAGCTTTTACATCTGTAAGATGGAATTACCATTCAAGCAAAAGATTCATCAAGTGGCATTTTTCACGACAAACTTAAGCAGTAAATGCAGCTGCTGTTTTGCCAATCTCTGACAGAACACAAAATATCACTGCCTTGGGGGCTGCCACCAAGTTTGTAAGTGGACTTGTATTTTCTTGCCTTCTAAATAAATACCTTGATAGGAAGTTAAAAGTTTTTACTACTGATCATAAACTGCCTTTTAGCAGTACTATTTAGTCTTTTGGGCTTTATTTGCAAGTGTTTTCAGCTCGTTAGAACCTCTCTGAAACTTAAGTCAGCAGGAGGAATTATAAACAGATACAACCAGGTGCAAAGCTACTCACAGGTAGTGAAAGACAGAACCAAGGATTTGGTCCATGCCAATGCTAATGGTGTGACTAAAGGGCACCTAAGTCTGTAAAGGTTGTATAAGAGGCTGTCATACAACCACTGCATGTTCAGACACTTGCTCAAACCAGAAATACATCAGCTATGCACAATCCATATTTTGTAAACCATCTGGTGATACTTTTCCCCATATATTTTAGTGGATACTGATCTAGTCTAGAACATCGAGGATCTCCACTGCTTTCTTCAAACTGTGAACTTAAATGAGCTTTCCTGTGTAAAACTCCCTCTGATATTCTTATGGAAGGAGAGGGATCTGTACCTTTCATGACAAAGCAACTCAGTCACTCCCTTATTTGTTCAGCACAATGTGGGTGATTTCTCTCTCAACCATGCTCAGTGCTGTACCTGCTTTTGACCTCTGCTTCTCTTTGTTCATAATACATTTTCCTTCTAAAGAATTTCTCTTCCCTGACTTAATAGATTTGAAGGAATTTGTTGTCTTATCCAGCCTTAATCCAAATCCATGTAACTGGCATTAACTTTTGTCTTGAAGTTCTCATGGTTTTATTGGCTCTTTCCCTTTCTCCTTTCATATCCCTCCTTTTCACAAACACTTTGTAATTTGCAATGTTCAGTTCATATCAGGTTTATTCCCCCCCCCAAAAAAAAGTTCACTATGTCTCTAAAAACCATACTGTTCACCTTTTAGAACTATTTTATTTTTAACCCTGCAAATCTGCCTCTTAGGATGTCCTGTGATTAAAGATTTGGTTTAGATTTCTTTCAGCAATTGCATTAATTCCATTGGTGATAGTGTCTTTCCTCATACTTTCTATTATTATTTCTTGTAGTTTTTTCCCCATGAAAGTTTTATCTGCATCTTTTTCTGAGAGCAGCTGCTTTCTTTAGTTCCCTTTCTTCACGCAGTTCTGCCTTTCTTTGTCTTTTCACTACATTTTTGGAAGTTATCAGCTGTTCTTGTAACCAATTAAATTTGAATTCAAAGCTGGTTATGCATTAAACCATCCCTCAGCAGACTGTGGCTTTTTTGGATAGTAGCTGTTGGGTATCTTGCTTACCCTGACCCTGAGATTGGCTCAGTTTGTTAGAGCATGGAGCTAAAAATGCCAAGGTTGTGGGTTTGATCCCTGTTCAGGTCAAGAGTTAGACTTCATGATCCTTGTGAGTCCCTCCCAACCCAGAATATTCTGTGTTCTGTGAATTCCAAGGCAGTGCTGTAGGAGCTTACTTCCATATTTTGATAAGAACTTCCCAGAGAAACTTCGTATTCTCACGACTTTAGAAAAAGTCACAACCAAGATGGTCTGTTTTTAGCTTATTTCATACATTTTTTTTCAAGTTTATTGACTTGTCATTCAACTTCAACCTGAAAGGTCAGCTTTGTTCCTGCTCTCTGTATTGGCTTGAGCAGTCTTAGGTCACATCCACTGAAACATTTATATCAAAAAAATTTGCATCCATTTCTTAAAAACCTGGAGCAAATGCTTAATTCAAGTGGGCTGCAGCTTTAGTGACACATTTATCTACATAACTGCATAGACAGATTTCACTCACACCTCTTTTAATTTAAGATATGAAGCTTACAGATAGAATGACATCAACGTAATTACACAAGAGAAAAGCACAAATATGGTTCTTGTTACCTTTCTTTGTCTTGTAGGGTCCTCCACTGGGGTGGATGTCCTGCAGTGGCACAGACACGACCTTGGCCAGGCCAGCATTCATCATGTACTGATACAGACGTTTGAAAGTCCTCTCACAAAGGCCCTGGTGCAAAGAGAAATGGCAAAAGTCACTGTAGCCCAAAAAGCCTCACCTGCTGCTGATCAAAGCACCAAAGACATTCCTGCTACCTGTTCTTAAAACACAGTGTTCTGGGGGAGGATATCCAAAAAGGAACTTCAAAGCCTGTTAGTGTAGACACTGGGCAGAACATGAGATGTTTCTGGAGGGTGTTGTATTCCTCCAACTCTGTCATCCAAACAAACAGCTTGTTTGTTTTCTTACTTGGACAAGTAAGAAATGCACGATGATATTCATTGACAAAACATTTCTGAAGCTGTGGATGGAACAGAACTCCTTCCCTATGACAAACACCAACAGTAACTTGATCTAGTAGGTTTTTAAGATCCTTCTTTTGATATCCTCCCCCAGAACTTTGTGCAATTTTAAAAAGCAGGCAGCAAGAATGAGTGCCTTTGATACTAATTATCTAGATTCTACTGAGTGAGAATTTGAAAGAGGAATGAATCTCACCAATTCTTCCCTCAAGTTTCCTAATGTTTCCATCTGGTTTGAACGAGCACTTAGCATACTTGAGAGCTTCTCCATTAGAATATCATATTTGCTCCTCCTAACCAAGAAAAGAAAATTATTTTACATGTAAGTATGCACATAACTTCATAAAAATGAGTTGCAGCTTTACAAAATGTCAGTCACTAGAGAAAGTATGCTAAGTGTTCTCAGATTGGTTTAGGAATTAGTTTTCTTTCCTTCTGTGAATAGCACATGGGAGAATTTGTCACTGAGAAGAGATCTCAGCCAAGGGAACAGTGAGTAAGCCCAAGCTGTTACTTCACTGGCAATCCACAGAAGCACAAGTTCTAATTATAAACAAGATAAGAAAACAAAACAAAAAACCTATTAGAAACGTGTTGGAAGTGAAAACACTCAAAATTAACAAAATGATCAGTGCTACAATAAGAAAAGTTAGGTTTATGTAGGCAGCTGGCAGGCACTGGAATATTCTACTGAACTGTCTGGCATTCGGAAGAGGAGTTAAAGGAATTGAAGAGAGTCAATACCAGGAAACTTTGATGGTTCTGTGACAACAGAGCAATCTCTCATCATAGTAAAAGGTCACAGTCTGCCCAGCAGACCTTTAAAACATACCTGTCAGCATGAAAGCGAGTCAGAAGCAGAAGAATTGAGTGCTGCTGTGCTCCACTCGGCAGTCGTATGACGTGGGACTGCATTGTTATGAGACCATTTCTGTCCAATACTCTTCGATGATAATGAAGTTTTCCAGCATCCACTCTAAAGAAAAGATGGCAAGATAAAGACGGCAAGATATAGGCATAGAAACTTCTGCAAATAATTTTAATTATCCAGTACCCCAGAACACTTTACCTAAATTCCTATGGTCTTAGCAATAGTGACAAACTCAAAACTTTCAAAGTGACAAACTCAAAATTAAGAAGTGCCAAAACTAAGAAAACCTGTGAAATTTATTTTCACAGTTAATCCAATAAACAGAGAGAAATACCTCTGATTTTAACCTAGAGTCTAGGCACAGAGTGTCATGACATGGTTTGATGAGAGAGTTGAATCTGTATTGTATCCCCATGCCCCCTTTCTCCATCCTGTCTTTTTACCTGCTGGCTACACCACAATCACTGTTCTCCTTGTAATAACTCTGATATTCATCTCACTCCTTGTTGAGCTGACCTGGGCCAACAAACTGACAGAAAATCATCCACAAAAGATTAACCCTCTACCTCCATCATACAAATCACATAAAAGAGTTTCCTAAGTGGTACAAAACAATGCCAGGTGGTTTGCAAGCTACAACCCATTTATGTCCTAAAAGCAGTGAATCCTTACAGCAATGCTAATACTCTGCAGAACTTCAGAAGTTCTCTAAGAGGCTGTGTAACACTCCTTCATCAACAAAATACATGGCCTAGTCTGGAGGCTGGTAACTCAGGCTCCCACTCATTTGGACGAAGATGTCACACAAGGAAATGCTGGGGACAAAATATGGGCATCCAAGAATCTCTCCAGGACTCGGGCAGGATAAGGTGCTTTCTCAGCAGCTTAGAAAAGGAAATGAAAATCATTGTTCCATCCCAAATTTGAAGAAAAAGTTATTCAGAGAAAGCAAGAACTTCCACAGATCAGAAACTTGTGTATTGACCCAACAGAAAATTTCTGGAAGCATAATGAACTCAAGGGTGAGACCAGCATAGTTCCAGCAACATGGGCTCCAAGAACCAAGTACTCCTGGTAGTAAGGATGAAACACTACCAGTACACACAGGAGTTCAAATCAATACACAGGAATAGTCAAAAATAACCAGTGGCAACCTGTTAGCTTCGACTTAATTCATGGACAAAAATGCAAACTTACTTGAAAGCCCCACTGTGAAGGTCCCTCTGGAGCTCCCCCTGCCACCGAGCACGACCCAAACGCTCCAGGATGCAGTAGGAGAAGTCAGGGAGTTTTAAGTCAGGGTCCCCCTCCCAGCCTATTAAAGCTCTGTAACGTTGGTCTTGGGAAGCAACAATGACTAGTTTCTCTCCCCATCTGAGAAACAGAAGGAAGAGTAATATATTGTTACTAGTTCCATAAAAACAGAGAGGTCAATCCCTTTCTCCCCACAAACACCACTCTTGATATAATCCGTACAAACTGGGCAAGGACTTAAAAAAAATCCCTTAAAGGTATTTTAATGCCAGGCATAAGGATTTCACTCACTTTTCAACAGCTTCTTTGTAAGTATAACAAGGCTGCAAATCCTTCCTCCTTATCTGATCAGTGATATCTACTCTCTCTTTAAAATACTGGCAGGAACCTTGTATGCCATCTTTGTTATCCAAAATCATGTGGACAGGATAAATATCATCTGGAGCAACAGGATCCCTTTTGGTTTCCAGTATTCCAGTTTCAAGGTCTATTTCTTCATATCTGGAATAAAAGCAGAGAGCCAGCACTTAACCAAGCAAGGAGAAATGAAAGATTGTCAGATTGTCACAAACAATGCTGATAACTGAAACACTGTCACAAACAATGCTGATAACCCTATGGAGTACCTTGGAAAAATGAAGCTCTTTTGAGATATCAAAACTGGAAAAACACAAAGAGCAGCTCTGTGCTCCTCAAGTACAACCCAACCTCAGCGTGCAGGAGGCAGAAGAAGGGGGATACATTATTTAATCTTCAAAAACTCAAGGATACTGCAGTGGTGGGAATAAGAGAAACACACAGTTCATAGAGAAGGAAAACAACAGGTACATCCAAACCCGATGAACGGGGACATGTAAATTCTGCCTGTAAGTGGCAAACAGATATTTGAATGGAAATCTGGTCAGGACTCACAAAGAGGTCACAGAACCACCAAGGTTGGAAGAGAACCTTAAGATCATCCACTCCCAACCACCTACGGTAAGCCTTAAACCACTAAATCACATCACACAGCGCCAGACCCAAACTCCTCTTAAACACCTCCAGGGGTGGTGCCTCCAGTACCTCCAGGGCAACCTATCCCAGTGCCTGACCACCGTAACAGTGACAAATTTTCTCTAATATTTAAAATCAGCTCCGGAGCCACACTCCGCCCTTCCTGCTGTCACCGACCCAGCCGAGCCTGTGCGAGCAGTGGCACCCAGGCCCGGGTTCCCCCGGCTCGGGGCTCGCCGCCCCCGCCCGGGCCCTCACCCGTCGTGCAGGCGGAGCGGCGGCCGCGGCCGCGGCAGGCGGTAGAAGCGCAGGTCGGGCTGGGCGCTGAGCGCGGCCCAGAGCAGCTGCTGCGTGTCGGGCTCCAGCGGCAGCGGGAAGGGCGGCGAGCGGGCGGCCAGGCGGTGCCAGAGCGCGGCCGGGGTGATGCCGTCCAGCCCCTCCAGGGCCACCTCGTCCAGCAGCGCCCACAGCGCCTCCATGGCCTCCATCCCCCGCCGCCGCCGCTTCCGGGCCCGCGGCGCGCAGGAACTGACGGCGGCGGCGCGACCGTCACCGGGGAAACCGAGCAACAGCAGCGGCCGAGCCCCGGCGGGACGGGAACGGGGCCGGGGCCGGGGCCGAGCGGGGGCTGTGCCCGGGTCAGTGTCTGTCCCGGGGGGGCTCTGTCCATCCGGAGGCCGTGCCCGTCCGGGGGCTCTCCTCCGGTGTCCGTGTCAGTCCAGGGGTGCCTGTCCTTCGGAAGACTCTGCCCCGGGTGGTCCGTGTCGGTGCGGGGGCTCTGTCCAGGGTCAGTGTCCATCGGGGGTTTCTGCCTGGGGTCAGTGCCCATCCTGGGGCTGTGTCTGTCCGAGGGTTCTGCTCTGGGATCAGTGTCCGTTCGGGGGCTGTGTCCCTCCAGGGGCTTTGCTCCGAGGCTGTGCCCGGTGCCCGTGTCCGTCCGGGAGTTCGTGTCCGTCTGGAGACTCTGCCTCGGGTGGTCAATGTCGGTCCCGGGGCTCTGCCCGGGGATCAGACCCATCCAGGGTCCGTGTCTATCCAGGGTCCGTGTCTATCCAGGGTCCGTGTCTATCCAGGGTCCGTGTCGGTCCGGGGGGCTCTGCCCGGGGCTCCCCCTCCTCTGCAGAGCCCAGCGGGGTCGGTCCCGAGCCCGTCGGGGGGTCTCGGCCCCGGATACCCCCCGGTCGGTAAAAGACAAAGTACGGGGGTCCTTTGTTTGGGTACGGTGTGTTGGTGTCACATTTGAACTTGTTGAATGCGTGAGAGAACGCCCCGGCACAACTCGCGGCAGCGGCTCTGGGATGCTTGGTGGGGATGGCTGGAAAGGGTCGTGTTTCCTGAAAGGGGAGGTAAAATCTTTAATTAGGCGCTTTGAAAGTACACAGCCTCTGCAGCGAGTAAGTTGTAGAATTAACTCACCTCGTGAGCAGGAGCAGTGCAGGGAGATCACCCCACAGCTGGACACTGAGGAAGCTTCAGCCTGTGCCCCAGGGTTGACTTGCCCATCAGGTCTTGGGTTATAAACTCATTATATAGCATATACCTTCCATTCCTAGTACTTTTAGGTTCTTCAGGAGCTTGTGAAGTGAAGGGTTCTGAAAAATAGGTAAAAACAACTACAGTTTCCTCTGTTCTTCAGGAGCTTTATTTGCTGCACTGACAGCTTTATACCTTGTTGAAGGAGGAACATTTTTCAGTTTATACGTTCTCATCTATTGAGGGTGCAAGACCAGTGGTACTCCATAACAAATCATTCAGCCTGACAATTATATTCTTATTTCAGCTTTATATTAAGACATGGTGACTGACTTTGATGAAAAACATGATGAGTACTTAATATCCCTTCAGCAGAGAAACAGGTAAGGCACACATTTGTTACCCCCATTGGGTGTGAAATACCTGTTCTATTCTATCAAATACCAGCAGTTGTGGTGCACAGTCTGGCTTGCTGTGCTTCAAAGCATTCAGGTGTTTCTCTCCTCTTTGTTTGCTAAACACATCAAAGTTCTTATTTCTAGAGGAGACCGCGACGTTTCTTCAGCATTTAAAGCATAAATACATTTAGTAATAAAATATTTATTGTTTTGCTGACTGACAAGGAAGGTTTTTGTTTGTAGAGCAAAAACTTGTAGATTTAGAGGTAACTGGCAGCTCATGATGTGTGAGGATATAGTTATGAGGCAAGGTTTTTATGTTGTCAGAAATAAAGAAAAGTGGGAGATGAGGACATCCAGGTTGCTTTTGTAAACTTCAGTGTCTTTCAGACAAGTTTCAAACGTTTCTTTTACTGTTTGTTCTTATGTACCTTCCTGTCATTGTACCCTGGACAGATGAACTTCTTAGTTAATTCAGAAGGGCCTGCAAAACTTTCTTATTGGATTCCCTCCTTTACCACAAGCCATAAGATTTTTACTCAAATTCTGTAATGAACTGGTTCAGTGAAAAGACAAAAAAAACTTAAAAAGCCACAGTTATACTAAAAAAAAAAAAATCCAATTTTTGTGACCACGGGTTTTTTTTGTGTTCAGTTTTTGAAGAGAATAAAACCAATCTATTTAATGATTGAAACAACTTTCATCCTTGGTATCAGAGCTCTAATTCTGGATTATGATGGAAGTAAATGCCACTGAATTACAGTAAGACAAGCAGGTGGCCACTGGAGGTGTGCTGGGGGCATTTGATGTTGGACACATCTGGCAATTTGGGGTAGTGGGGCTGCAGAGCTGCCTGTGTGGGAGCAGGTCAGGCTCCTGCTGCATCCAAAACTAACAGAAACAGCCCAACTTTGCCACAACTTCACCAGTCAGAGAAGCCTGGGATGGGTGTAAGAGAGTGGTGGCTGCAGGGGATGGGGGGCTGTGCAGGGGCAGGTGCAAATTGTCACCCACAGGATCCCAACCTCCTGGCCTGCATGTCACCTCACCAAAGGAGCTAGAATGGACTGGGTATAGACCATGGTGAAAGGAGAGAAGACGAGACTTGGAAGAGGGAGGTTAGGTGTTTCACTGAAATTGAGCCCAGGGGAAGGGCATTTTTTAAATATTATTTTACCCAGCTTTCAATTTTCTGGTATCTCTAACTGCACTATCGACTGGGGGCTTTTTACCTCAAGTTTCAAAAAACGAATAATATTTTTCTTTTTCTTTCTTGAAAAGACCTCAACCGTTTTTTTCAAGCTTTTTGGAAATTCCAAGTAAAACTCTGAAAAATTCTTAAGAAGAAAGGTTGAATATGCCAAATACCAATTGGAAAAAATAATGTGAAATGAGAAACAGCGTGGAAAAAATATCAGAAGAGAGGGACTTGGTCAAACTTCATTTTGCCACAGTGTTACAGAACAGGAACAGATCCTGGAAGCTGTATTCTGGAAGTGTTGTTTGAACTGTGGACATGTTTTTCATCTCTGTGAGGTGGCGTGTTGTTGTATTTATTGCTGATCTGACCATCTGTACGTGCACTGCGTGAGGATGAAGTATTGTCCTTTCTGCTCCAGGTTACTGGAACGGTTAAAGAGAAAAGATCCTGTGCAGATCAGGCTGGAGCAGCTGGAACAAGGCTTTTCCCTCTATGTGAATGGAGCTAATTCAGAGCTGAGAAGTCACCGCCGAAAAACCAACTCCCACGGCTGCCTCAAAAATGAGACAAAGGCCTCCAGGACAAATGGTGAGTTCCGTGGGAGCCTGGCAGAGAGTGCAGGTAGAACTGTTTGAAAACTGCACTCACTGGAGCTGTAATTCAGTTGATGAGGTCACTGGCCTGGCTGTGATAAAGAGGCAGCACCATTTGAGCTTGGAATGAAATTCCGTGGGACTCTTTCATCCGAGTGCTTAAGCTGGTTGTGTGTAAGGAACAGTCTCAGCAACACCCTGTCAGTTTTTCAGTTGATCCCTGACTAATTCCAAGGTTTAACTTCCCCGCCTCTTCATTTGTTAAACAGCTCTAACTAAAACTAGAAGATTAGAAGTGTATAGAAATTGTCAGTGTAAAATAATGGTGTATCTTTGTCTGAGACATAACACCATTAATAGGATTTAAAATCTGATGGACTTCAATGTTATCTTAAGTCTGGAGTCCTGAGGACAAATGACATTTGATGACATGGACTGTAATCAAATTATAACCAGTAATAGCTGCATTAAGCTCATAAATGATGTTTAAGCTATAATAGTTGTCTTAAAAAGGCAGCTAATCTTTATTTAAATATTTGAAGTAAAGAAAATCTACCATTTTCTCCCAGTGATTAGTTGGCTTTATCTAAAAATGGGTATTTTGTTTCTAATTTAAGTCTGTCTGTCATTGAGAGCAGTGTAGTGACAGGAATAATTTTACATGCATGAAGGTATAAAGTATGAGCTTACTGGCCTTCTAATCTATTTAGCATAATGAAAAGAAAGTTGATTTTACTAAATCCTTGTGTAAAGCAGTTTACCAGGCTTAGTCAGTTATATTTACCTTACTACAACCTGTCTGTCCTAGAGGGTGTTTTTAATGTGTGGATGGTCTGCTTAAGCTTTATTTTCACCTAAAAGTGAAGACAAGGAGTAAAAAAAGGTACTTAATTTGATAATTTATTATGATTGAAAGTTTATTAATCTCAACAATACTGGAAACTAACTTTTCCTTCAATAACCGTGACTCTAACTTAATTTCTCTTTTATTTTGTTTTCCTGCCACACTGGGCACATACTACTTGTATTCAAGTTTGAGTGTGTTCAGCTTAGCTGTGAAACCTCGTGTGTAGTGATGGAAAAAGGTTCATGCTCTTGGATATTGGAAAATGAAGGAAAGTTTGTGCCTTGTCACTCTGGGATAATACACTTTGAGGGAGCAAAGCAACACCTTTGGCTTTTTGATCCAGAACCTGTGCAGGGATATTGTGGCAGCAGCTGTAATTGAACTCAGTCAAGAGAAATTTCCTCTCAGAGTTCTGCTGTGCAGTTGTTATCTCTAAACTGATCCAAAGTTCATTATTTTTATGGTCACTTGATGCCATTTGATTCAGTTAAGGTAGAATACTTGTCTTAGGGACCTTTAAAGATTTCAGTTGCAGTCTCTGTTCCTTTCCTCAGCTCCATCAACTTAGAGATTGTGGCATTATCTCTGCAGAAGACAACTCAGTGCTGTTTCTTCCAGTGTTGATGTTTTAAACACATGAAGCTGCAATGAAAGATGTCAACTGAATCATCATCCTGTCGTTTTTCTTCTTCCATTTCATTTTGCCACTGGAGTCCAGAGGGGGAATTATTGTGACCTGTATAAGCTTCTTGCCTGGGAATTCTACTGTAGCAATTTTGTGGTCTCTTTCTCTTCTAGGCATTTTTCTCAATGATTGAATATGATTTTACTTACAGAAATGATTCCTAGCTGAGATGCAGCACTGAGTTTTCTTCCCTTTCTGTCTCTTGTGAGAGTTATTGCATCATTCATTACTTCTAAGACATCCATCTATAGGATTAGTCTTCACTGAAAAATTAAGAATATGTGATACTTAATAATCCAGAACAGGCACAAATCCCTCTTTCTGGTTCCTAAAAGTGTCAACATAAATCTACTTGTCAGGACTGTTTTCTTTGTCTGTGTTCCCTTGGAGTAAATAATGATAATAGTGATTGATAAACTTTTATGCTTAGGATTGGTAAATGAATTAAAGTAAATGATGGGCTTGTAGTGAAGCTGAGCTCTAGGTGTCCTGTCATTTCTTTGGGTCTACAACCCACACATAGTTTCACAGCTATGTTTGTACTTCCAATGAATGCCTGTGTGGTCACAAAGTTGTGGTTTAAGGGTAGCATGGGGTCTCCTTTGATTATGACTAATATTTTGATGATGTACTACTGAGTTCTTGCCTCTTGGAATAGGCACTGTCAGCTCAAGTCTCCAAGGGAATGACACCAATGGACCTATTCCGTGTGCCAGAGCAGGTGGTGGTTGGTATTCAGATTCCATCCCACCCCAAGAGGGATGTTTTTGTTCCAAAGTAATGTTTGTTGCACAGATGACTTGCTCAGCTCCATCAGCCTCTGCCTGGGGTTTGAATTACTGTTTTTCCTGGTTTATAGAGACCTGGTCACATGAATCCATCACTAAGAATCATAGAATCACAGAATGGTTTGGGTTGAAAGGGACCTTAAAGCCCATCCCATTCCACCCCCTGCCATGGGCAGGGACACCTTCCACCAGCCCAGGTTGCTCCAAGCCCTGTCCAGCCTGGTCTTGGACACTTCCAGGGCTGGGGCAGCCACAGCTTCTCTGGGCAACCTGTGCCAGGACCTCACCACCCTCACAGGGAAGAATTTCTTCCTAATACCTAATGTAACCCTCCTCTCAGTTTGAAGCCATTCTCCCATGTCCTGTCATTGCATTGTCTCGTCAGTAGTTTCTCCAAATACTCAAACAATTCTGAGAACCAGCAGTGGTAGCACAATCCTACCCTGTCCCCTTTTCCTACTTACATATGTAGGATACATGAGTGATTTCTGGGCAGTTGCTTGGAAGAGATGGATTGCTTAGGGAGTGAAAGATGCTTTTATCCCAAAGCAGTGGCTGAGTCTGACCACCCTTTTAGCATTGTAGTGTCAGGGTAATTCACTCTTAGTGTCAGAAAGAGCCCTGAAGCAATCAGCACTGATGCTAATTAATAACTGCAGAGTATTTCTGGAGGTACTTAGGAATAGCTTAATGGAGTAGCAGGAGCTCTACTTCCTTTCCCCCTCTTTCTTAGTCTTGTTTTGGGCCTATGAGACAAATACCTTGCACTGAAGCAATAGAACAGCATCCTGTTCTTGCTCTGTAATGTTATTTATGATCAGTGCAAATTGACATAAGCATACACTGTTCCCCCAAGAATGGTCCTACCCTGTTCCTGTTTCCTCCTATCTGCTCATACCAGCATTTGTGCAATCTCCTGGTGAACCAGATTGCACAAGTGGCTGTAATTAAAATTAATCTTTTTTGGTTTTTTGCAGTCAAAACTTGCCCACATCAATTCTCTGTTGTCCAACCCAAAAAAGAAAATGTGTTATTGAGAGCTGTAATGAGCAACCTGATCTAATTTTGAAGTAAGCCCTTCTCTGAATGGAAAGCTGGACTAGGTGACCCTAGAGGTTCCTTCCAAACTAAATCTTTCTATGATTCTATGACCTTTGTAGGACAATTGGTTCTTTTATTGGTAGTGCCAGTTGCTGCTGGCTTAGGGTGACCATTAAATTATGGCTGAAAGAAAAAAGGTTTTGCATCAGCTGTTTTTCTCCACTGAGAAGAAATGGAAGCTGTAAATCTGTCTTGGACACAGGAAATGAGATGCCTTTATTTAGGATGCTACTGAGAGTGTTGGTGATGCCCTTATTCCATTGAGGATGCTGATGTGACCTGCAAGATGTTTGTCTCTTTGTCTCAGTCAAAGCACTGTTCCACTGAAAGCTGGGGGCATGTCCAGCACAGGAACCCTTAGTTTTCCTTGACCATACAGAGATTTTTTGCAGAAGTTCCAGCCCCAACTCTTCCTTGCCTTAGAAATGAAGGCTAATTGTTGTTTGTCCTTCATTTATGGCTTGTACATGAAGACTTCTTCTCTGCACAGTGTGTTAAATGACTTATACATTCTGTTTAATCTGCCAATATCTCATGTAGCTTTAATTTGAGAGTAAATGCACACAGCTCCTTTGTAAACCCAGCATATCACCTGTTGTTCACCAGAACCCTGTCTGTCAGAGCCTGCCTTTGGTAGTAGGAGTTCTGGGCTCATTTGTCTTCTTAAGACAACTTATTGTGTACCCAGCTGGGGATTAGAATGATGTGCATACAACATATTTCTAGACTTTCTAGACAGAAAAAGTGATGCTTCACCTGCTGTTGAGCTAATGTATCTTTAAAGAGTTTTTTCTCTTGAATACACAGGGTGATGATTGTCCCTGAAGAGATTCCAAGCTCCTACACCCAATATACAACTGGCCAGGATCTGAAATGGAATGATGTCTCTATTGCTGACACCATTCACATCTCAAACACTTACTCCTCTGTCCTCATCTGGAAAAAAACCCCAACATAAACCCCAAACCAAAATGTGAACTAAGGTGTATATTGTCACATATTATATTTCTATTTTCTGTTTTCTAATCCTTGTATTTGTGTTCTGGAAAAGCAGCCCAGCTAAGGGAGAGGGAGTTGCCAGAACACAGCACACAGACTGCACCCAGCAAAATCCAACGCAGGAATTGGCTCCAGGTAAGAAGCAGTTGGAAAGAATGGGTGTTTGAACTCATCCTTAGGTTGTAAATAATTTCGTGAGAAATTGTTTGCAACCTGTAGATAGGTGGGACTCCCATAGAATCTGAGTCTTGGCTTGGTGGGGTGCTGAGTGACAATGTGAAATAATTCTGTGGCCAGTTTTGTGTCTACTTTGAAGCCTGAAGAGGCAAATCTCACTGAAAGGGTCTGGTTTCAGTGACATCTGTCACAGAAACTTTTGTGGCTTGGACATGATTGACTCAATGTGTCCTGCAGCAGAACAGCTGTTGCTGGACATCTCTGATGGCAGCCTAGAGAATTTATCCAGTGCAAAGGATGGAGAAACTCATTTTTGAGACATCCCTGCCTGTCACTGGTGTTCTCCACACTGCAATAGGGTTGAGGGACACAAAAGTGTAATTTTCATGGCTTGAATTGTAATTGTGACAAATTACTGTAGATCATAAGAGAGGAAAATGCACAGAGATGAAAAAATATCCTGTATATAAGAAATGTGAAGCCATTAGTTACATAGTTGTTGGTTCAGTGGAGAAGCATCAATGGTCTTTTTTTGTTTTGGCCTAAAGAAGGATTGGAGTTAACCTGTCAAGGAGTGTGGCTTAATTAACAGAACAAATGGGAATTCTGAAGAATGGAGACATGTCACCCAAATAATTACCCTACTTGATTAGCAGTTGGCCTGGCTGTCCAGTGGCTGGGGATCAGGGTCTGTGTCACTGTGGATCAAGTATTCATGCCATGCAGGTTTGCTTTTCTTCCGACAAATATTGCACATTCGAGCTTTTAGGCTGCATTACTCTATTTACCACCCCTACTGCTTCAAAGTTGAGTTTAATTAATTTTCTCAGCTGCTATTACTCCCAGTAGATCACTGCTTACACACTGGCCTGTCAGGACTTGTTTGCTAAATTTGCCAAATGTGTAGCAAGTCATAACCTGTGTCATTCCAGTGAAGAAGGAGGCACATCCTCTGACTGGATTGGAAAGCTGGCTAAATGTAGGCAGCTATACTGAAAACTGGCCACTACTTGGGACTAGCTTAAGGATGAAACCTTAAGTCTTTTATCCAGTTGGATGGGAAGATAGCAGTTAGCCTAATGAACAACTGGAAATATTTAGCTGAGGAAATATGCAACCACTGAATAAGATGGAGGTTGTGCTATTCAGCAGTTTACTTTCCCAGGGATTTTCCCTGTGGGTTTTTTGAATAGCTGGAGGACCCAGCAATTCATGTCCAAAACTGCCAGACTTGGGCTGTGCTAAGGTGTGTTCTGAGGGGGGAGGATAGACTTGCTGAAAGAACTCGGTCTGTCAGAAGCCAGGTTGCCTTAGGATATTCCCTCTGGATCATCTCTGCCCCTGGCACTTACAGAATTGTAGAGGAGTGTGTGAACAGCAGAAAATGAGGTTTAATATCACTACACAGGCTTCTGTGTCACGTTGCCTTTAACGAGACTGTCCTCTTGCCATTGTTCGCTTAGGAGACACTGGGACAGCAGCAGCAGGTCAGGAGTTTGACCGGGGTGGTTAAACCATAATTTAGAGGCCCAAAGGTGAGCTCAGGGAGGACAGAAACCTTCTCTGGAACAAAGGGGAAAAGCAGTGCTTGATGTAGACATTGTTATGTAAAATGTGATGATTATTCTAGCACCAAAGGCATCTAGTTTCTTTGAATGCTTCTTTTAACAGAAAACTGTGGCAATTAAAACAGAAAAAGGGGGTAAACTCTACATTGAACCATCTCTTCAGTACTCTGACGATTTTGAACCTTATGAAAGCTTGACCTTGGAGACAAATGGTGATGATCCTCTCCATTATTCCCAGGTACAATTGGCAGTTGCCTTCTATTCTATTCTATTATTCATGGTAGTGTCATTTGAAATGTGAAAGGGCCCAGGGGTCAGTCTTGGCTGGTGCGTGCAAACCCAGAATATAGTGGTTCCTTCATTAGGTGATTCTGCATTGTTGAGATGTGACATAAAGAAGGAAAAAATGAAAAGTAAAGCTCCTTTTGAAAATCTGATCTCAGTCAGCAACACTGCAAAGCATTAAGTCCTGTTTTAAAGAGGTAGAATATTGTCCCTGTTGGACTGAATCAAGGTATTCCCTGCAAGGAGCCTCTTTTCACTTCATGGCTGTCCACATGAACATCACTCTTGGCTGAAACAACAACTTTTTCTGGGTTTAGGTTAGTTTTTGAGTAATCATGCTAAAAGTGTTGCATGTAATTGTTTTATCTAATCAGACTAAAGTTTTAAAAATATTCAAATCAATACAGTCGCTTTCCATCAAGGGTTGTTTTTGTATGGACTGTGCAGCCTTCTCTTTGATTGCTAATTGCAGTTTGTTCTGGCACACCTCATGAATGTCCTGTCCTTAAAAAAGATGAGTAAATAAACAAAAATTTATGGATGTTTTTCTGCTTAACCAATTATTGACACCAGTAAAGCTGTTGTGGGTAGTGGAGTACCATCTATCTATGAAACTGTCTGCAGATCTTATCACTGACATCAGACAAAATTCCCAAGCGTATTTTCCTAGCTTGCACCTGTCTCTCTTTCCTATATTGCTCTTGAGTTTATGGTTATTTTTTTGCTCTACAAGCTGGTAACTTGTTTACAGTGACGGATATTTATAATCTTTAATAACTTTAAACCAACCCCCCCACTTTTCTTTTTATTCCAGATGGAAATACTTTTTGATTTTCCTGAAGCTATAATGTGTTTTCGTGAATGTCTTGGTACAATGCAGATGCATGAGGTTTCAAAGTAAAAGAAAGGCTGTACCATTTCCTGTCAAATACCTAGAAATATTAGTCTAGACTGTCATAAAGACATGCTCCATATCAAGGCTCAGGTTGCTTATAAACCCTCTTTTGAACCTAACTTTGCCTGCTCTTTGTAATATGCATCTGTCAACATGGATTTCCTAACAAGTGTAATCTGTAGCAGCTCAAAGCTTTCATTGCAAACTGAACATACACTGTCACAGTTCATTAGTACCTGAAGTGGCTTCAGGTTTTCATTTTATATAGTTTGCTTACCTATATTTATCTCAGAACTCTAATATCAACAAAACAGGAGGGGAAAAAAGCATTTAAGAGATGCAAGGTCTTTTCCTTCTGCTTTCATAAAAGCACGCAGCTCTCCAGCATCATCTGTGCTGTTTGTGGTATATAATGAGAGAGGCAGGGCAATTTTTTCCACATCAAATTTCAAAATAGATTAATTTTTGCATAAAATCCTGTTACAGTGTGTCCACTTCAAAAAATCTGTGCAAACTGGGAGCTTAACCCGTTAGACCACAACTCTTTTCTACTGGTTTTTGAAGTACAGATGTGTAGAAGGCAGGACTATTATCATCTATCCAAGTGCTTATAAAGAATTTGATATTGCATGATATTGGCAGTCTTGTCAAGGCATTTGGAAATTCTGGATTGCAGCTACTCTTCAAATAGAAAGAGACTGGACAAATATATGCCCTTGCCCCCTCCATTACTCACTTCCTGTTTGTAACTTATTCCTAAAAAATTGATTTCGCACATAAAAACTCCTTGGCCTACAGATGTTCCTGCAAGGATACTGCTGATGAGGGACAAAGGAGTTGTAGGATGAATTTTCTTTACCAACCTTATCAAAGGAGTGAACACACAACCTATCAATATGAATATTTTTAGCTGCATCGTGCCTTTGAGTTCATGAGGACGTTTTTTTATCTCCTGGGGAGGAAGAGGCAGCCACACTGGTTTATTTTAAAATACATATTTGAGCTTTTCTGACAGATCTGTTCTTATTGTACCAGGAATTGAGGAGCAGCTTGCAACACAGTGTAGAAGAGGAAGGGATGGAAGAAGACTCTCTTAGTGATGGCTCTGACTCTGTTGAAGAGGATGTATTTTCAGAGCCATCTCCCATTGAGGAAGAAATTTCAAGCTTTGAAGACCTTCATTTCCATGGCAGTAGGTCACTGCAGAAAGAGGTTTCTGAACATCAGGATGCTGGGAGATGCTCTGGCCTTGATTGTGGTGCCCTCACTGTGCTGGAGTCCAGCCAGGATCAGAGCAGTGAGTCTCTGTGTGCTCTACCCTGCTACAGTTCTGCAATAATGATTCTCTGAGAGCAGTGCTTTTAAGGGAATGGCTGACTAATCATTGGGGGTTACTCCATGCTCTCATTTTAATCTGCTGATTTGGAAGATTTGCATCTTCTTGCTACTTTATTAAGAATTTTTTTTCAAACATGAAGATATAACCCTAGTTAATGCCCTGCATCACCAGGTCTAGACACTTGAACAAATATTGTCTCAGATTGTCTGTGGGATTTTTCAAGAAATTACTATGTTTTTAATAGGTTTTTGAACTGTTTTTGCAGTAATTCAGGCAGCCAAACCTTCCCAGTCTCAACTTTATTTTACATCTTGAGTGCTGGATACTTGTTGTTATAGTATGTGCTATTTATCCTTGGTAAATGATATGATCCACTACTTTTTGTGTCCTTTGGAGACCTCAATATCCAAACCCACAACCAGTCACTAGATCTCTAAGGTATTTAGCTTGTCAAAGGTGAGGAGTTCAGGCAGAAACCAGACCTAGACTTACATTCACTATTTCTCAAAATTCCCTCCCACTCATTTCAGGTTCAGTAATTGGTTTTGGTTGTTGGTTTTGTTTATTCTTTCTTTTCCTTATTCATAATTGATTGCATAAACTAAGAGGAACAATCTTTGAATAAATTGAGCAGAGGATTGTTCCTCTCATTATCATTGATGTGAGTGGAGTGTGAATGGGGAGGGGGCAGAGGAAGAGATAGGAACAAAGGATGGAGCTGCAGTGAGAACAAGATCTTTGGGAAAGTACATGATTTTTTGTCTAGAGAAAGGTTTCAAACCTGTAAACAATGGAGGCATTAATAATTCTCAAATAAAAAAGGGAAGAAGTACTTATATGAACTACACTAGGCAGCCCTCTAAATAAGACAAGATTTAGTCAATGTTTTAAGAATTTATTTTAGTGTAATGTGTTCACAAGTGACTCAGGAGTTCATTTTTATTTTGGCTTTTCTTGACAGTAATGCAGGTAAATACCTGGCAGAGATGAGATCTATTGGTACACTGGAATAATATTTTTATTTAGTGTCACTAAGTGCAAGCCGTGCTTCTGTATCAATAGAACAATATCAATGAGAGGGAGGGAGATTATCACTTTAACTGTGCCAACATAATTAAAGCAGCAAAACCTTAGCAGTTAGGATCCAATAATTTTTTCCCAGGATGGCTGCTCCTAAGTAACTTCAAAGTTGATTATTTCTGTTTCCTTTTGATGTTGCAGAAGTGAAGCCAGTGCGAGTTCTCTCTGCCAAAAGAAAGGACAGTGCTGAATTGTACATTCCTGTCAGACCAGTCATGGTGAAAAACAAAGGCACTCGACCACTCTCTGCTGAGTTCTTGCACCAGGAAAGACACGAAAAAATTTGTTCTAGTAAGAAATAAGAATATATGATGTCAATGAGGAGAGTTTTCATGCTTTTTTCACCTCTGGCTCAGATGCAATTTCAGCACATATCTGTCCTTATGTGATTTTTTTTTTAGCTGTCCCTCTCCTGACTATTTTAGTTGTTTTTAACAACTTGAGTGTTTTCACTTCAGTAAAATTGTGAGAAGATCCAGTGCCTGCATACTTTAGTCTTCTGTATCTTTACTGTCTTCCTTCTCTTTTTGTTTCCACAGCATAAGACTTTTTGCCTCTGTCTTTCAGTCCTTGCACTTTGCTCTGTGTTTCCCACTTTCCTCAGGGAGATCTATTCCCTATGGTATTAATGGAAGTGTGTCTTCTCCAGATCAGCAGTTGATGCTTTGGTGAAAGATCTTAACCTGATGCATTTGTAGCAATAAAAATGGCATATTTTTTCCACAAGAATAAAGGCACGGCTTTCCACAGCACAACAAAACAGCCCTGTTGCTGCTTGGGACTGTACTGGAATTACACCTTGAATATTGGAGATCAGTCTCCAGTGCTGGGTAGATATGCCAGTATCCAGAACCATTCTGGAAAATATTTTTCCTGGACTGAAGAACAACATTTTGCAGGCACTGCTGCTTATTCTAAAAATCTGCTGCTAAAATGTGGTCTTTACCTTAGGAAAAAAACCAACAACACACACCAAACCCCAAAACTAGGGCTGAAGTCATGACTGCAGCTGTATTTCAGTGCAGTCCTAAACAAGTCTGATGAGTTTTGAAAGGTCTGAGATGAAGTTTTCAGACGTGCCTTACTTTGTGGTTCAGATGCTCTTTTCAAAAGAGCAAAATCCACTCGTGTCCCAAGAAAGCAATAAGGCTAATGGTTGTGAGAAGTCCAAATATTAGTTTCTTAATTGGCAGAAAACCAAATGGAGGAAAAGAAGCTAATTCTTTTTGGCTTCAGAATAAATCCCCTTTGTAGCTTTTGAGACCCTCACCCACCATCTGTCTGAGCAGATGCTTGCTTTGACTGCTTCCCAAAGATGTGTGCAGCATTTCCTCAGGTTATAATAGTGCTTGTTGGAACTGTTTCTGCCCAACTATCACATTAAAGCTTTAATTTCATTTCAGGGGGATGATATAGTACAGAAAAGTAAACAGGACTTTATCCTGTCCCTGTTTTTGCAAAGATGGATTAATGCTCGTTGAAAGGTTTCGTGTGTGAATGTGTAAGGAGTGTGAATGCATGCAAATCTCAGCTCAGGTTTAATTTCTTGTCTTTTCAGGGTAGACTTCATGTTACTTGCATCCACTGCACTGTACTCTCCTGCTTAGTAAACCTCCCTGCAGCATTGTGAGCTCTCTGAAATATCAATCTGTTCTTCAATATTTCTACTCAATCTAAATGTCTTTACAACTTCAGTCTCTTTTCTTCCCTTGACTTTCAAAGCCCTCAGCTATAACCACTGTGCTTCTCTTTTGAATATAACCACTGTGCTTCTCTCTTAGTCCAATCTCAGATCATCTGTTGTTAAATTTTATTTCCTTTCTTTTAAACCTGTTTATAGGCTGTGATGTTTCTATTTCTCCTTGAAGTTTGGGAAGATTGGGATGTATATGGACATTGTGATGACTACTTAAGTGATAAGGTGACTTATTCTGCCTTGCAAATAGCAAGTCCTGGCTCCCCTTGTTTTGCTGGAAGACTCTGGGGATTCCTCCAAAGTAGCTGAACACCCCAGTTACACTGCAAAACCCTACTGTGCTTAAATTATATGTACTTCTCTTTCAGTGGGCTATCACAAGGCAATTCCACTAAATACCAGAACGAAGCAATCCAAAACCATAAAAATTATGTTTCTCTTTTGTCAGTTTTCCTCTTGTTACGATGCTGTTTTAACTGTTGTCTGAACTAGATGTGAATCTTAATATAAAACCAAAGTGGAGGAATTCAGCCTCACTTGGGATGGTTCCTGCAAAGCCCTGTGTCAGTAACTGAACTGGATGTTTCAAGTGGATGCTGCTGTGATGTTCCATACCTGTATGTCCAGACAGATAAATGTTTCCTCCCTCTTTTGGTGGCAGGACCCTTAAGTCGACCAGAGAGGTCACTGTCAGCCACTCGGAAGAACGTGTGTGGGAAGGATCCTGATCTCTCGGTTTCAGCTGTGGTTCAAGCCATGAAAGCTGAGAATGAAGCCTTGCAGAGAGACCTACAAAACTCCACAGGCCCTGAAAAGGTGTGGAAAATACCAGAGAGAGCTGTTTGATCAAGTAGCAAACCCCCCATGAATTACAATCTCTTACACGTTGTGTATGAATGGATGGTGATGCCTCTTAAGTGTAATTGAATTTGTATTATTCTTCCATAGGGTTGTTTTCTTTAATCTGCTTCCTCAGGATAGCATCCCACAGCTCTCTCTTGATTACAGGGATCACTGAGCAACTGATAGACCAGCAGTATGATGTGTCTATACAGTCAAGTGCACAGCTGCAGGCCCAGTTGAGCCATTTTCATCCTGGAAGCTTCTTAAACAAGATAATGTGTGATTTCCGTACCAATAAATCCTACTTTCCTGTGGGACTCATTAATGTGGGCACTCTTCCCTGTTAGTACAGTGTCATGTACACTGCTAGATCTTACTGAAGAGGAGCTGGTATGGGTTTTCTGTGTGTACATCTATTATCTCCAGCAAGCGTGTTTAAAAACAATTAAAAACTCATCTTAGAAGCAAGAAAATCAATAAAAACTAGCAAAAGTGTGGAGTACAGGCAGAGAAAGAGCATTGTAAGAAATTTAGCAATTTTCCTCTGTTTTCTTTCAGGTAGTCACTGATAGTTCTGTATTTAAAAAAAGAAATAAATTTTTTATTCTAATAAAACTGAGGGGTTTGGGGATTTAAAAGTGTTTGTGATCCATTTTTGGAGAAGGAGTAAGTTGGTAGACCTCTGCCAGAAATTTGGCCAACCCCGAGTCTCATCAAATGTACAGAATGAGAATTTTTTACATATATATTATGTATATATGTAAATATGTGAAAGTCCTCAGAATATGCTTTTATGTTACTTTTCTTCCATGTAGAAGATCAAACTCCAAGCTCAGCTCTTTCATTGCAAATCAAGACCAACTCTGTTAAATGTGCTTTAACTCAGGACAGAATTACAGATGAGCTGGGCCCAAACTCTTATTTATTCCAGAGATGCAGACTGATGCTCATTGGTATGTGGAGAACAATCTGAATGAAACATGTTCATCTTTTTCTTCCTTAGAAGAAATCTTCTGTTTCATCTCTTGTTTCCTCAATGACTGAACCTCCAGAAAAAAGCCAGACAAGGAGTGCAGTGACAAAAGCTGAGAGAATCTGTCCTTTTGGAAGCAGGTATATATATTTGCTTTAGGCTAACTTCCCTTTTTTTGAAGAGAGATTTTTCAGAATGCCACTACACCTGGTAATCTTCAAATCCCTCAGACAACCATGCAAGTAGTAGCAAATCAGGGAATCCAGCCTTGGGCCAGTCTCTGCAGAGCAGGGATCTGCCAACATCTTCCTTTATTGTATTTATATAACCTGGGCATTGCTTTCTCAGAACCAGCTGTGAACTTGAGCCCAGTTTTTTAACCAAACCCTGTGTTTTTAAGATGGGATGCTGCAGCAGTTCTCATTCAGTGTGGGGCTACATGAGTTTTTCTGTGGGGTGTGTGAATTCATCCTGTCATCTTTTCACACCAACTAAACTGTTTCTTAAAAATGCAGGGATTATGAGGAAGTAGCACATAAAAGAATATGTTGTTTCAGACAAAAGAAGAAACTTCTGAAAATCTTTCTGGAGCATGAGAGCCATTCTGCCTGTGACAATGACAGATCCCTGGCTGATGACAAAGCTGAAGTAGATTCCATGTTGAGAGAGAAGGTTTGTGTGTATTTGCACCATAATTGATGCTTCCCAGAATTATTAAAATAGAAGTACAGTGAATGATCTGTATTCCACTGATTCTGCCCCATGGCAACTAATAAACCTGTGGCAGAGTTCATCACTTCATCAGAATGACAAAGGAATCAGACAAGGAACAGGGACCTGTTTTCTCTTTGGGCTTTTTGAGAAGGTTGGCGTGTGGTGGAACTGGTGGAACCCAGACTGAACTGAATGCCATCCAGATAGCCTTGACTTTGCAATCTTTTTGCTTCTGACCCATCAGTGTTGCAATCTTAACAGCATTTTTGTTCCACACTTTACTGTTTTGTCACTTAAGGTTTTTACCATATTTCATTTTGGCCCAGGTGACAGCCAGCGTGGAAGTGCACGATGCCATTTATGTGACTATGGAACTGCTTTCTAACTGGGGGAATCCAGGAAACGTGGGCCTGAGCCAGGTGGAATTCTTTGATTTACATGATGAGAAGATCTTTGTGTCTCCCCATGATGTGGACATTCGAAATGCTGACAACCCAGGGGATTTGTGCTGCCTGGTCAATAAGAATTTAAATGTAAGACAGCCTAGTCCTGGATATTAAAATATCTCATTATAATATAATACTCTATCACCAGGTTTTTTGTTCAGAAACATGATTGCATTTTGAACCTGACTGCATAACAACTATGATAATTTAAAAGACTACAAATATTGCCTATTATTAACAAATCCTACTTTCCTATCCAAGATGTTGGTATTCAGTTATAACTTTGCTTTAGAACAGTGTTTGATTAATTTGCCTGACTTGCTTAACTAAACAATTGAATGGAGGAAGCTTTAACTCTGCCTCCTTATATATTAACTCTGTGGCATTGTCTTGGGTAAAAGAACACATACAGTTTTTAAGTTTTGTGCTGTAGAACGAGACCACAAAACTTTGAGAACAGTGAATTTCACCTTTTTAGTGTGTGTGTGCTGATAAACTGAAGTAATTCTTGTGGTCTCAAGGTGTAGGAGCTTCACTGCTGATTTCTTTGAGATGTTTAATATGAATTTTACAAGAGAGTAGAAAGAGGGAAAATATGCAGTGTTTTGAAGTTACTTGAAACTCAATATGGAGTATTATTTCCAGACAAATATTTTTACTTGAAACATCTTTCTTACTGTCTCCTGAACAGTGTGGTCTCTAAATATCCATTCTCCTTTACAGGCTGTGTGTCTGGCACTCAGTAGTAGTAGCAGTGACTCTCAGACTCTCCAGCTAATTATAAATTATGTGGTAATACCTTCATTAAGCCATTATAAACCTGTTATTCTCAGCATTACTCATATATTTATATATCCCATTATTCTTAAGTAATGAGGTTTTACATTTCATTGATTAATATATTCCTTTGATTTGTGACACTGTAATCTCCTCTCTTGAAGCTGGAAGGGTATTGCATCCAAGATGCAATCTGGACAGGGAATACAGTCTTAGGATTTGGGCATGTGACACCTGAGCTGCAGGTTCCTTCAGAAGTCAGACAGCATTTCCAGTTTGTGTACATTTCAGGAGAGCTTTTGGGTGCATTAGAAAACCCAATAAATGAATCAATCTTCAAGCAACTCATATTTTCAACAGAATGAAAACTTGACATAAAAACTTATTACGCGGAAAACTCCTTTTACCATGCTTAAAACACTTCCATCTTTGATCATTTAGGTGTGCATTTGTCTTTGAGAATCGACAATAGATTGTCTTACTGAACATCAGGGATTTTATTTTATTAGTTTATTTATTACCTTTGCAGACTTTTAAGAAGAGCACTTGAATTGCCTCCTTCCTTGTACTATGTGATATGCTATAAAAGAACAAAATGCCTGGCAGAACATCAGGTGCTCTCTCCTAACTCGATTTAGATTAGAGATAAGGAAGAAATAGAGCGAGGGTGGGGAGGCCCTGGCACAGGTTGCCCAGAGAAGCTGTGGCTGCCCCATCCCTGGAAGTGTTCCAGGCCAGGTTGGAGGGGGCTTGTAGTAACCTGGGCTAGTGGAAGGTGTCTCTGCCCATGGCAGGGGTGGAACAAGGTGATCTCTAAGATCCCTTCAAACCCAAACTGTTCTGGGATTCTTCAATAATGCTTAATAAGACATAGATTAGGTATTGCATTGAAATTGTTTTCTGTAAACCTTTTTGATTCTTATACACATATATATAGGTCTTTTAAACCTCAGAATAACAAGGACAGGTAACTGTAATTCTAGAAATATGTAACAAAGGTATTTCTTCCCAGTGGTGAACCCTTAGAGCCACATCATTCCCCTTCACACTGCTTGAGTCTTCCTTTGCTCTCCATCAGGTGCACCTTCCGTGCCCACACAAAGCACTGTCCCACAAAATCCAAGACTAGAGGTTTCCACTCTCCCTTTTTGCCTTGATCCAGTTTGAATTCCAACTCCTTAACCTGTTCACCCTGATGGTTCAAAGAATTTTTGGGCTGGATTTTCCAGCTCTATTTGCATAGACAGTAACCCCAGACTGAAGTACCTCATGTGAAGGCAAAGGCATCACCGTCACTCTTGGTGATAAAACATGAGAGTCCTCCATGGTTTGAAGAGTTTTGGCATGGATTCTTCAAGGTGCCCTCAGTTTGTGGTGTCAGGTCCTTGACATGCTGATGGGGACTGTAAAACCTGTGAGTTTGTGTAACTCCAGCACTAAGTGGTTACTTCCACGGATAAACCAGAGATCTCTGTGCCTGTCACTCACAATACAGGCCTGGCTCTGATGTACCTCCTGTTGTTTGGAGAGTCATGTGCAGCTTTACAGAGAAACTAGGGAGAAGCATAGAGAATTCTTTCCAGAGTCTTATTTTGGTGCTGAATCAGGTACCCTCCTGTGAAGGCACCTCTGGCTCTCAGTACACACCAGAACCTATTGATTTCTGGGGCATCAGGTCCTGGCTGGAGAGGTCTGCAGGTGGATTGCTCATCAGATGTTCTGTGCTGTTGGGAAATTATTTTTTAACCATTCTCGTTCATAGTATGACTTCAAAAACATGATGCAGCTTTGAAGTTGACCCTGGAGTTGGGTTCACACTGATTTGAGGGCTATCTTTCATTCCTTTCATGTTAAGAGGCATCTTTCTGTTCTTCAGTAGAAAGTGTTAAACCTGTCTGGCACTCTTGTGGCTGTTTTTGCCCCAAGCTGACATTACACACAACAACAGTCTCCCAAAGCTTTTTGAGAGGCTTCTGGGGCAGAGACATCGTGACCCGGGGGAGTTTGGAATGTGGAGATGACCACTGTGAGAAGTGGATCTGTTCAGGATATCTCTGAACAGGCTGCAGAGCTCTGTCCTCACCATCATTAGGCACACAGCTGAAGTACACAGGAGGAAAGTTTTGTGATTACTGCCTTCAGGAAAATCTGAAAGACTCACTTCAGAGTGAGAGGATGTGGAAAAATACTGACTGTGTACCTACTGTGTCACTGTATGTACTGTGTATCCTTGAGAACAGAAGGGAGCTAATTTATCTCCTCATCTCAGATCACTGAAATGTTACCTGCATGTGTATTCATTTTGTGCCCTTCTTCATCTCTGTTTTGTGATAACATTTGACATCAAGTATATTAATATTCAACATTTTGATTCTGAAACTCTTTCCTCCTTGCCTCTTTCTGAGGTGCCGCACATCCTTTTACTCCACTTCTGAACATGTAGAGGTAGCAGTTCTTTACAGTTTTCAGAATTGGTACTTTTAAGTCTCTTGATTGCCCGTTGTATGTAAAATTCATGTTGGGAGTTTCTGTGATATCTTGGAAAATATGAAATGTAGAGTTCTATATGGCTCCAAGGAATAGATCTGTAAGTGATGTTGGCTGTCTGCAAAGCCTGATTAAAATAGAGGCAGGCAATAAAGTAAAATTCTGTAAGATTTCCCTCTTTAGAGAGCAAACCAGAAGTGTAAGCACAGGAAGAAATCACAGAATGATTGTCCAGTGTCCATTGTGCTCAGTGATCCCCTCTAGTACAGGCAAAGCTGATTAATTTGATTAAAATAAACTGGGCTTGCTCTGACCCTGCAGTTCCAAAGCAGGGCAGGCTGTCTGTGGTTTGTGAGTGTGCAGATGCCTCCCTGGGACAGCGAGCAGCTGACCTTTATCTCATTGTCAGGTTCTTGGGAGCTGCCTTAGAGGCAGGAGAGTCGGATTTGCTGCCGGGAAATGAGGTTGAGGTTTTGCTCTTACGTAGTAGATTTTATTGAATTTCCTAATCTCTGCGTATTCTGCCGTGGGGTGGGGAGTTAATTAAAATTAAAACCCCTGCTTGAGGAGGAAGAGTTAGTGACAGTCTGCTTGTGTATGTTTTTAGCTCAGGAAGGAAAGCTGCCTCTGGATGTGCCCTTTCCATCCGCCCATCCAACTGTACTTTGTTATCCGCAATCCCACCCGGTCACGTGACTTTGGTATATCCAAGATCAAGATTTGGAATTACAGCACAACAACTCCCAGTGTAAGTAGTCTTTTCTCAACTACTCTGTACCTTTGCTCTGCCTTGCCTAGGGCAATTCAGTTTGCTCTTCTTTCTAAAAGCATGAAATAAAAATAGATATAATTTTCTCTAACAAAATAGGAGCTATGAGGTGTCCCTGTCTGCTGTGAAATTTACTTCTGTCTTAATTGTAAGTGGAAACAATGTGGTGATAATGTTTTCATAGGCACAATGAGCATTTTCTTTCAAAGCTATTAAAGATCTCTAAAGACCTAATAAAAGGCTTGCTTATTGTGTCACTTAATCCTTTGCTGTGGTGAGATAAAGATTTGAAGGTAAGTGCATCTTAATATTCAGGACTCTCAGTTGTTCTATCACAATCTAACTATGTGTTTAAATATGTGTTTTCTCATGTATATAAATGTAAATAGGCTGACTGTTGCTCAAGTTTGGGTTTGTTGCTTTAATTAGAATCACAAATTGGTTTGGGTTGGAAGGACCTTAAAGACCATCTAGTTCCAGCCCCCCTGCCATGGCCAGGGACAATTAAAAACTCCACTACTGTGTGCTCATAATAAAACAATCTACTGTTAGAAGAGAGACATATCATGGCAGATGGCAGATGGTCTCTTGTCTCTATGTTTGAATGTCACCATGAAAATTATTCTTGTTTGTACACTGCAGTGTTAAGAAAGAAATCCCAGGTACTGGATCAAAGAGGATTTGCTGTCCTGGATTATGAATAAGAGGGTTTATCCCTCTGGTTTTGCTCTCATCCATGTTCTTATATAAGCACATATGGTAATTTATACATATGGAAATGGCCATGGAAGGGGCAGCTTATACAAATTTACTATTACATGATTTATATTTGTTTTCCTGGAATTTTAATAGCTTTTTCCACTGAAATTGCAGTCTGCAGAATGTTCCATCATCATTAGAGTGTGCGAAAGGGATGCTGTTCTTGGAGGTAATGGTAGGATTTGTTACCAAACCTCCTGAATATAATGCAGGAAGAACAGAGAAATGGATGTGTGTGTGTCAAGGCACTGCTTTTTTAATAAACTGCTATGAGGCAATCTCTAAAATCCACTGGGAGTGTAATCCCATGGATTTTGGTGGAAGTGCAGCAGTTTATACTTATTAAAAAAATGTCTCATTATCCTTAAGGTGAAAGAATAGCAGGCAGTTCTGCCTAGTTCTGTAATTTGTCATGAGGAAGTTTTGTCTGAGAAGTATAAACCCCAAAAATATAATTAGCCAACAATTTTCTTCCTGCTAGTGTAAGTCCAGAGCCAGATTTCCGTGTGGATTTTCGTAATCATTCTTACTGCCTTTCCCCCCCTCAAACGACACCTAAGCCAGAGGTGCCCAAATACTTCTTGCAAAAATAGGCAAAAAAATGTCAGGCCAGTACTTTTGTATGTTTGAGCTTTAGAACTTGAGTCTAGAAGGAGAAAAAATATGTTTGAAGGAGGCTGTAAAAGTCTGATGACATCATTGCCATAGATTCCTCGATTCATTGAATTACAGGGAAGGTCTCAGAGGATGCTTCATCTTGCCTTTATTTACTTCAGATGAGATCTGCAAAAAAGGAGGTCATTTTTAGTCTGCAAGAAGGGAAGAAGTGTAAGAAAGGGCAGCCAGTTCTTTTCAAACTTGTCTGCAATAGTCAGACATTTTAGAAGTACTTGCTACAGTCTTGAAATTGCATCGTTACTCGTTGCTGTCAAAACTTTTTGTAAGATCCAATATAATGTCTGTGGTGTGTCTTCACAAATCTGTGAGTGGAATCAATACTTTAATGCATTAAAGTCTTAGTTGCTCTCCAGTTGGTTCATTTTCTTCTTCAAGTGGTTGCCTATATGTGTGTTCCTCCTGTGCATATGCTCATGTCCGTTCCCTTGAGCTGGAGATTTGTCAGTGCTGGATTACCACTTGATTGACTGTAAGGCTGCAGCAGATTTCTTACAGCACAATTAGTTCTATAGAAAAACTTTTTTTCTTCTCCTCATTCTTGACTTCTTTTCTATTGCTCCTTCTTTTTCACACTTCTGTGAGAAATCAGGCAGAAGCAATTTCAAGTCCTTTATCCAAGGGTAATTCTCAGAAAAGTGCCTCTGGTTTTATGCTTTGTCCTTCGTGCATAAATATCCCTGAAATGGCCAGAAATGCCATCCTTGTTGTCTCACTGGGAGGCACTATCCCAGCAGGCACTCTGAGGGCTGAAGGTGCAAGCTGGGAAGGAACACCAAGAGAAACTGTAGAATTACTTCCACAAAATCTTTTTTTTCCTTTCTGACGCTGATCACACCTCCCTGCTTGTTCTGAGGCATTGTGCCATTTTAATCACTCTTCCAGGAGGAAAAAACTGCCTTGGATGAAACATTGGGTATTTGTTTAGAGGGTGGAATTAACCATGTGGAAGGGACTTTTCCAGCCTCCTCATGCTCCAGAAGAGCAGAGCAGTGGTACCAGGGAAGCTAAACCATGGTGTCAGTCTTTCCCACCAGAACTGATCACTAAGCAACTGAGAGCTCACAAGAGGGGTGGGAGGGAATGAAAAAGAGCAGTTCTTAGTCTTGTGCCTGCATATGTTTGTTCTCGGAGTCCCTGAGATCTGTTCATGTTTTTCCTCCCTGAGGCTCACTCTGCTTTAGGATTTTGGTGCAAAAGATTTTCATTAGCTCTTTTCCTGGTTCTTCCTGAGTAGCTGGTTTTCCTGAGCTATCAGCTGTTACTAATGCCTGCCCCAGTTCAGTCTGTCTCTATTGTCCTACAAATATCCGTAGCTTTGCCTGGTTCATCTGGATACACTTCAGACACCTCTTTTGCTTCCTAAAATACCTGTCTCAGATATTCCAAAGCATCAGAGAACAGGAAGTCTTTTCCCACTGACTGAAATAGTAATTTTGAAGTGACTGGCCCTTTTCTGGGCTTGACTGTGCCTCTTTCAGGGGGAATGACCTCCACCCTCTCATTTTTGTTATGTTTTCTGTCCTTCTCTGGTACTGGTGAGTGGAGTGGGATTAATTTCAAAACAAGTTGCTCTTAAGGTTGCTGATTTTAATTTAAAAAGATGACATTGACAAATGCTTTTCAAATGAACATGTGTATTCCTGTTGCCCCATGCAGTTTCTATCTGTTTCCAGGTAAAAATGCAGAACTGAGAGCTGAGTGTTCCTAATAGCAGTAGAGGCTGGGATATTATGTAGAAATGTTGCAGTTATCCCAAATTCAGCCGTGACTATCCGAAATCTCCAGCATTTAAGGAGGACATTGGCAGTCCAGACATACAGAAATTTAAAAAATAACATTACTGGGGCATCCTGATAGTCTTTCTCTTCCCCATCATGATTTCAGGCAAAGCCACGCAGGTAGTTTTTTATAGATGTAATTATTGAAGTGTTTTGATCCCCAGTTAGAGCAATCTATCAGTGTCCTCATTCAGGGGGAAAAAATATCACGTTTTATGGCCAAATGCATCAGTACAGGCTTATAGCACTTTATGAGACTCGTGGAGTTCCACAGGCAGCTGTGCCATAATGGCCAATTAAACTGGGTTTACAGCTGTTCTTGGAGAAGTTACTGAAGGTTATCTTTCCCTATCAGGAATGTGTCTCACATACCTACACCTGCTTCCCTCCCTCAGCTGTAGCTTTCTTGTTATCCCTGCATCTTCTGCTTTTCCTGTGGGTAGGTCCATATTACATTTTTTGCCTCATACATGCTATTATTTGGAAAACAACACAATAGACACTATAAAGACTTGTAAGCCTTAAACAAGTGTCTTCAGGAGTGAAGAGCCAGAGGCATTTGTATTTGTAGGGGAAGGAGTAACTGGTTTAGGCTGGAAGCAGAGGAAAATTTACATCAGTATTCAAAGAGAACTGACATCCAGGAGATGAACAAGAGGGATGAAACTGAAACTTCTTACTTTCATGCAAAGCTTCTTAGTTTTCATGAAAAGAAGAACAGAGAGTCTTTTAAAGGCTCCACGAGATGGACACGTTACTGAAAGTTAGAGAACAGAAAGGAGATGGATTTTGTCTCATCTTCTATATTTTCTTTGAAGATAATGGTATTTTTGTCAAGGAGGAGAAAGGGTTAGATCGAAATGGTGAAGAGAATAGAAAGAACATTAGTTCCAACTTCAATGGAATGAAAAAATCAGGTATTGGTGGGTGCCACAGAGAAGGAGAACACAGAGATAAAGTTGTGAGTGGCAGAATTGTGTCTGAGATAAAGGCCTTCTATTTAAAAGTCTAGTTAAGTGTTGGGATAGGCTATCAAGGCAGATTAGTTGGAAACTGTTAAAAACAGATTTCTTCTCAATGGTATAGGTTATTTTACATTCTTCAGTGGAAAAAGATGGACTGGATGATTTTTTTTGCTGTCTTTTCTAGCTCTGTTATTTCTTTGTAACTCTTTTTAACTCGTGGCTTTGATCTGGGTGGTTGTTCACTGTGGAATGTGTCGTGAAAGTGGTGAATCTTCCAGATGCTGAAACAAAATGTGCCTCTGGAATTTATATGCTGATCAAATATAATTATACTTAATCTAGGCTTCTTCCCTCAAGCTTTTCTAAATAATCAAACCTTGTCAGACGAAATGGTTCATAGTAGTGTCTAGCAGGGCTTTCAGTCCTTTTAAATAAAATCTTAAATATTCCACAGTTGTTTGAGCTTTAGATTAAAAGGTAGTCAAAAGCATGTAACTGACACAGGGTTTAATTGTTTTCATCTGTCTATTGATTAAGTGTTCAAGTGTCAGAGTCCCAGAACAGTGATATCTAACACTTCAAAGCTTAATTGAAATCTTTATACTTTTATTTTTGTAGGACCTCGATGTTGGAGCAAAGAAGGTGAAGTTATACGTTGATGAGAACCTTGTATTTGAGGGTGAATTAGAGAGAGCCTCTGGAGATCTCTTTGCTGACCATAACACTACAATTGACCTTATAGATCACAAGCAAGATACCTCTGCATCTCCCTCAGGTGAAAGGAAAGAAGTAGATGCACCTGCAGTCACAGATGAGAAAGCAGACTTACATTTCAAATGCTCAGAATCAAGCAGTACTTCACTAAACTGGAAATCCCTGCCAGAAGAAAATCTTCTTAAGCATAAAATGAACTCAATCAGCTTTACAAAGAAAAATTTGCCTGAGTTAGAGGATGATCTAAAAGCAGTCCCATCTCAAGTTTGTATAAAAGATGCCAGAGAGAATTCAGCAGTAGCAGCAGTTGCAGAGCACGTTCAGTCTGATGATGAACTTTCTCTGAGCGAACAAATGGAAAAGTTAACAGGGAGAAAATTGTCTGATTCCACAGGTGCACTTCCACCTTGGTTACAGTCATCTTCCCAAGTAACTGAGAACAGTCATGTTACTCCCAGTAAGCAGAAGCCTTCCTGGCTTGCTACAGAACGTAGTTTAAGCTCGAGATTTCAAACACAGTCAGATGGAATCATGAAAAACTTCTCAGACCTGCCAAATGAGGATGTCAAATGTCAGAGAAATGAACTGGGAAGACCCAGTAGTAGGAATGCAAATGGAGATGAGAGGTCACTAATGCTGACCAGAAAGGATGGTGATGTGGGCTTGGACATTTTGGAGCAGCTTTCTAACAGGAATTGCTGCAGCTCACAGTACCCTACGAGTGGAAGGAGAAGTGTCAGATGTGGTAAAAAGCTGGGATTGAACACTATAAATCTTGGAGAAGAGGATTCTGCCCTCAAAGGTAAGAGGTCACAATAGCAACCTCAGTACAGGTGCTGACATGTTCTCCATTTTGCAGCAGCACAAACTCATTTATAAGTGGAAGTGACCTCCTGAGATTCCTGGAAGTATAGCCAGGGGGATTTTAGTTTTGCTACTTGTGGTATTTTCCTCATTCATACTCTGATAATACTCAGAGTCTCTCTCCTTGTCCCACACCTGATGTGAAATACTCTTCTGAAAAAAATTTACATTCTGATTTAGTGGATTTTAATTTATTTGGAGCAGATGGAAGACTAAATTTCAGTAAATTATATTCCAAGAATTGACAGTTCCTGCAGACAGCAAATGTTTGCTAATATCAATTAATATCTGCAAAAAGATAAAGAAGAGTGTGTCCTCAAGAGTGTGTCAAGAGTAAATTTACAGAATTTATTTGTGTAGTAGGTTTGTGTCTTTCTCAGTGGGAATATATTCTGAATATATTTATTCAGAGTGAATGGAAAACTGCCTTTATTTTCCCTTCTCTGCTCATGACTTTACAAACCTCACCCTCAGACATCTTGTTTATTTATGAAGAGTTCTCTAGTAAATTTAGCTGTTATCTGTTCCATACCTTTTGATTATCCTTGTCATCTTTCTCCAAACTTTTTTTATGTCTCCTGAATCCTGTTGGAGGTGGAGGATCCATGGCTAAGAAATTTTCTGGGTCTGGGGTAATATTTTTGTGTTTAACAACTGTAAATACCAGAAGAATAGAATTTCTTACCCACAGGTTCTACTTTGTCTCTCTTTTAACCAACTTTGCAGGATTTATTTTTAGTCTCAGCTTTTCAGTTTCAAGCCATGTCACTCTGATTCCTGGGTTTTTGGGCTCTTCATAACCTTCTTTGGCATCCTGTAATTCTTCAGCATTCAATATCTTGTCTCAAATGAAGAGAGTCTGGCACAACAAGGACAACAGGACCCAGGGAATTGGAATAAGATGGTACAAAACTACAAATGGAAATTATGGTTGTGATTTAGTATCAAAACAATTTGCATGAAAGTGTAGCTTGCTGGGTATTGAATTTGAGTGTTTACATTAAAGTAATGGTCATTAGGGACAGGAAGTGTAACTAAATGCATTTGAAGTGCCAGTTCAAATTCTGCAGCAGGTGCTGCATGATTTTTTTCAGACAAAGGCGAGAAAATGCTTTTTTTAAACTTAAGATGTCTGAATTTTTTGTTCTCTGACCCTCTGTGAAGAAAACAGCAATATCATCAGTGCATCTGAAGTTATACCTCAAAGAAGAGAAAAACAGGGAAGTATTTGGAATAACTGCCATCTTCCCTTCACCCACCCACTCGCCACAGCCCTTTTGCTGTTTCACGGATTTTACACTATCTTTGTTAGATTAAAACCTTAAAATTATGGAAACTGTAAATAAATCCCACCTTGGGAATTTCTGTTCAGTTCTAAAAATGGAAATAATGTTGGAGTTTTAATGTAAGGTGTAAGATGAAGGTTATCATGGATCTATACAGTGTCCTCTAATTTTGCTCAGAGCAGGTTATTTCATGTGGTGCTTAAAGCTCCCGATATGTTTTTGTCCCTGGGAAAATTGCAGCCATCCAGCAGCTTTTGTTCTCTCTCCACTGTGCTGTGCAGGGTAAAACCATCTTCAAAGTGGAACTGAGTGAGCTTTAACAACAGGGAAACGGTTTTAAGTGTTTCTCTGAGAGTGGTGGATTTTAATTGGCACAGGGCTGAGGGAAGTGCAGCTTCCCAATGGAAGTGTGTGACAAAGGGAAGGCTGCAGAGCCTCTTACCAGTGTCACAGCACAGCTTTGGTCACTCAATGAAAAATAATAAGAACAACAGAAATTAGAAATAGCACGTACATGCTTGCCTCGAGTTAATGTTGCTATAAAACCATCAATTTTTCTTTGATAACCGGTTTAATGTGCAAAGGAAATGATGGGAGTCTGCTGATAAAATTAGCAAATAACATATAATTTGGGTTATTATGAGTTAAGAAGATTGAAGAACTCGCAGAAGGATGAGCTTGAGGACTGAAGCAGTGGGATGCAATTCCATAGTACTACTTTGCAGGCTCACTTGGGGACTAATAACCAAAAATGAAGTTGTAAGCTGAGTAATCATCAATTGCAAATGACCGAGGAAGGGAAGGATCATGGTTGAGTAGCTGATGGCAGATTGAGTGTGAAAGGCTGGTGTGACGTAGGGTGATTGGAGCAGAGCACTCCCAGGATGGATCAGCACAGGCTTTTGGGAGAGTTAGGGAAATGTTAATATCTCAGCACAGCCACTTGTGAGACGTCAGTTGGAAAACTGCAGCTCTGATCATCCATTTTCAGGAAAGCTGATTACAAAGTGGAACAGATACAGAAGAGAGCTTTTAGGATGATTTGGGAAATGAAGCATGTGATTGCAGCATGGAAATATGATTGCTATTTATAACTGCAGGGAGTAGAAAAGAGATTAACACAACAGAGGGAGAAGAAAGGTGTTTTCTTCAAGGTAGTCTTGGCCCAAAATGTAGTTTAGGAAAGTTTTGAGAGGAATTGTGTGGTGTTTGTTGCCATCAGAAGCAGGATGGGGGACTTGGTGGTTGAAGACACCCATCCTAAACCCACAGAGGAGTTGGAAGTTCGAAGTGTCATTATAAAATATTACATTTTAAATTCTTAAAAAAAACCCCAAAATAGCTTCAACCACTGGGCTCTGCTTTTGGGCTCTCTCTGCTTCCCTTTCAAAGCTTCACTTCTCCTCTTGTCACTCCTTAATGCAGCTAACAAACCTGTTAACCTCCCATTGAACTGCCTCAGAAGTGCCTTAGAATTGTAATCTCTGGGCTGTTTGAAGTACTTGAGGTTTAAAAAAAAATTAACAAGAGAAGGGAAAAACTCTCCCAAACAAGGCAAGTCAATGGATGTCAAATACTCTTCTCATCTTATTCCACTCATCCTGAAATTTTCAAGCTTTGACATTTTGAAATGATAAAGATATATACAGTGTCTTCCCCAGGTAAATTGTGAGGCTCTGGGATACACTGTTTGGGATCACCCACCTCTGGAGTGTCTGTACTGACAGTGGTTTGAGCAAGAAGGGGACTTAGAAATGACTGATGTTCTCTGAAATATGAAATTTTTCTTCATATCTGCATTTCCCTTGTGGGGTAGGGAGGAAGGGCCAGGTTGGACTCTAGGGTTTCATTCTGGAAGGCAACCCTTTTCCAGGTAGTTTCCCATCTGCTTTGAAATTCTTATTTTTACCTCACGTGTCCCCACTGTAAATGATTATTTGCCATAGATAGGTTAGGAACATTGCCTCTTTCCAATGTTTCCAGAAACACAGTTAAAAGTCAGTCAGGAGCAGTCTTTTGGGAAAACATTATTTTGCATTTTACAGCAATTGGCATTTATTCTTGATAACCATTTGTTTTAGTGTCCACCCAAGGACATGGTGCAGGACTAAAATCTGCCCCACGGGCCTGTAATTGTTTAGAACTCCACTTCCTCTTCTTCATTTATTTGAAGAAAATACATAAGTGACTGTTTTATTGAAAATCTTTGTTATTATCTGTTCTTAATTGTTTTGAGATGGAAATTAAGCAGCTCCCCAGTGCAGCCACAAGGAGAACGTGTTTTGCTCCCACTGTGTCCCTCTGATTTGTTGTCCTCACTGCATTCCCATTACATACTTTGTCATTATACCCCTCCTACATCTCACACTTGCTGAAAAGTGAGAAAAATATTTGGACATCACCTGCACAGAGTGCAACATTCACCTCATCCTCCTTATGCTGAACCTCCTTTTCTCACCACTTTTCTTTATATCCACATGGCTGATTTTGAGAGGAAACACCAGCTTTTCTCTGTAATGCTTTACATTAACCAGTTCAGCCATTTCCAGCTGTATGAAAGATCTGCAGAAATGCAGACAGATGATTTAAACTGTTGTGACAGCCACACAATAAGTATCACTGGGCAAAATCCCAGTTTCTTTAAGGGTTGAGTCAATAATTCGCGGCCTAAGAGTTGCAGTTGGGATCATGGCATGTGCTCTGCTCTTGTAATAGTTAAAAGTGATTGTTTTCATTATGTCTAAATGGGGAAGAGAAACTGGGACATGGAGCCTTCATAACAGGGAGGCAATATTAAAGTGCTGCTGGAGGAGAATTTCACAGTAAGGGACACGAATAAGACCAGCAGCGTTCTGCAGAGTCCCTGTCGTAGCGGTTTGTTCCCAGTCCTGCTTCTGCATTAAATGCCTTTGTAATGTTGTTTTCAGATGAAGGCTTTTCCATCAAGGACGTAGCAACCTCCAGAGCGAAGTGGTGCAGTGAACAAGAGCACACTCTGCAGGAGTCCTGGAACTCCTTGGTGAAATTTAATTATTCCCATCGCGGCCGGATCTCGAACATGGATTTTCAAGGGGATATCTTTGATGAGTTCCTCCACCAACAGAAACTCAACCGCTCCGGAGAATGTCAGCAAGTGAGGAAAGAGGGACTGCAAACACTACCCAAGAGGCAAGAGGAAGAAAGTGCTGTGGAGGCACATGATGGAAATGATTTTAAAATTCCCGTTTTACCTTACGGGCAGCACTTGGTGATAGACATTCGAACGACGTGGGGAGACAGACATTATGTTGGTCTTAATGGAATTGAAGTTTTCAGTTCTAAAGGAGATCCTGTTCAGATTGCAAAAATAACAGCTGAACCACCTGATATAAATATTTTACCAGCTTATGGGAATGATCCCAGAATAATAACCAACCTAATTGATGGGGTAAATCGGACACAGGATGATATGCATCTCTGGCTGGCACCATTTACCCCTGGAAAACCTCACTTTGTCTTTATTGACTTTGTGAATCCCTGTCAGGTAGCTATGATTAGGATTTGGAATTACAATAAATCTCGAATCCACTCTTTCAGAGGTGTGAAAGACATTATCATGCTGTTAGATGAACAATGCATCTTTAAAGGAGAAATTGCCAAGGCCTCAGGAACATTGTCTGGAGGTATTCTATCATTTCTTATTTTCTTTGTGGGAACAGCAGTACAATGCAAACAAATGCGTTTCACTTGTTTGTTATCGCCTTCCACTTCAAAGCAAGCTGGCACTTTGTCTAGTATTGAATTTAAAAACATAATGCAAAGCCCACTAATGCATTCTTCACTGATACTGTGGATTTTAGCAGCACACAGAGCTAATCTCCATTCTTAACCATGTCTTAGCATCATGTCTGTATTTCAATAATATCAGATGGTCACGAGAAATTTAAAAGTTTCAGCTTTTTACTTTTCTTCACATATAATATCTTTTGGAAAAGGTGATGGAGAAGCTTTTTTCCCCACTGTCTTTCCTATGTATTCAAAATTTGACTGAATTCTCTAGTTTTTTTCTGCTGTGCAGTGTAAGTTTAAGAATGAAATACTGATTACAGCAGCATCAGTATCAATTGACCAGAAATTAATAAATCAATATAGCAATCAGTATCAATGTACCAGAAATTATTTTTAAACAAATTTTTGCAAATGAAATGTAAAGAAGGACCAAAAATAATTTTTAGCACTCTCTATGTTCTTTTGTATTATTTATCCATTTAATTCTGTGTGTTGCCTTCAGCTCCAGAGCACTTTGGGGACACTATATTGTTCACTACTGATGATGATATTCTTGAAGCTATATACTGCTGTGATGAGACATATGATGGAGAAATGGAAAATGCCAGCTCCTTGAGATATGAGGAAGAGCTAAAGAGGCCAACAACTGCTGACAGGGAGGGAGATGAAAGACCTTTTACACAAGCAGGTTTGAGAACAGAAGATCAACAGGTAGGGCATTCTCTGTTCAGAACTCTCCATAAATGTCTTTCTGAAACATGACATGGAAGTAACAGACACATTTCCATGGTGAGGTAAAACTCTGCAGAAGAACTAGTACAATTAGGACTATTTTTAAGATTTTTTTTTTTTCACCAGTTCAGTAATTTAAGTGATATTTTAAATCCCTAAAGGTCCTCCAAATTTTGGTTTCCCTGACTCATTAATAAGCCTACAAGGAAAGCTATACTAGATTTTTTTTTCTTTACTTACTTGGACAGAGATTGTAGGGAGTTCTTTTTGATTTAGGTACTCCTGAAGGTTTGTGCACTGGCAGTGATACATACAGTTATTCATATAATGAGTAGCTGTCGTCCTTGTCACTCCAAACCAAAGATTTTTCCCTATTTTCTGCACAGATTATACTCTTGCTGGTTTCTTCCTCCTCAAATTAAGTATCTTAAACGAAAAGGATCTCTTCCTGTCCACCCTCCCCTTATTTTCCCTCTCTGTATTTTTTTGGTTAGCATCTCCACAGATTTGTCTGCATTTTGCAGCACAAGAAATGCCTCTTTTTCATGTAGTTGGTATTTTACTCCTTGAAGGAAAGATGTATTTTCAAGCACTGGGGTCTTGCCTTATACCATTCCAGCCCAGTGTCTGAGCAAAGGTCCTGCAAGGTTTTCTCCTCATGATGTTGTGGGACAGACTTTGACCTGATTTCCTTAAATATTCTACCTTCTCAGAATCTTCTTGAGCACCTACTGTTGCATCAGTGAGGTTCTCTTTTTTCTAGGGGACAAACTTGTGGGTCTGTGAGGAGATCCAAATTCCAGCTGGTTCAGCTGAACTGCTCCCAGGGATATGTGGTTCCTAATGAGCCTTGTGTGGTTTTCAAGCCTTCCCATTCTGTCTTATCCTCTTTTTCTTGTGGCTTACAAGACAAAGGGAAATACAATGACATTGGAATTTGATGTCACTGTTAGAATCATGAGTCAGTGTCTCTAACCCTTGGACTTCTTCATTAATTTTGGTCCCATCTTTGCTTGTGATGTCTTAAACTGTTCAGACGCCTTTTGCAGTGTAGGATTTCATGAACACAAATTGAAGTTCACCTTTCATTTCTTGATCACTTGTTTATTGTGAGCATTCATCAGGACCTCTTCCATGGCAGAAGCCTGGGCCTGGACTGTCTGGCCCTTACTCAGTCTCTGCCTTTCATTTTGCTGTGATGCCCTTCATCCCCCTGTTCTAACTCTCAGATGTGCTGCATCAGCAGTGGAATAACAAATGTTGTTGTGACTGAGCCATTGATCTCCCTGTCACTGTATATTTGCTGATTTTTGTGGAGGGATGCTTATGCTACCAGAATGATACAGATCTGCTGGGCAATTTGTCTTCCCCAGCACAACGTTGTCAGACCAGTATTGGGTTTGAACAGTCTCTGCTGTTGGTCATTCCCTGTTCAGTAGGTGAAGTGGTGTTTTACTGCACTGCCTACAAAACTTTTCAAAAGCTCTTACAGAAGTGTCTTACTTTCATGTCGGTGTTATCCGTGGTCATCTGTCAGTCCCATGAGTTCAGGAACCTTTAACATGTTGACTTTTCCAGCAGATCAGACCTGTGCCAAGTGCACTTGATTCAGCTCTGTGGGTGCTTGGGGAGAATGTAAGAATAGCACAGACATGCAGTGGTGTTTCTCTAAAACACTCACCCAGCCCTTAGAAGTGTGTCTCACAAGGACTTCTTCACTTAACCTTTGTGTTTAGTATCCTGCTGCAGATTTTTGTTGCATTAATTCATCTCCTAGCTTTCTGAACCCTTGTGCACTTTTACAATTTACAGTGCTCTGTGGCAAGTTTCCCAGCAAAGAACCTCTTTCAGTTTGTCTCTAGGTTCCTTTAATGTCCTCTAGTTTTTGTGTTGGAAGAAACTAAACAATTATTCCCCATCCTCTTCTTCGAGCCACTCAAGAGATTTATGTTCCTGTGTTACAGTCTTCTAAATCTTTTTTTCCAGAATGGTTAGTTCACCTTTAGTTATTCCTCACAGGGATGGTGCTATACAGTATGGTCAGGAGGAGGACCACGGTAATACTTCCTACTTTTTATTGCTTTTCCAATAACTCCTGTACTGTGGTGCTGTTTTGTTTTAGCCATAAGAATCTAAGAACACAGGTAGGACAATGCTCACAAGCAGAAGTAGTTGGAATAGCAGAAAATTAGAGCATGTCTGAAAGAAAATATAGTGGGCACCAGTGGAATCAGGGATCTGAGTAGACAAGAAAGGGAGAAAAGAGGTGATAATGTGGCTGGCACAGATGGTTTATGGTCTACAAGGGAGGGCATTATTTGCAGTCTATAAACCCAGTAACTTTATTATGCCCATGGGTTTTGATTTTCAGTAAAGTTACAAATTTTAATTCCCAGGCTGGTCTTTTAAAGTTGTTCTAAGGAAGAGGCATCAGATATCAAAGACAGAGTCGCTGTTTTGCATGAAAAGCCCCCAGTAGGAAGGGTTTTCCACCTTCTGTAGGTTCCTTGTGTGTGGGTATTTATTTCAGTGCACAAATCTTGTCCTGTTTCACCTGAATTACCTTAATTACCACAGGGACATTTGCTGCCACATGAAGGATATTGCAGTCTGGGAAGAGACATCTGACATCCAGGATGTCAGTGGTTATACTGCAGAGATCTGATGGAACAGTAGGAGAACAGTGATGACAAGTCTTTTATTTATTTTTAGGCACAATGTAGGTCCATTTGATGTATTCTGGATGACAGGAAGTTTACTTCTAATGATAAATTAAACTATAGAGAAGTCTGGACTTCTAATTTCCTGTTTGGCTTTTTGACTACTAATGAGGATTGAGCTGATGTTTTTATAGAGCTACTCATAAAAATGCCAAGATGTCATTCTAATCTGCTTTATTAATTTTGGAACCCAATACTCGTATATGTAAAGTATCTGCAGCCCACTGCCATTTCTCTTTGTCTTTACTACCCTGATTGCCCCAGTACGATCAGCAGGTTTTGCCATCTGTTTATTCCCTCTCTGGTTTGCTGTGCTGAATAGCACAGGCTCTTTTTCATTAGCCTTGTCAGAGAACAAGCACAAGCTTTGGGGCAAGTTTGCTTGTTTGTTCTGCCTCTTAGTTCTTGAGAAAGAATTGTGGTGGCACTCTCTGGTCTTGACTTCCTTCCAGACTTCTTGTCTCTGCAATGCATTTGCAACATATTGCAAATACAGCATATTATCATTTGCTAATGGCAGTCTGCAGGTAAATAAGGGTGACTCTAGAATTTCAGTCTCTTTGAGAATAGGTATGTCACAGTACAGAGTCTCCTATTCAACATTTCTGTATGAACTAACCAAAAAACCTCACCCTAACAGTCTTGATTTTCTAAGGATCCATATGATCTTTTACACATTGGAGCATGTTTTCCATTATTAGCAGGACAGCCAGGGTGGGGAGGCAAAGGGGAGATGGATATATAAAAGGCTGGATGTATTAAAAACCAAAGGAACAGACATAAAAATTCTATAAACAATGCCTGTAATGTATGTATAATATTGCACCTCTTGACTTTCTTTTTAGGTTCTAGAGCCAGACTCTTTCTCTGAATGTACACCTAAGGAGACAGGAATATTTACTGGAAAATGTAAGTTCTTACACTTCTTCCTTAACCACTTTGTGGTCAAACATGTTATTAAGGAGGACCTGATTTGTCAGAGCTGAACAGAACTTTGTGACAGATGTCAGGTCTAAAATAAAGAAGAGAAATTGAATATTTAAGGCAGAAGCTTTGTTTACTATGGCATTTACAAAATTATATCGTAACAGTTGGCTTTTAATCTCAGAAAAATAACATTAGCCATTTGCCTAGTCCCTGAATGGGATTTCTAATAGCTGTGGCCATTACCCAGTAATTCTCTCCCAATCCTGTGTATTTCTGTAGACTGACTGAATTTTTCAGATTGGATTTACAGTAGAAACCCCACAGTAGAGCTGGATCACAATGTTATATCCATGCTTAAAGTACCTGTTTCCTTTATCCTGTACAAACCCAACTCTCGGTGGGCTTTTAAATTGTTGTCCAGGGAGATTCTGGATGGCCCAAAAGCTTCAGGATCAGCTCCTGGTCCTTTGACAAGAATTTCCAATGGGGTATTAGGAAATCTTTTTCACCCTGGGGACAGTCAGACTCAGGAATAGGGATTGAGAGAGGGTCTGAAATCTGCCAGCCTTGGAGAAGTGCAGACTTCCTTGGGATAAGCTCCTTGGAGACCTGATCTAATGGACATGCCCTGAGCTTGGAGGTGGATTAGACACCTCCAGAGGTCCTTTTCCCCCTGCATCATCCTCAGATTCTCTGAAGGCATTGCCATGGTGAAGTGAACACTAAACCCTGTGTGAATGGCTGCTCCTCCCTGGCTTTTCCATGGGAAAATATATTCTGATTTTTCCTGAGATGTAGTGAAAAAAACTTGCTAGTAAAAGCAAGTAAAAAAAACATGCTTGAACCTTGAGCAATTGTAGTTTTAGCAATGGTCTTGGGAATAGCATCTAATATCAACGTAGCCAAATTTGTCAGCTAACAGAACTATTTATTTCTTTGTGTCCTTGCAAATGCTAATGAGATCTTACACCCAAGGGAATTTATGTGTATATCGAGACTTGCTATAGCTATTTAAAGGTATTTGGGCTGGATGGCTTAATAGGTTTAATGCTTGTTTGTTTTTCAGGACACCATGACTACTGGTGCTTCTTTAGACACTATCCAACCTGATTAGTTGTGGGTTTCTGTAGTGTGTGAAATGAAAGATATCTTTAATTTACAGTGATGGATTTTTTTGTGGAACCTGATCAGACTGAAATATTACTTGTTATATCTGTATATGCTATTTCTGTTTTTTTTTCAGTAAGGCGTAAAACAGGTGGATCTGAAGATAAATATACAACCTTTTGTTTGTTCAGTTTTTCTTTCCTATTTATTTTCCAGAGATGCAGGCTAATCATTAATTAATAATATTAATATTGCTGCTTTTCACTGATGCTGTCCCATTAAAATACTTCCATGTGTCCAGTTCTGATGCGAAGGTAGTAACTTAAAAACATAGGCAAAGCAAATTTGTGTTTTGCTCTAACTCTGAGTTGGTGTTCTCCAGCAATTTATAGGATTATGAGAGGCTGGATTTATATGAACATATATAGTCATTTAGCTGGTGAAAGATGATGGATAGACTTCAGACTAATCTGTCTTCTCTGTGTCTGCATAATCACAAAATCTGTCATGTAACTGCTTAAATGTGTCACTGAGTTGCTGTCAGTCTGCAATCACAGTAATGAGACACTTGGTAATGTGCTGATCAGGAGCTGGGTAGTTAAAAGTGAGCAAGATGTTGGCAGCCCACTACTAATACAGGCCAGGAAATATCCAAATCCAGCATATAAAGTGATTTAATCTCTACAAAATATACATGCTGCTAACCATGGCTCCTTACTTCAAACTAGATAAATTATATGTATGTTCTTTTATACAGGCCTGCAACTGAATTTTACCATGACCTGGGGAGACTCCCATTACCTTGGACTGACAGGACTTGAGGTGATAGGAAAGAATGGTCAAGCACTAAAAATCAGCACAGAACAGATTTCTGCTTCACCCCAAGACTTAAATGATCTTCCAGAGTACACAGGAGATTCCAGAACGTTGGAAAAGTAAGTAAGAAAAGACTTGGATGCATTTTACATCGGATTTGATAAAGTGACAGAATTATATAAGCTTCTATTATGCTAACACATGGTAATGCAAATATGATTTTCATCCCATCACTGCTCATTCTTGGAATTCACAAGCTGCCCAGGAACAGCTTGTTGTAGAAACATGAATGAGATGTTTCCAAAAGTTGGTGTTTGAGTTAGGAGATGGTAACAGGCCTGGTTGGTATTTCTGCCAAGGACTTTCCAGGAAGAAATGTGGGTGTTCTGAAGCATCTGTCTGTGCATATTCACTGATATTTATGCAGGATTTCTGGATAACTTCAAGGAAAATTTTCAACTTAGCAAAGAGTGAGGATGTGTTTGGGAACTGCACAAAAAGGTGCCATTCTTTTGGCAATTTTTGCAGCTTTTTTTTTTTGTAATTTTAATGAAGTTTTATTCATTGACAAGTATATTTCCTCAAATTAACTCGTACTTCCTAAATGGCAGCAGTATAGAAATCACAAGCTGTAGATCTGGAGGGGACTTGGCATTTGGTTGTTATTGAAGCTGCATCCTGTTGTTTCTGAGTCATATCTCCATTTTAAAGGGTATTTTCAGTTGCAGTCCTCTGCTCTGGCATGTTTATGGTCTGTGACTGGGTTTATTAATTAGGACTTTTCAAAGTCTCTGTAGAGTCTTCCTTAGAATTTTGTATTTATTTACATGTGCACTAACTCTGTTATTTGTAATTTCTGCTAATCTGACTAATGCAGATATCAAATTTACTTGTATATAATTACTTGTTTCTTCTGCCTATTTGTGTGAAAATCTCATCTGTAGGCACCAAGATCTAAGAAATTTTCCCTGATGTATTTTAGGAATTTTATTTATGGTGCCTTTTCCTTGCCAGCTTTCCTACTGTTTTTTGGCCTGTGCACACACATTTAACCTTCCAGAGTTTACAATCCTATCAATTTAGGGTTTTTTTGATCATTAATTTTGTTGAAAGATGGCTTTTAATAAATTTGTTTATCCTGCTACTGAGCCAGGCTGCCTTTGAGTTTGCAAGTCCTCCCTCTTTCTGATGTCTTTCTTAGTAAGTGAGATACATTTTTAAATCTTTCTTTTGCATACTGGATTGTTTTGCTTAAGAACTTCTTTGGGCACAAGAAATAGAGGCTTTTTTGGCTTCTGGTATTTCTGGAAGCATGTTGAATTTGAGTACACTACAGTGCTCTTCATCTGTGGCATTTGGAATAAGTCCTGTGTGCTCTTCAAGTCAAGAATTATGTCTTCTCTCATGGACTCCCTAATCAGCTCTTCTGTGAAAGAGTCATTATTCAAATCTTTTTCTTTAAGGAACTGCCAAGTCTGGCACTCATTCTTCCATTAAACTTTTAAATAAATATTAAGTATATAGTTACTTTTTTGGGCAGTGTACCAAAGTAATTACAGTGGACAATTAATTCATATTCGTTACTCCATCTTTGTGTGCCGTAGTTTGCAGTAGGAGAATATAAAGTCAGGATTCCAAAAATGAGGAAATAACAGATTTAACTTTATCTAGCCAGCCTGAAGTCTGTGCTGTTAGGAAGAGACATTGTCCTGCTGGTAGGAAGCTTTCTAAAAAAAGTAGGGATGTGGCTGACTGTGGGCATGAAGAAGGACATGAGCAAACTCTGGCTCTGCTCAGGGTTATCCAGCTGCCATCCAGTTCCTTGTTGGATTCAGTAGAGTTGTGTTGGCATAGTAACACACTGCAGAGTGCCAGACAGACTAGTGTAGGCATGGAACTATATTAATAAATTACACTGTATCTGGGCCTTAGAGTTTTGACTTCAGCCACTTTGGTACAAAGGCAGTCGAGCTTTCCTCTGCCCACCCCTGTTCACACAGGGAAAACCTATGGGTTTTGCTGGTTTTCCTCAAAGAGACTCAGCTAAAGAAAACACTGGTTTTTCTCCCCCCACTGTCTTTAATTCAATAATTGCTTGTTATTCTTGATGCTTACTGTGCTTTTTAATTCATGCACATGGGCACAAGAAGCCCTGGAAGCTGAAAGTGGCATTAGAATGAATTGAACATCTAGTAAAGTCACTGCTTTCCATGAGAGAAGCCAGCTTCTCCCTTCCTGCAGCTAATGGATTTTTCTCTTTGTAGGTTAATAGATGGGACTAATATCACAGTAGAGGATGACCATATGTGGCTCATTCCTTTCTCTTTTGGAGAAGATCATCTGCTCACAATCCATTTTGATAAAATTGAAAGTATCGCAGGGCTTCGCTTTTGGAACTATAATAAATCTCCAGAGGATACCTACAGAGGGGTAAGTAAAAGAAAAGGAGCACTGCCAGCAAAAATATACAGCAGTGCATTGGAAAATTGGTACTGTGATGAATGAATATAGCTGCCTTAATGGAACACCATAAATCTCTCTAGATTGTCTGAGTCTGAGTTTTGTGGCAGGTATAATGCATTCCTGTCTCCACAAACAGCACACATTGAAAAAAAAGCCAGAGATACTTTAAAGAAATCTTCAAAGCTGATTTTTCTAAGAGACACATACAATACCACATATTATTTTCAAGATATATGATTCTGAAGAGGTATCCTCTCAATAGCTAATATTTAGACCTACAGTACGATCCTGTGTTTCCTGGAATACAGGGAATGATATAAGAGGGAAACTTTTTCCATAGAAATTCTGTTTAGTTAAGTTTCAGAAGGCCATTCAGTACTGCCTTTTCCAAGAAGCAAGAAGAGTCACTTGAACCCTGAAATGGGAAAGCTGATATCTTTAAACAGTTTGCTAAAATAGTTTAGCTAAAAATGAATAACATACCCCCTCTTTTCTTTTTCCAGATTTGTTTGGTTTATATTTGGTTCTTTTCATACTGAATTATTGGAACTGACTGGCAGTTGGCACCTTTTGGAGATAATTTTACACCTTGTTGGCAATCTGAGTTTGGCTGTCCCTCATTTCCCTGCTGTATTTGCACTTGCAGTGATAATGAAATGGTAGCTGCTGTTCACTGCACAGAAAGTTTATGAATCCATTTGTTTCCAGACCTCCCCTTTTACACAGAACTGTTGCATTCTTGATGTCCAAATTCAGTCAATAGATAAGAAGAAAAACGTTGATTTGTATTAAACTGAGAGACAGGACAAAAAGGATCAGCACAGTTCTGGGAAAAAAAATCTACAACTGAAATTGGAGGCCTGGAACATTCATAGGTTTGGGCAAGATAGTGGCAAAGTTACACAACTGTGTCTTTGTGTAAATTTACCTTCCAGGAGTTGCTTTAATGTGAGCACTGCCTGGCATCTTTTACTGTCAGCATGGGGGCTCTTGGTGCTAAAGACTCCCAGAAGGCCAGAGCACAAGATCTTTCAATTAAAGCACAATTGATCTGGAGATTTCAACATATGGCACCTCATTTTGTGCCACGTTGCATTAACCCAGCATGTTTGACACATGGGAGGGTTCTGGAGCATTTTGAGCTTCCCATCTCAATATACCCCCTGTATAAATTAGGGGTTTTGGTGACATTTGTGTCCTGATTTCAGCTGGGATAGAGTTAGTTTTCTTCCTGGGATCTGTGTTTTGGATTTAGGGTGAGGATAATGTTGAGAACACACTGATGTTGTTGCTGAGCAGTGCTTACTAAATCTCTAAAATCTAACGTGGAATTTGGTCTTTGGAGGCCAAACCAAGAAGAAAAAGGAAGAAAGGTATATTTTCAGCAGTTTGCTTGGCTAGGTAGGAAAAAGAAGTGAGTGTGATACAGGTGTCCACCTGCAAGCCTACTGAAAGTCCCATAACAGTTAGTGGGTACAATTAAAAGGAGTACAATCTAAAGTGGGTACAATTTAAAAGGATAAAATAAATGATTTGGAAAACTGAAAATGCAAGATATTGGCTGGGTCACAGTAAAGAGGCTTTAGGCTGTAAACCTGGGGCATCATGACATCTCTCTCTTGAAGTATTGCTGTTCCTTCTAAGAAAGAGTCCCTGGGCATGAGATATGATGATATTCTAGGCAGCTGCAGGGTGCTGGATTCTATTCACAGCTTTAGTGTGAGAGGGTAATGGCAGGGAACTGTCAGAATGAAGACTTGGGTGCTATTTCCAGCTCTGTGAAAAATCACCTTGTGAAAGCTTTGTTATGCCATTTGTAAAATGCAATATGTGACGGCTGAGTGCCTCCTCAGATGATGAGAATTACTTAGGAATGAGAGCTGGAAAGGGCACATAAATATGAGCAGCTGTGGTATAATAGGTAAGATTTCATCTCTGAGGCTCCAGACTTCCCATTCACGACGTGTGTCCGTTTGGGAAAGTGTATTTCAGTGGGTTTTTCACTTCCCCTCCTTATCCTGGCAGACTTATTCAGCTCGAAAGTAGCACACAGAGTTTCTGATGTGAAAAGGATATTCCCTTTCTTTGCTTCTGAGTGTATTAAAGATGAGAGCAGAAATACTTATTTCTCCATACTTTGTAGTCACACAAACATTCCTTCCTAATTAATCTTCAGGCTGTTTGGAAATGAACTGAGCACCTCCTCTAGTCTAGTAAAATACCCGAGGTTTTCAAATCAAGGAAAAAAAAAAATCTTCCTGAAGATTAGTTGCTTTTGGGATGTTGCATGTAATTATAATTGAATAAAACATCCTTTACAAATGGAAAAAAGGTGAGAACTGTTATGAATATCAGGTCACTGATAATATACAGGACTAGCAGAATGCTCAGAATATGTGAAAATTCTTAGATAAACACCTGAAATGTGAATTTTAACTATAAATATTGCATATATATTTTTAACAGATCCCAATAATGAAAATATTTGCATACAAGCCTAAGTTAACTTCAAATTATCTTTTATATATTGGGCAGCGTGAAATCCAAAGATAAGAAAACTTACCTTTAGACTAAATTAAGTTTTCTGTTAACTAAATGAATCTATTTTGGTGCAGTCCATTAATCAGCAGGCTTGATTTGTAGTGCCAGTTATAAGGGCACATTGTTACATTTTACAGGTGTTATTCCTTCCAGTCTGGTACTTGGTGAAGGACTCAGGGCAATAAATGCTGCTTATGACTAAGTTACATTTCAGGGCAAGATGAAGTGATTAATTGTTGCTGCATGATTGAATTGTTCTGTGGCTGGGATCGTGGACACAACACCAGATGGTGCTGATGGGGGAGGGTGAAAGGGCCAGGGCTCCTGCATCATTTGAATAAATATGACTGAATTATTCAGTTTAATCTTCAGAGCTTGTATAAGACGTGTTTGCATCTATGATGTGGACACAGCTCAATTCTTTCTGTCTGGTGCAGGTACCTTTTCTTTATTCATATGCCCTTAGGTTACACACAGCACTGCTTGGCAGATGAGTTTGCATGATCCTGGAAAAGTCCAAGTGCCACCTGCCACAAAGATGAATAGCCCTGGTGAAATACAGGTTTCTGTAAATGCAACAGAGCCACAAAAGGCTGCTCTGGAGAGAGCACCACGCTGTGGGATTTCTGGAAGGGTGGCTCCAGCCAGGGCTGAGCAATCAGGCCTAACCCAGCAGTGCATTCAGGTGCATGATGAGTCTACTGTCTCCTAAGATCACCTTTGTGACACGTGCTGGCTGAAAAGCTGAGTTTTTCCATTCTGATCACGTGTGCAAATGTTGCTGCAGGCTCAGGAATCAGAATTGTTTAGGTTGGAAAAGATTGAGGTCATAGAGTCCACCTATAAATCCAGCACTGCCAAGGCCTCCACTAAACCATGTCCCCAAGTGCTTCATCTACACATCTTTTAAATCCCACCAGGGACTGGGACTCCCTCACTTCCCTTGGTGGCCTGTTCCAGTCTGTGAAGGGAAGCTTCAGTTTGCTGAGATCTAGTCAGATGCAGTGACTGAAGCATCTGTAAATATATTTTTTTTTTATATTTCCCCCCCCAAATCCTCACCTCTCCCATCCCCATCAACATCAGTGATGACACTGAATTGCACACTGAGGGTTGCCACTGGTATCTGCTGGTTTAGGCTTTCTTTTGCCAAAGGATGTCACACTATACGGGGATGAAATAAAAACAGCAAAATAACTGAAATTGTTTCAGCTCTGAAGTGAATGCAGTTGTTTGCAATCTATTTTAATTTGTGTCATGTCGTGTAAACTCATGTTCTGTTGTTTTAAACAAGGCCAAGGTGGTCCATGTGTTGCTGGATGGGCACAGCATCTCCCCACCGGAGGGGTTCCTCATCCGCAAGGGACCAGGAAATTGCCACTTTGACTTTGCCCAAGAGATTCTCTTTCTTGACTATCTGCAGCCCCAGCCAACTAATAAAGTGCACAGGAGGTAAAGCAGGATGTTTCTGTTGTCTGAACAATGTGATTTCTCTTCACTGATTTCCTGTTCTTCCCTATTCTCTGTCAGCGCCAATTGTACGAGACACCTGGATGAAAATATGGAGCACTTAGAGCAGAGTGTTTAATTGGGTCTTAATTATAAACTGTTATCCAGATTTTATTGAGATCAGAGGACAGTCTAGTCCATAATTGCAGGTGGAGGGGCCAGGGGGGCTCTTTGTGGAGGCTTAGTCCTGGGTTTGTTCTCTTCTTTTCTGAATGAGCCAATGGTACATGAAAAAACAGTTTTGTCTTGTGTTTTTTGGCAGGACTGGGTCAAAGAGAATGGAACAAGCCAGCATGGACTATGAAGCACCCTTAATGCCATGTGGTTGTATCCTCCTCTGTCGTTTTCTTCCTTGTCATAGAGAATATTTTAAGAGTTATATGCTATGGTTATGAGTCCTGAGCTTTTTGAATCCAGCAATTTCTGGTGCTTTAAGAAGTTAACAGGATACCAAGAACATGAGAAAGGCTTGCATTAAGTATGACATAGGAATAAATAAATGGAACATAATAGATGAATGTGTGGCCTGTTTTCAGATACTCTGATAGCTTTTTCTCCTGAACTGCAAATAAGAATGTTGGACATGGAGATGTGGGCTGCACAATACTTTTTCAAACTGCAAATTAAATAGTCTGTTAGGACAAAGTAACAGTACTGAAATTTTCCTTAACAGCATTTTGCTTTTTAGTTGTTTTCCAGTTTCAGCTCCTGACAAGCTGGGGTGATCCATACTACATTGGTTTGAATGGACTGGAGTTGTTCAATGAACATGGAGACCAAATCTTACTAACTGAGAACAGTATCCTTTTCACACCAAGCACTTCTGTCCCTGTGGACACACAGTTTGCTCCCTTCAGATTTTCATATCTTCTTCCATTTCCAGTTTATCCTGTGTGATTAACTCTGCTTCTATTTCTCTCTATTTGTGTGATGAATGTTGTTTCTGTCTGTTTTTATGTATTCTATATAGTTTCAGAAAAGTATATACTTGGGATGCACCAGTAAAGCAGGATAAGGTTACAGAAGGGAAGGCTTAAGAAGGACATGGTATTTTTTGCTGTTGACATTTATTTATTCTGAGGAATGGAAGGACCAGAAAGTTTGCTGAGCTATAAATTCACAAGAAAAAGTGGAGCTCGGTGCCTTTTTTGTGGAAGCTTTCACTGGGCCCCAGGAAAGAAATTTATCATAGCTCTTGTTCTGGAGATTTAGGCTGTTCTAGAAACCTGATCCAGTCATGAAGATCAGGGCTGAGGGTTTGAATTTGATTCAGTGTTCCCTGGATAACCAACAGAGGGAATGAAGGGCATGTTTGTGAGATTGGCAGTCATCAAGGTGACACTTCCATGCTCTGTCCCAGCACACAATTCACATACAATACCCAACATACAATTCACATGGTTCACTTACATGGCAGAAACACTTCTTAGACAACTAGAAAGAATAAATAGCACAAATGCTGCATGAATTATGTCTCTAAGGATCCTCATTGCCTAAGAAATAGCAGATACAGTGAAAAGGCAATAAAGGCTTTTTCCCAGTTTTTGTTTGTATCTTGTGTGTTACATGATGGACTTGAAACATTTGTAATGGACAAGAAGCATTTTGAAATTGAGAAGTGGTAACAAATTGGTTTTAAGAGCAAGGGATCTTTACCTTAGCTGGGATGGCTTTACAATGCAAACCAGTGCCAGGTAAAGAACCTTCAGCTCATTTTGAATGATATCCTGCTCCTACCTGTACAGTGGGGTTGATGGGATGTGTTGGGATCCTAAAAAAGCATATTTATCTTAGTGCAGTACTTAATGTGATAATTCACTCCTGAGTCTGGAGCTTTTCTTAAACACTTGAGGCATTGCTGTGTTATTCCAGGAATTCTTTATAAATACTTAGAGACTCAGGCCTTTTAGAAAGCAGGACAAAAGGGAAATTAATATCCCTCAAACTGGATTGCTCAGGGTTTATAATGCTGAAGACAGTGCCATCCATCCACATTTCTTTGTCTTTAACATACATGTCTTTAACATACATATGTTTTTAACGTAAATATTCTCTTACAGAGAAAATCTGGTTGCCTGTTCAGTGGGAGGTTTAATCTTTCCCTCTCAAAGAGCTGATAAAAGGTCTTATTAGACAGTTACTGATTTTTACCACAAACCTTGAGAAACCCAGGCAAACCCTAGTCTGGTGGCTACCTCCTGCAAGGATACTTACCTTGAGATAGGTTTGATATGAGGAGTTTTCACAAGCTTATCATAAAAAATGGGGCTTTGTCACCAAAGAGCTGAGATGTGCCTGTTCCTGATGACATAACTTTATTGATGAAGTCATCAATAATTTGAAAATAAACTAAATAGTGAATTTATTCCTATTTTAAAAATAAATTGGAGTGCCAGAATCTTTAAGGGTTGTCCTGCTTTTAAAAATGTGCCCCCACACTACTTATGTGAAGCACTTGGAACACTGTTGTCATGGTGAATACTCAGCCATGGAGTTGGGGACAGCAAGCATGAACCTTTAAACGTGGTGTTTCTGAAATGTTGCTTTCAGTTATTTACACTTAAAGCTTTTTTTCAGACATTGCTGCTTTTCCAGACAGTGTCAACATTTTGGAAGATGTGTCTGGAGACATCCGAACTCCAGACAAACTCATTGACAGAGTCAATGACACCACTGATGGCAGACACATGTGGCTGGCACCAGTTCTGCCTGGCTTGGTACATTTTTCCCTTTCCATTCTGTTTTAGTGATGTGTGTGGATGTAGCTGGAAGCATAGAGGGAAGGGGAAACATGCATAATTTGTAGGCGAACTTGGTATTAGTAACTGATATTAAATCACTGCTTTTTAGAAGAAGTGCTTTTTATTCCAGCTTCTCTCCACTGCTCAGGCAGCAGCAATAGAGGTTTCCTAGGTTTGTAATTCCTGTCTCCATGGTGCAACAGCAGAATTTCCAAGGCTGGTAGATGGTTTTTGAGTTATTATGATAAAGATAATGACAGAGGAGCTTAATGTGTGTATTTTGTGCAATAAACACCTTTCAAACTGGAGTGAACCGAGATCTTAAATTCATTTTTACAAAATGCAGTGAATGTTGTTCCAGCAGTAAGAATTATATTTAATCTCGTTTCCTGTGTTGAATTCAAATCCATAGATTTTGGATGGCAGACTTAAGTATTTCATGTCCTAAGGCCACAAGTGATTCAGCCCTTTTAGTAGTCCCATGTTTAGATATGGGATCTCAAATATCTAAACAGGAAAAGGAGATAAATTTCGATAAGTTCTGACCTTGTTTTGGGAGAGGACATTTTTTATGGGCCTGTTATGGACATCATTAAGCTGTGTTTATTTCTTAGGAGAGGATGGATTTGAAAAGAGAACAAAATGTAAACCTGACGTGATAACGTTATAACCATGTTGGGAAAATCCTTACTCCGTTATTAACTGGAATTTTAAAAGTATGGAATTAAGCCAATTTTTTATTATTATATGTTGTAATGCAATGGGTGTAATAAGATAAAGTTTTTAAGTATACTTGGGAATAGTGACCACTTTCCTTTCCTAGGAAAGTAGAAGGTCTGTGTAATGCTTGAGGGTCCTACTGTGTAGATCCCACATTGTGAATCCTGGTAATTTGCTGGGATACTCAGATATCCATCATAACGTGACGAATGATTGATCTGACAGCCAGCTGAGTTTGCTCCTGTCCTTACAAAAGCCATGCTTGCAGAGGCTGTTTCACTGGGGCAGAAAGGGAAATAACAGTCCCTGGAGTTCTGGCAGAGAAGCCGACGCTGCTTTGTGTTGCTCTGTCTGACACCAAAGTACTGCAGAAGAACATAAAATACCAGTATTAAAGGGTAAATTGATAATGTGTGAAATGCAGGAGGCAGAAGCAATTTAATGGTGCTTTCTGTCCTTGAACTGTAGCAAATTACACCTTTTTAAGACCCACAGAGTACTTTTCTCTCCTCCATCTTCCCTGGGATGGTTGTTCAGCCAGGAAGTACAACTGGATTAAGCAATCAGGCTGTTGATGCTCAGCCTCTGTAGCTGGGCTGCTGAACCAAAGCCTGTGTGTCCTCACATCCTCAGTGCTGGGCTGCTCCAAAACACCCTGGCTGCCTGGAGAGCTGCATTAACTCTTTGCTGTATAGGAAGGCTCAAAAGCTTGAAGAAAATTTATGTTGCAGGTTTTCTACATGTCTTTTTCTTTCTGATTCTAAAAGTGGTTTTGCCTTTTGCAAGTTTGTTATTAATTAAGTAGAATTTGAATGCTTTGTTCCCCTGTTGCTGATTGTCATTTTATTTATTTGTTTGAATGGATTTTTTAATCAAATTTATCATTCACTGTGGGACTAACAATTGCTGTTGGAGACTATGCCCCAGTTGTGTTGTGGAAAAGCATAGATACAAACATTCCTATTGATCCCATTTACCTTTCTTTCTTCAGTTAAAAAAAAAAAAAGCATAATGATTTAATATATCTTATGATATCTCCTCTAATACATCAAAGGATTAAAACTTCAGAGGATGCTAAAGATGAAGCTTAAGATATGTTGATCCAAAGTTGATATAGTGGCTCATAAAAGGAATAGCACAGAATTAACTGTAACAGGCAAGATTGGTTTCCTACAGGCTAATCTTTGGCTTTAACTTCTTGGCATTAGTGTCACTGAGAGTAAAGTGAATAATACATCAAGCAATAATTGTTTAGGAAGCATCTGGAGAATTATCTCTACATTCCACTTAGTGTAACTCACACAAGAATTGCAAAATTTCTGAGAGAGCTTTCAAAGTCAGGGGATACGGGAGAAATTTTAGTCTTGCAAGTAGAAAGGTGGATTCCATTCATATTTGGTAGAAAGAAATGGAATAGGGTAGAATAGACTTGTAGAATGGGTTGGAAGGGACCTTCAAGCCCATCTCAACCAACCCATGGGCAGGGACACCTTTCCCTATCCCAGGTTGCTCCAAGCCACATCCAACCTGGCCTTGGACACTTCCAGGGCTGGGGCAGCCACAGCTTCTCTGGGCAACCTGTGCCAGGGCCTCCCCACCCTCACAGGGGGAATTTCTTCCCAATATCCAATCTAACACTCTTCTCAGTTTGAAGCCATTCCCTCATTTCACTCCAGGCTGTTGTAAATAGTTTCTCTCCATCTTTCTTGTGGGCTCCCTTCAGAACAGAATTAGAATAGAGTAGAATAGAATAGAGTAGGGTAGAGTGGAGTAGAGTAGAACACAATAGGCACCCATTTGTCTTATCCTGAAGCACATCTGTGTTTGGTTGATGAAATACTCATTAAAAGTGTCTCTCTGCCCCCCCTCCAATTACCAGGCAGTCCAGGATGACCAGGATGGTCTAGATGTCACCTGCTGGCAATTTATACATCCTTTTGAGAGGGCAGCTGTGGGGTAGAAACCACATCTGTGAGTTATCAGCAGGGGTGATGCTGAACTTCAGTCCTTGGCATTGGTTACCTCACCTCCAGCTACATCTCTTTAAATACGAACCTCTTTTGACGCAACATGCGTGAGAATTTAATTTCTTGGGGGAATCTGTGCTGTTAAATATGAATTAATTCTCTTTTACAGGTGAACAGGGTGTATGTCATTTTTGATGTACCTACTACCGTGTCAATGATCAAGTTATGGAATTATGCCAAAACCCCTCAGAGAGGTGTGAAAGAGTTCGGGGTAAGTAAATTTTCTGTGCATTTTGTATGTTCTGGTGAATCAGCTGCTTGATTTCTGTATGGATTTTCACAGTTTACTGAAGTGTGATTCCATATAATCTCAAAGGATGGGATTCATCTCATTTAACTCTGCATTTAGTGTTAAAATGACTAATCTATGCCAGTCATCTGTCCTCCTTTTTTTTTGTCCAGGGAAAGAACACTTTATCTGATTTTTTTCTTAGATAATTGTCTTAAGATAGGATAATGCTTTTCTTTTTCCACTGACTGTAGAGCAGCCCTAGAAGACTAGTTTAAACTACAAACCCAAGTTTTAGACAGCTAAAGTGAGGTGAGATTCATTAATTCCTAGATTTAAGTGTGATTCACTCCAGTGAATAGAATGGCAATTATGTAAAACATGAAATACATTTTTAATTACCTTCTTGAAAGCTGCATTAAAAAACATCAGTGAGAGCATAAAAACTTGGAGGGAGGGGGAACCCCCAAACCCCAGCAGCGAATAGAAATGGAAGTTTTTAAGGAGCAAAAGCTAAATTAACGAGCAGATTTGTGTAACAAATAGGGCAAAATGATTTCTAGTTAATTGCCAGAGACAATAGCTGAAAGCAATGGTTGGTTTCTAGGTGGTTTTTTTGTTTGTTTTGTTAAATATCTGTAGCTTCTGGTGGATGACTTGCTGGTGTACAATGGGATTCTGGAGATGGTGAGCCATGTGGTGTCAGGAATCCTCCCAACCTGCGACCCAGTGGTCCCCTATCACACCATCCTCTTCACAGATGATGAGAAGATTTGCCATCAGGAGAAGAGAACTGTTATTAGGTATGTGAGTGGATCTTGAATCTCATTTTTAAACAATGTGTGCATGTGACTGATGTCAGCAATATTTGCATTGCTATAGAAAATTCCCTTCCAAAGTGCCTCACTTAATGAGAAATAAATAGGTTTTTAGATACAAAGACCAAATTACCAGCTTTATGTGCACTTACTGGGATTCATGATTTATATTTACATGTGTTTTCATGAAAGCCTATAAACACAGAAGAAAAAAGTTAAGCTTCCTCAGAGAAGGGATAATAAATCCCAATGATATTACATAGAGGGGAGAAAAAATAGAAAGTTAATGAAAAAGAACCAAGCATCAAAATTACAGAAAACAAAGTCCTCTGATTTGACACAGATGCTAATTAAGGAACCAGAATTCTACTATTTTATAAACATTCTAAAATAATGAACTTGCCAAAATGAGAAATGACTTGCATTTGGAGGAATGACACTTTGAAACCACTAAGTTGGCAATCTCACAGAGAATGTGATGAAATGCGGTGAAAAATGCACTTACATTTAGAAGGTTAGAACTGACAGGGTCTAAAAAACAGTCCCTGGCAAAGGAAAATAAAGATTGAAAGAATAATTTATTTTAAATGGGACTGAAAAGTGAAGAAATGAAAGCTTATGGAAATGAACATTTTCTTACATGTTGGACAGCTAACAAATAGAATGTCTTGCACATTCACCATTGGGAAAAAAAAGGCAAGTTTTGCATGGAAAAATGGCACGTGATCCATGCAGAAGGATATTCAAATATTTAGAAATTAGCAGGAGGAAGATAAGCTGTCCTGATTAGGAACAGAAGTTCACATTTGCCTGCAGGGTTTGTTTTCCTGGGTTTCTCTAAAGCATTGGCTGTTGGCCACTGGAACTGTCAGATGTTAAATAAATTACTGTTGTTTGGTTGGGTTGTGTGAGACATGTTTTTGTACAAGTGGCTGTGTTGTCGTGGTGAGATTTGGAGGTGAGCAATTTTTCAAGTGAAAACGTTACTGAAATGAGAACGTCTGGAGGAAATAAAAGTTCTGAGAGATTTTTCAGTGGGATATAAAAAGGAGTAGGAGGGGAAATGAACCTTTACTTTCCTCAGCTTCAGGTCTTTCTGTGAGTAAAGTTATTTTCTTGGAAACAGAGAAGCAGCAGATCTTTTTCACACAACTTCCTTTGCACGTGTTATAAGACTTACATCCTTTGATTTGCTTTGAAGAGGAGTATCTTTTTGGGGTCACAAAACTGCATGGTCTGTTCTCTAGTTGAGAACATGCTGAGTCTGTTCTCTTCTAGGCTTCTGGGCAGGAGCTTTCTTGGTCTTTGTTCTTTGCCTGGTTTGCAATCTTCTTTCCCCTTTTTTTCACCTCCCACCCTACTAAAATATAGGGTACTTCAGCAGCAATAGAAGACATGCTGGATAATATCCCTTCATTTTAAAAATAGTCTTGGGCTTTAATATGTTGTTACTTCTGACTGTGGCCTGTTCTCTTTCACATGTCACTGTTCAGTATTTTATGAACCCTGAACTTGAGTCTGATATTATCATCAACAGTGTAAGTTCTGATTTCCTTCAGTGTTGGCTCCCCTGCTTCACCCTGACAGTTTGGGAGACATTACATTTTTCTCCAAAAATAGAAACCCATTTTGTGCAGTGTTCGTAGAGAAAAGAAAAATACACCTCTTTTGTTCCAAAGGCACAAATGTTTTGTTTTGTCTGTGAAAGGGAGATGTTATTAGTGATGTTTTCTTCACCTTTCCATTCAGCTCACATTTTTCCCTGTAATTTGTTTAGTTTAATTTCACTTTGAAGTTATTACTTCTTTCCCCAAAAGAAATGGTTAAAATTTTGCAGCAAAGCAAAGCTTGTCACAGTAAATGAATTTTGTTTAGTTCAGAAAACTTTCAAATAATGCTATTCCAGTATTACAAAGCAGTGTGAAGTTCCATATAGGGATTTTTATACCCTGTATGTACAGCTCTGATTTAAAATCTCACTTTGGTTAATGTGGTTCAAGCTGTGTAGGCAAGGCTTGAAAATTGTAGAGTGAATATGATATTTATATTTGAACATGTGCCTGAATGAATGTGTACTAATTAAAACTGGCAAGGAATCCTTCCGGTGGGTGCAGACAGAAAGTTGTGATTTTTGGTAACTTTTTCCATAAAAAACTCTCCTAACTTTTCCCAATGTTGATTATTTTGGCTGTTGTACTGATTTGCATCTTTTCAGCAATCATGTGGGAGACCAGGATGTCCGAATGATGAACGAAAATGAGATTGTCACAAACAGCAAAAAGAAGCAAGTTGTGGCTGATCCAGGTAAATTCTGTCTTCCACAGTTTTCTTCTGATCACTTCCTACAGACACAGTGTGGATAATGAACATTTTTAGAGACCTAAACTGGGAAAACTGGGGAGTCTTACACCTCTTACATGTATTTAGCTCTACTTTTTCTACCACAGAAAGACAAACTACGAATTTCATAATCTGGTGGATTTTTATTCTATATCTAAATCTGAAAGGGGATGATACAGATCAAAGACATATTTAGCTTATAGCAACCCAAATGGGAAACTCCTTAGGAAAGAAACTGACTGAAGATAAATTGAAAATTCATATTAATAGTGCAGGTTCATAGATAGCTTTTGGAATAATAGGCTCATTGGATCCCCACTGGTGTTCTAAGCAGCTTTAGAGATGATGCAGATGTGTCTGAGTATCAGCTGCTTGTTGCTCCTTGAGCAAATCCAAAATCATGATAAGTGTAACAAGGGGGAAAACATGTTGACTTTATTCCTCCCACTGTCTTTCTGGTTGGTCTTTTCTCTTTGAAAGTGATAATTAAAAAGACAACCCCTGGTTTTTTTCCCAAGGAGAAAGAGTAGATTTTATTTATAGTCTGAAGAGTCCCAGTCATTCATTGTAATTTACTCAGAATAGCTCCCTAAATACATTACAAATTCTCACCCAAGCTGGTATATTCATGATTGGTTTTCTCTCCCGAGCATGACACTTTCTCCAATTACTTTTCCAGAAAGTGTTGCAGAAATTATTTGATGGCTTTTAATAACAGTTCTGTAGCAGAAGGATTTGAAAGGCCATTGCCTGTACAAAAACAGCTTGAAAGTTATTAGTATATTAGCACAGGCTGTGCCAAAAGTCTCCTGGACACCTCTGTGTCTGTTGGAATGACATCCTGGGTTGCAGAGCAGACATGGCCAGGAGAACAGCTCCCATTGCCATGGCCATCACATCTATTGTCCAGTGTGCTGGGATCAGCCACAGGGGTTGTTGATAACAGATTTGTGCAATGATTTGTGTTGGAGGTGACCTCAGAGGGTCCCCTCCTGAGGGAAAGTCCAAACTTCTACTCAGGTCAGTGTCAACATTGAATTCAGACCAGATTCCACAGGAAAGCAAATCCGTGGGACTGTCAAAAAGTGGCAGCCCTCACTGTCAGTGTAAGAAACATCACTGAGAAGAACAGCTCAGCTTTCCTTCTGGGATGGAAAGAGAAGTGGGCATTTTTCTTCCTCACCTTACTCTGTGGCTTCACTGTTAGTGTGCAGTCCTAAACCAGCTCCATTTTCCCTCACAGCCTTGCGTCCAAAAACCTGCATGTGTGAGAAAGGGCTGCAGAGGAGGAAAAGATAACAAGGGAAGTCCTGGATGCATCCAGCCCTAAATAACTGCAATCCAGACCTCCAAGATGTGCATCATCCAAATGGAAGATTTTCTATGTCTGCTGTTGCTGAACCACCTCCTGTCTTATGAGGGGCAGTTTTATTCGCCACGGGAAATTTTCTGCAGAATGAAATCTAAAGCATGAATTTATTTTCCTGGGGGTTCTTTGTCATGATCTGTCTGATTTTTTTCCCCTCATCTCTTAATTGAAAATCCAGGGAGGAAGGAACATAAAGGAGAGAGTGAGAACTTTACTGCTGACAACTGTTCCTGCCAAGTACTGAGAACTTGGGTGAAGCAGGATGGTTTTATAACCACAGGTTTTTCAGATTGTTTCTCAAGCTTTTTTTCCTAAATCCTAGCTGGATGATCATGAAGATCCTCACTGGAAGGAAATGTTGCTTTATTTCTGATGCCTGTAAACAGTTCTCTGGGAAATGCACTTATTAGAGGAAATTACCTGTCTGTCTCTGGGCTGCCACTGCATGTTTTGATGCCGTGGCTCTCAGCAGGAGCTGACACTGTTTCTGACACCTGGAGAGGTTCCCCTGGGCTTGCAGAAGTGTGATGGATGCTTTTAGGAAATGGAGATCAGGAATAAGGTTTATCAAGGTTTAGCAAGTGCATTTCAGCTGTCATTTCTTTCATGTTTTGCAGTGAAATAATAATTTCTTTCATTACTTCACTACCATGAAAAAAGCAAATGAGGTGTTTTGCCTGGAGTGCCATTGACAGGCACTCTACACATTCTTCAGAGTCCTCCTGCTGCAGAGCAATGTTCTTTTCTCCCATTTTGCCTGCTCTTGTTTATATGAACAAGGAGACCATGCTTCTGTGCTGCACTATCCACATCTGTTGCCAGCAACATATTGTCACTTCTGAGAAATGGTAAATGCATTTTAAGTAGCAGAAGGTAAGAAGCAGAGTGCATTTTTACACAAAAAATACCCTGCTATGTAGTCATTGGAACAAAAGCTCTAACCAGATAAATATGCTGCAGGATTTGCTATGCAAATGTACTTTTCACTGAAAACTTGGTATGTGTGACAACCTGAATAAGTTTCCTCCATCATAGATTCTTCCTTTCTCATTTAGAACTCACTCATTCCAACTCAAGCCAGTTGGTGATTCCATGATTGTTTCCAGAGAGAACTGAACACTGAAGTCAGGATGTGTTTTTAGACATAAAACAAAGTTACTGTTGCAGCTGTTGCTGTAGAATCAAACTGTTCTGGTTCCCTTTCTGTCCTAAGTCAGGAGTGTAATATTTTGTATATTTGCTTATTAAAACTTCACTGCTGTTGGCTAAGCTGAAAAGACACAAGATAGCAATGCATTTCCCAAATTTCTATGTACTGACGGACCAACAAAATGTATTTTGTACTAAATACAAACCACTTTATTTCTAAATGTAAAATAGTGTGTGAGAGTACACTGCACTTTTTTTAAGGGCTCTTCCCAATCTGCACTGACAAAAGAACCCTCTTGTTCTGAGAACTCTCCCCATAATGTGTTTCATGGTGTTGCTCTACCAAGAACCAAGTTCTAATTTTTGCTCCAAATCACAGAACAGGCAAGTCCAAAATGAAAAACAGAAGGAGCTGAAAGGAGGGATATTGTGAGGGCTCAGAACAGATATAAATGTCTGTATTTGGAAGAGGAGAGGCTATAGCAAGGTTTTGAAGACTTGAGGCACAACCACAGATTTGTCATGCAGGCAATCTCTGAATGGGATGTCACACTGTTTGTTCTTCTAAGCAAATTGCATTGAATGGGCAGAGAAATGAAATCTGCTGTGTTTCCTGGCACAGAACAGCATCCTTATTATTGATCTGAAAAGGTATGAGGGGGAGAGGACTTCCTGTGCTCATCTGTCTTCTCTGTATCTGTCTGGAGCCTCTCCAGTCCTGTGTGATGGACTAATGATTTTTCAGTCCTAATCCTTTGAGGTAACTCCAGGTTTTGTCAATTATTGCAAAATGCTTGGTCAAGCTCAGATGGGTCACAGCTCTCTCTGGCTGTTGTTTCCCTGTCACCAGCTCTTCCTCAGCAGCCAGTTGGTAACTGCAGCCAGCTTTCACACCTTTTGCCCCTGGAAATGTGTGTCCAGAGCAGCTGCTCTGGCATGAAGTTTAACGGCTTCAACCTTCTGCCATCCTCTCCTAACGGCCCTTGTACCCACTGAAGAGATTCCCCACAATTGCCACACTGTGGAAAGAGCATGAAAGTCTTTAAAGTACTTCAAACCAGTTGTTAAGTTGTGGAACATCCTCCCCTGCAGTGTCTGTGTCTGCGCTGGGATGACACTCACCACCCAGGCACGACCTAGTGGAGGCCTTGATTCCAGCCAGGCATTTATGGAAAGTAGCATAATGATTAGAAAATACTTCACTCATCCCTGTGGGGTAGGAGATGTCAGCATTTGCCCTCCTAATTGGACCTGAGATGTAATGACCCTTTATATAACCAAAAATAATTAAGTGCCCTAGTCAGCCCTATACACTCAAACAGAGGCACTTGACTCATTTCCTCAGTGAATCAGGGTTAAAGAAAAGGGTTTATTCCATTTTTCACCTTTTTTTAACTAGCTGCTCACAAGTACATTGATGCCAGACTGGCATTTACAGGGGGGACAAGAGGAAGAGTAAACATGCAGTGAAGGAGATCCCCACGGAGCACTTCAGTCAATGCCAGGCACAGTTTCAGCAGGAGTAATTCAGTGAGAATGTGCCCAGTGACATCATTTGACATTGTCAGAAGCATGGCAAATGAAAAGGAAGGAATGAATTCTTGCTGAAGGCCTTGATGTAAATTATTAAACTTTCATTCAGTTCCAATTTCTGGGCCACTCAAAAACCTTTATACTGTAGTTGCTCACCTTTACCTGTTGTGATTTGGTTTAAAGGGCATGGATCAAGATAACAGAAATGAGTTTGTTTGTCCCGCAGTGACACTGAGAAGGGCAGGGGATAAAGAAATAATCTGTGAGGAAGTACATGTCAGGCTGCCTATTTTTTGATCTAGAAAAAGATATTTTTATCAGTCTTCACAGTGTAATCTGAAAGCTGGGATGCCTGGGAAGGCCTGCAACTTTTCAATTTCTACCTTTTTGTGCTTTAATCCAGTAGCATTTAAACAGCAGGGAGAAGCACCTGTCAGTGGACAAGGGAGCAAACAGTGGTGCAGTGTAAAAGGCAGCATAGAAGACATGGAAGTTTGTGTATTCCTGAGTCAGGAGACTCATCCATGAACCCATAAGAGCCACATGAGGAGCTACATGGAACAGCTAAATTAAACTGAGCCCTTCTCATAGCTTAGACAGGACTGGGACATAAACTGCACTACAGAATCCTGCTGAGGTGATGCTGTTTTCTATAAGATGTCCTGGTCCTGCTGGACTTCCACCATGTTCCTGGTGTGTAGGTCATTCCCTGTCGTGATGTCCAGTCCTACCATTCCAGGGATGAATGCCAGGCTGGGAAAACCTTCAGGAGCCTGGCAGTGCCCAGGAGTGCCTGGGTGTTACGAGATTGGACAGAGATCTTGTACCCCAGGTAACAAACACACTGGAATGGGCAGAGATAGGACTTGCTGCCAGTGAGGGTGTGAGGGGGAGAGCAGTGTGGGAGGGAGGTGGAATGTTGAGTCTTTAAATTTCCTTGAGTTTCCAGAAAAACCTCACTTCCCAGCATAAGTCAGGTAAGAGCAGACATGAAGGGCTGTATTGACATCTGAGTTCTGCCACCTGCAGGGGACAAAGTCTACTTTGCCTTTGATCTGCAAGACAGAAGCTTTTCCCATTCCCTCCTGCTCTCTGCTCCCGCTGTCCTCACTGCTGGATCACCCCTGCTCCAGCCTGGGGGATGCAGTGAGTGATTAGAGTCCAAACCAGCACATGGTTGAGGGGTGCCTTAGGCTGCCCTCCGTGTTCTGGGGCTGCTGATCTGGGAGGCTGAGCTCTAACAGGAGCTGCTCTTATGGCAAACGTCACTGAAGGAGCCAAATCTCTTCCAATATTCCTCAGGAAATGTAAAGTCCAGCACACACCACCTGGCAGTGGCTTCACCAGTACTGCAGGCACTCTGCAGCACCTGGGGCACCTTCCTGTATTCCCTTTTAGCTTTTTCCCCATCATGTCTGTCTTTCAGCTGCATCATTATGCTTAGAAGGTCTCCTTTTGCCCTGAAGGTCCTGTTTGGAATCACTGTTCTTTGCCTTGCGGGTGTGACCAACCTGTTACACTCTTCAGATGGATGTGCTCAGATGTGTGACAACATTACTTTCATTTCACCTCATTTCCCATATGCAGGGCACATTCTCTCTGTTCTGGGGTGTCACCACCCCCTGTGGTCACAGCTCCTATTTGTGTGGGGCCCCCATTTCCAGGGATGCCAGTGCTGTGGGTCTGCCTGCTGGATTATTGTCCAAAAATGCTGCTGAGACAACTGTTCATGGTGGAGGTGTCTCCTCCAAAGAGCAGAGAGGGAGACAGAGAGGACCATAACACACTGGGAGGATGTTTGCCTCCATCTGCCTGCTGAGGTCCTGCTGCTCAGAGCACAAGAAGTGGCTTCCTGGCTCGGTGGCCTCTTTGCCCATTTCTGTGACTATTTGCTTGTTTGCTGAGAAATGACTTACAGCCCATGTGAGACACAAACATCCCTTTATCACACAGCTTGTATCACCCTAATGGAATTCTGTCAGCTGAGGATAAAATGTGGACTAAGAAAGCAATTATAGAGTGAATCTCCGAGCTGCAGGAAGAGCTGAGAGATGGGGACAGAGTGCCCAGCTGGAGTAATTTCTTGTCCGACTGGCCTCTAAATCTTGCTGGGAAGGGATCAATTTTCCACCCTTGTCTAACAGCATCAGCTCCCATCACCCTGGCTCAGGACCCTGTGAAGTGCTGCAGTGTTGAGATCTGGACATAAAAGGAAACATTTGCAATTGGTGGCTTCTTTCTTACTGACCCAGGAATTATTGGAAAAGGAGAAAATCAGGCTATAGACTTTCTGTCTGAGGGCTCTCTGGTGTTCCCTTTCTGAGCTCCTGGTGAAGGAGAGGACTGACCATCCCAATGATCAGCAGGGTAGGAGTTTCCCAGCCTGAAATGTCCTTCTCCCATGGATCACTGCTTTGGCTCTAATTAGGAGAGGAAAACCTGCACCTCATGACCTGTGAGCAGCCTTCCCAGGTACACTGGTTATTTCTGGGAGGTCTCAATTATGCAGTGAGACCACAGTGAAATCCTGCCTTTAGCTTTCAACTCACCCAAGGTCTCTGCTGTGACTAAAATCAACTTGACTCACAAACCCTGAGTGTTGGTCTCTGTCCTACTGCTCGTGGGACTTCCAAAAATGTCAGCAGGCGCAGATTTTGTGCAGTCTGGGTTGAGAGGATGGGCATTTTGGGGAACCATAAATCTAAGGAAATAGGTCAGACAGATACAATTAACTCACACTCAACTCTTCCCTCTTACTGATTCGTGAGCTGTTATTTCAGACCTCAATTGCTTGTTATCCTCAGCTTATCTGGATCTAGCTGGAAAAGGACCTACACAGTGGTTTTTGAAAGAACATCCTGCTGGGCTAAATATGTGGAGATGAATGTCAAAGAATGCTAAAGAAACTTAGAAACAGCCAAGTCTCCTTCCCAGCCAAGGAGCAGTTAGTTGTTACCTGGCAGTCTGCTGGCCCTGGGGGAGGCAGGAGGTGGGAGCAGAGCTGAGGGGAAGTGTTGGATCTTGCCACTGCACCTCAGAGCCATCCTAAGGGCCAGGAGCAGTCTGGTCCTTGGCTGCTGCCCCCTGAGAGTGTGAGCCCAGCTTAGTATTATGGACTGGTGTCCAAAGTGTATCCCAGTCAGTGCAGCTGCAGCTGAAACATATGTTGGGTAAAGGCTTGGAAGGGAAGCAAGTGTGGTAGGGATAAGGGGTGAGGGAATGCAGGGGAAGCTGCTATGGCTGGGAAGGTTTCTCAGGGAAATTACTCTTCCCCCAGCACGAGCATTGTACTTGGGGAAGAGAGGGTTCCAGTGGCAAACACGATGAACCGGGAGCAGCTGAGCCTTTTCATCTCTTTCACTGAGAATCCTCTCCTGCCTGATGGCAGCATGAGGTGGCTGCCAGAATAGAGGTTTCTGTGTATAACAAGCTGGGGAAAGAACTTTCATCTCGAGCAAGAGAGAGCTTTTATCTCTCATCAGAGGGGGCCGGGGGCACAGCAGCTCTCTGAGTGTGCAGGGCTGGCAGGAGGAGGCTCTGGCCAGCACAGGGAGGGGAGTTGGGACAAGACAGCCCCCCCTGCTCTCCAGTGGGCTCAGAAAGTATAACACACTGATGGTGCTGTTCCTGCCTTTTATTATTCCTGCATCCGTGCTCCTATTCAGCAAAGGTTTTCCTGACTGTTTTCTGCAATTATACACTTTTTTTTTTTTTTTTTTGACCTTACTGAAGTCAGATCAGGTTACACAGGGTTTCAACCAGTTTGGAGAACCTCTAGGAATGGAGGCTGCACAACCTCTCTGGGCAATCTGTTTTAATGCTTAACTCTCCTAATAGGGAAAAAGTTTTTCCTTTGACACATAATAACCTGTACTTTTCCCCACTGATTAAAGGCCCAGATCAGCATGGATAAGACTTTTGGCATTGCAGAAAGGTCATCTCTGCTGTTGTCATCGAACTGTGTAATAATAAATTCCATCTCCCAACTATAATTTCAGATTTGCAGATTAGCAGAAGTCTCATGATCTGCCTCTTTCCTGGTATGCTGGAGACACTGCTAAAAATAGAGTAAGTAGCAAAGCTACCTGAAATGGTCTGAGCCTAAACAGTGGTAAAAACTAATCTACAGTGAATGTCGGCTCTGGCTTGTTTCCAAGGGAATGTTTTGGGATGGCTTACTATATACTGGAGATTGTTTGGTAAGGATTAGTTGGTGAACAGATGAATCAAAGTGACATTTCCATTACCAACAGGAGATCTGTCTGTGGCCAGAATTCATGGGGAAGGATGTGGGATGATAGTATGACTTTTCATTATGTTTAATGTTGTCAGAGAAATTAAATAGCCACTATTATTCATCTCTCAGGGATAGTAACGTGTCTGAATATTAACACAAAATGGGAGATCTGATCAAAACCCACTGACCCAGCAAGACATTGATGTGTATTTTAATCACTCTCTTTGGGCCACTCAGATAATTTACTCTTCATAATAAATCTGCAAGAAGCTAAGATCTGCATTTTTCAGGACAGGGCTTGGGTAGAGCAGTGCATGTTCTGTTCTTGTGTATTCTGGTTGAGGCCCTTTGGGATGCCCCAGTGTCACTCTTTTTCCTGAGGAAGCAGCATTAAGGCCCTCAGGAGACCTGCACCTTGGTCACCTGGCTGTGGGTTGAGAATAAGGGTCAGGGAATGACTTATTGGGCACTTGTTTGCCTGCCAGACCCCTCAGAGGAGGGAGAGGTCCATGGGGGAGGACTCCAGCTCATAGTGGAAAATAACCACTTACAGAAATGTATGGATACAAGAAATGGAAAAGGGTCTCCAGAGGCAGTTTCACCTTGGAAAACAAAGGTTGTAGATTTAATGTGAAAATTCCTAAAGTCAAACTGAACTGGAGTGTGCAAGAGGCACCGGGTATATAAATATGTAGAGAACACACCCTGAGGAGCAGGCATTCAGGTAGGAGAAGGGATTAATGGTAATTAATGGCACTACCCAAACCCTTGTGACAGTCATGTCAGGACAGATAATGCCAATAAATGATATAAAGATGCAGGCAGTTGCCTAAAACTCGTTCTGCTGTATTTTAAGTCATGAAGTAGAAGTGCTGGTAGACTTGTTTTGCATAAAACACTCACATTATGCAGGGATATTATTATTAACAGTACGAAGGGGTAACCATGAGGTCATAAAATGTATGGATCAGCGAGTGACTTTGACTGCAGTTATGAATTAGAGATATTAATGAGAAGGCTGACAAATGAATCGGCCATGCATGTAGATCCAAGCACAGTGAAGGGCCCTCCCAACCAGTGCCACAGAAAGTTTGCCATTTATCTTCCTTATCCACTGATGCAGATGTAAATTAACCTTCTTCTTTTTCTTTTTTTTTTCTTTCTTTAGCTGTTAGATGTTTGTTGTATTGCAATCTTTTAGTTTTTGCAACACAGAGCTAAATATTCAGGTTTTTTTACTAGAATGGTGGGGCTGGACAAGCTGACCTTTCCAGTTGAAATTACCCTGTGATTCCTTGACCAGGATGCATCAGGACTCTCTGTTTAACATAACTTATCTGCTGTAGAGACTGTTCTGCCAACTGGAGCCTATCGAGCCACAGCATGGGGAATATTAATAGGTTACTTATTTAATGCAATCAATCAGTACAAACTACAGATTGCCTGAGGCTGGAAAAGTGTTCATGTCCTCACACTTGTGACCAGGCACCTGCTCTGAGAGATAACAAGGGGAAGGCAGCCTGTGGTGCTCAGAATCCGTGCAGGGATGAACAGCTAACAGACAGCTTGTTACTTTGAATAAGTGTGATACTAATGACTCTCTGGAGCTGGGTATGAATGTAATGCCCGTAGTTAAGAAAGGAAGGGAGGAATCATTTGGTCCAGTATTGGGTCTTCAGACTGGAGAGTACGTGTTCAAGGGAAAAAATAGACTTATATACTTTAACGAAGAATAGGTGGAATGCTACATGAATTTAAAGACTAATTTTTCACTGTGTGTCTGATTGCCTGCTCCTCCTGTCTCTGTACAAGAGGAGGTGATAACATTTTGGAGAGAAGGCTTATTTATGCTAAGGAGCCACGGAGGCACAGTGCAAATCAGTGAGAATTGTCCAAGAGGAACAATGGCTGAATCCCTTTAACTGTCCCAATAATGGGGCTGTGTAATTGCCTTTCTCCCTGAGCACCAGGCAGCAAGATCCAGAGCCTTGAGACAGAGCAAGCTTGTTACAGGACACGTTCTGGCAAGTACAGGATGCTAAAAATGAACTCAAAAAACTTGCTTTCAGGCCCATGTATTTAAGACACTGCTGTCTTACTTTGGCTGTGCTGACTCAGTTTTGTACCCTGCGAGGAGAAGGGCTCTTCCTGCGGGTGTGGGCGGCCAGCCCTCGCCCTCCTGTTGTGTGAGGAGTGGGTGACTACAGAAAAAAATAGACTGGACACAGAAAATCTCTTGGGAGTTGTGGGCAGGCAGCTGTGTTTCTCTCCCCAGCAAACCTAGGGAAGCAAAACCAGCAGGGAAAGCTGAGGCTTGTAAAGGACGAGAGGATTTGGTGATGTGCAGGAACACCAACAAAGAGAAGCACTTGGGAAAATCAGGAGAAAATCAGTGGATTTTTCTACCTGTGTAAAAATCAGGGAAGATGCCTCAAGTATTGGAAATGGTCACAAAGATGCAGATAATGCAGGAACTGAGACATCTTCACAGAGGCAGAGCTGCCTCCAAGGTACAAATGCAGCAGAGGAAAAGGGGGAAGTGAGGAGTCTGTAAAGGACAGATGGAGGGGGTTTGTCCTGCTGCTCTTTTCCCAGTTTCCTCACAGCTGAGCACATGGGCTGCCGTGGCTGGCAAGGCACTGGGGACACACTGGAGGGCTCAGAAGGTGCAGATGCCTACTTATAATATATGGAAGGTCTGGCAAGACTGACCGGCTCCGGTTGGATGCAAATAACCAGGAAGTTCCACTGGAATAGCTAAAAGCTGGGACTATCAGGATAAAATGCACATCTGTACGGTGGGTAGAGGTGATTCATATCACAGCTGACCCAGGAGAAGGAGACTCTGCAACCTGAAAGGGACCCAGAACTGACAGTCTTTGACAGAACCAGCCTTGATGACGTAAGGCTAATAAAAATAATTCACAGACTTGTGCTGGATCTGAGGCGTGAGGAGAACAAGGCTAAAAGTGATAATCTGATCACATTGTCAGGCCTCATGAACAGGAGAAGCCACAGAGCCTGTTCTCACAAATGTGTTCAGATTTTGCAGGCAGAGAGGGCAGGCAATGCAACATACGAAGATTGATATTGCTAATCCCTAAATCGTGTTTTTGTCGGTTCTGTGGAAGTTATGGAAAGCTCTGGAGAGAGACCTCTGAGAGAGCTGGGGGTCTGATCTGCCACGGGAAAATTAGTGTGGAGCAGTAACTGTGTGAGCTCTGTGGGAGGAGGGTCAGCCATCCACGTGAGCCAAGGGGACGTGTTTTCCTACGAGAGCCACGAAGGCGGAACAGGATGCAGGGGGTGCTCGTGTGAGACTCAAAACATCCCCTCCATGGTGCCCAGAGCCTTCAGGGTGATTTGTGGTGCTCCACCACAGTGCTCCCCGGGGTGGGTGATTTGCTCTGAGGGGATACTGCGTGTCCAGCAACTCTGACCATCCTGCACTCACCTCTGTGCCCCCCCGGTGAAGGTGGGAGGGAGGGCAGCCTTCTCCCTGTCCCTCACCTCGGTGCTGTGACCCCCCCGAGGGCACACACTGTGCACAGCCCTGGGTATCCCTGTGGGCACCTCGGAATTTGCCTGGTGTGGCCACAGGTTGTGGCTGCAGTGTGGCACAGAGGGGCTGTGTGGGCAGGGCTGTGGCTGTGTCTGCACAGCAGCTCGTAAGTAAAATAAATTGCTAATAACAGGGAGCTTAAAACAACACATTTGTAAGCTCAGCAGAGACCATTGTGCTGAAAGGCAGGTTGGGGCTCTCCTACAACAGTCAGTGTCCCTGTGGAGATGTGCCCAGCAGGTTCAGAGCGTGTCCTTGGACTGTGCTGCCCCCTCCCATTGCCCAAAGTGTCTGGAGCTGTGGTGGCACAGGGAATGATCTGCTTTTGGGGTTTTGCTGTAATTGGTTTTCTTATTCCTCCTCCCTGTTATTTTTGAAATAAGCTTAAGAAGTGGATTATAGCAGAGGGAAAGGGGGGCTGAACTCACAGGTTACCTTTTGCCATCCCTGTGGCCTGGCAGGGAGCAGCAGCCGTGTGCAGGACAGACGTGTCCTGAGTTTTGATGGTTTTGTCACACTGATACTGTGGAAGTGACTGTTTCCAAACAGTGGCAAGGAGTCTGGAAGGGAGTGGGTGACCCAGTGGGGCAGGGGAGCAGTGGCTGCCATTGGTACTGAGCAAAGTGGCTCAAGGACATCCCTCCACCCCTCCACCCTCACCAGATCTTTACAGAATGGCCATCCCTGTGAGCAGAACCTGGGGCACAAACTGTTGTTCATCCATTGTGCTTTCCTGCTTCCCAGACGGGGAGGAAGGAGCTCCAGAGCCATTTTCCTGTGTGTCCTCCATGACCAGCAGCCCCCTTCCCTCGGGGCAGGCTCCACAGCAGAGATCACCTTGTGATACCCCATCAAGGGGCTGCAGCCTTTCAGCATCGACGTCGTGGGAAGGCAAAGCACGGCTGTGAACACCTCTGAGCTGGTCTGCCAGCCCAGTCACCATGGACTGGGAGAGCTGGAGGTCACACTCCTTTACCTGTGTCACTGCTGGGCTGGTGTTTTAGGGGCACATCACACAGTCTTGTGCCCTGGCCCCATTACCTGAAAGGGGACCTGTTTGGGGTCACCCCAGCTCCTCACTGCCTTGCCCTGGGTTAACCCAGGATGCAGGTGGGCAGAGGAGGGTGGTTTGCAATGCCCAGATCTCACTCCAGTTCTTGGAAGTATTATATTATTATATATTATATCATATATTATTATATATGTGAAATATTTCCAGATGCTGATTGGTTTGATATACAAAGCACCTTTAGATAAACAAATAAAAAAGAACAGGCACGATTTTCTAACAAGTAATGTCATTTAATGAATGATACACTCTAGAAAATAGAAACTACCCAGATGCTGGTTGGTTGGTCTGTTTGGGGCTGGGAGAAGGCCCTTGCTTGGACATACAATGCCTTCTTGGGATTCTTTTGTTGGCATTTGTAGTTGCTGGAAACAAGGAAACGTCCATAGATTGAAAGAGACACTAAAGGAGCAATTGTTTTCTAAAATGTGGGAAGTGTGCAGGATGCCTTCCCACTCTGTCTCATTGGGCAAGTGGCATGAGGGCTCAGAGCTCACCAACATCTTTACAGACGATCCATACCTGGAAGGGACAGACTCAACCACTGGCACCTACCACAGTTCAGTCCTCAAACCACCAGAGACCTCTCACTCTGCACAGCCTCTGCGGGCTCTGCTGTTATTGCACTGCTTTCTGGGCGCTTTTCTGCACGTGTTGCGTCTCTTCCCTCAAGGTCTGGCTGCTAATTCCAGGGAATATGCTTTTCAGAATGTCACAGTACACCATGTACAGCTCTGGGTCTATTTTGGGCCTGGGCAGAGCCCGGGAGTTGCAGGGCTGTTCGGTGGGGGGGTGCTGTGGCCTGTAGACATCGCTGAAGAGCGCGGTGAGGATCTTGTGGGCGGCCTTGTAGGGGTCATCCTCGAACTGCACCATGGCCTTGAGCTCCGTCAGGGTGTAGCCGTTGTACCTCTTGCTGTCCTCGGCCAGGGGCTGCACCGTCTCACCAATGTGCCTCACCTTCCACTTCAGGCATTTCAGGTCTTCCTTCACATCCTCTAGTTCTTTCTCCATGGCTTGGAACTCCTTTGCGGTCACAAATCTCCTGCCAAGGAAAGAAGTTGCAGAGACAGGGTGGAGTTCAGAGGCCAGGAGGGGTGAAACCAGCCCAGCCTGCCTGGGGTCAGAGCAGAGGTGGAGGTTTGGGAGGGAGATCCCGGCCGTGTCTCTGAGCACCATCCCCAGCTCTGATCTGTCGGGCTCCACGGGGGCAGCAGAGTTTCTCTCTGCTGGTACAAGGGAGAGCTGTGCTGTGTCATTTTGGAAGGAAAGGAGGCACCTTAAAACTGTGCCCTGTTGAAGGAGCTGAGGTTGATGACCTGGCCCAGGGGTGGTCTGTCATCAGGTCTGGAGAACTAAATGGGTGTATAGCAAACAGAGTATTTTGCTTCTTGGATAATAGGGTTTAGTGGGAGCACAGGGTAGCTACTGGAAAACAAACACTGGAAACATCTAAAGCATAAAATATATTTAACTTTCTTTATGAGTGGCTCTTAATGACACTAAACCCAAGTGGGTCATTTGAGGACTTAGACACTTGTATGGTCTAGATACATACCTTTCATGATCAGGATCTTCGAGATCTGATTCAAACCCCTTTCCTGTATTCTTTAAGTCAGTTTTAGAATAGCCAGGAGCCTGGGAACTCTCTTCAGGAGTCGTTGTTGCTGGAGGCCTTGTGCTTGTCCTGGTTGGGGTCAGTGTGTGATCTGAAGCTGAAGCTTGTTCATTTTGTGCTGTGTGAGGACAGAAGGTATAGAAGGAAGCTGCATTGATCCCTGGGCTGACTGGAGAGGAGTCAGAGTATTGCTGTGGTGTGGCTGAGCTGGGTGTTAGACTGAGCCTGAGGCTGGCTGGGCAAGACGCTGGAATAGTCCTTGCTCCGAGTGGGCTGGAACACGATATTGCTAAATTTGTATCTCTTTGCTCGAGTGGTTGAGGGTTTGGTGATTCTCCTGGGGCCAATCTAGTGATGGAGGTGATGTCCAGCAGGGTTTGATCCTGACCCATGGAGATCTGGCTGGTTGGTTCTGATGAAAGTGAAGAGCTGCTTGATGTGTCGCTGGAAGAGCTTGACGTAGCGAATGGGGGTATTTTCTGAGCATTATGGTCACTCCTGTTCCTCTGCGGGCTAGTGACACTTAGAGCTGGGTGTTGTGAAGCCCTAAAGAAAGACAAACACACACTTTTTCCTCTGGTCTGGGCTAAAGGCTTATAAGACAGTTTTAGGCCTATTTTGGGGCAATTTTAAGCCTGTTTCCCATAACTGCATTTCCCCATAGGCTGATTTGCCTCTCAGGTCTGCATAAAACCCTCTGCTTCTCACGACCAAGAGCAAAGTGTTTGAGAATAAGGCACATAAATTCAGGACCAGTTTCTCCCTAGTGTCCACTGAGCCCTTGTCAGCTATCATCAGTGTGATAATCACTGGAACATCCACATTCTGCTTCCCAAAAGTCACACAGCTCCACAAGAACCAAGGATTTGGGGCTGGGGAAGGACAGGAAGGGGAGAAAGCTACTGACATACTGACTGGGAGAACACAAAAGGCTTAATCCTGTCTTGCAGGCTGCCACAGCACCTGCCCTTGGCCACCCCTGCAAAGGGTGAAGACCTGCCTTCCTGCCATGGACCCACAGGCTTTAGTCTCCTGGGAGCTCTGCGTGGTATCCAGTGAATTAAGAGATGAATAAACAGGCAAGGGAGAAAGAGAAGGGCAGCACAGAATGATGTCACTGTTCCTGTGGAGGCATAAGACATTTCTTGCTGTGTTAAGCAATTTTCTTTCTCCCCACTAAGGTGTAAACTGTGTCCAGGGCTGACCAGCTGCTTTAGGTGGCTGGAAATGATAACTGTGTGGGATGCCAGACTACCCCTCCTGGATGTTGTTTCCTGTATTCTTCTCCTGGTTGCTTCCAGACAGGAGAGAGATCCCAAGGTTTTGTTTTCTTTTCCTATGGCTAAATTTTGCTTAGTTGGTCAGTTTAGATGGCAAGAGAGGAAGATGTACCCCTGTGGCCTGGAACTGTCCTGATAGGTAGAGGATGCAGCCAGAAATGCCCTGACCTTGAAGGGGAACACAAAGACACCCACTGTGCAGATCATGATCTGGGATTTCTAACAGCCAAAGGACATGACAAGCTCTTGTAGTGATGCCAGTGACCAACTGAGTCTTCTTGTGCATCTGCTATGTTCCTATTTCTCTTGTGGTGGAAGACAGCAGAAAACCCTGGTCTGGGTGGGACAGATGAGACCTAAAGCATGAAGTCCTGTCCTGTTAGCACCTGTGGCCTGAATTAGTGCCACAGTCACTTCTCACCTCCCTGCACCTTTCTCAGGGTTGGATGCAATTAAACATCAAATTTTAAGGTCCTAAAGAGCATGTCTCACACCTCTGAGCTTCAATAGGGTTAATGTGCTAAGTCACGGCTTAATTATCAGGTTTAAATCAAATTTAGAGGTTTTATAATTGGAAAACCAGGCAGTAACAAAGCTACTACATAAAAACAAAGCCAAAAAAGAATCATAAAATGAGTTCTAAAAAGGGCAGGAGAGAAAACAAGTACAAATGTCAGAGGGAGCACCTGTCCCTGGGAGTGCCTTGCCTTTATCAACTGGCTGAACGGGGCTGGAAGGCCAGGATTGCCACCTGGATATGAGGAAAAGCTTTTTCACCCTAGGTGAGAAACACTGGGACAGAGGCCAAGAGACGTATTGGGATCTCCATCCTTGGAAGTGTTCAAAACTCAACTGGACAAGGAAAGAAGCAGCCTGATCCAGCCTGGACATGCTGGGAGCCCTTTTGGGGGCCCTGTCCTCACTGTGTCAGTCTGTGATTCTGTCTAACTATGAAAACACATTATTTCCTCCACAATTTCCCTTCCTTCTTTCACTTTTCTACCCTCTGAGTCCCATCTCACCATCCTCTTCCACTGGAGCCTCTGGGCTGTCCCATTCCATACTGACTTTATAAGGCCTGTTGCAGGAGAGTCCCTCTTAAATGAAAGGGTTTTTAAAGGAAAAACAGTGTTATTTGGCTCAGAGGAATTGCTGCCCCTTCCTTGCATAAGGGGGAATCAGTAGCTCAGGCTTTGGAAGAGCAGGCAGTGGGACTGAGGGCAGCCTGGAGCTGGATATCTGTGCTGTGTCGCCTTTGGAAACTCAGCTGCTGTTCCTCAGTCTCTCCTGAAAGCAGGGAATGATGGGGCCGTGTTGGGTCATGCTGTGTGGTGTTCAGAAAGTTGGGATTTGGCTGCTCTAGGACCAAGAGGAGTGGAAAGACTGGTTTCCTGGCAGAGACAACACAAAATTACTGGTTACTTAAATCAAAGCTGAATCTCGGGCATTCACTACAAAACACCATATTCAGGAAAACCTATTTTGCTGTAACAAAGCACAGGAATTTCATTCTGACAAGAGCAAACCCCATTTTTAGGCAACTAAACTAAAAATACACGTTATAACATTTTTCTGTTTGTTTAAGATACATGTATTTGTCCTCAAATATCTCACAATGTAAAACTACCTGAACGTGAACTGAGCAGCAATTCCTACCTACATTCTTGGGGGGAAAATATAATATGCACAGGAAGGAGAAAGGCTATTTGGGTGCATATACAGTCTGAAATACTTCACTGCACATCTCCAGCAGTGTGGGACAGGTTGACTTTTGGAAGGGGGGGGGGAGGTTGGTTTGGGGAGTTTTTTTGCATAAATCCAGGATTAGCTTTAGGAGATGAAACATTTATTGAAAGATGCAATTTCGGAGAGTGACAGAAAGCACGTTTCATAACTAATCCCGCTGAAATTTATGTAAGAAACCTTTCCAATTCACCTGTGCACTGGAGGAAACAAAAAAAGTATTATAAACTATCAGCTTATTTTGCTTTCCTTTCCCGCCCTTTAATTTTCATGGGCTGCCATGCTAAACGTGGGACTGAATTTACTTTTATCAACATGCTTACTTTGGAAAAAGAGGAGCTGGTGGCTCAAGAAGCAATGTTAAAGGAAAATGTCGGTCTGGGTGTTAGAAGAGGTAAACGAGGACAGAACCGAGACCTTTAATTTGGAATTTCCTGGTGGGCAAGAGCTTGCCTGAAGACAGGACCGAGACTCCCGTGGCTGCCAGCGCAGCCAGGCTGGATCTTGGATCCGTAACCATGGCGCTCCGTCGGGGGGGATTTTTCCCCACCTGTTTTTATGAGGCGAATCGCCAAGAAGGGAATAAATTACGGGAAGGATTGCAAGTCCTGGGGTTGAAATCAGCGCTGACATCAAAGAGGCAGCAACTGCAGCTGTCAGGTACCTCCACAAGGAGAAACCTCGGCTCAACTTTGAGCGACACTTCAAATGCGTCAGGCCCTTGTTGTCTGCGCCTCCCAGCCCGGCGCTGCTCAGCATATCAAGCATGTTCCCCGTTGTCACAGTGACCTTGGCTGCCGTCTGTGCCTTGCCCTCTCCAGCTGAGCTTGTGCAACAGACTGAATTTGGAGACATTTGGAACTTGCCTGCACATCCAGCACCACTTTCCTTCTGTGGCGCTTGCGACCAGCGATTAAAAAAAAAAAAAAAAAAAAAAAATCCAACCGGTGGATATTCTTTTTTTTTTATGAATCATTTCCACCATGTTTTAAGTCTGGAGCTCTTCTGGTGAACTTGTCTGAATAGGAAAAAAATTACACTATGCTCTAGAGTGAAGCTCTGAGGGGCTGGTTGCATAAATCTTGCTGTAGACAGTCGGGGTAGGAGGATGGTAGAGGAGCTGTGGGATGGACCCAGGGGAAATGCCTACAGGGTGATGATACGAGAATAAAACTATCTTTTTCAAGGCCTCCTCTTTGTCAGGTGACCCTCCTAAAATGCCCACGCTGCCAAAACAGTGACTATATTATTTTTTTGACACTGAATTAATTTTGAATAATCTTTCACTTTTCTACAAGAGAGGCTGGTGTCCTGAACCCTGGGTTTATCTGCCTCAGATAACACCAAGGCTTTTAGCCACAGACAGTAGGAATATGCTGTTTCCTGCTCAGCTCTTGGCTCCTCTGGGCTAACTGTCTCTTCTTTTGCTTTGCCACCACACCTGTCCCTCCTTGTCCTTTGTGACATTTTTCCTGCCTCTCTCTTACCCCTTGTTCTACATCCACCATCTGCACCTCTCCCATCTGCACTGTGGGTTCCAGGCTCATCCTGTTAATGCCTCATGGTGGGACAATACTGGAGGAGAGGGTGGAAGTGGAATGGGCATACAGATGTCTGAAATCGGGTACTGCTGCTGCCTGGAGCCCAAGAACAGCGAGCATTTCTTGGCAATAAATAACTGTGCAACAACAAAAAAATCCTGATGTGAAATTTCTCCTTCTCTCGTTTTTGTGTGGTGACTGTGCACAGCTGGATCACTGAGATCTCCTAGCCCTGCACATCTGAAGGAAACAGTTGGAACATCAAAATGACAGCAAACAGACTTTAAGAGTGGTTAGGGCTTTGCAGTGGAAATGCTAAATTTGGTATGAGCAAATCATGACCGAGGATATCAGATGTATAGGGGCCAGTGCCATATGTTTGCACAGGAAGGTGACTTGGTGAGAGTAGAGGATGCCAAGTTATACCTAGAGCTCCCTGGTGCTGTTCTTAGCCCAGCTCAGGCAAGTTTAAACCCTGTTAAAGGGGTTTAAAGGAAATAAAATATTTTTTTTAACCCTGGTAAAGGAAAATTATAGTTTAGTGATGGACATTAAGTGGCTTAATATAGAAATATCAAGACTGAATAGTTGTCCTGTTCAAGACTCCCCTGGGATCAAGATTTTGATGAGATTTATAATTTAAGGTCACTTCTCGAAACAGAGAGCTTAGTCTTGCCAACAGAGGAACCTGATATCCTGCCCTGGCATAAGGCCCTTCGTGCTACCTGTGCTCCCACAGTGCTCCTGGGCTGCTCAAAAACTTTAATATTGTCTGTTCCAAAATCACCTGGCTGTGACGGCGTTTGTCTTCTACGGTCACTCAGTCGTGTTCTTTTCTGTAAAGGTTTTACTCTTTCACTCCTCAGCGACACTCCCCCAAATCCTTGCCTCTCAACAAGGACAGATGCCCTGGTTTGTCTTTGTGGGAGGACAGAAAGACTCATGATGTCTGAGCATGAGCAAATACTCCTTATCTGCTGTTTGGTTCCAATCAGAACATCCTCAGGGCACTTCTAAGTGAGGGCAGCTGGCAAGTCCTCCAGGGAATGAATACTGGTTGAACTGAGCAGCAGGAATAACTTCGAGTGGTGCATCTTGGTGTCCTGCTGGCTCGGGATCACCTCTCTGGGAAGTGTTCATAAAGTGCTCAGAGTGATCTGCTGGCGTTTGCTCTGTTAGTGGCACGTGGGTGCTGACGTGACCAAGCAGTGGTGAGGACTTGGTCTGCCCTGGGTGTCCCCTTCTTCCATCCAAGCAGATCCCAGGTACCCAGGGGAGCCAGGGGAACCTCTGGGGCTGCCCTGCCTTTAGCCAAGTGCTTCTCACATTGTTCTCTTGCTCTTACCAATGCTCTGCTGGCCACGAGCCCGTTGCATGGTTGATGTGACAGAGTGGGAGTGTGTGAAGCCAGAAACAGCATCAAGGAGAATCCTCGGGTCAGGTGCAGGCTTGATGGACTTGTTCAAGGAAGGAGATGTTCTTTTGAGAGTTGTGAGGATTTGTGCCATCCAGAGCAGCAGCAATTAATGTTTTTTCCTCCCTAATAAGCATGAATAATGAAGATCCTGCGGCTTATATTGGATTCATAAGTAAACTGTGAACTGAGAGCAGAACTTCACTCCTGTCACTTCATTAATATTGATCTGATTTCATTACAGTGGGTAACAGATGTGAAGCTGAGACTGATGGAATATTGAAGAATGGCCACTGTTCTTTACCCTGACACTGGGCTTCTCCTTTGCAGTTTGCTTTCCCAGAGCTGTCAGCACTGTGAGGATAAAGCTCTGTGTCCTTTAGAATTGAAGCACTGGGGCAGGGCTGGGTGTAGGACCAACAAGAGCCTTGTTCCTATTCCTTGGAACACCTAATGTCAAGACTTGTTATTTGTTCTTTGAAACAAAGACCTTTGGACAGGCTTCAATAATAAAAAAGCACACTTGAGCACCCGCCAGTAGCTTGGCAGGTGGGGAATTTTCTCAGGAAACATGACCCAGATCAATTTTGTACCAATAGACATGTTCAGGCCTGTGAAAATGAGGGATATGGATCTCCTGCCTGTGGAAAAGTCCATAACTGACATGACATTTTCAAAGAGCAGGAGTTACCAAGTGAGCTGATGACAAACCAAGCTGGAGAGCAGTGCCAGCACTATCATGCCTGTGGGGAGACCACCTGCAGTGACATGGGACTGGAGAGCAGTTCCAGCAGGTCTGGGGAGGGATCAGGACCCTCAGTGATTAGGGTTACAGACACCAAGCTTCCACGAGTACGTGGCTGAGATGTGCATCTCAGCAAGACAGAGGCAGGAAAATGCCAGCAGGTTTCCAAATTTTAAGAGCGCAGAGTCAGCAAGTCACTGTCCCAAGTCTCCCTCCCGCTGAATGAAGGATCACTTGCTTTCTTTCCAAGGAAATAGATGCATGAAACTGCACACATCTTTCCTGGAGAGTAAAGAAAAAGTATAGTATTCAGAGCAGGGCAGGAGCCATGCTCCAACATTGCTCTGTACATTGAACCACTGACTCCCATAGTTTAAAGCAAGAGCTTCTGCAAAGCCTGAATAAAAGCATAGCAATTTTCTGAGAAAGTGCAAGAAATGGCATTAATTATACTAAGTTATTGTCTACCAAAGCTGCTTTCAATCATTTTTATATTCAATAGCATGCATCATCATGAATTGGTGATAAATATAGATGAAAAAAGGTAGTGATAATGAAAGTTATACAGGTGTAAATTAGAGCATATTTTTAAACTACTATGAAGTCACAGCTTCTTGAGATAACACAAAATTATAGGATATGTGCACATCCTAAATTGAACGGTGGAGGATTTTGCACTGTTCATGTGCTGATTGATTATCACTTGGGCAATGCTGTCTGGGAGAGTAACAAACCTCTGTTTCCCCAGCTTCCTAATCCAAGCCTCATCCTGAGCCCCAGGGAGCCAGCGTGGGGACAGGACAAGCCACTGTGTATCGGACACACTCGAGCCATGGTCACTTACTATTTGGGGAGCAGCTATGGAGGCACTGTAACCTCAGGTCCCCAGCCTCAGCCCTCTCCTCCTCAGCCCTGGAAAAGAGAATATAGAAGTAGCACCTTTAACAGAAACAAAGGCTGCTCCCAAATATACAGAAATGGAAGGGTGAAAACCACTAAGAGCACAACACACCCGGGCTCCTCCATCCACAGCCAGGCCCGTTATGGAGAGCCTGATGGTCTCAGGAAGGACTCAGTTCCACTGGCTTTGCCCCTCTTAGGGACAGCTCATGTAAAGAGGCCATGGGGAATAGAAATGAGGGGCTCAGGGCTGTGTCTCTCCCACTCTTATACTCCTCAGGATGGATCTAAGTGTCAGGGACCGACAGCATTGTACAGTAGGTGTGTGTTGGAAGGGGGTGTGTTGCTACTGCTGCATCATTTTACTGCCAGTCCATGCAATTTTCCAGAAGGAACAGCTCTGTGGATAAACCTTTTTGTGTTGCAGAATAAAGTACAGAATAAATCCAAGGCAGAAGGTTGCACTCATCCCTGTGTGCTAATGAAAGGGCAATAGTAACATTGGAAACTCTGATGTCTGTAGGAAAAGGTACTGACTCTATGAATAGCAGGGACACTGGGTCAGTACTGAAAACCTCTTTAGTTATCTGGGTGACCAAGGAGGAAATCAGAGTGAAAGGTTGGCATGTCTTTGGAAAGCATTAATATGATCTGCACATCTTACATGAGGACAATGGAGTTAGAGGAAGCAAGCTGTGAGTATGATACATTACAGAAATGTACAAAAAAGGACAAAATAGAGTGTGTGAAGGATGATTTGAAAAGTTCTGGTTCTCACAGTGTTGGGAATAGTCCTGATTTATTATCTCTGCAATAGCTTTGGTCCTGCCATCTGACTCAAACTGCTCCCAGCACTTCAAAACTATGTTTTCTGTCCCTGCAGGGACATTTTGTCTGCACTGGTATCAATGGCAGTTTGAACTCAGCTCACTCCAGAATTTCACCAGCAGCATCTGCCTGATGTTGGGTTGGTTTTGCAGATCAGAGTAAGGGCTCAGTCAGCAAGAAAAATGTTGTGAAATCAGCTGTAATGCCACAATGGGTGTTGATGGACAGCTGCAAGCTGGCAAATGCTGTGCTACGGATGGCTGAGCTGGGGAAGGCTGAATCCTCCAGATTTACTTGCTAAATTTGTGTGTTGGTTTAACAGCACCTAGTCAGTGAGATTTGCTTCACAGGGAGCAAAAAGGATGGATATACCAGACTGGAGACAGGGCTGTGCTGATCTCTAGGGTCCCCTCTCCCCCCGGTGCCAGGGTGGGATATCCTCCTTTATCCCTCTCTGCAGTGGCTTCAGTTCCAGTGGACTCAGCACCCCTGGCCTCCTGGACATGGATGCACATCCAAAAGTTGCTACTCTCTCCTCTAGTCATCATTAAAAGAGGGCCATGGGTAATCCAACTTTACTCCCATCACTTTGCTAGCCTTTTATTCCTTTCTCGAGGCAGTGACTAGCTCTCCATGAGGAGCTCACTTGGATTGATTTCCACCCTTTCAGGCCCTTTATCCCTCACCCCAGGCCTCACATACCTTCACCCCAAGCCTGGATATTCCCTTGCCCCAGATCTTCCTCCCTGTAGCTACAACTGTCCCTGTTCCAGCAGCTGTAACTCTTGCCTGGGGTCTCCATCTGCCCCACTGCACTTTCTGCCCCCAGCACAACAAGGAAGCAGAGAGAAGTTTTCATTCTTTACCTGAAATCAAAGTCCACTAGAATTCTGGGAGCAGGGAAAGTCGGAGGAGAGTGGCTGAAAGGGGTTTTTTAATATATGAGAAAAGGAAGGTAAGAAACTGAGGACAAATTTAGGCAAAGACATTCAATGCGAATAACCTGGCTGTGCTGGCCCTTGCCTGAATGGATGTGATTATAGTGTTGGTGTAGCCAGTTGGTCTAAATGAGCAGAATTTTTGTGAATGTGTCTTAATTATTACACAGCCATATGCACAAAGCTGCTAAAACAGCCACAGCTACTAAACAGCTGGGCAGGGGAGGAGGAGAAGGTCTGGCACGTTGACATTCCTTCAGCTGATTGTCACAGATTGTCAGTCTATGTAGGAGAAAATGAATTTTCCTTGTCCCTTTGGCTTATCTGGAGGGATCCTTAGAGCAAAGAAAGCAGAAAGGTATGTGAGGGTTCCTCCTCTGCCAGCTGGGGGTGAACCACAGACAAGGGACTGTGATCAGGACCATGTGGGCAAAGACCATTCATGTGAAACAGGGCAGAAAGAGAAACTGAGAGGGAAGGAAGAGAGAGACTTATTAAGAACTGACACCTAATAAACTAAAACAGCTGAAAAAGGTGAGCAAAAGTTTTAGACAAATGTTCAGTTCAAAGGAAAAACGGCAAAAAAGGACAAGCAATAAAAGGACAAAGACTGAAAGCTGACATGTTGCAGGTAATTCTGATAATTTTATAGAACACTTAATGCATGAATAATCCCTCCAAGTCTGTATAATTGACCTGTTTAATTTCTTAGAGTTACCCTGAAGGCTATTGTACCTGTTATATCTGAAGAGCTCTAATACCTTTTGATTTTATGGTGTGAACTACAGTGTCTCTTTTGTCTTGACTTTTCGAAGTCTCCCAGGCCTGGGAAGGAAATGATTGTTGCATATAACACTATGAATCTTTGATTTTTCTGCAGCTGTTTAAACGTTTTCCCAGTGATAGGAACAAGGCTGTGGAGAGACAGAGCCTGTGTCCTTGGGGTGCAGGCAGGCAAAGAATTTGGCTGTCTCTGTTTGTAACTTGTAAACTGCATACAATTAAAATTAAGTGCAATACAATGAGATTATGTTTGAGAAAGCATTTGCGAGATTAGCACTGTTTTATTGTCAGTACTTTTCATAAAGCAAATTTCTTCTCTGGGAGCAGGGGCCTGCAGAAGAACATTCCAACAAAAAACTTTCAACAGGCAAAATGGAGCTAAGACTTTTCTTCCCTGTCTCCTAGATGAGAAATGTAGCTGTTGGGAATAATGATAACTACAATGATAATAATGCTTTAACTTTCCTGTTGCACAGAGTCCATCTAAACCAGAGGTTAGGTGTGTGTGTACACAGGGTGCTGCATGTGCACTGAGGCAAAGGAACGTGCAAAAAGGGTGATGATATGTACAAAGTAATGGAAGGAAGAAAGGCTGGAGGGTTTTATTCATGAGGTATGAAAAGGAACATGGAGGTGGAGGAGTAGGAGGGAATGTGAAGTATCCCTGGGTATATGCACAGGAAGGAAAGAGAACTTATTTTATTTTCTATTTGTGCAAAGGCAGATGGGAGCTAAGGGAAGTTGTGTGGGACTGTGGGCACCCACAGCATGTAGCAACAGGGGGTTGCTAATGGACAATCCCTGGACCCCCTGTAGTGTCCAAGTATTCCCAGGTCACAGCAGTGAAGCTATAATGAATATGATGACTTTTTTAAAAAAAATTTGGTATATTGCTGCACAGCTTTAAACCTCCAGAATGATCCCATGGTAACACTGTCTCTGGGCTTCCTATTATGTATTCAGATACAACAATTAAAATAATGTGATATAAAAAAAGAAAGTCATAATCATGAAGTTTGGGAACACCACATGCTTGAGCTGTGTGTGCCAAGTGTGTGTGGAAGGGCTGGGGGGATGTGGCCAAGGAGTGAATTGCTGGGGGCGAAATTGTGTCATATGGTGAGGGCAAGAGTAATCAAAATCAAACCCACAACACCCATGTGAAAGAAAAAGTTATTATCCTCTATGTTACTAATGATTTTTTTCTATTTACTGTTCCAGAAGGGTCAGTAGTGGTGCTTTATCAAGTTTCCTTAGCTTATCTCAATGTAAGTCAACATATTGTGCCTTATAATTCTTCCAGGCTCTAATCTGTAATTCTCACTTCAATAATTTGTCTGTTTTCCCTGCCTGGGTGCTGATTTCTCCTGAGGCACGTAATGACCCCTTCCTCTTCACTGTGTTTGGGCTTTTTTTCTCATACAGAGAATTTTTTAGGATTCACTGTAGTCTTCAAATGCAAAATTAGGCAAACCATGGTCGTTTGCATCATTTCTCTCTTCCTTCAAGACTGTTTGAAAGGTAGAGTGAAATCTTGCAAGTTAGCAGAGGAATAACTGTAGCAACAGACTAATAAACAACAGGATAACCAAGGCAAAATAATAAGCATGGAAGGTCTCTAGTTCTCTCTCAAAAGAGATCCTCTTTGCTGCTGAAATGCTGGTCATTGCAAACCTTCTGTCCCCTTCCACCACTGAGAAACTGCCACACTGGTCAGACAAACAGGAATAGATCCTTGTGTCTTCTGTCCCCAAAATGTCTTTACGTTATTTCAAGCAATAAACTTCTGGTGAGGGTTTGCTGCACTGAGCAGCTTTTCATTCTGTAAAGGTACAAACCCCTGTGGAGCCCATCACACCTTCCCTGCTGTGTGAGGTCCATCTTTGTGTGTTCTTCACATTCCACAGTTTTAAAACAAAGCCTTGAGTTTCTCACCACAGGATGAGGGTGACAAATGTCCCAGAGCAGCCCCGAGCGCGTGGGGCAGGGTGTGGTGATGGGCAGAGTGACAGAGCATCTCTGGGCCTCTGGGGCTCAGACAGGACTCTGGGTCCCTCCAAGCCCCTGGTGGCAGTGTGGGTGGCACTGTGGGTGGCACTGTGTGGGTGTTTCTGCAGTGCCTTGCCATGTATACACTGTACTTGTGTGGAGCAGCTCCAGAGCATGGGTTGTGTGGAGGAGACAGGGATGGGTTTTAGGCATGTGACTGTGGAAAATGGCCTAGGGGTGGCTGGAAAGTGTCTCAGAAGCTGTTGGGATTATTGGGAGGTGCCTATTTCATGTGCTGAGAAATGATGGCTGTCACATTTGTTGCATCCCCACAATTTTACCTTTCCAGAGAGGGAAAATCAGCTTACATTGGCAGCACAGCTTGTGAATCCCTATGAATTGGATGCATATGGTAAGGACTTGTCAGTCTTGCGATTATAGAGTATATAAGAAAGGACAGACACTGGGACATCACAAAACTTAAGAAAAAACAGATCAAGGAGAACATTTTGAGTTTAACACACACCTTCTCAAGGTATCTCAGAGACTTCACCCACATATGCTGCAGTGGGTGACAGCCTGGATTTTCTGGGACTAGCAGAGCCCATGAAAACCTCCCCTGATGGAGTGACTGACTGCACTGACCTTTCTCTGAAGTACTTGATGGCTTCCTGGTCTAGGAAGTTCTGCTCTTCTCGAAAGCCCTGCTCGAAGATTTTGCGCTTGTGTCTGAACTCGATGACAGTCTTAGTGTAGGAGTTCAGGGTGGTGACAGAGGCTGCCATGCAGCAGGTGAAAGAGCCCCAGGCCAGACTGTGGAGAGACCAACCAGCAGAGAGAGCTGGGTTAGCACAGCAGCTCATGTTATACTTCTGATGCCAAGAGACACAGACATACACAGCACGAGACCAGGCAGGGAAGTCAGAGGTGACAAACCCACTCTTCTCAACTTACCTCAAATGACCTGTGGCTCGTGCTCAAGGTGCAGGCAGGAGGTTGGGAGAGGGGCTGGGCACAACCTCCATCCCATGGAGAACCATATGGCACAGTGTTAGTGTGAACACTGGGTGCTCTCTGACAGAAGAGCCAAACACCTCCTGATTTGCCTCTGAAACATCTCAGAGCCTTGCAGACAAGTGCTAAAATTCATATACTCCTGGAGGGAGTAATGCCCCAGAGACCATGTCTTTTGGACCACTGGAAGTTCTCCAGAATCTATGGGACACTGACAGCACAGTGCTACTGCAGGGATGATTCCTAATCTGGTTTTTATGCCTTCACCAGACTACTGTAATTCTTTCTTTCCTGGACATTTCTAACATTTCTGGCTTATATCTGGTCTCTGAAAGCGTGCCTAGCACTTGCATTTTGTGGAGAGACCCAACCTGAGGGTTTCCTGACTGATTCCCCCCAGTGTGTAGGCAGTGCCTTGGTCAGTCAGGGGCAGGACACCTGCAAGTACCAACCAGGAGCATGAGGAGACAGAGGGAGAAGGAAAATGGAAGAAAAAAACGACTAGGCCAAGTTAAGGAAGTGTTGTCCTGGGTCTCCTGGCAAGGAGAGTCATCTGGGAGCTGCTCTGTTCCCTGCCTGAGGACAGGGTTTCCCCCCAGGTTCTTCTGCCCTCCCTGCACCTCACTGACCTCAAATTCAGATGGGGCTGGGGGAACCTCATGGCCTCAAGGAGTTAAGATGCTTTTTGAGCATGAAATGGGGCTATAAAAAAAGACACTGAGTTCCTCCTTTTGTCTGCAGAGTTTCTCTGTCTTCTGGGTCCCCTTGACTCTCACATTCAGCCCATCAGCTCTGGCTACACAGAGTTCACAGTGGCTTCCTAACTAACTCGGATTAACTTCATCATCTGTGACAGTGACACACTTTACCTGCTGCTTTTTTCACCTTTTCTATAATAAATGGGTCTGAATTATGCAGAGCAGAATGAATCCAGCCCCAGCAGCATTATCTTATAAACACGTATTGTCAGCACAGCTCTCAGCAGGAACTGTTTTCCCATTCCGCAAAGGACCTGCAGACAAGGAAGCAGCTTCTCATTTCAAATTAGACAAAACTTGAAAAACAACACATATTCATGAACTGAAAAAAAAAAAAAAAATCTAGGGGAGAAATGGTACAAGTAAACAGAAATGGCTCATTTCAATGATTTCAAAATTCAGCTCCTACCAAGTCCTGCAGGGACTCCCAAGGCAATGAGACGTGTGGAGGCAGCTCTTTCCTCGTCATTTTTGGACCCATTTGCCAGATGCAACCAAATGAGAAGGAAATGTAGTGACCCCTGGGGTGACAAAGTTCCCACAGGTTTCCCATGCTTGGGTGAAGAAGTGGAAAGGAAACTCGTGCTAGGTGTGATTGTTCAGGCACAGTGTCTTCCCAGCCTGGCATATGTCCTCCTCCTACATGGAGTGTGTGGAAAAGCTCCAACAGCTGCAAACATTTCCAGCTGGGCTCCTAAGCAGTATCCAGGAAGGAGCCAGCGAAAACCACATGCTTTACTGTGCCTGGGGAATGACATTTGGAGGAAAATTTTTCTTTTTGAAGTTTCTGATGATTTCTAATCATGCACTCAGAAGTGCTGAAAGGTTCAGAGAAGGAAATACAGAGTGAAGGCTCTTAATGTCTGGCGTTTGGTAAATCATGATAATTAGGCAATTGTGATGGATCTGTTTTAGTTTTTATGGACCTCGGTTAAATGTTATTTATTTTGAAGTGTAAAGAGAGGTTCCCCTACCTGTAAGAGTTACACCCTGCCTTAGGTGAAGACCTCTTTGACAGCAGTGCCCCTCCCTACCAGCTGTGTCCCAGATGTGGTGGGGTGCCTCTGGCAGCTGAGCTCAGGGCTGGGCTCTCAAGTTCCTCTGTGGCTCAAACAGCTCGAGGTTTTTATATTTGTTTTCTTTAGAGGGGCTGAACTTGAACATCTACTGATCCTCAGAGAAACCCCCTGCCAGGAGAATCCCCCAGCCCACTCCTGGCTTGTGCCAGAGCACAGACCAACCTCCAGGCTTTGCCAATGGCTTGGGAATGGGGCAGGGTAACAGGAAGCAAGGAGTGCGTTTTCAATTTTGGGACATCTGCAGAGATCACAAGCAGTTCTTCCTCATTTTAAGGAGAAGCATTTTTATCATTCCCTTTCAATACAGGGGAAAGAGAGTCACAGAAAAGTTAGTTTCCCCACTGGCACTTGGGAAAGGGATGGCAGTCTGGATCCCCAAGATCCTTTGGCTCTTGGCCATGGGGACAATGTTCCCTGGCCCCTCTTGTCAGTGCTGTTCCAGTCCTCTGGGCTCTGACAGGTCCTGTAACCAGGTGCTGCAGTGGGACATTTACAGCAGGCTGGAAATAATGCTGGTGGTAGCATTACTGGTCCAGGGGTACTGAAAACTCCTGTTTCAGGACATCACCAGAAGCCAGATGGAGCAGAAATTAATTCCTACATGTTTTCAAACTCCACCAGGCTGGGTGGGCATTTCTTATTAACCCTTCTTAAAGAAGGTGTTTAAGTCTGGGTGAAGCCAGGGGAGGTTGTAGCTCTCTGGTCCATACAGCAGTGGTGGATTAGTGTTAGCTGGAAGGGAGAAGCCTTCTTTTTACTGCATTTGACTTCCCAGCCTCCCTTTTCCAGGTCTGCTGTCCAACACTGGCATGGTGTGAGAGTCTCCCTCAGGTCTCCCTCAGGCTGCTGAGCACCTCTGCAGGCTGAAAATGTTCCCAGGGCAGCTGTGGCTGAGCTCTGTTTGCCCTACATCCTGCACAGATAAATGTCTTGCCTTGGAAGGTATCAGGGGAGGGAAGGAGACCACCAAATCTGAGGAGATGCTTTGTGACTGCAACAGCAGGAGTGGAGCTCAGCTGTGACCCCACAGTCACTGTGTGGAGGGAAGCTGAGGTCCCACCTCAGGAATATGGGGAGAGAGCAGGTTGCTCTCACACATTTGCCTGCCTGTGGGCATCTCCAGAGTCCTCCACAGTGAGACCTGACCCAGGGGCAGTCCTGGCCCTTAAATCTGTGGCTGCCTGGGGACAGTGAGGGAGAGGCTGCAGCAGCTGCTCTGGGACAGGGCTGGGGGCTGGACAGCAGGCAGAGCTTCCAGCTCCATCCCCGTGGGACACTGGGCTCCCAGCAGCTGGCTTGGAGCGTGGGTGGGATGAGTGGGTCCAGGGAGAGCTCAGAATGCCCTGTGGGATCCACCAGCTCTGAGACATGGGGGTTCTTGGCTAGCACAAGATGAAGGAGAATAATCTAATGAGTGCTTATCATTCCAGACATTTAACAACATTCTGAATTTTGAGTATTGCAGTAAATTGTTGAATAGATTACTGAAGACAAATGCCTTATTATTTAAATATATTGAAAATTATACAATTATTATGACAGTTTTAATAAATATTAATATAAATATTATAAATATATGAATGCAGTGTATTTATAAGTTTATCATCACATGGAATAAATATTCATTATTAAGACACAAAATAAACTGTATTTTAAATATAATGTGATTTAGATTTTGTAACATGTTACTAAAATGTTGGTAACTCCTCCCATGAAACACAGAATAAAGAGGGGAGAAGGAAAGACTAATAATCCCCTGCAGTGTTGTGCATAAGTATTTGTATTTATTTATTGGTGTTAGCAAAGGTTGTTGTCTCTGCTTTGAGACAGAAAGAAAATAATGTGCTATATTTAGAAATTACAAAAAGAAAGTATTTTCCCTATCCATCCAAAGAGGCTGATGCCTCTAGAGGAATGGTGATGTTGTTTGCAGGTATTTTTATTCTCCACAGCCTCCTCTTCTTGTTAAGCTTCTTATAAACTTGCAAGCAACATAACACAGTCGATGTATCTTGGCCAAATTATTTTTATGTGATTTTTAAAAGATAGATGGGAAAGTTAAAAAAAAAAAAAAAAGCCATGTCCATTTTCCCAAGCCTTCTCCTCACAATCTGCAGGGAAGTATCACCGTGCCAGCAGCACTGCACCTTCCTCTGCAGTTGAGTTAAAAGCTGCACCCTAAGGTTCAACTGAGACATTAATTAAAAACCAAAAAAAAAAAAAAGACCTAAAAGTCTCTGAAATGCCATGGCAATTATGTACCTAAATTGAACTTTAATGAGAGTGCTCAATCTGTGTTGGTAATTGTGGGTGCTGTTTATTTACAAATGCTCTGTACCTGCTGATAGGCACAGCTGCTGCTGCACAGCCGCCCATATCTGTCCTCCACACCTCGAGAACTGCACAGCCCTGGGGGTTTGTGCTTCCCCTGGCACTTTGGGAGCTGGGAATTCACATGCACGTTCCTGGCAATTGGAGGTGATATGCAAAATCTCCCAACAGATTCATGGAACAACTCAAAAAAAGGAGGTGACACTTACCAGAAGGACCATCCATAGTCCCATGAATGTGGTCGCCAGTCCTCTGGCCCAAGGCTGACTGTCACTTGGAAAACTTGAGTATACATCATGTGTGCCACCATCCCCAAGAGACCTGGGAAGCAGGGATCATAACAGGAATTTTTGTGCTAATGTTTGTTACAATTCTTGACATAGTTACTGCTGGAGGTGCTTTTGAGAGCTCCGAAAAAGTCTTTGTTGTGCTTTTATGCCTCCTGTTCTACTGTGGAGGAGGGAGCTGCATGGGCAGAGGAAAGATGTGACTGAGAGCTCGTTATTTTACATCATACTGAATTCTCAATCAAAAGAGGAGTTGGAGAAAGAAAATCGTTGAAGAAAATGTTGCACTATTAGCAGCACCACCAACCCTGCTGCTGCACGACAGGGGTGTGCCACCCACCAGTTATCTCACTCAGCCCATCACAGACAGGCCTCAGGTGAGGGAATGAGGAGAGAGGCTTCTGTAGGCAATGCAGACTGAATGTGTTAATGCCAAACAACCATATTTTGTCTCAACAGTTGCTAAGATTCATGAGTTTGAACACTTATGAAACACTTGGAAGTTACACAAGGAAGTTAGGGGAGCTCAGCACTCCTGATGATGTGTGGTAACAGGACACCACGGGGATACTTTTGATGGTACAGTGTTGGTGATGCTTTTGTGACACTGTTATAGTTTGCTGAGAGAACTGCAACTGGGTGAAGATTAGACAATGTGTTAGACACTGCAGTCTCTGTGATGTTAAAGAACAGGCCTGCAGTTAAATCACAGAGTGGCCTGAGTTAGCTCTGCCACTGAGCTGGTTCTGCAGCTTAAGCAGAAAAAACTGCCTGAGCTTTATGTTTAGGCATTTCTCTGAGGAAAATCAAACCCCACTTTTCAAGCAGTGCTGGCCAAGAGCAGCTCTGATGCTTGGAGGGTTTTCTGGCTACAACAATTTGGGGTGTTCCTGCCTCGGTACCTGGGCAGTGCAGAGCGATGCTCCCCACTGAGCTCAGTAAAGTGTGGGTTCAGGCAGTTAGCTAAAGAAAGGGGCAGGGTCATCACATCCCAAATAGCCCTTGGACCTACAGATGTCAAAAAGCCTCTTGTGCTGCAGTGACAATTCGAGGCACTAAGAAATACCGATGTTCTGCCACAGTGGGTACAGTGAAGTCCCCCTGTTACACTTTGCACCTTAACCAAAGTCAGCATTCATTTTTATCTCTGACCACCTATTTTTTCCCATGGTTGCCCTTCCTACAGGTGGAAGATCCTGATTTCCCACCCCCCCATACCCAAATTTTGGCTTTTCTTTCCTGCTTATGTACAGAGTCTAAAGCACTTCATTAGTCTCTCTGGACATGGATGATTCAGGGCAGCTCTGGAGGAGGGAAGTGTGGGAATGTCATGTTTGTGTTGTGGGCATGTTAAGCAGGTCCTTGAGCAAGACAAATGCCATATTTGATACAAACAACTGCAGAGGCTGCAAGAAGACATTCTGTTACAAGGAGCCGTGGTGATCTGCTCAGCTGCCTCGTGTTGGAGTGACATTGCAAAGATAGGAGGTGGAAAGAGCAATTCACTTCAGGAGAAATGATGTTTGGGCAGGGTGGGTGGCCCAGTGGGAGCACAGCAAAGTGGTGCACACCTTGCTCATGTCTGGCTATATTTAATTTCCAAAATGCACTGGGACCTTGCTGTACTTTTTGAATCAATGGATTTTTCTTCAGCTGGCAGTTATGCCTCGATCTTAAGCTTGGGCTTTGCTGTTTCTATACGTACTGTCAGTGATTTTTCGACCTTAATGAAACATTACAGCCTGCCCTGAGACATGTCACAGTCACTCAGAGCCGGGGGGAGGTTTGAGATGGCAAGGACAAGGCTCAGGAAGGCTGAGCTGCTCCCTCCTGTCATGCAAAGCCTTGATGGGGTTTCAGCAACACTCAGAGCTGTCCCTGTGTGGGAGGGGGGGATGACAGTGCACTGATACAGGTGAGTGGGAGGTCATCAGCAAGTCCTGTGCTGGAACACAGGAACCACAGTGGAATTGTGGTGTTCCTTACTTTGTCTGGGAAGGGTCAGGGCTTGCTCTGTACCTGGTGGTGCTGTTGGTGCCATTTTTCCACTGTACAAGCTACACTAAAACAAGACAAGTCTTTTTTTATGCTGTCTTGTGTGCATTTGGTTTTGTTTGGTCTATGTTAGATGTGCCTTGCCAAGTTCTCCAAGGGAATATCCTGTGGTCCTTTTTCTCCACGGGGGTACTCTATGGACCTTTTTGTTTTACATTTAAAGGTCACGTTTTGGCTACAATGAGCTGCCTGTGACATCAGTCAACAAATGCTGTATTTACAGGATCATCTTTGCCTCCAGCTGGCTGCTTAAGGCTGGGCAAAGAGGACACAGTGCCTGTGATGCCCACCCCCCTGGGGTCCAGGGCATTACAGAGTGCAGATGGAAAATCCTGGGAATGTGGTGGACTGGAGTGGGTAGGAGTGCAGAAACATTGATCATTTATAGCTGGCTTGAGATCACGAGCCTTGCAGGACCAGAGCTGTTTCTAGGTGTCAGTAATGGGAGAGACTAAGGAACTTTGGAAAGTTGGACATTAAGGAAATTGGGAAAAGGCAATATATTCTAAAGCATTTTCAGATACTTTTGCTGGAAATACCATTTATGGAATATATCACATTAATTAAAATGCTTTATCACAAATATTACGTGAAAGACATGTAAATTTTTTAATTTGTGAAAGGTTAAGAGTGATACCAAAACTGTGATCTTGTGGGGTCTTTTTTAGTGGCTCCTAAGAGGTTAAGGAACAGCAAGAAATGACCACCCTATTAGGAAGTTTTTTCTAACCTTTAGATATTGAGCTATGAAAATATGAAGGTCTCATTGCACTTTTACGAGGGAACTCTAGCATGAATTTAATGAGAGGTGTTATGCTCCAGTGCAAAGTCCTCTTCATTACCTAATTTCTATTAAGCTATGTCATTATAAATATGCTAGGCTTAAATAAATATAGTTTTCTTCTTTCCTCAGGTATCCCTGTCATGGAAAAATAACAGCTAGCAGTGTGTTGGAGTTTGGGGTTTTTTTGCTTCTTTTCTATTCTTCTATCATTTTTCCCTGTAAAATTTTGAAGTTTATATTTGGACCATCTTGGCAATGTGCTTAAAAAGAGGGAAGGCCAAAATAAAAATAGAAAGATGTGTAGGAAAGAAAACTTCATCATTCTTACAAAACTTTAAAGCTGCAGTTAATGGTGAAGAAAGAGAGAAACAGCATGGAAGTAATTGCTTGAATGCTGAAGAACTCCACAGAGTTTGACTCTGAAAATTGAACTGACTTTTTTTTAAAAAAATCCAAATTACATCCAAAGCAGAAAAAGATGCTTTGGCAGTTCTTCCCAGATTTCTCTTGTCATCTCAACTCTACTTCTGATCTTTTTTTTTGTGTTATTATTTCAAAATTTGCAGCCACCCCTGAAGATACAAGCTCCTTCCCAGAATGTACACTGCCTGTTGTAATGTCTTTCAGCTTGAAATGCAGCAGAATAAAATGTACTTTTATTGCAGAAGTTCTTTCTGCTCGAGAGGTCCATGCAGGAGCACTCTACACGAGCCAGCTGTGGCTGCATCTATAAATCCTGAAGGGTTTTTAGCCAGCAAATCTTCACAGAAGTGATGGAGTACTTAACTACATGGTTAGATTTCATAACTTCTTTTAGAGAAGTGAATTCCTCAGGTTCATGTGCTGAAGGGCTACAAGTACAGGCTGAGCATGAAAATACCCTGAAACAGTTGTTCTGAGCGATGTTCATGTCCCCAGATTACTCCTGGGGTTGCTCCTCAGTGTGATTATTAGAACCCTTTTCATTCTCAATTTTGCTAATGAACAAGACGGGCTTCTTTCTTTTGTTTGAAGAATCCAGCTTTCACCTACTCCCAGGATTAGCACAGGGGAAAAGAATTTTCAACGCTGCGTGTTTTTAATTTCCTATTGGAAAATGAGCGTGATGATGCTGCAAATGGAGCTCAGGCTGTAGCTGTTGGTAATGGCTGTGCAGGCTGGGGAGGGATAATTACTGCATTGCTGTTGTGAATTCAGGAATAAGGATTTTCGCTTCTCCCTGGCAAGAAGCAAATTTATCACGCAGTCCCTCGTGCCAAAAGGAACAAAAAATTACAGTGAAAAATGTGATGCTAAGTGGGGGATAAGAAAGTCTTGGAGCCTCGGGTTTTTATCCCTTCAAAGTTATAGGATTTTGCTTTGTGGTGGCTCCTCAGGTAAAAGGGGAAGGGAAGGTTCATACCTGAAAGCACAGTGAAGACAGCAGCAAAGGCATTTAACTTGAGCCCATCTATCACACTGCTTGAATGAAAGAGCTCGAGGCACATAAGGCTGAACCCGACGACCAACAGCATGATGTACAACACCTCAGAGACTACTGATAACCACAGGACACCTGCAATGCACAAGAACAGCAACCAGTTAGCTGGGAAATGCTTTCAACAGGGTCAAGTTTGTGGAAGTTAATTAGGAAATCAGGAACATACAGGAGTAACTGCGTATTAGGAAGGGGTTTTTTTTGGAAGTTGGTTACAGTTGGTTGGTTTTTAAGGTCATCAATTGTAATTTTTGGTTTTTTTTACTGTTTATTACACTAACTGTATATTAGGAGAAATTTCTTCACTGAAAGAGTGATTAAACATTGGAACAGCCTGCCCAGGGAAGTGGTGGAGTCACCGTCCCTGGAAGTGTTCAAAAAACAAGTAGATGTGGCAACTTGCAGTGTGGTTCAGTGGGCATGAGTGTATTTGGTCAAAGGTTGGACTTGATGGTTCTGTGATTCACAAAGTTTAAGCACAAACAACCACCTGATATGTGACAAATAGAAAAAGTGGCGGAAAAAGATGTGAAAAGCGGCAGGGGGGTAAGGACACTGCAGAAAGAACAAGGTGTTCTTTAAGATTCCAGTTTGACTAAAGAACCTCTTTGAGTGTATCCAGGAACCTCTTGGCTCCTCTGCCCCGAAGCATAGCACAGAGAATTCGCTTTCCCTCCCTGTGCCATGGTTTGGATGAGCACAGCCTGGCACTCACGGAGGTGATGGCACAGGGCTGTGGCACAGAGCACCTCACAGCACCGGTGGGAGCTGGACAGGCTTGGATGCCTCCTTTTCACAGGGCTGTTCTAAGAAAATGTCTTCAGTCCAGGTTTTAAATTGCCTCTCCCAGTGTAGTGTTGGGGGCTGTTACCAGAAACTCTTCCACAGAACTGGTGTCCTGCAGAATGACTGCTCTGCCCCGGGGTGTTTGGATCCCCCGCACGGGGCTGTGCTGCTGGGACTAACCTGGAAACCTGGGGGGGCACAGATATTTATAACCTGCTCAGCTGAAGAGCTGCAGATACAAAATTCAGGTTGGCTTCTGTTCCCTCAGCCCCTGGGGACAACCCTCAGAGGAAGGGCAGAGCTGTGGTGCCCCGTGTAAGCTCCGTGGGGCTCTGGGGTTGTGCACGGGGCAGTGGGTCTGGCAGCGTGTGCCAGTGACCAGCAGGGACTGATCCACCTACAGCAGATGCCACATTTGGAAATTTCAGCACAAAACCTCCAGCAGGATCTGCTGAGTCTTTTAAAGTCACCAAGCCACGGGGTAAATTGGAGAGGATGGGAACAGATGATAATATTGAGTCCCTGCCCGATTTCCAATTGCTGTTTCAGCATGAGAATCCGCTAGAATTCTCCAGTACATTTGCTAACCTGATTGCTAGAGAATTCACCTGGAAACAATGAGCAGTGATGGAAAATTTCAGCCTAAGCAGTTGAAACATGGAAAGTTAAGCATCTGAAGACAATGGCTTATATTAGAAAATGTTAGCTGTAACCATAGAGACTGCTACAGGCTTCACTTATATTAATACCTTCTCTCCTCACTGTAAGAGCACATGTGTGATAATGCCTACAGTTGAGCTTATCAAACCAGATATGCAGTCTCACTTTTATCAAATATTTGAGTGTTCTCTTGGTGACCAGGCTGATCCCAGCTCATATTTTTTTTTCTGGAAACTTGTCTTTATAATTACATCTAATTAATATGAGCTAGTCGTTGTTGCCACCGTATCTGACCTTTTGAGTTCTTAAACCACACTACAGAGATAGCAATAAATAAACCTTTTAATTGCTCACAGAGGCTGTATGTGCAATATTGCATCTATCAACAGCAAACAGCTGCTTATCTCAGCCCTATTAGTCAATGTGGTATCAGGCAACTGGCACACTCTTCCAAAAAGAAATACAAGGGAGAGAGAGCAACGGTGTTGTTCTGTGATACAGCAGGATTTAGAAGGGATTTTGCCTCATTTTCTCACAACCAGCAGTTTCTATGATGAGAGAATGAATGATGAAATGATTTGAGCTTGAAAGAATTAGATTATGAAAACCTGACCCATAAACCAAGGCAGCTGACAGCCCTAATTAATGAATTCTGATTCATTCAGCCCCAACTTGAAAGATTAATAAACAACATACCTGCCCAGGTGTTTATTGCCCTGTTTCAACTCTGGAGGATACCCACTGGCGGTATCTGCACCCCAGGGCAGTGCTGTAATAGGGTCTGCAGCTCAAAACTGTGGAGTGGCTCTGTCTCTGTTTCCTTGGGGGAATAACTGGCTGCAGGGTTGGGCTCAAAGAGTTGTAGTCAATGGGTAACATCAGGCTGGTGGTTGTCACTAGTGGTGTTCAGTTTTAGGGCAAACTCAGGAGTTGAGTGAATGCTTAAGGAAGTTTGCTGGTGACATGAAATCAGGAGGAGACATTGAGTGCCCTGAGAGTGGAAAGGCCTTGAAGAGGTCTTGGTAGATGTGAGTGCATCACCAACTGTATGAGATCTAGCAAGGACAAATACTGGATTCTGCTCCTGGGACAGTGCAACCCTGGACGTACCTGTAGACTGGGGACAGGAGGCTGGATTGCACCCCTGCAGAAGGGATCTGGGGCTTGGTTGATGGCTTGGGGGTGCAGTTGATGTACCCAGCTTTTGTACATGTTTTACCTGTTGCACACCTACGAGGCAGTGCTTGAAGCTGGGTGCTGCAGACACGAGTGTCACGTGCTTGAGGCAGAACAGGAGGCTGGAGAGATGCACACGTGTCTGTGTGGGAGGATCAGGGTTAACGTGTCCCAAAGGCAAGTGAGGGCACATGGCTAAAGGCAGCCTCCTGCACATTCAAGGGACAGGAGGGCTCTGGGAGGTGAGCTGGGGGTGGGCCTGGCTGGTGTCCTTTATCAGCCTGGGGAAGGAGAAAGGAACAGGAGGAAGGAACACCTGACTGTGTGGCTGGTGTCACAGGGAGTGCTTTGGCTTCCCTTCCCACGAGGCTGGGATATGAGTGGTTTTGCAAGCAGGGCAACCTTGCAAGGAGATGATGAAAAGCTCAAGGAGATGTGAGTTTGCTCTCCTGTAAAACCTTTTTCCAATGACACACAAAGACTGTGTTTGCTGTGGAAGGCATAGTCTATTCTTTTTTCTTTCTTCCTGTTCCTGTCTGCAAAGGAACTCTATGTCTAATTCTCATGTCTTATTTCATGGTGTACACTGGATACCAGCTCTGAGCCTCCTTTAAATGCACCTAATGTGGGGAAAAGGCAAGTCCCACATGCAGTGTTTGCATAGTTCTGAGTATGTCCTGTTCTGCCTGCTTTGATTTTGAATTTCATCTGAAATAATAACACCCAGAAAATGCAAGCTGTATCTGAATTTTGCATCTTCCTGTGGCTGCCTGAAGCAGAACAGTTGCTTCAGGTTATTAATTCAGGAGGCAGTGTCTTTCTGTTGTGTGCTGATGGTGATCTCCCACTGCTACTCTCTCTACATGAGATTCATGAGGCAGTCACTTGGCATAACTTCCACTTACAATATCTTACACTCTCCTTCCTGCAAAGTAGAGAGCTCCTTCTCTTGAGGCGACTTCAGTCATTCCAGGTGACAGGGAAGAGCTCTCCAGAGGATTTTTCTCTTTTCCAGTCTTCTCTACTGTCACCTTTTCTGCCTGTCTTACTTCCCTCCAGCCTGTGTCCTCTGCCCCAGGGATCTGTCTGGCCTAACTCAGCTTTTATGAGAAATCTTTCCTTCACAAGAGTCAGCAGCTGATTTACTTGGAGAGCTCTACCTGGATGGCCTGTATCTTGTATGTATTCTTATAAATCACCAGATTTCTCTCATTTTTTGGTCTTCATTCTGTTTATGGATTTCCCTTGCCTGTTCATCAAACCTGTTCATCCACGTGTGCAGAGAAGGTGCTGTGGGTTTGGTTACAGAGCTCAGTTGGGATGTACCTCCTGTCCCAAGGACATTTTTTGTTAATGCAGAGGGATTTCAGGCCCTGCCCTGCCTCCTCCTCACCGTGTGCAGCCTTTGCCAGTGGGTGTCACCCCTGCTCACTGTGTAGGAAATAGTGCGGTGACAAAGTGGCCACCACGTGAGACCCCCTAGGAAAGGAGAGTCTTTGACTCTCAAACAAAACTAAATCAAAACTGGTTTCACTTGCACTCCTGCACACACATTCTCACGAGGATGAGTGTGTGCAAGGAGCACACAGAGTTACTCTTGTGTGCTGTGGGACACTTTGGATCTTTGCTCCTGCCCCACAGACTTTATGCTGGATGTCACAGGTGGGATTACTCTGAAGCAGAGCACCACAAACTGTGAAGTTGTTCCTGGAGGTAAAGAGGTCACCATCTTCAGGACAGGCTCCTTGTGAAGCAAAAGAACTTGAAGTACAGGGCCTGGGCTGAGCTGCTCATCTGGAACTTGAGATGGCAAAGTTGTGACTCACCGAAAGATTTCACATAAGTCAACTCGTGTCATAGGTCTCCTAAATCAGAAGGAATCATATCACCTTCATATCATGTATCTCAAGGCAGGTTGTATTCTATATGATCACCAGCTTTGCCTAAAATGAAAACACAGCCCTGGTGAAAGCATGTTTTTCATCTGTGCTTCTGCCATTATCCAGAGATCCTGATTTCACAAGAAGACTGGTGGGCCAACTGGGACTCTGAGCTTTTGTTAGTTACTCATCAGTGTGCTAAGGGACTGTCTTTGTGGAGTTCATGGTGAGAAGCATCAGTGCCACCTCCTTATGGACTTGACCACTGCAGCAGCATTTTTAAAACTTAAGGAAATCAGTTTTCCGGCATCCCAAGCAAAGTGAGCATACTCTCATTGTGACTGAAGGGATAACAGTTACCCACAGGTTTTAGGCACTCAAGTCCATCATGAACCATCTGAGATCAGCCCTTTGCCTTCCTGTCAGGCAGTGAAGGGCAGCAACAACATTCTGCAAGAAGATTTATAGATTCTGAGTACACTTCTGCAAAAGCTGGTGATCACGTTGAGACAATGTGTTAACAAAAGGATGTGTCAGACAGTCCTGAGTGAACGAAACAAATGGGGTATTTTTCTGACAGTGAGGTAAAGAAGCTTTACCTCAGCCTGCAATGAGTCTCACAAAGTTGTTCACAAAACCTGAAATCATTTCAAGTCAGCCCTGATCACCAGGGAAGGCACTCTAAATGAACATGCTGTCATCTGCCACCAAGGAGCACTCTGAGTCAGGGATCTCCAATGCTGAGTTTCCTTTGAAACAGGAATTCTGAAAACAAAATCATAGGAATTCTGCTTAGAAGAACTCAAGGTGTTGTACCACCTTTCACTGGATTCCTGATGAAGGAGCCCAAAGAACAGCGTGGTTGATGACTTCCAGGAGTTTTTAGCTGATTTTGACTGCTTGATACCTGAAGTTCATTCCTTGTTCAAATCCACTGCCCCTTCCTGCCACAAAAAAGCAAGAGCTGCTGGCTACAACTTTTCTGGGAGAGAGCTCTGGTTAAACTGAGGAATGCCAAGCCTGACGTGTTCTTCTCTGCTCTTACCCCACAACATGCAAAGATGATTCTTAGTTGTCTTGTGTTGTATTATTAAAACCATTCTCAGACTCATTAGCAATTTGGACTGAAACACTAAGAACTTGGATAACATCTGAATGGGATTATGTGTAGGATGATAAAGAAGCATTTGCTGCTGTTTCTGGAACCCCAGTGTTCCATAATTTCAATTACTGTTGAGCTTTTGAGATGAATACAGCCAACAAGGCAGTTCTGGAGAGTCTAAATCACATATATACCTCCTACCTCCTACAGTCACATGCAGCCATGGAGTTGGATGCATAACTTGTCAGCAAATCAGAAAAGTTGATTTTTGGTGCCAGCTCACTGTGCCAACATTTTTTGATGCCAGATTGTGAGGTCCCATCTCCAGATGAAATAACGATATTGAAATCCTCTCCTGGTGCTTCTCCAGGCTGGGCAGGCCACGAAAATGACTGTCAAAGATCCAGTGTTAGTGCATGTTCTCAAGGCAACACTGAAGAGGTGGCCAACAGAGGAATCGCTGTGAGAGTTCAAAGCATTTTTAATCCATAAACATGAGCTGTTTGCTCTTAAAGGATTTCTTCAGGGAAAATCATATTGCTATTCCTGAAGGAGATTGCTGAGTCATGTTAACTGCGTTATATGCAGAGACTGTGTGCATGAAAATGTCAGTCATGCGTTTTGGCTAGTGGCTTGGAAATAATGCCAGCATAAATAAACCCATAAATGAATGTATTACCTGCCATACCACGTGGCACTGCCTGCTGAAACCCCAGTACTCCTGAGCAATGCCTGAGAAGAAATGGTCTGGAATCTGTATTGATTTCTGAGGGCTCTTTCAGACAGAAAATTAGCTTCCTAATTGGGGTAAGCTCATATTTAGAATGCCTCAGTGGGATTTCATCCTCCTTAGAAACACCTACTGCCTCAGCCTCTGCTCCCTGAGGAAGAGGATCTGTGGCTGCTTCATCCCAGCCCTTCTAAGAGCAGAACTGCCCTGGTGGCTGATGGGCTCGAGGGTCTGACCAGAGCAGTCTCATCTGAGCTGTCACACTGTGTCCCCAAGCAGGTAATCCTGCTGGACAATGCTGCAGGCAGCCAAGGAGATCCTGCAAAGGTTTAGAGCTGCCACGTTCCTCATAACTCAGTGTCACTCGGCTGCTCTGAGGGTCAGAGTCTGTCTGAGCCACCCTGAGACATCATCTCCAGCCACTCCTCTGCCAGTTCAGCCTTGATCTGTCTGACAAATACTGGTATGAGCAAGGAGAGGCTTAGGGGGGGTTTCTGCATCACAGTTCATCATATGACAAAAAAACCTTCTATCACTTCTGAAGCAGTGGAGCTGAGCAGGGTGTGCTCCTAAATAACTGCTGAGATTATTGCCCCTGACTGAGAAGAAATCCAGAGCACAGCACTTGGAGGACAAGCTGGGTGCTGCACTGTTGAGCAGCTGGAGACATCAGTGTCTAAGCAACGCTGTCCTGGAGAGTGTGAGTCCTTCTTGCCTCCTCACTGGCATGCTGCTACCCCAGACACTGATGCTGTTACCCAGGGAAGACAGTGCTCCTCTCAGCCTGTGGTTCACAGTCATTGTCCCCAAGATCCTCAAGATCCCTAAACTGCCAGACAACATAAAAAAACCACAGAAGGCTGTGACAAGTCAGCCAGACAGATGTCATCCAACATCTGGGAGGAAAAAAGATCACGTATAAGAGCAAAACCTGGTTTTAGGTGGTGTGAACTTGCATGGAGGCTGCAGGTATTATTTCTTCTTTGTGCAAAGATATTTCACTGTTCTTGGTGTCCATGCACGCTGCAGTAGCTGGTGAGGTGGGGGAGTTGTTACCCACGTTCATGTTTCTAGCAACAAAAGGTTGTCTTCATGTGCCTCCTGGTCTGTATTTGCTGTCCTTGTGTTTCTGGACTCTGACTGACACTGCTCTGCTTTTCCAGACCTAGTGGCTATGCTGGAACTGACACCTGGAACTCATTGTAATCTCTCCTCTTCACATTCAGTGCAAGAGAGAAGAGAGGAAAATTAAGGCAAATGGGTACACACTCAGAAATACCGTGCATGTTTTCCGGGAAAAGCAGTAAGGCAAGCTCGGTGCGAATCCTACTCTTTCTCTTCCAGTGGCATTTTGATGGTTTCAGCAATTTGCTCATCTCCACTGCTCCAATACTGGGAATTGCAAGGCAGAAGTACTGGAGTGATCAGTAAATGGTGAGAGGAACGAGCAGCGAGCGTGCTGTTGTGTCTGGCGTCAGGGCTCGGCGCTGAGCAGTCAGCCCGTCTGCCGGTTAATGCCGTCACATCGTGCCACACCATCTGCCTGCTCCTCTCCTGCTGCCGCCTGGAAACACTGAGAGGAGAGGAGACCACAGAAACTCTGAGAGAAAAAGGGAAGCTTCATGATCCTAAATGCCATCAGAGGTACCTAAAGCTCCCTGTTACTGTAAAACAGATAGAAAAAGGGCCGGCAGCCAGCCAGGAGACTGGTTTGAAGACGTGAGAAAGCAGGTGATAAAACCCTGAAAGTGTTGAGGGGAGAGAGGAAAAGCCAGCTGGTTTGTTTTTGTTTATAGCTTTATTCTTCATTGCTTTCTTTATTTTGAAAGGTGAGGCAGAGCAGTGAATCAGAAAATGGTTGTTTTCTACATGATGACGTGTTTTCTGTGACTTTTGATGGTTCTGGCATTGAGCAAACTTGATCCCGTGTATGGTACTGAGCAGACTGGGGAATATCTTTTTACCCATATTCCCTTTTTCCTAGTGTATAGTAATATAATGAGTAGAACAATAAAATGGAAAAAAGGATGAAAACCACTCTAAATTGGGACTATCCTTATGTCCATTTGCCTTACTAAATATATTTGGGATCAATGATTCCTGTTGAAGACCTGCAGTGCAGGGTTGTGCTGTGCTTCTGCCCTCAGCACTGGGCTGAGAGATGAATGATGTTCAGACCAGTGTCCTCCATGTCTTTGGCATCACCAGCATGAAAAGCAAGACTGTTGCTTCCTTTTAGGAATTAGGAATGTAGCTTGAATTCTGCTATTCAAAGATGGTTTCATCTTTGTATGTCTAATTAGCTTTTAAAGCTAACTTCAATGATTCATAACAGATGTGTAAGAAAACACAGATAAAATACTAATAACACATTTTTTCCTGCACACTTAATCATAGATCTCCTAAGACAAGTGCACAGGTCTATGTGGGTATGGATTTACCCTATTGCAGATATATGAAGAATAATGCAATAGGAAGTATTCAAGAATATAGAGACTGTTTTGGAAAGTGTACAGTTCTTGTGGGACACCCAGCTACATTTCTTTTTACTGGATGCAGGTCTCCAAATGGTCCTTTTAGAAAATCATTCCTCTGTTTTTCTTCTCAGGAACAGCTCCCCAGCACACAAAAAAGGAGGTTTGTTTTTTAACTCGGCTCTTACAAGTCTCGCCTGTCTCTTTTCCAGCCTGGAATCTGTTCTGCGTTGTCCTTCTCATACAAACAAGTATTTCCCTATTTTTGACCATAACTGCCACTCTTCTCTTTATCTCTTTAAATTTTATCATGACTTTGAGCTGGGGCTGGCAAGGGAGGGATGAGAGGTGCTCCCAGAGAGCTGAAGGTGGGTACATCATGAATACTTGTGGTGGCATGGTGACTTTTTTGTTTTGTTCTTTGTTTCCTACGATGATCCTAATATTTCTTTTCATCTTAATCTCTGCAGAGCAGTGAATTAATGTTTTCATAGAAGTGTCTGTCATCGTTCCAAGAACTCTATCCTGAGGGGAAAAAGCTAATTCAGAACCCATCACTATATATGTAAAGGTAGGATGACTCTCCGTGTTCACCACTTCACATTTATCAACGCTGAATATTATCTGCCATTTGCTCTCAGTCACAAAGATAGAGGCCTGCAGTATATCCAGTAGCTTTAAAGTTTTCAAGCTTCATTTGTCCTTTTAGCTGAACATTTTAATGTATTTTAATCAGCTCTTGCTTTTCTCGGGTTTCCTTCTTCACAACTTAAAAAAAAAATCCCCCTTTTATTGCTTCTGAAGGATGTTGAATGTCTGTTGGTCACCCGTACAAGGTATCCTTACTAGTATTTGAATCAGGTTCCTCACTCAGGAGTAAGTCAAGATTAACAAGTTTCCCACTAATTTTTCCATGCTCATGAAGTCTGTCCAGATTTTAGTCTCTGCATCATACCTAACACTGCACTTCTCAGCCTGTACATGGGGTTTTAGAGTCTACTACAGGTTTGTTTTCTGTCCTTACACCTTATCAAGTTTAACCCTGCTATCTGTGAAACTGTCCCAATGGGTGATCACTAATATCATTCTGCATTTTTTGTCTGAACACGGAATCCATCCGTGGAGATTGTGTTGCTCATTAATGACATTACCTTGTTATTCTGATTCAGCTTTAGTACATGACATCTGCTTTGTCTTTCAGTGTAATCAGCACCAAGACGTTAATGTCCCGCTAATTATCTTTCTCCCATCGAATTTCTGGTACACCTAATATGTCAGTATCCATTAAAATCAGGCATCTAGTTTCCCTTCTCATTAATTGCTGTTGAAGTGCTGGTTTAGGAGCATGTACAGAACTGGCTCAGCTTTCTCTTTTTCTGTGCTGTGTTTAGGTGAGACTTGATTTGTTTACTTGCTGTTTGCCATGTGCTACCTTAGCTTTGCCAGCTACTTTTTAGACAAAGCAGAATTTTTATTGCTCTGTCTCTCCAGGATGCACCATCATGAGCTGTGCAGAGGACAAGCAGAAGGCATCTCCTACCTCTGCCAGGATGGCCTCTGATTGAAAAAGCCCCCTGTAATGTTTTGGGCTGTTAAATGCTCACTAGCAATGAGCATTTTCCTTCTGCAAGGTTTAGCCTTGCCTGTGGTCTCTAAAAAGTCTTTGCTAATTTTATGCCCATGGATTTCCCCATCGATAAGGACAAAGCAGTGCAATCCAGGCAGTTGCTGCTGGTTTGCCATTCATTGTGGGAATTACTCCATAGGTATCACAGCTGAAGTAAGAGAGGTCTAACAGAGCCTTAGAATAACTTAGACCAGGTTCTACAATACCTGCAAGGAGTTTGCCCTGTGAATCCTGCCCTGTGTTGCTGTGGCCATCTCTAAATTTTAAACCAACTCTAAATTTTAAACCAACACTGACCTTCGAGCCTGTTCCTAAAGCAACTTCAGAACAGGGCTCCTCAGGCCAGAGCACCTCAATTCCACACATGCTGTGAGCATTCCAGGTGTTTGGAAAGTGCCTGAATCACAGCCCCCAAAAGCACCATCCCAAAAACTCTCGGGGGCACCACATTTCCTGCAAACCCTTGCTCTTCTCCAGCAAAATGCTTCCAGCACAAGTGCTGCTTCCAACTGATTTCTGCTGTGTGTATCCCAGTCTTCACTTACACAAGGAGTTGGGCTGGTCAGGACTCCTCATCCTCCACCTCTCTCTGTGTCCCTGTGGCTGACAGTGATGCACTACAGAAGGATGGGGAGTTTGAATCCCCACACAGCCTTGGGCAGGGGAGGAACACACCTCTGTGTGTGTCCAGCTGCCTGTTATGTGGTCAGTGAAGCCATTTATCAGCTCATTCCATGGGACATATTGCAACTTTGTGCTTTCCATTCCGGTGCCGTGATTTCCAGACATAATTTTTTGGCCTGGGTTTTTTCCTTTAGAATGTGTCCTCCATGGCCTCTTGGAAGTTCTCTTGGGCACAAATTTGGAGGAATGGGAAAGAGGATCTAGAAGGTGCACCCAGAAGGTGCAAGGGGAGGAGGAGTGTGGTGGTGTGTTCCAGGCTCAGTGTTTTGGGCACCACGAGAGGGACATAAATGACCCTCACTAGGTGGGTTACCCTTCTCTTCAGGCAGCAAAATACTCAGCAGGAACAAAACTTTGATTAAGTTTTGAGTAGAAGATCCCAGAAGCAATTCAGAACTGAAATATCAGGTCCAGCCTACTGTGACAGTTTCCCTCCAACTCCTTCTGGAAATACTCGCTATTTTACAGCTCACAACTGCAACGAAAATTAGAAGGGAACACACATTGTGGAACCCAACATCTGCTCTGTGGAAGTCCACTAAAAATCCTGTAACCAGCTATTGCCCTATCATTTCTTATCAATAGTAAATGCAAACTGTCAGAGGAAAATGTTTTTTCCTAGTTATTATCTACCATCACGAAGCTGATTTTGTTAAGCAGATTTGGCACTAAGAACCAGCAACAGCTAATAAATTCAATGTTAGGCTTACGAGGTTCTGACAGATTGCTGGCAGCTGCCTTAAATGCAGGAAAAAGCTCTCCTAGTGTGGGTTGGAAATGCTTATTTATACCATACTGTGGGTCTGTTTGCCCCAAATTTTGCTGCCTCCTTTTAGTAGATGTCATTGGTGAGATGTATGCAAAGGGTATAACAACTGATCAGAGATACTCTGCACTGGAGATCAGCACTAATGGATAAAGATGGGAAGCTCAGCCATAAACTATTAGATTTTTACAGTAAGAATAAGACACTTTTTCACTTATGAATGCAAGATCTGTGATAAGGATGTAACTAGACCTGACCATAGATTTTATTTACTGTGAGCTTTGATGGCTAGTTTTTCTATGCTAAGACTATTTTAAACACCATAAAGGAATTTTGTGCTGTCCTGCTGTTAATTGGCAACGGATTCTGGAAGAGATGGGCTGTACAACTAGGCTAAGTTTGTTCTTAGGCCTTTTTTTAAGATATCTTGAAAGTGGAAGGTGATGTGTTCAGAAGTAGGCACAGGCTTCAAGAGGCTTCTTTGGCTTAGAAGTTGTTCAGACAGACAGAGGTGCTCTTTGTATCAAGGAAAACCAACAGAAAAGGGAATTTTTGGAAGCCTGAGTGCTCGTTTGCAGTAACAGACCATTCACTATACAGATATTTCAGATGATCAAAACCTGGAACAACCAGTTTTTGGTTGTTGAATATATAAGAATATTGAATAATCCAAGAATATGTACAGGAACTGAGTAAGCTGATGTCTCATTGTGAAGGTAAGTTTAGTCCAAAATTTCCCAGTTACACAATGGACTGTGAAACCTGCATTGTTTGTATAATTGAACTAAAATTTTGCTATTCATTGTATTTTATCCTATCTCATTTACTTGGAAGAAGAATCAAGAATCTGTCTTAGCACTCGGTGGAACTGAGTAGCTGATAAGCCTCTGACCATTAAAGTCAATGCTGAGTGAGGGGATAAAGAAATTAGAGGAATAAGAAGTTCTTTCTAACTGGAAAAGAGCAGATTAACTCAAAGAATTACAGAATTCTTCAGTGGAAGTAAATTGGACATCATTGATACACAATTTTCTCCTCACATGTGGTGAGAGTTTCTCTGTACAGTACAAGACTGATGGTGAAAATTTCACATTAACTATGTTGCAGTGTCCAACTTGATTTACAGTTGTGGAATTTACCCTGGCTTTGTTTATGAGCCTGGTGGTCAGCACTTTCCATCTCTGACACAGCATTGCCCTCTCTTTCTGTCAATATGCCTTACAGCTCCATGGAAAGACTTCAGATATAGACACAATTTTCTTCATAACACAACACCAAAGGAGCCTTCCTTCCTCCAAAAAAGAAAAACAGAATAGTCTAGAAATATGCGCTGACATCATGCAGCAACTCTAAAATTCTCCTGGAAAAAAAAAAAAATTGCTGACAGCATTTCACACAACCAAAAGAAATACTAAAAGTAAAGCACTAAATGCCGTTTTGGAAAGTGTGTGGGTGCTGGAGCCAAGCATTATGCACCATAATGAAGTTCCACAGAAAATGGAGAAAGCAGAAAACCACTCCACTGCCTTTATAACAGACACCTTGTGCTTGCTGTGAGTCTGGCTCCTGAAGGTGCCCTGCTGTGCCCACCAGTCCTTGGGCTGGGCAACGCGGGGGGGAACCACTCAGGAATTGGATCTTAACGCCCAGGCTGCCTCTTCAGCTCCTCTCACATCCTTATCACTGTCCACTATATCTCCTCTCCCATGTCTCTCCTTCAGGCTGCAGAGTCTCACTCTTGTCGTTGTACAGAACTTTCCAGAACTTTGCTGGCCCTGTTGTTGTTCTGTGAGCTGCACTAAAAAGGACAAAATACCCCGCTGCATTTTACACAAAGGTGAAGCTTTCAGATGTGTGCAGTCCTCATGCTCTCTGTTCTGCTCTGAAGTCCTTTTCTAATGCTTTCTAGCAGACAGTTTGTTTTCTGATTGCTGCTGGGTACTGAGCTGCTGGTTTCATAAGAGCAGTTATGCCCCGAGGTCCCATTTGTGTGTGTGAGATTTAACTCCGAGCCCATTAGCAGCAGTAATCCCAGGCTTGTTCTTCCCTTATGTGCATAATTTATTTGGGTTTGCTTACAATGGATTTCACAGAGGCTCCCTGTGACTGTTCCTCTCACTGCAATACCCTCTGCTTTATTAATGGTAATTGCCTTTCTCTCCGTTTTCCAGCGGATCAGCAATTCAGACAAACTCAGAACAACTGTTCCTTCTGCCACTTACTGCTGCTCCACCACACCTGATGAAGGCACCTCGTGCCCAAAACGTTTTGGGAGTTTCTCAAGTGATCTCACAGAACATACTGGGCACCTCATGGTCTGTGGGCAGAGTGCTCTGCTCTGTCTGGAGCTGGCAGCAGGATGGGCTCAGCCACTCAGTTTAATACAACTCTACACGTTTTTTTTTCCTTATAGATACTATTTTAAAATATGGTCTAAATTGCTTTTGAGCATTAAATAATTCTCAATAATTAATTAGTTAAACTCCAATAGCAGGGTAAGGAAAAATGTTTGCAGCCTGCCTCCGTGAACTTGAACACATAATTTTTTAAAAGGGTAAAGCAAACAAACATGCATCTAGATGATTGCCTCTCACAAAGAGATATTTGGTGCTGTGTGACTGCATTCTTCTGACCATAAATATCTTCAAGGCCTGAGGAGACCACGCACCATGTCCTCTCTCACCCGAGAAAGAAAGGTGTCTATATTACAATATAAATCTGTATTTTATTGAAAAAAAAATCATCTGATCAAATTGAGCAAACGGCTGTCATGAACCCTGGGTGTTTGTGTCACCTGGCTGTGTGTAATGGGGATGACATGGAGGTCCTGGTGTGCTGAGGAAGGGATGTGTTCCCTGGCACTCCAGCATGACAAGGCACAACACCGATGCCATTTGTACGATGGGAAGAAGCCTTGGCTGTATTTATTGTCTTACCTTTTTCAGAAGCCGGGGCAAGGTCAATAAAACTTCGACACTTCTCACCTTTAAAAGAAAAGGATTGGTTTAGCAGTCAGCAGTTGACTGGTGTTGCTCTACCCCCTCTCTGGGCTGGGTTCCTGCCACTGCTCCCACCCCAGTCTCCACAGGACCACAGGGCTGTCTCACACTGAGGGCAGACATTCACCTGTGCCTCCATCCTGACCAAACCCACCCTGCTCACAGGGCTGGACCCTCCCTTAGGATTACAGTCCCTTCATCAGGACTGTGGGATACAGGTTGTGCAGGAAAGCCTTCTTTGCTGTCTGAGCCCCTGCTGGGTCAGTGATGCTCTTTCCCCAGGCCAGGAGCAATGCTGCCCTCGGGATGCAGTGACACAGGGAAAAACACCACAGAGGCTTTCCCTGCCCTGGGAGGGCACAGGCCTCTTGCACTGACACTTTTGCCCTCCTGCTTCCCATCACTGGACAATGCCTGTGCCCCACCAGGTGGGGGGGAGCATTCCATGGGCACAGAGGTTTCCATACACAAATAGGACACATGACTAGGTCAGACAGAACCTGAAGCACAAAGAAGTTAAGCAATCACATAGCATTTAAAAAAAATGTTTATAAAGCAGACAAATGCCTTGCTCTGACCATCACAGCCTGTGCCACTCTCTCTGCTTCGTGGCTGCTGCGTCCACTTATTACTGCAAATTAAACTCTGTGTAGGACTCCATCTCTATTTTTGCAGAGAAGCCTATTGCTTCTGAACAGGAAATATATCCTAAGGGTGGATGCTTAGACCTTTCTTTTTACTTCTGCAGGCAGTCAAAGATCATAAAATAACTCCTCTACCCCAGGTGCATCCATCCACCAAGGGCATGTGTTTCCTTTGGTGTGATATATTCCAAGGTCCCCAACAGCTCACCTGACTCGAGGAGTCAGAGCTCAGTAGGTCTGCCAGGGGTCATGAGGAGAATCCATTTTGCCCTTTAAGACTTTAATTGATGACAAAGCAGCTAAAGGACTAGAGATTTTTTAATTACCTTTGCTCATTTTTAATTGCAGAGTCAAAGAACTGATTTAGGAAATGCGAGCCATTAAAAAAGAATAAACAGTGAAATGCCACGGTTATGGCAAAGTCAGTGTGCAATTTTTTCTTAGTTTTAATACAAGTATATGTACAAACCAATGTAAAATATTAATTTTTCTGTGTCTTTTTTGGTACAATTGAGATAAACATAACCATTCAAATGATGGCTGTGCTGACATAACAATCTATTATTATAATGCTATTATTACTGCTTTGAATTTATTTTTGCCATTTTAAACCTATGCTAAATACACTGAGGAGTGTTGTGTACATAGTCTGTAGTCTATGTACAAGGTGCTGTAAAAGAAAAGGTTCACTTGACATTGAAATGAACATTTTGGTAACTCCATGGCAGGGGAAGGATTTCTCGTCTGTGAATCCAGGCACTGCCCAGGGGACAGCCAAGAAAAGGAAGTGACACTTAACCTATCAAAGCACCATCTCTGTGGCCAAAGAGTTTCGTAGGGCAGGCTCTAACTGAGCAGAAGGAATGTCAGATGGAAAAGTTATGAAGTTTTGGGGCAGACAGAGAGAAAGACAACCGCTGGATCATAGAAATCACCTGCAGGTCTCCTGTCCAGCCCCCTGTTCCGAGCAGGACTGTCACTGACACCTGCTCAGGTCAACTGTGACATTTCCAGCCAAATCCTGAAATGCTTCAAGGATGGTGTTACCCACCATTTAGGGACTCCAAGCATGGAGTTTCTCCCCTGCTCTGCTCCCTGGGCTGCACTACCCTTCTGGAGAAGTGGCCCCTTATACCCAACCTGAACTTCTCTGGCTGCTCTGGCACCTTTGTAGTCATTCTTTCTCTGGTTTTAGGGACGTGAACAAGCCCAGCTCTCCCAATTACTTTTCACACATGCTGTACTTTAAGTCCCTAACCAAGAAATCCAGAGAAATATAAAAACTATAAAAGAGTTCTGGACTATAAAAGAGACTGTGCTGTAAGTAGGAAACATTCTCGTCCAGAGCCTCAGAGTTTTAGGACATGAGGTGTTTCAGGAGTGCATTGACATAAAATCAAGAGAATATAGGGAGAGTGACCTTCAGATTTGGACTTGATATAAGCAGATTAAGCAGGATTTTTCATTCTAGCCATATGGATCTGTGGTTTGGTTCTGGTTTTGTGGTGTGGTTTTTGGTTTTTTTTTTCTTCCCCCAGATGTAAGCTATTATTTTTAAGAAAGTTTTATTCTAACCTGACTTCAAGCTGACTGGCTAGCACTGATCATCTCTCACCTTTGATTGCCGTGAATCCAAACCACATTACTGGAAAATTTTAACAAATACCTGACTCTCCACCATGTTATCCCAAGACAGGCAAAGGGGAATGGCATCTGTTACTGCAGGGACTGCACAGGCTGTTCTGAGAGCTGAAATGTTTTGATGTCGCAGACATGAGGCAATTCTCCTGACAAGTACGTGCCACACACTTGGAAGGGCTGGAAGGTCTGAACTTCCCCAGAATTTTCTGAGCAACAGAAGGAGAAGAAGGAGTATGGAGGTACGTGGTGCCTTTCAGACACATGGCAAGGCACGGAGCCTTTCTGACACGTGTGGGTGCTGAGGGAGCTGATGGTACGAGGGTGTTTGGCTGCAGGTGCCTTGGCTGCAGGACAGGAGGAGAGAGTGTGGTCACAGGCTGTTGGGAGGAATGTGCATCCTCCTCCTCCCTCTAACCAGCTTGCCCAGAACACCATCTCTTCCAGGAGAGATGGCTGTGGTGAGGCCTCCAGTTTAAATAATATGGACAGAAAATGCTGGTGTATCCAGAAAAAGTCCATTTGGAGCCACAGCACAAAGATTGGAGACAGGGAAGCTTGGGAGGATGTCACTTCACTTCCAGCAGCTGATGTCTGGATTGTGCCTGTCTTGCTGCTGAAGGTCATTGGAAGGAGCTGCACAAGCAGCTCCTGACACTTCCCTTTGTTGTTCCTGTTGCTGGAGCACTGGAAACCCCTCCTCCATTTTCAGTGGTAACCACTGGTGGTATTTATAGACCACATCCATACTTCCCCATGCAGACATGCATCTTACTGAGGACTGAAGAAGTCAGCAGTGCTTTCACTATTCCTCTTAGGATTTATTCTAAGTTATTTTTGGGTATCTTGTATAACTGATCTCTTAAGCCCTCTTAAGTTTAATTTTAGACTTGGCAGAGTTTATCCTGCTGTGCTGTCCTTTTCCAGATGCATCTTCTCCTCCTAACCAGGCTCCTGGAGAGTCTTCAGAGAATACAGAAAAGGCTGTTTAGAGAAGCAACAAGAAGAGTGTCTAGGATTCATCCCTCTGAGAGCCCTGCCTTCACCCATTTCTGGCTGTGATTCTGACAGAGAGGAAAGCCAAGGAGTGATCTCTCCTGCGCTTCACTCACATATAGAAGAGATGTGACCTGGCTTGAATTCTCCACTTCCATGCAGGAGCAGCGGCCGTGGACAGTGCCTGAGAAGGTCTGTGGAGCTCAGCAGTGTCAGGGAGCTGCTGGAGGCTGAGGAGAGAGGACTCACCAACCACCTAAAGATCCATAACCAAAACACTTGGCACCAGCTTCTTCTGTGTCTTCCCAAGGGTGAGGCAGAAACACCATCTATGCAAGTTCTTGCAAACACACTCCCTCCTAACCAGACTGGCTCTGCACGGGCTCAGCTGTGTCTCCGCTGGCCTTCCTGAGAAGGGCTGATGGGTCACAGGGTCCTACCAGTCCAAAATTTACCTGTGGTTTTCTCTATTCAATCCTAATCAATTAATCTAATCCTGTATGTGTGCATGTCTATGTGTAATTGTAACTTGTCGGGGAAAATTCAAACAGAAGCAGCCAGGGGGTGGGAGGAGATACATCTGGAAAGACTGAGCTGGTGGGTGGGAAAGAGTTTTGAGGTCTTGATATGGATAACAGACTTGGAGCCTGTGAAAACATCTCAGGGACCATCAATGGGATGTGCCTGTGCATCTCCAGTGGGACAGGGTGTGCATGTTTCAGCAGTGATCTGCAGACCTGCTCAGGCACAGCAGGGAGAGGAGACAGTTTGCTGCTGAGGGTGATGTTGTTTCTGTGGGTGTTGGTAAAGGCACAGCTGTCTCTGGTGGGTCTGTGTGGTCAGACATGTTAGTGTCATGCCTGCTCACATGTGTGTGTGTGTGTGTGTGTGCACCTGCCCCTTGAACACAGGCCCAACCTGCATGGGGAGGGGTCCAGCAGCAAACAGTCAAGGGACAAGAAGTTCCCTGGGTGTTAAAATCCCTGGGCTCAGCTTCCCAGGAGGACATTCAGTGTTCCCTCAGACTTCTCCCATCTCATGTTCCTGCAGCTGAGGAAGATCCCTCAGCTCTGCAGGGCAAATGTTTTCCAGCTCCACAGTAGTTTCCACTGAAGAAAGCTCAGCTTTGGGCTTTTGTGTGTTCTTATGAAACAGCTACAGGAAGATGTGGATTTGATCACTGCGTCAGTGCCAGGGACACAGAGAGAAAGTTGTGGCAGCACAAGGAGATGATCCTTCTGTACTACTTTCTGCTGCTCACGATGTGCTGGGAAGTCCAGAGCTTCCAGCCCTTCCAAGTGTGTGGCATGTACTTGTCAGGAAAATTGTCTCATGTCTGCAACATCCAAACGTTTCAGGAAGGAGTGGAAGGCTGTGTGCAAGGCAGGCACTGCTCTGGCAGGGCTGTGCTCTGGAACAGGGTAAGGAGCTGGTGAGAGCAGGACTGCTTCGGGGATGGGAGCAGCTGCACGGGGTGAAGGGGTCATCCACGGGTCCTGTCACCTCAGGTAGGTCCCCAGACACCTCCTTTTCCCTAGCATGTGGAGGTAGTGGGGCTGCTCCCTTACCTTTTCCTCTGGAGAGCCCTACTCCAGTGTCACACACACTTTGGACAGCTGGACTCTGCGGGAGGCAAATGCTTATTCCTTGTGCCTTCCTTGGGCAGAGTCCAGAGACAGCTGTCCCTCCCTAGTCCAAACAGTAATTTGAAAGCAAAACTTACCCAAGAGAAATGGCTTTTCCAAAACCCCCAGGTTCAATCCCGCCCGAAAACTGAGACAAATGGGTCCCATAGAGCCCATAGGTCCCACAGAGCCAGCAGGTCTCATGTGTGGGGTATCTCTGGGCTGCCTTCCCTGCTCTGTTCTGCACACCTTGTGGGCACAGTCACCCTGCAGACCAGGGGGGCCTGGCTGCAGCTCCCAGCATGGATGCAGGCTGGCATTCCTCTGTGGGCCTGTGGAAGGCACCAGGGAGCAAGAGGAGAGCTACACAGGGCAGCTGAAAGGCAGGTCTGGATGCACAGAGGCTGGGTCTGAACTCCAGCACACAGCTGAACACCCAAGCTCAACATGCTCACTGGAATCTCTCTGGCTTCAAGCCTTGGTGAGACCCGTGTGTGTTCTACCCTTTTTTTTCCACCTAAAATATGTGGTTTGTTTGCTCCTGTCTTCAGGCCCCCACGCTGCCCAAAGGTGGTTGGGTTTGGCCAGAGAACACCTCAGCAACTTGGTGGGTTAGGTTGGAAACTGGGAAGAGGGCAGAATAAAACACCTATAAAAGCTTTGCCTTTAAGACAATATTCTGCTTCTACCGTGGCTGTTGCCATAGCAAGGACCAGCAGTTGATGTCCTGGATCACACTTATCGGTCCTACATTCCTGAGTTCTTTCTTCTCTGAGCCAGGGATAAATGGCTCATTAATAACCAGAGCAGCAAAATAAAAACAACTCCGAAAAAATCCTACTTTGTATGTCTTCCGATGACACGGTTTGAAAATATTCTAGTTAAATAATTTGACTTAAAAGAAATCCGGTAGCTCTGACTGAACTCTGTTATAACTCTGCTTTTCATCTCACAAAAAAAAAAAAAAAGAAAAAAAGAAAAAAAAGAAAAAGCTGTCTGTATTCACTTACTCTGCATAAAATTTTACGAGTTCAAAAGTACATTTCTGATGGAAATTTAAATGATTATGTTTCATTTAAACAACATTCCCTTTTAGTAACACCCTGGCTCACAGCCTGTGACAGACAAGGTCCCCTTTTTTTTCCCAATAGGCCCTAACTAATCTTTATCTCTCCAATTATATCTGGAGTCATGTGGTTCTGATGAGATCCCACATCATCTACTGAGAGTAAAATCATTGTATTTGTCTAAAAAAAGCTATAACCCACAAGGGATCCCAGCCTAGACGAGGCTGAGGACTCCAACTACAACTCCAGTGAAAAAAAAGTACTACATTAGGGAAAATACAGGTTAATGGGCTCACTCAAAGTGAGTTATCAGGTTAATTAACAACTGAAATATTTCAACTTTGATTAAAGTGATCCCAAACAGAGTATTTAATTGAATTGCTTTTTAATGAAAAATCGAGTGTTACTCTGCAAAATCAACATTTTTCCAGTTGACCCTGTTGATTTTGCTGGAGTGATATTTTCCTCTGGAAAATAAACAAGTTTATACAGAGCTGCACTAAAATATGTCTTGAACGATGCAGACAATTGTTTTCTCTCCCTCTGGCAGCTGCCACTCACTGCTGCTGCCCATCAACATTTCTGCTACTTCTAAATAACATAGAATTTGTTCAGTTTCTCAGGCTGAGTTTACTCACAATCTGTTTTGGCTTTGGGGTTGTTTTTAGATCTGAATGCTTTACTGCTGTTCTCTTGCAGCAAACCCAAGCCCTTAAAACTTCCTGCCTTTAAAAGTGGACAAGCTTTTAAAGCTTCCCACTTTTTTGTTTCAGGTGTGTTTTCCCCTCAAAAAAAAAAAATAAAAATCACCAAAATTGGTGATATTTCCATCAGGAAGGTCCCATCCACATGGTGGGGTTCTCCCTTGGTTGGTGGGAGCAGTGGAGAGCTGTTCAGAGCAGTGGGTGTGGGCAGAGCTGGGAATGCCCAGGGGTTGGTGCTGCCTGGCACTATGTGCCATGGCAACTGCATTTTCCACGCTGAAACTCTCCCTGATGTGAAAAATCTTGCACAGTATCTGAAAGCAAACATCTCCACAGGCTGCTCTCAAATCATGTCTAATTGAAACACAGCCAAGTCACAAGATTCAGCTGATTGTCTTGGTAAGACCTGATGGATGTGTACACACATCTATCATTTGGAGAGCTGGAAAATAGTTCAGATTTCTAAATGACTGGAAGAACCGAGGAAACAATAGTGCTGAGAGAGGTTTTCAATGACTCTGATGTCAAATTAGGGCTGACTTCATAATCTGGAAAGCATTAAAGCAGACAGAACTCTGAGTTGCTTGAAGCATTTCAAGCCATGGAACGGGAAGGGGAGGGTTTCACCTGTTCCCCCCAGATGTGACCATCTGCCACACTCTGCTGACTCTGTGGGAATGTAAATATGCCAAAACAAACTAGTTATGGGCAATTCACTATCTGTGGGACTGCAGGGTTGCCCAGAAAACTGTAAAAGACTAGAAATGATGCTCTTCACAGAGGATGCAGCTGATGTAGATCCCTCACTGTGTGAAGCATGACATGCCTTCTATTGTCCCCCGTGGGCTTTAGCTGTTCCATCCAGGCTGGTGACTAACAATGATCAAAGGAGTAAATAGCCCATAAGACCCTAAAGCCCCCATTGTAGATGAAATACGGTTCCATAGCTCTCACTCCTTCCAAATATTAGCTGTGGATTAAGGTGGATTCTCTTTTGGCCATGCCAGTGCTACTGTCCAGGTAACACCCAGCCAGAGTATGTGCACTGTGTCTGTGCTTTATCTCCAGAGGTACATGGGCAGGGCAGGCAGAGGTGAAAGTCTCTGACAGCAAAGAAGGAAACTCTGTTTCACAGGTGGGATTACTCCAGAAAATGAAGACATCACAAGCTGACATGTGCCAAAATGGAGGGACAGAGGTCCAGGACAGAGCTTTGCTCTCATGGCAGGATACAACACTGTGAACACGAGTCCTCAGGTTGCAGCTTGAAAGACGTGCAAATGACTGTAGGGAAGAGGTAAAGGGATTTCTGGAGGGGAGGGGACCTTGAATGTCAGAGCCTATACTACATCAACCTGTATTTCTTCTCCTCAGTTAACACCATAACAGTATTTCTTCCCTGTTTTGCCCATCTACCTGCTCCCTGTTTCTCTTAGCCATTGCAGTTTAGGCTGCCTGTTTCCAAGTGAACTCCAGAACCTTATCCCACCTTTCCTGCTCATGATACTCAGTTGCTTTTTGGTTTGAGGTGTCCTGTTTTTCCAGGCAAGTGCCCCTGACTTGGAGTATGGAAACTGAGATAACTTTAACCTTTGCTCCGTGACATCTAAAGGAAGTGAACAGCAGCACACTGCAAAAGAATATCCAGTTTTTGAAAACAAGTGAAAAAGAAATGGTGCTTGCATTTCCTCTTGTGAACCTTATTTCCAAGCTTCTACCTAATAACTTTGCAACAAATTCTCATTTAGTGTTTTTTGTCTGCCCAGGGGATGCACAGTGAAATCAGGCTGAATGACAGTACGATGTGTTTTTTGGTCTCTCCAAATCTAATGAGTTTAAACATGGTGCAATGGCTTGTAAGCATGGTTTGAGTCCTTTTCCCCATCAAATGTAGCCAAATGGAAGGTGGAACCCATTCAATTTGGTTTGCCTGTGACTATTCTACAAGCCATGTCATTCCATAGTAATAACATCTGCTTCTTATTACTCACTGTCTTCTGTAGTCATTTCTAAGCTATATCAGCAAAGATTTATATTCCCATTTTGTTTACCAACAAGAACACTGAATGCTATTATTACATCAATTTGTGACTAACAGGGGATCCTAGTAGAAGCAGCCCTATTCCCTGGTGTCCTGGTTTTGGCTGGGATAGAGTTAATTTTCTTCCTAGCCTCTGGAACAGGTTTTGGATTCAGGATGAGGATAGTTGATAACCAACTGATACCTTGGTTGTTGCTGAGCAGTGCTTACCCTAATCAAGGACTTTTCATGTGTCTCATGCTCTGCCAGAGAAGAGATGAACAAAAAGCCAGGAGGGAACATGACCAGGACAACTGATCCAAACTGGCCAATGGGATATTCCACACTATAAAATGTCATGCTCAGTATACAAACTGGGGAGAGTTTGCTGGGACCTGCCAAACACTACTTTGGGATGGGATGGGCATTAGTGAGCAACTGTACTGTGCACCACTTTTTTCTTGGGCTTTAGTCCTCTCTCTCCCTTTTTCTCTATTTTTATTGTTTGTTGTTGTTGTTATGTTTTACTTTATTTCAATTATTAAACTGTTCTTATCTCAACCCACCGGTTTTACCTTTTTCTGTTTCTCCTCCCCATCCCAGTGAGCAAGGGGCTGAGCAGTACTTGATTGCCAGCTGGGGTTAAACCAAAACAACCTATACATCACCATTTTGAGACCTGTCATTAAGCCAGATCTTCCAATTCCATATAAGGAAAGTTTTAAAATCAGGATTGAGTCTGATGTTGTTTAAAAACCATGGGGATACCACAATGATTGGTATTCCATCCCGTATTTATCTCCATAGCCCTGAATGCAACTGTTCATATTTTGCACTGACACTGGGGTAAGGCATCTCAGTTGTCTTTGAAATCTGGCACTTATGTGTTAGCCTTCCAGCACTTTGAAGTTTATTCCATTTACAAGGAACTAACAGAACTCCTCAGATGCTTTGTTTAAGGCTACTGGGTTAAACAGTTGAGCACAGACACATCCAAAGAGAAAACAGCACAGTGCTTGCTTGTGAGGTAGAGTAACATCAAATAAGGAGCAGTTAGCTACCTGGTCCCTCACTTTGCTCTATTATGAGGCTCAGCCTGCAGGGACTTTATATCCACAATTTATGTATGATGGATGTTCATACAACGAGTCTGTCTAGCAGGATCAGGAGGACCTAAAATCCGAAACTCCCAGAGCACCACAGACACAAAATATCCCCAACATCCCATAAAAACCTGAATGCCTACCATAAAGCAATCACCACTACAGAAATCATGTACCACGGGAACAGAGCAAGAGTCATGGTGAGGAACACGAATAAATCTGTGAATTCCTATGGCCTGGCCTAGCTCATCCTGAAAGGAAAATACCAGGGATTTGTCAGGAGGAGCTCACAAGTGCTTTTCTGAAATGGATCCTTCCCCATGCTGTAAAGGAAGGCAAAAATTTGTTACTCTCCCTGTTATCTAGCCTGAGGGAGATTTCCCTTCTGATCCCAAATTAGATCATCAGTTTAATGTTCAGTGCATGAGCAGCCATACCAATTAGATACTGGAGCTGTAATAATGTCAGCGGCAGCAAAGCAGCCTCCTCACACACTGCCTCCACCTGTAGCCAATTTCTGATGCTTTAGAGGAGGCATAAAACCCTCCAGAAAGTGTGACATGAGTTGAGGCAGCAGCTATTTTTCTCTTGGCTGCCACTGGTGACCAGCAGGCACCCTGGAGCAGGACACGGACACGGCGTGAGCCAGGCGGGCCAGGCGAGACACCTCCTTTCAGACCTCCTTAAGACACCAACAAATCAGCTAGGCAGGACTTGCTCCAAGCTCCCTCATGCCAGGAACATTCCTCTTCTCTCCTACAGTTCTTCCTGTGGCTTTAGAAGCACCCATTTCAGCCCATGGATTTCCTTTGCTCACACTGCCCTCTGTGGAGGTGAGGTCCAGAGACGCTCTCTGGGAAGCCCGTCCTTGGATTTTCACCCTTTTTTCCCCCAATGAGAAGTTACTTAAGTCATACTATTTTCTTTTCTCATATATATATATCACCACACCCTCTCTAGCTCTTCAATCTGTTATACTGAAGAGGGCCAGTTTGCTTTCCTTGAAGGAGATCCTCTTTTCCTTAACTACCTCAGGAATCCCTCTCTGCATCTATTTCACCTCCCCCTTTTTCCTGCCACAATGTGGCATTAACAAAAGGCACAGATGTCACCTGTGCCTTGCACTGTGGTGCTGATTTTTCCCTGGAATTACACCTTTCCTTTATATGGCAGCACTTGGCAGCTCACAGTCACCCCACAGACAAATACTGGTCCCAACTTGGTGCTTCTCTTTTCCCTGCAATTAGTAACTACCTGTGACCTCACAGAGCTTTATGCCTTGGCATCTGGTGCTTTTAACCTTCTTTAAAATGTAATACTGTTCTTACAACTCTATCAGACCAGCTCACATTTTCAGTTATGCAGAAAAATCTCTGCTCTGTAATGCCAATGGTCCCAGATTTTGTGTCACAGCCTACGTAAGAAACACAGTCAAAGTGGGATTATTCTCTTCAAATTAAGGCTTCTGTGTTAGGAATTGCAAAATCTTACACAGATTCCTCTTTGGCCAATGAGGAAAACACATAATCCGAGGGCTCAGTTGGTCCCATGGGAGGAGCAATGTAATCTCCCCAAGAAGTGCTTACCACTGTATATAATGATGATGATCATCACTTTAGGTACAGATACCCACATGTGCTGATGTCCATGGGATTGCTGTAGGATTCATCTTGCCTTTATTTTTTTTTAGGTGACACAAATTGTATCCCTAGTTAATTTGTTCCTGGGTTGCAAATCTCAACAATGACAGAATCAGACCCAACCCTGAATTTCAGGACAACTAGAAATATAATTGCCCTTTTCGTATTACTTGCCACAGCCTCTTTGTAAGACTGGTCTTTAGTCAGCTTACAATCTATTTATCCCCATCATAATAAATAAAATAAAATCTGCAACACAGGTTCAAGCAAAAGGTCTGCTTGCTTCACTGTCTTTGTATTATCTCCAGAGACAGACATTTAGGGAAGAACAAAGGTGTGAGCATAGGATGGTTCTGTTCATATATTCCCCTTATCTTACCACACTGCATCGATAGTTTGGGGACTGCCCAGTCAGAGGTTGCTCTCAAATCATCAAGTTAGTAACAGAAATGGATGTTTCCTCCCTGGGTCCATGCAATCCCCAATTTTGCCCTTCACAGCATTCCCTGGTAGGGAGCTCTGTGGGAAGGAGTATTTATTTTTGTCTGTTCTGCCTTTTTGTTCTTAAATCACAGAAGCATCAACGATATGTCTTGTCTGATCTCTGTCATTCTCACTTGATCCCCTCCAATATCACATCTCTCTGTACCTTGTGCCTTCCTTCCAGCCTGAAGTGGCTCAGGCAGTTTAGCACTCCCCAGTGTGGAAGCATCCCTGCATCTGTCACCGTGTTCTTACCATCCTCTCCAGTCTCTGTAGCTCTCCTGTAAAGAATTTTCACTGGGACATTCCATCAAACGCTTTTTTGTAAATCCACAGAGACTGCGTCTAATCCATTACCCTTGTCTAAGAAGTGATTCATCTTGTTAAAAGATTTACCTTCAATAAAGCCCTACCTTTGATAAAACCCATTTGTTGCCATGTACTAAGTGCTTTCCCTGAAAACTGTCCTAAGATTCCTGGGTCAAGTGGCCTGTATCACTTTTTTTCCAGTCTTCTTTAAATACAGTGATGTACAGATTCTTTCTATTAAACCTGCATTTTCATGTACCAATTATTTCAACATCCTCAGATGGAGATTATCCAGGCCCCCTGGGTTCAGTTCCTCTAGTGCTGGAAATTTTATCTTTAATATAGAGCTCTACCTCCTCAATTCTTTTTACCACTCTTTCCTTCCTAACAATTTAGAACTAGCAATTTTTACATTCCAGTCAGGCGAATAAACCTGCCAGGTTTCAGTCATGCCAATTATATCGTATTTCTCATAATCCAGCAAGAATTCCCAATTCCTCTTGCTTTTAATTACATACTCACAAGATGCTTCTCCTGGTCCCTCTCTGGACAGCCACCTGCAGTGAATCAGTGTGATATGCTTATTATCATGGGGGGGGGGAGAAGGTGATGCAGAACCACTCTGGAGCTGTCAAAAGGGTATGGCAAGTTCTGGTCTTTATATGTCACAGATTTACTCATTTCTGCAGGATACACCTCTCTCCTTCTCTGCTTCCTTCTCAAGGTGCACCTAATGTCCATAATTATGGCTCATTTTGATGCATCCTTACCTACCATCTAAATTCCATTATCTACCATTTACTCCTTCAAGACTGCTGAGGAATATTTGGCACAGAGCATACAAAGAGCTACAGGCCCCTTTGCCCTCAAAAATCAATCCAAAACCACAAAACAAGCCACACTTATCCATTCCTGCTCTTCTGACTGCTATGGAGTATGGGAGCATGATGGAAAGGCTGTTTATTTAATGGGACAGTACTCTTGAAAGGCAACTAGGCAGCTGCTTCTCCCCTTAGTTGTGTATGTTAATACTGATATTGCCTGTTCATTGGCAACTAAATCAAGATCTGAGTTCATGTTTTTGTTTTTTTTTTTACTAACATCAAAGCAAACACATTATTGAGCGAAACTATCTGACTTATTGTTTCCCAGCTCTCCAACTCCTCTACCTCTTAGGATACCATCTACCACCTTACCTACTTCATGTGGTAATTTTTTCATGGCATGTGTGTTCTTGAGTCGTGGAATCTGCCAGCTGGTTCAGCACTGCTGCTGTTGGTACATCACTGCTCTGGGATCCTGTGGGGTGCCCTGCACTGCCCGAGCACAGCCCCAGACTGCAGCTGTGCAGTAAGATACACACTCAAAGTCACACTCAAAAAGAAATTAAGTGATAGTGAGCTTGGCTCTGAGACATCTGGCCATGGCCAAGGAATTCAGAGCCAGGAGGGAGCCCCAAGTGCAGTGTGGGAGGGCAGAACAGGACTCATGACCGGCAGAGCTTGTAGGATGTGCTTTAGCTTCATCCCCTTCTGAGTTTAGATGTATTTCTCCTACAGAAGGTACCTCCACCTGTGTGGCATCCAAAGCACTAAACCCACTCTGAAAGGGGAACCCTTGTCCTCTTTTTGGTAGATGTGGATTCAGCACACTTTTGAGTCAGAAATTGTGCTAAATAATTACAGGACTCTCCCACCAATGAAATATGAACGCTCCAGTCCTTCTGTTCCCAGAGGAGATTCACAATTACATTTCTCAGGTGCTAACTGCTTTTTGAATTCTTTAGCTGTCCTAGACATGCTGGATAAAAATAAACTCTAGATTCACAAATTATTTCAGAAATAATCACAGCATTCAATCTCTGTTAGAGCTGTCAGTGAAAACTAGAAGCTGGTAACAAGAGGAAGGCACGCTCTGCTGGGCTCTGCACAAAGTGGATGACATGCTGTTTGCACCTCAGCCTCTGGAATCTAAATGCCCATTGCAGATAAACAAGGGGAAGGAGAAGACACTCAAAAATTGGTTTGCTTGCAGCCTAAACATCATTTTAAGGTGTGACTGTGTCCCAGCCACTCCAGCCAACTGGAAGCCCTGGAGTCCTGTTCCTAGAGTTCCTGATCAGCATCAACCTGATGGGAACTGGTCCTGTTGTGTTGGCTCTACAAGATTTGCTGTGTTGCAGCTACACCAGTGCAGGGAGCAGAAAGTTTTGATGGTATGACTGGAAGGAGAGAGAAATCAAAAGCCTGGTGGCTGGATGAAGAATGTGGCTCACAGCTGGGCAAGTTTGGAGGCTCTGCATAGTTTTGACAGCATCACGATCACAGGGAGAGTTACTGGCATTCACGTGTGCCTGGTGGGACTCACACTGCTCAACTTCAGACATCAGTGAGTCAGTGAGGAACCAGGGATGGGATGGGAGCTGTGGGAATGGTGCTGACCATAGACTGTGGCCATATGTTCTGCTGACAGAGGTGTGAGGCTGCGAGTGACTGCTGAAAGGACTTTGCCTGGAGGAAGGCTGCTGCTGCAGTCACTCTCTGTATGCTTTGGGTAAAGCTCTAAGAAAGACCTTATTGACAGTATACAGTGCATTCAACTGGGGATTTTGGCTAATTAAATACACTATTATTTAATACAAGTAATACAATACTATTTAATACACACATGGTGAGTGTATGACTGGTGATACCCACAGCACTGGGGTCAGTAAGTGTGCTGTGGATGGTGGGATGAGCCCATGGGATGGATTGCTCAGGATATATTGAGTGGGGTGGCTGTACATGCAAGCATGACCACTCTGCTGTTGGATTGGGGCTGGGTGGTGCCTCAGGTAAAATGATCACCAGTCAGGCTGCAAAAGGCCATTACAACATCCTGACAGTCTGGTATTACAAACCTGTAACTCTGAATGAAAACCTGTCAGTTATTTTATGTTGACACTATTAGGGACAAATTTAGACCTGTGTCCATTACATTGTTCCTGTTCTTACCAGAAAAAAAAAATATGGTAAATCTGAATGAGGCAGCTGTCTGTCTAAGGCAATATGTCCCTGTGCCTGCCTGGATTATTTGCAAAGGTTGGTCCCTCCTGGTCTGCTAACTCAAGAGTACTTTCCCCCAAGTTAGTGTTTCAAATAAGAGGAAACACACATATGGCTGCCATGGTGGTGTGGGGAGGGAGAAACAACCCCTTCTCTCCTGCTTTCACCATAACTTTCTAAAGCTGGCTTCCAGCTCTCTCCTGAAATCACCCACTCCAGCACAGCTTTGTTTACCCAGTACAGAATAGATCACTGTATTTCTCTTCTCCCACAGATAACTCACTTTTCTGAGTGGGCTAGAGTCACACAGTTACAACTTATCTCACACATACATCTTGACTTGGAAAGATTTCAATATCTGCTAGAAATATGGGCATGCTTGATTGTGCCAATTCCAGCTAAGATGCTCAAAAAGCCAGAGAGTCTTAAGCTGCTCACTGAGGCTGCTGTGGCCTAAGTTGATTCCCAAATAAGTAAGATAAATCATCCTTTGTCTGTGGTTTGTTTTTTTTTTTTTTTCTTACATCAAGAGGGTTGCTTTGGTGCCCTCATTTCAGCATGCAGCTGTTTATTGACAGTCTCAGGGCTGGAGTTCATGAACTTTCCTTTTCTTATCTTAAATTGAGTTTTAATGACCAACTAATTCTTGAAGTACTGTCCTCAAAAACACCAGGGAGAATATGTAACACACAGCCCTGTGGGATGGAGCGGGCTGTGAGTGCCTGCCCAAATTTGCCCCACTTTATAGTGCATCCCTACAGAGCACTTTTGCCAGGATCTCATAAACTTCCCATTATCAAGAGGTTGTGTCCTCAGAGATGTAGGATATTAACTGTTCCTCTCTCCCAGCAGTGGTGAAGGACCAACTCTCCAGTCTCCTCCTTGGGCAATGGCAGGAGAGGATGGAGACAGCCCAGTAAAGAACCAGTACCACGATCCATTGTCTCGTACTCTGTCACATTTGTAAACTTTATTTTTCAGTCACATAATCTCAAAAAGAGCTTTTTCTGAGGCAGAGTTTGGATGTTTGCTCTACCAGACAGCTCTGAGTGCAAGGACTGTCAGTTTGCATCTGCTGAGACTTCCATGGGTCCCATGGCAGCTGCCTGCCATCCACCCTCCGGTGTTTTATTTCTTGGTGAGTGCCAGGCTACAGCAGAGCAAATAAATGCACCGAGAAGCCAGAGAGATGTCTTTTTGAGTGGTTCTCAGTAAGTAAACGGCTGAGCAGGGAACAGAAAGGAGCTTTCTCGTGCCCAGTTGTGCCCTTTACCTGCCATTTCTCTACTTCAATAAACACACCATCCAGGAAGGGCTTGCGGGTGGTCACTTCCTAGAAGGATGCCAGGAAAGAGGCAGCCTGGGCTACAGCGTGATAAAAACTGTGACCTCTGTGCTTTCCCTGTCATTCAGACCACCGTCCTCGGGGCAGTCAGAATTAGATGTCAGAACCTCCTTAACAACTCCCGGCCGCTGCCTTTTGTGCGCTCCATGGAGCAGCTCGAAGGGAAGCGCTGGCCAGTGCCCGGCTGCAGTGCCCATGAGGGGAGCACACACCGCTGCTGGAGAGCACAGGGGCTGGAGAGCACAGACCCTGCACCAGCCAGCAGGTGAACAAGCAAAATCCTTGCTCTCGCTGGAAACAGGTTGCTTTTCAACAAAGAACTATTAAAATCCTACCTCTCTCTGCAGGGCGAATCTGCTCTAAGACACAGCACAGCGCAGCCTGTGTGTTTATCGCGCTGAGGCAAACACAGAGCTACACAAGCTGCAAAGAAGTTGTTTTATACTTACCAGCAGCATTGATATTTTCCTCACAGGAGTACCAGATCCCGGTGTGGAAATACCTGAAAAGGAAGCGGTCATCTCCCGTCTCCCAGCTGTAATGAACCACATTCTGGTTCGTCTCATTTGCAGTCTCATTCCCGCCGTAGTTGAGGCAGTTTGTCTTCTTCTCTTTCCCACAGCTCGGCTTGGGGACCCTCTGTGTGCCCTCACACCAGTGGGTCGTGATAAAAGCTGTTGTAGAGAAGAGGAGAGCCATCAGATTCAGACTCACTGCTAGCAGGGCTCTGCATCTTCGATTTGTCTTCATGGTAAATCCGCCCTCCCTCCCCCTCCTGCTGAGAGAAGAAGTCAAAGGGGTTTGTTTTATTTGGGAGAGGGGGGGCTTTCAAAGCCTCGCACGATTCAGAATCCAGTTGTCCAGGCACCAAAACTCTCAGCTTCTCCCAATCTGCTGTTGTAGCGGCGAAGGAAACGCTGCAGCCAGACTCCCATTCTTCCCTTCACTTGAAATCCTGCCTTTGCACGTTAAAGGAGCAGCTGCAGGCGCGGGAGCGGGGCCGTCCTCTCGGAGCCGGGGAGCTTCAGAGCGCTGACGGGATCGCAGAGGGTCTGCCTCGCAGAGAGCACCAGGAGCGAGTGAACATCTGCTCGGGTACCACACATGATCCCAAGGGGCTCCGCAGCCTCCTCCGCCGGGAGACACCTGCAGGCTGCCAGACTCGCTGTCCTCCGCTCCCGTAGGATGGGCAGGAGAACTCAGCGGGCGGCAGGGACAGGGACAGGGACAGATGCTGCTGCTGCCACCGCCGTCCTCGGCAGACCTCGGCGACCACTGCAGCACACGGGCGGCTCGGCCGGACTGGGGGGAGGCGTCACGGCTTAGTCCCGACAAGAATTATTATGTGGAGCGTTGAAATGCATTTTTCATATATCGGAGGATAGAGATTCGTCCAGGAGGAGGAGGAGGGATCGAGTGGTACTTTAGCATTTCTGCTCTGAGCTAGCGAGTAGTAAATCCGGGGTTTGATTCTGCTCTCAGCACACTGGTGTAAATCTCTCTCTTCAGGGGTTTGCTCTGGCAGTCAGCAAAGCCCTGGAGGAATTTAGATTTGAGTGTGTGATGAGTGAAAGCCACATTTTCCACGACACCAAGTGGAGCCCCTTTCTCAGCCTTTAATTTCCAGACAGAGCACACACAGATGTTCTGGTTGAAGTGGGTCTGTAGGAAATTTTGTAGGTCCTGGTTTGTGCAGATGGAGAGAGATAATTAGAGAAAACCCTGGCCTTTACTCACCAGATGGCAAGGCTGTGAGAGCAGGGAGCACTACTTAATATCCCATTTCCAAAGAAATTGCCCTATCGTGATGGTTGTCTGGGTTGTAGAGTTCCAGACCTCTCTCCACATTGCTCAGAGCTGTCTGGTGAACACCAAGTGCCACGAGGAGCAGGGCACCTGATGCTGGTGAAGGGACAATCCCTAAGACCCTGTGCCCAAGCACTGAGGTTGGCCACACTTGTCACACAACAGTTCTGTGTCCTGAGTAGATGAATGCAATTTTCTGTGGTGAAAAAGCTGCATGTGCCTCCTGGGCTTTGGACAGAGTGGTATTTCCTTCCATCCTTGTTTGGACTCCCTGCAAGAGCCTTGGGAATGATTGTGGCCTCTCAGAGCAGTCCAGCAAAGCCTGGAAATAACCATGCAGCCACTAACAGAGGGACAATGCTCCCATCTCACACCCTGCACTCCGTTAAGGCAGCACATGGACTCCACATTTCAAGCTCCTCCTGTGCCTTACTGCCTGCACATGTGGCATGTGGGGGCACTTTCTCCACTCCTTGAAGAAAGCCAGGAAGGATGAGGGGAAATTTCTCCCTGAAGCCACCACATGGCTTCAGGGACCTGTTCCTGCCTCCCTGATGCCCCTCACAGATGGCCATAGGACTCTATTGTGGCTCCTGTTAGTGCCTGTTCTGGATGTCTGGTCCCAACTGTTGATCACATTTTCCACTATTTATACACACTCACTTGGTTTTAATCACTTTGTGTTATAAATAAACCAAAAAGTTACCAGAAAACTTTTGTGAGAGAACTCACACGGCCTGTGAGAACAACTGTGATGGCAACTTTGGAAAGTTACTGAAATAGCTTTGTGCTGCAGACCCTTCCCTTCCTAAGAGCCTTCATTTTGCTGCTCCTGCCTGTACATGGTGACAGCCACCTCCCCAGTGCCAGGTTTTTTCCAGTGGTCTGCACTAACAGAGTTCCTCTGCACAGTCTTGTCCTGCTGGAATTGCATCTCACCTCTCCCTGTTCCAGTCCTTTCAGCATGACACCTTGCAGCCAAATAATCAGCATTATTTCCTTGGCTTTAATTACGTGCAAGAAATACAGAGGATAGCTATTTAGAGGACCACAGGATTATTACTTCCATTATTTTTATGTTGCAGGACATTCACTTAGTAAATGCATTTGTATGTTCTCTGTTTCTCAGGGTTATCCACTTGCTTAGAGGAGTAAACAAAGCACTTGAAACTTTGACAGAAAGCCTTCACAAGGAAGCTGGTGCTGTTCTTCAGGATTGTCTTTCAAGTGGCTGTCAGCATCTGAATCATCACACTTCTCTAAGTGTGACTACAGGTCTTTACAGCTCTTTTCTCACAAATCTGCTCTTTCTGTTGCCCTGTGGATTGTGTTTTCTGGCTGCAGCACCAACATCTTCACACTCTGCTGCTCCCCTCTCCTAGAGGGGTGGGCATCGAAGGGTTTTGTTATCTGTGATAATTTTGTCCTAAATACTTCATAAATTTTGTTTTTACTCCTAATCCTAACGGATATTTCTATTTCTGTTCCTCCTTATCTTCTTCATTCTTCTTTTACAGGCTGGCAGAGCCGTTGAGAACAGAGATAGTGGCAGTATACTTAAAAAAAAAAAAAGGAAAAATAAAGCAGAAATTCAGTCCCTTTTGTGATACAGAGCTTTTAGAAAAATAAACATTTAGAAATATCAAAGATAAAGTAAAATATGCTACTTTTTAATATGAATAGTTTTCTATTTCCTAAAGGAAGTCATTATTAGACTCCTCTGGCTGTATAAGTTGGGATTACTTGAAAAGAAGGAAACTAGTCTGTGGTATACTCATGCTGTAATACTTCAGTGCCTTCTCTTTATATAATCTCTGTTTATCAGATTTGTTGTGTATAAAAATGGAAAGATCATACATATGTTGCAGAAGGCAGTTCAGATGCCTGGATTAAGTTGTATTTATGTGGTATTATCTTTAATAGTACAGTAGAAGGATTTGAATGTTATAGAGAAGTAGTTTTCACTTTGTGGCTACGAGAATCTTTAAAAACCTTTCTGCAGCAATAGCTTTCCTCTGATGTTGTGAAAAAAACCCTGCCTTCACAGGTTATAACTAAACCCCTTTTCCTTTACTATTTCTTACAGGATCAGTGTAAATTGTTATTACTCAGTATTTACTCGCATCCAAAAAGAATTTGACCCAGAGGATTTAAAATAATGATAGCATTTGCAAAGGAATCTTTCAATCAGGCTGTGTTTTTCACTTAGTGGGAAACAGAAGCACCATTCAGTGAAATGAGAGGAAGCCCTACTTTTGGGTCCTCTGGTATGATGGGGGCATGGGGAGCTTAGTCTGGTTGTTTATTTGTTACCAGCAGTGTCAGCTGTGTGGGATTATATACTGGGTTTAAATCAACATTTTTAAAACCCTATAGCTTTTCTTTAAATTTTCATTTCTTACAGTTCTGCCCTCCTGGGATTCCTCATGTGGTTGTATTGTCCTTTCCAGCTGTCACTGGATTTGGCTTCCCAGCTCCTCCTGCCTCCTTGGGCTGGACCCCTCCTAGCAGCCCATCTTTGCTTTTCCTCAGCACCACAGAGCCACAGAATCCACCTGCTCAATTCATTTGTCTTGCAAATGCTTCAAAATCTCCTTTTCTAGCCAGAATTTTCCTCCTTGGACATAGGGATCTGCACAGCTCATCTTTTTCTTGTTCCCCTACCTCAGTAAATATGAATTATTGGTGTGCCCCCAATACACTTCCCCTGTCCCCACTCTGTCCAGCAAAATGGTGAGTTTGACTTTTATGTTCAGAGAAGAGGGATGGGCTGGAAATGCTCTCTATAATTCCCCCAGTTGTATATTAGTCAACTTTGCATAGTTTGTCTTCTCTCCACTGTGTGCAGGCTCCCTTGTGCCGTTTTCACCTTGGGTTTTATTCTTTTTTCTCAGAGGTCTGACCCAAAGTGTTCTGTGTTGAGCACTCTGAGCACACAGGTTGAGCTGTATAATCCTGTTCATCTAAGAGATGCTGCTGAGAGACATTAGTACTGATTTTTTTTACAGAAATTAAGCCCTCAGCAAATGGGCAGTCCCACCAGGGTAGATGTGAAGGTGGGCTGAATATTGATTCCATATGAAATCCTGGTCTTCAGTTTAATTTATGACTTGAAGTGTGTCTTTCATGTACTTTGCTTGTGGGCATTTTAGTCAAGGACAAGAAGATTGCTCAGGAAATTCTTCCTGTTCCTAAACCAACCAGGCAAAAAATGATTTGTGACAGTGCTGTAGCAAAGACCTTTAGCAGTCTTGACAGAAAGGAAAGCGGTAAAACAAACTGTTGGTTCTCCTGTACGATTTCCCCACAACAATTCCCTTGGCCCTGGTCAGCAGACAGGACATCCCTCAGTGCCCACCTCAGAGTGGCTGCTGTGGATGTTTTGATCAGCTGTCAGCGTTGCTCATCCTTGCCTGGACACCAGGATGGTCCCACTCCAGCCACTCTTTCCCCTGCTGTGACAAAGAGGGGCTTTGCAGCTCCCTGATTTGCAGTCTGTCCCAAACAGCAGTAGATTAATCATCCAGCACTGCTCTCGGTGTAAAACAGGGGTGGGACTGGGATGTTAACAGATTTGTACTTATCTGCTATCTGCATTTAATTCTTCCAGCAGCTGGTGGAGAGGAAGGGAGATGAAAAGAAGTGACAGGTCTGAGTCATGTTGTGATTCGTGTCTCGGAGAGCTGACTGGTGAGTTGCCTCAAAAGACAGTCCAAAAGGTCATGGCTGAGCAAGCAGGATATTCCTGAGGCTGTTCCCAATAGGCCATTTATGTGTGTCCACCTCTGCTGGGAGTGAACAAAATGTAGTGTTTATCCTACTTTTAGAATTAGAAATTTTTCTGTCTCGCAGTTACGAGAATTATTTCCTCACAATAGACTGTTGGATTGGATCAAGGTGGAAGTTTAATTAATATTTAGCACTTTTTGTTGAGGTTATCTCTGCTTTGATATGTCTAAGTTATTACAAGAAGTTACATCCCCACTCAAGAAGAACTCTAGAAGCAGAAGCCACATTCTTTATTGCTGTGATTAAAGAAGCATTCTTGCACATCAGAGCCCTGTGAGTTATTCAATATTCTGAGGCACCCTGGCCTGGCAAAATCGCAGCTCTAGAGCAAAGGTGGCCACAATGAACAGGGCAATGCTGAGAAATGTCAAAGGGTTCATTACACAAACATGCTCTTTTATAACCCAGGCGTCTGATTCCATACTCATATAAAGTTATATATTGTTATATCCCACTGTGCCTTTGGAGGTGCCTAATCCACTAATTGCAGATGAATTCATTCATATGAATTCCTTGTTGGAGGTTTTTTAAAGACATTTTTTCCCTTCTATTATCAATATATTTTTAGGGACAGCAGCTAGAACATTTAAATGTCTGTAGTTTTCAGTTTCTGCCTGGTAAAGGAGTAAACTGTGCACACTTGGTGTCATTTATATGAAGAATAACGTTGCTTATTTGTATGTCCATGCATTTTATTCCCATAATTAGGATTCATCCATATGTCCAGGCATTTTAAGAGGTAGCATATGATTGGCAATGAGCTTTTAGTTCAGAAAGGGGTGACCAGGCAGATTTGTTTGAGCAAGCTCTGTACCCTGCAGTTCATGTTTCCATGCAAAATGCAGGGAGGGCTTTTTGAGGGGCCCGGTATGACTTGCACAGAATGAATGCACATCCTGTCTGGAGGCACATTCCAAGCCAAGGGATCAAGAGCCTGTGCTCATGATGTCCAGCAGAGTTCTGGCTTGGAGACAAAGGGACACAGGGTAGTGATGCTGAAGGTGAGTGCAAAGTTTGGCCGTCCCTGGAAGGCAGGTCAGCTCTAGAAGCTGAATGCAACAGAACACTGCATTTGATCTACACTGAGACAGAACCACAGAATCCCAGAATTCGTGGGGTTGGAAAAGACCTCTGAGATCATCGAGTCCAACCTGTGACTGAACACCACCTTGTCAACCAGACCATGGCACTGAGTGTCACATGCAGTCTTTCCTTGAACACCTCCAGGGTTGGTGACCCCACCACCGCCCCAGACAGCCCATTCCAGTGCCTGATCACTCTCTCTATAAAGAACTTCTTCCTAATGTCCAATCTAAACCTCCCCTGGTGCATCCTAAGACTGTGTCCTCTTCTCCTGTCGCTGGTTGCCTGGGAGAACAGACCAACCCTCACTTGGTTAACAAAAGCTACAGAACACAGCACATTTATCCATACAGGAGGTTTTAAACATCCTGGTACCAAGTCTCAGTTTGAGCACGAATCTCTCCCCCAGGAGCGCAGCAAAAGGCAAAGCAACCAAACTAAACATCAAGAGATCGATAGTAAAAGCAAAACATAGTGGAAAAGGTCTCTCTCCATAGCAAAGCCAGGTAATTGCATAACTGTTCCAAGTGGAAGGGAAAAGGTCAACAGGCAGATGATAGGCTGGTGCTCAGAAAGCTCCTGCCTAGCAGGGGACAGCATTTCACGGTGCATTGGAAGAAAAGTGAATGAGTATGCAAAAGTGACTAAGAAAATGCCAAACTGCCTGAGAAGGGCTGGGTAAGACTGTCCCATAACGACACACAGTGTCAGGGTGAGAGACACCCTCTAAACTGCAGGACATCTGAGGCAGCACCAAACTCAGCAGAGTGTTGGGAACAATGTCAAATTTAACAATGAAGTTGTAGCAGATGGCAGAAGAGGGAGTCAAGGCCAGGACTTGGCAGAAAGAGGGAAAATGTTAGCCATCAGCCTGTTTGGATAGCAGCAGGAGGGATGAGATATATGAGCAACCTGGAGGACGAGCAGGACACTCACCAGAATGAAAGCACAGCAGTGAGAAGAGAAGGACTGTGCAGTGGAAGGCAGGTTTGAAGACCACAATATGCTAAAAAGTATAGAGCTGCCTTGTATCAGAGACCACTTTCACAGGTCTATATGAACTCTCTGGCCTCAGCAGGGGGGCAAAATAAAAGAGAAATTCTTCAAAGGAAAAATGCTATAAATCTGGGAACTTAAATGGGAATGGAGCTGCAAGAGGAAAAAGGCTCAGCAGTAGCATAAAGACTGCCTGGTAATATTTCCAAGCTCACAGCTGATCATGAATATTTCCTCTTTTCAACCCTTTCCTTGACTGAGTTTTGGCTGGGGAAAAAGTCCTTTCTGTTCTCAGCATCTTGCAAGGTCTCAGGTAGGGAACATCCCACCTCTCCACTTGAAGTCTAAGGTTGTTTGCATCTTCAGACATCTTCTTTCCTCCACCATGTGCTCACTGATAGCCTCCAAGTCATTCAGGTTTCACAGACCCCTTCTATTCTGTGTAAGTTAATGCAACACCCATAGCACAGAACAGATTTGCATGATTTGATAGATACAGATATAGAGCACTCAGTTAAAATAGTCCTGCCAAATGTGAATTGTTTGGCAGGTAGAATATAATTATTTCAAGCCTCTGCTCCGTCTTTAAATAGGCCTCACGCTCTTGATTCAGATGTCTGATAAAAAAATAAAAGATAATGTAAAAATTAAAAAACCCCATCAGATACTGTTAATATCCCAAGGGATAATGAAGGCACAGGTCCTTTGGGTTGCTCCCCCCTGTGGGACTGGGGGCTGTAGGGTGAGTAGGATGTCTGGGGTAGGATCACTGTCTGCTGGGCTGCACTGTGACAGAACGTCCTTGGCTCTCAAGGAAGGTGAGAGTTTGATCCCGAGCAAATCCCGGACATTAAAATCCTCAGATGGAGCCATTTGTGTAGTAACAGCTAAATTATAGCCCAGGCACCGCGTGGAACCAAATTAGGGCCCCGTGTGATGTATTTACTTGGGCAATTTCACTTAACCTTGCCATCTTTTAATTGCTTTTATATCTTGATTTAGTAATTTCTGATTTTTTTTTATAGGCCATTTATTGAGAAAGACCACAAGAGACCTGAACTGAGTAATTTTCTGTTTCTGCAGTTTTGTGCTGTAATAACAACAGAATCATCTGTACACACATTCTTTGAACAGCAAATATGTGTATCTGCAGTGGCTTGGATGTTTATTATCTTTGTAGCAGTTCATTTGCAGGACACAGTACCACCTTTGCAAGAAACTCAATTGACTTGCAGCCAAACCAGTGACTTTGGTTACTTTTTAATTTTATAAGAAAGCTGTTAAATTTTAAAGAGACAAAACATGCAGAAATGATGCAGTAAATACTTAAAATAGCAATTTGTCAAGGTAAATATCTGATTATACAGTGAAATGCTGGACTGTATATTAATATTGGCCTTTAAAAGTTGTAAACAGCAATAGACTTCTAAGGAAATACACTTCACAGGAAAAATTAGGCTATATTTCAGCCACTTAGTGTCACAGAACAGATAATTGAATTCCTTGTTTTCTTGTCAATGCAGTAATATGTAGCTCTTCTCAAATGTTCATATAATCAACAGTTTTTATGCTGGTCTGCAAAATTTTTCCTTTGAAAAATGGTCTTAGTACCATTTCTTCTGTTCTTACAAGGAGAAAGTTGGGGGTTTTTTGAGTCACAGCTGACAGGTTACAAACATTCAGTATGGAAACAAAACTCACTGAAAAGATGCTGCAGGTTTGTGCTTTATTTTCATACAACATATACTGAGAAAAGTAAAAAAGAAACACAGTTTGAAAGAAATGGAGCCACTTAGCATGAAAGAAAGAAAGAAGAAAGAGAGCAAAGTTCGTCAGCACACAGCGCTCTTCACTGTGGTGACTTGTCTGGTCCTTCTTTGAAATGTGGTATCATGGTCGTGGGAGCAAAATCAGTGATCAAAGGCAGTGGTTGCCATGACTGCTGAGGCACAATTAACTCTTGGAGTGCAGGGACATGAAGCAGGGAGGCACCGATGGCAGCTGCCCACGCCAGTGCCACTGTGCTACTGGGTACAGGGGGGGCAGAGGAATCCCTCTTGTTCTGTTCAGGCTCCACAAAGTGCAGCCCAGCCCTCAAAGCGAGGAGGTTGCCAGGGATTTTCAACCACCATCTCAAATTTGGCTTCAAGTGGCCATAAAATGGAATATCCTGATGTAAATTGAAAATAGTCTCGCTGAGGTGGCAGTGGCACTCAAACAATTCCCTTCCATGCCCCTACTGTAAGAATTTTTTTTCAGCTGTTTCTTTTGTTTAATGTTTTCTGCACAGTTTTCTACAACAGTTTAGCTGCTTTATTGGCAATGAGGAGGGACATAAAATCTGTTATTGCAAGTGAGAAAGAAACATATGCTCCATGCTTAATGTGCAGCTGGAAATCATGCATTAAAATAAATTTTTTTCACATTCGAGGGGCCTTTTCTTTCCCTTCTTTTCTCTGTATCCCTAAACAATTGCTGGTACTGCCATAATGCAACAGTGTCAGGGGAAGAGATAGGAGGAATTGCTGAGGCTTTTTGGACCTTTAGCCGTGGAATGAACAAGGACATTTTCCTGTGGGGCACTCTGGAAACCAAGACACTAAACTCATCCAATAAAATAAGGATAAATGGGAGGCACAGGAGCTCTCTAAGCCAGCCTTACTACCAAGGCCTCTGGGATGGGGAGCTATGGCTTGAAAATTCAAGCACTGGCTAAAGGGGGTGTTTGACGAAGAGCCTTTAATCCTGTAGGGGAGTGAACTTCTGTGCTGACTGTCCTCCAAAAAACCACTGCTGTGCACTGCCTGCTGCTGGAGTCAGCCACTGGATGCCTCCACTGCCACCCCAGCCTGATTTAGGGACCCTCAGCACTTGTCACATCACCCCATGCACATGCCCTTCTCCTCTTTGCTCCCAAATCTTGTCTGGGCTCAGAATCACATGGGTGATTGCAACTAGGTATTTCCCAGTTAATTAGCAACAAACTGATAATCAGCTCTGAGTCTTCAATGCTCGGACCTGCACGGGTTTTCTCGCTCTGTAATTTGCTAAATATTCAGCAGTAACAATCTTTCGATTTAACACCAAAATACTACACCCCGACACTGTCCAGACAGAAGCCAGTGAGACAGGAATAAAACAAACAACTGAGCTGCAACATGAAAAGGAGGTGATGAGCAGGACCCAGGACAAAAGCCTGGACAGGACAATACAGGGATAGATAATCCTGAGTCACTTCTACTTTTTCACGGTGCTTTGTTGCCACCCGATGGCCTCATGCAAGATTGCAAGAATGAAATTTAAGAAAATATATTCTTTAAGAAAGAGATGTCTTGCATTTCATTAGATCCACTGAGAGCCTTAAAAAAAGCTTCTCAGATCAATGTCTTTTCATGCCCTGCTAACACAAATCTCTGCTTCAGAGGTAATAAATTACTTTTTTTCCCCCCAAAGTGACAGCCACAATTGCAATATACAAAAAAACTATATTTTATTTGTATTTAGAAGGAATTTCTGGTGTCTTTGGCAATGTCTTTCCTTAAGAGGACGGGATATCTGGAGGATAGTGATGTTGTCAGGCCTGGAATCATCACTACCATGACAATGCTGTAATGCTTGATCCATACATCCTGATATTCCTCCATTAGCTGTTTACCCCTCAGCCTGGCCCTCCTGACCACAGAAGATCATTTGCCTTGTGTGACACAGTCAATGTCCTGCTGTTGAACCCCAGGGGTGCCCAGCAGGCACCCTGGGCAATCCTGACCATGATCTGCTCTTACTTTTGTCCCTTTTTATTTCTTCTCCTATTTCTTGAGCCTACCCTTCTCAATCTTTTCCCTGTTTTCCTGCACTTCCTCTCACTGAAACAGTTAATTCCTAATTATATTTTTTCTGAAGGTCCTAGTTTTTCCTTCACTCATACACAGCTTTCCTATTTTTGACTGGGTGATCGTGGACCTATACATTGTTAGTGACACTGCTGCTCTTGCAAAGGTCTGCACCCAAAATGTTCTCATCACTCCCTGCAACCAGCTCTGAAGTCTGGATGTTTCTCACATCACTTGCTCCTAAGTACTGGTGAAATCCAGTCATCCCTCATGGCACTGTCTGTAAGTTTTGGTGGCACCATACATTGTTATCTGTCACACGCAGCAATTCAGGATTCCGTCACTGCCAACACCCTTTCCAATGAGTGTCACCTCAGCTCAAGGCCTGCAGCACTAAAAACATTTTTTTCCCTGCTCATCCCAGCTGGTTTTGCAATGTAAGAAGCTCTTACTAAGGCAAAACACTGAGGCTGAAATGGTTTGGAACTAAGGCACTGGGCTCCAAATGCATTGCTCTGGTGAAATCCTGGTGGGTGAAGGGTGAGCTCTGCCTTGGGACCACCCATGTGAGAAAGGGAACCGAGTTACCTCATGTCTGCTCCTGGGTAAGGATGTGAAGGGGAGGCATAGAACTGGCAGCTGTCACCTCTACTTGCTTTTGATGCAGATGGATGAAGATGCTGCAAAGAGGCTGTTTGTTTTCTGGGCTGCTCTAAAGTGTTTCTTGTAGCCACAGTCGGAGAACTTCTTCTGAGGGCATCACAACCACTGTCAGATCACACTGCTCAGCCTCTTCACTGCCACACAGGATCAACTGGGTGGAGGGCTCTGATACTTTCTGCAAAACAAATGCACTCACTCAAACACCCTCAGGCTGATGAGCTGGTCTACTTCTACTTCTGCTTTTCCTGACAAACTGTTCCTCTCATCCTTCCTGCCCAACTGCCCAGTGCTCAGGAACCCTCAGCCATCAAAGCTGCCACCTGCACTGTCACTTGAGCTGGGTGTTTAAACACACTCCTGAGGGAGCCTTTGATGTCAGGTTTCTCCTCACCAAGGAGCTGAGCAGCTCAGAGCTGGTTCCAGGGGACGTGGAGCAGTGTTGCCAATGACACAGATCTGGTTCAGGGAGCAGCTGCTCGGGCAGGGTCAGTCCATGCCTCATAAGCACCAGGAGCATCTTCCCTGCTCAGGGCTCTGTGTTGAAGGCAGTGACAGCTGTGCAGCCAGTTCAGGGCTACTGGGTCCCTGCAGCTCAACCCATCACGCTGGAATGAGCATGGCTTCCTATGTGTCTGCCTTTCCTGCCTGACCCATGCTCCTGGGAATACCCAGCACCCCAAAAACCAATAAAGCACAGTAAAAAAAGTTACCAGTGTGTCTGGCAGGACAGCAACAGGGCAGCAGGAGTACTGAAAGATTTTACTTGTTTTCCAGGTGAGGAAAGGCAGGGTTAAAGCAGCCACAGCAAAGCCAGCAGAGGAGATGAGGGCAGTAACCAGCCACATGGATGTGTCACCTGGAAATAACAGAAGCAGCAAAACAAAACTTCTCAGAGACACTGTGAGGACAAACACTCACTGCAGTCAGCCTGCACCCATCCTGGTGAGATCCCTCACTGACACACTCCAGGAAAGGATACCTGTGCCAGTGCAGGGGGCTGCACTCACGAGTCTCCCTTTTTTACCCCTCCCAAGGAACAAATGGGCACACTTGCAAACAAGGCAGGAGATATGGGGTGGAAATAAAGGAGGATCTACTGGGTGTCCTTGGACATGACTACACCAGAGGAATAGGAAGCAGGGCTGGCTCTCACCCTGGGCTCTCACACACTGGGTCTGGCTGAAGCTGCTGCTCCTGTTGATGGCCTCGACGTACGACTGAGCCTTTGCACAGTACTCAGCTCCTGCCTCCATGGTGTCCAGGTGAACCACAGAGCTGACCTCTCTCACCAGCTTCTGCTGCATCTGCCACAGAATCAGCAGAGAAAGCATCAGGACACAAGGTAAGAACCTGTTTTGGAACAGAAGCCCTGCCATAATGCTGCCCAGACTTTACCGGGAGAAAGGAAGGAGCAGCAGGAGGTGTCAGTGAGGACTCTGTCAGTAAGGGAAGAAAGGGACAGCAAACAAGGAAGCACAGTGGAGTGCAGAGTGAGACCACACACATCTGGAAGGTTAGAAGGGGATGGAAAGAAGAAGCTGTAAACCAGAGGCATAATGTTGATGTTGGACCTCAACACTAGACTGTAACCTACTCCCCTGGTGTAAGGGCTCAGTGACTAAGGTCCTGCCTGATCTGAGTGTTGTGCTGTGCGTGAGGAATACCTGCCTTCTGCTTTCTTTCAACAGTTGAGGTACCTGGGGGGACTCCTCTTCCCAGAGAAGGAAATGTGGAAGGAACAGACAAGCTTCTCCACGAGGGTAAGAGCAGCCCAGTGGTATGTGCACAGTGATTTTGCACACACCAGCTCCAGGCAGGTCCTCCAGCCTCCCAGCAGGAGCTTGGACTGGAAAACGAGCCTTGGGCAGTGTCTGTGTGATCTGTCTCTGAGGGCTCTCTCTCATTACCCAAAGCCCAAGGGTAACACTCACCCTGCTTTCCTGGCCCTTCTTCCAGTAGAGAACACAGAACTGAAAGGCAGGCCCCATGTCTTCCAGCTCCACTAGTAAATGATACCCATCTGCTATGACCTTCATCACAGGGGGGGTGAGGGAAGCTGCCAACACAGAGAGAGCACCATTATCACATCAGAGGCAACCTTTAAAACCCTCCTCTTTTTCCCAGTCTGGAGAGGAAGAGAAGCTGCCATCACAAGTACAGTAACAGTAATGTGGAATAACAGCTGGTTGCTTCAGTGGGGCAGAAACCCCTCTGCTCTACCTCCCAGGATGTGTAGATGCAGTAAGAGACTTCCAGCAGGAGAAGGACCATGACGAGCATTTCAAACAGGAGCTTGGCAAGAGCTGAGTTGCACAGAACTTGAAAGGTTTTGAATTTTCTCCAGCAGAGGAACTGTCTGGCCTGAGGGCCCCACGTGACCGACTGCAGCAGAACCAGCTGGGCAGCCAGAAGCAGAGACACCAGATCAGCCCAGCTCCTCTGCTCCTGGGCATTAGCTCAGCACTAACATGCAGAACAGGAGCTGAGAAGCCACTGTTTTTTTTCATGGGAATTTTGGCAGTTATTCAAAGGTGAAGGAAAAAGCATTATGAGCCTCAGGATAACTCTGGCATTTCACATGAATCCTGATTTTCTTTTAGGGTCTACATGGTTTTATGTAGACTTGGGCTGATGATCTGCTGTGGCTTAATTTTTTGTAAATTTATGCAAGTGAATCTGTAGGTGATTTGCTTCCTGCTTACTTTGGTATTCAAAGCTTGGTTTTGCCTGGAATTCTGCTGGGAGGAATATTAGTGAAATAATGAGAATCGGTCAAGTATAGATGAAACTACACACTGTACATTTGTGAACTGGGAATCAAGACAAGCCAGAGATCATCTCTGCACTGCTTATCTATGCCATTATTTAGCACTCTGCTATAGCTAAAACCAGTTTCAACCTCCCTGCTTTCAAGAAAGGAAGGAAAGCAGTGCATAGTCCCACACAGAAGAGATGTTCTTAATAGAATTTGCTTTTACATCCAGAGAACTGCCATAAGTACTGAGCAATATGAAAACATAAAAGCCAAGTATGTTTATGATGGATGTGCCACAAATGGGAGGCCCAGAAATCTACTTGTACTTTTAAAATGAAAGCTGAAATTTTGCTTAACACTATGCCTCAAAATTAAAACAGAAAATTGATAAGGTTATTTGGAAGTTAAAACCAAATATTGAGCAACAAAGGGGCATTGCAAGATGCAACTACTAATCAAGTAAGAGCATTTCTTTTTAGCTCTGTGCTGGCACACTGGATACCAACTAACTATTTGAATTCTGATAAATGAAGGAGTGAGAACTGACTTAAATTGTTAGTTTTAAGATCTTTTCAAAGCGTTTTCCATATGTCATCATACTTTATGTGATTCTACACCTACGCCTCTGACACTGGAGCTCCTCAGCCTGGAAGCACTGTGGGCTGTGCTGGTGCCCTGACTGTCTAGGAACCCCATACACAACCTGTGGGCTGTGTTTGGATTCCTGAGCTCCTCTCAGACCCCATGCCAGGTTTCCTAAGACATGTGAAAGCAGAGACAAGGGAAAGCAAGCAGTAAAAATGCAGAAGGACAAGAACTTAGAGCGACTTTTCCTTCTCTTTTTAACCTTTGTCGTATTTACATTGCATCCCATTGCAAGCTGTATCCTCTAACTTTCACAGCTTAGCCAGAGGATTGTATTGAGGTCCCTGAGGCACAGAACCAAGCTGTCAAATACTTCACTGAACTGTGAGAAAGCTGCTGCTTTTCTCATGTCAGTCTCAGGAATGTCCTTCCCCTCTCTCTGCCTCACACTGTGGTCTGTGGCTCAACTCTGTGCCACCAGGGCTCCTGGAAAAGGGAGGGATTTTTCAGCTAAGGCACTATCTAGAACAATCTTCCACACCAAGTGACACATTCACCAACTTAGGTGACACTTCTGATGCTGCTCTGCTGAGAGTTCTGTATGAACGAGGACTGCTCACTCATGAAGTAGTGGATAACTTCCAAAGGCTGATGAAGGTTTAATATCAGCTCTGGTCTAGGACAGGCATTTTCTCCCCTGGCTAGACCTGATGACTGCTGCCCATCCCAGTCTGAGAGTTACAGTGGAATAGTCACCTCAACAGAGGTTTTCCACCATAAGTTTTTATTGCAGAAAGCAGTTGAATACATGGCAGAGAACAGAGGTAATGATTCCAGAGAAACCCTGGAAATAGTACACTAATTTTAGGCTACTTCATGATCCTTAGGTTGAGCTGGGCCTCAGGCTTTGCAGGAGTTGAAAGGAGATGGAGAAAATACCCTGCATTGCTAGAATGAGGGCAATTATGTGGTTTCTATTTTTCTTTCCTCTTCTGAGATTAGTTCATATATCTGACAACATGGGAGGAGGGAGTTGGATTTTCAGGACAGCATAGGGCAGACACAGGGTGACATGGCTGTTTTCTAGAGTGAATGCTCCCATAGGATCAGGCTCTGGGCCCTTAGAAGTGACTAGATGACATGGATTAGTTGGCAGCTATCCTAGTTGATCACAACTCTTTGAAATCAGGAGCAGGAACAACCAGCTTGCCAGAAGAAATGCCTGCAGTTACCTTGGCTGTCTTTGAAACCCTTCAAATTCAAGCCCTGGTGTATTTGGCCCTGCCTCCTGTCCGAGGACACAGCATGGCTCTCTAGGAGTGAAACATCCCAGCACAGCATGAGAGGAGCTGAGAAGCAGGATGTGCTCTGTGGATATCTGGGCTTTGTGTGGCAGGCACCACACACAGAATCAGCGAGGTTAGAAAAGAGCTCTGACATCATCGAGTCCAACCTTAGACCCCACACCACCTTGTCACCCAGACCATGGGACCAAGTCTAGTGACTCCACCTCCCTGGGCAGCCCATTCCAATGCCAAATCACTCGCTTTGTAAAGAACTTCTTCCTAATGTCCAACTTAAACCTCCCCTTGCACAGCTTAAGATCGTGACCTCTTGTCCTGCTGCTGGTTGTCTGGGAGAAGAGACTGATGCCCACTTGGGTACAGCCTCCTGTTAGGGAGTGGTGGAGAGTGATGAGATCTCTCCTGAGCCTCCTCTTCTCCAGGCTCAACAACCCCAGCTCCTGAGGGATCCCCCACTACCAAACTCTGAGAAGCTGACACGAACCACGCAGCTTAAGCCGATGATGGGACTCACTGGTGTTGCGATTGAAGAAGCCTTTCAGGGTGCCCCACTCTGACCTCCTGGCACCAAGAGCTGCCCTCACCCTCAGGTTATAGGCCACGGTGGCTGAGATGTCCTCTGTGATGTTACACAGCGTGGCTGTGATGAGGGAGCACTCGGAGATGGGGATCCAGCTCTCGTTGGCGTACACTCGCTCATACTCCCTGAGGAGGAAAGAAAGCACACGGGCAACAGTGTGACAGGAGATGTATCTGTGACAGGAGATGTATCTGTGACAGGGCTAAGGCTGCTTGTTAGTCCTTCCCAGGTAAAACCAGTACTGGGATGTGCTGGAACACCAGGAGTGTATGAAAGCAGTATGGGTGTGTTTTAGATTTATCTAGAGAACATCTCCCAGCCTGCTCATGAGCCAAATGCAGCTCGGTGTTGTGGGAGGTGGGGAGAGCCAACGCAGTGTCGGTGCATCACATCCGGCCCACTCATTTGACTTGATCCTTCCTGGAACCCCAGAATTCCAAAGCCATACTGTAATACGAGTCATAGCTCAAGATGTATCAGAAACCTTTTGTGATGTGTGTTAAATGTTTAAAAGATTAACACTGAATAAATCTCAAAAGCTTTCTACTTCTACATAAACTTTGGCTGATCTTCCTAACTTTTGAATTCTTTGGATAAGGGAGATTTCTTATGTGGAATCAATGCACACCTTGGATTACTCAGGTATTGATGAACCTGTAAACAGTCTCAGAATTGGAGTAAAAGGAATTCCCCCCCCACTTGTGATTAGCAGTCCTGAAGTATCAAACTTCTCTTAGGCTTGTGAGCTGAACAGTGCTCAAAACACAAAAAAAAAAAAAAAAAAAGAAAAAAAAGTAGGACTTTAAGTGTAGATAAGCAGTGTTCAAAGAGCAAACAAGAAGACAAAACCAGAAGTTACCCCTGAAACTCAACTGAGTATCTCACAGTTTCTCCCTGGATGATCACAGGACTCCAAGTTAAGAAGTGTTTCATGTTGGTAGAAAGAATGGAGATGTTCTGCGGTGCTGTCAGCAAAGCTTCTTCACCTAAAATTCCCAGTAAAAGAGAGAAAAAAATTGAATGCACTAGGAAAAAAAACCAGCTTAGAACAATAGTACAAAACAGTGTTTTGCATCAGAAATACACACTCTTCATTTCACTACTGTCACTTCAGTATTTGAAAGTATTTTGCAAAGAAGAAGAAGTGACAACCAAAGAGCAAATGACAGAGCAGTCAGGCTGGCACTGTGTGCAGAAAGGCAAAGGTGCCTTTTCTTTATTCCAGAGGTTTTTATTGTATCAGTGAAACTGTGAGAAAAGGTCAAGCCATCCAATTCTATTTAATGAAGTCAAGTAAAAGATGCACTCTCTAAACGGTTCTAATGAATACCGTGGTTCTGAATGTGCAATTTCTCTCCAGGTTGGATTGGAGACTGAGGAAGATCCTGGCTCTGCTACAGCTCCCTTCATGTTGCAGGATTCTAATAATGTAAGTGCTTGTAGGCTGCAAAGTACCTCTTAATAGAATAAACTTACTCAATGCTCTATAAATGAAATTATTACATTACTCTGAGATCATCAAAGCATGGGATGGTACCCACAGTGGAGTTAATTTTATCCTGTGGTATCTTGATGTAAAATCCTCAGCAGTGTTTGGATCAGAGCACAGAAAGGAGGATTCCCCATGGGAAAATCCTGCACTACCCTATGGGAACAGACTTATCTCTGTTCTGCTGCTCTCCTGTCCCAGGACAATCATGTTCTCTCTGCCCAGCAGGGAATGGTTCCCAAGGAACCTCTGGAAGGCAGGAATGGGTGGAGTAGTTTCTACCAACCCAGTGTAGCAATGGCAAACACACTCCCCAAAACAAGGTAACTGTTCTGTCCCAATATGTTACCTAAAGATTATTCTTTTACTCAATTATTTCACTTGACAGGTTTATAGTCCAATAGTCTTTGCCATTAAAAAGGGCGTCTTCTTTTGAGCCATGTTTGCAAAGTTAAACCAGTTAATGTCAGTTGTTCTACCCAGGATCAAAATCAAGTTGACAAGTCCCTGAGCAATGTTTTCATGACAATTGTTCTTTTAAAGCATTGGAACAATGTCTGTCTTCTTTCTGCCCCTAGAATATTCGCTGTATATATATATATCTTTATAAAATCACTAATGATATAGGGAACCTTGTTGCCAACTTTTTTACGATTTTCAACATGTTATACAGATCTGTTGACACAACTGTCAGCTGTTCTTTGAAGTAAAATCCAGGTATTTCTGGGATGAGAAGTTTTCTTGCCGTTTAGAGACCAGAGGAGTCACTCTCTGCCATATCAGCAGTTCTGTCACTTCTGGCTGGCTGAGGCTTCATATGTGTCAAGGCACTTTTTAATCTTTAAAAAAAAAAATCCTTAGTGATGTCAAACTGCAGCTTAACCACCCATTTTTTCTCTTGTGATCTCCATGCTTCTCAACATTTAGAGTGTTTGCTGCTTTTCTTTGTATTCTTGGTTCCTGTGTTAATTTTGGGAGCTGGCTTACCTAAGTGTGTGAATTACATAACAATCCTCATTTACATGATCAGACACTGGTTTTCCACATGACTCATGCACACAATGAAGTTTTCCAGGTCTGAACAGGGGTGAACTGCACAGGAGTGTTTGTGTTTCCTAATTTTTTAAGTCCTTGACTTCAGGACTTTTTGGATATATATATATTTGTATTCAACAGTACTAAACCCTGTCTTATTAAACTGTCCAGAAACCTATTTTAAAGGAAGATAGTTCTGAATTGGACTTTGGTTTTTAATGGCCCAAAGGTTATTTCATAGCTGCTTGGAACCAGTTTTCCTTCCCAGACTATGCTTACCTTAGTCCACTGTTATCCTGGCAAAACCAGTGACTCTTCTACTGGCACAGTGAGACCTGTCACCTCGTTTCAGCTGAACCACAAAAGTTCACATCCAGAAACTAAGGTTTCTTTCTTCCTTTCACTAGGAAAAACTCTGTACCTAATGCCAATGCATGAGTCTGTATAAAAGAAGTTCATTGGTTTAAGTTTCTGAAACTTGCTGAAAGTTAGGTTTGGAAGAGAGGTTCATGCTTTTCTAAAATACTTTTGATCTAGACATAATGCATCCTGTGTCATATCCAAACAAATTATATTCATGGTTTCTCCAACCCATCTGTTGCAACAGCCCACAAAACAATTGTAGCAAATACAAGTTTAGCACTGGGAGAAAAGACAGTTCTAAGTTATATAAACAGAGAAAGCACCAAGTAAAAACAGGGAAGTACGAAAATAATACATTAACTCTGGTCTATGCATTTAGAAGGAAAAAAGAGACAATCATTAAAAAAGTGCAGGGGACAACTGGACAGAGAGCACAGGCAGGACTCAGAGGGCTGAGAGCCCAGGGCTGCACATTTCCATCTGATTTTGGATTCCCAAGCAGTACGGAAATAGCCTCACAGGAAAAGCCAAACTCCAGTCTTTCAAGCCATACTGACTCTTACCCCAATATCTCCAGTCATGCCAAAGAGAGACGTGTCCAGATTTTCTCTGTAAATAGCATTTTTGCCTCCTACCCTCTCAGCAGTACATTTGTTACACAAAGAATATATTTCCACTTAGAACGGTGATGACCCTTTTTGTATAATATTTTTATCCTCCTCTTGTTAAACATAAAGAATTTACAATTAAAAAAATTCATGATGAAGTCCAATACATTTCTCTCTCTTACTTTTCACTTTAAAATGTCTTAAATAAACCCTGACAAAATTCCATTGCTCTGGGATAGATTTTGATATCCTTCTTGCTTTGCGAATGCAGAACACAATAATGTTTCATCATTACTTCATCACTGCTATTACCACTACTTACTGTTAAGTGCATGTGAACACTGCAAAAATATTAATACAATTACCTCTTTATTCATCATATCCTCTCCTTTCAGGGGCTCAACAACACAAGAAGAAACAGTAACTCTGGAATTGGTGTTACATGGTGTCCAGAATTGCTTTATCCCGTCTCCACTTTTCCTGGTATGTCCCTTAAAATTTTATTTATAGGGCTGAGAAACCCTTCCTCACTGCTGTGCTAATAAGCACTGGATTTTTAACTTTCAAGTGTTGTATCATTTAATCTCCTTTTGCCAATCTGGAGGACACCAATTACCCCAGCTTCTTGTATCTTGGAGCATGATCTGCCTCTCCATTTGAGGAAATATCAGTGAAGGGGAATCTGACAAGGGAATTCTGAATTCTGAATATTGGGAACAAGAAAATAATGTCTATAACATCCCAAGAAGATAAAGGAATTTCTTTGTAAGCCAAATGTTGAAAATGAAAGCCAGGCATCCTTAACTCCTAGTAGTTTCTGTAGTCAGCAATTAAGGACTATAAATAATAAAGAAGATGTTAAATTTTTTCTGAGGTAGAGAAAAAATGGAGCGAGAAACAACCTGAATGTTGTTGACACACCCTAAGATGGCACATTTAAGACAGAACTTGGCAAAACCCAAGCACACTGGCAAACCATGTTGCTTTCTAGGGGACTGACCATCAAAAGTACTGAAATGTAGTCAGAAGATCTGAGGCCAAACCCCTTCTAGATGTGTTTGATGTCCAGCATTTACGTGGAGAAGCAGACTACAAATTGCAGAACCTCCTTCCAGGGTAAAGGAGACCCTCAGTGAATCATTTTGAGCTAATCATTAGCACTTTATATCCTTCTTCTCTGACCCTGCATCCACTCCACAGGCAGGGCATCCCTGTGCTCAAAGTTATCAGCATTAAAAGAAAAACTGAGGGTTCAGCTTCTCACAGAACAGCGAAAGAACAGAGACAAATACAGCATTATTTAAATTCCTTCAAACTGAAATTTCCCTTTAGAGTTCAGAATTGACCTGTAGAACACAGAATTTACAGATTGTTTTTTCATTTGCTCATTCTAATATAAATTTTAGAAAAAGAATTAAAATTCAAGGTCACCTGACCTGATACTCTTTGGCTTAAGTACTGCAGAGGCATGTTTAACAAAAGGACAAAAGACTTTGTGACTCAGAAACCCTGTCTTCTGCCTTAACTGGAGATATTTTAGTCATTTACCTGTGAGATGTGGTGCAATCAGGGTGCAGAGGAAGAAGCAGATGAGCTTTAGTGACATTTTGCTCGTGTTTGTCGCCTTTTCCCACGTTCATATCCCGCTACACAGCTCAGGAATTTCCCCTCCTGGACAGGGAGCCCTGTTCAAGTCTGCCATGGTGGGCACGAGGTGGAGTTCCAGGGGAGTGTGACAAACACCTCCTGTCTCACAAACCCCTCCTGTCTCACAAACCCCGGGAGGGTGGAGTTCCAGGGAGTGCCCCGATAATCTGCTGCCAGCATTTCTTTACAGCTCTGCGCAACTTCCAACTGGATGGTGTAACTCTTTCATTAGCAATTATATGTGTTAAACAAAGGCATTATGAGGAGGAAACAGGACACTTTGGATATGTCCATATAGCTGTAAATGCTCACTTTTCTGCTCAGCCCCAAACTACACAAGTCCTGATGCTTCCAAGCACCAGGAACGTTCCCCCATATTACAGGGGCATGTCTTATGTCCTTGCACAAAGCACTTTGTGCCTCGGGGCTGGCACAAGGGGCTTGTGTTCTCCAACTTATCTTCAAATACTGCTTTTATGATGGCTGTGTTGGGTGTGTGCTGAGGAGGACATATCCCAAGGTTTTCTCATCTTCCAAAGTCCATTGCTCTCCATCTCACCTTGAGGGAAGGCAGGATCTTCAGCTGGAGGTAGCTCTGACACCTTTGGAGAACCCCAAATCTCCCACAGGCTCCAAGGCTGCAGCAGCAGCTGTCTTTGTGCTTGTGAGGTTGGTTTCTTCAACCTCAAGGCCAGGGGAAAGCCAAAGTTTAGGTGGAAGCTTCTTATGTTCTGCAAAGGGTCATGTAAATGAAATGAAATTCGGACCGTACAGAAAACATGAGGAAAAAGCCAAATCCCACCAAATGATTTCAGCCCTGATGAAAGTGAGTGTAAGAAACCTCACTCCTAAACCCCTTCCTTGTTCTTACAGTTTGTCACCTCAGAAGGTGCTTTTCATTTCTTTAAGAAATGATTTCTGATACCTTTTAATAGCAAATACATGACTGCTGTTCTCAGTGGTGAACTGAAGGGATCCGTCAAAACATGTTTAGTACATGTTTTCCAAGGAAAGAAGGGATTTTTTTATTTATGAAAGAATAAAATTTGTATTCAGTTAATCAAAGGTCTCCAGATTTTCAGAACTGCAGGAGCAGCACAGTCAACTAAATTCCCAAATTTGCACCTTCTCTCCGTCCTCTCTCTTCTTTCTTTCACCTCCTCCTTCTTTCTTTCTTTTCTTCCTTCCCTTGCTTTCTGTGCCCTCCCTCTCCTTTTCTCCTTTCTGTCCTCTTCCCTTCCATCATTCCTTCAATTCCCTTCTTCTTCCATTCCTACCTCCCTTCCTTCCTGCATCCCTTCCAGCCTTCCTTTCCCTTCTTCTCTCCATCTTTGGGACACATTGAAAGACATATAATTCTCTACGTTTCCCAAACATGGGAATGTTTTCCTTTCATGGTAGAAGGATGTTCTCTGAAACACCTTTTAAGTAAATTTTATCTTCTTACTCTTCATTATCCCAATCACCTTTTATCAAGTGTCTGTTTTGAGAACCAAAAGGTGGATATTGTGGTGAGTGATTCCATTATTGTTGTGAAATGAAATGTCCAAGAGGAAAGCATGGATGTGGTTAAGAGTATTAGCAATAAGATACTTGCTTTTGCTGAGAAGTAAAATAAGTATTTGCAAAAGAAAGGCAAAATTTAATTGTAAGTGGGGAAAAAACCCAGCAATCTGTTCTTTTGCTGTGCAAAGAAATTATAAATAAGGCAACGCTGAGGTCTGAGCTATTGCTCAGTTAGAGCTGGGCACCACATCTGGATCTTCACTGGGTTATTCTTGTGGTGCCATAAACATGTGGGTGTATTTTGATTAAATATTCAGACAAGAGCTGAGAAGTATCCCAAAACCCACATGATCTGTAACAAACTGTGCCTCATAACCATTCATTTTATTGCTGAAACAGATGCACAGAAAGGAGTTTGCATACAGTTTGCAAGAGATTTATTGGAACCAAGTACACAGCTGGACATATTCCTTTCCAAATGTTTCTCCCTGCCAGCCTACTTTTCATTTTCAAAGGTGGGAAAAATGGATACAGCCCCATATCAGAGTCAATCAATGATGGGTAATGAAAGGGAGAGTGAGTCTGCTGTAATAATCAGGATTGCAACTGCCCTGAGTTATCAACAGGACTCTAAAATGAAAATGGCAATAATATTATACTGTATTTGCTTCCTTGATTAGAGTCACCTAAAGTGAGGTGTCTAAAGAAAGCTTGGTGGAAGCTGAAGGTAGTGTTTATATAGGGCTAAGGTGTGCAAAACAAGAGGCTTGGAATAGAAGTGATTATTCAGATTACAACAACAATTAAAGTGAAAAAATACCTTCTGAAATTTCCTTTATTCTGGAATGCTGTATGCAAATATTTGCTTTGATAAAGATAAAAGAATTCTTTCAGTTTTACTGCTTTGTTTCAGAACTTCGTCGGTTTTACTAGTAACTTCAAATTTGATGAAATAAACATTTTGACAACTTTTCCTTATCAATTATGTCTCCATTTATGTTTCTGTGAAATATTTTAACATTATTAAGCAAGTGTTTCTAAATTTATTAAAGATAAAAGTTATTAAACATGTTTTTCTAAAGATAAGCATCTGTCTGATTAACTTTGCTTTGTGAGTCTTGCCTTGCATTTCAAGTAATTCAGGCCAGTAAGCCTGGATACTGATTCCAGTGATTTTTCAGCTGCAGATTTGTCAACTTGGATAAGAAACCTGATTTTTCATCACAAAACAGAGCACTGAACGTAGTTAAAAACTCACAGATCACTACAAGTGAAGGCAAGGGGAGGAGAGGAAAGGCAAGGGAGGGAGAGGCAAGGCAAGGCAGAGAAAGGGAGGGGGCAAAGCAAGACAGGCCTTACCCTGTCTACTCCTTCTTTGCCTTGCCTTGCCTTGCCTGTCCCCTCTTTCCTTGCCTTTCTCTGCCTCAACCTCCCTTCCCACGCCTTGCCCTGCCTAACCCTGCCTTGCCTTGCTGTGCCTTGCCTTGCCTTGCCTACTGCCCCTTGCTTTACCTTGCCCTGCCTGCTTCTCCCTTGTCTTGCTTCACCTTGCTCTGCCTAGCCCTGCTTTCCCTTGCCTTGCCCTGCTTGCCTGCCCCACCCCTTCCCTTCCCCTGCTTACCCCTGCCTTGCCTTGCCTTGCCTTGCTCTGCCTTGCCTTGCCTGCCCCTCCATTGAGTTGCCCTGCCTATCCCTGCCTTGCCTTGCCTTGCCCTGCTTGCCTGTCCCACCCTTTCTCTTCCCCTGCCTACCCTTTCCTTGCCTTGCCTTGCCTTGCTTTCTCTTCCCTTGACTTTTTCCCTACCTTATCTCCCCCTCCCTTGGCAGGGAAAGAAGGCAAAGCAAGGCAAGGGAGGGGGAGGCAAGAGGGGGACCAGAACTGGAACTGGATCAGTAAGACACTCCAGGTAGTTTCTTACAGTTGCCTACTTTGGAGGCAATTTGAATTATCTTTACTCTTAGAAATCAATGCAAAATATTGCAAAACTCTTGAAATGGTCAGTTGAGCAGAGTTTACCTTTAACGTCACAGTCACTGTGCTCAGGAGACAGACAGAGATGTGGTTCTCTTTTTAAATTTCACTAATACAGTTTGGGTGATACTCAAAATCTACATCCAGAAAAAAAAAGAGGCTGTGGCTGCCCTTGACATGCTGCTGCAAGGCAGCCACCAGCTCAGCCTTGCCAGGAAAGAGGGAGAATGGGATAGAGAAACAATTGGCAGAATATGTAAGCAGAGTTGAACTTGTGGTATATTTAATAAAAAAGAAGACTCTGAAAAATAAAATTGATTTAACACTTGGTCAGACTTGGCTTTGCAAGTGAAGATCAGCAAAAGACAAAGACATACTGAGAAACTGTGCAATTTGCCACAGAGTTTTGAGAATTTTTGTTGCTGCTCATGAGTTAAAAAAGCTGCCTCTACCAGGAAAATGAAAAATTGACTGCCCTAAAGGCCTGTGAGTGTAGTTCTGTTTTCAGTGTGTGTGAGTGAACAGGGGAATTCTAAAATGGGTCATGACATTTGCCAAATGTATTTGCAATAATGATCATTCTGTTTGTAAAATGAAGGAAAGAGCAGTAATGCAATAGGTAAGGAAAACAACTATTTGCTACTGTGCTGAAAAAAAAAAATGCTGCTCTAAACCCAGGAGGACATTTAGAAATATCAAAGCAAAATATGTAAATCTGACTGGTTTGTTTACACCCTCAGTAAATCACAGCGGGTTTAACTGGGTTATTCTTTATATACAGGTGAGTGGCAAGCACAGAACTGGTTAAGAAAGCTTGAGAAAAACCAAGTGTGTGGGGGGAGAAGTGGTTACCAAGCAGAATGATGCAGTCAGCTGCAGGAAGAGACAACATGTATGAGAAATTTGAAAAGGAGTTGAAATATGCACTGTTAGAACTTGAAAGAGGGAACTTCCTTGGATTTGCTTATGATAAGAAACATATATAAAGGTGCAGTTGGTATCTTATAGATTCTTTCAGAGGAAAATCCTTGTAAAGTTGTGCATCAGATGTCAGGTATTCAGTCATGAAGGGTCCTGCACCCAGGGATTTTTGGGACTATTTCCAGTGTTGTAGACCAGAACAGTGTTCCTGCATAAAATATAGAGGGGTATTTTGTATATAACTTGGGAGCCTCAGGCAAATAACTTCTGTGTCTAAATGATGACAGAGACCTCTTCTCTCTGCTTGCCTTATTGGGGTAAGATGCAAGCAGGAAAAAGGCACAGTTGCAAAATGTGAACTGGAGGGCCTTGTTAGAACTTGCCAAATAAAGTAAGTTTAAAGGAAAAACGGGTAAACGTGCTTCCCAAGTGCCTTCTGGGTTTGTTCTGACATGGAACTGAAAGCTCAGTTGCTGCAATGTAAGTGGCCTGGTAAGGAATCTGCTCTCCTTCAGAGAACAGCTCACACTGCCTGGCCAAGAGCATTATTGATATTGGAGGACACCAGATTATTAAGCAGCCTCCTCTCCATTTATAACCAGAAAAGAAAGCAGAGGTTTGGCTGGCAGCTGAGAAATGCATGAAGAAATCCCACCTTAGTCCTGGAACGTTGATCTGGGCAAAAAGTACAGCTGCACTGGTTCTCCTGTGGATTATGCAAAATGATTTGGAATTAACATGGGGCTTGTATCCCTTACTGCAAATAAATAATCCTGGGGAATCCATGCCTAGTTCAATTTGAGTTGATCATGTGTAGTTATTTACAAGGAAAATGAATTGAAGGAACAGAAAAGAGAAGATCCAGGTGGCAATTTGGAAAGAAAGCTTTCAGTGTTATTTGAATGGCAACTGGACAGGGTTTTATGTAACTACCTATGACAGCCTCTTTGTTATACTTAGATATCCTGGTGGATGCCAAAACATTTGAATAACTGATTTATTTACATATGTTTTGTGGTATGCTGAAGCTTCCAATCTGTGCTAGAGCCAAAACAAATGTGAATAATTTAGAAAGGTAATTTATCTGGACCAAATCACTGAGGAAGAAATTCCCTCTGATTAGGGAGGGACTCTTGCAAGACTTGAAGCCTTGCAAAACTGACCATGTTTATAGACTGTCTGTCTTCTGGAGGCTTCTCCAGGACTTTGTTGTTACTACAGAACACTCCTTTAAGGGTTTACAAACATTGCAAAACCGTTGTGTGGGAGTGGAGGGAGAGGAAAACAATATTTTGGAGGCAGTGCTGGGCTGTCATTCTCAGGATCAGAAACATGTTTAGCAACTGCTCTTATTCCAGCTTCTTCATAGTTCCAAATCATGTGTCTCTGTACTGCACTTCAGTGGGAGAAAGGCTGACAGAAGAAAATGAATTACTAGAGGGAGAAGTACTGTATTAAAGCATAATTTTAACTACTTGAAAGAGAAATTATGGCACTACCTGAAAGAAACTGCTTGCTGTAGCTAAATCTGGAAAACACCTTTAGAGCTCTTTATAGGGAAGGATTTTGATCAAGACAGACAATACACCCCTGAAAGAGCTCTTTAAATTCAGGAGTTTTGAAGGTTAATGTTGGTACAGAGCTAGAGAAACTGCAGTGCTGTGCTTTCACAGCTGCTTATGGGATTGGGCATACAGGTAATCTACAGCTTCTTCCACACTGAGACACTAAATGCAGATATTGCCTTAAATGCAAAAACAAGGAATTATGTGCTCAGTTAAATGAATGGACTCAGGAAGAGGCATTTGTGTCCTGTTTTCCTGTAATTAGGCAAGTAGCAAAACTACCTGTTTTATCCATCCAAGACTAATTGCTACTCTTTCAATGCCTCCAATTGTGTAGGTGTTAATTCACTCCTCCCCTTGACTGGCAGTGTACAACATGGACAAGAAGGGCTGCTGCTGCAGAACTCAAAATGACATTAACTGGATGCCCAATTTTATCCTTTGGTCTTTCAATGAGCATTTTCTCTATGACTATTAAGGACCAGTATGGGACACGGGATGAACAGGAGTTTCCAGATCACTGGATAAGTAGACCCTCTCAATGGGTAAGCTAAATAATTCTGTTTAAAAACAGGGTCAAAAGCCCTTTTATGTTCGTATGCTCATCACCAAACACCTGATCTCCTTTTTTAAATTATATGTAGTCCCTGAAATCAGAGTGAAACAAAACGGAACAATCACTCGTTGCTATAATGCTCACAATCCCAAAGGTTTAATTTCACATGAAGGTCTATTAACCTTGACTGAAGCTACTTTTATGTGTAGTGAATTGTGGTTGGCATCTCCCAATACATAGCAATGTATATGTGTGTGTACATATACATATATATGCATATATATATATATATATATATATATATATATATATATATATATATACACATGTGTATATGAGGGAGTGAAAGATCAAGATCAGGTGGATGATCAGGTGAATTCAGCCAGGTTGTAACACCCCTATGAAAAGTGAGCTTCAGGTGTGCAGGTTCAGGGATGTACTTGGGTGTTCTGGTCTTGGAGCCTGAGGCTGCACATACTCAATATTGACCACTTCTTCTCTTGGCACTCTGCAGAAGTGCTCCCAAAAGCCATATCAGAGGGAAACAATGGGTATTTTAAAACAGAATAACTGGATAACTTTGCACTATTGTACTGGCTCTCAGACCTGGCTGTTCACTCTGTGCTGACAGCCCATGGCTTGCATTGTGCTGCAGGATGAGTAAGAGATGCTTTATGTTCCTGTGGCTCCTGAGGTCAGGAAAGGAGCTGCTTGTGGTGTTAGAGCTGCCAGCCAGCAGGACTTTAGCTCTGCTCATCTTCAGTTTAATCTGCAGAGTTCTGCAGGCATAATTTAAAAATGTATAAATGGGGTACAGGGGTCTGGGACTTGCTGTGAAGTGGGAAACAGGGACTTGGAAGGAGCAAGTTCCTCTTGCTCAGGGATCAAACAAAACCACAAATGAATGATCTGAACTTAATACCAGAATGTTGAGGCAACAAGGGAAAAATTAAGGGAACTAATGGTTGTATCTAATCCTTGCAATTTGGTTTTTTTACAATGCACTTCAGTCTGAATCTCAAACTAAAATTTCTTTAATTATTAATTGTTTTATCATGATACGCAAAAGAGTTGATTTGCAAGGAACATCCTCTAATGCAATATTTATGTTGTTAAAAGGCTTCTGTTATAGAAAATAGCTTTTCACCCTTCTAAAAATATTATGTTACAATATACAAAGCATGGGGAGGAAGGAAAGGGAGATTAACTGTGAATAGGATGACAGTATATGGTAAATGTTCCCGGGGTCAACGAGACAATAAAGGGTCTATAAGATTTAGGAGTTGCTTCAGTCACCACTAAATGTCACTGTTGCTCCACAAAATGGCTGTAGGCACCTTATTTTGTCAAAGATAACTTCTGAAGACAGAAAGATTTAATACACACTGGTGAATGGAATTTCTGTTACACCTGGGTGAGACCTACCCCCAGCTAATCCAGCTAAGAAAGAATATTAATTTGAGAAAAACAAGCACTTTGTTAACTCTGTCCATGAGATTAAAAAATAAAGAGCTTCTTTCCCTTTTTTTCTAGAATCATAAGTACAGCAAGCCTGGTGTATCTGAAAAAGTGCTTGGTTATTTCTTTTTTGGTGAGTTCTCCCTGCCCTCCCCCCCAAAATTCGGTAGAAGCAAGAGAGGCAAAATAAAGCAGCTTTAATTGGTAGAGTGAATGCATTATGGAAATCTCTAAGAGGTACATCCAGCAATTCAGTGCCTAAAGATAACCTGGGAGTCTTGATTTTGGCAACAAGCCTAATGTATATTCTAGTGAGGATTAATATTTTCATGTTTGAAAAAAGTACATCTGGGTTGGATGAATGTTTGAATAATTCAGACTGGTCCAAGGCTCCCAAACACAATGAAAAGACACAACAGAGGTATAATTAACAAAGATACCTTCTTCCTGTAGGGCAAGATATTTATGAGTTTTGCTGTATATATAACATTTGCTTTTCGTGAATTCCATGTTAGATTTTCCAGAAACAAGGAAATGAGGAAAGAGTGCAAGTTAGAAGAAATGGCATCTAGAAGGATTTTAAGAAAAATGGAGTTAACAGGAAAGAAGTAAGCATGCTCTGAAATATTTATGCAGCTGTAGGAGCCAAACTGCAGGATTAGAAACCTCCTGGAGTTCAGAAAACATATATAAGCATTCAGCTAAGGGACAATTCTTACTAAAAATCATGTTTCTTTTCTTACCCATCTCTTCTTTTTAATGTGCTTACTTCTCAGTATGCTAACGTGAGAACTGCTTATTTGTTTTTCTGAAGTTCATCTCTCCCACTTACTGCCATTTTTTAATTACATCCTCTGTTTCTTTACAAATGAAATCAAATTGAGTGGAGTTGCAGTGGAGTCAGTCTGGTAAAAACTTCTCCCACCCGAGGTTACAGCCTGGGGCTGAAGAAATCACTGTGAGGTCACTAATGTTAATTTTTGGTAAACAAGTCTCTTATTGTTTGCAGCTCCATAGCACTCGAATACCTTTGGTAGCTGCAGGATGTGCTCATAAACAGGGGGTTACTTCTCTGATTTTCAGGAACTGAAACCAGTATCCATTTCAAGATTATAAACAACACATGACATATACTGGGACCCCAGGGGTGAGGACAGGTTGCTATTTTATAGAGCAACTTGAAAAGAAAGACTCCAAAGCCATGGAAGACCATCCACACAACACTCAGGGTAGGGGCAGGAGTGTGCCTGGGGGAGTCTGACTATTGTCAAAATCCTGTGTTTGGCCTGAAGGTCAGATATTGGCAGGTGAATATGGAAATAAACCCCATAAACACTTCCTCTTAGCCTGACGTTGGGACTCAGGATGAGAATATGGAATTTTCGAAGAAGAGAATCTTGTTTGTGCTAGTGATGTTTTTGGGAATAAAACTGAAGAATAAAAAAGAACTATGTCAGATAGCAGAGCTGTGACCAGTGAGAATAATCCACCTGGTATTCAGAATTGTATTCTAGACAATTTAGAAGATCTACTTAAAAGCAAGCCCATTAATTCTACCAAATCAGCTCAGAATTACATTTCCTATTTTAATCTGTCACATCAGTCCATATACTTCTCTTCTGATTATCACAAGTTGTTTAGATGATGAAGTGTTTCCCTTAGAAGAGTTTCTAATCCACAACAATCTCCTGGTTTCCAATCAGTTCCCTTAGTCTCTAATACCTGTTGCTCAGTAACCTTTGGCTTGAATGTTTTGCTGTTGCTATTCTTGATTGACTTCAGCTCCCAATGCTCCACAATTCCTGGAATGCCATTTTGCTACACACCACTGGAGTTTGGGAAGATCAGAAGGACTTTCTGACCTCTGCCTGACATCCATAGCTGGGAAAAAGCTGCCGTGTGGGAATAGCTGAAGTTCAACCACCTTTGTGGTTCCTCTGATTATTAAATAAAGGGGTGGAGAAGTGGAAGTGGAAGGTTGAGAGGGACAAGGTGCCAAACCCAGCACCTTCTGTTGGAACCCTACAGTACAAACACACACTTTGGAAACAGCTAATATACCACTGGCATAAACTGCAGGATTTCTTATTGCTACATGTGAGCAAGAGGAAGGGAGTGAGCACAGGCAATATACCTTGAATTATTATGTTCAAGTCAGTGGAACTGACTTCAATAAAACTTAAAATATGGTTCTGTCTCAGGCTTCTGGTCAAGGAGCCTGCTAATTATCTTCACATTTGCACAGAAGAAAAGTTAAGGCAACCTTAACTTCACTTTGAGCAAAGCCTGAACTTCTAAGGGCCAAAGTGTCAGTTTTCATTGATCTGTTCCAAAATAGCCTTGGCCACTCTGAATCAATAATGAAAGGATCCCATTTCCTCCTCGGAAGGTACAAGGAACAGTGCTGGCACAGAGAAATGTTTTGACACCCTCTTAATAAATTTAGACTTGACACAGACTCTAAAGTTTTACGATTCCTCTGGTTGTCTGGTGCTTAACCCGCCTCAGAAGTTCTGAACTATTTCTTTGACTGTTCCACATCTCTTTCCTGTGTCTCAAGGTGGAAGGAACCAGAGAGGAGACCCTTATGAACCTCCCTCCAGGAGGTTTCAGCTTTTGTCCCAACAGACCATTTTCTATACCCTGCCAGATTCTCATCTCAGATAAGAATTCCATCGCATTCAATGGCCCAAAAGTGAAATCCCTTCCACTGTTACTGTTCTGAGTGACAGTAACTCCCATGGGAAGATGAAGAACTGAAACCTTCACAGTGTTTTATTCCCATTTTAAAATAAGGCCAATAATATGGATTTTTAAAAAAATTGTGATCCTGCTCATTATGAATAATCATCTCTCTACAGTTTATACTGACTTACAACCAGAATTACACCTTTCTTACAAAAGGTCTCAGGTGATATCTAAGGGAACCTGCTAAGAAAATATATAAATTCAGTGATCTTTAACATAAAGTTCATTGTTCTAAGGATTGGAGAAACTATGGACCTTCAAAATGCTTTTACTTGGAAAATTTCTTTTTACAGCTTAAGGTGTCTATATTGACTGGAGTTCTAGAAGTGCAGCACAAAATGTATCCTTCCAAAGTCTCCCACTGTAGTCTATTATTATATATAATCTATTATTATTATCCAAGGCCTTTGTGCATTCTACATCATCAGAGCAATGCTCTTTGATGACTACTGAGTACTTTTATAAATTATTCATACATCTTTTTATATCACCTACTGTGGCATCAGCTAGGGACAAACAAATATTACAAACATGGCCCCAATAAAAACAGAATGTATAATCAGTCTCTAAAAATTCTGTATATTCTGCCAAGTCCTGCACATCACTGCAGAATATTAACAGCCACTGGATCCCTCTGGTTTGAGGGTCCCCTTCCATAAAAAAAACCCCAGGTTGCTAAATATTATGTGACAAACTGCAGCCCATTTTCTACTTTCCTAGATGTGATTGATTCCTTTTGAACACAGGGTTTCTTTTTTGAGTTTTGGTTGCTTTTTTTTTTTCTATTTTAATATTAGATTTTTAAATGTTATGGACGGTTTGTTTTGTTAGTGATAAATAATAAAGATTTTGAGACAGAGATGGAACAGCAAAGCACACAAAATCTTGAATGAAGGTATGCTGATGCCATCACTACTGCATTTTCAGTAGGGTGAGAGACTTAAGGGAAAGTAAAATAAGGATTCGTGGATGTTGTGAAGAAGTGCTCCAGTATGCTGATAGTACTTCATTAGTACAGACTCCAATCTGTATTTTTTTTACCAGAAGGATGGACACTCAGCCTTGGTTCTATACTGTATTGTCATCCTTGGACTACATATTGACACCTACATATCAGAGGAAGCTGCAAAGATTTTTGAAAGCAGTTTAGAATTGCCTTACATATTGAAAAAAATAATCTAAAAATTATAAAATGAAGCAGGGGTGAATAAAAAATAAAGAGCACTATAAGATTAGTCAGCTGCATGGCTAAAAGATGGAAAAAGCTGGTTACTTGGCAAGTCCTCACTAGGTCTGCACCACCAGCCACCAAAGCACAAGCAAGAATCCTTGACCTGGAGCTGCCTCAAAAAAGCAAGTTCAGGAATGACACAACTAACAGGGGTCACACACAAACCATCAGAAATCACAGAGATGTCCTGTCTTGCAGCTGCTGAGCCACCTTCATGTCCCACTACAGTTTCTGCTCACAGCTGAAGCCTCTGTGTGTGTTACAAACATGAATTCACTGCCTTGGGTGCCAACGATATGAGGATTTTCCAAACAGGTCAATGAGGAAGGAAGAGTCAGGGAATGAAAAATGAGACAGAGCAGAGTCCCCAATGTGTTGTTTAGAAGGGGTTAATGCCCAGATCTCCTCCTTTTATTGGACCTCTGCTGAAGTTTCTTTTCTACTTCCACCTGAGATAATGAGCACAGTAGATCTGATGACACAGAGTGAACCTTCCTGTGCTAAACACAATTTTTGAAAATTCTTCCTTCCTTCTTTACCTTTGGAAAATGCAGTATTTTTCTGACTCAAGAGATGGGAGTGAATGCTTCCCATCCAACTCCACAATCCAGCAGGATCTGTTCCTCATTAGGGGTTCAGCAGTAAGGTACAGAGATAAGAGAATGGAGAGCCATTCATTTATTTCTCTGCTGAAGTAACATATATGCTATCACTTGGAGTTCCTACAACCTTCACTTAGCAGTGCAAATCATTTCTTGTGCTTTATCTTCACTCTTTTAATTAGCAGAGCCTAAGGATCCCCCTTGGAATTCATGATCTTGTTCCTATTGCTCCACCTAAGCTAAAAAGTTGTTCTCAGGAGCCCAGAATGTAAACGATTGATCTTTTTTACTTTTTAAGTGGAATGAAATCTGCAGGCCCAAACAGCAAAGAAATGAGGCCTGGGAGGAGAACAGAACTGGAGACAAGGGCAAAGAAGGCAGCTTTGGTCAGCTCTAGAGCTCTTTGGTGATTCTGCTCCCTTAGAGTTCCTGCACAACTTTTACAAAAGCGTGGGGATGGAACAAAGGTTTGAATGTGTTTGGTGACCAAACTGCAGCAATGGCAAAAACACTGTTTATATCAACCAGATTCACCAAGCTCCCCCCAAAGGTGAATGGATGTTCAGCTCTGCCATGGGTAAGTATGATAGAAACTCCTGGGTACCCCCCAAACTTCCAAACTGAACTGTCAGTGTCCTGCAGACCCTTCATTATCACCCAAAGGCACAGTATTCCATAACATCTAAATTCAAGCAAAAAAGATTTCCCCTATAAATAATGTTTTCTTTTTTTCCTGTTACTGTTTTGCCTTTATGAAACATTTCATTCTTGGTTTTCCCTTTGATTCATATATGTAATGATGTATAAGCTTGGCTGTTCTTTATAGCTATTCTTCATTCAATGAAAATGAAATAAAATGGTGCCAAACCATTAAAGCAATTTGAATTTACAAGGTGAGGCACCCCTCTAAATGATGAATGGCTGAGATTTTGATCTATTATCTTTCTTTTCCGTATAAAATGATGACTCCATGGACAAATGAAAGCTGAAATGCTGCCAGTATGCTACAATCACAGAATCCCAGGAGTTTTCTGTAGCAAAGGGTTTTGTGTCACCAAAGCAGATGGTTGTTCTTACTAAAACCATAAAAAGCTATAAAAGCCCAAGATAGCAATAACTGAAAAACAGTGTACACACAAGTGTTAGGAGTCACCTTCCCATTTACAAACATCAGATTACAGATGTTTTGGTAGGTCTTAAAAAAAATCCTGGCTGTGCTGTACTTAACTGAAGTTATAGGTTAAGTCTGCATGGAAATCAGAAGAGGTCTGGTGGGAGTTACAATGAATAAACAACCCTGCTAATTTTCTTTTTCTTTAAATTAACTTTTTCTCTTTCTTTTTGTTTCTGGTAAAGATGGATGTTCCTGGAATCACAAACAACCTACTTGCCTGTAATTCAGATTTGAGCACCTCTGAGAGATGGGAGGAAACCAAACTTGAAGCCTCAACAGTGTCCTGTGTTAACCTTCCTCTGGACATCAGGGGCTCGTGGCCCTGTTGCATTCAGTGTCTGTGAGGACAAGAGGGACTTCAGCAAGTAGAATGGGGGAAAACTGTACAGAGCATAACTGAGATTATTTTCCTTTAATTGCATGCAATTTTAAATATTTCTTCTCTAAAAAAGCAGCAGACATCACCAACTGATGAGAGTGATCTGTACATTATGTTGCCCTTGACATCAGGCATAAATGGGGGAAAAAATGTGTGGTGTGTAATCTCATTAGTGCTCATGTGAAGCAGACACAAATTAATTCCTCTAACACTATATTCAACTGTGAAATACAACTGTAGGGAATATCCTTAAACTGAAATAAAAGATAGACTAGGAGAGGTTTCTGTTTGCAGCATTGTCTCTTACTAATGAGTGTAAGAAAAGAAGAGCCTAGAAAAGAGGAAAGGAAAGCCAACTCTCCAGCTATTCTCTTCTCTGCAGAGTTGACATACACAGGCTCATTATTGCATTATGTTTTATTCAACAAAATCACTTTAATGTTGCAGCTTAAATTGAATTCACTAAAGCATCTCTTGCCTAATGTGTCTCAAGTGTCTGCTTGCTGTTTGAATTTTCTTCAGAATTATGGCAGGGAATCTTTGGAAACAGCAAAATTATATGCAATCCACCAAACAATATGGCTGTAATGGGGTAATTGGCCTTCAGCGTAATTAAAGAAACATTCCCTCATCAAAGTAATTCTGCAAGAGACCTACAGGCTGCATTGTACAAATCATCCACTTAGTAAAATTCTTTATCTGATTTGCATTTAAAACCTAGTTATGCAAATAGACTTGCTCAGTGGATGGCAAGAAATGTAATGTCTTAAAAAAAACTCTGGTGATTAAACAAACCTGCTTCTTCTCCATAGATCATGGTGTGTAATTGCCTTTTATTCACCTAGAAATATTTCAATTAGTCTGTTATATGAGGTCTTCTGGAAAAGGGAAATCCCTTTGATATGTACACACAGTCACACGTGGCATCCACTCTGGACGTGACAGTTCTACTTCCCTGAAGTAAAATCACCCCAAAACACGAGAAGAGGCAAATGCCTTTTCTTATCTAATGACTTGTATCAGAGCAGAGGAATTACATTTCCCTTCTTGATCTGAAAGATCTATTCCCAGTCTAAACTAAAGCAAAGGGCAGTGAAAGGTGACGTGTCAATGAGAATTAACAATGCACCATGAAAAAGGCTCATTTTAACAAGGTTCAAGTTCACTTGTAGCAGATGGTAAAGTCCTATTTCTCAGACTGCCTTTAGTCTTGAGTCTCAAAACTGGGGTAAGTCTCTAAAATCAACATGTAAGGTTTGCAAGAATTATTTGTGTTTTGCTGCTGATCTGTAGCTACTAATGCTTCAGTTCACTGACCTGGTGTCAAAACACATCTTTTGTTTCTTTCATTGCTTGGACTATCTTTACTCCCTACTCCTATTGTACTTTTTAGTAGCAGGGATGGCCCACTAAATCACACTAATCTATCTCCTAAACCCCATTTCAGCACATGAACTAATGCACTTCATACAAATCAGTGTATGAGGCCGAGCAAAGGAGCTCTGTGAATGTCTCCGTCACTCAAACTGTTTAATTTATACAAATAAATAATCAGTTCTTACTCCTCCTGGGCACACCGTGTTCCAGTCACAGTATCTCATGGCTAACAAACCCTGGGTCTGGCATTTGGGTCAGATCTCAAACTCCTTGTTTCAGCTGGCCCATGACACAGTGTGATCAGTCTCTTCCTTAGGATTATTCTGTTGCTGGCTCTTAGGTGACCTTGGATCCAGGCTCAAACTGGCACCTTGTGTCTTAAGCACTGAGAAATCTGATTTTAAGTGTAATCACAGCAGCCACTGTCTCTGCTGTGTCATTGTGCTCCTTCCCTAGGCCTGGCTTCCCTCGCTGCTCCCTGACACATCTTTGAAATATCTCAGTGTAACACTCCCAACACCTGGGAAATAGAGGCAAGAGAAAAAGAGCCACCAGAGAAAAGGATTTTCAAAACCTGTTTCAAACCTTAGCGCTGAGTAAAGAGGTTTTAAAAAGAGATCATTTGGAGTACAGAGCAAGATACCTCTTGATTCCCAATTTATTGTAATAAACCTGTATATCTTTGAATAAACCTTTAGCAACGGGTGGAGTTTGGTGCAATCCTTGCAATGCATGAAGAAGATGCATCTAACAGTATTAGCAATGGTTAATGTTAATATTATTGTGGGTTTTTTAACTTACACTATCCATGGGAAGTTGGAAATTACACTTTTTTAAATTATAATTTCTTTTAAGCAGACAAAACTTAAAGGGTGACTCTCCTGTCACTGTTTCTAATCAGTCACCACTGAGACCAATAACTCCCCTGTGCCAGGATTGCCAGTGTGGGTGAATCTGTGTAACACCAGGGCTGCTCCTGGGAGAAAATTCAAAATTCTACTGTGTTCTTTTTAATTATAGTTCTGGTTAATCATGGGTTTATTTGTTTTAGGATCAGTGTTTTTCAGTATCTTACCCTAATTCCAAGTTCTTTCTTTAGTCAATGTATTCAATTTTTTAATGCAGTTACTGAGTGACAACTGGGTAAATTAATGTAATTGGTCTGTAGAGTTGACCCACATCACATGTATTGCTCTGACTGGAACTGAAGTTTGCCATTTCCTGTTTACCACAGTTCGTCTGGAGCAGTCCTGTGGAAAATACTTTTCTTACTGTTCATGCTATGAAGAAAATCCAACAAATCTCTCTAAGCTGATTTTTCTAGTGTATGTCTCCTCTTCAAGCCTTTGTAATTCTCTTATTCTGCCTTCTCAGCCCCATGAATTCTTCAGTGATGTGATACTTGTTTGCACAACATGAAACTCTGTTTCTGGGTTTATTCATCCATTAATTGAATATATTGTGAGTTTTTTTCACTGGGTTAGTGAGAACTGGCCACCTCTGTCTGCAAAGGCATCATTTGGCAGCACTGGAAAATCTGCAGTGATACTCTTGAATTCTTCCCTCTTGTCCAAATTGTATGTGAATTTATTTGGGTTCACTTTAATAACTAAAGTCTTCCTTCAAGGGAAAGTAAAATAAATGAGAAATAACTCTTGCAAGAACTATTTTTAGTATTAATTCCTCAGGCCAGTTCAGTGACATGAGCAAATATATATCTTAAGGATGCCACAGGATAATAGCTGCTGGTTTTCTATGTTGTTTTATATTCTGTAACCCAGCTTTAATTTCTAGGAATTCATTTACCTCAGAACAATTAAATATTCTTCTTTTAAATTCAGAGTTGAAATGCTTTTGCTTATGTATCTACAAAAAAAGGTGCCACGACCTTTTTTTCCTTAAAAAAAAATCCACAAATAAGATACATTGTGAGATGTGTTCATGAAAAAGGGCTTCATACTTCCAAGGAAAGTACAGGAACTCAAACTATTAAACCATTTTGTTGGACAAATCAGTCTGCCACTTTCTCCTTGTCTTTACCACAGAAGATCAATTTAAAGAAACAAACAAACAAACAAACAAAGGGATTTCTGGGGTTTCTTTCCTGTTCTTTGATGTGAAGTATGTTCTCTGTTACCTTAAAAATGTTTCCTAAATGCATTAGAGAAGTACATAATTCACAGGGAACAACTGTTAGTGAAGTGACAGTGGGGTGAATGCACCATGATATTTAAAATGTCTGATTTCCTATGGAATGAGAGATAGCACCGCTGGCGAAAGCAAAAGGAATCAAAACATCATTTTGTTCCCCCCCTTGATTTTGCTTCCCATTTTTTATCTCAAGACTGCAAGAGGTCATGGCAGAGAAGCAGCCAAGTCTGCTTCCAGTGTAGCCAAATATCTGGATTCTGTGGGCAAGATATTCCACAGGAGCGTAAGGTCTTGTATGCAATACGTCCAAGAGATATGCAAGTACATCCAAGAGAACCAGAAAAGGCCCTCTGAAAAAGGACAGTGTTTCTTTGAAGGAGTGTCAAAGCTGGGGGAAGAACGTCTGTTGGGAATTATTCACAGTACTGCTGGTTTACAGAGGAACAGAGCCAGACTTGGCTTGAGATATCGTCGGTAGTCAAGAACAGATTGAAAGAGCTTTATGCTACATATGATTCATTATCCTTCACACAGTTAAAGAGGAAAAGCAAACAGAGAAACCTCCCCCCCAAACAGCCAAACCTCCTCAACTCTCTTCCCCCAAAATAATTCAAGTGCCAAGCAGAGCTGAAGTTTGCAATGGAATATCTTACTGAGGTCTAGAAAGCTGCCTGTGAAGAACAGTGGTGGGTCATTGCTGGGCTATAAACAGGACACATTCCAGATTTGCCTTTACACTTGTCACAATCTAAACATTGGTTTTCATGAAGGGATGATCTGGGCACTGTGCAAATCCAGCAGCTCCCTCATGTCCACAGAGAAGGCTGGACAGGTGAGGAGTCAGGCCAGAAATGCCATCTGACTGTGCCATCAGCTCTTCTGGCTTCCACAGGGAACTTGGAGGAGTTTTGGCAGAATACACAAATTCCACTAGTTTGGTACTTTCTTATGAGGAAATCCACTGTTGGAGGTAACATATGAACAGCCCTAGCCTTTGATTTTACTCCTTTATTGTCTTAGTCAGGCATTGCCTTTCTTCAAATTGGATTACGCACTGCAAGGGAGCAGAGAACAGTGGGATTTGATCTACAAACAGTCCTGAGGCTTAGCTGGGCATGGCAGACCTGATGGGGTAGGTGGCATATGCAAGCCTAACATGCCTACTGAACTTGCAATTAAATGATATATTTTGATCAGGCTTACATTAACATAACACAAATAACACCCAAGTGCCCACATCTGCCAGCTCCAGATTGGTGTGCATAATCATGATTGCCTCTAGCTTGAAAATATTTAAGATATGGCAACCAAGGAAGTTGCAAAAACATCCTAACAGGACAAGGCATTCTGCTGGTGGTAAGCTCCCATCCCTGGCTGGCTTGTACCTGGATGTCAAATGCAAATGTAAAGTTTTTAATTGCATTCTTAGACTTTCATGTCTTTAAGATCTAAAGAGCAGCTCATGAGTCGCTCTTGCAGCTCCTTATTTTTGCAGTGTTGAAGGAATCCCACAGAGCAATTTTGGACTGACTGGTTGTAAAGCCCTGGGTTCAAACCACAAGCTGCCCAGGTGGTTTATTCACATTTAAGACTCTCAAGAGTTTCCACCTAATACTTTTGCAGAGCCTTTGATATCTTGAATTTGTGCAAAGAGGAAAAGCCACTGACTTTTCCCTGAGATACTCATTTTAATTTAGTGAGAAAACAGGCATTTTGGCAAAAGGTTCACAGGAGTAACAAACAACCAAGGAGAGGATCCCACAAAAGCAGCCAGCAAACATCAACACACAAAGTAGTAGAATACAACCCATTGGTTTTAAATTATCCACAAGAGATTAAGGATAGAATAAGTAAGCAAACAAATAAAGTTGGGTGTCCTGGCTGTGCAACATCAAAATGTTGCTTTGGTTCATGAAGTCCCTGACATTCCCATGTTCTGTAGAAGATCTGGGAATAGTTGGCACTGAAGATTTTCTTTTTTGTTTTGGTTTTATGTGCCTACTTTGTGTTGGCTTGTCAAGCCTTGTGCAACTTTGCAATGCCCTGCTATGGTCAGTCTTGATACACCAAGCAATGATCTGTTCTTTAAAGTTCAGCATTAATAACATTTTCTGTGGGTTTTGTTTGTTTTATTGTTATTGTGGGGGTTTGGTTTTGTTTGCTTTTTGTTATTTACTTTTCCCCCCAAAACAAAAGGCAGCCTCCCAAAATGTAATAAATAACTTGCTCCCAATTGAACTGGTCTTCTTTCTTCCAGTAGTATTCACATACTACATGGGACAGGGAATATGGAATGCGAGGTATGATCTAATTTAGTAGTAAAAATTGCCACCTCTTTTTAATTAATTATTGATTGGGGGAATTTGTGTGTTGAGGTTTAATCAAGTTTGATGAGAGTAGATAACTTCAGTCAGTTTGTTTGAATTTAAGGTATATAAAACTGATGCAAGGCATATTAGGAGTGGAACTTCCCCAGAGGAGCAACCAATATCTTCCCTGGAGCTTGGAATTCAAACTACAACTCCATTTTACTGGAGTCTCTCAATTACAAAGTTTTATATGGAAACAAAAATTTTGACCTTAAAAAAAATATAAATTTAGCTTTATCATCACTGTAGATAACTGGATATGTCTTGGAAATGATGCAGACACTACTTTTCACTGAGAAATAAAAGATGATACAACCACTGTCAGCTGAAGACTGAGGTTTAGCTGCTGAGTGGGGGAAAAGTAGAGCTGCCTTTGAAGGTGGGAGCTTCTTTGTTCTCAGTGAGGGAAAATACTCTGCCCAAGATAGAGTTTCCTGTAGGAAGACTGGGAGAAAAGTCTTCCAGGACTTTCATTTGAAAATCTCACCAATTATTTCAAGTTAATTATTCTAAAACATTTAAATAATCCGATAATAGGCTCATAAGTCTATTTAGAAATGATACCAAAAAAAGTTAAAGGTCTCATTGCTTTTCTTTTCAATCTCACTGTGAGTACTTGGGCTATGTAGTATTAATAAAATGCCTCTTTGGTCTGGTGATACCAATTATTCCATGGTCTGTGAGGTTAGACTATTAAAGTTTCTGATATTCTGAATTTTAATCCTATTAGCTTAGTCCCTGAAGAGTCATCTCCCTCCTTGGTGTGTTCATCCTCCATGTATTTCAAGAAGGTTATTGTTCCCCTCTGTGATTATTTAGTCAAGGTATTACACATTAAGTCTTTAATTGTTTCTTCTGGAGAAATCCCTTTAGCCCAATTTGTGGCTTAAGTATTTGTGCTTATTGACCAAAGTGCATCTTCAGTCCAAATGGATGCTGTTACTGCTAAGGAGCTTTAAATCAACAGGCCAGCTTTCAAGTGCTTATGTTAAACTTTCTCTTAGCCCTAAGGTTGGTTCAGTTCCACACCCACCTGATGGGTTTTCACATTTTTTGTACTTGTTTTTTTAGCCTGGGGTGATTAACAGGTACCCTTAACATACTTATGCCTCAGTTTCCTTGTGTATAAATACCTAGAGCAATCACAGATGGGTTTCAAGAGTCCATGTGTTTCTATTCATACCAAAAAAAGAGGGCAATGTAAAAGTTAGATGCAAAGAATACCATGTAAGGAAGTATGAAAATAGATAAAATTCAAGCAGAAATTAAAAAAAACCCCAAACATCCAGATGTGTAATTTGGTGGGTTTTATTCGTACAGCTGTGATATTAAGAGATGGATTTCTGTTAGATGAATCACCAGCACAAGGTGTTGAAACCTTTCATCTGATCTAGGCAGATCTGCTGGGCCACATCCTCAACAGCACTGAAGGCAGTGATGTTCTAGTGCCTACAAACATCTACAATCTCAGAACAGATCATCTTTGAGGAAAACCATGCAAGGAGATGCTGTGTACTGAGTACGGGGAGATCTGTCTCTTTAAGCACATAGATATTGCAGTTCTATTAAATAATTAAAAACCTCTATTTATTGGTAAAAGCTGCAATGTGGTGCATTCATTCTGCATTAAAAGATTTTGAGTAATAGCTTTCAACTTGATACCTAAACTTAATGCTTTGCCTACGTGGCACAGAAATGATCCATCAAAACATAATAGCTAATGCTGTGAATGTGTTATTCCAGCTGCTGTAGAAGCCAGCATTGTTATTAAATTTAATGGCTTTACTCCAGATTCTATGGCATTTAATTACTTCCTTGTGTGGTTTGCACCACACAGGTGCATCTGTTTAAACACTCATGATAAATAAAGGGCAGCCCTTTAAAGCCGGGAGATGCAGAGGCTGTATCTCAGTTTTAAACAGATCATTCAGGGCTGATTAAAATACAATAAATGAAAGTGCTGGTGATGCAGAGCATGGTGGCAGACAGCTGTGCCATGGCAGGGTTTGGGGGAGAGGTTTTTGGAGGGCTGAGGTGGGTTACATTGGTCGCTGCTCTGGCAGGTGAGTTCACCTGCCCTTTGACTGTGAGCACACAGGTGTTGTGGCTTTGGACCTCACCACCCGGGGCCGTCAGCTTAAAGCCTGATTTGCCAAGTGAGCCCACCTGCAATTCCCCTTTTTCTTCTGGATGGGTGGAGCCCAGCTCTCCGCAATTATGTCTATGCATCCAAAAAGGTCCTATCATAGAATCCAAAGCCTGACACCAGACGCAGAGCCAGGCTTTGATGTGCACGATGCTCCACCTGCATCCCTCTCTGCGACTGGCAACATAAAGGAGAACATCCCTCGGGACGTTTTCCCCTCCAGCTGTGCTCCCAGGGTTCTGAAGTCCTTCTTGACCTCGCCCAACTAATGCTTTACACCCACAGGTGCCCTTCCCACCCCTCAAATCGCTGCCACTCCCCGAGAGCCGCTTTATATGCGGTTTCCATGGGGTTAGATGGTTCCACGCTCTGCCCTCCTCGCACATCGCGGGCTCCTCCTGCTGATGGAGCATCGGCTTCCTGCGGCTTGAAGGACCAGCGTAAGTGACAAAAACTGCACATCCGAGGAGTTCATATCGGTCGTGAGGGTAATTAGCTGTTCCCTTTTTTATTATAATTGCTTGAAATCGTGTGGTGTTCTTGCCCCTCTGCCCCAGGGCACAGCTCTTTCAAATCCGGGTAGACCCAGGGACTTCATGTGAACTTCATAAAGAGTGGCATGACTGCACCATTCAGTGTTTGTAATTTCTTGGTTTCTTATCTCTCATAGCAGAATTCTTCTTGTAACACCCATCCAACAGTTCACCTAACTCCTGGTCATTGGTGTAGGGTATACACAGTGCTTGGTTTACTTGGGGCCTCACTGCAAATTAAATATAAATTAACTATTCCTCCTTTACTCTAGCTGGTACCTCTGGAGAGGTATAGCAGACTTTTTTCCCCCTTTTCACTTTCTAAGTATGACTAAGGTACTCCTTCCCCTAGTCCTGTTTTGTAGAGGATGCTAGACTGATTTATTTCCATTAAGAAGAGCATAAGGGGTTATAACTCTCTTGCTTTAAAAAATACATTCTGCACTTTTAGGACATTAATTAAATGAAGGCTAGTGATTACAAAGCATCAATATTCAAATGAGAGAGGAAAAGAGAACAAGATGTGAAATGCCTTTGCATTCTAGGTTTCTTTTTTTCCCCCTGGCATTCCCATCTTCCAATTCAGTGTATCTTTAAAAATATTTATTTCACCACAGTTGCATTCTGAGCATAACACATCAATGAAATAAGTGATACTAAGAATGAACAATGGGCACTTTAGGAGGTTAAGAGCCTTCTACCTGAAATACTGGACTCATTTTTGAGGCTGATCTGAGCAGCTCTGCATTACTCTGTTCTGCTGCCCTCAGGCAGGTATAAAAGTATTAACCTGCTTTACATAATAGCAGATAGTCAGGTGCTAGCTGTGGCATTAAAACCTGTATTTTATTCTTTGGATTAGATACTGCCTGTTGTACTTGCTTGAAATTTCTGCTCTCTCAGTTATAAATTGCTTATACAGCACTTAGGCACCTGAGATGGTGCATGTATAAACGAAACTGGGTAGTAGCCCTGCCCTTGCTGTTTGATAATGGGAACAGGAGGAGACAATTAACCTACCTATGTTTGTTAGACACTTGAAAGGGTTTTATAACTGTGTTGTAAAAGGCTCTGGTGGATTGTGACATATCTTTCAATCCCATGTGAAGCTGAACCTCCATCAATCATGAGATACTCTCACAAAAGGCAGAGACAGCTTCTTTCTGCTTCATCACTGAAGGAAATGGGATCTCTTCCTTTCAGGACTGATGCTTGGAGGAAAACAAACTTGCTGAAAACTGGTTGGGACTGCATGTTTTATTTCCTCTGGAGTATCTGTGACAATAACTTACCTCCTGCCCTGGATCTTGGCCTTTTTTTGTGGCTCAGGTGGTAACAGACACCCACAGTTGCACTTAATTTTCTGCCTTTGGCTATGATGTGAAGATTATCTTTTGCTATGGGGGAACACTGTAGCTCAGTTATTTCTACTTCTGCTGCTTCCAGGTTGACCTAAACTGATGATTTTTTTTTTGGACTCTACCAACTATTCACTTGGTTAAGTGGTTTATTAACACGTTTGGGTTTGACCTGACTCTACTTGACTCCTGTAGCACAGACAGAGCTTTTGACTGATAGAGCTATTTATTGTATATGTGGATTCTGGTAGTATTTATTGGCCCTAGTTCTGATCAAGGTTCTGTTCCATTAAGCTTTTTCAAGCCCCCTCCCTCAGAAAGATGCCATGCAGGCAAAGAAAAGGGATGAGATGTCTGAGAAAGTGAGAGCTACAAAGTGCGAGAAGGAAACAAAGCGACTTAAAAGGGGATTTGAATGAGGCTGTGCTGAAGGGAGGGGAGGGGAGGAGGCACTGAAGCCAGCAGAGGGTGTGAGGTGAAGGTGCTGGGTGGATTGGAAGAATATTCAGGTGACAGTCACCGTACCTGAACAGTGGCTGAAGGTTACAGCAGCTCCTTCAGCTTTTCCAGCTGTCTCATTTGTGCCTTTGTCTTCTCCTGCTCCTTCAGCAAGTAGCATTTCCAGTATTATGATGATAATGTTCACTTTTTAGCTGAATATCTCTCCGAAATCCCTGATAACATTTGTCTTGGCTTCACTGATCAAGATCTTATTGTTAACTGGAATAGTACTGGATAAAGGAACAAAAAAAAAAACCCCAAAAAACTCATGAGTTTAGTGAGAGCCAATTGCTGCATTTTTCTAGCTGCTTGTTTTGATTTGCCAGTGGCTCCCCTGCAGTCCTGTGCTTTATCACTGTTCACAGATGTGCCAGTGAATTTGGGAGATATGTAAGAGTTGCAAAGTGAATTTTTGCTCGGAGACTGAGGAGAAGAGAGCAAAGGGCAGCTCTCGAAGTCTGAGCTCCTCCACAAACGTGCCTTGGTAGTACAAATAACTTTGTCTCAAGGCATCACAGCTGTTGCTGCCAAAACTCTGAAGTCTGTTCCTAGCATGAAATCTAATGATGAATGAAATTAAGGTTTTGGAGCTGCCAGTACACTATTAGGCCTCAGACACAGATGGTGTGATAGAAAATGCCACAATCCTAATTTCTTGGGTAAAAGAAGTATTTGTGGAAAATAGTTTTGTTGGTGGTACTGTGTAGGAAAACCTGACCTTCAAACCTGTAGAAGGCAGGAGACTTGTGTATCCTTACAGAGGTGCTTCAAATAATTTTCCTGTGTGCTTTTTTTGTCCTCTTTCTTTTCCCCCAAAAGGAATCAGACTGAACTTGGTTTAGAAACATTAAGAAAGAAGAGTTTCAGGAAGCTGCTCTCTGCTGGTCCATATTTCTGCACATTCTTATGTACATTGCTTATTAAAAATTTTGCAAGGATGATTAAGTGGAAAGAAAGAGTAAATAAAACTAACTTTCAATACCTTCTTTCCTCATTCCTTGTGTTTTCTTGCCTGGTTGGGGTGGAGATCAATTAGTTGCAAGCCAATTTGAAACAGGTGGTAAAAAGTGCTACTTCATTGGAAATGGCACCTGCATTAAAATACAGCAAGGGTGAAGATAGCAAAACCTACTTGTCCTCTTGCCTGAGGCTTAAGCCATGTGATAAGACAAGCAGATATGTAATATTGACTATACCACCTACTAGCAGCTTGAGGGGAAGGCATTTATTTATTCTATGACCAGGGATGCTGAAGGAAGAGTCTAATAACTTCCTGTGCTGGTTATATTGCATTAAAAAGTCTATAAAAGGGATGTAAATACATCCTTAGCCTTTCTCCCATCCTTAGCCTTTCTCCCATCCTTAGCCTTTCTCCCATCCTTAGCCTTTCTCCCATCCTTAGCCTTTCTCCCATCCTTAGCCTTTCTCCCATCCTTAGCCTTTCTCCCATCCTTAGCCTTTCTCCCATCCTTAGCCTTTCTCCCATCCTTAGCCTTTCTCCCATCCTTAGCCTTTCTCCCATCCTTAGCCTTTCTCCCATCCTTAGCCTTTCTCCCATCCTTAGCCTTTCTCCCATCCTTAGCCTTTCTCCCATCCTTATCGATCATTGTGTTTTGACTGCAGTGTGGGATCATCAGGGCCCTGAGAGCACTAATGAACCTTGATGGCACAGAGAGGCCTCAGCAGGTCTTCTCCCACCTGCTGGGTGCTGAACAGTCCTGGTAATTTGGCAGGATGATATAGAGAATCCAGAAATCTTCCAATCACAAAAGGTTGCTAGTTTCTTATAATGTTTCAAGAGCATTTAGCAAAATATTTCATTTTTAAGAGTGGGTGTTCGAAGGTAACAAGCTTTCTGAGTGACGCCTCCTGTTACTTAGCCTGGTTTCTATAGTCCACAAGATATTCTGGATGATCTGTCCAGGGCTGGGTGTCTTTGTGAGACTGTTATTATAAGGATTTACACTGCAAAGAGTGTTCAGTTTGTTAGCTGACGTTGATGTTGCTGTGAAAACTGCTGTAGAGGTGTTGTGCCAAGCAGCTTTGTAGTGTGACACTCAGTGCCTGGACTCTGTTACATTTAGTAAACCAGATCTGATTTTCCTAAGCTGGGTTTGGGTGTTATTTGTAATGACTTGATCTTCCTGGAAGCAACAACCTGCTGAAGAAAAGCATGAACCCCCTTCAAACTTTTCACTGGAAATCAAAATGCAGGTTATTTAGGTCTCAAGGATTGTGAACCAGCCTGAGATGTGCTGAAAATTCTTTCTCCAACAGAAGCTGTTATTTCAAATCAATTAAAAGTGTTAAACCAAAAATAAACACTTCTAAGAGGGATTAATGCAACATATAAATAAATACACTCTGGGTTGTAAATTTAAAGCTTATATTGCTTTTATATAGGAGATAAAATACAGAACAGGCTTTGAAATAAGCAAGTGTTATGTGTTTTAATGCCATGAGCTGGTCTTTTGCAACAGTGAAAATGGTAATTTACTCTCTTCAAATTGGCTGGGTTAAGACTTACAGGTTGACCATGGCTGGCAGTTGACTTTAAACTGAACACCCCTCAAAATTCCCAACGTGTGGCCTGTACTCCCTTCACGGACCAACAAAGGGAGAAAATGTTCTGAATACCTTTGGCTGATCTGCACAAAAATGATGAAACCAACCCTCAGCGAGCTTGTTAGAGGTGCAGTGTAAAGGTTACTTTGGAACTTGTAATTAACTGCTGTCACTCTGATATATTCAACTCCAAACTGTCAAATTAGGAAGTGTTTATCAATCCATAAATGGCATAATCTGTGCCCTTGTCCAGTCTTTATTGCACTACAGGAGTACAGTCTGCCAGCCAACAAATGACAACGCTGAGGTGCTTCTCAGGTTTCTACTGTATATTTGTTCTCTCCTTTTGTTTTCAAATGAATAATACAAATACTTCAAAATACAAGAAGTATTTTTGTGAGGGAGATTTTACAGTTTAAGGGCATGTAAACTGGAAATTAACTTTGCTTAGGTATGTTTAATGTGACTGTGTGATTCGGATGTCTGACATCAAGGCACTCAGTCAGGTGCAAATGGCTGAGAAAAGCTCTCTTCCAGAGGACTTAAAACAGCAGGAGAGGAAACATAAGCTGTTTATTATCTACTCAGGAGTTTTCCATTTGTGTGTGTGTTCAAATTAGTGGGAGCAGTGTTTCCAGGCTGTGTGTCTGTAGCCCCATCCTGCGGAGTGTGAGGGAGAAAGGGATGCTGTCCAGGGGTGCTGCACTGACACTCACATGGGGCTGTGTAATTCTGTCAGTCTGTCACTCAAGGGACTGTAAATCCATACAGTGGGTTTGCAGGGGGCAGTTGTGCCAAAATTGATTCTGACCTTCTGATCTCAGCGGGTCTGGGATGCCATTTGAATTTTATTTTTTTTTTTTTGTCCTGCCAGCTATGGCATTTCATTCACCAGTGTGTAATATTTCCTCACCTGACTTTTATGACCCTGACCTTTTGAAACAATAAGTATAATCACCTTTTTAAACCCTTCTTCTCTGCAACAATTTTTTTCAGAATGGAAGATATTTTTTAAAATTATCCTTTTTCAACCCCTGTAGTGCTTGCAGTCTTCCAGCAGTGGTTTGTTCCTCCTGATCATTTATGTTTCTCTGTAAAGGAAATATAGGGAAGACCTGGAATTTTGATGCCTTATATAAGATTTTAAATGTGACAGGCTGTGTTTATAAAGCCTATGGTAGCAGGATCTCTTTTAATAGGTTTTCTTTATAAACTTAGTCTGGTTTGTAAGAGTTATCCAGAAAGTGATGGTGAGTGGAGTAATGATGACAATGGTATCATCTACTTTGTCCTCAGCAGGTAGGAATCCAGAGTAGCTCTCCTGATGCAACAAGATAATTTGAGGTGGCTTTGTGTAAAAATCACAACACTTTTTTTTTTTTTTTGGCTTTTTAATATGAGCCACTGCAAAGCTGATTCTATTCCTCTGCTCTACAAAAAGTGATCATTTATTGCAGCTACTTGAGAACTGAACTTCAAATTCCTCAAAACACTGTTGTTGTCCATTAAATGGAAGATTTGAAATTTGGTCTGAAAAACATGGGCAAGGCAGTAGGTGACATAAATAGTTCCTACCAATAACTGACTTGAAGGGATGTTTGACAAGCTTGTTCAAAGGGTGAATAGGTTGTGCTGAGACAAGGATGGAGGTGGGTTACACAACAGAACTCATGCTTAATGTAGACCACAGAAAAAACAGCCATTTGACTGCAAATTAATCCCATTGCTCACTTAATTACCAGATTCTATCCTAGGGACACACTGGTGATGTTATAACAAACCAGCTCATCTGGTTAAATCCTTAATTTCTCTACTCTGATCTAACATTATTAAGAGTTTAAAATTATCAATAATCATCAGGACTTGGATGTTAAACACTGTTTAATCAGAAGTCCATAGTGTGAACTGATGGTAGGCAGGATTTCTAATTAAGAAGGATTTCAAAGTGTTACCAGAAATTATGTGGAATACTCTACTTTCTTGGGAGGGATTTCATGTCTGCTGCCTACATGGGGAGTTCATGGCATAGGAAGGATAACAGAGAGAGAGTTCCCACCCATGCAATGGTTTCCTAGCAAGAAAAGTACTGGATCAACAAAGGGAAGAATTTTCTTCTTTAATGTATTTAATAAAAGATAAAATTTTTTGTTTTGACTTAAATTTGTTAAATTGTAGATTTAAAAGTGTCTTTGTGTACAACTGCTTTGATTTAGGGGAGGAGATCTGGGAAGTGGATTAAAGCACACATGTATATATCTGTCACAATCGTGCATGTCTGTAATAACACACATAATAATGACCCTGAAGGTGGGACTCTGTCCTGTCAGCAGTGAGGGATTGTGGCAGCAGGAATGGAAATGAATGTGTTATCCTGCACAAAATGCAACTTGCAGCTTTGGAGAGAAACTTGAGGTTGGTTTTGATCCTTCAGGGCAGATGGTAGAAACAAACCACACCATTTGATCCCAGGCTGGAGCTACCTTTCCATGGTCTGTGGGTAACCACAGATCTTTAATGCTGAAGCCCTGGCACATTTCTGGTAGAGTTTCATGGGGATATTTTGGTGTCTAATAGGTTCTCAGTATTTAATAATCAGCAATATACCCTGTTTAGATTTTTCTTTTGATATAACTAGAATAAGAGTAGAATAAGTTTATAGGAAAACCTGAAGCTATGAACAATGGAGTCAGTATTTCTAGTGTTTGTCAGTGAACATAAAGCAGCAATAAAGAATAATGAAATATTTATGAAACTGCAGAAGTAATTACAATGTTGAGGTGCAGAGTTTAATTTGGAAGCAGTTGCAAAATAAATGAAAAATTAATTTTTCCAGACTTACTGGTTCATTTTCAGACTTATTAAAAAATAAGTTGGCCTCCTTGTAGCAATAGGATGTGCCAAATTACCTGACTAATGTAAACTTACAATTCTGTTCTCCATCTATTAGAGTAATTTTACAAGTGGGTAGGTTGTCTGTAATTCCTTTTGGGTTTTTTTTTTCCTATCAGAGCACACTTGAAAAGAGAGATGGACTTTTACTGCTGACTGTAGTGCCTTTCTTTGGCAGGACTGGCACTTTATGTTCCCTTGCACCATGAATGGACTTACAGAACCCGTGTTTTCAGTGTGAAGACATATCAGAGGGCTTTAAATCAGGAGATTATTCTCACATTGGCTTTGCAAACCAAGGTGAGCTAAGGGAATGCAACAAGTATTCCATTAAATTCCATTATAGTGCTCTGATATAAATGCCCTTCTGAGGTAATTCCCATAATTTTACTCGTTAAGACACTGAAATCAATGAACATTTCAAACTTCTGTGTTATGGTGGCTGTGAAATGGTTGAGCTGAATTGAAGAATAATTTGGGAATGGTCTAACTCTGCTTACACCAAAACCTCCTGTTTTCAATGGGAGCACAGTTAGGTAACAATACACAATCTCTTGCTCATCTGTCCTTGAAACCTGATATTCAGTGAGTGGTGTTTTCTTGGAAGAATCCAGGTAATTGTCAGCTTTAAAGTCTGAGAGATTAAGTAGGATCCACATAATGCACAATCCTGCAGGGGATGTTCACCCCCTGAACTGAAACAACTGTCCTCGATAATTCAAGTTGCTTATTTATAAAATGGATACAGTAAAATAAACCTTCTTTACATCTAAGTCTTGTGAGATTCAGTGAGGAGGAGTTTTCTCCCTTTCCACCTCTGACCAAAACCCCCTATCTACTCCCTGGTATCCAATCCCTTGGCTCTTGAGTGGCACTTGGTGGAGGTCAGGCTTTCTCTGAGGAAACAGCACAGTTTCCTCCTGGGTCAGTGTGTTTTGTTGGTGCACAAGAGGTGGAAGTGTCACCCAATTTGAGCATGTGGTGTCTCAACATGCCCATTTTGTTGTATTTATCATATATTACAGTCCAAGAGGAGATGCTGGCTAGGGTTGGACTGACTCCTGGCAGTGGTGTTGCATGTGATACCTGTGTGAGTCTGGTTGGTCTGTGTTGTTGGTGCATTTTTTTAGCAATGTTTTCAAGCAGAAACGCCTTGAAAGCAGTTTGTGTAAGAATTCTCAAGGGCTCAAAGCACTTTGTTACTCAGTTTGACAACACCTTCCTGGTAAATGGCCTCTTAGATTTTAGTGCCTCCTGCTAATGGCTTTGCTTGGCTCGGGAGCAGTTTGGTGAAGGGTTCTGTGAGGAAGCAACATGGGCTTGAATCTAGAAATGCTCTTTAGGTATAATGTGACTTCTGTCAGAAGAAGAGGAGGGAGAGAACATGGCCAAGAGGTGAGTTGTTACTCTGACTACTCAAGTCAGAAGGTGGAACAGTAAATCAGGCTGACACTAAGCAAGGGATGTGGTGATACAGGATGTGAAGGTGGCTGGATATGTCTGTAGCATTGGCTCTCAGGTTGATCCCTTTATCCTCTTCTGAAATGGTGATCTGAAAGATTTGACACCCTGTTCCTGAAGTGAGCTCTGTGCATAAAGCCCAGTGTTCAACTTATAGTGTGGGCCAGTGTATTGGAGAAGTGCCTGACACTGGGGATCCTTTTTGTGCAACTTGGTGTAGAAAAATAAAAAGTAATGACTAACTACTCTTGCCATATAGTAGTTGCACACTAAATAAGAAGAAGCAAAGGCCTGACCAACCTTCTCTCTCCAAATACCAACAGAGAGAATTCAGTTGTCTTGCAATTTCTCCCTTTCATTGTGTGAAAATGTTGACATTTCAGAAATGTTTGGTTTTCGTTAGAAACAAAAACACATTATCTGTCTTCTGTAAATTTGCATTTCTTCCAAACCAGAGGCTATGCTTCAGACATGAGGAACTGGATGTTTTATTTTGTAATTTGGAAGAAGCAGACTCAGCCTATGATCTGGACAGCCTGGAGACACAAGTGTGCAAGGAGCCAGCAAACACATTGGCAGGCGTGTGGCTGGAGTGGTCACTGTGGCAGCCTGTGTGGCTGCCTGGTTCTGCTTCAAGCACAAAGAAAATACTGGTAGAGCTGGCAAGTTTTTGCAGAGCACTTGAATTCTATGAAATCAAAGCTTTTGGATGTAGTTCTGTTCCCAGTAAATTGGTGCAGTTTACTGTGCAAATAAGCTCTCTGCCTGAACACCATCGTAGTTAAAGCAACGCTTCCATTTCAGGATTATTTCTGTGCTTCAGTATTTTAGGCAAGGATAGGGAGAGTATAGAGAGAACAAACCAAGCACAAATAGAAATCAGGGTTTAAAGGACATGGTGGGATAAGTGTGGCAGAAAAAGCAGCTATGGATGGTGAATGAGGTCTAGAAATAAGAAAGCTTAAGGTTCCTGCAGCCTGGTGGAGATGATCTAAACAGTTGCATAGCTCTTTCAAGAGCTCCAACCAGGGGGAAAGGTTGGATCATGTTAATAATCAGGGAAAGAGGGTGAAGGACTTCTCTAAGTTGTCAGTTCTGCAGGGGGATGTAATTGCTTTACAAGATCCCAGTTGTTGCTCAGTACTTCTGCTGCTGTTGCTGAGGGTGTTTTGATGCTATTCTGCTCTCCTGAGCTAAACTGGTGTGGGAACTCATGGGTCTGAGGCATAGCCTGTGTAATAATGTGCTCATCTAGGGTGAAACCCTTCCTGCAGTGCTGCCTGGCTGTGCTCTGGCTGAATGAAAAGCTCTTGTTAATTGAAGAGGACTAAATCATCAGCTGAGCAGGTTTTGTCTGTAGCTACCCAATCACAAGTGGGCACGATCCGAAGGAGGAGGCCACGTTGTGGAACTCCACCACTGCAAATTACAAGGCATGTGCTGATGTAGCCCTGTTTAAAAAGCCTCACAGGTTTATTTTGCCACTGCTGAGCCCACGTGGCTTGTGTTCATCCAGCTCTGAAAGTGTATCCACAGGTTAGGCTAAGGCAAAAGGCCACACCTTTGTTACAAAGTGTTATTAGTAGATGTTTAATGTCTCTACTTCTGCATGTGCAGACCTGCACATCTTGGATTTATCAGAACTGGTCCCTTACACTTTTGCAGGTCTGGTTGGAGTGTCTCAAATAACTGATGTCTGTCAAGATTCCTCCCCTCTTTGTTCATTCTTGAATAATTAATGTAATGTTACTTGCTCAGACTAAAACCCACTCCATAATGTCAGTGAAATTAGTGCTGGGACACAGATTAAAACCCTCTAAGTTTCATATTCTGGCATGACAGACCTTGTTGGATGCTGGGCAGTTTGACTAGATGAATTCATCCACACCTGACTGTTTGGGCACCACTTTTGCAGTTTAGTCCCCAAGCTCCTGACTAGCACATATCCAGATATGTTCAGAGGGCTTCTTAGGGATTTACTTCACTCTGTCAGCTATAAAGAACCTCATTTAGATCTACAAGCACTTAAGTGGGAGAAAACAGAAGTTCTATTGTCTTTTAAAAAACCCAACCCTGTACTTCATATTGCCTTCTGCATTGGAAGAATGAGGTGAAGCAGAATGTTGTAGTCTGTATGTCAAAGCACCAGGTTATTGTTTTTTTTTTTTTTTTAAAAGGTCCAAATATTACAGCAGTCCTTTGATTATATATGTTGATGTTTTTCGTAAACTGACTGAGAGGGGAAAAAGACATCTGAACTGTCCTGTTGGGTTACCCTAATATAGTTTTAATCCCATTAATGCAGCAGTAGGACCACAACACTCCATGCTAAATCGGTGTGACAATGTGGAACAGGGATTTAGAGGATACAAAGGTAATTTACAAAGTAAGGACACCCTTAAAGAAAACCCTAGACTTGCAATAAAATAATTTTCAAAGAAGCTGTTTGGAATTAAAGGCATCTTTGCTTTTTAATGGGTAATTATTCTTGGCATCAATAACAGTATATAACCAAAATCCACTGCATCCCTGAGGGACAGAGGCAAATTTGGATTTAAAGGAGGTGCAGCTAATATTTTGTACTTTAAGGAAAGCCAGTTACTGGGGATCAGGTAGAACAGAAGTCCGAGGGTTTTGGCAACGTAAGCAGCAGCATCGTGCATACAATCAATATAGGAAAGGTTATTACTTTTTATTAGGAGCAGGAATGTGGAAGCAAGGCACAGTGCTGCCAGCCAGCAGGAGAGGGCGGCAGAGAAACGGGAGAGCTCCGTGCGATTCTGCAAAGCCTTCGAAACACCACTTAAATTTTTAAGAGGAGCGAGAGCACATCGGAGCTCTCAGAAGCCAAATCCCCTTCAAAAAGGCGGCTTCGTCAGTCTTTATAAATAAAGTCCGTAACACTTTGAAAATGTCAAATTCCTGTGGCAGCCCAGAAGACGTGGGGAAGCAGCGAGGCAGAGATGGCAAGATAAGAAGGGAGGATGTGGATGATTCTCAACCTGAGGGAAAGAGGTTGAAGCTGGGGAATGAAGGAGGAAACAGTGGAAAGGACGGAGAAGCAGCAGAAGAAGCAATAATGCCTTGCTTAGGCAGAGAAGAGCCCGTGCCCGAAGGAGGGGATGAAGGCAAAAGTGTAAGTGAGGGTCTTTAGTGGCTCTGAGCTGGGAAAGGGGGAAGGGTTGTGAGGTTACCCTTGAAATTATTTGTCGTCCTGAAGTTGGTAGTTGGGCATCAAGTAGTGTAGAACAAATGTGATCGAGTGTCCTGTCTCACTGAGATTATAAGCATGTTCCTCTTGAGTTTCTTACCTTGGCTACATGCTCTTTAGTGCAGGAATGTGTATTTTAATAGGGCTCTCACTGTTGGCTACTTGCAAGATGTGTATGGCAGAGAAGTGGTATTTCGTTTTTTTTTTTTCTTTTGGGGGTTGGAGAGGAGAGGGGAGAAGGGATATTAACTACTACAGCTTGTTTTTCTGCTCCCTATAGCCATTAATAAATTGGGTAATGGTTGGTGCATTGAATTGGGCAGTTTGGGTTGTTTATCAGTCTGTCCATCCCGACTTTCCCCCACACTGATGTTTGAGAGTACAGTACTATTTTACAGCTGGGGATGAGTGCAGAGCCTCCAGAGGTGGAGAGCTGGTGATTAGAGATCTCATCTGGGGAGAGAGCAAATGTCATCTGGAGAGATTTCAGAAAAAAGAGCTGCTGAGCAGTTGTCTTTTATAAATATCCCCATTATCAGATCTTTACATGAGGATAACTTTGTCAGTGTTTCCTGGCTGGTTATTTAGTTTGGCTGCTGTGCCTGTCAGCAGGTTTCTGAGGCACAGCAGAAACCAGGGGGGAGAGGGGATGAACACATGGATTCCCAGCCAGCTGAAGCTTTTCCTCTCACGGTGCAATTTGGACCAGGTGCTTTTCCTGGACAGAAATTGGCTGCTTCCCTCCATCAGCAGTGGAGGGGGAGGTGGTGGGAACAGTATCTTGGGTGCAGGATGTTTTCTCTTTAAGTTGTCATATGGTGAGAGTAGAGCTTTAGGATTCACTTAACAGCTGCTGGAGACTTCAGTGCACAGATTTTATCCAGAAGTTTTCTGAATTGTATTTTTCCTCTCCTGGGATTGATTTCCTGAGTTAAGATGTGCCTCTTCAAATGAGGAGTTAGGTAGATGTTCCACCTTTTGGTAGAATTTACATTGTTAAATAATTTGAGAGGTAGTTCTCGCGGTTTGTTCTTGGTGGAATTTCGTCTCTAAACGCAACAGTTTTCCTGGGATACAAAAGTATTTAAAATGTTTCTACGGCGTTGATTTGTTTCTACAAGCAGAAGTCTCTTTTACCAAGCCATGTAACTGCAGAGAATTGGGCTTTGGTCTGTTTTGGGCTTCCAATGCTTGTGAAGACATGATCTTTTTAACTCTCAACTGGCAAAGTAACACTCCTGTTATTACTACCAATTCTGGCAGAGACTTTTTTTTCTCTCCCTCAAAGTTATACAATATACAGGCAAGTTAATTGGTCAGATCATAATGCTTGGTTTTGTCTTTTTTTGTTTGTTTTGTTTGTTTGTTTTTCCCCCCAAGAGTAAAGGTTTTAAATTCATTCTACTTTATGATAAATATCCATAAATGTGTTGGGGGTATCCACTATGGTTTGGGGTAAAAGTCTTTTTAATGGTACATCTTACTATAATATTTAATTAGGATGTTAGTGAAGACTAAGCCTTAATTGAATAAATTTACTTTGTCTTGTAAGGGGTCAATTTCTGAGTGCAGAATATACTAGAATAATGCATAGCTAAGTCACTGGGCTCTGCCCCGTTTGTGAGACCTGATTCACACCCTTACAAATGTTTTACCACTGCAGGAGAGTTCTGTGGTGATGGATACCTGATCTTTTTTTGTCCTTTCAAGGACCCGTGTATATCTGCTCCAACATTACATTCTGACTTTTCAGCAGGGGTTTGCTAAAAATATTAAAGGAAATCTGCTAATGACCAATTGTTTTCCTCTTTGTCTCTCCTAAAATCAATTCTTATGTAGTTTTTATAATAAAGCAATTCTTAATTCTTAAAGTGAGTTAGATTCAAAATTCATCAAAGCTCAGTGAAACTGTTCTTTCCCCTCACTTCAGTGGACTCTTCCTGGGGATGTTGCACTACATTTAATATCAAGTTCCAATATTTTTTCCCCTTCCCACTTAAAGCAGCGTGTCTGAGTTGGAGAGATTGTTAGAAATTAGAAATTAATTATGTGACATTTAAAATTCTGTTAACATAAAACTTTTTCTAAAAACAGGGAAAGCTTGTTCAACAATCACCGTGTTTGTCACCTTGTAGAGAGCAAGCTGCTGGAAAAGATGGACTGTGTTCCCTTAGGAAACACTGGAATGACTTCATTTCTGTGCTTAGAAGAATCTTTATTTTAATAGCCATGGTGGTGTGGGTAATCAATGCATGCATTGGAGTAACATTCCCTAATAGTCCATTATGTCTTCTATTTTAAAGAAGGACATTTAAAAAAATTATAGGCTTTGACTCATTTTTGGACTAGTAATAAAATATCAGCACAGTATGTGTGCCATTTCTTTATTTATTCCACTGCAATTTGCCTGATTCAACATCCATTCTCAGGTTTAGAAGAAAGAAACTACCTCAGCTGCTCTAACTCATTATTCCACTTATTATGAAATCTGGTATTATGGGAGAATGCAGGCACCATCTATATTTTATATGTGTGAAATGATGCATAATCCTTGTGGGCATTTCCTTGGCACTGTGTGTTTGTAGCTGGAGCTGCTGCTGTGCACAAGTTGGTTGCAGAAGGATGTTTGTGCCACTGGCTTCAGTGGGCAGAGCTGTTCTCTTTGCCACGGGAATGAGGGGCTGCATTTGCCAACAACTCGTTGGCAGTGGTACCTGGAATGATTCCTTCACTTAGTAACTAGTTAATGTTGGTAACCTGGGGTGAAACTGTAATTTGTAATTTAGATATCCATTAAAATAATTTGCTTCTTGCCATCTCTTTTTATTACTTTCATTTCTAATGAGGAAACTGCTCGCAGCAGGTGTGAATCACAGAGTTTAAAGACATGGAATTTTTTCCCCTCTAATGTCTCTTTTTGGCATAGCATCAGAATGAAGCACTTGGTTCAAATGAAATGGGTGCAGTCTTTGTAGTAAGGTTCAACCTGAGAAATCTCTGGTTTGGTCCAGATGGTGGGGAATTAGCATTTGGAAGAGCTGGTGAGTCACTCCTTTTCATCAAAAGTTTGGGTAGAAGTACTGAAGTCTCTGTGGAATTCAGTGTACCTCTTGTATGCCTGGATGATGATCATAATTATCAGCCACATGATGCCACAGGGTTGATTGTCACCCTACCTGTGCTCCAGCACACATTAGAAATGATTGAAACAGTGTAAAATCATCTTTAATGAAATAAAAAGCATATGAAGAAGTGATCGTGCAAGTAGTGACTTCTTTCCAGGCTGACAGACGTGTCTTCCTGACTGGCTGCCATGAGTTATCCACAAGTTATGATCACCAGGAGTGTGTATCCTTGTAATCCTTGTATCCTTCTACTTCAACAATAGTCATTTCATCTCTCTGAACAGCTGCTGGTGGCAAAGGTTGTTTGGATTTAGGTTCAAAAATATTTCTGTATTCCTAATGCCTGCTTTGCTATGAACCAAACTTCTTTTTTTCCCCCCTAAACATTTGTGCAATTTTTTACAGAACAAGACCAAATTCCTGGGTTTGGTTTGATGTCTGTAGTGTTCCTAGAGCATCCACTGTTCTGAACTGTGTTTTCATCTGTAATGTCACCTGTGCAGAAAAGAGCTTGAACTTTCACCCTTTAATCAACTTTCAGAATGATTTAATGCATTTGGGAATTAAGGTACTCTTTGAAATTTAAAAAAAAAGTAAAAATTGCCTTTGTTAATACTTGGAAAAGGGGAAAATATTACAGGTCTAGTGAAGAAAAAAGTGCAACCTTTTGTTGTTAACATTAGAAGTAACATCTTTACAACTTGACAGTCCCAAAACTGAAGAAAATGTGAGAAACATATATGAAAGTGTCTTTAATATTTCTGTAGGAGGAGAAAACTGATTTTTACTGCTCACCTCTGAAGAATAGACTACACTAAACTTGTAGCACGTGGCAAATCCAGCTCTCTAAATCTCAGATGATAGTAGGTTTTTAAAATACAGTTTAAATGGGGAGATGTGACATGCTATTTAATGTTTGCAGTCTTAGTCATTCTTTGCATACAGAACAAATTGAACCCTGCCATTAATTTGAGCAGTGGACAAGTGTTCCCAAGATTTAAAAGAACTTGCCTTGGAAAACTGAAAAACGTGTCTTGGAAAGCTGATCTTTTAAAAGATTATTTCTCGGGTGGAGAGGAAGGATTTTCTAGAAATTAAGATATGAGCTTGGAACTGCAGTTCAAGATGAAATTCCCTCATTTGAAGGATGGTTTGGGATTCAAGGTGTTAAAAGCTCTACCAAGATGAGGTCAGGACACAGAAACTCAACCTTGTGTGTGGATTCACTGCAGGAACTTCAGGATGTGACTCCTGCAGTGTGAGCTACTGTCATGGAAGTACTCGAGGTAAATCCCAAAGATACCAGGAGGCACTGAACATGGACTGTGTTAGTCTAGACAAACAAAATGCACATTTATTATCCCTCATGTTCAGCTTGGATTATAGGAGAAGTAGTGTTTGGCTCAACAGCTCAAGGCTTTTTCATGACATAAATGCATCGACATAGTCAAGTGTGAGCATTGTACCTGAAGTCTGGCAGTTTGACCTTTCTGTGTGTTGCCACACACTGTGTTAATGTGGTTTCTCATGCAGATTTTTTTGTTTTAGAAGGCTTATTTTCTCCTTGCAGCTGGTTTGTCACAAGAGCTGTTTTGTGTGTACGTGGCTTTCTGCTCTTGGTTGTATTTTGTGAATGTTACTTTGAAGGGGAATCGTGTTTAGAGAGAGAGGACCTGGGATGGTGGGTCCATAATGGGTTGAGAGTCCAATTTAAGGTGCTGATTTTGGACTTTCAAGGTCCTAAGTAGATTGAAGCACTCTGCTGTCAAGGCTGTGCTTTAGGCTTTTCCCCTCCTCCTTTTAATAATGTTTAAATCTGTTGAGATTCTTTTGTTCTTGGAAATTATGGGATGCATCTCCTCTAGGAGAGCACCATAGTTTTGGAACACTTTGACTAGCATGATATTTGGAATATGTTGTGTAAAGCAGTCTACATCTGCCTTTCCTATTCTCCTTTTTTGGGTCTGGTTCCCTAATCAGAGGTCAGTTTTGGGATTGAGTCTATTGACTTGCTAGAGAAACTATGATATATGCTGGAATTACTGTTTTTATTGTTTTAATTCAGAACACATTCAAATTCTGTGACCCAGGACAGAGGCGTAATTGTCTTTGGAGGTGGAAAGAAAGGAGATATTAATTTTTTAGAAGTGAGTGGTGGTATTGATATAAGGTGCTGGAACTACTTGCTTTTAGCAAATGCTCCTGTGGAAGTAAGGGAGCCTTTTGTAGAAAGGTATGGATAAGAGACCTTCAAAAACTGCTTTGGATTTGATTCCAAGTCGATGGAAAATATTCTCTCTGAAAATGATTCCTCCTCCTGTGAACCTTTCAACTGGTTAATGCCCATGTTGGTAAATGGTGTCCCTAAAATGAGCAGGAATTACTGCAGTGAGGAGTTCCCTGGGACAAGGAAAGGCAGCTGAAACAGACCCTTATGAACGACCTCATTTTGCCATTTTTTTTCTTGTAGTTGTCAGGACAGATCACTAGATGGCAGGGGGTAAGTGTACAAAACCAAAGACTTTGTAGGGACTGTCTGGTTGTTTTGTCATGGGGGAAATTTCAATTCGTTCAACAAATAACTGCCTATTTTCAGCAAGCAATTGCAACCAAGAGTAACATAAACTGGTTATATTTACTCACTGGAAGTTTAATTTCACTGATAAGGAACATTCATGGAGCGCTTCTGCCTCTATTTGAATAATCAATTACCTAATATTATAATTTTCGTAGAGTGACTGGAATAATACTTTGGATTGAAATTACAACCAAAATGCATCGACATCTTCTGAAGTGCAAAAGAAGACATGTCTGGTCTACAGGGTTGATTTAGTAGAGATTTGAAATTAAAGTATTTATGCATTGCTGTTTGCTACTGTCTTTCTCCTTTTGTAGCTCAGTGTTAGCTATTATGAAAAATATTTTTATTTTAAGTCTCTATTATTTAGAAAGTAATAAAATTATATACTTTTCTTGGTGGTGTGGGTTTTTTTAATGTTTACAGTCTTAGTCATTAGCCTGGCCTGAAACAATGGGGAATAAGCTACAGAAGCTATGCAATAAATGAAAATGGAAGCAGCTTTGCCTTTCCTGTGGAGTACTCAATGTTCAGACTCATTTGTGATGCATTATTACTAAAGAGTTGCCTATTTTGTTCCATTAAATCAGACTGGAGGATCTGCTGCACTGCCACCCATGTAATTTCTCCCTAGAGAGTGCACTTAATGTGTTCTAACGTTCTAATGCTTTGCCCACTGTGCAGTTCTTAAACAGCCCCAGGAGTTATAGATAATCTTGTCTACACTAGAAAGGAGCTTATCCTTTAAATTCAGAATACAGAGCATTTGCTTTTGAGAGTTGTCTTGTGTTCTGATCTCTTTCTTTCTGGCACCTTAAGGCACTATAACTCTTTCAACAGCCGGCTGGTCACCAACAGCAAACTTCTAATAGCTCAGTGCAGGAAAATACAACAGTTAAGTAACTTAACCTGATGTCATTGACTCTAAGTGGTAGATAATGAAGTAATTCCCAATTAGTTGTGCTGATACTTAATTAATAAAGGTCCATCTAAGGTTCACAAATCAATGAGAAGTGTCTGCAGCCCTTGGAAAGAATACTTTTGTTCTAGTCCGAAAGGCAAAACTTGAAGTGAGAGAGATTTCCTAAGCACAATAATTCTGATAACATCTGTTCTTCTTTCACCTGCTATTTTTTTTCCTCCATGCTTTAAAATATAATGCATTTCAGCCTTATGCACAATAAGCACAATATATATATATATAATGCATTTCAGCCTTATGGCACAGGCCATTATCTGGAGCTGAGCCTGGCAGTGATGCTGCAGGATGCTGGTGTTTGTGTCCTGCTGCCTCAGGGGCCAGCAAGGAGAGGTAGATGATTGTGTTTGAGATCTTACAGTGTATTACAGGTCATTTAGGATCTTTAGGAAATAACACCACTCTGGTCCTTCACTTAATAAAAAAAATTCTTTACCTACTGGACAGACAAGTCAAAAGGTGAAGGTGAGCGCGTGGTTGTCCAAGGCTACACAGCAAGAACTATGCAGGATCATAATGGCCTTTAATAATTGAGCAGGGACAAAACCATCACTGGTATAAACTTAAAAGGGCTCTTTGTTTTCCCAAGGTCATGGTGCCCTTGAATAGATGAGCAACAGCAACATAGGCTCAGTCATTAAATGTGCACACTAAAAGGGCTCTGTACTTCCCCAGCTCCTGGAATTATTTTGGTGATATTGGTTACCTTTGATTGTAAGGAGATGGTGAAATATTTAAAAGTTTTTCATAAAGTTGCTATTCTTGTTAATGCCCATGACTAGTGTGCTAAATTCCTGTTTTAGTTGAGTTGTACCAGGTTCAACACTTATTGTCTTCAGTGAATGTTGTTTTCCAAAGACTGAATGCTAATCACAAAATATAAATGGATTTAGTATGTAAAATTATGAACTGTCACCACACTGAGACTGTTCATTCCTTGACTTGGGCTATAACTAAATGGAAATGGAGCATTTTTATCAATAACACACTGGGGAAGTATCCTCTGTTCTGAGATGCTGAGAGGTTTTTTTCTTTAAAATATTTATTTCAACTAAAAAAAACTAATCTTTTCACTGTCTCCAGAGGGCAAAATCATTGACTGTTATGTTTAGAAACTGTCTGTGAATTACAAGAGTCTATATAAAAAGGGAAGAATACTGATTGAGCAATTAATCACTTTTTACTTAATTTAAAATAAATAATGACATTATAGAAAGCTGTTGCATTAGCTCTGAAAGAAGACTGACTCTTGGAAAAGCAGTAGAACCAAACTTCTTTCTGTCAGTAGAGGTTGGTTTCTGAATCTTGCAGGCACAGTAGTTTTTGGTTATGTGACAACATTTTCTTCTAATGTCTCAGTTTAGTGTTACACGTTACAAAAAGGTGTGATGTTCTTGGCCACTAATGTGTGAAGCTTTCTTAGATTTCAAGACTGCTAGACTGGTTTCTGTTCAAAGCACTAACCCCCTAAATTCTGCTTGAGCTAGAACATGTAATTTTTTAAAAAAAGAACACCATTGCTGATCAAAGGCTTCAGGTCATGAACAATTCATCACATTTTCAGGTAAATTTCTTGCAGTAGCTCTCTATTCTTGTTGTAAAAATATATATACTTGCTTGTGGTTGGATTTAGCCCAACTGCACATCCCAGCCTGTGTGGGGTTGTTGCACCAGATGTTATTGACTCCCATGATGGGAATAAACTCATCTCCTTTTTGTGGATAAACTAAGCAACTGTATCTCTCTATTTTTCTGTCTCTGGTCAGCGTTCTCCTCGTGAAATAATTTATCAGTGCCCTCGTTGGCTCTTTGCAAGTTCAACATTTTTGCAGAAAGCTGATTCTGCTGGATGGTCCCCTGTTAATATATCAATGGTTTAGGTGATGCTCTGGCTTGGATTTCAGGTTCATTTACCAACAACTGTGAATGTCACAAATGGTTGTGTTTGTCCATGTGGAAGTGTATTTCTGTCAGACAAGCCCAGAATTTATGACTGAGGTTTGATTTAAGTTGTCTGAAAATTACCAATGACTTGATTTATACATACCCTCTTTACCCAATTTGTTGGAAAAAATCACTGAATAATACTCATGGAAGAAGGGATGCTAATTGCAGAGGCATCTTAATTAGAATGACCCTCATCCTCCCTTATTTTTTTTTCCTGTGTGATCAGTTTTAATTCATTTTAAAGTCTGCTGTGCAGCTAAACCACTCTGGAGATGTATGTTAGCACTCCACAGTGGGTGCTCAATGGTGATTTTTTTTTTTTTTTTCCCCCCCAAAAAATTTCATTATGTGATAGAGCCAAGAAGTCTAAACTGAATTAATACCTTTCTATCTGTTGACAGATAAATTTTGCCCCAAAGATTACTTTCCAGGATGCTTAATCTTCCTAGTTGATGGGTCAGTTTGGACAAAAGGCCAAATACAAGTGTGACATGAACTACTCTGTGGTGTCTTGGTATGTAATGTCTGTAACTTCTGTGTAAGGAAGCTGCTAGAGCTGTTCCCTTGGGGTATGTGCAGTGTGGATGGTTCTTACCAGGGAGGTTTTTGTAAAACAAACAAACAAAAGCAAATGACAAAAAAAAACCAAACCAGAAAAGGCCCAGCTGTGTGGCTGAAATCCATCCTGGTCCAGTGTGGTCCTGGGCAGTGCAGGTTTGGGTGATGCTGCTGGAGGGGGATCAGACAGAAAAACCCAAGTGACCTGTTTAGTGAGGATGCATAATTGAAGCCTAAATCCCAAATAAAAGAAATGTCACCCCTGGAGGTGGCTGGGATCAGCACTGGTTGCTCTGGACAAGGCCAAGGGAAGTCAGGGAACCCCAGAGCTGAGTTCCCCTGGGAGCTGGATACACGAGTTTGACTGTTGACACCTCTGAAGAGGATGAAGCACAGGGATGTGAGAGGGTGGTGGCAGTTTGGCTCTGAGCTGTCTCAGTTTTCTCCTGTGCCATAACAATGTTCTCTTAGTGGTGTTTACCCAACCTGCTGAAATGGACTGAACCAGGCTGCAACAGTAAAGTTCACACAGGCTGGGGAGTTCGTTTTGTGGAACACTTATTGCACAAGGTTGGGTTAGTGAGTGCCTGGTAGTGCTGGAAGGACAGATGAGTGGTTTTGAGGTTTTTTTTTTTTCCCATTTGTTTGTTTTTCACTTGGGAAACCATAATTCCACAGAGCAACATCTTTGCTTAAACCACCTAGTGAAGCAAAAATAAAAATATAGAGCATTTCCTGGTATTTCGTACCAATTGCTCAGTTCTTTCAGTATATAAGTCTTCACTGGAATTCCACATATGCAAATGATAGCATCCTATTACCTGTTTACTTTCTTAAGCCTTGCTTTTGTAAAATGAACATTTACTTAAATTGCCAAAGTAGATTTTTATTACCAGCTGCATAATTGCTAAACATGTTGCTCTTAAATCTGTTTGCTTAACAAAAGGGGCTTTTTCATGTGCTACTCCTTCATCTGAAGGTTCTAATGAAGAAACTAAGAGGTGACTAAATCAGTATTGAGATTGGAACATGCTACCAATTCAAAGAGGTTGCAGAATGGAATTAGTTACATGTTTTATGTGATTGTGCAAATATGTGCACATCCTTGTTGCTACTTTAGTCTTGCATCAGCTTTAGTAGCTGCCAGAAATATCTTTCTTCTTCTAAGCCCAAAGTACCCAACTTGATAAATGCGTGATTTTGTCATGCTGACTTAAGGAATCCTGGAAATGAAATGTGCCTATAAACAAAAGCTTTTAGCTTTTTCAATTACTGACCCCACTCCTTGGGCTAAAGAATGATTGTCTGAAGAAAATGATGGCTTTCCAGGTGTGAAATCTGTTTCCCTGGCATCTCGAGAAATTGCACGTTGTCTACAGGGCTTTGAAAATTCATTAATATTTTCTTTCCACTCCTCTTTTCGTTTGAACTTTGAAAATCAATTCCATGTGCTCTTCCACTGGGAGTAGGGGAGCAGAAACTTCTGGTTCCCACTGCAGGTGGTAGAGACCATTTATCCTCAGTCCATTGCAGGATATGTTGTTTGCACACTGTTCATTTAGTCAGCAGTGGGATCAAGAACATTTTCAAATAAATGGACATTTGGGCAACCCTTACTCTGAATGTTAAGCCAGGGAGGTAACACTAGCCCTCTGGTAACAGAAGCTGTTCCACACTGAAGTTGGTATAAATCAGTATTTAGATCATTCTCCTCACTAAAACAAGCAATCAAAACACATAAGCACACACTTACAGTGCAGTACCTTTTAGCCAAGTAATTCCAAAAGCTTCTAGTATGAGGTGCTTCAAGTGTCAAAAGAAGTGTTCAACAGCCTCAAGTGTCAAAAGCTTCAAGTTTCATCTGTAATAAATTATATAAAATCATCTGAACAGTCTTTCTTATGAGGGCATTTTATTATTTATAGAGATGTTAAAGGGGATTTGGAGGCAGGTTGATGAAATGTCATTGCTTTCAGCCAGCAAAGTAATTGTGTTTTAGTGAGGTAAAGGCTCTCAGTTGAAGAGAGGAAGTTGGTTGGTTGGGGAATATAGATAAAATAGGGAATAAACAGTGGAAACTATCTGCTTTTCTCAAAGGTGTCAACAGGAGAGGGAACTAATGCAAAGAATTGTCATGAAGCTCCCAAGGTACTTCGCTGTTCTTGACGCTTCCTCCTCAAAATCTAAAGATTTGTGCTCCCTTGAAACCAAAGAAATCAGTCACTGAAGTCAGAGCAGCAGAGGATGAAACCTGTGTCTCACTGGAGCTGGATATCAGGTTTTATTTCAACTTTGACAATGCTCAACTTATTTGGCCCTCATTGCAGTGTTTCACTTGTGATGTTTGTCACTTCATGGCTCTACCTTGGTGGCACTGGGTGCTGTTCTGGAGATGGATGGCAGGAGCCAATGCTTTAGTGTTCAGTGTCCCAAGATCCATGTTTCTTTAGGAATGCAGCTGTGTTTCTGACTAATGTTTTGTTTTCTCCCTTTTCATGGTAATTTTCCTCCTATATCTTTGACTTAGGAAGAAGTTAAAATCTCTTTGCTTTTAGTTGTACTTATATTAGTTCAGCTAAGGGTCCCCTGACTCTGAAAGTGGCTTTCTTAGCACAGTTTGGCAAGAAGTAGTTGTATCACATAAAGCAAGTAGTTAAAATCCTCATATCCTAGGATTGGGCATTTATAAACAGCAACAATAAAAGTTTAACATGCACATCTCCATTAGGTTCAGCTAAAACTTAATTAAAGTTTGAAAAGCATCATGAGTTTCTCTGATGGAAGACTTCATGTAAATTTGGGGAATGTGTTTAGTATTGCTGATAATAAAAGCCCAGTTTCTTCCCAAGGGCTGATATGTTGAGGTACAACTTGAGGGTGATTTGAGGTCATATGAAATATAACATTTTCTGCATTCAGGGCCAGGAAGGCTCTGAAAGCCAAACAGACTCCCTCACCTTCAAAATTAATCTTTCAATAAGAGAGCAGCAGAGTCTGATTTGCAAACATAGTGACTTATTTCCTTCAGTTTAGGCTTAAGGAAGCTCCTTGCTTTCTGTATAACACTTACTAGACATATTCTGATTTCACTTAAACTGAAGGAGAGTGTGAAAACTCCACAGGTGACATTGGGATCTTCCTAAATCTCCCAAGACCTGAGCCTAGAGTCTGATTTTTTTATATATGCTCCAAGTTAAAACTCTAAGCCCCTTGATACTTTCTGTAGAACTGGCAGAAACGTTTCACTAAACAAGATGAGATGTTTGTTTTCTTGTGCTTATTTTTTTTCTGTTCTTTGTTTTATGGGGCATTTGCATGAAAACAGCATCTTGAAGAGTTCCTCTATTCCTCACCTGGAGGCACCATCTTTGCTTAGATTTGCAATGAGTTACTCTGCAAATGCTTGCAGTGTCAGAGTTGGTGTTATGCTCTTGGGTGGAGAGAGAGCAGCAGGAGCTGACAAATACTTAAACCACACAAGTTTAATGCAGAGATCTCTGCAAGATTACACACACTGGGGGAAGATGAAATTGGGAAGCCACACAGGCTAAGTGGAATGGTCTTAAAAACACTATTTTAGGTGTTTCCATCCCTCACCTGTCCCTCATCACATTAGGAACTGATTGTAGCTGTGCTGGAGGAAGAATAAAGTTTAATGCAGCCTCCAGGGAGATGTCCCCAGCTATTCTCAGACTATTTTAATTTGATTAGGATAGCTGTGGTTGGAGCAGAATTTCTGTTTTCTGGGGGATGAAATCATTGCTTCAAGGTATGCATCAGGAGTTTGCTCCATTTTAAGAATGGTGGCTTGAGCCAGGAACCAAACCCACCTCTCAAACAGAGCAGTAGAGAACTGCATTGATGGTGTTTTAAATACTAAAACCCCATTAACTCTGTGAGAAAGCAGAAGAGAGATGAACTGAGACACCTGCATCCTCTGGGAAATTGATATTTTGTGATGTAAATATCTGTGACAACCCCTTGGTTCTACCTCTGTCCTGTCCTGGAAAGATGTATTAGAAAAATGTGTGTTTGAACTCCTCTTGTGAGACTGAGGAAAGAGCTAAACTGCCTTTGCAGTTCTCTGTCATAACTAGTTTTCTTATTTCCATGCTCAGTTCTTATACTTTCTGGCTGTTGGGAGATCAGATACTTGTTATTTGTACTGATGCTCTAAGAATGTGTTTGGGGAAAGTTCCCAAGGCAGCCTTACATGTTATATTTGGTACCAAATACAGGCACAGGATTTTACCTGTGTGTGGAAGGCAGGGTTAAAGAGGGATAAAAATATTTGCTTAACTTTACACCTCTTTCTCAAATTCATTTTGAAGCCAATGTGGGGTTTTTTTCCTGTTGTGAGTTTACTGATTTTTCTGGATTGGGAATAGGGTTGAGGGAGGTTCCTTCACAGTTCTCATGAAGATGAAAGAACCAAAGCCATCTCCTTTCCTCCCTGTAGCACGTGAGGTACCTTGTAGAGCATAGTCTGAAACTATAGGGCATAAGAAGTGAGGAGATATTTCCAAGTAAACATTTCCCAACAAGTGGAAAAGATGAGTAGGATGAACCAACTGCTCCCTGGATAATTTATCCAGCTGTGGATAACTGGGGGTGCTGGAGGTGAATGGTAACTGGTGACTGTGACACAGGTCTCTGGGTGTGAAGCCCCCTGATGTGGCAGGCTGTCATTGCAAATGAGCTTTGGTGTCTTTGGGGCTGGGGAGGAAAGCAAATCTGTGCCTCAACGTCTTGTAACTACTAAATGAAACAATCAGAATTGCCTTTTATGACATGGGTGCTTTGGAAGTGTCGTTGTTCTGCTCAGTTGGAGCCGTGGATGCTGTCAGGGAGTGTTGACCTGGGAGGTTGATGGTGACACACAGGGGGGTGACAGCTGGTGGAAGGTGCAGTGGTGGAAGGTGCAGTGCATCTGCACTGGGAGGTCACATCCCAAAATGACAGGAGGAACTTTGAAACCCACCCCAAGTGCTGAGGCCGTTATCACGTTGCCTTCGACGTGGGGACAAATCGATGCTTCATCCTGACTGTCCTTTCTGAAGGTGTTTTTAGAATCTTGGTATTTAGGATTTTACCCATGACTGGGTCTAGTTTCCTGCTTCCCCATTTTCAGCACCCCCTGCCCTTTTGTCCCCCTCTCCAGCAGGGTGAATTTAGTTTACAGTCCCCAGCACAGTTCTCCAGGGGTTTCACCTGAGACTTTGGGAGCTGTGAGGAAAACATACTGATTAGAGAACTGACTTGCTTATTACCTTGATGGCCTGTTCACCTGCAATAGATGAATGTTTTAATCTCCTTGAGTGATTAAGGAGGCTAAATTTAGAGCTTCTTCTATTATATTGTTAGTGTCAGTTTGCTTCCTTCTACTTTGCTTTATTATCAGAAACACTAAACAGCCATTTTACCTTTCCATTAAATGCTGAAACGCCGCAGTGGGAAAAGAAAATAGCCAGCACTTCTTTGAACAATAAAGAAATTAAATAGTCCTGAAGCTGTGATTTCGATAATTTATCATGTTCTTTGGGCCACCCATGTTGTGGGGAAAAAAATAAATTAGTTTCTGTAAGAATGAGGGCAGTTGTTTCTGTGGGGACTCAACTGCCAAATGTCACCTTAAGCATTATAAAAATTGCCAAGAGATTAACATTAAGAAATGCAAGAAATTATATAATTAGCATGAGAAAATGTGTGTGTGTGTATATATAAACAGAAAACTCTCTAAATCTTCTAAGAAATGTGCAGGATTTATCACAAAGCTACTCTTGGATTACCAACTCTGAATATTAAATTGTAAGTAAACCTCTTTTTTTCATATCATGAATTTGCCTTCAACCATATTTTAAAAGCAGCAATTCTAGATTCAGTTTTTCTGTTAACTTCTACATTTTAAGCTGTTTGGGTGATATTTTAGTGACAGATTTATCTGTAAGGCTGCAAACAGAAATGTAAGCTGCTACACAAGAATGTAAATTAAAAGCTGAATTTTTAGTAAAGCTGAGTTTCTGAAATAATTCCATCACTTCAGCAGTACGGAATTTCAAGAATAAACCAAAATGTTAATGAGAGTCTTGATTCCAAAACTGGAAACTTAAAAACATTGATACTTGCTTGACAGAAAATTCTTTTAGATCAATGGAAGTTTTAAATGGATTGCCAGATCAAGCTTTACTGTGAGAAATGACTTTGTGTATCCTCTTTATTAATAAAAAACTTTGGAGTTCTGGCTTTCCAGGCAGGTGAACTCACAGCACTGGAGGTCTCACCTCCTATTTCAGCAAAACATGGGGTGTGCAGCTGCTGGAAATAAGTGGAAATAACTTACTTTCTTTCACTAGACACCCAATAATTTTAGGAACTTGAACATTTGAGGCAGGATGAACCTCAGCACTTCATAGGGATTTGACTTTTTCTTTCTTTTTTTTTTTTTTTTTTTAAAGAATTTGAAAACAAGTGATAAAATGTTATTGTCACTATTTGGAATGTCATTTGAAGAGAAATTGTCATTCTTACTGAGGTTAAGACTGAATGTCTGTTTTGGCACAAATTATTAATTCTCCTCTTCCATTGCTCTTTATAAAAGTTTTAGGTAGTTTGGAAAGCTCAAGTAAGCCCTTGGAACTATTACAGCAAGACAATCTTGACATAACTTATTCAACAGCAAATTACTGGTTTGTGTCTGATCTTCAGACGTGTGATGTCATTAATGGGATCAGCGTGGAGGCCTCATCTTAACAAAGGCTCCATCCATCTGTGAGGTGGTGAACCAAATGCAATCAGCTTTATAAAAAATAACTCACAGCAATAGCAAGTTTTTGAGGGATGTGATACCCAACCTCTTTACATTTTTTTAGAGGATTCTGCTGTGTAAGTGCAACACTTCCATTTATCAAAGGAAAAAAAAATGCTATACAAACCAAAACGAAGTAATTTGAAAAGGAATTTTTGGAATAAAATGTACGTGGAAGCAGTTAATAAAAGAATTTGGATAAATCAGATAAAACAATGAAAAAAACCTAATTCCTTGGGCCATGTCTACCCGTCTCCTTCAAGCCTGTTGGTCACAGTGTTGCAGTGACAATTGGGTGCTGAGGTCCTGCCACAGGGTGTGCAGTTGTCCTTCCCAGGGACAGAAGGGATAATTTGTTGTTCTTGAAGAATAACACCTCATTTACAGAAATGCCTGACCTTTATGTGATTAAGAAAAACTGAGTGTTAATATAGTTTTTAAACTGCACATAATTTCTATAATCACTCCTGTTGTTGCTGCTTTGTGTATTCCCTTCCTCTGGGCTATTTACAGTACCATGAAGATAAGGTTTTTTTAAGTTGTTCTTTCTGGTTTTGTTCTTCCACATAAATAATGAGGGCATGTTTTAAGTCACAGTGAGAAGGGAATGTACTTCTTCCAACAGAGGTTCTGGTTTGGCCTAGGAAGGCACCTGTACTTTTCAGGACTGTGTCTATTCCACTTAAATCTGTGGTACTTAAAACATCCTCTAAAATAGGATGGATGTGTTCTCATCCCCCAGTTCAGGTGCCTGACTCATTGCTTTGCTGAAGAGGAGAGAGAATCTTGTGCATATTGCAACAGAATCAGATTTTTTCCTGCTGGGGTCATGGGCACAGTGCAGACAGCCACATGACAGCCTTAAACTGCAGCAGAGTGGTTCCAAGGAAATGCATCTTGGGCCATGTATCCATCTGGGGAAAATAGCACCAGGAAGCTTTTGAATCTATATTGTGGTTAAATTCAGCAGCTCTGGGTGAGGTGATTGCTGTGACTCCACCATTTAAAAAGTGATGTTGATGCCTCTCACATTCAAACAGTGATTTCAAACTGCTTACTGTGTTTTCTGAGTAACTGCCTTCTGCAACTTTTGGTCTTTGTTTCAAAGTCCCTTCAGGCTCCTGCAGAGTGGGTTGATTTCTTTGTTGCATTTGGAGACAAAATAAACTGTCCTTCCACAACACCAACAGTGCTGCCAAGAAATAGCTCATGTCTCAGACCACGACTGCTTCAGGTTTGGTGTTCATCTCCTCACAGGTTAACATTAACCTGCAGTTACTGAGTCAGTTAACAGGAGAGCACTTGGTTGTGTTAAAACCTGGTTGACTAAATGAGCTGGATACTGAGTGTATCAGGTACAGCCCTCACTGGATGATGTATTAGGTGATCACAGGAATACCACCTGGCTCCAACATTTGCTGATCTATGAAGCCACTTTATTACTCAGGTGCCTAACAGTATGCAAATATGTGTATTAATGGTTTCTGTGTCATAAAAATGGTTAATTTATACCTTTGCACTTTATAGAGCCTGTAGAATCCAGCTAGCAAACTGTGCTGGTGGAAAACAAGATCACAAATCAATTACTCCTTGCTTGACACCGTTTAGATCACTTTGCTGAGATCCTTGTTCAGCTGACAGTGGGAAAGTGAACATCCCTGGGAGTGTGACCTATTATTCAGAGAGAACTGCAGGCTAATAACAGCTTTGATCATCGAGAAATCTTATTTTTTGACCTGCAAGACATCCTAAATGGGCCAGTTCTATAAACTGAAATTTATAGACTTATAAGCTGTAACATTCAAGCCTTTGTTATCTGGAAAATGAAGGACAATCCTACATGCAGAATGGTAGATGTTTTCCCTTTGCTGCAGCTTATTCCATAGGGAGGCAAAATGCAGAAGAGCTGATTTCTGGAAAGTAACTGCAACATTCTTAGCAGAAGTAATTTATCAAAATCCTGCTTTGAAAAATGGCATGTGTTCATTGGTACAAAACCTTCCTTGTTGTCTGTAAAAACAAAGATCAAATACGATTTGGTTGGTGTGGCTCAAAAGCTCTTTCCATATTCTCAGAGCAGACTTCAGGCTCTCAGATATTCTGTCTTCCTTCTTATGTCTTCCTGAGACCATCCACTGCCAGTGGAAGGTGTTTGGCCATGCAATTAGTCTGTTACTAGATCTGCCATATGGTGAGTCAGCTTTGCTTTTAGGGTTTTTGTTTTTCAGTGTGTGTACTTTTCTCACAGAGTAATAATGCTTGGAGATTTACTGTTTATTTTTTTTTTTTTACTCAGGTTTAATATTGCAGCAGGAATCTATAGCTGACATTCACCATGTTATTAAGCAAAGGTTTGTTTTTTCTTTGAGTGACATGACCATAGTTTTCTTTTAAAACTCAGTGCAAATAGAATCTTTGGATTTAATATTCTTTGGGTTTGGGTTTTTTTCCCCTCTACTATTGAATAAGGAAGTCAGTTTAGGTCCTTGATATTTAGTATTCATTCTGGGGTGGGATCAGAAAAATCCCCTTTTTAGAAATTAAATATGGCTCACATAGATAACAGGCATTTTGGACCTAATGAAAAATCAAAAGAAGTCAGTAATGGGATTCTTGTCGTTTTTATACACCCATTATTCCTTGTTAGAGTAAAGATTTAAAACAGATGTTCTTTCTCTTCTCAGTTGTGCTCTGCACTTTGCAATACAAGCATTTGCTTCTTTTGTACTTATTACTGTTTCTTTGCAGTGATGATATCCTGGTCTTCCTGCAGTTAAGAGTCAAGAGTTCTTGTCTTGTGTAAACCTGGGAGCATCTGATCACTGAATGGTGGTTTCTGAGTGTCACAGGCCTTTAACTTGTCCTCCCCACTGCACAGAGCCTGGCAGGAGGACCTTGGCACAGTGTGGTTCTTCCAGTCTGAAGGCTCTCAGTGTTCTCTGGGTCAGGGATAGAGAATCTCTTACTTTTTTGGGATGTTTTTCTCCTAGTCAATCACTCCATCCTTTCAAAAACGTGTGCAGGGTGTACCTGGTTTTCCTTTGGTTTAATTTCCCTTCAGATTCTGGGTGTTGGTTCCTGTTCCACTTTTGTGTACAAAATTACACATCTATATAATACCTATTTTTTCAGTTATGGATTACTATCAACTATGACCACACTGAATTTTTTAAATTTGGAGACTGAATTAAGGCTGTTTTTAGGCTGTGTGACCACACAAAATAAGTGTAGATATTTCACCAAGTGCTGCAAAAGTCTGAATCCCCCCATTTCTAGTACATAAGAACTGGAAAATGTTAAAGTATGTATGGAAATATATTTTCATCACCATAAATCTTACTTCAGCTCATTGGTATGCAACCACCAAGTAATTAAATGTAATTGAAGTGCTGTGCCAGAGGAAGTGTGATCCAAAAGTAATTGCTACTCTTGTACTTCTCTGTAGTGTGATCTAGAAGCTGAACTTTATTGTATATTTGACCTGTACAAAATGAATAACAGCCACCATTTTATTACACTACACCTGCATTTTAAATGCTGCTAATTAGTCAATATTAAACTAATAATGAAACAGCAATAGAAGCTCCTGACTGTATTTAACTGAATGATCTATTGAATGTGCATCATACCAACATGCTGTTGAGGTAAACCATTTTCTCATCTCATGTTTTATGACTAAGAGCATTCAAGGTTTCCATGTGTTCTTTCAGTGATGTCAGACATCTCTGAATTTAGTTTTTCTGTGAAAATGCTGCTGGATGTAACCAAATAATCTCCTATAATGAACGAGGTGCTCTATATTTTCTGTATTTCTAGTAGTTTCCATTTGTTAAGACTGTCCCAGTCTAAGTTTAATTCATTAAATTGGACGTTCTTGCTCGTGCTGCATTTGAGACTAAATAAATAGTTCTGTAACAGCGAGTCCAAGACTGACTAGAAATAGAGAAGTCTTCCTCACTTTGGCTGTGTCTTCATTGACAAATAGCAAGGCCCTGCTAGAGTGGATCTTTAGAGCAAACCTGTTAGTGCTAATGACCCACTGACACCCCTGAGTTCCTTCAGAAACACTGAAGCACTTGACTGCCTTTGGAGTTGATTCAACTTATACCAAACTCACTGTTTTTCCTGGATGAAAATTGTTTGTTTGTTTGTTTGTTTTTTTCCAAAGTCTAGCAGGAGCTGCCTGTAGTCGTGATGCTCTTGGTAATGGGGTTGTCTATGAGAAAAGAAAACAAAAAAATTGCATTGAGGATCATCTGCCAGTCTGTATCACAGAGTTCAGTTTTGCAATCAGTGGGCTGTTTTCAGAGCTTTTAGCTTGAGGAGAGAAAGCTTGTGTCCAGATGAAGACTTGAGATAAAATAGCATCCTGAAGGGTTTTGCTGAAGCAGTTTTAGCCAGAGAGAGATGGCTCAGCTCATCCTGTCACCCAGGATGAGCAAGGATGAGGAAGGTCTGAGCAACAGCACCTCCCTTGGTTTAATATGCCTGGGTTTGCAGCAAAGAAAGGGGCAAAGGAGGACCTAAGGTAAAAGGAAACAAGATGCAGCAGGATCCTTCCTCTTGGAGAAGCTGGGTAATGGGAATAGAGAATAAACTTATCTGTATTTTGAGTGTGTTTTGTGAATTATTGCTTTAAGCAGCAACCACCTGTTTCCAGTGTGGAATGTGCTTTAGCACGTGTCTGTTGTGTTTTGGATGTGGCTCCCTGCAACTTTTTGTGAAAGGAATCCAAAGATGTGGTGGTTTGAAAGGGATTTAATTACAAGAAGTCACAAATGGTTCATTGCCTCATGGAAATGCAAGGTGTAATTGCAAATATAATGTGTTCATGCCTGAAACTTCAGCACCCTTAATATCTGGAATGGAAATTGCATCAACTCCCTTTTCAAGGTAGTCTGGCTGATGCTTATTTGCTTGATTGATATCTTCCTCTTGGCCACATATCTGTCACTGAGCAAATCCTTATGATACTGGTGATTTAGCTGAAATAGTGATGGCTATGTAGTGTTGCTCTGGAAGTGAGGTGATTCTAATGACGACTCTGAAACATTTGGAAAGAACGAAAAAAGTCTAGTCTTGCCCTTAGAGCTTTTTCCTAGACTATAAATACTGGAATTTCAGCTGTATTTTGTCTGTAATCCAAATAACTGCCAGAATTAGTACATCCAGAAGAAATAACATCTGTAGCTACAAATATATTGGAGAGGATGGATGGATGGATTTTGAATACAGTTTGCTAAAAGACTGTGGATTTTACCTGGTTCTATCATGATGCATAAATTGCCTTTTAAAGAAAACTGTTATTTCTTGTGTTGGAAATGAGTACTTTAAAGTTTGATTTGCTATTTAAAGCATAATATTTTTTCCTGTATTGTTACCTTTTCCTGCTGTGATTGTTTTAGCTCTGTTCTGCTGCTTCTAGTTTTTAAAATACATGGGCAGTACATTAACAGCATCTGTCAGTGTAAGCCTGGAGATCTTAGAACAATTTTAGAGTGGTGATCAAAAGAGTTAGCATATGCTTCCAAGTCATTTTAGATTAAATATGTTACAGTGTCTACTGGCTTCTGAATGTCAAATTTGACACTCAAGTTAGATGGGAAATGAGTTTCTGTTCTGGGCAAAGAATGAAAAATTTCCCTGAAGTCTTCTTGAATTTAAACTGAGGTGATGCCAGTGATGTGTCCAAGAGGCTGCTGAGTGATGGAACTTGTCTCACGCCCTTATTGAAAACTTACTGAAGAACCCTTAATTATTCCAATGAAAAACTCCAGCATGTGAAAGTAACCAGTGTCTGCTTCCATCCTGGTTTCCCAAAGTCTTGTGATTTAAGGCTGTAGAGTTCCTAAAAGTTGTCCTGGATAGAATATAGTCGTTAATAAACGCTAAGCTTCCAGATTTGTTTTTGAAATACAGTGGAATATTATTCTAGTATTCCTTTCAAATTAAAGCTAGACAGAGAAAGGCATATTTCAGAGTAATCAGTAACTTAACTTGCATTTGAAGGGCAGGAACTCCAAGTTTAGTATGTGTTTTATTTAATTCCTCTCAGGTACATGAACATACCTGCGTGCCAAGCAATGCCACAGGTCAGCTGTTGCAAACCAGTTCTTTGTGCAGGAGATGTCACACATCATATAAGCAACTAAATAATAATACAATAAACTAAACTTTTGTAAGGCTGGAAAAAGATCTGAATCTGGCTCTCCCCTCTCCCAGACAAGAAAGAGGCACTGGAGTCTCTTGGTTATTCTTGAAATTCCATTTTCAGCCCAAAACACTGTTCTTAAGCAGGACTTTTTTTGACTCCTATTATAACTTACTTAGTTTAGGCTGATGTAATTAGCACAAGCTCGAACATTGTGATAATAGCTTGAGTCTATCACTTCCCAATTAGCTCAGGGGAGAGAGAGGTAGTGTTTGCCTCAGGCATTCTTGTTTTATTAAGATGTATTCAGTGATCACCAAACTGAAGGCTCGGGGAGCAGCACACCTGAGTACTCACCCAGGAGTCAAAACACCGTCAAAGACTGGGCTTGCTCTGATGGGAATTAACATCCTTTTTAATTTTCCTGGCACTGCATGCTGCTGTTCATTATTCCCTGCTGATCACAGCATCTGAAATTGCTTTTTGGTCTGTGTGGTACTGGAAAACTTCAAGTAGAATGGAATGAAGGGGTAGGTGTGAAAGATGAGCACCGTGCTGTGACTCACCTTGCCTTGCCACAGCCAGCCTGTGCCGTCCTTGGGGAATCATTTCTCTGGAAAACTCAGAGGAACTCATGGCTCAGGGTAAAAAGGCTCACAGCAGAATGAAGGAGTGCCTAAAAGCCATGAATGACTCCTGAAAATTTTAGGTTGTGCCTTTGTACTGAAGGGTCAGAGCTGTCAGTGCAGGAATGACCTGTTAGATATCCGTGGGAAAGGCTGAGGTGAGCCAAGGCAGCACCTGCATGGATTTGGGATCCTGTAGGGCACAGTGTGTTCATAAACTGCCACTTACAGAACCTGAGGCAAACACTCCTTATACTGAGGACAGAGTGTGTGAGAGCAGCTCTCTGCTTGTTCTGCTCCAATGTAAAGCCTTGCAAGTGGGTATTTCTGCTGGTAGTTGGGCTGTGGGGAGGCTGCAGACTCTGCTGCTCAGCTCCCCTGTGCTTTTTTCCGAGGGCAGCATTGATTTTCCTGCCTTTCTTTCTATAGATCTGCACCTGCTGTGCCCCTCAGGCTCATTGACCCAAGTTATCTTCTGAGAGGAGCCTTCCTGCTTTCCACAGGCACCCCTTCGAGTGTGAGCCATGCTCGTGTAGGTTTTTATTAAAGAGGGGAAATTAAAGTCCCTCATTTTCAAATCTGGAGCAGGGAAATGCATGTGTAAAGGTTATGAACATTCCTTGGCCTTTTTGCTTTTATTCATGACCTCAGGCTTTCTTTGTACATTTTGGAAGGAAAAGCAATTTGGGGTCAGCACAGAATTTGGATGATATTATGCACCATGCTTCTGAAATATTGCAATGGAGAGGCACTGTAAGTAGGTGAAGCAAAATTGTCTATAGAGGGCAAATGTAGAAGCTGCTTTTAGTCCAGTTTGTGGTCAGGGACAGTGCAGGACAGTAGGGGTGGTGTTACAGGCTGTACCTTCCTTAAAGGGGAGGGTTGTTTTCCCTGAGATGAACTGCCTTAAACTTCAATAACAGTTCATGCTTTTCAGGTACTTAGCCAGTAGGGGGTCATAGTGAAGATGAAAAAAAATAATTAATTGGAATTGCTCAAAAAGCTGTCAATAACCTTTATCCTTTTTTTTTTTTTTTTTTTTAATTTTAGAACATGTTGATGCTGAGCAAACAGGGTGAACTACTTCTGCCTCTTTGATGAACTCCTACCACAACCTGTTTTCAGTGCTGTTTGCTATTCATGGCAGTGAAATTGAGCCTCTTCTTAGGGGAAGACTAGTTACCATAAAACTTGATTTCATAGTATTTGTAGCAGAAGTATTTTATGGGTCAGCAGGAAAAAACCCCCCAGTTATTACAACCTTCTTTCCACAGAGCATGGTTGAGTTGCTGTGTTTTATCAGACACAGTGTGACAAAAGTATTTGTAAGCCATTCAGTCATCTTCATAAATTAGACCCTCTAAAAAAGGAGTTTTCAAAACCAGCAGGCAGCTTTTTGTGTTTGATGACATAAAATAGCTGGATTTTAAGACAGCAGTTAAAATAATGTATTTGAGGTTTCACTTATAGAAATAAATACATAAAATCTAAATTATTAATAAACTTAAGCCATATTTTCAAAACTGATCTTGATGTTTAAAGTTTTAAATCTCTGAGGAAGGGAGGTGATTTTGTGTTCCTGAGTCAATTTGCTCCAGATCTTCAAATATATTTGGGAACCTTATTGCTGTTGCCAGTAACACAAGGTTTTAGATCTAATTAAGTAACAATCTTTCTCTGAAGAAAAAAATTAAAAATTAAAAAGAAAAAAAAACCTATAACCTATATGGTGTAAAAACTTGACTTCCTACTCACACATCCATTATCACTTAAGGCAGTGCCAGAGCCTTTGCAGTGTTAGAGTTTTATTGGATTCCAGAGCTCAATAAAAATTGCCTTTTTTTTTCAACAGCTCTGGTGGAAGAGAACTTAAACACTAAGGTTTCTATAGCTGTTACATAATTTTGTTCCTTTTTATACTTCCTCAGCACTACAAGGTGGTGCCCTTCTGGAGAGAAAGGGGACAGAGAGTCCTTGTGCAGGTGCCTTTGAAAAGTGGGATAATGCACCCGGGGGCCCTCGAGCCACTGGAAAGAAAGCACTGGCCATTCCAGTATTAAAAAATTACATTTAGTGCATGTAAATATTTTAATTCTATGAGCTTTTTTTACTGTAAAATAATTGTGTTGTATGGAAAGACTAAATAATTCAGTGGGATCTGGATATAACAAAACAGGATATCTGAAGGGTATCAATTCTTGGGACAACGTTTTGCCTGGGTTACAAATGCATAAATTCTTTCCTTAGGACTTGTGTTTAAGGAAACAGTTAACAATCACACCCTTAAATTTGAAGTGTGATTTAAGATCTGCAAGCTTCAAACAGACCTAAGTCCCTGGGTGAGGGATGCTTTGTTAAATCCAAAAGCTAATCCTCCAGATGCTCCCTCCTCGAACGTATTGATTTTTCTTTAAGAAGCTGGCATGCAGCCCTGGCAAGAGGTCTTTGCTTATAAACCTTGATCAAAGACATTCTCTGTGCTACGTGCAGGTAAAAATTCTGTAGAGCTTTTCTGTCTAAATCATCAGACTAATTCATAATTTGTCTCCACAGTAATGGAATGATTTAGCAAAAAAAAAAAAGTCCTAAATAATTAAGATTTTTTTTTTTATTTCAGTGACTGGGATTTAGACAAGAAAACAAAATACAGAAACTAGAGAAAACATGTAGCTGGTGGTTGAATTATACATTGCACACCCTCTAAAGTGAATTCAGGATAAATACTTACGTAAGACAAAGTATGAAAGCTTTGTCATCATCAGGAGATCACCACATTGGAGGAAAACTGAGTTCCTGATTCTGTGGAGCAACAATGAGTCTGCACTTCCACAATGCAGTCATTTCTGAAAACATTATTTGCAGGGTTTACCCTGTGCCTCGTAAAAGAAGGACCCTCAGTTGTAGGAGAGCATTTATTCACACTTAGCCAGGAAGGTTTGTACAACATTAGCAACCATAAATCTGTGTTGCATATTCCTTCTCTTAGTTACAGAGGTGATATATAATACTTGTGAAACTTTGAAGGGGGAGAAAAAGAATGATTAGTTTTTCTCCTTTGCATTAGATCACTTATTGTGATCAAACCAGGAAGACTTTTTTGGCAAATCATTTACAATATTTCTTTCAAGTGACAGGTTTGAGTGGAAGCTCTCTTTCTGAAAACAACTCTGGGGAGAACAGCATAGATTATAAATAGAGAGAATCCAAAAAAGAAATGCTGAATATTTTGCCCAATGTTATTTGGGCTGGTAGAACTGATCCAACACAGCTGTGCCTGAAGGAAATACAGAACCACTAAAAGTTCCTGCACTTAAGAATGATAAAGATGAATAGTGAGCAATGGGAAAGGGGAAACCCACCTGCATTAACGTGCTCTGTGGGTAGAACAAAAATCCTGGAAAATGAGAAGTCAAACAGCATTTGGGATAATCATTGATGTGAGGGGAGTTTTATGGGAGGTGGTGCCTGAAAGGGGGAAGTTGTTTAAAGGATTTCTGTCAATGTTTCTTGCAGATTTTTTTTCTACCTTGATTTTTAAAGTTGAGTTTTCTTAACTACTTAGTTTTTGGGAAAATGCCAATATATGTAAACTTCTGGGGAGAAAAAATTGTATTTTAATTACAACCTGCATATTGGTCTCTTTTCAGATGTTTGAGAGACAAGACTACGTAAAACTAAGGAAATAATAATTTGGTTTCTTGACCTTGCAAGTTAGGGAAGCAAAAGAAAGCTATTTTTCTTATTTCTTCTGAACCTGTTGCTGATCTCTTCAGCAATAAATACAAACAGCATTGTCAACAGATGCAGCAGATCACCTTTGACATGTTTACTTTTTTTTTTTTTAAATCTAGATATGATTAGGAAGTTACTTTTGATTTTTTTAGCATAAGAAATGCCAAGAAGGTACTGTGATAAGTGCAGCACAGACCAACTTTGACTGCAAACTTCTCAAGGATAACTGTGGTATATGAGAAGGCAGGAGAAACTTTAGCCTGTCCCAGCTGATCGTGAAGGTTTATTTCTATTTTGTCTGTCAGCATCTGTGTCTTTTTATGGGGGGGATTTTGTATCTTTTACCTCCATCTGTGCTTTTCTAACTTTTAAAAAGAAGATAAAACACGTTGCCTACATGACTGGCCACCATTGCAGCATTAACGAGGAGGGGTGAATGAAAATGCCAGTACAGATGAGATATACTGCTGTCATTCGGGTTTTGAAGCTGTTACACTCCTGTGTGAGCAGCAGCAGATGCCCCTGTTTCCTTGAAGTGTCTTTTTCTAAGCCTGATTTAAGACCAGCATCATCTGTTTGTCAGCCCTACAGTCTTAATTTGATACCAGGCACATTTTCGACTTGACTGAGTGAACGTGAAAATATGAAGGGGAAAATACTGGAAAATGCTGTCTTAGGGGAGATTTTCTGTTTGTGTAAATAACCTCCATCAACATATTGTGTGAACCTTCAGAGTAAAGACAACAGAAGATGGGGAATGAGTGATTTTCTTTCTTTTTCCTCTGCTTTCCTAAATTCTTTACCATAGACAGGACAAAATGATGAACCCCTGTATAGAGAGATCCTGGCCTGAGTAAGGGAAGTGTTTTGTATATGGGGTCTTTAACTCAAAGGAAACCAGACTGGGTTTGGTTTTTTTTGTGTGGGGGGGGGGGTGGGGGGGTGGGGTTTTTTTTTTGTGTGTGTTTGTTGGTTTGGTTTTTTCCTCCCCTCTCAGTATTATCATAATGAGATGCCATTGCAACAACCCATTTATGAACTGGTTAGCTGTCTGGTGTTGCTCCACACTGCAGAGAACGTGGTTCTTGAACTGATTTTTGTTATGGGCCTCCAAAAGAAGTTAAAATAGAAGTGCCACTGAAGTAGCAGAGTTCCACTGCTGGAGTCTGTGGCTGTCCTGAAGAGTATCTGATGTTGCAGTGGGAACTCCTCATTAAAACTCATGGTCTTTATTCTTTTAGCACAGTTGCTCCCCTCCTCTGGAAGCAGTAAGTGATGCTGGATTTTAAGTCTGTGGGTTGGTGCTCTTTTGGGTTGTTAGTAACTCTCTAGCATTGTATTAGTGACAAAAAGAGGGATCAGCAGAGTGGTGACTTGCAAGAGAGAGAAACCAAGATGAACCCAGAGAAACCAGACAGACACAATAATAGAGTTTATAGAACTTTACTCACAATCTTGGCCATGCAATGCAATAAGCAAACAAAAATTATAATTTAGTTCAGTACAAAAGTAATACATTTTTCATTACAGAACTTCTAAATTCTGTTATGTAAGTTTGAGGGATGGATGTTTAATATTTAAAGATTAAGGTCTTACCTTTAAGGCTCCCTAGCAGGGTACTGACTTTCCAGTGAAGACACACAGTTCAACTTTGTACCTGAGTTTGAAAGACAATCTCAGTGCATTTGCAGATGAAATCCTTTTGTACCAAGATAAGCTGACTGTGAGAAGGACTCTCTCTTGGGACTAGCAAGAAGTAACGTTAATTTATCTAAGGGAAGTGAATATATCTATTTTGTGGGAAAAATCACTTCTATCTCACCACAGTCACTTTAACCTCTGATGTTTTCCCAAGGTTGTGTTTTCTGCGTGCTCTAGACAGCTGAAAAAAAATAATCCCACTACAGTCTGCAACTGCTCCCAGTCTCCGTAAACTCAGATTCAAACTGATATTTTCCATATTGTAAAGTCCCCTAAGGCTTATTATGTAAAATAGGGCTGTGTTTCCAGCCTACTGGGGGCTCTCTGACTCTGCTGTTCAATGCTCAGGCAAACAATGTCCAGGAATTTCCTGTAGCTACAATTTGAGTGTTCTTTACACCAATTAGTGCCTGCTGGACAGACAGCACAGTGATGCAGATAAAGATGGTAAATGAGGTTCGAGCCCTGCTGCCAATACCAGGTGGGCTGTGCTCCTGTATCATTATGATGTCACTTGATCTCAATGATACAGCCATTGATCACTCGAACTATTGGGCTCTGCCAGAGAAAAATGGAGCGAGTTGTTTAAGCAGGCTGAGATTTACTGGCTGAGAACGTCCTAATTTTGAGTGCTCTCATTTAAAGGTTGTGCTGACAGAAGTCAGTGAGTGCAGGTCCCTGGAGGGGGAGCACTGTCCCGTCCACAGCATGTTCAGCTCCTTGTCCAAACACAGCCCATCGACCAGATTGTTTGCAGAGAGAAATAGCTCTCCAAGGCTGACACCTGCTTTGAGTGCTCTAAAGATCGTGGCATTAGCAGTTTTCCACGCTGGCTTTTGTTGTTTAAAGCAAAATCCTAATCCCAACACAGGTGCCCTCTCTGTGGTTAGTGGTTAAATATGTACACCTGAAAGAATACACAGAATAATTAGCAGTATTCAAACTTTAATAGCTTGTGCCTCAAGCTATTTTGAAAACATGCTTAAAACCTGCTGTTGTCCATGTGCTGCAGTGTTTTCCAAACAAGGATTCTGTGTTGAACTGGGAGCAAAGTCAAGAAATGCACTCTAAATTGGTAATCTTACTGCACTGGTCATAGGTCTGTGCAGGCAGAGCACCAGAGCTGATGATTCAGTTATTAGGTCACATAGAGCTGATATTTTTGTCTCCAGAGGTCACTTTCTGAGCCTCAACCTTAAAACACATCAGAAGGCCCTGGGATTCACTGGAACATGTTTAATATGGTGTTGATCTCCTGTTAATGAAGTCTCCCTCAGTTACATGTGTTCTTTAAGAAATCAGGTTCATCTGCTCAAAACCTTGTGCCATAAGAGCATCTTTGTTGGTTTTTTTTTTCCTCCCCATATCTGCTTTTCCTCTTAATTAAATTTAGTTGCCTTAAACTTATTTAATTTAAGGCAATGTGTTGATGTATTATAGTCTTTTTTTAGAATTACAGGTGCTGGAGAAGAACAAAAAACTCTTGGCAAATTTGGTCCACACACCTGCTGGAGCACTTTATTTTGCACTTTTACAGTGTAAAGCTTAAATTTCTACCTTAGACTTCTAGGGCCACATTATCAGTCAGTAAAAGCTCATGTGTCTGCCCCTGCCTTGTCCCACTTTCTGCTCTTCCACAAAGCAGGGTCATGCTCCTAAGGTAATTTTCCCAACAGAATCACCTGCTTTTAGACAGTAATTGCAGTGTGGAGGTGACAGGATAACATCAGACAAGAAGTCCTGAGTTGTCCTACTGGTAGGGTTTGGGTTAGCTCAGTTTGCAGTCTCACCTGAGATGTCTAAATTGGAGGCTGGGAAGTGAGAATCTTCTAAAAAAGGCTTTTGTGTTCTGAATTGTAGTGACCCTTTCTTCTGAGTCAGCCAGGAAAAAACACAGGAAAAAAATCCATCTGCTTTTTTTCCACCTTCTGATTCTGCATTTGCTGATTCCAGATATGCTTGAAAATGAAAACTGAAGAAGAGAGAGTTTGCCCTTTTCTTTATTTTATTTGGAAATAAAGGCTGTATTGCTTCTGGGAGCGAAGGGGAGACTGTAGAGGAGATCTGATACCTCTGTGATGATTTTCAGTGTAATTCAGCTGTTCCTATCCAAGGTACATGTCGGGAATTCTGTGGGCTCAAAGACACAAATCCAAAATTCCTCGTATACCTTGTGCTGCTATGAGGTAGCAAGGGTTTACAAGGGAATTTATAGTGAATTCTAAGGAATCACACAGTCTTCCAGCTGCTTTCCTTCATGGGTCTGCTCCTGCTGCAGCTTGGTCAGCTCCTGAGATCTACCCTAAATCTAAGTTGCTATTGAGACTGTTGTTGGTTAATGTTGCACCATGTGTGTAACTTCTCGTTCTTTAAATATAATTTCCATGTTGGATTTACAGAATTCTGCCGATTCCTAAAGCTCTTCATGTCACATTCATGTTAAATTGCCACTGAGCCTGCAGCACTTAAATGCTATAGTTTGTGCAGTCAACATCAGAACCAGAGTCCAAAAGCTTTTCGGAGTTCACTATATCTAGCATGGGACTGCCTGTAATTTATTAGCAACTTATATCCCAGTTATCAAATCCAGTTTATTTTGTATTTCCCAGCAGGTTTTCATCTGTGCTTGTGTAGCAAACCTTAGAGGAAAAATAGAAGATTAATTTTTGAAATGTTCTTTGTCTCTGAAAGTCAAGGAAATCTCACTGGACTGTCCCTCTCATTTTATTTATGTCTTTATACTTTAAAAATATCCTTCCATCATTTAGCTATAGAAACAGCTGCTGGGCTGTCATCCTCAACTGCCCTGAGATTTGAAACAGTTTCCAGGAGCTGCTCTTCTCCTGTTTACCATCTTTCATTTCAATTGAAACTCTCAGCTACTACAGCTCAAATATTTGTGTAGGAAGAAGTGTTGGCACATTCCAGATAGATTTTTATTTATTTTTTTTTCCAGAGCAATACTGCAAAATTTCATGCTGGCCAGTAGCAAGAGAGGGTGAGAAAAGTCTTTGCCTGACTATTCTGTGATTGCTGTTTGTGTGTGGCAGCCTGTGGATGGTCTCCTGCTGGTGGGTAAATGAGTGAGAGCTCTTAGAAAACTCTTTGCTGGGGCGAATTACAGAGGGCAGGTACATCTGCTGTGCTCCACACAAGGGAGGAGTATTTGCAGTGTGAGGAATATTTTCTGCTCTGCAGGCTGCCCACAGTGTGCAGTGAGAGATGGATTTCTCCTGGAGCCTCATACTGTGCCAGAAAGCCTCTGGATCAGCGGGAGAAGCCGTGGGTTTCGCGAGTCGGACCTGCTGGGTGTCTTTGCAGAGCCTTGCTTGGAGGCAGCTGGGGGTGATGCTTTGGCCTTGCAGCTGCCCCTCCCTCCCAGTTCTGCCCCTGGGCATCAGGATTCACCCCTTGGATCTCACATTTCTTGCATGGTTCTGTGCTGCTTGTGTGATTCCACTGCAGCTGTCGCCTTTTCTGCTCCACTTGAGGCACAATTCCTCCCTCCAAACGTGTCTCCCTTGTTGTCTGTGGAGTTCAATAAAGTAACACCATCCCAGTTTGGAGGTAGAAACTGGAATGTTTTATTGGACTCACAAGTTCATATTTAAAGTGTTTAGGATCTGTATATTCAATAGGGAGTTGTAACTATTACAATTTATTACAAACAGGGGGTTTCAGGGGATGACATAAGGGAAAAACCTGATTTACACAATTTGGGGTTTTCACAGAGACGACATCAGGGGAAAATCCAAGCTACACTTCTTGGGGTCTTAGGAATTACTTCATGGAGGAAAACCCACTTTATCTTAGGGGGATTACATGGGGGGAACAGGTAACACAAAGAGAGAGAGAAAACACAAAAGGTCTTCTGTACAGGTTTGATGAGATCAGGGCATGGTTTCTCTGGGCTTGGGCAGGACATTCCAAACCCGTGACATCAATGGATCCTTGTCTGGACTCTAGATGGAGGTTTTTTCTCAGTCTCTGTCAGCCCAAGGCTCTTGTTTAAACCTAGCAGTTTTCTTTTTCTCATATCCAAATTTTGGAATCCCAGGTGAGGTGACCCCATGGGCATGAACAAGTTGCTGAATCTTTCTCAGCTGTAGCTCCAGTGATATATGTAGGGATTAAGCACTCATAAATGAAGATCTACTGCATTGGTGGACTTTGTGTTCTCAGTTAAACAGAGAAAAGGCACTAATTTTTTTCCCTAAACGTGTGTATTCCAATGCAGGTCTGATATGACACTTGTTTTGTTCTTAGCAAGTGAACCAGGCTTTGAAAATGGCATTAACCCATGTTAATAATGTCAGTTCTTTTCAAATATTGTTTTTCCAATGAAATTTTCTTTCTCTTACAGAAGTAACTTCGGTCTGAATTGGGCCTTTTTGCGTTTTGGACAAAGTAAGTCAGTGATAAGTAGTTGTTGGAAGAAATTGTACAAAATACTCCTTTAGAACCAGCTGTTTCCAGGCCAGAAATTAAATTGTCTCATTCTGCTCTATGAAATTATCCACAAGAAACATGCCCCAAACAATGCATCTGTCTCTGTCAGAGTTAAATTAAGGAAAAAAAGAGCTCTCGAAGGCTGAAAAGTACAAAGCAAATGTATGTTATAAACTTGCTTCACTAAATCTACTCAACAAAGTTTTGCCTTGTTATCAAGGTGCTTTATTAGATATGCAGAGCTATAGTTTGCTTTTTGACACATGAAAATACTAAACATTTAAACATCTATTATAGTATAAGGCAAGACTCTTCACTCATTCTCTTCAAATGTCTTTCATTTTAGCATTTAGATTTATAAAGAATTATGTTTACTGGGATGTATTCTCAAAGGTGTTGGCAAATTAGTATTTTAACACTATTAAGAGTCATTCACTCAGTTTAAAGGAGAATAGTTGTTCTTAGTGTATAAAGACATCTAAATCTGTCTTGTTTGGATTACTTGTTTTTGAGAGAGAAATATTTTTAATAAATTGACAGAATGAATGAGTGGTTATCCAGGGAATCTCCTCTAGCAAGAAGTTACCCTGTGATCAAAACTGAAATGGGTCAAAATCCCTGAGAGTGTTCCTGGTGTGCCAAAGCCATGGCAAGGTTTAATTCAGCTCCTGCAGTGCCACATGGCAGTAGTGTCATATTCCACAAGTAGGTTCCCAGGGCTTTCTCAGGAATTGCCTTTTAGGTTCAGCTTTGTCCTGTCTCCTGTTTCTAGCAGTTCTGAGTAAATTGGTTTTAATTATTCCGGGTAATTTTGGTTAATATGTCAGCTCCAGGCTTCTAATCAGTCAGCTCTGTATGTGTTCCTCGGTGATCACAAGTGCCTGGGTTTGTTCCTCATCAAAATACCTTATTTTCAGCATCTGTGCATTTTTTTCACTGGGAAGTAGAGGCTTGTATCAGTGGGTTCTGCATTTATGATGGGTCTTGAAGAGTTTCTGTGTCAGAGTTCCTATTCAGCAGAGATGCTGTCTTCTTTCAGATCATCTGATTCCACTTTAGCATCGGTACTTTTACTCTGAATAACAACATTTGATGGAAAATGTTAAGCATAGTTATTCCTACTTGACATAAGTCTGGTTTCTCTTTCCTGTTTGACAAGTTCTCTGTAATTTCCCTCATTATGACACACAGGTAGTGTGAAGTGGATACTGGCAGAGTTTTGGGGAAAAAATAAGCTAATTGGGGCTCAGTCCTGCCTTGCTAAGGTAAGTGACATTATTGAAGCCACTTAGCTGTTTTTAAGGGCCTAGGATTGGGCTTTGAGTGCTGTAGCCTTCAGATCACGAACAAAGGAGTTATTTTGATTTTTTTTTTTTTTTTTAAAAAACCCACCACAACATTCAGAACGAAAGGAAAATTAAACAGGGAAGTTTTCCCTTTTGTAGTACCCCAGATTTTTTGTATGATTTCAGCTGACACCTGCACTAATTGACAAAAACACCATTGAGTGGTGCAGAGATGAGTGTAGTTCAGATGTGAGTTATTAGAGATGTATAGAAATACAGATCAAAGGCTTTTCATTAACACTTCTTTCATCATGAACATCAGTAAGAGAACATTACCTGCAAGCTGAAAACACTGGCAAAATTAGTAAGTTCCAGCCAGAAGGGCTTCTAAGGACACCTGTCCAGTGAAATGAGTCAGTGGATGCTTTGCTCTAGTGTCTGTCTAAGCCTGTAAATCCCTTTGTTTCAATTCACTGACGTGTGGGGGGCCTGAAAACATTAATACAGGAAGAGATTGGAGCTATCTGGCTTGGCCTCAGCCTTGGTCACAGCACAGTGGGATTCCCTCACAACTTGGAATCACCTGCAATTCACATCAGCACAGTGTGACTCTGCCTTTTGACTCTGGAATAGAATAGATGAAACTTTGCTTTGGGTGGTTTATGTGCACTTTGACTCTCCCGAGAGCAGAGGGGAAGGGAATGATGGTGATCAAACAGCAAAGGCAATTACAGCACACACAGGTTGTTGTAGCTGAAAGCCTGTGTGGTGTGTGTCAATATGAGCAGTGTTTTACTGGGAGACAAAGCTCAGGCACCTTTCAGGGGGTGGAGGAAGGAAGGATATACCTGTGATGTGGGGTTAGAGCTCAGGGGCTTACACTGATCTGACATGAATTCTGCTTTGCTTTTTCTAGATCTTGGGGTTTTTTTGTAGGTATCTGCATGTCATTAATTTTAATTGCTTAAGAGCCTGCTGGAAGGTAGTGATCAAGCCTGGCTTAAACCACACAGATGTAAATTCACAGTGATGATGTTGAAGTCAACAATTCAGCAGCAGGTACACACTGCAGGGCAGCACTGCTGGCTGGGCATTGCTGACTGACTGTAGAACCACAGAATGGATTGGGTTGGAAAGGCCTTAAAGTTCATTTCACTCCAACCCCCTGACAAGGGCAGGGACACCTTCCACTAGCCCAGGTTGCTCCAAGCCCCATCCAACCTGGCCTTGGACACTTCCAGGGATGGGGCAGCCACAGCTTCTCTGGGCAGCCTGTGCCAGGTCCCTGGGGATGGCATCCCTTCCCTCCCACGTGTTGACTGCACCACAGAGCTGGATGTCATTGCCAGACTTGCTGAGGGTGCACTGACCCTCTGGACATGCTGCTGACAAACAGCTGGTCCCAGCAGCAGCCCCCGAGGAACAGCCCTCATCACTGTCTGCGCTTGGACATTGAGCTTTGAGTGTGACCATTCCTTATCCATTGTTATCCACCTGCCAAATCCATGTCTCCCCAGTTTAGAGACAAGGATTGTGTGGGACAGCATCAAATGCCTTGCACAAGTCTGGGTAGATGAACATCACTCACTCTTCCCTTATTTATCAATACTGTAACCACACCATAGACCACAGAATTTGTCCTAATCACCTCCCAGTTTTTCATGTGGCAGTCTGTGCAAGCTCATCCAGCTGCCAAATAGGGCAGGAAGTTTGGTCCCTTTTCTAGAGTAATAATTATGCTAATAATGTACTTCTGTATCTCTGGAGAGTGTAAAGTCTAATTTGCTTCTGAGCTCAGATCGAAGATAAAACCTTTACTGAATTCAGGGAACTTACCAGTTACACTCAGCCCTTACAATAAATGTGGCTTCAGTTCATATTAACAGAATAAAAATTCACTGGTCTTCTGAGGGAGGATGTTGGTCTGGTGTTGAATCACTGTTTATATTACACCAAATTTGAACAAACAAACAAAACCCCCCAGTGGCTTAAGTTGGTATCAGTGGGGTTTAAGGCAGATCAAATCTCATGAATGTAACATCAAGTTTTTGCTGAGAGACTATTGTTTATCCTTTTGCATAAATTCTTACCATAAGTCTGGATAATATGACTGAGTCTGATCAAACTTATCCCAGTGAATGAGTCAGCATTGGACAGAACTGGCATCCATTTATGTGGGATCATGGCCCCAGTAGGAGCTTATGGTAATTGATGCCTGTTTTAATTTTTGCTGCGTTGGCCTTGTCCAGGCTTTCACTGATGCTTGTGGTGGGATGAAACCTGTGTTGAACTGTATATTGCAAAGATTAGAAATCAAATTAATCAAATACCTTTTGTTAATATGTCTGTGGGAAGGAAGAGAGTGCAGGCAGGAAAACCCCAGGACCCGAGTGTGACATTAAGATGTAGAAAAAAAGAATTTTTATTAAGTGTTGCAAAAGTTGAGAGAAATTGATAGCAAAATCAACACTGGACAAAAAAAGGGTTTGTCTGTCCTCTCAGTGCCAGTATTCCTCTAAAATGAGATTTGCAAACCTATATTTAATTAGTTATTGTGCTGTGTGCTAAATAAACACTAATTATTAAACATGGAATTTACTGAAGTATAATAGATGTTTCTGAAACTCTTAATTTACTTAGCCTGAGTAAACAAATTCTAAATAATCAATATAACCTCCTATACGAGAGCTACCATTGCCACTAATCTCTACCAGCATTCAGGAACCATGATTATCTTACTGTTTTATAACAGATATTTCATTACAAAATATTCCTCAGCCTTTTGCATTTGTGTGTACAATTCATTGTAAAATCAGTTATTTATTTGTAGAACCTTGTGCCTTATACACAGGCCCAGTTGCCAGTGAATTCTTGAACACAGCAAGTGAATCTATAGGGGATAAATTCAGGATTTCCTTAATTGAGCACCTTGCTTACAAATTCTGGTCGGTAACGTCCTTGGCAACACCACAGGCTGAAACCTGAAAGCATCAACCATTTTCCTGTCCTTTCCCTCCTCTCCCACCTTTCCTGGCTTGTGGAGACACACAGACACACAGCATGGTGCAGTGCTGCCCCAAGTGCTGGATAGTGCAAGCCTGTGGTATTTTTGTTTTATCTGTCTTCAGAATTAAAGGTCATTCAATAAAATGCAATTTTAGCTCTCATGATTTTGAGAAAATTGAATGCTATTTAAGTGAGCCTTTAAAGTCAATGCCCAAATGTGATTTGAAAACTTCAGCTGAACTAAATATGTCCATACAGCTCCGTTTCTCTCTTAACTACTTTGTGTTGCAAAGGCCAGTTTTGATATGAACCTTGAGAAAAACGTTTTGACACAAAATGTGGTGTGTCCCTGCTGGGGAATGGAAGCTGCTGTTGGAGTTGGGAGCTTCTACAGGTGGATTCTTACTCTGGTTTCTCCATATATTTAAATCCTTCACAGAATATAATATGATCTGTTAAGTGCACAAATAGGAATGTAAATCTGGGAGAAAACATGTAATATATTAGGATCTTTCTAGGAGCCTTTTCTAGCATGTGCTGCTGCCTGTGGGCATCCATTCATTTTTACCAGAGTGTCCAAGAGGTGCACACTGGAGATACGAGTTCTGGTAAAAGGGAAATTTTAGGCTTTTTTTGGAAGAGCTCTCAAACAGTCCCTGACAGCCTTTTATCTTGGGTATAAAAAAAAAAGTCATCAATAATTACTAGGCTATCTTTGGAAAATTCGATGTCTGATGTAAGCAGGAGGCTTGGCAAGGAAGAAAAGAGTTTGTATTCTGCCCAGAATAAATTTAGCATTTCTAAGTGCTTTGCGTCTTCTCTTTGCAGTGGAGCTTTTTGTCTTTTAATCCTGCTTTTAGCAGGTTTGAAGATATTTCCCTTTCAAGCTTTTTTTTCCCCCTCTCTTTCTCACTAGGCTTTCTGAGTTGCTTCCTTTGTTTAGTTTGAGAGTGATTTTATTATTTTCTGAAATGAAGCATCCTTCTGAATTAGTCAAGAGCCCAAATACTGTGGAAATGGATATAATTGAGCCTATAAAGAGGAGGTAAGTTACCTGATTAAATGCTTTACTGAGCTGAGACCAAAGGGTGGTGGTGAACTATAAGTGGGTCTGGACTGACTTATATTTGATTGTCACTTTGAGATGTTCAGGTGATGAATAAGCTTTCTAGTGCAGATCTTTGGCTCCCTCAGTCTCAGCATCAGTGGCTCATGTATTTCATACTTCTATTAGTTCAGTATTTGCTTCATCTTCTCGTGTCCGAGCACCCCAGATGGGTTATTTGAGCTGAGCTAGAGAACATAAACCTCATCTTACCTGCTCTTCCCTTAGGCCAAAGATTGCAGGTTCAGAGCTGATATAATTTTTAGGAGGTTGAGGTGAATTTGGTCAGTAATTCCTCCTGCTGCTGTTGGTTTGAGACTTTGCCTTGTTCTCATATTCTGTTCTTCATTCCTTTAAGACTTGGTGTCTTTAGCTGGACACAAGACTTTTGCCAGCTGAAGCAGCTTCTTAATCTGTTTGGAACACAGATGGACAATTAGCTTCTAAGGAAAAGGAAGGCAAGCTTCTGAAACTGTGATCTCCTTTATCTCTAGATTTACATAGGGAGAATTATTGCCTTGAAAAGGAACCTTGTCAGATCAAGGAGATAAATTAGAGTAGCCATTGCTGTATTTTTCTGGTGGCAAAGTAATTTCATTATTATTTCCAAGCTGGGGTTTGACATTGCCCAAGAAAGAAGGGTAGCAGAAAGAGAACACTCAATTTTCCATACATCCTGCTGACAGAATCACCTGGAAATAAAGCACTCGGGACTTCAAGGGGAAGGTGGGAAATGTAAAGCAAGGAAGAAGAGGTGGTGCTGTGAAGGTAGAAGTCTTCTAACTGCCCTGAAGAATGTGAGTTCTGCTTGTAAGGGATGCTGGAATGTGTATTATAAAGAAACAAAAAAAAGCCAAGTTAGAAGTGAATCTTGGGAAGTAACTGTTCGTGCCAGGTGAGAAGGGCTGAGAGTTTGCCCCAACTGTGGTGAGAGGGCTCTGCTGCAGAGAAGTGACCTCGGAGCCACCAGGCCCTGAGGAGTCTCTTGTGATACGTGGAAAATGGAATAGGTGTCAAAATAAAGACCTTCTGTGGCATTAAACAGCATTTTATCTCATTGAGATCCGAGGAATGTTCTTGTTAGCTGTGGGTAAGAGACTTTAGGAGACCTTCTCCTGCTCCCAGCTATGCCAAGATCCCAGTAAATCAGCTGACCTTTGTGTGCCTTGGTTTTCCTGGATAGGAGTGTGAGCAATGATGCTTCTTCCCAAAGTGATGCAGAGGTAGAAGGTGTGCAGTGTAGGAAGTGGAAGCGAGCCTGGCAATTTAGAAACAGTTCAAAACCTGCATTTTTTTGTGAATAACTCCCACTCCTTCCCTTGCTGTGAAATAGGCAGTAAAAAGGGGCTGTCTGCAGGATGGTTTAAAGGTTTTGTTTGGTGAACCAGTCTGGAACACTTTATCCTTGCTAAATTAATACCATCCAATATTTATTTTGTATTCAAGCAACCTTTATTTTGTACCCTGCCAGAAATTGCTTTAATATGTTGTAATTTTGCTTTCTGTTCCTCGCTGGGGTTGGGAGTGGAGTGGTTTCACAGCCTTTCACCTACAAGCTGTAGAATAATGGTTTATAGAGATTTCATTGTTAAGGGATCAGAACAGCTGAGAAACAAGCTTGTGAATGTGCACCTTAAGTCCCTAAAAAAATAAAAAAACCAAAGGAAATTGAAGGAAATAGTTTTTATATAATATATCTCCAGAGGGACAGCACTTTAGCAATGTGCTCATGCAATTCATCACTGAGGTGACAGTACTCTAATGATATATTAGTAATATATCACTGGAATGTTTTCCCACCATTGATGTATTGGAGATCATAAACCATGGAGAGGGACAGCAGACATGCAGACTGAAGTGCCTGCAAAGCCCTTCCCAAACCTTCTCAAGTTATTTTATTGGGAGAAGTTGTCAGGAAGAACTCTGTGATTTTTCCATTCCTGTGGGCAGTGGTGTGTGTGCATCCACATGGAGCTCTGCTGGGGAGGGGGAGTCTTGCCAGGGAGATTCCTGGATTTGGTAGCAGATGCTGCAGGCTCTGTATGTGCCTTCAAACAGTGCAGAAACACTTGACAAATGGTTTATTGACTGATAGTCTGGGCCTTAGAGCAGCTTGAAGTTATTTACTTCTGCTTTTTAATGCCTGTGGAAGGCAACATGAAATGTCTTTGAGCCTTGGCATCTCAGTGTGCAAAGACTGGACCGTGTGACATTCTCACAAATGTCATCATAGGAAAAAAAAGTTTCTATCTCCATGGCAGTACACACTACTCCTCTGCTGTCAGCACACTGTAATATCACAAGCTTTTCTCCCTCTCTGGAGATTATTTTAAAGATTGTTCAATAAAACTTTAAAAAAATATTTTTTTTTTCTCTCCTGATTCCTGCTACTTTGTGTGCATTGTCCACAGTGTCAATATTAGACTTGCAAATAAAATAAATTTGCTTTTATTTTGGTTCCTACTACCTTTCATCCTTTGACTACTCCCTCAGATACCTGTCCCAGCCCAGCCTGGGTAACCTTCAGGATAACACCCTGGGAATGAGTGCCCATCAGCTGAGGCAGTGAGGTTCCTGCAGCAATTCCTGCTCTGATGTTGTGTTCAGAGCCAGCTCACTATTACCTGATGTTCTCCCAGTTGTTTGTTTTCATCTCTCTACAATTACATCGTTACTTCCTGGAGAGGCACCAGCTTTTTCTTTGTGTGGGAGTTGTATTAGGCAGCTGTTCCTGCTTGCAAACACTGCACCAATAATATCAATTATGGCAAGTCTTTGCCATTGGCTTGAGTTCAAATTGGTTTTGACTTAAAAATTTTTGCAGAACTGAGCTGATGCTCATGCTGAGTAGAAAGGGAAGGGGGTGTCAATAATATGAAAATAGATTTTTCAGTATCTTATGAATCACCTTTGCTAGAATGAATTGTATTCTTGATGAACTCTATTACTGATAAGTGTATCAAGGCATTGAATTTCCACAAACACTCTTCCTGAAGGCAATAATAAATCATAACCCACTTTATGATCAAGAACAGAAGGTAGAGAATTCAGCAATGGTTGGAAGGTTATTAGGTTTTATGAAAGCTTCATCAGCTCTACAAAAGGCAACTGGGAGCCAGAAATACTCATCTCAGAGCATTTTACAAATCTAGGACCAAATTCTTGGCTATCTGACTGCAAATACCTTTCATTACCTTCCCTGGACCTTCCCTGTTGAGTGTTGATCAGTATTTAGGTTTGGACTGCAGTCAAAGTCCTGGTTTGTTCCCCTGCAGCCCCTGCTTGGGAAATCATAGTGGTAGATGTAGCATTCTGTCCACTTACTTGTCCATTTGTTGGAACTTCCACAACTTAATATCAGTTTAAAAGCCATGTATCTGTGGAGATTTGCTGAGGGGTGGTTTGGGTTTTTCTTTCTACTCGATATATTTTTTTTTTTTTATTGTGCAAATGCCTTTGTATGGAGAACTTGTGGCCCTTCCCCTCATGAGCAGTCTGCCCTTGTCTCTGTGGCACTGAGGGTTCTGTGGATGTGTTTTGCTTTATGCCTCTCTGAGCATGGATTAATTACACTGTAATTCAGAGTAGATGGACTTTTAAAGCATCAGCTTTATTAGAATGTTGAAGCGTAGCAAAATAAAGTCCACTTATCCATATACTAATTCCAGAGCCCTTCAGAGCATGTAAAATAAGTGGGTTTTTTGTTTTTGTTTTGTTTTTTAACCTGATTCATATAAAATCCTTCTATTTCAATAGCTTCCTCAAGCCCTGGTGTAAAGGAAGCAGCTTTTACATCTGTATAGAATTAAACCACCTTTTTGGCATCTCAGAATGAAAATTAAATTGCATGGGCTGGGCTGCTCTGTGAATGGCTTCAGAAGCCTTTCCAGGTACTTACAGCACTGAAGGCTGCAGGCAGAGCACACTGTTCTCTGCAGGTGTTACCTAAACACCATTCGACATGTGTCTGATTTGTCTGGATTCAGAAGTGTGTTGGTTCACACCTGTGGCTGTGAGGGTGAACAGCAGCTGGATTGGGGAAATAAATGAATGGCAGTGCTTGTTCTTGACTCACAGAAGGTCCAAATATAATATTAAAATATAAATATAATATAAATTAGGTCAAATATAAACCTAATGTACTGAGTTGCATTAGGGCTGTATTTAGGAGCTAGAACCAGGCAGCCTTTTTATTCTAGACTGGGTGCCAGGCAAGTGAGCCCCAGGACAAAGAGGCTACACAGTAAATCAGGAGTAAGGGATTACAAGAAAATGTGGGGTTTTTTTCTTTGGAAGACAGAAGAATGGAAGGATCAGCCTGAGGCTGAGGCAAAAGCTGGGAATTGATATCAGATCTTTGGCATTAAAGTAATTTTTGCTAGTTCCCAGTTTGCTGTGATTCCTATCACAGGGCTCATTTCCTGCAGCTCAATGGTTTTGTGGCAGATGTTACAGAACAAATGTCCCAGTCACTGTTCCTGGAGTTTCTCCTAAGAATTCTGGGAGTTCCATTATAGAGAAAAGGCAGAGTCCATCAGTAAGGTTCTAGAAGAATATGAATACATGTTTTACTGTCAGTAGCTTCCCACTTTGAATTTTTCTTTTGATTTTACCTTGGTGGGGAAGGTAGAAACTGTTGATAGACTTTTTTTCTATGCCTGAAATGAATTTATACCCAAGTAAACTTCTTGCACCCACAGCATCCTGAAGCAAAAATTCCACACTACAACTGAGTGAAGCATGAAGCAGTATTTGTTTTAAACATTCATGGGAATAATTTTATTACTTCCTCTCTAGTTTTTATGTTGATGGGTAGGGTGAGCAACCATTTCCACCTTGTCTGTGCTGCTCCAGGCTTTATATTCCTTCTTTGGTTTGTTCCACCCCAGGATGAAATGCATTTGGTGTAAATATTCTTGAGATAACTTTGATCATTGCTGTTTTCCCCTCTACTTTAATTTTAGTAGATCATTTTGCAGTAGGTGAGAAACAAAGCTGCACAAAATGTTGAAATTGTGGATTTATTCAGTGCCATAATGATGCTTCCTGTTCTGTTCTCCACTCCTCCCTAATAATTCCTAACATGCTATTTTCTTTCACTGCTATTGAGCATTGAGCTGACACTTTAATTGACCTATTATAGCTTCAAGATATCTATTCTTTTCCCCAAATGTTAACAAGTTGCCAGATTTCATCAACCCAGAATTGCTTTTCCTCTTGAGTGCATCACTTCACATGGATCAACAGTGAATTCCATGGCTTTTTTTCATGCACTCAGTATCTCTTCAGTCCTTTTCAGGCAGATTTTACTGGCTTAAATGTCTTGCTACAATGAGTTAACTCTGGCATCTGACTCTTCCAGCAACATAAAGACTAAAACCACAATGCCTTAAAAAAATAAATCAGCTACCCAGAAAACTTGTTAATTCAGAATTAAGGCTGCTCATCTGAGTTCCAACCCTTCTGTGTTTTACACACAAGACATGTCAGTGGATGAAACCTGTCTTACCTGAATTAGCAAGCAGCAGCCAAATATTTACTGAGTCGCTTATTCAACTTGATTAAATGAACAGAATATTAAAAAGGCAAGAAAAGGGGGGAATATGTGCAACAAAATCATTCAAGCAAAACAATTCTATCAGCTATTCAAGGAACAGGCTTTTGGCATTAGGAGTGTTGTTTACTAATTGGATTTACTGTAGCAGTGATTACTTAGTGTCTCACAACGTTCTGTACTTCAACATTCACCTCCTGTCTGAATGAAATCTGCTGGTGCTTATGGCAAAATTCCCATTTCCTTCAAACAGAGTTGGGTCTGGCCTCTCTCGTGTAAGAGGTTTTTAAAAGATCTAAATAGTATAATCTTGTTTTCCAGCTAATGCTGGAACTACTCTGATGTTTCTTTGTCTGTGCCTTTCAGGAGATAACAGACAGATCATGCAAAAACTAGTTTGATAATTTCCCACTCCAAACAGAGTAGTCACAGAACATTTGTAAAATAAAACCTGTCACAATAACCTGACTTTTCAGGTTGGAGGGGAAAGATTTCAAGTAGTTCAGGAGTGAATGAAGAGCTGATATTTGTGCTGTAGAAGAAACAAGGTACTGTATAAAACAATGTTTATTTCTCCCGAGTGCTTACAACCGGTTCTTCTTTTGAGCTTCTGCAAACTTCAAACCAAAAGTGACTGACGTGAAGAAAGAGAAAACTCAGTCTATGAATTCATTTGATTGGTGACAAACCAGACTTCAGGCCTAACTCTTCATAGGCTGGACTATTATGGTTAGTGTCTGTTTTTAATGCACTGTACTGGTGAAAGGAATTTTTCAGGTCCCAGGTGAATTACCTTGTGTGATTTTGGACCCCTGTGTGCCTGGATCTGGGCACTCCTTCCCTGCCTCACACCTGGGCACAGAGTGGAAATTTCTGACATACCCCAGGGTGTTTGGGAGACTTGGCTGCAGTCCCTGCTGGAGCTGCTTTTGCTGGGAGAGAATTCACATTCTTCCCAGTAGCTGGTAAGGGGCTGTGTGTTGGATTTGGGCTGGAAAAATGCTGATAACACAGGGGTGGTTTGTCTCTGCTGGAGGTGCAGAGGGAGCTGGGAGGGGACACAGCCAGGACAGCTGATCCCAGCTGACCCAAGGGGTGTCCCAGACCATATGGTGTCATGCTCAGCATGTAAAGCTCTGGAAGAAGGAAGGGGGAGATGTTCAGAGTCATGGTGTTTGTCTTCCCAAGACACAGTTACACATGATGGAGCCCAGCTTGCCTGGGCTGGCTGAACACCTGCCTGCCCGTGGGAAATGGGGAATGAATTCCTTGATTTCCTTACACGTGTGGCTTGAGCTTTATCTGTTGCAGTCACAGGAAGAAGGCAGGTGATGTGCTCATTGCAGAGACAGACAGTGTTACCTTGTTCTGTCTGAGGTGGGGGATGTTATGGTGGTTTGAGGGCTACTTGCTTCTGTAACCCGCTGTAAAGCCCAGGCAGAAAAATGAAGAGCTTATTTAACACACTGATTAGGAAGCAGCCCATATTTTGTGACCTCCTTTGATCCCTGACCCCTGAAAAAAATGTTTATTCCTTAAAGTAGAACATTCTCCGTACTAACTCTTCTAAAGTGCTTCCAGAGTCCCTTGTCTACTCTGTAATAATTTCTTTGCTTTTTACTTTTCCCCCTCAGTGTTCAGTCTGAAGTTTACTGCTTGTGATGGTTCTCTCTTTTCCCATCACTTCACAAATCTCAAGTCTAAATTTGAGACTTGTGAATGTTGAGTGGCACTTTGATATTCATACTTTTTATATCAATATTGTATTTCTCATTCAGAACATCTCCAATTCCCCTCATTCATGTTCCTGTTCTGCTTTGATCTGTATCATTAGTGAGTTCTTATTCCGTGTGTTGATACTTTTTTCTGTGCACTTTTATGGATCTTGCCACTTCACTATTGATTTTCTCTTCTCTTTTTGTTTGAGATGCCTTCTTTATCCTTTAGGTTTGGATTTTTTTCTTTCTTTTTTTTTCTTTTTTTTACCTAAGGGTAATTGTTTGGTTTTTTCCCATGTGTTTGATCCAGTATCTTTCCCTTAAGCCAATTTCCCTAGAAAACAGTCAGTCAAAAAGAAGGCAAGGATAGTTCAGGAGAACTTTGATGTAAAATGAAATCACAGGAAAATCCAACCTATCTCTCCACCAGTCTCTCTGCCTCTCTCTCATTAATCTTTTCCTCTTTCTGCCCAGTCCCCCCATTCTCTCTGACTCTCCTTTCTCCAGAACAGCAGTTTTGCACGGGCTGTGTCTCCTACTGCTGTAACTGGGGTTTAGGAACTCAGTGTCCCTGATTTTTTGGGGGCAAGTTATGTCACCATAGTGTGCTGCTACCTCCAAATGTCACGTTGCTCTGGTAGACTGTGACTGTTTCTCAGAGACAGGGTTTCCAGACAGAGAGAAATAAGCAGATTACAAAGATTTGTTTTGTAGCCTGGTACCCTGCAGACACGGGATCACAGCACTTCTCTCTTCCCCACACTTGCAGTGGATGACTTTGAGCGACTCACTTGATTACTCTGTGCTTTGGTTCTCATCTTTCAAAGCAACAAGGCTGAGGGCTCTTCTGTATTTCATTAGAGAAAGCTGAGCTGGGTGCATCAAAAGCTGGACTGAGATGCTGCAGTGCTGGAGTGTTGGAGGCCATACAAATATCTAATGGGGGCTGTAAATTTTACCTGACAATTATAAAGGGGTTTTTTTTCGCTTCCTATCTGGGATTATTTTATTTTATTATGGTTGACACCCTTGCCAAGAGTTACCTCATGCTACATGAGAGATTAATCTGTGCACAGGAGAAGCAGTGGCTTATCAGGCTTCACTGCCCTGTTGATGATACAGAAAGTGTTGACCCTTCTGCAGCAGCCAGTGCAATAAAAGGCTCATTGCAGGAGTCCCCTCAGAGCTGCAGGCAGGATCTTTTAAAGAGTAGCAGTTCTGGGCTCACTTCAATAAAATCAGACTCTCCAGATCCCCTCTTTGACACGTTTTTCCTTTTCCCTCCACACCTCAGTGTCTGTTCCTCCTCTCCAGTGAGAATATTCCTGGTCAGCTGATATAATCAGGGAAAGGGAGCATTCTGGTCAGAGGTATTGATCTGGTACTTTATTATAAAAGTTAGCAATGTTTAATTTCATGTTGTCAGCTTTCATTGTGCTAAAGAAATCAATTCACTATTCCCTTCTCCATTATTCAATTTTCTAATAAGCTACTTTGTAGTCCATTCAAAATCAAATTTTAATGATGAATTGCTGTAGGAATGGAGAGCACATGAACCCACACACATGAGAATTATCCCAAATCCATAGTAGGTGAATGCACTTCTTTTGAATTAGAAATACATTTTTTCTTTTATCTTTTTAGACGAGTCAGAAATACAGGTTTCGTGTCCTTTCACTAAACTCCATAGGATGTTTAGTACAGCTTGTTTTCTCTCATTTAGGATTCATGTATTACCCTACTGCCTCTGAATCTTCCTTGAATTTTACTGTCAATGTGATACCTCTCGTATTTTCCCCTTCTTATTTCCCATTCTACACAAAATTAGTCTTAAAAAGCAAAGACAGAGGAAGCCTTGTAGAACAGAAAAGAATAGTCAAATTATCTCTCTTTAGTCTGGCTTTATACAGCCTCCCAATAAAGCAAAAGCTGTGCTCTCTAAAGCAGCTACAACAGTTTGTATTTCACCCAGTGCAGCCATCCTGCCCTGCCCTGCAATTTGGGAGCTGCTGCAGTACAGATGGGGATGACACAGGTAAGAAATAGGTGTAGCTGTACTTGCTTGTTTGTGGGTTACATGGCTGCATTTATTTCCTGTTCCTCGCTTTTGCTGCTGTTTTTTCCAATTCAGGTCTTTGGGTTTTTAATTTCGTAGCACTGGGGGCTGCAGCTTAATCCTGATTAATTGCCTGAAGAATGAAGTTTAAGAGAAACAGAACTCTAAGAGAAATTAAACTGGTGCAGGTAAAGAAGGCTGCTCTCAGAATTCTGAGGACTATAAAAATACTAATTTTTAATATTAAGACGAAATTGAAAGTTGGATCTCTCTTTCATGTTTATTAATATATAAAACTGTTTTAAAGCATTCTCTTTGCAAATATCTTACAGTACATGTATATTTTTCCCAACAATTATTTTCACTGCAAATGGTGCTGTTTGGACACACTCAAGTTTAACTCAGACTTGCCTTGCTTCTGTGTTCAGCTGAACCCAAAAAGCTCCATATTCTTGGGCCCACAGACAAATGAACCGACTTTACAAACAGAACAATATTCTTCAGGGAACAATGTGCCTGAAGACTTGTATTTGTGCATTAAGCAATTAATCATTTTGTATATTAGGGAAACGGTAACATAAATCTTAATAATGTAAATACACACTGAGCTGTTGCTTTTATCTCTTCATAAATCAGGGAACAGTGTGGCCATCACTCTATTTTTTTGCAACTTGCAAGGTAGTAAAGTAAAAAGTTTATTGTGAGTTGGTAATAAGAAGGGAAGTAATGGCCTGGGAGGCACAAGGGTGAGTGAGTTAATGAGTGAGCAGTTTGAGCTTCCTTATTGGTTTTAACCCTCTATAAATTTAATGGCTTCCTTTCAAATGCCTCTTAATGAGAAAAAGCCAAGTGTGAGTTACTTAATGGTGTTATGTTTAAGGCTTTATTTTGTTATTGAAATGGAACGTTATTGTGTATCTAATGCATATCTAAAGCAAATAACTTTACATCAGAGGTGTTTGTTTACCCTTTGTGGGCTTGGTGTGAGCGGGAAGGACAAACTGCAGCATGTTCTCTGCCAAGGGAAGGAACTGGGGCTGTGTGAAGTCTATAACCAGTGATCTTCACTGGCTTATTATTTCCTCATCCACAGGTATTTCTGTAGTGCTCATTTCCCCATTTACATTCGGTACCTCTCTTGTACAGCTGGGCACCCCAGGGGCCAGAAATTGGGCTTTAGCAGCAAGATCTTATTTTTCTCCTTTTTTGTTATTCCCCTGAACATGAGAGTTTGAGAATGAGGAAGGTCTGTGGTGGTTAACAAGGGAATGGATGCAGGTACCTGTTCTAAGTGCAGGGACAGGCAAATGCTTTCTAAAAAGCTTATAGGGACTGTAATCAGCGATAACTCAAGTGTGGCAATAGCAAATGCAATTGTCAGTTATGCTTCTCTGTGGTGATAGAATAATTTCATTGCTTATGATTATGTTAATTGGCAATGGTAGGCACTGAAAAGCTCATCAGTGTTTAGTCAGGGTAAATATTAGTGTTGTACTCTTAGTTCCTTGAATTTTCCCATTCTCTTAAGGTGCACAGGACCCTTCTTGGTCCTGGCTTACAGGATGGAGCCTTCCAGGGATGTCTGGCCTAATGTGTTGAGCTGGTTTGGAGGCATCTCCAGAGGAGCTGATTCTCCTGCGCTGGGAATTGCAGCCCTGGCCCTCTTCTCATCCCATTCCTTTTATTCAAGTCTATGCCTTTCCACATCTCAGTTGCTCCTGAAAGACCAGGAATCCATACAGGCAATAATAGAAGACAGGAATAATATACAATACTACATACAACAATATATGAGGATACTGCATGTGAATGGCTACATGGAATCAATTAGCTGCAATAAACATAATTCCAACTTCATAATGTTATCACTATTCCTTTCCAAATAATGAAGGAAGGGAGTTCTTCAGTGTTTAGTATTTGGATATCTGAGGTTTTTGGGAGGGGCCGGTAAACAACATTTTGACTAATGTAGAATATTATATGGGAAATAGCTCTAGAAGTCATAGCACGGAAAGCTTCTCACTATTTGCATAAAAAATGAGGAAAATGGGATTAAAAATATATTTGCAGTCTATTTGTATTTGATTCATATCAACTAAAAGCAAGTAAAAACTCTATGGAAAGAAGATTTTTTTTTTCTAAATTTTTCTTAGAAACAAATTGTTGTTTTTCACTCTTTTCCAACCAGTCATGTTGTTGCAACTGCACAACTTTTCCAAGGGTAAAAAGGCTTTTATTTTTTTTTTTTAGTTGGAAATGTAGGAAAAAAGATTAAAAGAGGTCTATGACCTGCTTTTCTTTATACCACTATAGATCAGATTTAAAATATCGATTTAATTAGATTTGGCCCAATTTAAAGTTCGAACATATCAGTTTGTAGGATCTTCTGAGAACAGTAGTGGTGTCCCCCTTCAAGACACCCAGATTGGGAGATGGTTTTTTCTTTAATAGAATATCCTGAGTCAGAAGAGACTCACAAGGATCAATATGACTTTAGAATAACATCTTGAGATGTCAAGGAAAAATCCCTGTAAATGTTCTGACCCACAGTACATCTCAGAAGAATTTCTGTGAATAATGTTCCATACATGTTTCTTTGCTTTATCCAGCTCTTCACAGGGCAGATGTTTCCTTTCTCCAAAGTGCCTCCTTTAGAAAACCCTCATCTTTAATGATTAACCTACAAAAATCTGACTTTATCACAGGAGCTGTGTCTGCTATCTATTTTTTCAGTATCAGTAAACACTAATGTAATATGTATATTTGTACGATATTTCTGATGATTCTACTGTTGTTAATCTTTTAGCTGCTTAAAATTAAGCCAGTTTCCTACTTAGTCATGAGAAGCCTCTTATTCTCACAAATCTGAGCAGTTAATATGGTTAATCATGCAGTCAATATGTAAATGCTGCTATGTGACCCCAAACAGCAAGAGGGTTAGATATTAATTTGATATTGCACTTAGGAGACAGTAAACTCACTGAAATGAAATAGTTCAGTGGATATTTCTGCTGCCCTGGAAGGCTGGTTCTCTCCTAGGGGTGGAGCAGGAGATGTGATGCCTCAAATATTGGCCAAATTCTACTTGACAGCTTCAATTTCTGGTAGTTCTGAGCCCGTGGTTGTGACCCTGCAGGGATGCTGGATCCTGGCTTAAGTGGTACTCCTGCATGTCTGCCCACAGGAAAATATGTTGCCTTGAGAAAATCACATCAGGTAGATTTTTCTTTCCTTCTGATCTTTTTAGAAAATATTTCCTAAAGATTTGAGAGCTGAACTAGAGGAACCTCACTGGCCTCCCACTATTTTACTGGGCCTCAAGAACACTGGCCTGGTGTGACATGAAGGTGAGCTTGGGGCTGAGAGTTAAAACCTTGCTCTGCAGCCACCAGGAAGGGGAGGTTCTATTGCTGCTCACTCATTTCTTCTGTGATACCCATGGGTGTGAGTCACCTGTTAGTGGTGAGACAGAATGAGACAGGAGTAAAAATCTCTAAAATATGCTGTATGCATACAGAAGAAGCCTTATACTTGCTATTATATCTAACTACAAGGGCATTCCTGGGAGGAGGAGGCTCAGCAATGCCATTTCTACCAACTTATTAACTTTAAAGTGCTGCAGAATATAACCTACTGCATATAAATCAAAAAAAGTAACAAACCTGAACTCAATGATGTGTAATGTTCACTCAAACCTCTGGCATTTGAAATTCCTGCCTACAGGGACTGTAACTTACTTCAATATTTTATAAATCAGTGAATATGAATCTTTTGACCCAAACTCTGCTTTTATTAATCACAGTAATATAGGGATACTTAAGATGATTGTAAAGGATTGCTGTTCATAAGCTCTTAAAGGCAGAAAGGACCATTATACGTGATCACCTTGTTGACCTTCTGCCTAACACAGATCACGGAATTTTGCTTGCTAGATTGAGACCCAAATCCATCAAATGCTCAGGAAGCTTTGCTCCAGTGCTCTCTGGCCACAGAACCTGGTTGTTTCTTCAAGAAGGTTTTAAAGAAAACATCAATTACACTGAGAGCTGTGGCTGTCATCTCATAAGTAAGAATCATAGAGTGATTTTGCAGTGCATTGTACCTTTGGGAGGGATTTTCTCTTCCCTCGTAGCCCTTAAAGCTGCTATAAAGGGCATTTAATAGGCTGGGGGAGGACATCCTTGACTGCAGGCAGAGCCTAGCCAGGGGCTGTCCTACATGACTCAGGCTGTTCCCTCAACAGAGACAGCAAGAGGGCCTGAATCCTCTGCAGTGTTTATAGGTGTGTTCCTGGGCATTGTCTGTAGGTAGCAGAACAGCCATCAAGCAGCACTGAAGGAAAAATGTGCTGTAATCTAGCAGGGTTTCTTCTTTTACTTTTTTCCCTTGCTGAAAACCTTACCTGCTTTTAGAAAAGTCCAGAATATGAGGTCCAAGATGGCTCAAAATGCTTTTTTTCCCCCTTTGATCCCCTAATGGAGAGAAAAAAAGTGTAGTCTTTTTCACTTTATGCATTTACTTATTTATTTTGCTGAAGACAGTACACTAGAATGAGTCTTCTATAATGGCTTAGTAAAATGTTCCTTTAAGTTATTTTGCATTGTAGATTTCTTCCTTCACATCCTCAGGCTTTGTGTCCATAGTAGTTTTCAGAGCTCAAATCTAGATGCTTTGTTGTCTGTAGTAAGGATGACAGCGCTGTGGAGTGAGGAATTGATGGGATCTGTATCAGTTGGTTTAGAGTCTCAGCTGCCTCTTATGACATGCTGTGTTGTCATTAATTTCTGTATTGTCATTTTCCTAATCATAAGCACATATGAAAGAGCAGGTCCCTGGGCATATCTGACATCACTGTTTTCTTCTTGAAAACAAAAAAAAACCCAACCCCCCCCCCCCCCAAAAAGTAACCCTGTTTATTCCTCAGTTCTGATCAAACTGCAGCCCTGCTCTGGGGCTGAACAGGTTCTTTCTGCTCTGTACTCAAACAAATGTAGAATCACGTTGAGTCTGAGTTGGGCAGGTAGCACTGCTGATGAACACAAAGGACAGACAACCTGGCTCCATTCTCCAGTCCCAAGCTGGTTCTGCTTGGTGACAGAAATACAACTAGGACTGGGTTTGCTTTCTAAAGTTTCAGGTTCCAGCTGCCTGATGGAGCTCAGCTGTACCCAGCCAAGAACCTGAGACAGGGACAAGAGATGATTCCCAATTACTGTTATGTACTTTCCTGCCTTGTCTAGAGCCTGCTTCCACCCTTGGTTAAAGCTGAGAAGAGTTTTGGGGTTGCTCAAAGTTGTACTTCAGTACCCCTGGCTTTCAGATCCTTCTCAGAGTCCTGCAGGTGCCACAGCACAGCTCTGCTTGTGTTCTTTGCCTTAGTTACTTGGTATAAGGATCTTTGTGGGATAGGAGGGAATAGAAACAGCTTTAAGATGCAGCTACACTTCCAAAAATAAGCTTTTTGGGGGATATTAGAGGGAAAATGTACTTATGTCTCTTCTGAAGGTGGGATCCCTTGGTGGGTGCCTTGAAGTTAGAAGATAGTTGCCTTAGGTTGACAAGAAAACCTATATATTCTTCTGATTTCTAATCTGTTAATTGTTCATTCTGCTGTACAAAGACTTGGTTTTGAATACTCTTGCACAGAGCTGAGTATTTTGATTTTATAGCACAGGACAGCTGAGTGTTAAACGGAGAAAAGGAGCTGGTATTTTTCTCAAACAGAGCAATGAACTGAAATATGTAAAGATGACTGCATTTAACAGTTTTAAACTGAGCAATGAAATAAAACTTAATCATCTATATGTGTGGAGAATTTAGGTAATCTCGGACATCAATGGTGTCTACACGGCTCTTAAAATGTAAATATTTAATTCAGTCACAAGATAGCAGATCTGAAAGAGGAGAATGAATCACTGTCACAAACACTGTTCCTCTGCTGCACTGACAAGGAAAGATAAAACAGAAAGAATCATTAAAACAAGGAACCACTTACAGATTTGAATTTGGATCTCCTGTACTGAGAATAAGCATCTTTTCCCCCCAGCACTGAGTGGGAGGAGCGTGTTCTGTCATTGCATTATTACATGAGTTAGTGAGCATGAGTAAACACAGTGAAGAGGGTATTAATGTCACCTCCCTGCCTTCTGAAAGGAGGTATTTTTCAGTGAAAATAAATCATCTGTATTGCTTTTAGCAGTGGAGGATAATTAGCCACGCAGGTGGTTGATTATGTGGTTCAATGTGAGAAGACCATTCAGAAAACTGGAGACAGAAGGAGGGGAATAGTTCAGACTCACAGCCCGTTTCAGGCAGTTGTAACACCTTTAAAAAAGGCTTGGATGTGCTGATCTTCCATCTCTGCAGGCAAAGGGATTTGGTGTTATCCCCAGTTTGACGAGATGACACATTCTCTAATCCTACAGTCCCGTACACAAAGGAGGGGAGGGATCTGTGTGAGGAGCAGCTGGGTGGGAAGGCCTGGGGACAATCACTGACTCCACTTGAGTCATCTCAGGATATGAACCTGGAGCTGCACCGTCCCCTTAGACAGGGGTGCAGGATTTGATGGGCACCAGGATATTTTGGAGTGCCTTTTCTACCCTTTAAACTCATTATAATTTATTTTTAAAACCAATTACTATGAACTGGGGGGGATATACTGACTTTGCCACTGCTGACTGAGGACTCTGAGTTTTGAGCAGCCTGGTGATCAGAGCAGGGCTGTGTAAGTTGCTGTGCCTTCCTGTCCCTCTGCTGTTAAAAAGAGAGGGGGGGAAAAAAGCTTTAGAAGTTTTAAAATAAATCACCTCATTAAGTGTTCTACCTTTCTGTCTTCTTCCTTCGGGGTAATATAGTTATGAGTCACAATTATTTGTTGTGCCTGTATTTCTCTTGCTTTTTTGCCAAATGCATTTTGCTAATTTTTTTCAAGAAATGTTTTGCTCTGACTGAGGCCAGTCCCACCTTTTGCCCTTTTCCTCACCAAGTGTTTCCCACTCAAAGCAGTGCCACGTATGTTATGGAGCAAGGTGCAGCTCACCACGAAAGGTGTCCTCTGGACAGGATGCTTCTTGTCCACATGGTGTTCATTTTCCATGAGACTTAAAATAGAAATCAATAAAAAAGGAACACGATAGTAGTGATACTGTAAATTATTAGAAGGAAGAAAGGTCTTGCAGTTAGAGTTAGGGCAGAGGGATTTTAACTTTCTCAAAGTTGCCTTTGTAGATCAGTGTTTTACTTCCATTTATCCACCCTGATGGGGTAGTATATTTTCCACTAAGGACTGGAATCACAGTGATGACCTCTGCAAATGTAGGAAATGGATTCTGTCCCCAGTGGATTACAGCAGATAATTGCCTGGGGTAGTACCTACGGATAAGGTGTTTTCATGTATCATTAGGTACAAGTGTGCAGTTGAAACAGAAGAAATTTCTGTTGTTTTTCATTTACTCACTTGATGCACATTACCATGGCTTTGTATTCAGGAGGAGTTGTAGTTGTGTCATTCCCTGGATGATGTCATGCTTCTCTGAGATTCTAGGCTGCCTTTTTTTCTTCCTGAACCATTTAATTTTTTTAAAACCATCAGTGCATATATATATCCTGCAGCTGGACTTGTCTGGAAAACCTGCATGGGAAATAATTCTCTTCTTGCTCAAACATGCTGATTGCTCCACAGTAATGGCTATAACATATTTCAGGTGTTCTATACATGCCTCTGTGATTCCTAAAGCTCACAGCCCAAAGAACAACACACAAACACATCAGAACAAAACTCCTTTTTAGGACTGGTAAAATAAAGGAAGAGAAAGTGGTTGAGTAGGTGCAGCTCGTGTAATAGCTCACAACAGAGCTGAAAGGAGTCTTTAATTGGAAAAGCTTCTGAGTTGGAAGTCAAAGTTACTGCCTAAGTTGTCTCTGGAGCATATTTGTATTAGATATGTGCCTATACCTTATTTAATGTATGCTGTTTGCAAACTGACCTTTCCGGGAGGGAATGTTCTCTATCAGGGGTTGTTAAATTCTTTAACATAAAAACAGCTCATAAAGAGACAAGGATTTTCTGACTTCTGCATAGGAAGAGAGGTAGCAATAACTGGCTGAACTTAATGATCTGTTCTGAAGGGAATATACCTTTGTCTATGTTTATTAGTTACAGGAGCTGGTTTGAATTCCAACACTCCATCCCTGCTTCCCTTCAGCTCTGCTCCTCTCCCAGCCATGCTTTAGCCTGCTGCCCTCAGCTGGGTTTTAATTGAAGCTCATAATATTTTAAGACAGCTTTGTCTTTCCAGATATCAAAGCAAATGGGTTTGTAAGTCCCTTGACTCCTGCACTATACACATGAGCTGCCTTTCAACAGCGTGGGAATGGGTAAAACAACAAAATGTCACTCACACAAGGCTCAGCATTTCAAGCAGTTCAATATTAATTGCCTAGTGGATATTTTCTAGAAAAAGTGACTGCATATCTTGACATTCTGTGCTTAGTAGAGGGTGAAAGGGCAAAAGGAAAAGAACCCAAACCTGACAGGATTTTTAAAAAAGGTCATTTATATTTAGATGGGTGAGTGTTATTTAAGTACCCATGGAGACTGATACAAAGGGAAGAACACAGACTGCTGGTACATCAGCAACCAAATTAGCAAAGCACCTCAGGACTCAGACCTTGACAGAGCTGAGCACCTTGACCTTGAGAGACCTCAGGACTGAGACCTTAACAGAGGGATGGGGATTTCTTAAGAGGCAATAAATGGAATTCTGAAAGGTCTACAGGGCCTGGTTATTGCAGAATTGTTGAGGTTGGAAGAAGCTTCCTGAGGTCAGCATGTCCAATGCCCCTGACCAGGCAGGGCCACCAACAGCCAGTTTCCCAGGACTGTGTCCAGGTGTCTTTGGAATATACCCAATGATGGAGTTTCTACCACCTCCCTGGGCAGCCTATCCCAGAGTTTGGTCACCTCCAGAGTTAAAAAAGTTCCTGTTGGCCCATTTGTCCAGCCTGCCAGTGTCCCTCTTGATGGCAGCATGACCTACTGGTGGATCAACCCCTTCTCCCAGTTTTGTGTCCTCAACAAACAAGCCTGAGGGTGCCTTCTGCCCCCACATCCCGATCATGAGGGAAGTTGTTCAGCAGGATTGGAGCCAGTATTGACCCCTTGGGTGCAGTTCTAGTTCCTGGCCTCCAATTGGACTCAGCACCACTCATCACCACCCCCTGGGCTTGGATGTTCAGCCAGTTTTAAACCCACCTCACAGTCTGCTCATCCAGCCCATATTTCAACAGCTTCTCTATGAGGATCTAGCAGGAAGATGGTGTTGAAAGTGTTGCTGGACTTAAGGTGGGCAATATCCACTGCTCTTCTGGTCTACCAGGCTATCTTTCATCCTAGATGGGTTCTCAGGTTGCCCAAGCATGACTTCTCCTTGCTGAATACACACTGACTGCTCCTGCTGTCCTTCTTGCCCCTCACATGCCTGGAAATGTTTTCCATGATTATTTGCTCTGTCATCCCCCCAGGTGCTGAGGCGAGGCTGGCCAGCCTGTCCTTCCTTGGGTCCTCCTGTTTGTCAGGCAGGAGTGACATTTGCTTTCCTCTGTATCTTTTTTTTTTTTTTTTCCTTGAAAGTGTCATTGTTCTGTAATCAGCATAGGTAGATTTTTATTTCTAAGTAAATAAAGAGGAAATAAGTGGCTTTCTGCAAAACAAGGTGCTGATTCCTAAGAATGACAGCGAGCAAAGCAGAACAAGGTGAATCTGGATTTGGAGAGCATAACTACCATTGTTCAAGTAATCCTCACTTATTAAACAACCTTTTACGGTGACAAAGAACAGTCAGAACACTTGATTATAAAAGAGAAAGGCCCTCATGGTATTAATAAACCAGCATTCTGTCTGATCTTGGAGTCTGAGCTTACATACGTAAACTATAGGTATTAGAAAGTGATTTTCCTTGCGATGACATTATCACATTTGTTTTCTCTGGTGGGCCAGGAACTGTTGGGAGCAGGGATTGGCTTTCATGCAGCATGTGCCACCATTACTAGAGCCAAGGCTTGTTCTTTAGCTGCAGCAGCTTTGTTTCACCAAGAGAAAGTGGAGAAAACCTCTTGATGTGCCTTGTTGCCATGTTAAGTGCCCAGAGAGTGTGGGAGGAGGTACCTGCAGCTTGGAAGGATGGAAAAGCTTACCCTGACTCTGTTATTCTGGTGCATATGGAATTACCCATTCCAGCTCAATTTTGTATTTTCCAAACTGTATAAATGGCTAAAGCTGTGTGTACTCCTAAGCAGAGGGTAACATTTCCTAGTTATTAAAAATAAATCCTTTCTGAGAATGAGCCTTGGATTCTGCAATGATGTAGAAACACAAGACAAAAAGTTTGACATGTCTGTATTGCATAGACAAGAGATACCTAAATTTCCCTCAGTAGCATTAATTTTCCAGGCTGTGTAACTCCAATTATTATGTTACAAGGGAAACAGTGGGAGTTACATTAGGAAAACTGGAATTTTTTCTCCACCTTTGCCACTGATTGCTTGTGCAGAGGATATGAGGAGCGTGTATTGTGCCGGATGAGAAATAGGGCTTTTCTCCTCAGGGAGAATTAATTAGTGTTTGGTGAGGCAGGATGCTGAAATCAGCTGATGTCAAGTTTGATGTGCATAGAGAAGAAGATGGAAGATTTGGAAACATAAAAAGCAGAAGAGGAAAAATGAGATTTTGATCCTCTTTTCATGCCTAGAAAAACACATATCCAGATGCTTGAAGCCAAGATACAGTTGTTGGGCCGTTTTGGTGGCAGCTGTCATTGAGCAGATAAATACTAATCAAGATTTGTATTACCCAGAGCAAAACTGGGAGCAGAGGACCGGTGAGGGAGGTGTAGCAGTGGCAGGATTTATAAAGCCAGACTTTACAGCAGTGGTGCTGTGCTCTTCTTTCCTTGAGGAAATCAAGCATTAGACGTTGCTTTCTTGCTTTGTTTATTATTTTCCAACACGTTCTTTTCCTCCCACGCCCGGTACTGCGAGCTCCTCTCGCTCTGCTCTCGCCGTCATTTTGGTGGCCATTCCTGGTGTGATTCAGTGTGGTCACTGGGGAAACATTGCTTTAATGATTTGCTATTTAACTGCTCAGTGTTCCTTGCATCATCAGAGGAGCAGGAGCGTTGACAAAGTACAGCCTGCCCATGGGGAGCACTAGATCAGCGCAGAGACGAGTTGCTATGGTAATACATTACATAGCAAGGAGGGATTTTGGAAGATGCATCTGACAGTTTGAGGTAAAGGATCATCATTTCCTTGCAGCTTTCAAAAAGTGTCATAATCTGAATTTCAGTTGGATTTTTTTCCCTTCCCCCCCCTCATTTTGTGAGGTGACATTTCCACAGAGCCCTGAGCAGGCTGCAAAACAGAAAGGAAAAGGCTCTGTCCTCAAGTGAAACCAGAGTTGAAACAGAGGGAGGAGGTCACTTCTGAGGCAATTAATGAAGAATATGGTCAAATACAGGTTCTCTCTATGTCCTTACCTCTCTTTGACTTGAATACACAAATCTTCGTTTTATAGACGTGAGTGATGCAGGAAAGGGAAATAAGGAACTTGTGACAAGTAAAATCACTACTCATGGAATATATTGTAAAATAGATTAGAAGGACATTCCTGAGAATAAGGGTCAAGCAAAGGAAAAATGAACAATACCACCCCCCTTAACTTGCTTGTCCAAAGTGCATGGAATCAAAATAAAGAACCAGTAATGAATAACTTGAAAAGTAACAGTCACATGGTGTTTTGAAAGCTGACCAGTATCACCAGCAGATGTATTTTGTCTAAGCATCAGCACCCATGTTTTACCTATGTATGGAGACAGAGGGGGATAGTTTATGGAAATAGCTGGGGGACAGTAAAATATATTTACCTCTGGGACCAAAACAATTGTTCTTGGGAAAGGTATTTGTATACTTCATGTTTAGATAATAATAAATTTTTGAACAATTATACTCTCTGTCTCTCGGGAGTGTAGGACCTGTCCACTATCTAATTATTCCTGGGATTTTCCTATTTTGTACCTTTGGATAGAAATTTGTCTGTGCTGCACACCACAGGAGTATTTGGAATATTTGGCACTTAATTTTTGACTTCAGCAGTTTCGAATTCCACCAAACCTACAGAAGTTTCTATAGGGCAGGTACAGACACAAGAATTGCATTTTAGTACATCTTTGGCAAGTCATGTTCTCTTGGCACTCTAGAAGCTTCTGTGATTATAATTTGAATTCAATTTTCACCTGCAAGACGAAGCTTTCCAGTGTTCATACAGCACACTTAGTGATGCCCAAGTTTCTTGCTCTGGATATTAAAGCATCCGTGGGCTGTAGGACAGGTTTTGCTTGTTGGGTTTTTTTTTGGTTTGCTTGTTATGTTTGTTTTCTAAAAAAAATGAGGCAATGTTCGTTTTTAGAATACAGAGCATCAATGACTGAATTCTATTAACTTTAAAAAGGACTTTTCTTCCTGAGACCCTTAAGCAGTATTGAAAAATACAGCTTACATGGAGTGGCTGCTGAAGTAACCCTTTCTTGACCTCAGGTAAAGTCCTTCTCTTAATTAAGATATTAAATTAAGGGTTACTGTACAGCATCTTAGCTCCAGGCAAGATGAGATGGTGGAGCTGAGAGAAGACATTTGCTCTTAGAGGGGAAACCAAGATAAGCTGTGTTGTGTAACAAATCATTTGGTACTATTAGATTTGTCATAAATGTCTGATGAATGGTAATTCCTTGATCTAATACCAAACCTTTGGGAGCAATGTGTTTGAATGATGTCATTACATAATGTTTGAAGCTGTTAATATGATTACCTGGAATCTTTGGAGCAGGATGAGACTCGAGGAGACTGCAGGATAACTCAGCTGTGCTTGTCCTTACAGCATCGCCACCCCGAGAGTCTGGGTGGTACAGCTGAAATCTCCTTTTTTTCCAGGACTGTTTTTTATTCTTGCTGCTGATGCTGCCAGTGGTAAATGCTGCTGCAGTTTCACTTTTAAAAATCACCAGAGGGAAAGGACCAAAGCTCAAAAGCAGAGGTTTGCTGAGGTGCAGAACGTGACGCTGTGTGAGGGAGCAGGCGAGCCACGCTCAGCCAAATTAGCTCTCATTTTCCTCATTGATGTTTGCATTAGGAGACAACAACCTCTGTGGGTTGGGGCTTTTGTTGGGTTCTTTAGCAATTTCTGGAGCTGTCATGGAGAGGATGCTGCATCTCAGTCTGGGCACAGAATAAAGGGTGATCCGTGGAAGCAGGAAACGCAGAGAAAATATCCACCAGATCCTTTTTCTGTTGCAGTGTGGTTCTTTTTCTGAAAATGTTTGATTGCTGCTCATCCTGCTAAAAATGGTGACAAATAAAAGCAAGAATAATTATGACTTTCACTTCCACAGAAACCCTGTTCTCATTACATACTTCTGTCCTGATTCCTACAGTTCAGTATGGGTTGCCTGGTTCTTTCACAGCAGTGTTGGTTTATATTTTAAAGAAAAAATAGAAAAAGAAGGTAGGGGTTTTTTTCTCTTTTTTTCCCCTCAAGATGGTCTAAAGTGATTAAATCTGGCTTTTACTATTTGTCTCTATGTGACTAAGCTATATCCTAAAAATGCATGTTCTGTTCTAGGCACATCTGTAAAATGCTCTGAGCCGTGTCTTTAGTACAAATAGCGTCATAACCTTCTGGTACTTGTCTGGTGAACAACATGAAAAATTAATTAAATTATGTGGTTTGTAAAATAGAACTTTTTTTTTTTTTTTTTAACCAGAGGATTTTCAGTGAAAACACGAGCCACATCTACTGATAATGTGGAATTTTTGTGGCAACGGAATCTGAACACATTATAATTTGGGGGAACTAGATGTGACTGACTGGAGTTTTCCATACACACTATTTAGCAAGTCTTTGTCACAGTGTTATGTCTCCATCCCACATGTAAATCCCTCTCATCTGAAACCTTCACAGAGCACAGACTGCTTAATTACTCCTCTGCAAACGACTGCAGAGGCACTAGTGGTGTTCATTCTCTGGCAGGGGCTGGAAAACACGTTTGCTTCTTGGAATATAAACCCTGAAAATAAAATAGTTGAACCAGGGCTTTATGTATCCCATACATCTCTGGGTGGTCAAACGTAGTTTGATGATTTCTTCTTCATCATCAGTTTATTGCCTACATTTGAAAACTGCAGAACCAGTTTCTTGGTGCTTCTGCTGAGAAAGGGAAGAAGAACTGTGTGCCTCTGACACGTCGGGTTCTCCACATGGATTGAGGAAGGCTTTACTCCTCTGCCTCAGTGGGTGAATGCTTGAGATTCAGAATGGGAAAAATGCTGCTCTTTCTCTGATACCTTTGCTTTGTGTCCTCTCTTGACCTGGTCTGCCTTTCTCAGAGCTCCTAAAGGGCCTTTTCAAAACTAGGAATTGAGGTCTTGAGCACTAAAATGTCCACGTGCAGCACAGATTGCTTTGGCCTGATGTAGCTGCTCCACTGATAAGTATCAGTCTTATAACCTACTTTGCACCTAAGAATGATTTAGGCTGATCAAAATCACTCAGAATGTATCAAAACCCATTGTCAGTGGCTGCATATGATTGAGGTAGTGGAAGTGATTTTTAAAGACATATATAATAATAAAACAGTTGATGTTCTGCAGGAATTCAAAACCTTGTCATTTATGACACTTCCATTAAATTTCCTGTTTATTTAGACTGCATATTTGAATAATATTTTGGTCTGCATGTTGCTATAAAGAAGGCAAAATAAGTTTTAGATGTTACAAAGTGTTTGACCCTGGCAATGGTGATTATGGTGCATATGGTTTAGATGTTGAATATCTGGTTAGCACCAGGGACAGCTGCAAATACACCTCTTTGCTATTTTTTGTTCACCTTCTGGGCAACGAAGATGCCTCACCTTTTCAATAAAGTATCAAATATTAACAAAGCCTTCTTTGATAATTTTACTCTCTCTTTGTAGAGAGTAAAATGAATGGATCAAAAAACTTGTTTCATCTTGATGATAATCCCATCTAGTCTTTCAAACCTGAGATCTTGAAACCACCTTTCATTAAGGGCAATCCAGTTTATTTATGGCATAATCTGATAAACAGGTTGAGAAAAAGAACATTGACTTATATATAATTATTTGATTTAGATATTACAGGCTGAGTCAACTCTGGGACATTTCTCTTCCCTTCCTACCTTGCATTTACTGCTATTTATTCTTATCAAATCCAGTCAACTGTAAACTCATGAAGAGACTAAAAGCAGATTATGGATCCATCTGAGCATTATGAGCTCCTGACATCAGACCCTGATGAACTGTAAAATCCCACAGCCATTAACAGAAATGTTTCAGCCCTCTTTGTGTCTTAAAGCCAGAGAGAACCCACCAGGTTTGTCCTGTTGTTCGCGTACAAGTCTTCAGTTTTAGGTTCTCTTTTTTTGGTCCCCAAGAACTTCTGCTATTATTTAAAGGTAACATGGAAGTTTCTTTGTTTTACAGTGCCACCAACTACAGATGGAGCTCACAAAAGCACAGCAGATAGAGCTGTTATGGGTTTCCTCTGTGAAGTCCTTTTGTGATTTCCCATTGGAAATGACCTCTGCAGGCACAGCAATACTTAGATGCTTATTGACATGCTCTCTTTAGCTCAGTTTTCATTCCCTACATCTAAATCTGCTAAACTTAAAATTTTCCATGGGATGTTGAGTTCTGTCTGTGTTCTGGCAGCTTTTCCATGCCCTCTTATTCATCTTGGTGCTGCATATGCAGCTGGAAAAACAACTTGTCCAATCTGTCACCAGCATAGAAGGGCACCTACAAATTGCATCTAAGCAGGATAAATACCCCTTTTAATGGCCATGGTTTATGACCAAAGCATTGCTTGATTTATTCAGGTACATCTGCCTCTACTACAGCCTTGTCCCATGGATAATTCCCCTTTGGTATTTGCTCCTGTGTTTCTTCCATCTGTTTCATGAGCTCTCTGGGGTGGGAATTGCACTGGGAATAGTGGGATGTGCAGTGGGGCTGCTGCAGTGAAAGGCCTGGGAGGGGGAGTGGGGACAAGGGTCAGTCTGGGAGCAGCACGTGGTGTTAAATCTTGGCTTCTTTTCCACGTGGCTTTTAAATAAGGGTTTGTGTAAAATCCTGTAAGTGGTAAAAGGTGAAACACTGCCACCTGTAAACAAAGTAAAAATCACTAGTGCTTGTCTTAGTGATATATCAGAACTCGTGCTAATTAAAGATTTCCATTGTTACTGAATAGCTGATTTAAGCCACTGGTACCCTGGTGGGTGCCATGAATTTTGGAGATGGTTTCCACAAATTCACATGCTGAAGGAGTTAAACAGACACTCCTCTAAGTGGCACACTGCTCCTCAAATCTGTGTGCTAGGTGATGGCAGCTCTTGGAAATCTGAATCTTAATGAACTTCAAGAAATTAAGGCGCTGGGAAGTTTATTCTTCTTTACTTTTATCAGCTTTAAAGCCAAGAAGTTGAAATTCTTAAGATCCTTTTTTCTAAGGATGTTCTTGGATATTCTCAGTGAAATCCCAGTAGTGAATTTTCACCTATGCAGGAGTATTTACTCTTTTATTTTCTTTTTTATAAATAAATACATTTCTAGTCTGTGCTTTGTGGCTTACTGTAGAATCTTACAGGAGATGACCTGGATAATAAAAGAAATGAAAAACAGATTGTAACTTTTAAGAGCTATCTACAGATTCAAAATATGGGAAAACTGTGATTTGGGAACACTTTTCATTGCTTTTTTTTTTTTCTTTTGACAGCATAAGATTTAGCAGCATTAACAAACCTGTGTATGAAGTCTGAATAATTCTGCTCCCTTCTGAGGGTAGAGAACACTTTCTTTCCACCCTCCCTGTGTCATGGGGTTTATATGCAGTTTCTTCTCTACATAGCACTCCCTTGATCAAAGATTAAAGAACAAAAAAAAAAAAAAAAAGACATTTATAGGCACTACATCTTTTTAAGCCCTGTGAAAAGTGAAAGAGGCAGGCTTTCAAGGTGCATTCTGTATTCATCAGGCTGCAGAAAAATAGAACAATATGGAGCCAGAAAAGATAGTGGTGAGGTGTGGGGGTTTAAATTGTAATTGAATTCAGATTGTAACAATCAAGGAAGAGAGAAGAGAAAGGTATGAACACACTAAAGCAGAGGTGGGGACAGAAGCTCCTTTGCCTTGTGCTTCTTTCCAGACTACAATGACAGGAGGCTTGTACCAACTGCAGTAAAAGAACCTGAGCAGCAACTAATGAGAGTCACATTTTATTTTTACAGGAGAAATATTTTACAGAGGGCTGCTGTGACTGAGGGTTTTGTGAGTCTCACTCAACTCCCTAAATGTTCTTAAGCAAGGCTTTCCAAGTCTCTCTTAACCTTGAGAACTTACTTATGCAGCCTGGAGAAAAGTTACTTGTGAGAATAAATACAGAGCTTACCAGAAACTCCCAAATGCTGAGGGGACAGGGATTATCCCAGGAAACTTAGGGGAAAGAAAAGACATTTCCTATTTAGTCTTCCATTTTCAGAAACAAACATTTTTTTAATGTGAGGAGTGGTTTGTCCATTGTTTCTATTCCAAGGCCTCCAGATTACAATTTCTTTTCCAGCTCTGTGCATTAGACTCAGAAAACACTTGAGAAGTTCAGGCATCTTAAAATGACAGCCTACATCCCAGATGTTAAACACTACTTTTTATTACATCTGGATATTCTTTTGGAGAGATCTTAAGCTTGGTGAGGTTTAATGTTTCATATGTACAAATCACTCTGAACAAGCCCATAATTACAAAAAAGGCAGATTTATTTATTTTATTTTAAAAGCACATGGAATCCCTCCTTGTTAACACCAGGCAGAAAGGCCAGTGCATGTAGAGAACTTTCCAGAGCCAGCGAGGGGTGAAGTCTGTTTGCTTTGCCTCAGGCTTCCCACGAGGCTCCTGGAAATTTTTTTGTGAAACATGATTTGATTTGTAAATGCTGGCTTCTTAAGAAAACATTGCTTTTCAGAAATGTATCAGTATTGAGCTTTGTTTGGATTCCAGCAGGTTCCTTTAGCTCTACGGTCAGATTTGTGATCTGGGCACCTTTGGAAGCGAGAGGAATTGACATTTTCACTTGACAGCTTTGGAGTGACAATGTTTTTCTGATTCCTGAAAAGATACCTAGAAAATATTTTTCAAGAATCAGAAAAACATTTTGTAGGTATTTGAATTCAGAAAATGCCAAAAACTTCTTCCAGAAAGTCAGAATTACTAAGATTAATTACAAATTTTAAAAGAGTTAATGGCAGGCTTGAAGATGCTGAAGGTATGTAAAATGCAGAGATGGACACAGCAAACCTTTCTAAAGCTTTGTAAAGTAAAAACAAAATAAAAAAACAGATAGCATCTTGTAAACTTAGGCTACTATATATTTTTGTAAATGTTTTTTAGGACTCATGCCTCTTTACTAGTCAAGGTTTTTCCTGTTTACTTTTGATTCAACAACATTGCATAACTAATCATAACTCACTGAAATACCCACAAACTATTTTTGCTTTACTTATGTGATGGATGATATTTGTATTGTATGTTTATTTTACATTAGAATGATTAATGGATTAGAAATAAATGTTCTTTCTGGAGAATAGTTGGGGTTATGTGGGGAGAACAGAGGGACTTGAGGTGCTGTTAAGATGGAGCAAGGAACAAACATGAAGTGCTGTCTCAGAGGTGACAGTGAGATGCTTCCTAGAGCTTGAGAAAGGGCTGTGCAGAGCTGGCTGTGATTTGGAAAGTAAATGAATTCCTGGGCTGAAATCAAACCTGAAGAAAGGGGTTTATGAGGGGAGGTTTATGATGGGGAGGTTACTTGGCCTAAGAAATAACGAAAGCAGAATCTCCCCAGGAGCTTTTGCAAACTCATGGTCTTGTCTAAACCTATTCACAAGAATGTTAACTAAGGGATAATCTTGCATTTCTGCAGGGAAGGGGAAAGATTTGCTCTCTGACAGTTGGATAATAGGACAGAGAAATCTTGTTGGTTTGCAAAAGTACCTCTGCAGTAACAGAAAAACGTGAAACGTCTTCAGAACAGCCTCGGGCCTTTATCCTGGAGAACAGAACAATTAACAGACACAGTGAGAGCAAAGGACTTGAATAAAGCTCTATTGCAATCGTGGTGGGAAAGCCTGACTTTGAGCCCTGTGTACACTGAAGTAGGTCAGGTTTGAAGTCTTGTGCCTGGTTCCCCAAACCCCTTCTCAGCCCTGATTGTGAGGGTATATCAGGCCAGGTACAGCAGTCTGGGAGCACTTTCCATTTTCAGTAAATTAATCCTCTCACAGCGTGAAATAAAAAAGATCAGAACACGATGTTAAACCTCATTTTGTATTTTCAATTACTAGAGGATAATTATTTTCTTTTTTCAGTCTTGGAAGATGACATGATCTGAATACTCGGATACCTGCTGCTTCTGCTTCCGTTCCTGGAAGCAGAGGGAGTTCAGCTGGGGGAATGCACAATATAATCAGCTTTATTTTGGAGCCTGGCAAGGCCCTGTATCTACCACCACCTGGAGAGCGGGGCAGCATTTTAATCTGAGGTTTGGTGGTTTTGTTCTTCATAAAGTAGGAGTACAACTACACAGCCTGAATTTGGAATGTGGACTGGGAGCAGCAGAGGGTTGTGAGGTGCTTTGGACAGTTGTTCAGTGCTAAGTAAACCTGATAGAACAAGGCTTTCATCTTGTTAGCCCTGCTTTGATTTCTGCACAAGTGAACATGAGAGAGTAATTCACAGGAGTCCTCAAAGAGAATGGCTGTGTTTTTAAAAGTTACTGCGGGATGGGATCTGAAATATTGCAGGTTTCCTATTCCTTTGAACAGAAAATAACTAACTGGTGATTTTCACTGTATATCTCCAGGTGTGCTGTGCAAGTGTGTATGTGTGCTGTGTGTATGGTTCCCTTTTATTTTCACTGGGTGAACTGCAGTGATTTCAAAGCAGAAATGTTAAGCCAAATGTGAAAGAGGACAGATATGAACATAACAGAAAATAAAAACAGATTCAGCTCAGGTAACAGGTTTTGGCATTGCTAGGATTCAAAATAAGCTGTATGAAAAGCACCCCTAGTGATGTGACTGGAAGTAAGTAAAGCCTAATGAGTGTAATGCAAAAAAATCAGTGTTTAAAAATATCAGTGCAGTGTAATCCTTTTCTATTCTACATGGACACTCTGGAGATGTGAAATTTGTATGCTTATGTTTTGCTTCTCTGGATGCAGTGAATTGCACCTAATTTGGCACAAATTTCTGCTTCTCTAACTTCTTCACTTGTTTGGATTCAACTGAAGTTAAGAAATGGAATGTTCTGGGTTACTTATCATGCTCTTAGCATTTCAAAAAGCATCACCATGATGAGATTCACTTTGGGCAGAAAATTGAAAGAGGTCAGGGAAGGAAAAGATTCATAAGAAAACACAGAAAAAGACCAATATACCCCACTAACAACCTTCTAATTGAATTTTGCCCACTGAGATGTTGTGCTAGAGATGGTATTTACTATGCAGGTATTTTTCTTACACAGTGAAAGAGTCCCTGGAAAAGACTGTTCCTTTGGAACACAACAAATGCATGACAGTTTCCATGCTTTGTTGGGATTCAGATATTGATTATGTTTTGTCTTTTGACCTGAATGGGCAAAAGCAGTGTTTGTTTTTATTTGCAGCTGAGAAAAGGAGAGAGAAGGCTTTTATATTTATTTTTATCTTATGTGCCTTCAGTTGCATCAGCCATTAACACTGGATATGTAATCAATGCATTCTTTTTGTCAGTTTTAGTGGGCTTTGCACATGTGTAACTGAATAAAGATTTTTGGCTCTATATTTTTCCTCTTGAAATGTTTTTTCTTCCAGAGGGCATTCACAATAGAAGGAAGGGAAATTTTTGTGGAAAATCTTTCTTTAAGTATTGCAACTGGAAAGAAGTCGTGCTATAAGTGAGCTATCCAAGATACGAAGTATTTCATTTCAGGTCTGCATTTACAAACAGCTATACAAAAACTGCCTGTAACTCACAACTAATGCTGGGTGGTTTTACTGGTGGGAGAACTAAACTTGCCAGGTAGACTCTGCAGTATGTTGGAAGTTGAAACTGGGATAACTTGGGCTAAATTCTCAAAAGTGTTGAAGAGCTTTTAATTAAAGCTGAGTCCAGTAGAAGCTTTAAAATGTATAGACCCCTTTCTTCTGGCAGTTTTGGGGTTTGGGATTCTCAGGCCATGCAGAAGTGGAAGCACTTAAGTTTTCAAAGAAATGACATGTATGTTCAGCTGGGTTGGGTCTACTTTGTTTGTGCTCTTCAGATGCAAACATTTACTTTCTTGTCACTGCCCAGTTTTCATCAGGAGTCTCAAACGTGGAAATTATGCTCAACATGTTTCCTGTGGTCACTGATGCAAAGAACACATTGCTTTCCTTACTCTACATGAGCATCAGGCACAAAAAATGTCCTGAGTATTCTGTAGACATTTCAAGTTAACAGAAATCAAGTTCTTGTCCAAAAAGTTAAATTAAGCTAAGAACTCAGCCTAATCAAGAATTTCTTCTTGATGCTGTCTGCTGAATTGTTCAGTTACAGCAATATGTTAGAGCATAAAAGAATATTAGAGTACCTGGATAATCTCCCTGTGTTCAGTAAAATCAGGGAAGAATAAATTCCATACCTTCAAAAATTTAGGCATACCAAGTAAAGCAAAGTAAATAATGTTATTTGATGAAAGTGTCACATGGGGACATGATTCTCTGGTGGACCCAAGTGATGGGTTAAAGGTGGACTAGAGGATCTTAGAGGGATTTTTTAACCTTAAGGATTCTAGGATTCTGTGATCTTAAGGGTCTTTTCCAAGCTAAATGATTCTGTGATTCCATAATGTAGTGGTCACAATCTGAGGTGGTAATAAAAACAGACTAGAGAGACATGAGGTTGACATTCTGGGCAATACAGTGAGTGTGATTCAGAGGGGACAATGACAAATGAAGGGGCTGCTTTTGCTCTAAAATCTAAAATATGTGTGTAAAGCTGGTGCATGTTAGTTGGCTGTTAATGTAAGAAGAAATGTAAATATCTTTACTCAAGTTCTTAATTTCATGATGCACTAGTTGGTTTTGTGCTCATTACACTCAAACTACAGGAGCCTCAGCTCAGTTCTACATCACAAAACTAAACACAGGTGTAAGCTTAGTGAATAATTAAATGAAGTTAAGCAAATAAGACAGGTTTGGATTTCAATATACTTATGTGGCTTTCACTAAACTTGTTCAACGTATATCAAACTCTGTATTTCTTGTTTAAAAGTGTATTTCAAGTAGAAGTCTATGAGATGACCATGTTGATACTGCTCTTTGTGAGGATGAGATGACTAGAGGCTTTAGTAGCATTCTGTTTTGTGACTGTAAAATAGCAATAATATAGTTTACATACTATTTCATGTTAACAACAATAGATTTATAAACCAGAAACATTTTTCTATGCAATGTTGCACTTTTTTGTATTGATTGATGTTGGCTCAAAACATAAAAAGGAATCCTTGGCTACTTGCAATTCTAAGCCAAGAATTTCCTAAAAGACTGGTTTTTGTTGTTGTTGTTACCTGACTTCTTGGATGTCCAATTTGAGATGCAATAGAGGTGTGATTTTTTCAGATGGGAGAGTTCAGTGCCTTTTGAAAACAAACACCCTTAAAATGTCTTGAGGTGAGGTGAGCATGTAAACATGAGTGAGGTTCCACACTTAACCAAGCTCTTTCACCAGCTAATTCACCACCAACGTGTGTAATTCCAGATTATCCTCCCTCTGTGAAGACACTGGGCCCTGTGCCTGCCTTGGCCTGTGAGCAGGAGTGTTTTTCTCTCTCTGATATCGAGGAGCAGACAATCCTCCACAGGGATCTGGTGATTACAGAGGGAGGTTGTTCTGCAGAAAGCCATTCCCTGGTGCCAAAGAACCTTCAGCAGCCCACTGCCCCCTCTCTTGTTCTTTGTTTTGATGAGCATCTTGGTCAGCTCTAAGCAACTCTTTCATGTGCTTCCTTATGCACAAAGTGACAGCAGTGCAAACAGCCATGCAGAGGTGACAGCTCTGCTCAGAAGCTGTTGGAAGGACCTCTGTGCTCAGAAGGAAAGCAAAACCTGAAGAGACCCTCTCCCTGTACACTCTTGTACCTGTGTGTGCAGGTGATGTCTGCTGTGTGTGTGTGCAGGAGAAGAGAATAAGCCACTGAACTAATTAATTTTCCCCTCTCATCTGTTCTTTGTTCACGCTGAAGTGATTTGTGCAGTGAAATTTGGCTGAGGAAGAGCATTGGCACGTTTCTGCTAATGATGTCATTTAAAAAATGTTGCCATTGTGGGGGTTATTAGAAAACTAGGAGCCACCTAAGCAGCATTGGGTGTATCAGGTGGATCTGTGCTAATTTAATTCTGCTTTTGGAAGAAATAGTTCACTAAATTGCTAAATGTGGACAGTGCACTGTAGAAAGAAAATCTTTTCCCATGAATTCATGAAAAGAAGATTATTTTCAAAATCTGTTTCTAGCAATTTGCTCTGTAGATAATTGCTATTGTATCCATTAAGTTAGTTTAAATCTTTATCAAACGATCCATTTTTTAACCGTCCTACAGTGCATAGCACTTAAATTCTTTTTTATCCCATTAAAGTGCTTAAAGCTCCTATAGAGGTCTAATGCACATAATTGTACTTATTCTGCTGAAGTACACTCAAATCTCTTTCACCCTGTTAAAGCAGTTAAAATGTCCTTGTTCAAGAAGAGTATCAGCTATCCAGAGTAGGCTTGAAATAACATATAGAACTTTTCATCTCTGTGAAGGGCTTTCAGATTTGATTTCTTCCTTCTCAAGAGTGCTCACTCTGCATTGGAGAGTAGAGAAGGTTCTGAAGGTTAAATAAGAGTGGTGTGTTCTTAGGTATGGACAAAACTCTTGAACTGTTTTTCACAGGTCTGGATTCTGCCTGTGTGTCCACCTGCAGGGGGGAAAATGAGGTTCTAAGAAGTCCCATTTGCATTTTTCATTTATTTTGCTAAACTTTGTTTTCTTTCATTGTTTTCTTCCATTTTTCAGACAATAAGTTGTTACAGTTCCTATTTTTCTTTCTTTTTCCAATTACCAGTGATATCTTAGGATGTCTCCAGTTTGTAGGTGCCCCAGCTGTACTTCAGAATCCAGCTGCACTTTAGCAGGATGTTCCTGCTTCCCAGGCTGGCTGGCATTTTCATTTGTTCTGTAATTATTTTTTTTTGTCCCTCTTCTAGCCAGGCCACCTTTCTGACTGCTCACACCTCTTGTCTGCACTAAGTTATTTTCTTTCTGGAATATTAAATGTATTCAATGCTGAGAGTGAAGTCTGGTGTTCATCTCTCCAACCTTACTAGGGGACCAAAATCAACAGCACTGTCTGTTCCCAGCATGGAATTGGATGTGTGGATGTTCCCTGTCTGCCAGACAAGTTCTGCGTTGCTGTCCTGTGACTGTCACTTGACAGGCACAATAAGTTGACCCCTAAAGATGTGCTGCTGCTTTTTCAGCCTTGCTTCTGGGGTGTATTCTTTAAAACACAAGTTCTCTAGAGAGATTTCTGTTTATGAAGTTGTACAAATTGAGGTTTGGAAGCCATGGGAGTGCACCGGGGTTTATTTTTCTTGTCAGATCTGAACTCGACTGTGCTCAGGAGGCACGAGATGCTGCCTTCAGTGCTACAAAACACTGAACAACTGAGCAGTGGCATCTTGGCTCTGAGCAAATGCCTTCTGCTGAGCTTCTCTTTGAAGGAATTACAGCTTCTCCCTCGAAGCAGTCATGATGTGTACAGTCCAAGATTGTTCATATTGCTGTATCTCAGCAAACTGCCACAGGTGCCTGGCCATGACTTGTGCTGGTCCTGGCCTGGTGGCTCTGTGCTGATGGTTCAGTGCTGTAGAGCAGAGGCACTTGTCAGCTGATGTGCCTAAACACGCAATCTCCATATCCAAAACTCCAACTGAAATGATTTACAGGTGTCATTAGCTGATATTGGACTAGGTATGTCTTACTTTTCCCATTTTACAGTTAGAAAAAAAATCAAAGCCATTGGAGCTTTGATTCTGATGTCATCTCATTGGATCCTTTTCTGCTGTGTTTAATTAACAAATATTGTATTAACTATCACAAATATCACTGTGGGAAATGTGTGTTACTGTTACTGGACCTACTCCAGGATTAAACTATGAGCACCCTATTCAGTGTCTCAGTGATTTGTAACTGGATTGGGTTTGTGTGGTGTTTCCTGGTTTTGAAGCAGTCTAACTGCATTATTACCTTGGTGAAGGTGTTGCCCTTGTATCCTAAAATTTGTGTTTTGAATATAGTAGTAATAGACAGGAGATATCTAAGTAGTAAGAAAATTACTTACCTGCAGGACTATATATATGGTAAGATTAAGAAGACCAGCCTTAAACTCCTTGTCTATATTCCCCAATAACAAGCCATTACATGTTAAGAGGTACTTCTTCATAATCATACAATCTTTCCCCAAATGCCTCTAATTTTACTAGTACACCTATTTCATGAACAGGTTTTCTTATTCTCTGAACAACTTTAAAATAATAGGTTATAATTAACACTCTTAATATTTTCCATTATTGTCTTTAATCCACTTTTTTTGGTGTTGTTAGTTCTGACCAATGTAACTAATTTCTTGTTTCTGTGCTCTGAAGCTTTTATGTAATCAGTTATTATAATCTGTACAGAATTGTGATTGTAGTGCATTTCAGAGCCTTTTTGGTGGGAGATAGGCTTATTATTATGAAAATACTTTATATACTAATTTAGACACCAACTGATCTCTTATTTATTCATGTAAGGTAGTAAGATTGAATTATGTTCCTATAAATTTTCTGTGCTTTCTTGGGGACATATAAATTGTTTGGAGCTGTTTGTCATCACTGTTTTGCTCAGACAAAAAGTATTATGGTAAATTTACTGCACTGTGTCGTGCTGTGTTTCTTAATACTTTATTATGTAAAGTTTAGCTCGATTGAAAAGGAAATTATTTCTCTATATGTAGTAACACGATGCTGCAGGCTAAGTGCCACTTCACCATGGTCAAAGGGAGAGGTGGTGTCCTGCCTGAACTGAGTGTGGAGCTCAGTTTGCTGCTGGTACACACTTAGTGTTTGCCAGTGAGAAGAGGGGCATTCGGGGGGTGAATGAAACCTGTAGCCCAGGGGCCTCTGTGTGTCTCTCACAGCACCCCAGGGATGCTCCTGCCCCTTTCTGGGGTGACCCAGACACTTCTCTGTGCTTTTTGCCATGCCCTGGCCCAAGTCAGACAGCAATAGAAGGGGATAGAATATTGCCCATGATTTTATTTCCAGTTGCCCTCAATACACTTGAAAATACAGCTGTTACACTCGGGGTCTAAATTACTGTGGGTCTTGAACTCATGTGCAAAACCATCAGTTATTGTTCTCCCTCTTCATATGTAACAGTAAAATAACAGAGCCACATAAATAAAATATGAACTTTAACAAACTTGAACATTTCTAAAAGCTTCTACTTATAGGTGACAGGATTCCTGGGGACCCTGTGCCTAATAATCAAGGACTGCACTAACATTTGTTGTCTGGAATGCCCCAGTGCCCAAACTCAGCTCTGCTCCTGCATCCCCTGCAGTGTCCTGCACACCCAAAGCCTGTCTAGAGCTGGGGATCCACGGTGCAGAGGAGAAGTGGAGTCTCTTCCTCTTGTGAGTTCCTTCTCTTTCCTCTGAGCTATTCCTGTGCCTCTGGGATGACACAGAATCACAGACTCCATGATCTTGGAAGACACCTCTGAGATCACTGAGTCCAATCTACGACCCATCACCACCACATCAACCAGACCACAGCACTAAGTGCCATGTCCAGTTTTTCCTGACTCCCCCACCTCCCTGGGCAGCCAATTCCAATATTTAATCACCCTTTCTGGGAAGAAATTCCTCCTAATGGCCAAACTAAACTTCCCCTGGCACAGCTTAAGACTGTGTCCTCTGTTCAGCCTTGGCCAGCCCTAGGCAGGCTGTTCCTGACCTGGAACACCTCTGTGTCCAGGTGTACCTGCTGGGCCGTGTGGCCCCGTCACCCCTGGCTGAGGAAGCCTCTCACTCCTGAGTGAATTTGGCTTTCCCTGGGGGTCCTGGAAGTGGAGCTGAGGAGCCTCTGCCCCCATGGTGGCTGCTCCTGGGCCCTCAGCTGTTGCCAGTCTCCCAGCCCTGCTCCTGCCCCAGGTAATTCGAGTTAGGGGTGACTGTGCTGGCCAGGTTCCCTGTCCCCCTCCCAGCTGGGCTGCTCTCCTTCAGGGAATAAGTCTTAACAGCTGCAGGGTTTGGGGAATGAAACCACAGGTGATTTCAGTCAGACAGGATTAGCTCCCAGCTCCCTCAGGCTCTGGAGGGTTGGGCAGCCCAGAGACCATTCCAGGGTCTCAGCTTTCCTCAGAGCTGGGAGTTGGTGGGCAGCTTCTGGGAATGCTGGGGAAACCACTGGGCTGTGGAGGTACTTGCTGCTGGCTCAAGTAAGTAAGGTATTTGTATACAGAAAATCATACTGGGATAATATTCCTACAAGGTTCCACTGCAGTTGTTTTGCTGGGCAGGCTCGTCCATGATGTCGCTTCTTTATGTTGGAAAAATTATATAATGGATGAATTTAATATTATGGATTTCCACCCTTGAATAATATTGTGAAACCAGAATGGTATGTGATAATTCTGTTTGATAACTGAGAAATAAAGTGCTGCAGAACATGCTGGTACTGGGAGCACCAGTTTGCTTTGGAAGTGTAGCACCTGTGTGGTGGCAGTTGTTCAGTTTGTTTCTTTTAAGGAAAAGTACTGAACGTGTTAGCTCTGCATGGGGGAAAAAAAGATTCTGACAGAGTGGAAAGCAAAGATGCTTTGTGTTCTGGGATTGCACTGGATTGAGGAAACATTTGATCTGCCACTAACTGCCTGTCTGCTTCTGGGCAAAGGGTTTAATCTTCTTGCTTGTATTATCTATTTGTAAAGCTGTGGCCATAGGATTTTCTTTCTCTTATGAACACCTGACACTGAACGTACAGAGAACTTTTGCCTTTAGGTCCTGCTGATGTGTTTGTGAGAGCATTAAGCTGGTTAAAACAGTTGAAAAGGTTAATGTGAGTTCCATGATATTATGGACTAGCCACCAGCAGGACAAGGACATGATGTGATGCGTCCAAAATGATGTGGATGGCAATCGATTTCTTAGGCTGTGACTTGCTTTGCTGGAGGCAAAGTGTTTGGTCTCTTCAACCAGTGGTGACAAGTCAGGATTTCAGACTTTTCCCCTGTTATTATTATGTGTTGATGTAACTGCAGAAGAAAGAGCTTGCATTTTACATAAGCTGATGCATAAAAATATTCTCCTGGTTACCCATCTTGGTGTGAGTTAACTCATTCTATAGAGTTTAGTATGTTGTTTCACTTCCAATTTTGGAAGTGTGAGATGAAGAGCTGTTGTAAATAATGCAGTGCAGGTACCCAGGGCTCTATGGAGGTTTTAAAGTTCAGCTCTGCTCAGTCAGCCCTAGTTCCCAATGCTGAATAGATTTGCTTTCTTTCAACTTTATTTGAATCTTCTAAGGTGGGAGAACATTCAACAGTCTAAAAATGCCCAGTAATGATGTGATGCTTTGGTCACTCTGTGTATTTGCAGTATCTGCCAATGTGCCAGCAGATATTTGGTTCAGGTTCTTCTACCACAAATACTTGTGTGTGTTAAGCCACTGTTTTGGTCCAGGTGTCAAATGTTGAGCAATTGCTTCCCAGTCATTGCTGTAAGTAGAGCTAATGGAAAACAAGGCTGAGGGATGATGTGTTAGATTTTTTTCTTGGCTTACTTCAGGAGGTGGACTCTGAGGGCTACAAGTGTCTTTCTTTTAAGAGCTCAAAGTTTACATCTTAATGCGTGAAGGAAACTCTCCTGGGAATTAATTATCCTGAGTATCAGAAAGGTCTGGGAGACTGCAGTGTTAATGAGTGTGAAAAACTAGGCAGACTTCCTGGAAAAAGTCAGAAGCAGTAGCAGTTACCTTTGACAAGTTCAAAAATAAACCATTTTTAAAGTGCAAGGTAAAATTGCCATGTAAAATCTCCTCAAATTAAGGAAGCTGCTGTGATTTATGGCACTGAAACCCTGGGAAAATGTACCACTATGACTTGATCTGTGAAAGAAGATTACATCCTTCAAATTATGTCATCTTCCAAATTTGAGGAAAAGATTTCAAGATGTGTACAAGGTCTCTGATAAATTGCTACATTTACTTAACCTTGAGGCCTGGGTGATCTGCAGTGCCTCAGATAGGCAAGGCAAAGCTATACATCTTGCCAATGCATGGAGGAACCTTTGTATTTTGTGACTTTGGAAATTTAAGAAGCAGGAGTGTGTCTAAATTTATTCTTTTAGGTCACCAAAGGAGCATGCAGGATAAGAGAAATGGTCACCCTGGTTAATTGCATCATCATTTGATAACAGGATGTAATTAGCACGTTTGAGGAAGGGCTGTGATAGTGGCAGCCGTTATTTACAGAGGACAGCCTGTGCCCCAGTGTCCTAATCTGTCTTGAAATGATTGTAGAACTTGCTCATATCATGGCCTCTGCATTTGCATTTTGTTCTGTGAAACAGAGCCAGATTCGTTCCCCCCGTTAAAATTAATTTTGTACCTTCTTATTGGAGTGACCCTGGACAGTGTATTCTTCATTAATCTATTATTGGATTAAAAAAGCTTGTTTTAACCTGAACCAAAAAAAGTGCACGTCAATGACATCTGTTAAACAAGATTGAAGGGAAAAAAATAAAAGTGTGCTGTTGACTTTCCATTGCTATTGCTGCAAACTCTGCCTGGCAGCCCATCAGAAATGGAACCCTTTGAGGGCTGCCTTGGAACTGTCAGGTTTAAGGCCTTTGCCAGTGATCTGGAGGAGGTGATGGAATGCATCCTCATGGATATCGTGGCATTACAGGACCCCAAACTGGGGTGCAGGCGATGAACTCAAGGGCTGTCTTTCAGAGGCACCCAGAAAGGCTGGAGAAATGGGAACCTCGTGGAGACCTGCAGGGCAAACACAAATTCCTGCTGCTGAAATGGACTGAGCTGTGCAGTGGTCCCAGCTGGGGGCTGGCAGCAGAGTGGGCATTCTGGTGGGCACAGCAGGGCTCAGCTGTGTGCTCTGGCAGTGCCAGGGCTGAGCAGTGTCCTGTGCTCCAGCAGCTCAAGCACAGCCAGCGCATTTAGGGAAGCTAATATTCCTTGCTGCTCATCAGAGCCAACCTGGAATAGTGTCCAATTTGTAGTTGTCACAGGATGGGAGAAGTGTAGGGAAACTGGAGTGAGCCCAGAAAAGGGGCCACCGAGGTGGCTGATGCACAGGAACCACGAGGGGAGGCTGAGAGAGAACTGGGTTTGTGTTTTCTGGAGAAGGCCAAAGAAAGATAACTCTCAAACTGTATGTGAGGAGTCACCAAGGAGATGGAGCTGGGCTCTGTTCTGCAGTGAATGGTGGGAGAATGAGAGACTGGCCAGAAATGGAAAAGCAGGGTGTTCCAACTGGGTATCAGGAAAAAATAAAAAATATCACTAAGAATAATTAAGCATTGGAACAAGAGAGGGTTTGGAATGTCTATGCTTGGGGGTTTCAAAGATCTGCTTTCACTCTGATTTTGGATTCAGAGTTATCCTCTGACCTGAATGATTTTGTCTTTGGAAGTCCTTAGAAATAGTCACGAATCCCTGCTGCATGAATTTTTGTCTGATATGTGAATAATACAATGTAGTTTGGGATCATCTCATCTCCCTACTTATGTTTTGTCTGCCAGATACTGATAAGTCCTAAGTTTTGTAACATTTTTTTGGAAGTTGGACATTTCTTAGCTGCAGTTATTTTTAATCAAAGTTTCTAAGCAAAATTGCAAACTTGTCTGCAGACTCCCTCCTGATGATATAAGCTTCTTAACTGTAATCCAGATTTTTAATAAAACCACAAAACCACAGCCAAATATATCTCTTGAAGGATTTTTTTTTTTTTAACCAGTGCTTGTGTGCATTTTGTGCCTCCCAGGCATGATATTAATCCCAATTTGCTGTAGTTAATAAATTCACTGACTTCATGGATATTACTTGCAACAGCAGAGTAAGAGCCTGATGACAATTGTGGAATATTCACTGTTCACTTCCTCTATTTGCTTCTCTAGTTGCATGTGTGCTTGTATAACAGTGTGATTTTATTCTGTGTAAGTGGTATAGTTAAAACAACAAAGGTAGAGCTCACTCAATTTGGTCAATATGCAGCACATTTCCACTTGATGTTTCCAAACCTGTGTTTAATGTGAAATGTTCTTGCTGGGATACTAAATTGCTTTTGAACACTGAAAGAACACTTCTTTCACTAAAATGTCGTCTACAACAATTAGGGTTTGATTGGTGAGTAGTAAAATGGGCATTTAATTTGAGGATTCTTTATTATTCTAATAGAGGGAAGGAGTTTTTAATAATAATGTTCCATCAGTAAAATCAGTGTAAGTTCCATGGAAGTTAAATTGTCACAAGCATGAGGCAAGGTTGTTAAGGTGTATTAATGGATGGTCTGAACTGTTAGCAGAGACTAATGGAAAATAAAAGCAGCAGCATTCCTGACACAAGAGATAATGTATATATCTTAAAATCATACAGGAAGAGGAAAATGGATAGGCCATTGGAACCTTTTAGCATAGCACTTGGTGATATTGAAAAGATGTTAAATGGATGTGTTTATTCAGTGAACTTCTTCACTCAGAAATCCAATACAAGAGACAACTTAAACCTGAATTTTAGGCATATTTTTAAGTTCAATTTATTTCAATGGAGATTAATACCTTGCCAGGTTGAGAGCCCAATTGTCTACATTTTCTAGTCAAATATTAGAATTAATTTGATGTCCTGGATTCTGTTTATTTGATGTCTGAGAGCTGTTCAGTAGTCATTTGTCTGCATCCAGAGGACTTTCATTTTAAGCGTGTGTGCAGTGGGGAGAAAACAAAGCTCCTGTGTGTAACCTTGCCAAATTTAAAGTGAAGTGGAGAAAAACACGTGTGGCTACAGACACAAACTTTTGAATTTTGAATTCACTGAACTTAAGAACTCGTCAAACATGCAGAAAGCACATTGTATTTGAATTTTGTGTAATGGTGTGAAAATGGTATTTTAAAGAACCTTTTGTCTGTTTATTCCCTCAGAGAAGGCAGCACAGTGACTGCTCTTTGCTGCTGTTGCTGATAATAAGAAAAAGACTAAACTGACAGGCTGCACTACCTTTTCATCTTCCAAGTGGCCCATTATGAGCAGTGCTGTGCAAACAACTGTGACTTTTGTGTTCCTTGGTGATGGAGACAGTCTGTAAACATGGATTTTAAACTGTAGTCTGGAGTGAATTTTTCTCTCCAAGTCAGTGGTGTTCACATGGGCCAAGGTCTATGTGTTGTTACTCCTCTGCATGACACTGATCCTTGTTACTGCAGTACTAAGAAGAACAACCAGGAAATGCAACTTGGTTCTTGGGTTTCTCCAATTCAAAATTAATTCCTTGTCATGCAAAATTCAAGCTTAACCTCAGCACACTGATTGTGAAAAGGAAAGTCAGGCAGGAACACCATTTGTATTTCAGTGTTTGTCAGGTCACTTTTCAACCTTTTGGCTCAGATGTAGAGGCTCAGTCAAGCCAAGCTCACCCGGGTGTGACTTACCTGGCCAAGCAGACGGGACTCTGTGTGGGTGCTCCTGCTCTGGCCTCCTCCAGGAGTGGTGTCCTGATGGACTGAGCTCAAAAGCAGAGTCTGGGCAGGGTGCTTGGCTTAGACTCGTGGAGATTTTCCCTTCCCAGTGTGAAGTCTCGAGGCCATAGCACAGATTCCCAGTGCCCAGGAACAGGGAGGGCAGATTTCCAGCCACTGTAACTGAAATGAGCAGCCAGTCCTAGAGCACAACCTGAGATCATTTGAGGCAGCATTTGAGATGTTAGTCTGGAGTGGTTTGGGATAGAAGACAGAAAGTGGTCTCTATCCAGCCCTAGGTTTGCCCTCAGGAAAGTTGTGGACCAATCCATAGCCTGTTTACAGCATTTAGGGGACAAGAAGGAGCACAGTAATAACAAACCTCTGTCAAAACAAATTTCAAAATTATGTGAACAAAAATAAAAGGGCACAAAGAGCTTTCTGCTGGCACAGATGGATTTCTGATGGTTCACACATTTCAAGAGGGATATTTTGATACCAGGTCAAAGGCAGAGCCACTGAGTTTTAAATGCAGATTATTATCATTATTTAATAATAAGCACAGGTCGTGTGCTTTGTAGGGGAAACTTCAATGCCTGGAATCCATTAAAAAGAAAATTGGAAGCAACATGTGCAAGTCCCGAGTACCATTAATACCAGTGGACATTGGAAAGGTTCAGTTTGTACATACAGAGCACAAATTTGAAGGGAGGTGTGGAAATTTGAAGGAAGGGTGTGCCCATTTCCATCTGGGAGAAATATTATTTTCCTGCTTTTCAGTTGTTTTACTAACAGCATAGGTTTTTTTTTTATCAGCACTCCAAATTTCAAGACATTTTTGTTTGCTCTTGTTTTAAGACCTTCTTAAAAGTTTGTTCTTGGGAAATCAGACCTCTCTAGAGTATTTTCCTTTGGGATAAGTCTTGTTGTTTTAAGTAAATGAGCTTCTGTGTGTGTCAGAAGGTTGTGCAGAGTGATTTCTCAGTAGAAACTGATTAAAAGGGAAGGAATTATTAAAATTCCAGATACACAATACTTCTTTTATTTCCAGAGACAGTATGATCTACTGTGTAGGGTGCTGAGCTGACAAAGACCTGGATTCCCTCTGCTCCTCTGCTGATGCTCTGCTCCATGTCCTTGAGCAAGTCAGTTCCTCACACTTGGTTTGTCATGTCTAGTTAGATTATGGACTCACCAGACCATGGCCTGTCTCTTGCCATGTGTCTGAACAGCAGCTGGAACAGCAATGACACCATGTTCTCAGTCAGGGTTTCTGAGCACAACAAGAACCTTCATAAGGCAGGTTTATGCTTTTCCAATTAATGCACTGAAGCTGTCATGTTGTGAGTTAATGATGCCGAGTGAAGGTGGGGAAACAGAAGGTTTCCGGCTTGTTGGAAGCATTTCAGTGTGTGTTAAATATCCTGAAACCCTAAAAACACTTGAGGGTTGGTTTCACTGAGAGAAATCAGATCGTTGGTATTTCATTAACAGGATTTGATCTTTTAATATCTGAACTGTTGAGTGACAGAGAAAGAGCTGCTCGGTCTGTAGGTTTGCTCAGTTAGCTTTTAAAATATCTGAAAGCCTTTATTCTATTTCCATTTGAAATAGAATCAGAGAATGGTTTGTGTTGGAAGGAACCTTAGAGCTCATCTCATTCTACCCCCTGCCATGGGCACTTTCCACTAGCCCAAGTTGCTCCAAGCCCTGTCCAACCTGGCCTCGGACATTTCCAGGGATGGGGCAGCCACAGCTTCTCTGGGCAACCTGTGCCAGGGCCTCCCCACCCTCACAGGGAAGGATTTATTCCTTATATCTACTCCAACCCTGCCCTCTATCAGTGTGAAGCCATTTCCCCTTGTCCCGGCACTTCACGCTCTTGTAAAAAGTCCTCTGGAGCCTGACATATCTGGAAACTTCAGATACTGGCAGGAAGGACTACTTTATTAATGAATACATTTATTGAAGAATCTCAAAACAGGGTGTTTTTTGTCCCTTTCAGCCAAAGGCTGGTAATAAAACTTCAGAGACTCAATGGTCATTTGGAAAAACTGGGGTTTTTTTCCCCACACTTTCCAATTACTTTGGTGTTGGTGGTGGAGGGGGGTAAGAGAAAAAAAGCTAATGTATTAAGACAAAATTGAAGATCATACATTTAGTTATTTTAACAATAATAACTCTTTTTAAATCACACAACTTTGAAATGAGAGAATAATGTAGATTTTCACTGTTACTCTGAGCAAGAAAAGCCATGTAGGGCTGTGGTTAATTATACTGGGTGTGGTGGGACCTGATGGGTAGGGATTCATTTGCTCTCTGTTGCTTCCCATCCTTTTAAGATGATGATTTTTCTTATTTCTTGCATTGTTTCCCTGCCCCCCTCTTCTTTGATATACTGAAAAATTGTTATTTTTCTACCTTGTTCAAAGAAAATAGCAGTATTTAATATAAAATTCCATCACAAAACTAGCAGCCTCCTGCATGTTAAAACTGCAGTTATTTGTGTGTCTACATCTCTGTGCATGTCTGTTAGATTTGGAGGGTTATATATGAGAGTATGAGACAGCTTTAGGACAGTAGATGAAATATAGCTATAACTGTCTGTGATCAAGTGGAACAATGTAGGTCAAGTAGAAACTGCACATTTTTGGGCTTCCTCCTCCTGTTTTCTGCCTTTGTCTAATAGAGTATTGCTTGAAAGGAAAAAATCAAAACAGCACAAACCCAAACCTCTGAAAAATGTAAAATTCATTTATTTTGCAGAGAAATGGAGCTTTTTCTCCACTTCTCCTGACAGTCTGAGTTTATATTATTGATATTACTCATTCTTATAGTTTCATTGTTTCATCAATCCCCGTGTTTGCTAATTTGGAACCCACTTACACTGTCATAATAGTTGCATTTACAATGAGAATTCAGTTACTCTCCAGAACCATGGCTTTCTCCACAGTTACCTAGCATGTCTGGTTTGGAACTTTATGCTGTTATTTTCTTTCCCAAGTCATAACCATTGACACCAACACTGTGATATTATGTCAGAATATGCTGTAAATGCAGCAGCAGGGTCGTGGTTCAATTTTATTCTTATTTATGTCATTGTCAGTCTTCATTAACTCCAGTATCCTCCTGAAGGCTGCCATATGTAAGTCTGTACATGAATTATGCCCTTAATTTTGCATGCAGCATTGTACTTAGATGAAGGAGTGTGAGAGAGATGTCACACACATGCTCATTGTGTCAGCCCTGCTCGCACACATTGGAAGAGAGATGTTACTACATGACAGCAGTGGTTTGCTCACACTGTAATTTAATAAACAGTATAAAACCTGTAAATTTATAAATTAGGCAGGCTGCAGGAGGAGGAACAAGCAGTTTGTTTCAGATCCTTCCCAGTTTTGCATTTAACAATGAAAAAAGCTCACATTAAAAGTGGTCCCTCCCACAGACTCACTGTAAAGGATCTGACAACCCAAATATTACTTAGCATCTTAATATTGGGATGAACATGATCTAATACCCTCATTTTCCTCGGTTTCAGCTTTTGATGGATCCAATCTCTCTCCAAAACAACAGCCTGATAGGGCATGAATATATTTTGTATGTCTCCTTTGTGGCTGGAAGAGCTATGCATTCTTTCTGCTCCAGTGTTCACCCACACCTAATTTCATCTGTGGTTTATGGCCACCTCTAAGTCAAGTGCTGCATCTTTAAAAGCAGATGTAGTGCCTCAAGCAATTGGAGTCTGATACAGGTTGGTGCCCTGTAGGTGTTGCTGCAAAATAAATTCTCAAAAACAAGGGGAAAGAGGAGAGAGAAAATATAGTTGAACGTAATATTTGACATCTATTGGTTTGAGTTAAGTGAAGTAGCAAGCTGTTGATGAAATCTGATAGCAAACTGAAGCTGAGTTGTTGGAGCATCCCACACTCTTCTTCAAAACAGCTGTGGGAAGGTTGCTCTTGAAGTGCTTCAAATTTGTAAATAGAAAAATGTGTGCTTCTTTTCTTTTCACTGTTGGCAGCCCTGGGAAGGAAGTGAGTCTGATTCTTTCAGAGATTACAGACCCTTGCCTAATTCCTTGAGGTTCCCGTTCAGAGGGCAGGCTGAACTCTCCCATATGGCTGTGAAAGCCAAATTACTGTTTCCATTTGTTCTGAACCTCGTGTTATGTTGATGACAGCTGTCCTTGTTGAAGGGAGATTTGTCCTACACTTGGGATAGTGTGGTTTACTTCTCATGGGACTTTCTGAGCTCCTACAATGAGGCCACTGAGGAATGTGGGCTCCCAGCTGACGAGGAATCCTGCAGTGGGATGCATGCACATGTTAGTAGGGAAGATGGTTTCTGGCTGTGCAAAGAAGCATCAGTGTGGGTGTAGAGGAAAGGAGTCCCAGTGTCCATAGCTGTCACTTTGGAGGATGTGAATCCTAGGGCTGCAGGGATGATCCTTATCTCCTTGAAGCTAGGCTCAGGCTTGGTTACAAGCCTGTTATTGAAGTGCCTAAAAAATCCAGAATGACTCTAGAGAGGAAGGAGTCTGATTGTGTTATTCTTGAGCAAATGCTTCTCTAAATGCAGGATTTCAAGTCAGAATATACCAACTTACACCATATTTTTGAAGCTTTTCCTTCACTTGACACAAGTGGTTGAAAGGTCTGCTTTGATTTGTGTAAATGTCCATTTCATAATTAAATTCCCTGAAACCTAAATATCACAAACCCTGTAGGTTATGGCATTTACCAGCTGGCCCTTGGCTAAGTGCTGGTGTGGGGTCAAATGGTACAGCAAAGGTGCTTTATTTTGTGGGGTGAATCTGAATCTGTCAGTTCTGAAGGTGAGATTGAAGCTCCCTGTTCAGTTGTTTTAATGGTGTGACTTCTTAAAATGGTGCAAGTTCTTAATTATTAAAGCTTTGCTTGGAGGATGCAGAGCTGTGTGAGAGCATGAGCCTTTATTCCATTACAATCAGAATCTGTATTTCTTGAAATAAAAAGACATTTCTTAAGCATTGCATGAAAGTTTGGGGGTTTTTAATACTGAATCCTGAAGTATTTGGCTCATGAGAGTATAAATGAACCAAACTATTCACCACCTTGGGGCAATGTATTTTTTTATTGATCCCAAATCTACTCTATTATTGTTGCTTAATGAGGAACTAATGTAATTTCTAATGAAGCCACATGGCTGTTAAGCAGAAGAACTAATGTTCAGTTTCCCTTGTGACAAAATATACTCTCTTCAATTAAAATCTAGGAAGTAAAATTAATACCAATGTAAAATTTTGCAAGAACTAGTGTCAAGACTGATGCATTTTATTATGTTTATAAATTACTTGGATAATGAGATTGAAGGCAAGTTATTGGAGTATCTGAGCAATCCATGAGCTCAGTGGAGACCACTTAAATGGGGAAATCTGTAGAGGCAGCAGAAAGAATGGGATCTTCCTAATCTTTCTACCTGGCATTTTCTTTTTCATTGAGTTATAGTAAGAACAGAGCCTGAGTGCCAAACTATTGATCTGTTTAGCAGAGAAATTGGACAAACTGAGATATGAGTGAGTCTGGTTTGAACTTAAAAGGCAGATATGTCTGTCTGTAGTGTAGGGTCAGCGTCCTGTTCCTGCAGCAGGTTCATTGCAGTTCAAACCCAGGTGTGGAGTGACCCCTTTGTCCATACAAGGTGTCTCTGGCAGTGACCTCTGCTCGAACCCTGTAGCCCATGTCCAGCTCTTCCATAGGAATGTTCCTGCTGAGGAAACAGTTCTCTGCTGCCTGTGCCCCTTCCCTTACTCATAGCCTCTAAAAGATAATATTAGGGCTATTTTTCAGGAATGGAACAAAAAGATATCCCCTCTTAAATTCACAGCTGCTGTTGAGCAGACCAGCAGCAGAAAGGAGTAATTTGGGATAGGAAGATTTATATGGGGACAAACAGCTCAGTTCAAAAATTAATCTCAAATGTTCTGTCTTCTAGACTTAAAATCACCAGAAAAAAAACATTCATTTCAGGTGCTGGTTCGTTACAGAATTTAGGGAGAAAGGAGTCTTTGACACTGTTCAGGTGGATCCCATTTGTCTCAGGGCTGGAAAACAAACCTAAAATGGAAGGACTGCTGCTGAAATTAGAGAGCAATTTGAGTTAGGAACAACCTCTGAAGGTCTCTTTACTTGCCCTTGTCCAGGACAGGAGGTTCTGCCTATTTTTCCAGTAATCAGGGTCCTCCTCTGCTAACCATGAATTTCAAGAGATGATGGAGAGTAACCTGGGAATGATTTTGGCCTGGTCTCACAGTACTCTTGGATTCATCCCATCTGATATACCATAGGCTTGTATGAACAATTAGCTTCAGTGCTCTCCATCTACTGTGGATAAAGCTGCACTTCTACAGACTGTTCTTAGTGATAAAGAGGAGGTCAGACATGAGCTTATATCCTCTGCAGGGGAGTTCTTCATCTTCCCAACCCCATTTCTGTGAGAGCTGGGTGCTGTGGGCTGGGGAAGCAAAGAGCACCTGAGGCTGCTGGGCCACTGCTGTAACATCACCTGCCATGGAATAGCAATGAGGGGACCTCAGCCTCACCAGTTTCCAGCTGTGGCTACTCAGGAGAGTGAAAAATTAAACACTGTGGGGATAATGAAACATTTATTAAACCAGACAAAAGGTAATTCCCTTTTTATTAATCAATATAAAGCAGTAATTTATTAAATGCACCCTTCAGAGGGCTCTCGTTCCTCTTGTCCTTTAGTCATCTGGCCATGGGATTGTTTTCTCATCCCTTTCTGATGTGGGAACATTTACTCCTTGAGCAAAGTGGAACAGATTTTACAGAAGCAGCAGAGAAAACTTGCATTAGGAATTACTTAAGGCTAGCAGGATGAGAAATTATTGTCAGCAAGAGCAGTGTTACCTGGTCCTGTTCTTCCAGGCTGCTCATTCATCCATCTAATTGCCAAGTTGTTCAATGGAAGCCTGTTCTTAGAGTTGTATGGACTGAGAATAAACACCCACATAAATTTCCCTGGTTAAAGCCACTTATCCCAAATGCCTCCCTGAGCTGATTGGAATGGGTGTTGCTCCAGATGTAGTCTGAAAAAAAAAAAGTCACCTAAAAATAATGCTTTGTTTTTCCGTGTCTGTCATCTTTATCAGTAACATGAATTCCCCTCTCTTGTGCTGGAATAATATTTTTCCAATAGTCAAATGTACAAGCTGTTTACAGCCATGACACTGGGTATCCAAGTGGGGAAGCTCTAAAAATCTTGACCAGAAATTTAATTCATGGAAATTACCTATTTTCTTGCAAGATGGATCTTGTAGCTGTAGTGGTGAAAAACAATGGAACTTTGCTGCTGCTGGTTTGGTTTTTTTAAGGTTTGCTGATATTTGTTTGTTTTGGTACGATTTGTGAGAGGGTACCTTCTCAATTAAAATCGAGATATCCAAATATCAGAGGGATTTTTACCTCCAGTCAAACTGTCCTAGTTTTGATACTCCAGGCAGAATTGATATCCTGAAGAAGCAGTAGTGTGGAGACTTGCTCTTTTTGACCTGCTGCTTGAGAGAAAACCTGCTAGGTGATGATGACTCTTGTAAGGTATCTCCTGCCTCTCTAAAAAGCAAAATTTAGAGCTTAGTTAAAAGATTTTAGAGGTGGGCTGAGCTTGAATACGTTTTTGTTTGTTTGTGTTGAATGCAGTAATTGCTCTGCAGTGTTTAGTGAGGACCTGTGAAAACTGCAGGACTTGCAGTTACAGCAATTTGCTGCCACACTCTCATTTTTTAGATTTTTTTTTTCCCTTTTATTTGTGCATTTAATGTGCTCAGTAGCTGCTCATTTTCCTGCTGACTGCACTGTATTTGAAGTGGCACACTCCTTTCATGCATAATGGGAGATGTCCATTGTGGATCACTTGTGAGAAAATGTAATGACTCATAGATACTGCGAGGTGCTTTATTGCATACTAATTTAAATTACTGCAATGTAATGATAATTGCTCCTCTATGGAAAGGGCCCCAAGTGCAATCTAAATGAATTCATACCCTCAGAAAACAAAGGGTAGTGCTGATAGGAAAAAAAACCCCAAACACAACACAGCAAATTTGAGATGGCTGGCCATGAGTGGTATTCTTTTCTTTCCAAGACTCTTAAATAAAAAATAATCATAGTTACTAGAAAAAATGCTCCAGGGCCAAAATGGAAATTTCTGAACACAGCTCAGAAAAATACAAAGAGTTGGAAATAAAGATCCTGTATATATAAAAGCTGCCAATCATGATTTTAACTTTCAGTTACTTTCTGAGGAAGAATTGATAGCACAGTATCTCTTTACTGATGAATGCCATTTCCTTGTCAGCATCCCAAATGGTTAAGAGCATGACAAATCATCTGGTTAATTTGCTTGGCTCTGAGAGTGACAGCAGAAAACACAAACACTCGACACATGCTTCCATCACTGCACACACCAGGAGTGAGCTGGAGAGGCACCAGTGTGCACAGGCCCTCCAGCTGCTGCACCACAGCCACGGCTGTGCTGGCACATGTGGGCACCAATTTTCCTGCTCAAATTACCAGGATCTTGGAGAAATTGTCCGTGTTAACACCGGCAATTAAAGTCCCAACGACAAAGGAGTAAATAGGAAGTTACAGCAGAGCAGCTTTCAAAGTCTGTGTGAATTAGGGTGACAATTGGGTAACTCGAGTCCTGATAAACAGCTTGGAAAAGACAAGAGTGATGGGAGGGAGCTGTCAAATAACTAGAGGGTAAAGCAACTTAGAGGTGCTGTGATTTTGACTGACAGTGGTGCCGTGCTTTCCATGCGGGGCTTCAGGGGCACTGGTGGAATCTTTCAGCTCTCTACCCGACTGAGGATGGTCACTGTGACCTCACTCTGTCACAGCTCCAGAGTGGAATATTTTGGATATTTGGTTTTTTTGGTATTTTGTTTGCCTCTCTATAAGTGCCTCCATGCAGAGCTTTCTGGCAGGGCTTCTCTTGCTGTTAACTCTGGCATTTGGCAGAGGTAGTTTTTCCCACAGGGTCTGAAAACCTTTTGACACTTGTTTAGCTCTTCAGTTTTTGTTCCAGCTTCTCCTCTTAATTTCCGATTCTTTTCCTCTCCTTTTTTTTTTTTTTTTTAGTAACACATGCTGTAATTACAGGAGGTGCAGTTTTAGACTAAACATGCTGTATATTATTGCTGTATTTGCTTGTGTAACAACAGCCTCAGCTAATATGTGTGCTTACATTTGTGTGCATTTAATGAGTTACCACTCTGTCTGCAAGCCTCAGGAGATCCAAGCCCCTTTCCTTCTGTTGGTTTTCTTTGTTTGAGAGGTAACACAACAATCTTTTCACTACCAACTTTAATCTTTGCTGTGGTTGATATTTATACACTGTGAGCCAGAAGAAAACCCTGTTCAGCAGATGGTGCAGCCATGTAGTGCAGTGGTCAGTGTGCTTTTGTTCTTCTTCCCTGATAGGCAAACACTTTTTTTGGGAGTAGAGCACCTTAATAAGGTAAATTTGTTGGCATTTAGTAAAGGGAAATTACTCCATTTAGCCTTCAGTATAGAAGGTGGGTATTTGGGGTATTGGGTTTCTCACATATAGCTTTGAAATGGGCATAACTAAAGTAAAATATGGAAGTGCACGAAATTGTTCACTGAGATTCATCAGGTTTTTCACATTGTATAAATTAATTTTAATGTTTTTAATGAGTTCTGTGTGTATCTGTGTTTCCTTCTCCCATATCCATAATCTCCAAGCCCTGGAGCCTCTTCCTCAGGCATTGCACTGGGTTTCAGTCACGGGTCACTTATTGACACTGGTTCCCAATCCTGCTGTGCTGGCCACGCTGCCTTTGTGTTGTGAGTTTGCCATTGATTTTATTTCAGTGACAGGCTGTGCTTTGGTCTAGGAAATCCTATAAAATGTCAAGCTTTTCACCATGCCTAAGCAATCATACCTGGAATTAACAAAGAATTTCAAATTTTCCAGTGTCCTCGAGAGACTTAGGCTGTGAGAGCCTGTAGCCTCCTGCTTAGGTATCTAATTACATTATCTTTACTTTCTTCCAGGCAGGGAGAAAGCACTAGAACAAATAAATGCCCCATCCCTAATGTTGTAGGAGTGAGTCTCCAGCCCTGGAACTGTGACACAGCAATGCCAGCAGCCTTTAGTTTGACATATACTCATTTGTGCAACTTATGTGTGTGTGAAGGGAGGGAGTGGGGTTTGCAAATTACTGAAATTACATTTTGGTTTTAAAAGGCATCTGGAAGGGCAGCCTGAGCTGTTTCTGAGATCCCAGCCACTTTTGAGAAGATAAGGATGCAGAGGGAAGGCAGTCAGACACAGCACTGCCCCACTCATACAGGAAAATGGATGATAAGATGGCAAATGGCATTAGCAGAGGAAATTGGGGAATGTGTAGGCTCTAGTGTTCAGGACAGCCAGATCCTAGCACATGGACTGCTGTCTGTCTGATATCCTTCCTGCAACTCCCTGTCCAAGTCCTAGAAGTACCTGCCACACGTCTCCCTTTGCATTCATTCACACTGTCACAGGTTCCTCTGTGCACAGGGGAAAGATGACTGAATTTAATACGAGGAAAATCTGAGAGAACAGGAAAAAAACCTGTCTCTAGGCTGGCAATCCAGAGCTGTTCAGCTATGTCCAGGACCATGTTCTAGTCCCAGCACTTACAATTCCCTCCCTACCCCCTGGCAAGAATCTACCTCTTTCAAGCATCAAGAAACTCTGCTTCCTCTTTCCCAGCAGTTTCCATCTGCCTGTCCCCTCTCTTTCCCCTTCCCTCTGCCAGTGGCAGCAGACTGGCATCCAGGCACAGGAGGCATTTGGATGTTTGGTAGTGACAACTGGTTATCCTGCCTCCATGTGTGTCCCCCAGGCCAGCCTCAGTGGTGGGGTCATACTGGAGTGAGCTGCTTCCTCACAGATTTCAGAGCTGGGTCACATCTTCCACTGGCCTGGAATGGAATGGAGCAAGAATCTCCTCTAGGAGTTGGAGGTGCAAAGTGGAGCCCAGGTGTGTGTGAGACAGGACAAACCATTCCACAGTCCTTGGCAGCACACACAGAGCTCTGGGAATCAGCAAGCCCTGGGTGGTGCAGCTGAGGCCCCAGCTGGATAAACTGAGGAGAAAGCATTGGAAACCACAGAGGGAGACAGCTGGGCAGCTGAGCAGGGCACATGTGGAAGGAGATTTTAACATTGGCACTGGAGCTCTATGGAGTGGTGGGATGATGCTGCACACTGAGGTTTTCGTATTAGATTTTCTAGAGTAGGTTTTAACATATTAGAGAACGAGGTTTTCGAGAGAATAATCGGTTTTCTGAACACTTTGCCTCTCATTCCCGTGTTGGAAGGCATGGAAAACACTGTGGAAAATGTTTGACCTTGGTGTAGCTGCCTTTGTGTCCCCCATGAAGAGGTTTAATTGCTATTTATGTGTGAAACTCAAAGGATGTTATTTCGGAAATCTCTGACCACTCAAATTAACCACCCAGTTTGCATTGAGACTAACAAAAACAAAGACTCAGTTTGCTGCTGAACTCTGAAAAATCTCTCTACATGCAATTCTAATTGTTGATAAATATTACATGTGGGGATGCAACAAGAATTGCCTCCTGCATCTGTCTGGGCTGTATTTGCAGTGCAACAAAGTGCAGAACCTGAACATGTGTTAGTGTACCAAGTGTGAATTTCCTTTGTGGGTTTTTAATGTTTTCATATTAATATTTTCTATGTTCTCATTCTTAGACCCACCTTATGATTTCTCTGGGGAAATGAATCACTGGAAGAAAAGCCCTGTGGAAATACTTATTATTTTACTGAAGGGCGTGAGGGGGGTGGATGCAAAAGGGTAGAGGTAATCCAAGAGAAGGAAAGGCAAAACTGCCTGGGTAGTGCTGCCTAGCTAGGATACAGTGTACACTCAAGTCTGAAATAAAGAGAATATCTTTTAAGTGATTCTGCATGTAATAATTGGAATTTTTCAACATACACTTGCATGTCATCAGTCTCTTCAGCTTGAGAGAGACTGCTTTTATTCAACAGAGGCACAGCCTGGAATCTTATTGACCTGGAGAATTCTGGCACTGCAGCCTTTGGACTGCAATGATGTGCAAAACTGGGAGGTGCCCTGGACCCCGTGGGCTGTCCCAGCACCCAGTGGGTCCCTGCAGGCCCCGAGTGCTGTGCAGGGCTGAGTGGGACCCATGTGAGGTTTGGCTGGAGCCAGTAGAGGCCTTTAGTCCAGAGAAGTGAATTACATCGAAAATAGATTTGTTTGTGGGGTTTTCTTAGCATACTAAAGCCCTGACAGGCTAAGTTGACCCTGTTTCTTTCTATTTTGTAAGCTATAGAAACTTATTGACCTTTATCAAACTCTGAAAGGCTAAAACTGAAATCAGGAGAGGCAGGAGCAGCTTATGGGATGAGCTGAACTGCTGTGTACCCTAAGTGCACGTGGGTAAATCTCCTCTGAGTCACATCAGAACTTGTAAAAGCTCTGCTCAAAACTGTCTTGAAGTCTTTTTTTTTTTTTTTTTTTTTTGAGGAGGAAGCAGACAGGGGAGTTGCTATAAAATCTGGAAACACTCTTTAAAATTTATTTCATTATTCATCCACTTATTTATCATGCCCTGATACTTACTTCCTGATTCCAGACAAGATCAAGAGAGGGGAATGCCAGAAAGTGTTCAGAGGGGAGTTAATGCATTATGCAAGACGTTTCAGTAGACAGTTCAGACATTTAGGATTCTTATTTGAAAGGAACTAAACTGCTAAGCCATACTGAGCTTGCCTGGCTCAGTCAGTGCAGTACAGCACCTGTCACACCAAGTGCCAAACTAAATTCCTGTGTATTTAGAATGATGGCTTTTAACCTACGTTCATTAGGTATTGCCACCAGGCTCATTTTCCAAAATGCCTTGTAACACAGCACTGGTTGAATTTTTATAGCTGTCGAGTTTTTTCTTTGTTTTAAGATTTATTTCCATCTTCAGCATTAGCTCATTTTTCATAGTACCTTCATTTATCTTTTTTTCCTTTGGTGTTAATTTGTTTTATAAAGTGAGGGCCGTTGCCGTGGAAGGGAAAGTGGAATCATAAATCCAGATTGTAAGGGATGTGTGGAGGTTGTCAGGTACAACAGCTCTTCAAAGCAGGGCTGACTACAAAGAGCAACCTGTCAGGGCCCTGCATGCTCGAATTTTGATCCAATGAATATCCAGGTGTGGAGATGCCAAAAACCTTCTGGGAAACTTCTGGTGCTAAACCACTCAGTGCAAACCCTGAGATGAGCTCCGCTGGTCAGAGCGTGGTGCTGATAACACCAGGGTGTGGGTTTGATCCCCAGATGGGCCATTCACTCCAGAGCTGACCTGGTGATCCTTGTAGGTCCCTTCCAACTCTGTGACAAGCTTTTATTCCAGTTGCAATTTCCCAGGTTGCCCCCTGGGGCTGCTGCCCGTTGCTGTTTTGGCAGGCACCTGAGGAGTCTGACCCTCTGGGTAGTGCTGGATTTCAGTTTGATCCCACTCTTAATCCTCTCCCCCTCCCTCAGCTTCTCCTCATATGTGTTGTTCTTCCCACCCCAACCATCCCAGTGTCCCTCCTTTAGGATTTCTGCAGCTCAGCACCTGCTAAGTGCTGAGAACAATTGTGCCCAAGGAGTCTGTGCTGTTGCCACCCTGACTGCTCCGAGAGCTCTGTGTGTGACACTGGAGGTTTGGGACACAGAGCAGTGCCAACTGAGCTGGGAGCAGTCCTACTGCAAAGCTGCACCTTAAATATTACATTTTTGCCAGTACTTTGTGAACAATTCAAACCTGGACATATCCCTGTGAATTTTTGGAAACGAAAAGAACTCTGAGAAGGTTTTGGAAGTGTCGTGTTGGACAGGAAGTATTACAGAACGTGTATATTTAAAAAAAAAAAGAGGAATATGAGGAGAATTACACATTGTGTGCTGCAGATAGCAGCAGAGAGTGCTCAGGGGTATGCAGCATAATTCATGGAATTTTTAGGACCAATAAAACAATTTCCTATGAAAAACCATCTCACTGACTTACTAATGTACTTTGCAAACAGATAGTTACTGTACAGTGTTAAACAGATCTTTATTGTAGGATGCACCTGTAACAACCTCTTTGAAAAAATTCCTCATGTCTAATATGTCTGCTTTTCTAATGCTAATTAGAATCTCTTGAGCCTATGAGGGAGTATCTCCTAATAACAGAGAAGAGTATTTCGTATATCCAGTCCCAGAATCTAGTGTATTCCACAAATTTTGAGTCAAGAAAACACTTCCCTTTCTCAAAGTGAATGCTTTTTGAAAACATGGTTCTAGAACTGTAGAGTCAGTTTTACATTAAGGTTTTTCCAGGTGTGTGAGGTTGGAAGACAGGATTACTTCAGGTAAATAGTAGCAATGAATGTTTTTTCAGCAAGGAGAGGGAGGCTTTAATTAAGGAAAATTGTGACTAAATAGCAATCATAGATGATGATCTTTTTTCAAGGATCAAGGACAACCTTGATCCTCCCATGTTTCATAAGAACAACCCATTGAATCAACTTATTTCATGTTGCCACCTCCTGAATCCATGGCCATCCTTTTGGTTAAAGCACTTGGCGGACAGTGGGGAAATGGAAATGCTGAGCAGATTTCTTGCTTTCTATTTTCTTTTTCAGAAGCAGCATTCCAGAACCACGTTTAAAATATTTAATCCATGTATAGTGGATGGGAAGGGAGACACACAGAACTCTAGATCTTCTCTTCCCTTGTATCAGCCCTGCATATTCACCTGTTACCTAATTCTTCAGACTTGCAGCTGTGTGATACAAGTGCTTCCAAATAAGAGGTGTCTCCTGGAGGCAGCCTCTTCATGACTCTAAATTTGATTCGTTGGTGATTTAAAAACTGTTTCATCCACAAGTTAGTCTGATTTTTTACACTTTTACATATACATATATATCAAATAAAAGTGCTAATAGTATCTATATTTTAACATGGGGTTTTTGCAACATTCGTAACAATAGTCAGTCGCTGTGTAACTGTTAATATGCTTGTATATAATTTTTCCATACTGAGAAACTGGGGCATGGAGGTGGTAGTGGCTTTTCCTTGGCCACAAAAAATGTTTACAGTTTGAAATAGAGATCAGGTGTCTGTGGCTTATGCTTTAAGATCATTCTTGGGGGCTGAGGAAGTCACCAATTTCCCTTCTCTGACTCCAGATGTTTAAAGGGTTGAAATAACAACATTGACTGTATTGTGGGGGGTTTTAATTGTGCACTTAAATTGAACAATTTAAGTGAAGAAGAATTGTAATAAAGAACAATTCCATTTTAAAAACTTTGCTCTGCCTTTCTCCAATTTTGAGACAAAAGCACTTTGTCACTGGTGGGATAGGAGCTATAAAAGATGACATTCTTGCCATTATGAAGAAAATATTTCCTGTTGGACAGTGTATTGCTAAAATGCAGCTCTAACTCTGTAATAATTGATTATGAATGTTCCTTTTATGAGCTGTTAGAATTGGTAATGCAGACAGCATGTCTGGAATGAAAATATTTTAGCATTTCTAAATACAAATCTGGATCTAAACCAGGACTGGAGCAAAGATTTCACTATTCTTCCTTGTCACCTCTTACCCTTGCTGAAATTTGTAAAAACTGCTCAGGAATCGTCGGGCACAACGTCCAACTATTACATCCAGTGCTTCCAATATTTTATCAGGTGTAACCATGGTTCCTGAGGTGTGTCCCAGTAATAGGAGGTGCTAATTCTGAAGTCTTATTTGATGCAGTGACTTGGCACTTCTGGTGTTAATTGTTCCCGTTGGTACCTATGGTTGCTGCATGGAGTACACAAATATATTGGGGAGTTTTATGGCTATAGTTGTATTTAATTTTTGTAAAAAGTGTATGACCAAGAGCTGATATTACTGTGTACTTCTAGAAGCAATGAGTTCTGTTTTGATCTTTATGGTAGGTGTTTGGGTTTTTTGTATGTAAGGATTGCTTTGAGTCTACTGTCTACGTTACTGAAATAACTGAAGGACAGAGTTGTAAGATCTGAGCCTCTTCTTTTTTGCCTGGTAGAGTTATCATGGATGAAAGGTAGTAAAAATATGGTTTGTTTCTGACTCAATAAAGTCCTTATTGGTTTTTTCCTTGCTTCTGTTCCCCACAGCAACAGCCTTTCACTAGTACTCACTTCTCTTTCAGCAGTGTGCTCTCCATGTGTCCCTCAACAGCCCTCCAGTTGTTCCATGGGTATGAAAATTTTGGCCAGTATGTTGTCCTGCAGTTGTAAATCCCTAGCAATTCCACATCCAAATCTTAGCTGTGTTCCTTTTGGTTACCCTGGACTCTGTGGTGTTCATCTTCAGAACAGTTGCAGGACTGTCAAAGATTACCCCCCTTGACAGCAGGAATGATAGAGTTTGCTTAATTAACAAAACACTAACCTTGTAAAAGGTGATAGCTCGAAATGCTGAGCGCTTCTTAGATTGGGAGGAGGAGGTAACTGCTCAAATTAGTTTATGTACAGACCTAAAGCAGGAACTATACATCTCACAGGATTGTTAGAAACCTCGTTAGGGCGGACTCGCGTGGGTTGCAAATCTGTCTGTTCGAATTCTGTGTCACTGAAGGGCATTGGAAAGCACAGACTGCACGAGGGAAACTGCAGCTCTCCAGTGTCAGGGGGAATAAATTCTCAGGGTTCAGCTGGCTCACTCCATGCTGCTGCTTTCATTGGCTCATAGTGATGCTTATTGGATGTAACTCGTTTGGAGCAATTCGTGACCAGGCTGCGAGAAGGGACCATCGAAGGGTGAAGGTGTTGAAGTTCCCTTGTAATATTTCCTTTTTCTGCAGATGAACAAGTCAGTGTGTGGAAGCAGGAGAAAGGAAAGGGTTCTGATCTTATATTTTCCTTAGTTTGCTCAAATTACTTTTGTAGCTGTTCCAAACACTTCACTGTAACACTGACTTGTTGGAGTTGATGTTACCGTAGTGGTGTAGGATTCTGGAATAATTCCCATTTTTTAAAACAATCCCTACTTAGGCTGTTTATTTTAGCACTAATCTGTCTACTCTTTTACTCATGTACACCAGGTGTCCTGCTCATAGGTAACCAACCCAAGAATTGCAAATAGTCTGTGAAAGGCTATTTTCAGTGTGAGTATTCTTCCCTTTTTTTTTTTTCCATACAGTCTCTACCCCAGACCTTTTGACTCAGTGTAGCACTTAATGAATAGAGCAATTATTTCTTTTCACAATGGAGTTCTATTACTAATGCAACCAGTTTATTTTCCTGACTTTATTACAATAAGAGAAAATAACTTAAATTGCAGGGATGAGCAGTGCCACCTCAGGGACTGGTGTCAGGTGGATTCCTGCAGGGTAGATGACAAGCACATGCCTTGTAGTCATGCCTTGTCTTATTTCCAAGTGAAAGGGTTTGGATGTGCTTAAGAAAAATCAAACCTCTGAAGTCTTTATTTTTATTGCTATTATTTATTCTGATCTAGGTAGTCACAGTTTGTCTCTGCAAAATGCAATAGCTATAAAATACTCAATGAAGTATTTGCTTCTTGGCAGGAGACGGCTACAAACATGATGGATTAAGCCCAGTGTAGCTGGCATCCAGAGAAATGTAGGGAACAGCTTCCTAGAATACAAAGGTGTTCTTTAAGAGCTTGAAATCTGCTGCATAATGGATATACCCAAATGCCCAGGCCCGAGGCAAGGCTGAGTTATCCAGCACAGAGACATCCCCTGACTGGGGTAACTTCACTTTTGGTTTTGAACCGAGCTGCTCAAGCCAGTTCTGTGCCTGACAAACCTGTTTGGAGCTGACAGAGAGCTCTGCATGACTGAATATCTGCTGAACACGGGGCAGCAGCATATGATGTCATGAGTCTGTTAATGTACCAGGACAATCTTTAATTCACCCTGGAATGCAGCAGAACCTTGCTATTTATGTTGGACTAGTGCAGAATTCAAATATGCAGGTCTGGAAGGTTGTGTCTGGAATACAAAATCCTCTTGGAATGCATCCTGAAGCTTAACTCTCAATTGTGTTGTGGCTGGTGATCGCTCCTAATGATTTTCCTTCCAAACACCTTGTTCACTTCAATCCCTTTATTCCCTACATATCCTTTCATCCCACTTAACTATTTCTGCCTTGTGCTGAGCCCTGTATTCTTGAACATTCTTAAGGCTGGAACTTTGGGTATCTCGAGGTCTATTTAGTCTCTAAAGTGTTGCTAAAGATGCTTCCCCAGAATTCAAGTCCAGAAAGCAATGATCTTAAGAGTTAGACCCTTTGAGGTGAAGAGTTACTTTTCCTCTCTGACATACTGCAAAAGTACTGTTCCATCTGTAACACACTGTGCAAGAAATTATGTTATCACAGAGCAGCTTTACGGGCAAGTAAAAACCCAGAAGCCTCTGTATCCCTTAAAAAAATAAACCACAAAGTCTGTCATGTAAAAACTCCGGAGAAAAGGGAAGTGAAATCTCCACGTTGCGAAGCAAACAGTAATAATATGTTCGCAGAATGGTCTCTAAATGGGTTTCTGGTGCAGTGACACGAAGGGAACAGCTCGGGATTTCACAGCGTGTCCGATCCGAACTGACGGTCTCATAAAATCGCAGGGTGGCACCGAGGGAACGGGCTCGGGGAGGGCGGCAGGAGCAGAACTGGCGGTAATTGTCACAGCCTTTGCGTTCGTGAGGCCGGGGCGCGGGTGAGCCCCGAACCTGCCCCGATTCCCGAAATTCCGACCGCGATTCCCGGCGGGAGCGGGGCCGTTCCCGAGGCAAAGGCGCCCCCTGCGGGGCTCGGGGGGCGCTGCGGCGGGAGCGGGACCGGGAATGATCCCGGGGGGCACCGGGGCAGGAACAGCACCCTCCCGGCTCCATCCATCCATCCATCCATCCATCCCCCCGACCGGCTGCTGCATCCCTCCTGCTTCCTGCCCGCTTTTTCGGGTGCTGCAGCGCTCTGAGGGAAGATTTTTCCTTAGCTGGTCCAAGGAATGTGGAATACAAAGGAAAACAGTGGAATAGGAGAGAAGAGAAACACATACACAAAAAAAAAAAAGGGCAACTGAGAGTTCAGATAGGAGTTATAAACAAAGGGAATAATAGAAACAAAGTATGGAGAGGAAAGAATAGAGGGGCTGGGGGCTGGTAGTTCAGTTCTTAAAGTTGATTATGAACATGATATCTCAAAAGTACTGCTGGAACAGAAGGAAACAGCATCTCTTTATGTAAGAAATAACACAGACCAATTGGTTGTACTTTTGTTGTATTTATTACTGATAAGTTTTACAGTATTTTCACTTTTGATTAGAGTAATGATCCTGGTGGTATTCATGTAATATACTGCCATCAAACCATCAAAAATGACTAAAACTCAGTTCAAGGAGACTTTGTTCTCCGGGGGTGCCCATAAAACTAAAAGCTGAAAAGCGTTTCAGTCTTCTGAATTAAATCACTATTGAGAGAAGGTCCCAAAGCTTCTTGAGTGGCTTTTGATTTGGGAGTGTCAGAGTAGGGGAAAGGCACGGGTAGGTGAAATTAGGAAGTTTAAAACAACGCTCTTGGGGGGAAAAAAAAGTAGATTCAAATTTATCAGTTAAATCACAGTATTGCATGTTATATCCTCATATTTGCACAGGTCAGATGTGTGGTGGAATTTGTGGATAAATCTCTGGAAAAATACCTCTGTGCCACTGCTCTGGCTATTCAGTTGAGTGTTATCCCACCTATCTAGAATATATTGCTACTTTTCCTCAGGCTTCAGGGTATTAACTTCACTATTTGCTCTCTGTGGTTGTTCCCCTGTAAGTAAAATTTGTTTCCTAAAATGTTCACAAAAAAAGGGATGAAGGACGACTGCTGGTACAGACAAAGTAAATGGATTTTCTAAATGGCATTGCTTACTCATGCTGAAAGCTTTTGTGGCATTTAAGTGCTAACAACTGATGTAAAAAATGACCCATAGAAACCAATTTTGAGTGTTCAAAAAGTAAGTTTTCTGAGTGCTAAGACCTTAGAATTGAATAATCTTGATCACCATGTTTTAGCACAGTTATTAACTAGTTCTTTACATATACACAGCAAGGTGCTCTCCTATTAATGCTTTTACCCAAGAGCTGTGCTACTGCAAATAATTAAAGCCAGGGCAGAAATACTTTGTGTGTCCTGCTGGGCTCTTCCCTGGCTCCTACTTCCAGTTCAAGTGATGGGATTCACCAGTGATCCAGTTTGAAACTGCAAAGTGACATTCCCAAACCTCTCCCTCGCCTCTGCATTTGTGTCACACTCATGAGAGGTTGCTTGGTATGGCCAGAAACAGCATGAAAGTTTAGGAATGTTTGTGTGGAACAGAAATTGCTGAGTGGGAAATGGGGGCAAAGAAACAAAAGAAAGGGAGTATTTGCAGATAAACAGCATTAAATGGATGCAGGTTCCACCGTGACAGCAGAGCTGAGCTCCATGGCATGGCCAAGGTTCCACTTTGGGACATTGGCTGTTCCTCTCCTGGCTGTTTGTCCTCTAATATAATTTTGGGACTGTCCTTTTGTATAGAAATCCACTCTGCAATCTTTTGTACAGTTTTCAGTGAATTACTGTGAGAGTTTTACAGAGTCAGGGCTACGGGGCCAGGCTCCAAGTTATTAGTAGACCTCTTCTTTGTAGTACAATTTTCAGAAGATCCAAATGCACTCAGGAGCCTGGGTATCACTAACTTCCAGTAGGTTTAAAAGGGTACTTGGCTGTTTTAGACAATCCTACTCTTGTCCACCATTAGAACTGGAAATGTGTGGGCAGATGCCCTCATGCCTGAGAAATTAAGGGTTTGACCCAAGTAATTAGTGATATAATATGGGAGCATAAATTAAGTATTGAATTAGTAATTCTAGAGCTGCTCAGATCCTTCTGGAGATCTGAACTTTGAAGATTAAATCCTAAAGGGTTCAGAAGGCAGATCTCAGGGATCAAGCCTATGTACTCTGCATAAACAGAAATATTTACTTGCAGCCTGCCAAAAGACCAAATATACACAGAACTTTAACCAAGGGGGATCTTGGTGAAGTGATTCCCAGTCTGCTGTTTGTGATAATGAAATATATGTTCCAAAGCCATTCTACCAGCAGACTTGTTTTGAACAGCAAGTTGCAGATCTGATTCTCCAAAGAGGGGCAGTCAGTGTTAGTTTACTGTTTGATCCATGACTGCAATAGCAGGGCATGAGGGTTTTTTTATTAATTCTCACTAATTGTCCTGCAGTTCTGGGAGCTATAGATTTCCATCCATGAAGATAATTGCCTCTGTCACAATGAAATATCACTGCAAAAGAAACATTTCTTTGCTTAAATAGCCAATTAATATGTGATTTAAAATACCATCGTTTGTATGTGGTAGTGGTACTCCAGGAAAGAATAGTTTAGTTACAACAGGAAAATCGTTAGAATATCCTTTAACAAAGTAAGAGCTTGATGAACAGCTTTGCAGTTTGTTTTCCCTTCTAAATAAAGTGGTGTTTGCTCAAAGAGGCAGTGTTTGCCCAGCTGGGTTGTGGGACTGATCCTAATGTGGGCGCTGCTGGCATCTTCCAGTTGGCTTCACCCAACAGTTGGAATCCCAATTGGAATCACCCAGCTGTGAGGACCCTGCCTATGTGCTGGAACCCCAAGGTGTGGAGCAGGCACTTTGTCCCTGGGAGGGCTGGATGGGACTGGAGACTGGAGAGGAAGATTTGGCAGCCAGGCACAGTATTAGCACAATTCCTCATTAGTTCAGGGTTTATCAAAAAGGCATTACTTAAATCACTCAGAAACAAACAGGTTGGAAAAGACCTCTGAGACCATCAAGTCCAACCTTTGACTCAACACCACCTTGTCACCCAGAGCATGGCACTGATGCCACATCCAGTCTCTTTCCAAAAACACTTCCAGGGACAGTGACTCCACCACCTCCCTGGGCAGCCCCTTCCAATGTCTGATCACTCTCTCTGTAAAGAAATTCTTCCTAAAAAGGTCCTTTAACCTCTGATTTGTGGCTCAGACTGAGACATTAAGTAAACACTTCTCTTCTTCCAAAAATGCAAAAAGCCATTTCAGTCCTCCACGCCTCCCACCCTTCTCCTGCACCCTTGGGAGCAGCTGTAAGGTGGGATGTGACTGATTGCTGATGTCAGGCTTGGTTCCCAATCCCACTGGCACAGTCATGCTGGTCTGAAGAGAAGTTGCCATTCTAGTTGTGACATCTGAAGGATTCAAAGGCTGCAAGCATCAGAGTCTCCTGGGAAGGAATAATTTTGGACACTTGACCATCAGATTGTCCCAGAAGACACATGCATTGCAAAGACTGTGAACTCTGCAGGGGTATGTGTGTGTGTGTCTGCCTCTGGTATGTCCTTGCTACTTTAATTTGACTTTTCCAAAGCCTTTCAGGTAAGGCCAAATGCACACAACATAATAAATGATATATTTGCTCTCTGATGTAACAGCTACTCTTTCCAGTGTCATGTTTTCCACAACACCAAGCTGAGTTTATTCTAAATTTGAAGCAAGAGTGATTGATGCGTTTTCCTTATATGATAATCAATTACAGAAATAAAACCAGTTTTAACAGCACTAAAACAACTTGTCCTGGACTGCCTGTGTGTCTGGCTACCATTCTGGGTGGTGCTGCTTTATGTGGTGCTGTGGGCAGTGAGGAAAGGATGGCAGGGAGCAGCAGATAAGTTTTATGGTAGTTTTTGTGCTCAGTGCTGTATCTTGTTGACCTCTTTGAGTATTATAGATTAAACAGAAGTTTCCACCTGCAGCACTGGCCAGGTGAGTTGTGTCTTGTCCTTACTCCAGAACTACTGGCTCTGTGCATCTGCAGTCTCAGGTAGGAAGGGAGCAGAGTCTGTAAACACATATTGTGAAATGCAGCTTCTCTCAGGTGAAAGAAACACTGGAAGATTTTAATCTGTTTTTGTCTTGGCATTGATTGATGCTACTGGGTTATTTTTTGTGTACACACACGACAGGTAAATGTAATAAGTGCAGAATGTGAATGACAATATCTGTTTGGGGAGATTAATGGGACAACTTGCCTTTCTCTTTTAGGAGGTTTAGCAATGTCTGAGCTAGTCATAAAAATTTAATGATTCAAAACTTTTTTCTCTCTACATCAGAGAGAAAGATGTAAGGTGATGGAAGGTGTAACACTATTGGAGATCATAATTACAATATCTTTGCTATTTTTCCCATTGTTTGTCCCCTATTTACCCCTCCATCTATTTGTGTCGAACTCAGATTTTTGTTACTGGTACAGAAATGAAATTAATCCCCAATCTCATTTGTGGCTGCAGGGAGTAAAGAGCACATGGAAAAGCAGGCTGTGAAGTGGACTTGGACTAGTGTGATAAGGAAGCTATAGCTATAAAATTACTTCTCTTTTCTGTAGAATGTCCTTGTAGCTGTTTCTAATCTTTTATTAACTGGTTTGGCTTTTCCTTGCAATGAACTTTGGTGTAAAGAATCATTGGAGTAGCTTCCCTATGTCCTCACACTGCAGCTGGACATGAACAAGGCATTTCCTGCTGGTGTTGTGCTTTGTAGCAAAACACACCTAAAACATGTACTGTCAATATGATTATTTAATGCTCTGCAACTCAGTGTATGGCCTTAACCTTCCCTCAAATGAACACATTTGTAATTATAAGGAGAGTAATAATTTTCCTGGTCTTTCAATGGAGTGCAAAAGATGAGCACATTTCAGCTCAGAAAGCACATTTAAATCCCTGCTATCTGGAAACCTTTCAAATTGCTCAGTACTTTTAAAATAGTGTCATCTTGCTGTCAGGGTATGATACAGAATGGGAAATTGCTGTCTCCCTGCTCTCAGAGGTATCAGGGAAGCTTTCTGATCGGAGATGTTACACCTAAAATGGAAAAATTAATCATAGGCTTGTTCTGGATCTTCTTTTCCAAACCAAGTTAAAAGCAGGATTTTTATATGTTACATTACAGCTAATTTAATTGTTTGTGATGGAAAAGTACAGTACCCATCAGCAGCTTCTTTTTTGGAACTAACTCAGATCCTTGGTGGTCATGTTGTAATAAAAGCTATGGAGCAATTACTACTCCAAGCTATGGAGCAATTACTGCTCCAAGATATCCTTTTACATTTGTTAGCTTTGATGGGCTGTGCTCTGTTCAGGGACAGCCCCAACTCATGATGCACCTGGGTAACAAATCACTCCAACTGTGGCCCTTTCCCAACGTGCTCCCCTGGGAAAGCTGAGCTTGACCTTTGACTCATCCTTTGGTGTCTTTCGCAGGACTGACAAATATTTGTGGAGTTTTACCCTCCCACGATTTCTTTTTAATCTTTAATTTGAGTCAGGTAAAAAAGAGTCCCTGATTTGCCTGTGGTTTAAGAAATGCCTGTCATGTTTGTTGCTGTGGAATGCTGTGGGGATGGCATTTGTCACAAAGCAAAGACAAGGAAGCGGGTTGCAGACATATGAATACAAGGGATGTACCCAAAGTAGTCTGCAGGCTATTACAAAAGAATTTGATAGAAATTGTTGGCTGTTTGTGGAAACAGAGATGCCTCTTTAGGCTTTTCTGCTCATTTTAGTCTTGTCTGTGCTTGCTTGGAGGTTCCTTGTGACTCCAGTCCTGTGGCCACTGGAGTAATTGAAAAATCACCCCTGGACTGGAAAGGTCTTTGGTCACTTCTCACTGTCTTACTTGTCAGGAATAATTTTCTTTCTCTCAACCATCAGGTATTGTCACCTCTTTACCTCCATAATGTACATCAATTCTTTACCTAATTTTATGATCCATAAGTCATTCTTGCCAAAAGTTTTTCTGTGCTGACTCCAGCTATGCTGCTTCAGGCCATTCTGGAGGCTGGGATAATACATTTAGGGTTGGTTGATTTTCCTTTAAGGCTGGAGCTGGGAACTCCTAAGCACTGGTCAGTTCTCAGGGAATACTACTTTGGTCACCAATTTGACCTCAACCCCAGCTAAAGCCCATGGAAGGTTTAATAACCCTGTTCCTTAACTTGAACACACTCTGGAGAAGGGTTTGAACACCATGACATGAGGGAAAGCCCATTATAGCTATAACTTCAGTATTTTTTGTATCTTGTACACCTTTTTTTAACTTCTGTTTAGTCAGAAACATTATCTTTTGAAATCTGTAGTAATGACTTTGGGCATGCTGGATAGATAATTCACTGTGCTTTGTCTGAAATACACACTTTTTCCAAAATGTACAAATCTGGTACAGCTACTTGCTGTTTATCTGTGTTTGAGTTTTAATGATGCTGTGGATGGGTTAAAATTCCCCAGACCAAATACACAGCTGTCTCTGTGGAAACTGGCACTCTGATATATGTCATGCCTACAGTAATTTCCTGGGGAATACTTGGAATACAGGCAACTTGCTGAAGAATTTTCTGTATTCTACTACTTTTCCCCAAGTAATGAGCTGCACTTAGCACAGAGCTGCAGCTGTTTGAGAATATTTGTCAACCAAGATAAAATGTGCCACTCTTCACTTCCACTTCCACCCACAGGTATTTCAGGATCAAACCTTGTCTGCTAAGGGATGCCTGTTATTCTCATATTATTTTAAATCTAAAACATTCAGCACATTTATTACTGGAGGTTGCAACTGAAAAAGAGTGTGTAGAGAATACAAATTCTTCTGATATTTGGTTTCAGCACGAATTGCTACTTTATCATAAAGCCAAAGGGAATAAAGAAAAGGTTTGAAAGTTTCTGAGCAATCAATATTATTTTGCTATCAGCAGTTATTCTTGCTCCAATTAATGGTGTTAATCATAACCATGACAAGCTACAAAGAACACTTCTGTACCAAAAATTCTCTCCCCCACCTCACCTTCCTCCTCAGCCTCCAAACCCTGTTAAGAAGCTCTCCTGGTGTTGTTTTGCCAGTGTTTATTTTCACTCTGATTAGAGGCACTTATTGGAGCTGTTTAGGGCTTCTGATGATTTTTGGATGCCCTGGTGCCTTTATTTGGATTGTTTTAATTCATCTTAGTTCTTATAAAAAAAAGCCATTTGATTCTGATAATAGGGTACCTTGAAAGCAGCTCAAGTACCCAAAATAACTGTCTACAGGTGTTGTCCTATTCTGTACAGACAGAGGAGTAGAATGCACCTTTCTAACTCTTGGGGGTAAACACTTTAAATAAAAGAACTCTTGAGATCCCTCAGTGAAATCCATAAAGCAGGTGGAGTCTCCTGTACACTAAAGCTCAGCTGTCCTCAGTTGATCCAGATCAGTGGTAAGTTGAAAAGTTTATTTTTAAAACACTTGGCGGTCAGGCTTAGCCAGCCAAATTATCACAGAACTGCTTTCTTTCATTTTTAATGCTTTCTCATGAGTGACAGGCTGCAGTAACACTGATTAGATAAAGTGCTGATAAAACTGTCAGCGTGGCAAAATCATTTGCATCAAACCTGTTGTGCTTCGGCGACCCTGCACGTGGAGCTCCAATATTTAGGCAATATTGAATGTGAGGAGCTGCAGAGGGGGTGTGAGGTGGGCAGGCTGCCTCTCCCTGCTGCTCACCCTGCCTGGGCCACCTGGAATAAGCTGGCAGCACTTTGGGTACAGCCTGCAGGGCAGAGGTGCAGCTCTGGCCACGTCTCTGTGTCAGCCCCATTCTCTGCCTTCCCGGTGCTTTCGGGTCACCGGAGGGGCACCAGGTCTGCAGAACATGGAAGGGTGTCCTGGCTTTGGGAATCCCGTGGGCACTGCTCAGGAGTGGCTGCTCTGCAACTGAAACATCACCCACATGTGCAACGTTCACCCCTCAGAACAGTCCCTGGCAGTGGAACCCTGTCTGGGAGCTTCTGTGCACCGTTTGATTTAATAAGGGGGTAATTGATTTCTTTCCTATTTCTTTTTGTTTTGTCTCTTTTTAACTCATTCAAGGCTGCTGCAGTGACTTTTTTTTATTTTTCTTCTTGGTGCATCTTAAATATATTCCCTGAAAACTCCTCCAGGCTCCTCTGCTCCCTGCACACTCCACGTGTGTGGCTGTGCCTGCCGGGCCCCAAGCACAGAGAGCCTGGCACAGCCACTCCCTTTCCAAAAGCTCAGAGGGCATCTCTGAAATCAGACTCCAGCATTTATCAGGTGGAGAATGTAATGCATTTCTTGTGATTTACTCTTAGCACAGTTTTATTTTAACTTGTTTTTAATTTTAATATGATCTCTAATTTGATTTGGAGTCAGAAAAGATTTGCAAGTAACGTATCCCTTTGAGATATTTTCTCTCTTAGTGTCACTGTTCTTCACTGTGTGGCTGCATGAAAATATTCAGCCTGTTAAAATTCTGGCATTTTCAGCACATTGGAGAGTTCTTTGAGATGTCCAACTATGAGGCTTTTTGTCAGCTTCTTGTGAAGAAAAGCAGCTTCCCCAGCTGCTTCTGAAGCAAAGTAACATGCAGGAGGCACCCTTGTCGTGGTCTTAATTTGTAAAGGCAGCAAACCTATTGCAGTGGGTACTCTATAAAGGCCTAAAAAAAGTTCTTTTTGAGTTCATCACAAAGTGGATGCTTGAGGAAAAGTAGGGTAAAATGTTATTCCTGTTCTACAAATGGAAACCAAAATGAGTGGACTGAATTAACTGTGTTGGGAATTAATGACAGAATTAGGAATTTATTAGACTTTCCAACTCCCAGAGTGGCACTTCAACAACAGTGAAGCTTCTTTCTCTCCACCTTCTTTATTTGAACATTTTCAGGTATATTTCCAAGAAATAAAATAATTTTATTAGTTGCAATAGGAAATCTATTTATGTCATTAATGCTGGGGTTTGGTGTACATGTAAATGCATCGGGAGTTTGCAGCTCGAGTATGTCACAGATTTATAATGATGGTCTTAATTGCAACAAACTCAAACTGTAAAAATCTTCTATTACTTATTTGTTCTGCAGTAAAAACATTTCAGTCCATAGATTTTATAATTTCCTATACTCCACTGTCTATTATGAATTAGTTCTTTGGATATCCATTACTCTCTGAACAAGTAAGTTGTGTCTACAATTGTGTAATAAGGAAACATTGAAAAAAATTGTTATTAAGACTTTAAGTAATTGCACTTTTCATTCATGTCACATTTTTTAATTGGGAAATAGTTCACCATATAGAACGATGAAAGTGTCTAGAAATGTGGTTTGGACAGAAGTTTTTCCTGTCCTTTTGACTGCAGATGTACTCACTGCTGTTCTAAAATGATTCATGTTGGTTTTCAGATCTAATTTGGTGAAGCTTGTTTACCACTGATTTCATAGACTGACATATAATAGGTGTTGTACAGTGTAAACATTTTTTATTTAGGTCTAAAGCTTTTTTCCCCACAGTTCATGTGACATTTTAATTGGCCCAAAATGTGCAAACAAATGAGAATATGATAGTTTTGATAGTTTTGAGCCTAGGGATTTCAGCTCTATTAATAACCCTTCACTGCATTAAATAAAACAAAAAACCATCACAACAAGCCCTAACTTGGCTGTAAGAAGCTTATTTCAGGCAAGGTTGTCCTCTGGGTTGCAGGGTTTCCTGTCCAAAGGGTAGCAAGCTGTTTGCAGTACAGTTCATTGTTTAAGGGCAGTCTGTATCCTCAGGGATGCTTTCTGCATAGCAAATAGGGAAAAGCACAATCAGCTCTGAGGTCATTTGACTTCCAGCAGTTGTGCAAAAATTTAGTCTGTGTTTTAAGCAAAGGAGAAGTGTTGGGCATAATCCTAACCCTGTAGGAATTAATTTCATGGTGTTCTGTGTGGGCAAGACTCACTTTTCTGATCACCAGAACAGGTACTTTGTGAGACTGTTATATGTTACTCTCTTCTTAGGTTAGTCTTCTCTTTATTGGCTTTATATATTGGCTTATTTAAGTAGAAGGGGAAACATCACGGAGCTTTTTTAATATTTGTAATCTCTCTTCTTACTGATTGGTTTGTTAACAGGTTGTTGAAGGCAGTTAGGTGATTCCTGGTAGAAAGAAAGGTAAAAATGGAACTCTCTGAAACTGGTCTGCACTGGTGGGAAGCCCTCTGATTCCTTGAATTAGCCTTGTGTGCTGGGGAAGTGCTGATCTGGACCAGGAATGGACTGGCCAGAAAGGAATCCAAACATCCCAGGAGCTGCAGCAACACCAGCAGAGGAGACTCTAATGTTGCTGTGGTTTCTGGCAATCAAAAATACACACACATACAAAAAAAAATACTGCAAAAGCAGCCCAAGTTCCACTTTTGCTCAAAGTCCCATGTAGCTATTAGTCCCCATGTGTACTAACAGGTAGCTAGAAAAGATGTGTTTGCTTGACATCAGTATTTCAGCAGGTTTTGTTATGGCTTAAATTAGGTTTCCCAGTCCAGCTGATGTGCTGAAATATTTTTCAGTTGATAGTGTTATGGCAAAAGTTAAAATCAACAAAAATTTTAATGCTTTATCCCTCTAACAATGCCTAATTATTAAGTACCTAATGCAGAGTTATGAGAAATTATGAATAAAAAAAGTTAAGCTGCCTTTTTAAACCCTCAGAAATATTTTCCCTACTTGTACTAGATCATCTTGAATCTTTGTCATAGAGTTGGAAAAGTGAAGGACATTGGTTTTTCCAGTAATTTCTTGCCTTGGGTAACTTCCTTTAAGGTTCCTCTGAGAACAATGGATTACAAAGATACTCTGACAAGGTGATAATCACGCTCTCCACTGCTGTGATAACTCTGAGTTTGAGCCTCGTCTTACTCAGTGGAGTAAGAGTGGTGTAAAGTTGCACTAGAGCCCATCTCTTAATGAACTGTGTAGCTGAAAATGTGGCTGTTTCAGTAGGTTACTCCTCAGAGATGCAGGAAAGACTAACAGAAACATAGGGGTCATTATGCAGTCGGCAGCAGGATTCTGCAAACTGTTGGAGGAGCAGAAATTCCCCACATGAGAATTTACAACTCAGGGGAGAAAACAATGGATTTGCCTCAATATATTTAAAAACTGGAGTTTGGGGTTTATGCTGGTTCAGATGTTGCCATACAGCACCGACAAAGCTGAGCTGAACAGGACTGATGAGACTGAAAGAACTGAAATCAGCTACCGAAAATTTAAGCTGGGGTCTAAGGTGTAATGTCTCCAAATTACTCAGTTGTAAGCCAGTTCTAACATTAAATCAGGCATTGTATTCTTGTTTGGAGTTGAGATTGTTTTATCCCACAAAAAATTCCAGTGGGCCTTGTGCACATTGCTTTGTGCCACAGAAGAGGTTTTATTAGGTACACAGGTTTCTGAGGAAATGCAGCACTACTTGGTGTTATCTGGAATGTAAAAAATTCTATTAATTAAGGTAAATAGTGAAAAATATTTTGATTACATGAGGCTCTCTGGGAGCAGATTAACAAATTGATTCCTTATGGTGTCCACATTTTTGTGATGTGGCCGTGTGGAAAAATCAGATGCAGAATTGAGTTTGTCAGTGCCTGTGTGATAATCTCATACAGAGAAATTAAAACTTTGATCAGTCCTTAGCCAGCACCTCTGCCTTGTTGATCTACACAAACTCATGAAGTCTGTGCTTGTGTCTGTGCTACTGGGGTGAGTTAATTCATTTGCAGAGCTGATGAATGGCTGTAAATGAATTTTTGGGCCCCAGCTGAGTGAGAAAGTTTATCTACAAAAAGGTTTATTAGATCTCCCAGTGACAGTGGAATCCCCTGGTGCTTTTCCAGCCCAGCTTGTTACTGTGCTGAAGGTTTGTTTTGCTGCTCCTCGTGCTGTACCTGGTCCTTGTGCAGATTTGTGATGATTACTGTAGATGGCAGCAGAAGCTAAATAAAATACAAAGATTTTAAAAAATAATTAAACCCCTCTCTGGTTGTGTCCTAAGTGTGGGTTTTGTCTTGGTGCTTGCCAGCTGTTTGTGAGGATTGAAGCAATTATAGACAGCAGAAGCCAAATTGAATTATATATTGAATTAAGGTTTCACTCACAGACAGTTGGGGGTTTTTGTGTCTGTGGCTGCACTGGTTCTTGGTGTGCACTGTCTCAGATACTAAAAGCCAATTTTAAAGCTCTCCTGATGATCTCTGAATTCCCCCTTCTTTCTCAGTATGTGTCAGAGAAAGAGTAGCAGCAATTCTGACAAATCATCGTGCCCGTGGGAGGACTTCTGTTTTCCCCCCTGTAATAAGGCTGTTATTTGCTTTCTTTCATTGCAACTAAATTATTTTCCTCTTTTACTGTCCTTCCTTGCTCCCTTGCTGTGTTGTCTGTAATCAGTGTCCTTGGATGCCCTGTCCTCTCAGTGCTCAGAACACATAAATGTTTTAATGTGCCATTATGCTAATTAGCTGCTTAATAAAACAGCTGATTTCCTCTTCCCAATACCTTGGTGTGTCTGAAAAGCTCAGGACAGGCCTTGGCCTGTTGGTTGCAGTTACAGTGCTTGGAATAGTGGACTGATCTTTAGTAGGAAATGACTCCCAACATTAAGTTTATTACACAAAGCAATAGATGCCTTGTAAATAATGAAAGCGCATAAAACCCAAATGATGGGTGAACTTAAGAGCAGGATTTAGGGGCAAGCAATAAATAATAAATGTACCAAAAGGTCCATTAGTGATTAACAAAGCTGCTTGAAAAGAATGAGCTCTGAGAGCTGGGGTCTGCAGTCTTTGTTTTTATTCTGAAAACCATAAAACTCAATTTTCTGCATGGCAGACATTTAAATTTAGGCAAAATGTAGTGCACCAAAATGACTCTGTGCTTTTGAAATATTTGTGGAATCCCTTTGTTATGAAAAAGAAGGACAGGAAAGCATGGAAGTGCACTCTGACAATTGCGTTCAATATATGATGAAGGTGGGCACAAAGCTCCAGGTATTAAAGTTTATGAATGTATTAATGCACAGCTTTGGGGGAATTAAACTTTAATATTGATGATAAACCTTCCATAATAAAATGTGTCAGGAGTGAGGGTAAATCTCTCTTGCAAAGTCCCCAAACTATTTAAATAACTGCATGCAAGCTCCAGCATCTCCCGAGATATGTTATAAATGAACTTCTGCATACGAATGTACATTGTGCCTAAAATGGTTTTCCAGCAGAGTTACTTTCTGCCCTGGAAAAGATACTGTCCCAAATGACTGTATTTCTTTTAGGTGATTGATCTCTAGCATTGATCTCACAATATTTCTCTCAAGATGCACATCATTCACTACCCAGAGTTCAGACCCCAGGGAGATTTCCCTTTGACTGCTTTGAAATGGTGTGAAAAATTTCTGCAGTGGATTTCTATGCCAGTCCAATGTTGTTATTTTTAGATAACATTATGGAAGAGAGATTCTGAGGCTTTAACATGTGAAATGCTGAAGAGACACAGGAAACTGTAAGTTACAGTGATCTGGAATGGAGCATCAGACTACTGTTGAGCAAGTATGCCTGGAAAAAAATCACTTCTGCTTCCCACCAAACTGGAGGAGGAAAACGTCATTTCATTGTGAACGCTGAAGGTGTTTGGGAAGTTGTCCTTGAGCTGCATGGAGCTGACACTCCAGTCTTTTTAATGCTTGCATACCAGAGTACAGGAATGCAAATGTAGAAGTTTGCCTTCAGAAGAGCTTGTGTGGTAGGAACAGTTACTGACCCAAGCAACTACAGGGATATGTTGATTTTAGGGTGTTGTTCTGTCAATTTAGATCTATATCCTACAAGTAGAAGGGAACTGTTCTCACAGAATTGCAGGTTTCAAAGGGTGTCAGCAAAACCTCAAGAAAAAAAAATCTGCTCTTTCTTCTTTGCTCAGTGTCCAAGGTGTAAAGTTTTAGGGGAGACAGTTCATTGTGGAGCTACCCATTGGGGAGAAAATCCATGAAAAAGAATGGAAGTTAAAGCAGGAGACAGTTCCAGAAACCAAGCCCAGATACCAACATCAGACCTGAGAAAAAAGCTTTTTGAAGATGGTTACCTGTTGCAGTAACACAACACTGAATTCTGTTGCCTACTGTGGCAGCTTTTATTTCAGAAGTTATATTTATTTGTGTGGGTTTGTTTACTTTGATATATTGGGTTATTTCCAGCATTTTAGGTTTTCAGTTCCTGTCAACCTGGTATCTTCTGGTACCTCTAACAAGTTGAGCTGTGCAGCTGCCAAAGGACCCCCAGTGCTGTGCACATGGAAACTTCTCCCCCTGGTTAACCCACCTTTTTTGGACATGTTGTCCTAATGACCTTCCAAATCAACAAAATGACCAGTGGAAAATTGCAGCCTTTTCATTCATACTTCTGCAAAGAGAAAGGCATTTCTTAATTGTGATATTGGAAGAAATATTTTTTTTGAATTTCTACTTAACAGGGAATCCTGATATCTGATCCAGGCATTTTGAAGTAGTCATTGCTATTACTAAAGTTAATCAAAACTTACTACTGTGTAAGAAAAATCAATGAAAACCAGACTGAGATCATATAAGTGAGGATAATTCTGCTGCAGGGCCTCTGTAGCTTCACCCATCAATAAGCAGAAGTTTCATGTGTCCTCTTGGTGTCTCTATTAATCAGCTGAGTGCCAAATCCTCCAGTTACTAAACTTCATGTGTCTGTTTTCAGTCACATGGGAGGTTTTCTGTGAGAATGATTTTGTGAGCACCACTAAATCTGGGTGATTGTGCCACTCAAAGTGTATAAAACTTGCCTACAAGATCTTTCAGCAATTTCCAGGTGTTTTTAATGCAGGTTCAGTGTAGGGAGTCAATGAGATCGGGTTTAAAAGGGCACTTTCATCGAGACATTGAGAAACCATTCTGGGCAAAAAGCAAAGGAAACATGTATTCACATAAGTGTTTGTGTTTCCTTTGGACAAACCCTGACTTTTTGTTCTCTATTTTATATAATTATATTTTTTATGATATAATTACAGTCTTTATTACTATATAGAGAATATGTAATTATAGAAAAAAATTGATTATGTAAACCTCAAATATACAAGTATATATTAATAGATAACAAATATAACTTTATATGTTATATCTAATAGTCTCCACATATACAGTACTTTATATATTCAATATTTTTTATGTCTAGTAAGCACCCTATAAAATAGAGTGGTGGTATTTCAACAGAAGGTCAGACTGCAAAGTGATTTATGATTAATGGCAGAACTAGGGAAAATGTGCATTACTTTGACTTTGTGGTATGTCTATACAGCAGTTGTCATTGAAGGCAAATAATTGGCAATCCCATCTGTTCCAAACTTGGATTAACCTCTGTGCATTCTGACTTTGGGCACAGTCAGAAAGCTTCTGACTTGAGGAAATGATTGAAAACAGAATTTGCTTCATATACAAATGATTGTCCATTAGTTCATAATTTTTTGGCGTGGTTGAACTTTTCCTACACCTCTCCCCAGAGCTGTGTGCACACTGCACTGGAATTCAAACATTTGATGGCAGACTGGGAATTTCTTAATTATCTCTCAGTGTCTGTGGCTTCTTCCTGAGGGCTCTTCCTTCCCTTCCTGTGTGTGCACTCACATGGATCACATGCCAGGGAGAATACAGTGGTGCTTTGCCTTTCATTTTTTCTTCTCTCTCTTCTTTATGTTTTATTCAATCACTTTAGGAATACAGTAAAGCCATAGTTTGCTTTTAATCTGAGGGAATTTGTCATTTGTTCTGACTTCATTTATTTGTGCTCAGGACAGGCAGCAATTGCTTCTGTCTGGATTGTCCACATGCTGCCACTGATCAGCTGAACTCAAACTGCCCAAATGTCTGTGAAGACAGACTTGATGTCCTAATTAAGTGTAGGAGAGAAGGAATTCTGTGTGCTGTTCATAGGCTATGACAAAGGAAAAGGAATTATAGCTTTTGCCTATTTATGAGAGTACTGCTCGTATTTAGCAAAAGATTTTGGGCCAGTGGAAACAAGTTTAGTTAATATGCCCATTTAAAGTGGTTACTCTTGAACTTGCCCTAATTATACAATTTTGATTATTTTAGGAAACACATTAAATGGTCTTTTAACTCTGCAAGCAGACAACATTCAAAATAGGTAAATACACACATATTTGCATGCATTTTACTGTGCATATCAACATGCAGTAAGAGCATATTCAATGGAGTGTAACAGCATCTTTATAGTCATTAGAAACCACTAATGTGTGGTTAAAAAAATAATAATTTTGAAGCCCTATTTACCTGATAGATTTAATGGTCCTGATGGAACTATTAGAAGCTAAATAACCAAACTTTTAAAATGTCCTAAATGTTTCTAAAAGACCCAATGGTGCCTAAGGAGCTCCATTCACAGTTGGTCTGGCAAGCTGCAGATGCCATTTAAGAAGCCAATGCTCTATAGGAATGAATAATCTATTTATGATGCATTGCATGCATCAGCATGGCACCCTGCAATTGTGCAATAAAAAAAAAATCAGCTAAAATGAAGCTGTCTTTAACAAAGAAAGGAAAAAGAGGGCTGTAGCTCTTGTAATAACAAAATTTAGATGTGGATTTCTTTGCATTCTCTCAGGACAGTAGTTAGTTCATAGTAAAGTTTGTAGAGTCCCACTGAGGTGGGTGTACCAAAAACAGGCTGTGGAATGTGAGGTAGGTGTAGATTTTTTCCTCCAGGAAGGTAGGGACATCTGTATTATTGCAAAATTTGTAATACCATAGTAGTAGCAGATTGGTTTAGCTGTCAGTAGCAATGGTTTCTGGACTGTAGGCACTGCTCCCTCAGGTCCTGTGTGTGTCACATGCTGTTGTCACCCACCTCAGAAGGGGAGGGTAACCCAGGTTTCCTGTTAATAAATCCCTTGGAGTGGATTAGAGTGAAATATTGGTGTTTGTAAACATATATATGTAGGGTTTATTTCAGAACAATTTTGTTTCAAAGGTAAACAGGTATGTTGCTGTTTTGGTTATCATCTATAGTAACACAGCAACATTAAAGAAAATAACACTTAAGAATATGTATAAGGGACAGGGAGAGAAAGAAAGGATAAGGGTTATAAGATAAATAGAGTCACCACCTGCTGTATCCAGCAATGAAACTTGGTAGTTGCTGCGTCCATGTCTGTTGGTTGAAGTGGTGGTCACAGTTGTGTCAAAGTGATGGAAAGCCTCCCCAAAAACCCTCAAAGATTATACACTTCAAGCTCAGGTGGGAACACCTTGTACCTGCCCTGGGGTGGTGAGTTTTTCGGTGGATCATGTCAGGGGATGTGCCAGAAGCCTTGGTTGCTCCCCAGAGGGGTGTTCACAGCAGAGCCATCGTGGAAGGGAGGACACAGGCATGAGAAGAAGGGTTATCCAACCCTGCAGGATTTGCCTCTTCCCCCACCTGGCAATCCAGTTTGTAGCTTCAGGTGTGCCCTTTGGCACCTGGGATAGTCGGACAGGAGCATCCACTTGTCTGCCTGAAGGTCCTTTCCTGGTGGGCATATTCAGGGAGGGTTGGGCTTTGCTGGTTGTGCAGCTGTTTCTTTTCAGAGGACAAAAGCCTTTTGGTGATCTCACAATGTTTAAGCCATTAACTATTTCAGTCTGACAATATCCAACCTTCAGTTGAAGTTCCCTGTCATCCAGCTTCTTAATTCCCTCCCAGGCTCCCAATGGACTTGCCCAGCTGGTGATTTAAGAAAGTCATCTCTTCCTAATCCCCCTTTCCAGTTCACCTGCAATAGCATTTTCACAAGGTTGTCTTTTTCCTCCACCACACAGCCTGAGCTTCTGTGAGAGATAATCCACATTAAATATAAGGATCACTGTAATCTGAGAGCCTTGATCCATGTAATGAAGTGAGGTCCGTTTAGGCAAGTGCCTTGGAATGTGAATTCTGCCTTTTAAGAACATTTTCCCATGCTTAGGAGTTTTCTTCTTTACTTCAGCTACAGACCTTTTTTCTCTCACCACATGAATCATTAAATGTATCTCAAATGAATCTCATTTCACTGAGATTTGATGCCTATATTTCTTGAAAAGGTGTACTACTTTCCATTTTTTCTTTTATAAGACAGAGGGACTTTTATTTTTTTTTTAATGATCAGTGAGTACCATGTGAAAACTGAACTCTGCTGTGACACCAGCAGCACTCCTAGTGTGGCTGGGCAGCTGCTGTGCTTTAGCAGATGCTTGTTTTACCAGATTTAGTCTCTTTATTTTTCCTTCAACCTCATTCTTCTCCCTGCTGTCTGCTTCCCTTTGTGCTTACACTGTCCAAGACAAGGATCCATGCCAAGCACAGTGGAGCCCAGATTTCTGTATTGAGGCCCCTGTGCATCACTGCTGTACGAGAAATATTCTGCAACCAGTCTCCAGGCTTGCTGAGACAGCCTCCTCCACTTCAGGACTTGGTGGCTCAAAAGACACTTGAGTAGGAGAAATTTCTGGTCTTCATTTCCAACCAAAGAACTATTTTCCTTGATTAATAAAAAATACCTAATGGTTAAATAGGTCAACAGATTATTTAGGCAAGGAAAGGATTTTGTTTTTATGGCATGGATAACTTCAGGGATTTTTTGTTATTATCACACTGTGCTGCTAATGAATATAAAATTAAAACCTGCTTGGCATTCAGGATTGTAAGTGAATAGCTGTAGGAAGGCACTGATTCTTGCACAGAACATGTCTGATTTGTTGGGCTGTAAAGAGAGTTCATTAAGAAAGCTAATCCATAATTGGAAGTATATTTCCTTTCAGTTCCCAGATTTCCATGTTTGAATTCTTAGTGGCTTTGCTTCTCCCTTCAGCCTTGCACAGGTGACCAGGTTTTGGAAGGAGTGGAGAATTCTATCATGTAACTGCCAACCTAGTGTTTAATGTCTACTGCTCTTCCATGGATTAAACTTTAGGAATGGTGCTGTTGGTAGGTATAGATTAGGTGTATGTAGAGTCCAAATAGCAGAGTGATGCAGACACTATACAAGCTAATGCAAGTACAGACTTCTCTGGCTCTCATTATACAGGAATAGTCTTCTCATTAGCTCCTCTGACTCGAGGATTTCACCTGCTGGGTTTGCTCTTTCTGGCTTCAAAGCAAAAAAAAAAAAAAAAAGGACAAATAATGTGTTTGCTCTTTGCTACCTTTAGTTGTTAATTAAGTTCAAAGAGTTATTTCTCCAGATAAAACCCCTGTCTGCACCTGTATGAGTATTTCCATCTGTATCAGCTGCAGTGCTTATTTGTTGAGAGTGGGACAGAGTTGTTAGGGAGGAGTGACCATGAGGAATTTGATGCTGGAACGTGCAAAAAGATGTGTTTTCCTGTGTCCTTCAGTCTGTTGCTCAGAGATCCTGGATACATGACACATCCAGGATCTCCAAGGACAGAGCTGAGAGTAACTGAGCTTATAATGTTAAAGACCAGATTCCAAATTTCTCAGTTGTCTCTGGTACTATGGGCCAAATGAAAGCTCTGCATCTGAAGGGACCTGCAACTGGTGCTGCAGCCAAAAGTTGCCATCTGTGGTCATGCTTTCCAGACTTGAATAAAATCACCAGCTCCTGAAAGCTGAATAAACCTCATGCTTGGGAATTTTGAAATGATCATTGCACTCAGAAACAAGTCTCTGGTCCTGAGGGCTGGCTTGGCTAGGTGGGCATGTGTTTAAAATTAAATAGGTATGGAAATCCATTCAGATTTGATCCACCAATGTAAAATATCACAAAAGCAAAGATACGTGTGCATATCTGTCTATAAATATTAATAGTTCAGGTGCTATGCCACTTGCAAAAATTGTTGACAAATTCAAGATCTTTCACATTCTGGCTCAACTTCAATTCTTGTCACGCTTCTCCTGCCCAGACTTTTGTAAAATAGTGACTCTTATACATTGCCTGTGAGTTAAAGTTGAAAAAATTAGGGTTGCTTAGTATGAGGAGGAGAAAAATGCGTGAAGCTGTACTAGCAGTTTGAGATGCATGAAAGGTGGCTGCTGAGATTCAGGTAATGATGATAATGCAGATCCACAGGGAAAAGAGCAAAAGGTAATGGGTTTAAATTAGAGCAAAAGAGATTGAGATTTGGCATTAATAAAAGCTTTCTAACTGAAATAAATGGAATAAATGACTTGGGGAAAGAGAAATTTTCATAACTGAAGGCTTTTAAAACCAGGTTAGATGGATGGCCCTAAGGAACGACTCGAGTTGCATATCCTCCTTTTTGAAGTTAATTACTGTCTTATTCTTCTGGCTCCATTGCTTATTTTCTCTCTTTTTTTTTTTTTTCCTGTATTTTCTTTTCTTTGATCCTTTTTCTCTCCTTTTTTGATTGTTGTAGTGTTCAGAAAAAGTTCTTGGCCAAAGGTGCTATCAAAGGAAACCAATTTATCAAACGTGCTGTTTTAAATGGCAGTAAAGCCCCAGATATTTTCTTGGTTACTTATTTTCATTAAATACTGAAAATCAAGACAGCTCAGTGAAGCCTTGTGCTGGTAATTAAAATATTTTTTTTTTATTTTTTTTTAATTAAAAAAAGCTCTAATTTTAAACTAGATGCAGGAAACCCCAGTTGCCCGTTGAACTGCTGTTAACCACCTCAACACCTGTAATGTAGAACTAGCTTTTGAAAACCTTGGACAATCCATTAATTAGGAGGAAAATAGTTTTCATGAGGTTTGTGTCAAAGCGTTTGCTTTTGTTGGAGTCTGACTGTGCAATTACTGGGCCACCTCTGTAATTATCCTTGAGCACCTCTTCAATCAGAAGACTGCCCTGGGCTGGACATTGTGACTCTCGAGACAGACTCAGATATGTTACTTAAAAGTGAACACCCCCCTGACAAATCATCACTTGTTGTTACTGCATTTTAGCTACTGCTCCCTCTCCCAGCAGCTGTTCCTGGTGTGGGACCAGTGTGCTGCACTCAGAAAGCTGGGAATGCCTGGAGTGGGGTGGTTTTTCCACATCCCACCCTTCGAGCAGCCACTCCCAAGTTGCACAGATGGGCCAAAACCAACGGTAGGAGGTTTAACAGGACCAAATGGTGGATCTTGCACTTTGGCTACAGCAAACCCGTGGCTGGGGACAGAGTGGTTGGACAGGGCCAGGCAGGAAGGGACCTGAGAGTTTGGATTGACAGGAAGCTGAACCTGAGCTGGGGGTGCCCTGGTGACCAAGAAGGCCAATGGATCCTGGCCTGGATCAGGAACAGTGTGGCAGCAGGACCAGGGCAGGGATTCTGCCCCTGGACTGGGCACTGATGAGGTCACACCTTGAGTGCTGTGTCCAGTTCTGGGCCCCTCAGTTCAGGAAGGACATTGAGGGGCTGGAGCAGGTCCAGAGAAGGGCAACAAGGCTGAGGAAGGGACTGGAGCACAATTCCTATGAGAAGAGGCTGAGGGAGCTGGGGCTGTTCAGCCTGGAGAAGAGGAGGCTCAGGGGAGACCTTCTCGCTCTCTACAACTCCCTGACAGGAGGGGGGAGCCAGGTGAGGGTTGGTCTCTTCTCCCAGGAACCAGCAGTAAGACAAGAGGGTACAGTCTAAAACTGCACCAGGGGACGTTTAGGTTGGACATTAGGAAGAGGCTCTTTCCAAAGAGAGCAATCAACCATTGGAATGGGCTGTCCAGGGACCTGGTGGAGTCACTGTCCCTCGAGGTGTTTAGGAAGAGACTGGACGTGGCATCAGTGCCATGGTCTGGGTGACAAAGTGGTGTTGGGTCAAAGGTTGGACTTGATGATCTCAGAGGTCTTTTCCAACCTCATTAATTCTGTGATCTTTAGATGAGAGCAATGCAAAAACACGAGGCTGTGTCTTGGACTGCAGCTGGCAAAGCAAAAGCAAAGCATTGGGATGGTGATCCTTGGAAACAGAGCTGCATTCCTCACCAGCACTGATGTCAGAAGTGTCTTAAGAGGGAATATAATCATTTGTGATCTTCAAGGATTTGGATCTAGTTCAGTATTGGGCATTTTTGGTTTTTATTAAGTAGATTTAATAACGTGATCTCAGGACTTTAATTACAGTCATGCAAGGACAATGCTGAGAGTATTCAGGACAGTGGAAATGAATTATCATTTAAAAAAACCCCAAACAACAAAACCCCAATCAAAACAACCAAAAACCCTCCAAGAAAACCATAACCAATATCACACCTGTTTTAACTGTTAAGATAGGGAAGTGTTTATAATTCATTATGTGCTGTGGTTTTGCTCAAGAGCCAGAGGGATGTCAAGGGCTACGTACAGATATTTCAGTGAAGCTTTGAGTTTCATTTACAAGGTAGGAGTGGGTTATACAGTTTAATTCCTAGGAAATCCTTTTATGTAGGGTTTATTTTATGTTTACTGCTTATTTGTAAACTTAAAGCCTAAAGTGAAATCTGTTTCTTGTTTTCCTGTGGAGCTGGAGGCTTTGACCACGTATTGAGTTGTGTTGAACTTGATGCTTAATCTTCCTGCATCTGCTTGTTTTCTTTTATGGATCTCTTGTTGCCAAACAAGGAATTTAGGAATATGTCAATGAGGTAAATTATGTGGTAGTTTGCATTTGGTAATTCACCTTTGGATTTGAAAAAATACAAAATTTGTAGGAAATCTGCTTCTGCGCCACATAGATACAGTTTTTAGTGGGTCTGGTAGCTTATGCTGCCACATCTCACATCAAGCAATGACTGAATATTAAAAAGGGTTTTCACTGCTTGTTTGTTTTATATCCATAATAAATGTTTCTTTTTAATGGGATCGAAACATTTTTAAGACAATGTATAAATCACAGTTAACACCTTCCCTAAATATAAAGCTGAAAATGTTCTTTTTTTCAGTTGTGGAAGAGGTTAAATTTCTTCATTTCACTGGCATGCACCTATAAAGTGTACTTACTTTATACCCCTCCCTTTTATATTTTCCATTCAGCACATAAGGTGTCTCAAGCTACAGATGTGAATGTTAATGTGCAGGGTTTTTTTCTTGTTCTGAAAATGTTTTCACCATTCATTTATAGATTACTGGGAGTCTAAATCAGATCTTTCAATTTGGATCAAGTTGAATTTCTTTCTTTTTTTAAAGAATCTGGGGGATGTCAGGGGGGCTTTGAAGATTGTTTCATGAAAATTGCACAGAAAGGAAAATCCTTTGCTTCTAAAGTCAGTGTGAAGAATTAGCGAGCGCTTATGGGAAATGACTGAATATGAATAGTTTTATAATATATTTCAAATGATAACTTAGGGTCATATTGAGCTGAGGAGTTAGAATTCACGTCAGAAAACTTTCAACATGTGTTAGTTAAATACAGCAATTCCATCTTGTTTAAATATAATAGACACACTCTGCTGAGTCACTCCTGATTGCTTTATGCAGAACATGCTCTGCCTGTGCCTAAAGAGGGTTATTAAAGAGACTGCTGAGTCCAGAGAGCTTTAACAAAGAGATCTCAGAGTAAACACTGACATTTGTTACTGCCTCTCTTCAGCACTGCCGAAGGTCCCTGGGAACTTGGGAAATTGAGCTGTCAGATCTATGAAGATAAAATGAAACTTTGTTCTACGGCTTCAGTCCCTTAGGAAAGTTTTTCAGGTCATTTAGCATTAGTATTGCGAGGAGAGCTTATTATTATTTTCCTAAAAATTATTCCCTTTTGTTGATAAATGTAGAGTGACAACCTGGCACCGCTGTGAGCCCCTTTCTGTTTGGTTAAGGCAGTGCCCTAAAGACTGACAACTCGTTTTGCAGGCAGCTGGGCTGGTCCTCAGCAGGATAGGATGACTGATGGGTGTCAGATGTAACCACTGCACCAATTGACTTGTAAATTCTAGTTAAGCAGATTCATAGGATGACTTGGCAAGTAAGCACGAAATACTCCAGGAGGAAGATTCGCTTCTTGCTATATCCAAGCACAAGCAGAGTTGCTGTTTAGAAAAGAGAAGGATCAAGGAGAACAATGAAGTGATAGGGAAGCCCCTGTTTGACCCTTTGGAGCTGTTCAACTGGGTCTTGTCTGAGATTTTGGCACTCTGATTTGAGAGGAGGAAAACCTCAGTGTTTACAGATGCTGTCTTAACACTTTCTTTGCTGCTGCTCTCATGAGGTTTTGTATAATGCATATGTTGCATTGCCAAGCAATTTCAGAGATATACTGTTAAAATACAGCTTTTCATCCTGAAAATATTAGTTGTAACCAGAAAAAAGCCTTAAAGTATTCTTAATTTTCATAGTGATTTTCAGTTCCATGATTAAGGGCCCAGAAAAGGCTCTAGGAACTTAAAAGTAGGGGTAGAACAGCTCTGACCAGTGTTTGGCTCTTAGTATTCCATACCACGTGAATGTGGGAGAACAGGGAGCAGCCAGCACTGCTGTGCCAGTATTTCAGTGTTAGCCCTGTTCTGCTGGGGGCTCAGTTCAGCAGGCTTTACCTGTTCCTCATTCCCCCTCCCTCATCCATGCAGGCAGAGTGGTGAGGGTTGCTGCCTGATTCCCCAGCTTAGCCTTCCCTCCAGGAAGAGCACAGCCAGGAAGATAGAGCTGGTCTCTGTGCAGCCCCAGGTGATTAAACAGTGAGCTGCGCTGGGAAAAAAATGTAACATAGGCTTAGCATTAAAATCATGTTTGCACCTTCAGGCACTTGCACTGTGAACAGTAGCTATAGGAATTTCAGTGCTTATCAGTACTTTGGCTGAATAGAAAGGGGTATTATGGCTTCTGGTATCAAGTCCCACAATCTGCATACATTTCCTTTAAGACAATAATCTCTTTTCCAGTGCTTCCTATGCTCTGGTGCCTGAGGAGTGAGAGAGTAAAGGCCAAAAGATTAAACGTGCCAAAATCCACCATTTCTCTGGGCTCTCAGCAAGAAAAAGCCAAACTTTATTACAGAGATGTTATTTACAAACTGCCTGTTGTTAACGGAAACTTCACTATGTGCAAAGAAAGTAGTTTTCTTCGGGACAGGAATTTTTGTCTCTGTGTACATTTTAAGCAGTATCCTTTCGTCACAGGCACAGTCAGTGCTCCTGCCAAACAGGGAGCTCTAACACTGCTATGATTTTTTTTTTTAACTAGTAATTTGATTTATAATCTAGCAACTCTAATTTAAGGATCAGTAAGCCTCAGCTAACGGAGCAGGTCACACACAGAGTAACTTCCCATGTAAATTCAACGTTAGTGAGTAACCAGGGAGCCAGTTCTGTGTTTGAAGCACATCAAAACCCTGGGAGTCAGTGCTGGCTGCTGAAATGTAGCTCCCCTTGGGTGGGGGGACACTTGGACAAGCAACACAAGGTATAAAACACTGCTCATCTGGAACTGAGGCTCTGTTTGGATTTTAACTATTGCCTGGATCTTCAGAAGCAGAGGGATCTGCAGCAACTGGAAGCTGCAGTGCTGTCCTGCCCAATGCTGGATTTCAACCCTAAACAGAAAGGGGACAGTGCCTAACCCATGTTTATTTGATACATATATTCTGCATTTACCCATCCTGACAGCAGTGTTAGAGCAGACTCTGCAGCTCGACCTGTGCTCTGTCAGAACATCTGCATGAACACTTGGACAAGAATCAATTAATCAAATTGTAATAAACTGGTATGGGCAATAATTGGGTTATAGAAAGCTGACACAGGGGCAGAGAGGGTAGAACTGAGTCTTGACACAATTCACTTCTGGCAGAGGAGAGAAAGGAGCTGAAGTGATAGAACTTTGAGACAGAAACCATGTCAGATTATAGCTGAATATTGGTGCAGAGTCCATCACCAAAAGGAAATTGGTGATAATTCTCACCACATAGTTCTCAATAAAGACTTAGAAAATTGCTAAGTTATTTTTATAAAACAAAAAGAACTATTTTAAATGTTTCTTTTACCCTGTAAGCTTCCTCAGAAATTGTTTAATCCTCCTGAAAGCTTATTTTTAGGTAAGCTCTGTCTCTTCTGGAAGTATTATAGATGATCTTTCCTTGAATTTGATGTCCATTTCAGAAGTGAATTCTCGCCTGTCACATACAATTTTGTGTTGGCTTACAGCCATCTAGAGCTCTGGCTGCACATCTTCATGCCTTGAAAGCTGAAGCAGCCACAAATGGTTTTGGTTCCCAACTCTGTTCAGGGAGCAGCAAGAGATGAAAGTTTCATCGTGAATAAACGAAAGCACTTTGGGGACTTTAAGCAGGAAGTTTTAGCTCGGGGAGAAGTTTGATTTCAGTGGCTTATTTTGGACATGATTCAGCACCATGACTTAAAGGGGTGAAGGGGCCTGTGTTTGGAAGCCTCGTTCATATTGACAGGGCTGGGTTTTGGGCTGGCTTGGGCTGCCACACGGGCAAGAGGGGGTCTCTTTGGTCTAAGCTGTTTCTGTGTTTTCCCCTCTTTCTGAGGACTGCAGCTGCTTTTCTGTGTGACCCCAAGGAAAGGCTTGTACCGTAATTTCTCTGATCTGGAGGGTTGTTTGCATGCATTTGCATTTCTCAGCTTTATCCTTTGCTTAGAGGTTGTTGTGGATACTGAACTCTCTCTAGTAAAACAGTGATCATTAGAAAGAGCAGCTCAAGGAAGTATTTTACCTTCAGAAAGCCCAAGTACTGGTTTTCCTCCCTTATTTTAAATGGACACATTCAGTTTGTAAAGGACAGCCTAAAATCCATAAGTAGAAACTTATCCATTCCTTTGTGCCCTGGTTTGTGCCACGCTCAGGAACCCCTGAAGTCAAGGTCTGGGCTGGAGAAAAGATTGTGGATCTCATATTTCTCTGGCCACAAGGAAGTCCAGTCTCTGTTCTGTGGGCATGTGCCCTTTGATTTCCCACATGGATACAGGTACCTGCTCTGCTGCGCCCTTGGTTTGAGGGATTCATCCTCCACAGTGGCAATAAGCACTAGAGACTCCTAACAAATAGGAAATGTCATCCTCAGAAAAAATGTTTAATGTGTATGTCATGGCACTGCTGCTTGTCAGGGACTGGTGCCTGGGAAAGGAGCACATTTGAATAAGAGATGATTGATTCGGTTCTGAACTGTTGCACTGATAAAAATCTGGAATGGCACACGAGTTAGGCAGAATTACAATGCTTCTGAACTTGGGTTGTGTCTGTCTAAGCCACCCCACTGCCTTTTGCCCCCTCGAGCTTGAGTTCGTGGAAGGATTCTCCATTTTTCTGGAGTTTTGATTTAGGCCCATCGTGTTTTTGTTGACCTGAATTTGTTCTTCCCTGGAAGTTGCAAGTTTGCTGGTACATTTCGATGTTGAAATATTGAAATGATGCACTTATGAATTAATACATTTCAATGCACACTTTAAATGTCAGTTAAATAGCTTAGAAATGGTGGGCTTTTTAAAGCAAGTCATTAGCAAGAGAAAGTTTTTATACGAAAATTCAAAGTTTTCGTACATTTGAGATCTTGAAATAGTGACAAAGTTCAAAGTGTCTCTATGGAGCGTGGATTTAGATACATCTGATTGCTCTGGACCATCCACGGTTTCCCTTCCCTTTCATCTTTGAGGAGAAATTGTTGGGAAGAAGATAATGTCCAGCACGGAGGGGTATGCAGGGATGTTCTCATTCACTTTCAAATGCAGTCACGTCTTTTCACTCTGAGTTCCAGCATCTCCAGAGACACTGAACATTCAGGTAGAACTCATTTGACTGCTGGTATTCCAGTTTCCATAACATGTCATGGAAACAGGCTTAACCCCACAGCAGAAGGGAGGGAGTGGGTTGTGGGCAAGTGATACAAAGATTTTTCCTTAATTTCTGATCTTGGTGCATCCAGTTCTCTGCACGTTGCAGCACTTCCACAGAGCTTCTGCCTTCCTTTTCCATGGTTCCTATATTTTACTGCTGTTTCTCTTAAACTGTCACGTGCTGTAGCACGTTAGAAATAGCTACATAATTTCACAGCTTGTACCCCTTCATAAACTTACTGTCCAAAGTATTATTTCTTGCGAGAAGTGTAGATTTATTTTTCTTAAATATACAAATTTTAAATTGCCCTCAGGACTCAAGCCATTTATTCTTAAATTGAATCTTATTTATTGTAATCCAGTTCCAACTGATAGAGCATTCCTCATTTTATTGTGACAGAAATAAACACGGAGCTGTAAGTGCTATCTTGGCAGAGAGTTATATGAGCTTGTAATAACTGCATGCAACTGAATTTTCATTTTACTTTTATTTATTGGAGAGCTATCCTAGGATTTTGAATTGATTCCTCACTTTTGTTTGCATTTATATGTATTCTCCAATAAAAGGAAGAACTCTCCTGTTATTTCAGGCCTCATCAACTTTCCTGAAAAATAACGTGAATAACAGTAGTACAAGGAAAATTGAAATACTTAACTGTAGTTTTCTATCCATGCTACAAGAAATCTCTGCTAAAACAGCAAGTGCTCAGAGCAAAGGTGGATTAGAATTGCATCTGTCCATTGAAAAAGCATTCAGAGAACAGCTATTATAATGTATTAACAAATAAGAGGTGCTACATGCATTACAAGTTGTTCTGAATAAAGCAAACCTGGGGTTAAAAAGGAGGAACTTCCCACGACATGAGGGAAAGTCACTTGTCAGATATCACACCACGGGGTGTAATATAGTAATATTTAGAATATATATCTTTATCAGTCCTTATCCTTTAAAAGTCATGGATGTAGAATGCATCCATGACTACCAGCAGGAAGGAAAAATGAGAATACTTTGGAAGGCTGGATGGTGCTGTGTGGTATCCACCTGGGAGCTGGGAAGCAGTGAGCTGTGTTTCCTAATGCCCTGGTTCAGCCTGTAAAAACTGCTAATTTTCAGCGAAATACGTATTTTCTGAGTCAAGACTGCCGTGTCAGAGTAGCAGCAGTCCCTACAGAGGGACCTTTATATGCATGTAATAAAGTACATTCTGGTCTTTTTTCTAAAATACTCCATGTGGGTGCTTGTTTATTTTACAATAAGAGATACCAACCCAAAATAAGAGAACTTCAGATTCATATAACTGTTTCCAGTCATGTGATAATAATGCTTATGCTGACTATTTTTTGAAGTCTCAGTTCTAGAAAACTTACATGTAACTCGTTTAAGCATTTTGGGGTAGGAGAATGCAAAGTCTGCAGTGTATTTTTATAGCATGACATTACTGCTGTGCCATTAGCACTTCTTGGTGCAGGGATCTGTGCATTGCTCCATTCTAACTGATGCCATAGAATCACTCCAAAAGTGTCTTCTAAGGAAGACACCCTTCTAAGGAAGGGTGTTTCCTGCTTCTGTGGTAAGACAGGTAACAAATTTAAAATATAATCACTGATTGAAAACTCTGTAGTATAAGAAATCTTTCCATGCCTGGTGGAAAAATAATGAGGATCCATTCCTGGGTCTGATCTTCTGTCTTTAATTCAGTTATTGAAAATGTTGGCTAGTTCATGAATTGAGCATTTTGATGGGATGTTTCTGTGCTGGAGAGCCATGGGAGAATGTTTCTGTGAGATTTCCAGCACAAAACTGCTTCAGTTGGTGAAAACCAGGAGTCATAGGAGACATTATATGAGACTGTTTTTGAGTAGAATTACAGCCCAGCTGGATTTCTCTGAGCTACCAACAAAGGCAGAAACTTTTTTATTTCTTATCTGAATTCAGCTGAAATGTCATTGAGGATACATTCCTTTTGTCTTTAATTCAGTTAATAAAAATAATGGATAGTTCATGAATTGAGCATTTCCTGATGGGATGTTTCTGTGCTGGAGAGCCATGGGAGAATGCTTATGTGAGATTTCCAGCACAAAACTCTTTGCTTCAGTTGGTGAAAACCAGGAGTCATAGGAATCATTATATGAGACTGGTTTGAGTAGAATTACAGCTCAGCTGGATTTCTCTGAGCTACCAACAAAGGCAGAAACTTTTTATTTCTTATCAGAACTCAGCTGAAATGTTGTATGGGAGCTGTACCAATCAGGACTGCCTGTACCCAGGGCAGGACTCATTTTCTGAGATATGGGGGATGTTTACTGCTATTACAGAGCAAGGGTGAACTCTTCAAACTGTGAGACCTGGGTGATGATTATTATTGCTCTGTAGATTCTGTTCCTGATTGTCTTCTAATACTCCCAGAAAAATGTTCCTGAGAGACTTGTAGGTTACTGAAAGCTTCTGCCTCAGTAAACCTGAAGCAATTCTGCTCAGGACATGATAGGCAGTGTCAGACAGGCTCATCTTCACCCTTTTCTTTGTGATTACATTTTGAAAGTATTAATTTAACTCTCGACTTGTTTTGTCTTTTCTTTCAACTTGGTTTCACAGCAGATCCTGCAATAATTTACCCACTTCATGGACTATTTGAGGATTAGGAAATACTTAATCTGCTTCAGTAGAGCAGACAAGGGAATATTCTAGGTTTCTTCTTGCACTGCTGTGCAATCTCATGCTATTAGACACATTCAGCTGCAAAATGAGGTTTTGTATAATTTTCCATGATAGAGCATTAACATGCTTATTAATTCTAGTAAATCTCACCTTGTTTCTTGACTCGCTGAATCAGTGTATTGGCAGCTCTGACACACAACCATTATCCTTGGCTTGTGACAGTCAGATTTCACAGAGAAATTTACATTAAATGTGGCTCAGGACCATGGATTTCAACAAAGAAAAGTTTTCTTATATCCAACAAATGGCAGGTTGTTCTGTGAACTTGTATTTTCAAATTTTATTTCTAAGTAACCTTTGATTGATTCAGAGTGCTCTCAGTTGGGAAAGAGAAGCATTCCTTTTCACCAGTATAATATCATAGGGGAATTATTATATTCTATAAATATATGCAAATCTTAGGGTTGATTAAGTCATATTTTGATTATGTAGGTGAAATTTGTTTTCACAGGTAAATATACCACTGAATACATAATAAGACTACATATAAAAAATTGATCCACATTCCATTTCAAAAGCCTTCCAGATGTTGTTTTATTTTCATCATAAAAATCTTACAAGAATATGGAATCCCCTTTCCAGAACATCTGGATATTTGCTTCATTCAGGAACTTCTGCTGCTTGAGCATTGACTGTCTAGATTTTCTTCTGCTTGGAGGACCCAGAGGAAGAAAGAAAACCAAAAATCTCTTTCATCTATTTTTATTTGGCAAGTTTGGCATGTTCCTCAACTTCCAACTGCTGGGTGCTACGGAGACTTGGAATATCTTGGCTGTTATGAAAGGATCCTCTCCCTGAGCTTCAGTTTTGTACCAGAAAACTCTACCTGGCAGCTCAAAAAATTACTCTGTCAGGGCCTTTGTATTTAGAGAGGCACCAGCACTGCTGAGAATTGGACTTGGAGAAGGAAAAAACTATTGACCTTATGGGAAAGAACTGCTACAGAGGGGAGAAACACATAGATTAGTCCACCAGGGCTGTGGCTTTGGAGCTTTTTTATTAGAGCCCAGACAGGTTACAGAGTTCAAGGTAAACTTTCCAGGAAAAGGGCTGTGGAATCATCAAATGCAGTGTTGTGCTACAGAAAAAAAACCATTAAGTACACCTAAAAGAAAAGTGGGATGGTTTTTGACCAAAAGAGAAATGCATTTCCACTTAAAAATTTTCCTTCTGTGAAAGCAGGAGAGAATTTTTCGAGTTTTCTTGGTTTGAGGGGGGGAAAAACCACCATCACCCTATTTCCTTTCCATTCTTTGTCATTCCACTCTGCTTTCCACTCGAGGAAGAAAAGATTTCTTCCTGTTAATACTGTTTTTTGCCTTTTTCCCCGTCTGTGAAATTCTTGCTTGAGGTTTCTCACCCTTTATGGACCTAAATCCTTCCAGCACAGAGCTGAGAATCCCTTGATGTCCCCAGGACCTGAGGAGATACAAGCTCCTTGTGCAGTCAGACCAGGGTCCCTCAGCTTTCTTTTCTGTCACAAAGAAAATGCTTATGTTGAAAATGTGTGATGAGGAGGGACCTGTTTTGAAGGTGTTTTTTCAGCCCCAATTTTGTCCCCTGCAAATGGGCTGGACTGGACCATCCACCACCCTGATTTATGTGAGACAGCACGTCCTGATGCCTTCATAGACAGCAACTTAGTGTTTCAGAGGAGTCTGCATGTTACAAAAAGGGCAGCAGGTGTTATTTAGACTCAATTGACCTTGAAATTGATTTCTTTATTTTATGACTTACTGAGGGGAGATTAATACTTTTTTTTTTTTTTTCCTGCAGCCTGAAACAATTTACATGGTAATAGAAGGCATAGTCAGTCAAATAAATTGCTGGAAGTAGTGGTGTTCCAAGAAAGAAAATATGGATCTTTCTTGCATTGATTCTTTTTGTCCCCAGGGAGTTGCTCAGACTTTTAACGCTGGGGAGAGTCTGCCAAAATTTATTTTTCCCATTAAAGGCAGAAGAATGGATAGTAATGTCTGTTCGCTGACATTTACTCCAAACTTTCAGTTCGAGGGGTGGGGAGAAGGTTGGGCCCCATATAAAATTTAGGGAGTGTTTTAATGGTAGTTCATGATTTCTCTAAGGGCAGATGGCTAGGAAAGAAAATCATAAGAAAGTTCTGGAAAGCCTGGCGTGGACACAGCAGAGCTGCCCTTTGTAACAGAACAGACCCTGATAATAAAATAGCCTGTAAATGGTTGTTGTAATTCCACCTTCAGGTACCAAGCAGAAATTATCTCAAAATACAAATGTTAATGGAAACAAGAGACCTAAAAGAAATTACCTGGAGGAGGCACTGATAGGAACATGAAGTATAGCTCTCTAGGAGGGAGAAAGTTTCCCTTTATTGTGCTGCTGCAAGTGCTGCAGTGCTGAATCCACGTAATTTCCATTTTCCTGTAGCTTCCAAGACAAGTGCATAGTTAAATGATTTGTCAGTGCCATAATACTTAGCATAACCTGAACATGTATGAGGTATTATGACACATTACCTGAAAATGAGTGTGAATGTAACTCTACAAGCCAGTTTTTTGTTTGCTGTAAATACAGAAATGGTGTAGAGGAAAGTGTCTTATATGTGAAAAACATTTTTATGGGAATTAATCTCTCTTGTCTATCAGAAAGCTGCCTCTGAATGCTGTTACTGCAGCTGTGGAGAGTGAGGGATTATTTCAGTCTATGGGACAGGAGGAGGAGAGGGTTGTTTGGTGGGTACCAGTCCAAGCATCTGGAACTACTGGGGAAGGCACTCAGGCTCTTGCTGACAGGCTTAGATTAGCCAGAACTATTGCTGGAACTCCCTGTCCCCCTAAAAATAACCTTGACCTGAGGAGTTTTTCTTAATTTGTATTTATTTGCTGGCTCAATGTCCCTGGATTACCCCGTGTGGCAAATGAATTATTAATATGGAGCATCACAAGCTTCCCAAGGAGTGTCCCACATGCAACACTGGTCCAAAGCTGTTTAATTATTTGTTACTAGTTCAGTGCAATGCTTAGAAATAAGCTGGGGTGGGGGGCAGAAAAGGAGTATATTTGCAAAATACCTGCTTAAAATGGCATATTTATTTAGAACTCGGAACGTTGCCTTCTGGAAAAAGAGCTGTGTAAAATAAACGTGCTGTGCCTGTGTGAGTGCCAGCCTGCCTCCCCTGGGCAGCTTCCCAAGAGGACCAGCCCTGCAGAAAGGGTTTGGAGTCCCCCAGTGCCCTCTGGGAGCACGGGGGAGCTGCGGTCCCAGGTCAGCACGGGAGCTCTGGAACAGGAGCAGCCTAATGAGGGGAGAGGGAATGGGAATGGGAACGGAATACAAATGATTGAAGGTGAATTCTGCTGCCTCCCTGTGCGCTTTGGGTTTGTAGGATGTGCCCAGCAAAGCAGGAGTGGGGAAATGAGTGTGGGGTGGCTGAGCAATTACACAGAGCAGCTCAGGAGGAGGAGCAGAAGGAAGGAGAAATCAGTAAACCTGAAGAAAACCTGAGCACTTCCTACCTTTTCAGGTTCTCAGGGGCACAGCAGTGGGTGAGGATGTGGAGGCACTACCAAACTATACAGGGGCCAGGAAGCAGAAGGTTTGCTGGGTGGTTTTATTCCATGTCACTCTCAGTTTGAAGCTTCTCAAAGTGGGCAACAGTGACTGCTTTCCTTTATGGGAAACATAGAGTTGGACTGCAGGGATTTGTCTGTGGGGTGATTTTGATGGTAGTTTGGCATCTATGTAGATCTTGTAAAGTCCATTTCTTGGCATTTTCTGAGAAGCAGTTAAAGTTTACAATGGCTGAGCTGAAGGGAGAGTGGGTGATAGTCCTATTTATACACTTCAGGGACAATTGGATGCTCAGAGTGAAGTATTGGAGAATTGCTATCAACTGCCTGAAATATGATCTGTCTACTGGATCACAGCACATCTCCTATAAATAAAGGATCTAGAAGCTTAGGATCTGGAGGCACACTTGATGTTAACAATTAAAAGAGGTTCCCAGCAGTTACTCTCTGCTGTCATGGTCAGACATGCCTCAACTTCAGCTTAGCAGACTTTCATTCCCAAACATTAATAGCTTGGCTTTGACATGTAAATCTGATCTTATTGACAGGAAAGGCAAGACAAGAGGAGGTCAGCCCTGGGAGACCTTTTCAAAATATAAATATGAATATAGTGGCTGTATCCATTAGGGAAGAGACAAAAATTTAACATGCCAACTGCTTTCTAGCACATCCTTTTAAAAACAGAACTGTTTTAATTACTGACTGAATCTTCCACTTGTATTTATTGTGCCTGTATTTAGATACTGTGGTACTCTAAAACCTGTTTAAAACCCTTCCAAGCCTTTGTCTCTGTGTTGCAATAACAGCAGTGCAGCAGCTTATTCTCACACTGCCTGTACTGCAGTAATATTCCTGTTTTTTTCCTGCATTCTGGTCTCTTCAGCTGTAACTGCAAAGCCAAGCCCAGCCCCAAACTGCTTTGTGTCCTCATTTGTGAAATGCCAGTCTGGATGTAGGAGAAGCTTCCTGAGGGGTAGAAAACTAGGGATTTTATATTGCTTTAGGTCCTTCTAATGCAATAGAAAGTAGTTTTTTGGAAGATGGCAAGGGAATTTTGAGTGGCTGAGAAACTTCATCCAAATTTCACGTTGGGGTTGTGCATGCCTAGTTCAGGAAGTTCTGGAGCACTCAGCTGAGTTTCTGAGAGCCAGTAGCTGTATCATCATCCTGTCCTTCCCACTCCACTGCCTTCTAAAATAGGGATAAGAATACTGACTTTCTTGGGGATCATTACAGTAAGTCCAAAAAAATGTGTAATTCGGTAAAAAAGGTCTAAGGCATAAGACGAAAATCTCCATAATCAAATGTTTTACTAATGGCTCCTCTGAGTGTAATTGTAGTGGTGCTCAGTGTTGGTCTTCACTCCTGATATGTGAAGTGCCAACTATTTTGTTTAATCTGATTATTTTTTCCCCCCTCTTCTCATTTCAGGACTATAAATCTGATGTTATGACTCTGGTTTCCAGTGCCAAGAACAGTCCTCAAGGTCCAGTAAGTAAAGTGTTTTGCTGAATAGATTAGATTCAGCATTGCTGAATAATTAGATTTTTGTAACTGAGTTTAGATCTTCTTTTAAACTGTTTTGTTCATCAATCACTGGAACTGTTACCTGGGACACCCTGCTGCTTTTGAAGTGACTGCACTTGAATTGGCTTAAATGCTCTTCAATACATGAATGTATAGGATAGGGAATATCTGTCTTACCAAAGAGAAGAAAACTGATTAGATTTGTTGCAATTAAGTTCATTGATAGCCCAGTGGCTCTCTCTTGGGTGCTGAGAACTGTATCATCTCAACACACTGTGCAAAGGAGGAGTAAAATCTGAGGGAATGGGAGGGTGGGGTACAACTAGAATTCCATATGGCAGTGATTTCCTCAGAGGAGGGTGGTTACAAAACCAGAGAACAGAATTTGGGTCAGTTCTGTGCCGTTGCAAGAGCAAAGTGTTCCCAAGAGCAATGCCAGTGTTGGCTTGAAAACTGAGCAGGGCTGGACCGAGAGGGAACCACCTTAACCTGGCTTAAAAGATGGGAATAACCTGTCTCCCTACTGCACACTTCATTTTCCACAGAATATTGTACCTTGGCAGGAAATGTGCACCACAAAACAAGTTTATGCTGAGGTGTTGTAGGCCTGACTTACAGAGGTGCTGGTGATACTCAGCTCCATCTGATGTCACTAAGAGTTAATAATTCATTGCACTCAAGTCCCTTCAGTCTTCTTTTTCTCTCTCTGAAACAGTAATATTTTGCTGTAGGGTCTCCAAGTGCCTCTCATTGGACAGTGCCAGGAATTGATATTATATCATTCTGTACACATTCGGGTTTTTTTCCTCTCTTGTGATTATCTAAGATGTATCTCCTCAGACTTGAGGTCATAGGAATGTGGATTTATGTCAGACTAAGGAAATACACGGTATTCCAAGTGTTTGGCAACCCTTTTTTTCCTGTTTACAGGCATGATTAATGCAGTTTTAAACATGAACATCAAACATTAACAGCTCCTTGAAAGGAGGAGGTGGTTGGACTCTCTCCAAATTAACACTGCCTTTCACTTAGACATCACTGACTTCTGAAGCTGCTTAGTCACACTGACAGAAATACAAAAATACCTTGAAAGGTGAAAGAGCATACAGAATATTTTTAATTTATCTGCTGATTGACAGAATCCTTATATTGAGTTTTGGAAGAGTATCTTTCAATACTTCTTTCTGCAGTGACTCTGATATCTCCTACAGGAACATCTTGCTACACAAAGTCACAGCCTTTCTGCTCGTTTGTCAGAAGTGAACTTGGAAAATAATGTTCCGAGAGGTGGAGGTTTATTTTTAGAAACTTGGTTTTTTGTGCTTCATATATTTGCATTGAAATTAGGTCCGTGTCGGTTAAAAATGAATGTTTTGATGAATGATGTAGTGTTTTTCTGGCTGAATGTGTTTTCTAAAACAGAAAATGGTCTGCTGCAAGCACAGGACAAGGTTTGATGAAGACCTGTCATTTTATATTGAAAAGCTCCCTGTTCCCTTGGAAAAAGAGGGGTTGAGGTGGGAGCTTTACAGAATTTGGTGGTCAGACTTACCCTGGAAGCTGTAATTTTTAAATTTGTTTTATTATTCAATCCTTTAGTTGCTGTTGTCTGTAAGAAAGTGTCCTCAGACTTCAAAGCAGTGACTTAACAAGCAGCATTTCAGTTGTCTTCCTTGAGCCTCAGTAACTTAGACTTTTAATTATTGTATATTTTTGAGCAATGGGAAGAGTTATAAAGGCACAGCTCGCAGTGCATTTTGATGTACTGAAAGAGGTTGTGATGGGAAGAGAAAAGGGTTTCCTGTTTTCAGTGATATTTCTTATGCCACACAACCATGGCATAAAAATAATGAGTTAAGAGTTGAGCCTATTTCTCTTGAAATTACACTGTCTCTGTTGTTGCTTGGAAAATAGTTTGTTGTGATGGATGAGAAGGAATACATAGATTTTTCAAACGTGTTGCCAGATCATTGCTTATAGAACAATCTGGTAATAAAAGGAGAGTTGACAGATGAGAATTCAAATGGATCTGAGAATGAATTATTGAATAATGCCCCAGTTCCAGAGCCTGAAAGGCTTATTTTCAGGTATTTTTTTTTTAAATAATTGTTGACTGCTTTTCCTGTTCTTAGTGACAGATCCTATATGAAAGTCTAATGCAGCTGCATCTCAGGCTGAATTCACTCCTGGGTTACATCACTGAGATTGTGTTGAAAGGGCTGGAGTTGCCATGATATAAAACTACAGCAGTGACTCAGATCTATCAAACTGCATGTTTCTGGAGAGCTAAAGCTGCCTAATAGATTGTTTGTTAAATAATTCAGGATGTTTTCATTAAGCTGAGTGATTGAGCCCTTTAAAACCTTTTGTTCTCAAAGCTCATCAGACAACTGGTTATACCTGCAGAGCTAAGGAAATCCAACTGAAAAAATTACAGTTGGAAGCTTTAGGAAGTTGTAAAATTACTGTCAGTCAGAATCTGAATTTGGGCTGGATCCTGCCATTTCTGTCCCTTTTCCTCATGGCTTCCTCTAAGTGCTGTTCTCTTCTCTCTGCAGTTTCCTGCTCTTCTCTTTGACTTCCTTAAAATCTCATTCCTGCTTATTCAAGGTTTATGTTTCCTAAACCGCCTTTGATTTTCCCCCAGTCTCCATTTCTGAAACTCTTGTCTATATATTGATATTTGATAACAAATATCATGTGCTGTTTTTAATCAAGAGATGCTGAGAAAAGGTAGTGGGAGTAAAATAGGACTCTTCAGGGTAATTCAGTAGGGACAATAATGATTTTTGCTGTGAAATAAAATCACTGCAAGAATTGCTGCCTGTGATCTGAATAGAAATGTGCTGGTACCTGAAATTACCTCATCTCTGCTGCTGCTTTGGGAGGGATATCTGTTAGCTGAGGAGAATGGCTTGAAAAAAAAGTGGATTTCTTTAAATTTCAGATTTCTATTGAATGGAATGTATCTGAGCACCAGCATTCTTAAAAAAAACCATTAAATGGACCTGTCACTACCAGGGAGACAATAATAGAATTGAAAGAAGAAGTAACTCTTCCCTGAGCATCATCACAGAGCATTTGGATAATGTGTTGGGTGGGAGGGGAGAGTCTCCTGTTCAGGGGAGAAGGGAGAGTGCATCATGCAGGCATCTCAGATGGCACTTGGGAGCTGATCTGACTTGTGGGAGTAAAACCAAAATAAATCTGGGGGAAATCTTGCTAAATTTGTTTTTATTTCTCACACTAAACTATAGAACTAATGCAAAATATAGGAGATTTTTTGCAGTTCTATCACAAGGATCAAAGAGTTGTTTACAGTGGATGGGATTCAGCATGAGGGCAAAACTTTCCCGGAGATACCTAATGGGGGAAGATTTTGTCAGGTTTTAAATCACATTACTCAGCTGAGTATCCAGACAAACAAAATGATTTGCTGTGTTGATCCGGAGCAGATGGGAGAAGTCAGAAGCACTTAGAGAACCTTTTGTTCCTTACATCTCCATTTTTTACAGTGCTTTTGCTCACTATTAATGCACATGGCTGGTTTTATCCCATCAGACTAGAGATTGTAATCCATATTAGCTGGATATAATAATACTTCTGAAAATACTCCAACATAATTTAGGTGATGAGACAGACATCTAAACATTACTAAATGATACAACTATTACAGGCTGTATAGAGAAAACACTCCAATCATAAATGCTACTTAAATATAAATGAAATTAAGGCAAACCACTTATTCTTGCATTCAAATTCCTGTAATATATCAGCACCCTTTTCCTCTTCCATCAGGTTATCACTTGTCTGTTGTTACTAAATCAGGTGCATAACTTGCTGAGTGTTGGTTATCAGGGTTAACTTTGCCTGCAGTGGTAATGGTGTGGTGTGTACAGTGTTGGAACTGATTTATTACTCCTAGATTAGCAGACTTCTAGGATAAGTTGACAGAGGTTGATATTTTGAGGTTTCATTGGTTAAAATCAGGTTTGGTGCCATCTTGTCTGGCAGTAGAAATGATGCCCAGCAGTTCCCTGTTCCAGCAGCCTGCCTGCCTTTCACTACCTGAGGTCCTTCTGCTTCTGTGCTTTAGCAAAGGAGGTGAAAGTCAGAGAAAATAAAATAAGAATAAACAATTTTCAACCTGCTAACAAGCAGGTGAATCCAGAAACCTGCTGAAATGCCAGGTAATTTTGATAAAGGATCCTTGAACCTTCTTGAGTATTCGCAGTTTTGGTGTGGAAAGGAAAGCTGGGGTTGGGCAGCAGCTCAACTTGGAGAGGAAATATGTGTTCAAAGGAAAGGATGTGCATGATTAAAGCCAGTGGAAGTTTTTTCTTTTTGTTGCTGCTCCCAAAGGATCAGCCACACTGAGAGGGGAAGGTTCTCAATTAGGTTTCATCCCACATCTCTTCTACTTGAAAGATTTAGGGAGCCACTCCACGGGTTACATGAATGGGGTTCTCTTAAAAGGAACTGCAGAACAAGCAAAGGAGAAAAGCAAAAGCCTTTGTTGCTGTCAGTAATCAAATTTTGGTCATCCTAAATATTGGAATTTAGCAGACTTTCAGGGAGGAGCTTGTGAGCACCCTCACAATCTAATAATAAATGAATAGAGATGAAGAAAGAGCAAGAAAAGGCTGTGTCTGCATCAAAGTTGTATAAAAGCTCCACGAAAGTTGATAGTTTTCACTGTCAGCAGCACTGAATTGGTTGTGGGGTGGAGAGTGCTCCTATAGGTGGGATACAAGAGACTGTAATAAATAAGGTACAAATATAAATTTCAGACAGCCATTTTGTAAGTCTCTACTTACATAATTCAAGTGAAACTAAATGGGGTGTGATAATTTTGCCTTCCTTGTCCTTTGAATCTTTTCCATTTGCTTAGTTTTCAGTGAGGAGCTGCAAAAATGTGCTACTGAAAAACAAATGAATAAAATTATTGATTTGCATGAATATTTGCACAGGCAAGACTCTAAACCATTGTACAGCTGCCCATCAAACCAGTTCTGTTTATCTGTGTCATGGGAATCCCATACCATTCATTTTGATGCTTTTATCCTTCTCTTAGAGGCAAATAAATCAATCCATCATTAAGTTGAAAAGCATTTATAGTTGTTAATGTTTTCTTTGGTTTTCTTCTGCATTTTGCCCATCTTAACAATGTTTGTAAGCATCAATACCCAGGATTTAAAAACCCGAAACCAAACAGCAAAGAAAACTTCAAAACAGAAAACATACTCCTAAAAGCCAGCAGTAGAAACTTTTGGATGAGGAATATAAATTAGACAAGCTCCCTACAGCCTATCCCCAAAATGGCCCCTTGCAACTGCCCTCAATATTTGTTCTATCACTTTACATGTGCATTGTGAGGTGCATTTAAGAGCCAACGTATGGGTATTAATTTTCTGCCAGTTTTGAAATGAATTCCGGTAGGAGAGTATGTGTGGCATAGTGGTCAAAATCAGGATTTTCTGTGTTGCAATAAACTGCAATCTCATCAGGACACCCGGTTCAGTGGTTTTTGTCACGGGGGATGACAGCGGTGATGAACTGCGAGATTTAAAGCGTGATGACAAGATGCCATCTAGTGACAACTGGGAGGAAATTGTAGCTCACGGTCTGTACAGGAATGTTTGCTCCTCTTTTTGAGGATTCCCAGATTGTTCTTCAGAGCAGAAACTCGACCATTGCCATGTTGCTCAGAACTTGTCTTCCTGGAAAAACATTTTGCACTGGGTTCAGTTTGTGCTGCACTAAACGTGGGACCCTGGGACTCAGTTCCTTTGGTTCCTAGGCTTGCCTCTGGATTTGCTTTGCCAAGGCAAACACTGCCACTGCTGCTTCCCAGCTCACCTCATCTCTCTGGTAAGCCTAAAATGTGAATTTGGTGTAGTGCTCTTACCTGGCAGAGACTGTATGTACTAATAGCAGAAGAGAAGCTATTTTGAATATAGAACATTTAAACTTTTTGGTTTTTTTTAAAGAAAAAACTAGATTAATTTAAACCCGTGAACATTTGCATATTTTTCTGTTTCTTATTGAAAGAAAGAAGTAAATCAGGTCTGGGGTTTATTGTCAGGAAAGTTATTTACTTTTAGTGGGAAAGCACCAGTTTGACAGAGATTGCAATGAGGTACCTGCTATTTAGGTAACATGAGGAATGGCCTGTGTGCTTTGCTGGCAGTAGATGTGTGGTTTTCCTGGGGAGAGTCCAGTCTGGTTTGGAGGGTGCTGTCTTACTGCATCCTGGGAAAATCATGGCTGAGGCAGTTTAATTTTGTTCCAGAAATAATCCTTATTGTGGGTTAGCTGGGAGTGCTCAGTGACCCTCACTGTCCCCTTGGCTGTATTAGCTCAAGCGTGCCAGGAAAGTGTCCTTGTCTGTAAAAATGTCAGATGATACCAGGTCTTACAGGATGCAATTTTGACATCTAAGGATTCAAGTCAGCAAAGTCCAGCACGTGTCAGGTACCTCCTGAAAATGGTTGTAATCACCCTCTTCTTATTTACTTAACAGAGAACAGAATGTTCTGATACTGCACTTCTCAAAGAGGGACTGTTTGCAAACAGTGAGATCACTGAAGGAGTCATTGCATAGACATCCTCACATCACAGACAACCTGGATATTCTTAACATGAAGCACAGGAACAGTTTGTTTGGGAAAGATCAAGGCACTTGCCAATAGGGGAGTGTTCTAGTAGGAGTCTGTCAGCCCCAGAATATGGATTTGTGGGTCCCAGAATCAGGATTTATGGGTCCCAGAATCAGGATTTATGGGTACCTGTTAGAACAGACACGGCCAAAATGAATTTGCATGTGTTCATCATAAGCACAAATTATGGGCAGAAATTAAAACAATTTACAATGATCCCATTTGGAGATCCTGGCAGTCTGAATGTGTTCAGGGTGAAGACCAAATGGCTGAAAACAGAGTGTGATGTTGATCTCTCGCCTTGACTGTTCATGTGATTCCACAGGAGCTGTGGAGGAAGTGGATGTGTGGAGGGATAAATTTGCTCCTCAGGAGATGGCTAAACATCCATTTAATGCAGAATAGTATTAAAAGAACGCAGGATGAAATAAGCTCCCCAAAGCAATCTCTAGTATTGATGTTTTTTAAAAAGGAAAGGGGTTATGAGAGTAATTGAAGCAATTGTGAGTTCTGCATGTTGCTCATCAGTGTTTTCCAATTTACATCCTAAGAAAACTGCCAGTAATTTCCTGCCTAAGTAAGATGGAAAGTGCTGTTAAGAGTATGACAATGGTTGTACCTGGTGAGACTATCCTACATGATGCTTTATTCCAATATGGCCAGTTACAATTATTATAAACCTCTAAGAACAAGCAGATGTGCAATAATCTTTTTTGTGTGTTCCTAAATTTCCCCAACTTATGACCTAGTTATAATGGCTTGTTGGAAATCTCCATTTTTGCCTTTAATAACCTGTAATAAATATTCTTCCCAAGAAGAATAAGCAGGTTTTGAACCTGCACATTTTTGGGGCATATCTTTAATTCTGCCTTTTGAAAATTCAGTAGAATGGAGCTCCTGCCTACTAGAGGAAAATAAAAGGTTTCTAAGTTTCTACTGTTTTATTTTAAATTTATATGTAGGATTGGAAGAAATCTGCTAATTTTTCTTGTATGTATGCACAAAGCCATGGTAGAATAATTCAGAATTAAGGTCTGTATCTAAGTATCTCATTAATGCCACATGATTTTTGATTACATGAAAGCTACTGAAAAATCTCACATGAGCAAGCTGCCAGTGGAATGTTTATAGTGAGTTATAGCTGTTACTAATGCCAAATATTGTCAGAGTAAACTGTGGGTTTCATTAAACATTTCTATAATGATGCTATCAAGGCCTCAAGCATCTGAAATATGGAAAACAAATGTGTGAAAGTACCAGTAAAGAGAAAAGTAAAACTGTGAGGCCTTTAGTGGATGTGCCAGAGTGTGGGTGTTTGTTATTCCATCTCCATTAATAAAAGACTTCATGACTGTAGTAACAAAATATGAGGCATGAAGGCAAAGAACTGGAACTGAAGAGAAGCTGGAATATGATCTATAGACACCCAAAGAGCAGGGAAGAATGGTGAAGTTCTCTTACAGTATCTGAGAAAGCTTAAAATACCTGTTTTAAATTTTTTTTATAAGTGGAGTCACAACTCTAATATTGCTGGAAAATTCATTGCCTGCAATTAGGCAACAGATCTAAAACCAAAATGAAGAGTTAAAGAACAAGAACTAGGGAAGCAAAAATGATTAAAAAAAATCATAATAGTGCTAGTGTGCAGTAGTGAATTGAGAGTGAAAACCAGAATTACCCACTTGAAGTGACATCTCCCAGTAAGACAAGCTTCCATGGAATTCAGCTGCACTGGGAGCAGTGGCTCAGCTCTGGATCAGTGTGAGGGAAGTTTTGAGGTGAAAAGTATTGCTGGAGAAGACAAATATGTGGGGGGAAAAGATTTCAACCTGTTGCCCCCCAAGTAAACATCTTCTCTGTTGCCCCCAGTGACATAAATATCCGAGATGTTGCAAATCCATCCTAGCATTCCTAATGCCTGTTTGCTCACTAAATGAATTAATTCCTACAGAATATTGGAATAAATATTAAATATTGAATTCAACTCCTTTAGCATCATATACTGTGGATAATCTTCCCCCTCGGCTCACTGGGAGAGGGCAGGTGTAAAAGTTAATTAAAGTTAACTAAAGTCAAATTATCTTTTTAAGCTTGAAAAGCAGTTTTTTCTTATTTTCAAGCAAATGATATTGGTTTCAGGTCTTTTAATACATAAAATAGAAGAGCTACTTTTAAGTTAAAGAAATAGTATTTTTATTTACCAATAAAATAATTATTATAGTTGTTTACCCTTATTGGGGGAGAAGAGTCAGTGTTTTGACAAAAGTCTTGAAAGATATTACACAAAAAAAGAGCAAATATTTTCAATTTTTTATGAATATTTCCTACTTTCTGGCTAAAAAGGTTCTGCTGTTTCAAATCAAACTTTACGTAACAATACATTGTTTAGAGCCCTGTATTTACAAGTAGAAGGTCAGATGACCCATTTGCCACCTGCATCTTTTGGAATACATTTTTTATTTTATTTAATTTTTATGCTTACAAAATAATTATGGACAGAAAAGAAGTCACCACATAACAATGTATAACATATCAGAGTTTACATGAGTCTGTTTTTCTTCCCCTCTTGTAAAACAGGTACAGCACCATCCCCCCTAATACTGGTATATTGATATATCCCACTGGGGAGGGTGAAATCTCACTGCTATGTCTGCCTAAAGCATGCCTTAATCATTGGGAGGGAATATTTAAATATATTATGACGAGCAGAAGCCACATTTTTCTTTACCTACCCCCCTGTGTGTGTCAGAAATCTCCCTTTTGTGTGAGAGTTCAGTGAACAACCACAGCAGCAGATGCCAACTTACATGAGGTATTTGTCAAAGACACATTTGTAGCCTTCAGGTGTTGTGTCTCTGATACCTTGGAAATATTTTAAGACTACACTGTGTGCCTGCCATTAATGTTAATTTTAGGAGTCTTTTTATCTTTTCTCCTGAGTCCTAAATATGTCTTTGTGAATTCCTTTAGCCCTGAACTGACATATCTCTTCTTCTCAGTTAAAAGTACATTTATTCTGTTGAAAGAACTAGGACAGCACTTTTGTCACATACATATTTCCTACACTCTCTGATTAAAACTCAGGTGGAAGCCAGGCATGTTTGGCAACCCTCTATGTAGTTTGTAGTGTAAGGGCCTTTTATTGCTCTACACAAATAGGGTAGTTTTATATGCTATAGGAAAAATATCAAAACTTAAAAAATAATTTATTGCAGCTCTGCAGCTGGGCTTTCTGCAAGTGCAGCCAGCTCTTTTTTGTTTTATGAAAATATTGCACTGAATTTTCAAGGTTCTCTTCAAGACTATTAAAGGAACTGTCAGAGCTCACACTGCAGTGATGGGGAATTGCAAAAAGCAGCTGTGGTTAGTGGGTTTTGTGGTGTTTGTGGTAACCTGAAAGAAAGTAATTTAGGGGATAAAGCCTCTGTGTCCTTGTGTATCGTGGTATCCTACAAACCCACGGCTGTGATCTCTCTACACCTGTGAACAGGTAACCCTTTAGGTCCTGACAGGGGGATACAAAAAGCAAAGTATTCATGGCAAAACCCTGCAAAGGCTGTCCAGTTCAGGTGTGTTCACATCAATGAATCCTGCCCACTCAAGCCATCAATGCACAGACAAACTGCCTCTTTTCACTCATGTTCGTATGAGGTGTGTTCTTGTATTAAAAGGGCTGTTATTTCAACATTTGACCTCTGTAAAGACTTAGCAGGGGCATCTATCCTGCTTTGGGTTCATGGACTGTGTTGAAGTGGGCTCATGATTTGTTTTCTACCCAGAGTTCTGCCTTTCTGAACATTTCTCCTTTCCTAAAGGACTGTTAGGAAGTGCTTTTTTAACAGAACAGATAAATACATTACACCTTAGTTCAAGAAGCAAGATAAGGCAGCTGTCCAGGCCTGTATTTTTGCCCCTTTAAAAGTAAGTTGGAAGTCATGTTTTATTTTCCACAGGAAAAGTTATATAGGTCCTTGAGCTCAAACTAACACCCAAATCTGGTGAGGGAGAGCCCTCGTGCTGCTTCTTTCATCATGCTGGTCCCAGGGTTCACCCATGTGATGTGTAAATGCAGAAGAATTTTCTTTCCAGCAGGATCTCTAGACCTGCAGGCATCAGGGTGAAGTTCTGCCTGTTGATCAGAACAAATTATCAGTGTTTTCTGTAAATTCTCATCTGACCTGTGCCTTGTTAGCAGTCTCTGAGCTCATGTAGGACTAATTTCCCAATTTGTTCATGCTGCTCTGACTAACCCTTCACTCTGTGGAGCACATGCTGTGCTGCTCTGCAGCACCCAAGTCCAGGAGATGGCCTTTGCCAGGATTATCCCAGGTCACTCTGAAAAGCTGTAGAATTAATTGATTGTCTTGATTTAGGAAGCTGGCCAGGATATAAAGAATGAGGTGAAATATCCCACTACCACTTATGTATTTAAGGGAAAACCCACTGCACGAGAAAGCCAAAATTTCATGGTGGGAAGTTCATATTCTATTCTACAGAATAAATGGAAAGCAGAGAAAAACTAATTAACAAAGCAAATGGGTGTGATTTAAGTTTTGGACATCCCAGCTTGTAAGGTGCCTGTGAATGTAATACATTCCCAGGTCTCCTGTACAGGGAGGTTCTGTCACAGATATTAGGTTACCAAAGGCTCTGCTTGGTCTGCCTGATGTGGCTTCAAAAGTCTGATCTGCAAGTACAACCCAACAAAATCAAAATCAAGGCAAGCAAATGTTTGACTGTGTTTGCAAAGGCCTGGATTTCGTGTTTTCTGTCAAAATAAGGACATCTCTAATCTGCGCTTTTGAAATAGTGAATAATATAACTGAAAGTGGGTAGAATAAATGAAGTAAGATTACAGAGCTCCTGTTCTCATGTCTAGGTGCCCTATCAGGTGATTCCTTCCCCCTGTGATTTTCCTTTTTAATAAATTCCTGAATTACCTGAGGAACAGTACGTCTAAAAGGAAGTGGGTTACCTCAAGTTCAAGTTCTAGGTGTGAACATACAGTATTTGAACATCTTTTCCTGTTTCAATTGTAACAGTATCTCTATGCTATGGCGCAGTCTTTGTGGACTAAACCTTTTAAACTTCCTTTATTTCTCCAGGATTGGACAGGGAAGCTCAGGTTTCCCAAAGAATAATATTTACCTATTCCATGCTCTTATTAGGGTGGTTTTTTTGGTCTACCCATCCCCTGTGCAACACAGTCATGTGGAACATACTGAACAACTCTGAAATCCCCAGTAATTATAACAGAATCCTGCAATTTGACCTTGGCTTCTTATGGCACCATCTGATTTTACCAACTCCTGATTAGCTGTGTTAGGAGGCTGGCATAATTTCTACAGGCAAATTCGCTGTCCCCCTGTTGATAAATGAAGCTGCTGTCCCTGTAGGTAACATGTTCTCCCTGGGGACTATTGTGGTGTCAACAGCATTTTGAAAAATTGCTCCAGATCTAAGAAGGACAGGGAAGTATGTTGGTGCACATTTCACTCACCTATTTTTGCCTCTTTTTTTACTTACTCTGTAGTCCTCTCAGTCTTGTCCAAGCCACTTAAAGTAAGTTCTAGAAGATTTATTGTCAGTGGTATATCTCTTGCCTAGTTTTGTTTAGGAATACCAGCTCAAGGTCAGATTAATTGGAATGGACAATTGAAGGTTTTTGTCTCTTGATTTTTGAGAACTTGCACCTGATGACTTTACAGAGCTTTTATTTCCATGTGTTGGGCAACATCTAAATGCTTGGTGCCATCAGCACAGCCAATTATTCTGCCTTACAACAAGGAAATCACAGAAATATAACAAGGAAAAAGAAAGACATTTCTTCTTTTTGGCCAAACAAAGCATTGCCAATGCAAGAGCTTCTTTCCTGAGTGTGGTGGTGCTCTTTCATGACACAGAGAGGCTGTGTGTGGGTCATGGGTACTTTTTTAAAGAGCTTTTTCAGAGTGCTTAAATATTCTGTATTTATGCAGAACTTTGAAGGTTTAGGATTGAGTCCAAGAGCCACAGACATTACCAGTGCATGTTGTGCACGTAATTAACCTTCAGCTCAGACCCTCTTTCCTCCCAAAGGTCTTCCATTTCAGGAGTGTTGGAGCTTGTATTCTGTATGTGTCCCAGGAAAGTGCCTTGATGCTTTTGATGAAGTGTGGGTCCTGTTTATGACATTTGTGTTCCAATAAATTAAGAGAGAGACTGTGATAACAGTTTGCCCTCCTGAGGCTTTGAGCCCCTGCTGTTCCCAGCACAACTGGGAACCACTCTGTGGCAATATTGGTAACACCAGCACAGGGCTCTGGGGCTCTACAAGCCCCCAGAATTGCTGAATAAGTCTCACAGCACAGTTCTAAAAAACAATTCAGAATTTCCATGCAACTATGGTGTGTAAGGAGTTTGGGGAATTTTTATTTTGCGATGTTTTCTATCCGAAGGACTTAAAATCACATAATTGAAATAAAAAGATTAGGGTTGATTCATTTTGAAAGGATACTGCAGCATAGCAAGCCTTTAGATTAGGATATTGGAATAAAACCTTGATGCAAACTTGGATCCAGTTACTGAAGTTGGAGTTCTCTGTGTGTGTGGCCAGACCTGCAGTAGTAATTGTGTGTCCTTCAGTGCTGGGGAGTGGACAGGCACATGAGAAATAAAAGTACAGTTTTTATGTATTGAGGTGTATCACGAAGTTGTAAGATATCCAAGTTCCCAAAAAACCTGGACTTGAGTATCCGGGCCTTTTTGGCCAGATAAGGGAAATGCAAGAGTTCTTAAAATCTTTTGGGGCCATTTTTGTACAAAAGGGTTCTTTTCTCTCTTTGGGCTAAGAACAAAGGAAGATAACATCATCCTTGATGGGGGATGCCTTGCAGCCAATCAGAATCAAAGGAAAGCCCCTTTTCAGAGAAAAGAAACTATTTTAGGCAAAAAAATGAATACATTAAACTTATCTGAAAAAGGGTGGGGTTTTGTAAAACTATAAAATGTCTGAGATGTAAAGCCAAAGGGTCTTTTTCCCTGGAAATTCGGTGAGAGAAAGACCAGGCATGTCAAATAAATTCTTCCTTGTTTCACTGTTCCCTGAGTTTATGCCATCTCTCTAAATTTAAAAGAGGGATATTTCCCACAGGCAGGTGAATTCAGAATTTAAAACTGATAATTGTAAATACTACTGAAGGCTATTTAGGTCGGGGAGGAGGTGTGTGTGTTGTTTTTTCTTTCACACACGTTTGGTGGACGGTGAACAAATCAGAAGGAAGGTGTGAGAGTTCTGCTGTGTCTGACTCACCCCATCACCCTCAGAGCTCTGGGTCATGCAGGTGGTGGATGTTGCCTGTCACAGAGAGCAGTGCCCAGGAGCTCAGCTGAAAGCAAACATTGACTCCCACAGGTGTGAGGGGAGACTTCTCAGCTGTGCTCTGGGCACTCATGTTTATTGCCTATCCTTGGGAATAGCACCAGGGAAATGGGAAACTCCAGAGCTGCGCTATAGTGGCCTCAGTTCCAGCTCTGCAAGTCAAGTTGGCTGCTCTGGGTCCAACCTGTGAGACACAGCAGACATCAGGCATTTGTTTTAGGGCTGTATTTTATTTATTTATTTATTTCCATTACTAAACAAATTGAGTAAATCTAAGCACAGATGCTCATGTGAGCAAGTTTGAGCTGGCATCCCACCAAGTCTCCAAATGCTCAGTAAAAGCCCCTCCCCTACCTCCTTCTTTGGGCAAAGAGAGGAAAGGAAAAAAAAAAATTATACAAACTGAAACTGAAACCAACTGAATTAAACCAAAATATATGTGTATTTTTACATATATACAGTCATATACAGTAAGGATATTTTATACAACTCCCAAGAAGGGGGAGAGGGGAAGGGAAAAGATGTTAACAAGCACTGTTGTACCACTGACCCTAATGTAGCATCTTACATTTTTACCTTTTGAAGACATCTCACTGTTTTCCAATGTCAAACATAACCTTTGTAACAAGCACACAAACTGCCCTGTACACAGAGGACCTTGCAAGGCTGGTTCTTTTCACGATGCAAATTTCAGAGCAAACTGAACCCATTAAGAAAATTAGCAATGCAAAAAGGCAAAGTTCAAGGTAAGGAAATAATCAAAGCTTTTCCAAAGGTACAATTTTGGGTTATTGTAGTCCAATCATGTACATAGTGTGTTTTCTTTGGTTTCTTTTCTCCCTTCAGAATAATTGACATATGACAGAATGTTATTTATCTAGAGAAAATCAGCATTTTAGAGAGGGTACATTGGGGTTTGGTTTTTTACTTTTTTTTTTTAGAAAACTATGACTTCCAATCCACTACAATATTAAAACAAGTAGCTATTTAATTGTAAAAGTGGGGAAATAAAGAGTTTGCTCTTGCATAGGAACATTTGTAATTACAGAGAGGTTTTTTTTAATACGAGGGGGGAACATGCAGAAGAAAAAGAATTCCAGCTTGCAGAAGCAGAAGAGTTTTCAGTGATGACAATTATGCCTTTAATCTGCATCCATTGACAGTCTTATTATTATAATGAGGCCATGACAAGGGTCTTTAACCAGTGCACCTTCAGCTTTTGTCTTCAGTCATCACTGAAGTCTGATTCTGAAAGCACGTTCTTCCCTCACAAAGGCTTCATTCTATGAAGATACTTGAACATATTGAAAAGATTGTTGAGATTTTGGATACCATGATGAACTAATTATGGTGTGTAGGATGTGATGTTCCTTGTGATGTGATGTTACTGCTGTGATGTTATTACTGCTGTGTCTGTTCAGAACAGTTTTCTTGTTAATCTCTGGGGTTCTTCTGCTTTATCAGTCAGTTTGCCATTGTAACCTCACCTTGTAAGCACTTCAGAGCAATGAAGTTATCTTGGTTTTGGGGTTTGGCGCAACTGGGTTTTGACTGTTGATTGAAATAAGGCACTAAAATAATCAGAACGTTATCAGGATATACAGATGCTCATTTCAATGATTATTTTGCACTTGCTTATTCATACTTTAATTCCATAGGTTCACAGTTTTGAATCTCTCCTATAGAGTTTCTGGGCCTCTCTTCCAGTGTTTGACCATATTTCTGATTAAATCTGTTTTCCTTCTATCTAGTCAGAGGTTTCTGTGTATTCCAGGCTGTGTCTGCTGTCCCTTGCCTTGTCACCATCCCCTGTGTGCAGCCCTGTCTCTCTCTTTCCCAAACTCTTCAGCCATCAGGGAGCTGAAGGGAGTCGTAGTTTCCATGAGCCCCCTGTTCTCAAGGCTGGACAAACCCAGTTCTCTGTCACTCCAGAGTCCTCAGTGCTGCAGTCCCTGACACCTCCATAGTCTCTGCTGGCCTTGCTCTGCTGTACCAGTGTCTGTCTTGTATTGGGAGACCCCAAACTGGGCATACTGGTTTCACAAGTGCTCATTCATTTCTCTCAGGTTCTCATTCATTTCTCTCAACCTGCAGGCCCAGATCTTGCTAGTCCAGCTTATGACACCCTCCTAACACCTGTGAAAACAGTGACATTTACTTTTGTTTGCCAGTCTTAAGCAGCCAGGCCTTTCTGGCAGTTCCTGGAGTCACAGGATACTTTGCTTTTTTATCTTTTTTTTTCATTGAGATGATATTTAGACCCAGACATCATTGAAACATTTGAGATGTGGAGCCAAGAGCTCAGGGAACAGAAGTCAGCTAAATGTAGTCTTTAATCTTACATATATGACTTTCAGGCTAGTTGTAACCCCTATGGGAGTTCTTGAGATGCAGCACAAGAGATCCCTTCTGGGCTTTGGTTGTATCCTCTCATGGATTTGGGGTTTGTGCCTGGCTCTCAGATCCTGATCAGCCCTGCTGGAAGTCCCTCTTGGTGGTGAGAGTGGATGGCCTTCCTTGTGCTGACTCCTAGAGGCAAAGCATGAAGTCACCATCAGGTTCAGAAATGTCTTTCACACCAACAATTCAGCTCCCTCAGGCTGTGCCTTTTCAGCAGAGCTACCTATTAAACCCTGCATCTGTCTGTCCTCAGTGTTGTTCTTTCTTCTAGGCCAGGATGTTCAAACAAGCTAAAGTAGGAAGGTAAATGAGAACAAGTAACCAGTTCAGTGCTAAGTGCCCCAAGGACTTTTTGGCTGTATCATTGACACAAAAAAAAAAGTGATTATTTCTGGAAAGTCCATGTGCATGTATGTATATAAACTAGTATATACAAACTAGTGAGTATATAAACTAGTTTCATATTATTGTGTGCATGGGGAATTAGATGCGGGTTAGGACCTGAAAGCCAATTTTGTGGCTTTCAAACGTTGCTCAAGTGGCAAAGAGAACATTTCAACAATGTGTTAGTATGGGGTTTGGGCCCTTTTGTGTATTTTTTGCAGTAAAAGGACAAAGGTTCTGAAGGGAGGTCATCCTTGGACAAAAACTGAAAAAGCTGGTGTGATGCAATGATGATATTCTGCATTTGGTTATTTTTGGTAAAGTTGTGTTAAATGAACACTTTCTAGCTCAGGAAAAAAGTGCTACTGGTACAAGTAGCACTATACCAAGGTATTCTGTTTTTAACAAAATTCAAATATATATTGTTGATTTTGGGAAGTGCCATATAGGAAATAAAGAAATATTCCAAGTTAGTTCAATTCTACATCAGTTACATCAATTCTCTCTTTAGTTGCAAGTGTAGGATCTTTTAGCTACTTCCCTTTTTTTTCCCTTTGCGCTACTTTTAGTTTCTCCCTGTTGTTCACACACATAACATGTAAGTAGTGCCACAGGCTGTCCCTCCATTGCTGATCTCAGTGCAGCGTATCAAAGCAATAAAAGAAAAACCTGACTGGCAGAATTCAGTCTCTTACATTATTGGCAAACTCATGCCAAGAAGTTCTCGTAGCTGCTGAGCAGGAAACATTAGCGCCACTCCTCTGTTCTCCCCCTGTCAAGAAGCAGCTTGACAAAAACAAAAGAGAGATCTGGAAACGAAATCGGGTATTCCTGCCATCACCTCAGCAATCCTTAGTCTCCATCTCCCTCATTTGATTTTTTCTGGGAGCTCTGTCTCTCTCCAGCCCTGCTGTGATGGACTGTGATGTGACCCTGCTGCCTCCTGCCCACCCAGAAACGCTCAGGGCACCGTTTTCATTGCAGCCAGCAGAACACTTGGTTGTCCTTTTTAAAACCACACTGAGCATTCTTTACAGTCCCAGCTGTTGCCTGTGCTACCTTATTTAAAACTCAAAAGGAGCTGCTTTGCTTCTCCCCAGGCAGAGGTGCAGTGAGGGAGATCTGAGTTTGCTGCTGTGGAAGGAGAGGCTGGAGCAGGTTCTCCATCACCCCGACACGCCGGCGGTCACCAGTCCCACACAGAACAGAGCTGAGAGGGAGCACAATTAAGCCACTAGTTTGAGAGTGCAGAGTTGAAAAACTACTCAGCTTCCTGCAATTAAATGCGGAGGAATTAATTATAGTGGGGAGAAATCGATTCGCTTTTGAGTTTCGGGAGTGATTTTTAAATGTGGAAAAGGATGTTAATTACCACAGTGCTGATATTTGGGAAAGCTTATTTAGTGCTGTTAGCTGCCTGAATAAACAATAATGCACAATGTTTATCTCTCAATCCATCACTCAGTTGTTCCCACTGTCTCTTTCCCTCTCTTTTCCCACAGTGTGATATTTTTGTGTTTCAAAACAAAGGCTCTCACTTCTTTCAGTGTGAACATTTGAAGTGTGCCAAATGTAAATTCAACCCCAGACGTCAGTCAGCCCGCTGAATACCCAAATTCTCTCGGAGCAGAATGGCACTGTATTGTTTTCTAAAGAGCATTTAAAAATACCCTTTAATTTCAGGAGAAATAAGGTAACTAATTTTGATACTGTTCAGTTATACACATAGACGTGGAACTCTGTTGTGCTCCCAGTGTACCTGCCTTGCCTTCCCCAGATTTTGTTGTGCTCTGTGATAAAACTTTTGTTCTCAACTTTCTCATAGCAAAAAAGTAAGATAAGTTTTCCTTTATTTTGTTTCCTTCCCTGCAGCTTGTGATCTATGAAAACAAAAGGATTTGACAAGAGCTGTCTCCCCCAAATTCTAATTTTTCCTCTTTCTGAACTTCCAGCTTTCTAAAGACGAGCAAATATTGGTCTCTTAGGTTATCTTTACTCTTCCTGTTATTCTAAGTCTGCATATGGAATATAAATCCATGGAAAAATTCGAGTCCTTGGATTTAATTTTAAGGTGCTATAGTTAGGGAATCTAAGTACTTTGCCAGTGCTCTTTTTTTTTCAGGTGCTGGTCCATGTACGCTGTGAATTTCTTCTCCTTTTTAAGTGGAATTTTTTATGTAGTGGCTGGAATTAGTGATCAAGAGACTTCCTCTTGTTTTTAGTAAATAGAGAGTATTTCCACTGAAGGGACCCTAAGATCTTTCGATGCATTAGGACACATCAGAAGGATGTTTCTGGAAAGACAAAATAGGTACAAGGAATCTTTAGCAAGAAGCTGAAGCAGACTAAAAAAACCCAAAGCACAAAATTGGAAAATACGACAGCAGCAATAGTTGTCTGCTAAAAATTGGTAAATTGGTAATGATGAATCCAAGTTCAATTTTGATTTCTAAGGTAGGATTAATACAGTTCCATGGCAAAATACAATTTCTGACTCTCTGGAACGAAGCTCTCAGCAAACTGGTAACATTTTACCCAGCAAATGCAGTAACTGCTCACCTTCCTAAACAAGGCAATATCCAGCTGTAAACTTTCCATCTGCGTATGTATCAGCCTGGGCTTCCTTTAAAGGTCTTTTTTCCTGTTTTTTTTTTCTCTCTTTATTTAAAGTTCTAAGCAGGGGGACTCTTAGGGAGATGGATCTCTAGCAAAGTATATTAAATAATGTGCAGTATAAGGAAACATTTAATTGGCATTGCTTTTTAAAATGCCTGGCAGTCTCAAGATATTAATTTGGCAAATACCTAAGGCCTGAATAATATTCCTTCAAGCACTTTAAAAGCCCAGGGAACACAACAGCAAGATCTGGACCATCAAAATAGTTAACTCAATGTTTTAGTATTTGAACAGTAACAGAGCTAAGGTAGGACTAAAATTCTAGTATCTTTTCCAAGTATCCACATCCCATTTCCCTTTATAGCCTCCTGCAGCTGCTAATCAATCATGTTATTTTGTAGGACCTCAAAAAGTTTAAAGGTTGTTGAGTTGGTGGAAGTGCTCAGGGTGATTACTTTTAGTTTGCTTACTCTGCACTTTTTTTTATAAAACAGTAACATTTTATGCCCAGTAAGCTCTATTACTCCTCATTTGTTTGTAATGCTTCACGTCACACGCAGGTGCCAGGTACCTGGGTTATTTTTCATTTTTGAAAAATGCTTAGCACTGTTCCTTCCATTACCTCCTGCAGCAAACAGGCTCTGATTAATCACGTTCAGCCCCTGCACCTTCCAGAGCTGAGCCTGCCAGTGCAAAGTGCCACAGCAACCCAACCACCACCACCATGCCAGTGATGTTTGTACAGCCCAGGGGAGTCTTTTCATTGGGATTGGGTGGTTGAATTTTAAGTGTCATGGATTTATTGCTCCTCAGAAAAGCTGGGTGTATGTGCAGTGTGTTATTTTTATGCAGGTGGCATTTGTAATTCAAATGACCAAAATATTTTGTTAAGGGACTTACATAAATTCGAGTGTTATCTGTGATTTAGAGCATACTTACCAAACCAAAGAATATAATTTATAAATTTGAGCTTATACACATAAGAAAGTGTATTAGGTCATGTTTTATGAGTCTTCAGATCATGTAATTCAACATGTAGATGCTTCCTCTGTAAGCCCATGAAAATAAGCAGTGATGGGTAGTGATGACAACTACAAAGCTGAGATTCTGACTGTTGATCTCCATCTCTCTGTCTCCTGATGATGGTTTGGATTGAGAGGGAGTTGATTTTCTCACCAATCCGCATCAAAGTTGAACTCCAAAACTGGGAACTGCACATGTGTTATGAGAATGACTCAGTAATTGAGATAAATCCAGCACTGGGGTCCAGGTCAGGGCCTGGGCAAGTTGGGAATATTAGAGAATCCCATTTCTTTATTCAGCAAGGCAGCTGTTGCTGCAGGGAGCAGTTCTGAGGCCCTTTTTAGCATTCCTGAGGAAAACCCTCCCAGGTGCTGTTTGTGCCTGTACAGTGTGGCCTCCTCATGTAAAGGCACCTGTTGTCAAATCTTCAGTGCTGAATTCATTAGACCTCATTAGGAGGGTGGAAAGCTTTGAAGAAAATCAGGCTTAATTATCTCTCTATTTTCAGATGCTGGGGAAGGTAATGCTTTAAACCTCATTCCTTTATTAAAGCTGTTATTGTAATGATACAAAGCTGCTTGTTCTCAGTGTCCTACACTAGTGTAGAAGTTCAAGGAATGATGACAGGTTAAAATGGAGCAAGATCAGAACCTGAGTTTTTGCTCCATAAAATAATGTAGATTTTGCATTAACTTGTCATCCTTTAGTTCATCCCAGTTATGCCACTTTCCCTAAAGCCTAAAAGAAAAGTCTTTATTGAGGAGGTGCTTTATATCTCTGTTGTGGCACACAATTTAAGGCACAGCCTTGCAGGGGAAGTGGGCTCTGTGATGGGTGTCCATGGGGAAGTTTTGGGAGCAGAGGGGAGGCTGTGCTGCCCCCTGACAGAGACAGACAGTTCCAGTCAGTTCCCTACCTCAGAAGGGTCTCTCTTTGCTGTAGGGTTGAGTTCTATATCCCTCTTTATGTTGTCACAGTGTCTGTCTAAAAAGCAGTTGTTGGGTTTATTCTTTAATTTTATTTAGAAAGAATGCAGATGAAACCCTCACCTGAGAGAAACACTCATTGGATAAACTGATGTGTAGGGAGCCACAGATCATCATTTAGATTCTTGTGCTTCCAAAGTCTGGATTTGTGCAGTCACCTCTGAAGTGTCTCATCTCTGGGTAGATACTAATTGAGAGTTTTAAGAAAACACCTGGCAGGAAGTGACATCTGTACCAGCAGCTGGCAGTCAGGAGGGGAAGAAAAAGAGGCTGAGGAAAGATGAAGACAATTAAGCTGCTGAGTTGTGAGTTACGATTATTTGCAGTGTTCTCCTGAATCGGGCGTGGTTGCACTAACAAAATTAATAGTATAACAACCATTTGTCATTATTGGGCAATGCATAAGCAGGAGAGCAGAGATTTTGGTCTACATTCTAAGGCAGTTCTACCGTTTTATGGTGTGTTTTTATGAGGCACTGTGAAAGATGTGAAGAGAAGCAATGGGGAATACTTTCAAGCCTGGCTCCTGAGAGGGAACAGACCTGCACTCAGATCCCCTGATACACCTGGCCTACTTTCCAGTAGCGATGCCTCAAATTCCATTTAAAAAACTTGGCTTAATGTCTGTAGGTGAAAATTGAGTGTGGTGCTCTTTTGAAGTGCTGAGGATCAGCAGTGCAGTAGCTCAGGCTGAAGCTTCTCTAGTCCTTGTGGAATGGAATGTGTTCAAGTGAGTCCCTTGCAAACAGAGAATGCAGGTTGTGGTCTGTGCTTACAGATGGTTGTGGTCCTGCATATTTCACTTGGTGATGAACTTATGCAATCATGGGAAAAATTCTTAACTAGTGATTTCCAGTAGTTTTATTTTTTCCATTGGAAATTAGGAGCTCTAGCTCTTTTTCCTCTCAGTTCGTGGTACTGAATTCTTGAATGTGCTTCTTTCTGGCTCTCATGGTAGTCAAACCACTGAACCCCTTCAGGATTAACAGTCTCTTTTCATGAACAGAGACACCCCTGCTACTATTGCCCTTGTGATTAGCCATGAAGAACCAGAATTCCCATGGCAGCACAGATTCCAATAATGTTGCTTACAGGAGAAATGATCCCTATCGACGCAATTGCTCCTCTCTAGGTTTTTTAGAAATGGATGCTTGCAAAGGGATATATTAAATGGATAATTCTGAAAGCCCAATTCTTCCCCAAAGTGCAGTTGTTTTGCAGGCAGAGTGTGTTTCCTCTCACATCACACAACAGAGCCTGCTGAAGAAAGCCCCGTTGGATGTGATGATGGTTCACACCTGACCACCAGCCTGTGTTATCACTCACACAAGACCACTGGATCTAAAACCAAAATGAAATGATGACTCTCAAGCCCACAAGGCTCTGTCAGACTGGGGAACAAACTTGTGTTCATGTCTTTGCAGTATTCAGAACTAACATATGTTTTCCACAATGGTTCATTACTTTTTACATGCACAATGCAGAGAATTGTTCAAAATAACTATTTGATGACAAACTGCTAAAACATGCTTCTGTAAACTGTCACAAATTATGCCCTGAGACACAAACAGTGCCAGCAAGGGTGGATGAGGCTGTGATGTACAGAGTATATCTAGAAAGATGATGATGCAGAGTGATACAGCAGGAGAGGTACGAAGCTGATTGTACCCATTGCTCACCTGAAACACAGGAAAATGGCAAAAAAATGGCAACTGCCAGTCAGACATGGAAAATGCAGTTTAAAACATGATCTGCTGATGTGTGAAGCACAGCAGATAAGAAATCAGAGGATTTGGTTGAAGCTGAGCAAAGCTCAACACGTGCAACAAGTTTTAACATCATGTCCACCACACACCTACCCAAGGAACTGTCAGTAATGTCCCTGCTTTTCCAGAATGCCCTTGTGTGTTGGCAGTGCCTCTTTCCCTGCATGCCATTTGTATTAGCATTTTAAATGTTAGTCTCCATAAAAAAAACCTATATGGTGCATTTTTAGCTTACAAATGAGACTTTGAGTTGGGGCAATGTTCACCTGGAGAGTCATATATTTCATGCTTCATTGCTCTGTGCTGGTGATTTCTGAGCTAGTCTTGCAGTGTCTGTGAGAAAAGGTGCCAGTTACTGTGCCATGATTACTGTTTGGGGAAGGATTCTTTTAAAATGTCTGTCTAGCAGTCAGATTAACTACAGATTTATATGCATTTGCTGAGAAAAAAAATTTGGCCTTCTAAATCCTGGTTTCTAATTGGAAATGAGCATGATTTTATGCTCCCTTTCTTCCAGGAAGCAAAGAGGCTTAAAAATAAGCTCAGATATGTGCTGATATTTATTGGAATCCATTTGTTACCTATCCATTTGTTTGCTCTTTTATGATTTAGGTCTGTGTCTTGGTCATCTCCTGCAGATCCACATATTCCTTCTCCCTTCACTGTTCCTTTTATTTCTCATGGATGCCTGAAAAAAGTATTTCTTTTACTGATTCTCTTCTGTGTTTCTTCTTCAATATCAGTTTATCAGGTAGAGATGTTTAGTATGTTATTTAAGTGAAAAACTTCCCGCCCTCTCCATGTAAGTGCACATGTTTTCCCTGCAGTTAGAGCAGGTTTATATGTAGCCCAGGCTCTTCTCTACACACCCAGCACTGCAATATTGAGAAACAATAGTTTTCTCTGAAAATTGAAACCTTCCCCGATTCCTCTTATTTATTTTCATCCATCAGTGAAACACTCCTGAAGAATTGCTGTGTTCCCAAAATAATTCTTTATTTTCCTGAATCTCTTTTCTCTTGTAAAACACTTGTCTGGGTTAGAATTTTACATTCTTCCACATGATATCCTTTCCCTTGGTTTTGCAGCTTTCCCCCAGGCATACACTGTAATCATACTTCATCTGTTGGGAAGGACATTTTCCGAACCAAAGCTGAAAACGTTGTGCATTCAACTACGGGTATTTTCACATATACAGTCACAGTCCTTTTTAAAAAAGACAAGAGACAAAAAAAAAAAATCTATACTTCATATAACTTTGGATAAATACACTGGCAATCCTGCTGGAATAAGTAAAAGGAATAATGTTAAGAAAGAACTATTAGATACAAAGAGAAAACAAACCCAAGAGAAGAGTAGAGAAAAGCAGAAAGGACAAAAGGAACAGATAGGAAACAGTGGTAGTTTATTATTGTTGTTGTTACTGGTTTGTTTAATTACTGATATTATGCTTTAAATTCAATTTTTTTTTTTTAATTTGGCTTTTCATTCTTGAAGTCCTTTAGCCAATAAATCCTGGGTTGCAGAGTCTGATGTCTGTCTCACAACCAAATCAAAATAGAAGACTTTTGAATTATAAATATTTTTCTCCAGAACCCAATGAAAAAAGATGTCCTTTTCCCTGGTGTCACGTCTGTCACTCTTGTTGTGATCTAGTCACCAAAGAGGTCTGCAGGGACAGGCTGTCTCTGCCTGTAGAAATGCATCTCCCACAGCACATCCAAAAGAAAAAGAAAAGAGAGAAGCTGCTGTCAGCTGCACTGAGCTTTGCAGAGGAATGTGCAGGGAAGGGAGTGTGGATGTGGAGTGTTCAAGAGAGAAGGAGAAGGGTAAAACGTGTCATGAGGTGAAAGGGAGAAGACAAAGATCATTAGAACTGCCACCTGCTCCAGCCTGTCAGGGTTTTACGAGAGAAATATTCAGGCAATGTTTCTGGGAACGTGTTGATACCACAGCACAGAGCTTGATGGGGTTCATAAAGAGATTTTTGTGACACTTTCCCCGATAAAAGCTTTTCTCAACCCACACACCACAAAACACTGGGCTGCCAGGGGACTGAAGCCTCTTCCAAGCTCTTTGCAGACTTTGATGGAGATGACACTGCAGACAAAAAAAAAAAAAAAGTAAAGAAAGACATCTGACATGCACAGGCTTGTGGTGTTTGAGTATTGCACTGACTGAACGACTTGTGGAAAAAAGGCAGTGTTCAAAACAAGATCAGTAGATGGACACTCTGCTTGATATTTGCAAGGTAAAGCAATTATTAGGACTCTAAGTGTATTTGGCGTTCTTCTGCCTCCTTATATGATTTGAGTGTGAACCAAAAGGACTTTTTTCAAAATTTTTGTTATTTTAGCAAAAAATAACAATTTGCAGAACTTGACACCATAAGCAGTAGAGAACTTGCTACAGTGCCACTCCCAACTCAGAACGTTCTAAAGCAAAGTTTAAAAGTTGTGAAACCACCCACTCTGGTCTATGTATTTTCAAACTGGCACATTTTTCCCCCAAGTTGATTTAATTATTCTATTTTGAAATTTCAGTTCAAATTTAGACACACATTTGAAAAAAAAAAAAAAAAGTGAAATATAAGTCCAAAGCATATCAAAACTATTTAACAAACCACGCTGATTGACTCAAACTGACACGTTCAGTGCATTGAAATTTCTGACATTTTACTGAAACTCAGTAGGCAAATACATTTGGATACCTTTAACGTTTCCATGAGGTAGGAAAGAAGCCACCACAGTTTCTGCCCAATCTCCAGAAGAACAGATTTTGCAATCAATCACACAGGCGCTGGGTTCCCTGAGCAGTGCTGCAGCACAGACTCCAACAGTTGCCTCCACTGCTGAATGTCACTTCCAAGCCTTGCTGTTCTATTTTTGGCTTTGTTGGTTCTCATGGAAGTGAGACTTCTGAAAGCAGAGTCAGAAACAAGGCACTGAGATTTCCACACACACTTCCATCAACTGAAGTCTCTATTTAAGTGCTTTACAGTGCTAGAAATTTATTTAACCCTTTATCCCACGAGTTTAAAGAGACGGACGTAAAAGTTTGATCAAATTTCTTTTCCTGGGAGGTCTGTGACCATGGATGTAGCATTGAAGAACTGTCCAATTTAGAAAAGAGATGCAGATGGTTAAGCACATCAGCTGCATGTTTCTGTGTGGTGACAGCAGTTGCCAATGTAATTTGTATGTGGAATATCCTACCTCAAGTATTTTTGATAACATGTGGAATATGTGAGGTCCAGTCACCACTAGGTTGCTTTTCATTTTATTTCAGTTTAAATCTGTCAAAACCAGTTATTCTAAACGTTGGATCTAGAACTGATCTTGGTCACACCAAGTGATGATAGTTTTCTACATCCAAATCTCAGCAAAGTGGTTCTGTTTTATTCAGCCTTGGGGGCTGTCAAACTAAGACATCATGGCTTTGTAAGATGCTTTGGGTTCAACTAAAATGTTTTTTTTGTCCTGTTTGTGAGGCCAAACCAATATAGTATTGATAAATGAAATAGTTTTCAGATCACCTCTAATAGTCCATTTGCTTTTCCCATTATCCTTCTTACTTCCTTTTCCATGGTTTTGTTCCCCCAACTGCATCAAAAATACTCTTTCAAAATTGAGATACTGTTTCAAAAAAAAAGTGAAAGGTAAAAATGCAAGTTTAGCATTCCTCAAATGAAAGGATGTTTCCGTGATTTCAGTATTTTTATCCTGCCACACAATCTTTGGCCGTGAAATCAGTAACAGTTACTATTCTTACAGACACTCTTCAGTGCAGGGCTGTGCAGAAATAAATACCAGCTCTGCTCAGAAGTGAAGTGTGGAGAGATGTCAGCTTGGTGTTGATGTTGCTTTTGAATATGCTGATTGTGCTTCTGGAAGTAGGCTGGGATACCCTGGAGATCTGGGAGCTCTGCTGCAGATTAGAGCTGTCTCTGAGTGAACCAGCATGAACCAAATACATAACTTTAGGAGTTTTCCTGGCCTCAGATCTACACTCAGATGACAGAAAGTAAAAAGAATTAATCAGGGCCTAATGCAGCAGAGTGTTCTGCGTTGTATCTTCATTAGGCTGCTTTTGCTTTCCTCTTTTGGAAGGTTCTTTCATTTTGGGATTTCAAAGCCAGATGACAAGGAGAGCTGGTGCTGCACTTCAGCCACTGCAGCACCGAAATTCAAAGGCAAGGACACGGGAGGAGAAAGATTATCATCTTATTAGCGTGGGAGGATAAAGATTATCAGCCTGCAATGATCCATTATTTATGGGAATGCTGTCCTTCCCCGTGTGTGTTACTGAGGCATTTAATGTATTTGTGCCAGAGATTAACATTGATGTTATTTTCTTTAATGCCTGTTTTCAGCGTGTGCTGTGCAGGTTGGCATTCAGGAAACTCAGCCAGAGGAGAAAAACAATAGTATTAATTAGGAACGTCAGTCATGGGTGTTATGAAATTCAGAATTGCCAAGTTTCCAGTGCAGTTTGGAGTGATTATAGCAGAGTGTGGAGACAAGCTGTTCTGTTCCCTCCAAAGAAATGCAGAGTTTGTCAGATCAAAGTGCTAATGCAAATCCTGCTGAATGCAATACTGTTTCTGGAGTAAGTTGGACTTTTTTTTTTTTTTTTTTTTTTTTTTTTTTTTATGCTTTTAAGGATGTGTTGCCACAGCTAATTCATCAGTAGCAGCACTCGCTACTTCTTCAGGGCTGTTTATCACAGGATCTCTGCCTGCTCCATAAATTACCCTCACTTTGCAAATGAGAATTTTGGCATAATAGAATAGAATGAATTTAATGGGGCTTATCTGAGTCATCAGCAGAGCTGGACATTGGAGCTCCACCTGAAGATTTATTTTTTCCCCCAGAAAGTTATAAACCAAAGTTGTGCTGAGTTTTCTGAGGGGTGATTGATCTGCTCTACAGGCTGCTGGAAGGCAGTAAAATCCACACAAACCATACCTGTGCTCAGGACACTTGTGTTGGCCACATACAAGGACTTCCTTTGCACTGGAAAAGTCATTATCTCCCACAAAAAGCAAATAGGGAAAGCTCCAAAGCAGTAGGAAGGAAAGTTGTGCTCTGACACTGTTGCAACCTCTGCTGAAATTACTCTGCTCTGTGCAAGGTTGGGTTTTGAGCCTGAAATAAAAGAAAGGGCATTTTATGAATAGTGAGTTCATTTAAATTTTATCGTCATTATTTTTAATGCATAAAAGTCTTCACAAAATTATGCAAATCATAAGTAGTCTGAGGGTTTCTCTTGCTAAAGGAAAACATCAGGCTTGATCTATGTTTGCATTTGAGTAATGCATTAAAAATCAATTAAATCCATTTGAATAATTGAGGTAAATTAGTGGTAGTGAACTGGGTTGTCCTGACTGAGGATGTAATTAACTTCAAACTAAGTAATTGTAAATTAATTAGAAACAATGTATGCTCTCCATCTTGTAAACATTTTAGTTAAGGATTGTTGGGAGTTGAAATAATAAGGTTAGATTAGAATCAAGAATTGAATTCTGGGAACATTAAGGCAAATAACCTGGGGAATGATCCTATTATAGGAGAACATTCTTGTTTTTCATTTTTCACATCGGGGAGATGGAAAGAATAAAATTTCTTGTGCTTACAGAGCTTTGCTACAGTCCTTGTTTAGCATTTGACTAAAGAGCTAAGGTAGCTTCTCATCTGAAGGATTTAATCCTAATACTGTTGATGGAACAGCAAAAATTCCATTTGCATGTGTGGTGTGGGCTGGGACTCCTCCAACACAGGGCATGGGACGGATGGTCCAGCAGAAACGTGTCCCAGAGAGATGCTGCCATAACCCAGCCTTCAGGAGCTGATTTTGATATAGATGAAACACAGCTCAAACCTCAGTTTTGTTACAGATTTGTATTTCCAGCACAGCTCTTAAGTTTCTGAGATTTTACTGGCACCAGGCTGCTCAGAAATAATAAGGTAGTTTAATATCAAAAGGGACATAAATAACTTACTTTGCTCGAGGCTGTTTCTGCAGTTTTATTTTAAAATTCCTTTAGTGTATATTTGTCTGTCAAATTTCAAATTATTAAAATGCTCTGATTTAAAATATTGAACAAATGTTTTAATATAAAATTTGCAAGTCCTCACTAAGGTAACATGGGAGAGTTTTCCTACAGGGAAGCAAACAGAAAGTAAGAGTAGCAATGTTCTCAGAACTTCCAGATTTTTTTTTTTTTAGAGCTTAATAAACTCACTTAAGGAGAAGTTAAAAGTGCTGACATCTGTCACTGGAATGGAATCGAGAGACTTAAACTTTGGAACAAAATTTCCATGACTGTCAGTTTTAATGCAAAAGCAGTTGAACAGAAATTTCTCTAATTTTAACTCTTCTAATATATGGAAAACAGCTCCTGAGCATTTATTTTTCCTCAGATTATGGAAAGGACTACAGTGCCACTTAGCTGAGATGTTTATTGCTGAAGTGTTTATTTTAGTATTAATGCTTAAAAGCCAATACAAATTTAATCTTTTCATAGCTGTAGCATTTTGTGATTCAGAGTGAGTGATGCTATGAGTAATGGTAACTCTGCTGATTGCACAGAACTGAGTATGAAATACTTTAATCAGTGCATAAATTATTGAAATATTTAAAGAGAAACTGTCAGGTTTTCAGGTCCCAGTTGGGTTTGGAATTTGGTGGCTTTATTTTTAATATTTTATTTTTAAATCAGGAGAAATGATCTCGTATGGGAACAGAAATACTCTGAATGTTCTTTACAGTGATTGGAGGGAGAGGGATGATTAACAATGCACAGACAGCATTGGGCTTGTGAAATAGGGAACAGCTCCAGACAGGATGTAGAAAATGATGGATGTGGAATGGAAATCAGCATTTTTTTCAGGCAAATGGACTGAGATACAGAGGTTGTATTAGGCAGGTTTAAACTCTGAGGTTCTTGTTAAGCTTGCATCTCCTCTGGGTTTGTGTGGTCCCTTTACATTACTTAAAAACTTTGCAAAATCAAAATTGCTGAGCAAGTCCTGAAAATGATGGAAAGCTCAACTTTATAGTAGTCAAACAGTTTTATGTGTCTTTAAAAGTATCATGATCTGAACCTGATGTTCCATTACTAAAAGGGACTCTCAGGAGATGTGAGGTGAAGACCAAAAACACCCTGTGGGGTTTGTGGAAGCACATCTGAACTGCACAAGGATAAAAGATGGAGCTCATGGCAAAATGTCTTCAGGCCTGTTGAGGACATTATTTATTCCAGTCTCAGTGCCCCTGCCCAAACCCTGGTCATTCAGTTTGCAACAGGAATGAGGCTGAGCATCCCAGCATTTAAACTAGAAGTAGCTGCTGTATTGGGATGTGCAGGCAGACAGACAGAGAAATATGGGCAGAAAAAGTAATAATGAGCAGTGATGAGAGCCAGCTCTGCTAATATTCATGGTGGACCAGCAACACAACAGTGGATCAAGTCTGGGCACTTTAAACTGCACACCATTGGCAGTGCTCAAAACACAGCTGTCTTAATCCCAGGCAAGCCTATACTTTAAGCCAAATAATAAGAAAAACAGACAACACTGAGGGCAGAATAGATGTATAAACATAAACACGAAAATTGAACTGGAATACCAAGCAATTTTTGTTTGTTTTGCAGTATCACAAAACAGCAAATGCAATGGGTTTGGAAGTATTGCAGAGATTTCCAAGCCTGGCAACAGTTCCATCTGCCCTGAGATTTATGATTAATTACGTCTGCTGGGAGAATGGAACACGGATGTTTTTCCTTTCTAACTGTTTTTCAGTAAACTCCACTGATAAAAATGCATGTAGGTTCTTCCAACAATAAAATTCCCTTTGGTAATTGTGAAATAAGTGGATTTTACAGCAGGCTGCATAATCCTCTACTAGTGGAAATATGATGTAAGGAAGCAATCACACAGCACTGATGTTATGAAGATGAGCTCTTGGCATTTGCTGAACAGTCTGGCTAAAATGTCTTTTTTCAGGCTAATCTCTGAAGCAGTGTGAACAAAGTAATCAGATTGAGATGAAAAAGTTTAAGTGGATCATCAATATGACAGAAAAGGTTTTGAGAACTCTTCAGAAGATGGAAGAGAAGGATATATCTTCTATTTCAGTTTTTAATCTTAGTGCCTATTATTGTGCTGCTTTGAAAAATGACCTATTATTTTTCACCAGGGTTCCCAAGTGCAACCCAAGTTGTGTGGTAATACACCATAATCAAATGAGGCAACAACTTTTTTGGGCTGATATAAACTGGAAATGAATTTGGTTAAAAAAAAAAATTGTGATAAAAGTCTTTTAATCAGAGCATAGATTTCAGTGTTGAAAAGGAGTATTTTTGCCAGAAGCAAAACATCATAATCATTCTTATTAATAAGTTTAATACTTTGAAGAAATACAGGAAAGTGACATGAGCTATATATAACCATTATAAAAGCACAAATTGAAATTTCAGACTCAATGCATAACACATTTCAGAAATGCACAAACCCAAGAAATAGATTTTTTCCTATTAATAGGATCAAAAGATAATATGTTTGAAAATAATTTACTTCAGTTTGGCTGGTGACAGAAAAGGGCCTAAGAGATGTCTGCTAATGTTACTTCTTCCCCTGCTTATTTTATTTGTAGCAGAGATGAAGGTATCCTTTTTAACCTTCCCTGAAGATTACCTGACACAGCACTCTCCACTTCTGCTGGAGTTAAATCCAAAGCCTTTGGAAACTGCTGGGCCAATCTGACTATTATAACTTATTTGGGAACAATTTTTTAAAATTTTTCTTTAAAGTCATAATATTTGGTTACCACGTGTTAACCCATGTTAAAAAAAAAATAAATACACCCCCCTCCAAAACTTTTCTTTCTGTCAGCTGCTTCCCAGCTTGTATCCCAATAGTGTAACATTTATTTTCCATGATCCTGGGAAATTGGTATAGTCACATGCTTTGGCCTCACCTACAACTGTCACTTAATTTCCAGGTGAACATGAGAAACCAGGAATGTTTCTCCCAAACCATCTGCAAGCTTTCAGCTTCAGCTCTGCAGTTTGTCTCCTGGTGCAAAAAAATTTTGTGGAACAACAATGTTCTAGGACACGAATAAACCTCCAGGATTAAGGATTAGTCTTTGTCAATAATTACTTGATTTTAGATTAGGCCTCCAGGTGCTAATTCCAAGCTGTAACGTGGCAAGGCAGGGAATAAAATCAGTGATCTGTGACTTCCCTCCGAGGATTCTGTGCCTGCAGCTTTCTCTCAGTGAAAGATGGGATTTTGCTGGAGTGCTATTTATATGAGCTTAACTTTCTTAGTCTTGTCTGAAAACAGAGTTCCTCTTGGGGCAGCCAGTAGTAGGATGGTGCTGCTGTTTCATCCACACATGACTCATTTCAGCAGAATGTATAGTGCTGGATTTGTAGAATTACTTACTATTTTAGTAGCTTCTATGGTAAAGGAAACCCAAATGACTAGTATATATTTTTAATTATTTTGTTTAGTCTCCTGCTACAAATTTACCCATATCCTCATTTCTGCACGTAGTCAATGTTGAGGTGAACACCACAAAGTAATTATATTTTCTTGACCATCATGGACTATAACATTGCAATTTTTTTGGTCTTCTACAGAATCTCTTAATAATCAGTTATTCCATGCTAAAATACCTGTAGGATCCGGCATTTGGGAGTGTTTTATAGCCTGGACGTTTTCTATGTTGATTTTAGTTACTTTTTCCTCTTATACCACAAGGCATTTGAAGCCAATTATCTTACTTGGATTTCTTATTGTATTTCTAATACCACTGTAAGGAGATCGCTTCTAATCCTGAAGAAAAAGGGGGAACAAGATTCCCTTGTAAAATTAAAACTCAAATTCAGACAACAGAAAAGATATAGCTATTATAAGAGTGAGAGTAGTTTAGCCTTTGAACAACTTCATTAAGGATGCAATATGCTCTCTGTTATTTGACATTTAATACAGATGCTTTTCTGCATGGTAAGTGCCAGAACTCTGAAGTTCTTTGTCATGCAGAAGGCTGAGTTAGTAGGTTTACAAGGTATAGAGCTCTGACTTCAATTTTATGAATCAAACCTTGACCCATATGCCAAAGAAATTTCATATTACAGAGGAATTAAAATAAAATTATGCACATTTTTATTTTATAAATATGAGCTCTACTGACATTCCTGGCTCCCCTATTCACAAGCAGGACTGGTGATGTTTTCTGTACGGTACTGTTCACCACATTTACTGGGGTATTCTTGACTTTTAGCTGGTATATGTATCTCCTCTCTGGCTATTTACACTCAACTAGCATCCTCTACAGTGATATCCAGAATTCTGTGTGAATAAATTGGACAGAATCAGCAAGACCTTCTTCTCCATTAAGCTTTTTTAGTATGATATAAAAATTCATAAAGCTTTTTAAGAGCAGTAATTGAAATTAATATTAATGTAATGCAGTAAGCCCTATTTGTGGTATGTTTTGGGTTTTTTTTAATTACACTTTTCTGAAAGTGGGAACTTATAGCAAGCTTATACTTTGTTTTGTTCAGTCTGTTTCCCAGGACTATAAATGTGCATGCTCACAGACATTCGCCTTTTCATCTGACTCTAAGGTGTCCTTTCACCATCCTGGCTTGTGATTCCTCTGCCTGCAGTGACCTGTAGTTATGTTTGGTACTCTCCACTTTGCCCCTTTCCTCAACATTTATCTACCTTCCTTCTCTGATGATGTTGAACTCCATAATCCCAGCACTAGTTTAGCTGAGGCCACCCTCAAACTTCCCAGCTGTTGCCAGTTTTTATTTTTGCCTGTAGACCAAAACATTCCAGTAAGAACTCTTACTGTTCTCATGTTCCTTAAGTACCTGATGTTTTTGAAAAAGTTGCTGCATTCTAGACCTTAGAATATATGTGATACTCCACCTGAAGTTATACAGTAGTCCCACGTGAGATGAGACATTATAAGCAAGTAATAGTAAAAAGTAAAACTTTGCATAAGTAAAAGAGGAATGAAATAAATGCTTCAATAAAATGGAACTTAATGAGTGTAAGGTCTGTGACAGGATCTCTCACATTTGCAAAGTATCACTGCATGAGCAGTCAGGGTTTATAAAGTGGTGTGGAGCAGATAATGAGATCCTCCTGCACCTGGAGACAAGGTGTGGAGCTGTGTGAGGGTTGCTGTTCCTCCTTCCTGCATGGGTCACGTGCTGTGGGAAGTGTCAGAGAGGTGGAGAGGTGAGTGGGAATGAAATCAAACCCTGAAAGAGCAGAGGGAGCAAAAAAAAAAAGTCCCATTTTTTAAGAACAGGGTACAAAATGTGATAGAATTGAAACGTCCCTGCCCAGAAGGATTTTGTATTCCCCTCTGAGGTCATTAATTAGCTGGGTTTATCACTCCTTGAACATCCCTCCTGTTTGTCATACCTTCAGGAGCAGAAGCCCACTGAAGCACAGTGGTAGTAAAAGAAGGGAGCACGTTGAAGTCCTTCCCCCTGTTAAGGGAAAGTCTGTGTTTGCCTGGGGGTGCCCGTGTCCAGCTGGAAGCAGCTGTGGAAGTGCTCCTTGCCAGGTAACCAGGAAGGTGTGCTCAGCATTCCTCACAGCTGGGAAAGGCTCTTAGTGTTCCTGGTACCTGTTTCCTCACTTTGTATTCCTCCACACAAGGCAGAGGAAACAAAAGACAAGTCAGGAGACATTAACTAACCATTGCTTTCTCTTCTAGTGTGGATGTTTCACAATAATTGTTCCTTGAGAGCAGCCTGGCTAACCCCGACCCTGTCCTGTCACATCTTTCATTTTCATCCCACTGATTCCCCTTAAAAACTGTGTCCCACTAAGATAATATTTGCCATAGGTAGGGAAATGTAATTCAGCTTTCTGTAACTGTGATTAATGTGGAACAGATTGTAAGCATATTGTTTTCATTAGGAAGCAGCCACTGAATGTTTCCATTTAACTCACTGACTGCTGCAGTTGTTGCCATATGATATAAAGTCTATTAGTCTCTGGGCCTCCTTAATTCAGCCATATGATATCAAATGTTTGTGTGCTGAAAATAGTGTCTGTTACAATAATGCTTATATAAATTATCTGTAGTGGAAAGCAAAACACAGCCTGCCACATGGAGAAGGGAAACAAGCAATTGAGTTCTCCTATTGCTTTAAAATGAGTGATCTGATCTAAATCCACCACTTTGCAACTTTACTCATAAATGGCCACACTGAGTCATATCTTGAGTCACATGTCATCCTATTAATAGAATTATGATGTTCAGAGCCATTCTGGCTCAAAAACAGATGATGTGTTGTATGAAATGATTTGAGATTATTTCTGTGGGCCCTCTATCTGTAGATACATTCTGCTTTCGCTTAATTTTCACTCATCAGAAGAAAATATATGTCCTGGTTACAAAGCATCGGGGTGGAGCTCACCGTGAACTAAATGAAATTTGGAGGCTGAGCAGTTGAAACCAAGATCAGTAGCTGTTGTAGGTGTTAAACATGTTTTCTTGTAAGAATTCTCCTTATTCATTGGAGCTTTCAAGGTGGCATTAAAAGGGCACAAGGTTCACAAGTCTCATGTCATTTTGCATCACTGCATTTAGTTAAACATGATGTATCATCATGATACAACTATTCCATCACTATTTTTACTTCAAAAGACTTCTTATGAGGATGATCCATCAGTTGTCATCATGCAGGATAATGAGGATGTGCTCTGAAATGATTCCCTAATTGTAAACTCGGTGCCTATGAAAAGCAGATTTGCCTCTGTTTGGCTCGTTGCTGTGTAACTATAATTTGCTGTTGGCACATCTTGCTCTCTGTTAAATGGACCAAGTGTTTGGGATCTAATTGAGCACTTACAGGTTTGCAGAAAATCAGGATGCAAATAGCTGGTGTGGAGTGAACTCTTACTTGGAGCCCTCCAGATTATTCCATTTTTTTTAACTCCAGCACCACAGTAAACCACACTGAGAGCTATTAATGTAAATTAATTATTCCTCCTGCTGGCTTCTTTACAACTTACTCAGATGAGGGATTATTAAATGCATCATGCCTTGCAAATTTGCATGCATTAAAAGCCTTATCATTGCCTGTGCACTGCTGGCCTCCATCAGGGGTCCAAGAATTATAAAATTATTGCTCAGCCATTTTGACTGGGAAGTGCTGATCACTGTTTGTGTGGCTTCAAAATACAGCAGGGTTGGTCATCCTGATTAGAGACCCTCCTGATAACATGACATCCCAAACCCTGTGCAGGGCATGTGGATCACACTGCCCTTGGACTTAAGCTACCATGAAGAAGGAAATTATAGGATGCAGCAGAATATGTATTTTTCTGATTAAATGTTGTGGAGTTTTTTGAATTTCTGGTTCAAACAAGCAAAGAAAGCAGATAACCATGGTAACCCAGAAAAATGTGGGAATATAGATGTGCTGGTGGATGTCTGGGGAGAGTTGAAGAAATGGGTAGAGGTTTATTTATTTATTTATTTATTCATTTATTCATTTATTTATTTAACTATTTTATCCTATTTTTACTTGGCTTTTTGATCCTAAACAAAGGTAAAAAATTTCCGGAAAATTGAAAGCTATAAAAAACCCAAACACTTTTCGTGCATTTCAAAGGGTTTTGTTCTAACACTATTGTAAATCATTTAAATTTTGAATACTTCTTCTTTTATAGTGATTTTAAGTAAAGAGCTCTGGAATTGGGTTGTTAAAAAAATTTTAAAAAGTCACTAATCAATAAAATATTGATGGGACAGTTTGTTTTCGATTTTAGCAAAAAGGTTTCATGATTGATGTGTACTTACGTAGTGCTTTGAAGCAAGACACCTATGAAATATTGGGTTTGACTTCAAATAGAGTAGAACAGTTTGGGTTTCACTGCAAATGGTGTATGTGTCAGACATCCTTGGGAAATGAGGGTGCAAACAAGGGACCTGAAGTGCTGTTGGCCACATCCTTCAGCTGCTGTGCAGGTTTTGACTGTTCCAAACAAAACCCTCCACTCTCACACTTGCCCAGCTGAGGGAGAAGGATCTGTGGCTCTTCTGCCCTCCACTGAAGTTTCTGTACTCTCTCCTCCTTGATTCAGCTGAAAATGTGACCACACAAAAGTATTAACTCAGATGTTGGTTAGGAAGATCAAATCCATGGGAATTCTGAGCCAGATGCTGAATTTCAGCACGACTGCAGCATCTGTCACTATTACCCAAATCCTTTGTGTATGAAAAAGGGATCCTTGAAGGAGACTTGATGTGTATAAAAGGTTATCACCTCCAGGGATCATCATAATTGTTTCATTGTTGATAATGATGGCTTCTTACTGATTTCTTATCACACAGAACTCGAAAAGGAAGATAAAAATGTTAGACTTGTGTTTCATTCTCTACTGAAGAGAACTTAAATGTTTTCACCTTTCAAGTAATGTCGGAGCAAACACATGGAAAGCTTTCTAGTCTAGGTTTGGAAGTCCTTTTTGTGGACTTCCAAAAAGTGAAAAATTTATCCATTTTATGATTTCTTAATCTTTCTTATGAAGGCATTTTGAAAAATGTTTTCGTAGAGATATTTTTAAATTTCAGCATTTTAAGAATGTTCAAAGCTTACCATTGCATTTCCCTACTTTTTTTTTTTTTTTTTTAGAATGTTAAATACAAAGATTTGGGCATATTGCTGTTGTGTAATTCTTGCTGTGATAAACAGCCTCTCAAAGATGGACAGAGAGTTGGCTCAGCAGATTTCTGTGGACTGTGGTGTTCCCCCAGTTTTGTAAAAATTATCACCTTAACTGTGAGTTAACCCAGTATTTTAAAAAGAAGTTTCTGGATGGAACATTTAAGAGTGTTGCCTCTTTTGGGAAGTTGTGCTCTGCTGTAATTGATTCACTTATGAAGATTTTCGCATTCTAAAAGTTATCTTTCTTTTTTTTCCCTAATGTTCTACTTTTCCATTTATTTAGTTGTGTCACTAATTTGTTTTCTATTGCTTATACTGTTGGAATGTCTAAATTTCTGGTTTCATTTAGCCTGTTTCCTATCAGCCATATCCTTGCCCTGTTCCCTCTATTCCCTGGAGAACTGGGGTGCACAAGATTATGGATTCTGATTAAGCTGAGCCCAAATCTGGGAGTTTGGGAGCCTGTGGATACAAAGGCTGCCCTTTGTTCATGGGAGCAACACTGCCATGGACAGAACGAGCCTTGGAGTCTATTGGAACAGCTCTATTTTCCAACCAGGATGTTCTCTGTGGTTGTTACAATGCTGGCAATAGAGGAACTGTAAATATTGTTGGTAATGATTGTTTGTTTTGTTCCTCTGGTCTCTATATTTGTTGTGGTGTACTTTTGAGTGTTAGAAATAGAGGTGGGAGTTCAACCCGGTGTTTGCATTTGCATGAAAGGCAGCACAAAGGCATTTTAGGTTAAAACTGGAGATCTTGTGCAATTAAATAATAAAACTATATTCAGAGGTCCAGAAAATTAAAATAACTTGATTACCTCAGACTTCAATCTAAAGAGTTTTCAGTCTACCACTAATTAAATTAAACCCTAGTGTGAAATTCGGGAGGTTTGTTTTTGTTGTCGAATGCACAGAGTAAAAATAAAAATTGAGAGTAAAAATTTAAGTTGGTGCTGGATTCTGGGAGAGATCCCATTTTTTACAAAGCAGAACTGCCAGCCACGTGTCTGAGCAATTCTGGTCAGTTGGGTTTTTCACTGTTTGAATCTTAGGAGATGGGAAGGATTCTCAGCAGGGCAGCTGAACTGTGCCCAGGCACATGTGCTCCCTGAATTCAGCTCTTCCTCTCTGCATGCAAACTGCTTGGAGACAGCTTTCTTGGGCTACTGGGGGAAATGTTAGCATATATTTCACAATATGGTGTTTAAGCCTCTTTCTCCTTCCCTGCTCATCCCACTTGCTTCCCACCAGCTTGTTTTGCTTCTGAAACTCCACGAAGCAGCAGGAGCAGGAAGCAGAATATCCAGTTTTAATTAAGATGTTAATATTGAGGGAAATTTTCGTAGCAGTTGAAGATGTTGGTATTGCAATGGCAGCAATAATTCTTCCTAAGAATTAGAATTCTTCCTGGCTTCAAGTAGCCTCCGTGGGTACAACTTTGTGTCCCTGGAAGAAGTTGGGCCGAGTTAATGAGCTTATTAACAGCTCATGGGTGTTTCTCAGGGTGTATGTGACAAAACTGAGTAGGGTGGACATGGAATACGTTATCAGAGAGTCAGGATTTGGTTTGTGCTGCTCTTTGTTAGATAAAGTTGAGACACGGGCATAATTTTTCCTACGGTGAAAGTAAACTTCATTTTTATGGTATTCATTGCAATAACAGGCTACAGTCAATTATGTTGACTCCTTGGGGATTTTGTAGAAGCTGAGTTTATATTATTCCTCTAATAAAGAAACACTTAACAGTTAATAAATATATCAGAAGGCTTTCTACTGCACTTTGTTTCCTCTATAGCAGCATATTTTGTGTCTATAGCTACAGTATTCTACTGGGTGAAGATAAATGGATTTCATAATCTCTCACTGGGGAGAAAAGTGAGACTGGAAAAGATTGGAGCTGCATGAGCTGGATAACTTAAGATTATAGCTCTGAGAGGCAGAGCTCTAAAAAGCTGTTAAGGACGTTGCCTTCTTGATTGGAGATTCAGAAACTGATGCACTGCCTTCAGTCTTGTTATTTTTTCAAACTTTCATTAAGTTTAAATCATCTTCCACCTGGCCCTTCTAAATCGCTGGCCTGAAAAGAAATCATTTGTCATCGTGTGTCTCTTATAAGTAGATTCATCTTCAAAACAACATTATTGTTTCCTAAAGACTGGTTTTAAATCCATCAGATGAATATGAGCTAAAGTGCACTGCTTTATTTTGACATATTGCTCATTGAGATAATTTCCTGATGGGTTTGTGCTTAATATGTTGAATTATCACAAAGAAGAGCCCGTTATTGGTTTTAAGAAATACCATAACTGGTGGTTACGACCATAAAAAAGAGCGAAATTAAACTTTAGTTTTTCCAAGTAGGCTCATAAACTTGTTTTGTCTGAAAGAACTGGTGCCTGATGGCTGTTTGTGAGAATTGCTGCCATTATGGCAGGATTTCAGGATTTCATGTGGGGAGAGGGAAGATTTGTGTCACAGTATGGTGCATTTCTTGAGATATGTCATGTTTACCAGTCTGCCAGTTAATGGCTGGGCATGTTCAGAGGAACTGGAACTGTCAGGTGTGGGCAGCCACCCTTTGAGAAACACCCAGTAGCTTTAGAAACGATTAATAATTCATTATACATCAATCCCACGTTTAGTTTGCAGTGGGTTGACCTCATTTGGCTGCCACCAAGCTGCTCTCTCACTCCGCACCCCGGGCAGGACAGGGGCAGAAAATAAGAAAAAATTGGCTTGAAATTAAGGCAGTTTAATGAAAAAAAAAACAAAGCTGATGTGCAGAAGCAAAGGAAAACCAAAGGAAATTTAGTCTCAGCTTCCCACCAGCTGGCAATTTCCAGCTGCTTCCCAGGAAGCAGGACCTCAGCAGGACAATGGTTGTCCCAGACATGGGGAAGCTCCATGTCCCTTCCCACTGCCAAACCATCACCCCACCCCTACACCCTGCAGGACAGGCAGGTCACCTGCTCTTGGGTTATTAGATAAGCAATTAATCTGGACTTGTTTATATCCCCTCTCAGGCCTTTGGGTAGTCCTGACCACACCTGGTGCCACTGCAGAGATGAAATCGCCTCCTCCTGCCTGTCTGCAAAAATACTTCACTCTATTAAGTTTTAATGTTTCACTTCGGAGAAAAAGATTGCTAAATGGCCAGCTCTTTATGTGGGATTTTCCCATTATTGGCTAGGGATTTATCAAATCCCTCTATCTTCTGCCCTGTTGATACATAAAATCAAAGAGAGATCTGCTTAGGATGAAGATATTCTGGTAGAGAAACACATTCTGAAAATGGAGAGTAGGGCTTTTTCACACACTTGTGGACCTGCCTAGTTGACAGTCTTCACTGAAAACGTTTTTTAATAGAAAATTCTCATCTGAAGTTTTTTTGTTTACTTTTTTAAAACTTTTATTTTAAATATTGCTTGTTTTTAACCTCTGAAATAAAATTCAGAAATGGTGCAAATTCCAGATAATTAAAGGGGGGAAAATGTTGACTTCACTTTTTTTTTTTTTTTTTGGAAGAATCTCCCAATTTAACTGAGTTAAACTTTATGTTTAACTAAGGGATCAGGGAGACACCAGAGTCAAAGAAACTTCAAGCCACACAAACATTTTGAGCAGGATATGTGATCCAAGGAGAACCCATGGAGAGTGGAATAGGGAATATTGTACAGAAATGAACAATATTGTACAGAACAACACTGTACAGAACAATATTGTACAGAAATGAACAATTCTACTCTCTACATCGAGAGTAGAAATTTGGACATCACCTGCCAAAGAGCATAAAATAAGTTGATCAAAGTCTCAAATCTTACACATCTGGGTTTTTTAGCACTAATTCCAGAGAAAGTATAAGACACAACAGATTTAAGGGATTTTGTTAGTGGTGGTTCCTCAAGGTTTTGACTTCTTTTGTTTTGCTTCTGTTTTTATTTCAGAGTAAAATGCTGCTTTTAGGGCTGGTCAAAGCCCATAATTTCTGTTGCACGGGAAATGTCTCTATTTCAAAACTTGTTTTCATACTTAGTTGAGAATATTTTTTATGTTGAGTATTTGCCCTCTCTTAACCGATGTATTTCCCTGCTCCCTGGGTAGTAACAGCTGGGAGCTTTGCAGCACAGAGAGTTTCCACACCAGTGGTGAAACCCTTCTGGTGAAGCCACATTTGAAAGGACCAGAATGTTGCTGCCAGAAGAACCAGCAAATGGCAGACAAGGCTAAACTTAGGAGGGGTCCTGAAGAGATCAGAGAGAAATCAAAATTGTGACATCCAATATTGCCAGAAGTACCTTTGCTTTAAGTAGAAATGAGGAATTGCCAAAGGATTGTATAGATTTGGGAGCCCACTGGAAATGCTGCTTTATCTGTGTTTGCTCACAGCTGGTGATTCCTGAGAGAACCATCATTACACTTGCCCTGGGAAATTCTGCAATGAATGTGATCTCATAAATGGGGTAAAACACCCCGAACCTTCCCAGAAGTGCAAATATTAGTCCTTGCCTTGCCCTTGCCCACTGTGAAATACAGAGGCAGCCACCAAAAGGGGAAAAGAGTGGGAACTTCAACCAGGGAGATTTAAAGAATAAAGTGAAAATGTGGATCAGGTTTTTAAAGTATGTTCAAAAATAGGTTGGACTAACCACTGAGTCTTTTTTAACCAGTGAATAATAAATTTTGCTTGGATATTTCCTAGACTTATTTCATTTGGAAGGGACCTGGGGAGGTCATTTAGTTCAGTGTCCTCCTCAAACTTCAGAGTTCTATCATGTCACTCAGTGACATTCAAGCCCAGTGCATAAACATTCCACAGATTTTCTGGGCAACTCATGCCTAATTATATAGAAAATTATTCCTGATAATTAATCAGACCTTGTTACCAGTTGCTTCTTGGCCCTTTGCTCTGCATGTGTGAGGAGAATCTAGTTTTTCCTTCTATATAACCACAGCTAAAGCAAGACCAATGCCCTTAATTTTCCATCTTCAGTTGGAAAACTAAACCCAGTTCTCTCCGTCTCTCCTGTCTAGTGCTGTAGACCTGCAGACATCCTGGTGGCCCTTCTCCTCTGGACTCACTCCAGTCTGTAGGAATTTAGAACAGTGAAGATTGGATACAGCACTTGGTGAAGTGCCAAAGGTGAGAAATGTAATAGGGAGAAACAGGGAGAAAAGGCTGTTGAAGGGAGTGAGAACAAACAAATCTCAACTTGTTGAAATGTCCAATGTGAATTCTGACAAAGAGTGGGACAACAGTAAGTCGTGGTTCTTCACAGTATTCCCACAGACATCTAGTTTTCATGTAGGAGCTCTGTGGAGTTGCCCTGAAGGAATTCAGGGATTCCAAAAGAGATTTAACTTCCAAGTAGTCCATAAGATAAATACTGTCTGTGTAGAGGGTTGAATTATATTCTAGAAGGAAAGGTCAAAATTTCTATAGGGTAATGCTAGAGATGTTTGAAGAAATGAAAAGGTTTTATTAAGAAATAAGTTCATGTCTATTAAAATTCGTATTTTGAGGAGGAATTTTGGTTCTTTTTGAAGAGACAGCTTCCAGCTCTAACAGAAGTTGCAGGTTTGATGCAGGTACTGCTGAATGGAACTCTTTGGGGGATTGTACATGAGGGAGCAGAGCACAGGTTTTATTGTTCAGTGACTGTAGGGTAATATCTTCTTAATGGCAATGAATGTGCAAGATGAACATCTTGCCTTTCTGAAAGACTCAAACAGTCAGTTCCCTTGGACTTTGTGTTGGGGTTGGCTGCTTACTCATCTGAACACCTTTCCTGTCATCTGCTGGCTGCTTGTGTCATGGATTCTTCATGCATCTTGTTCCTTGTGGTTTCCCTTCTTATACTTCAAGGGCTGTGGCTCCTCCAGCTCAGGGCTTTTCTTTTTTATCTTGTGCCTACTGCAAAAGGAACAAAATCCTTGTCCAAAACCATATTCTCACCAGAAGGTCCGATTCCCTGGTGGAATAGATGCCAGCAACGCAATAAATCTGATAGACTGTTTTGCTATTCATCCATATTCCTGCTTCTGGATTGACAGACCTAGGAATGGCTTGATCTTGACCCATAGAATACCTACTTAAATAGAAATATGTGAAACCGTGGTACTAGAAATCATTGTATTAAGACCTGGAGCCCAAAAAACTAAAGTATAATTGGTTTGCCCTACAAACACTGCTTATCCAAACTTTCTGATGTGAAGAAGGTGTGCGTGGCTTGTCCCTGGACAACACAAAGTGAAGCCTCTTCACTTATGTGACCAAACCCACAATGATTTAGAATTAAACTTGAACAATTTAAATAACCCTTCTGGCATTGCAGCCCAGGGCACATCAAATTGAAAATCCTGTTAAGAAGTGTCTACATTTATAAGGACAGGAGGTTCAAAAAGTGCAGCTGAAGCCAAAGCTTTTAAGCTGTTTGATGCAACAGGACAAGAAAAACTAGTTAAAAATAATGGTGAAGAATTCACTGCACTTACTGAGAGACTTACAATTAAAAAAAAAAAGATGAAGAAGCCCCATGAAAGTGAAAAATGGCAAAATAGCTTTTGTGATGGTAGAAAGTACAAGTGGAAATACTCAAAGTATTAATGTGCATGTTCTGTTGACATATGTGCAATAAATAACCTGTGCAAAGAGAATCCAATTACTGTACACAAGAAATTAATTGTTATACTTCGAGCACTGTGACATATTTGGGTGAGTGGTGTCTGTATTTCAGCTCTGTTGTGTTCATTTATATTTAAACTAGATTTCATGGTTATCAGACACCTACACTGCAGTCAATTTAATTGAGAAAAATCAGTAAATCACGTGGTGCTTTCTGAGCTCCTGAAGGACCTGGGGATTTGGGCTGGATATTTATGAGGAAGGAATGCAAGTGGCAGCTGCTTCAAGATTTACAAGGGTAAAGAAATTGTTCTTATTTGTCTAATCCCAACTGTCCCAGCTGTGCTACCTGTGTGCATACACAGGAATGTGTGTGTGGATATGCACTATGAGTTTCTATATCCATATCTGTCTGCAGAATAGAGACAAACCCCCTCCCATAATGTCATGTACTGGCACAGAAACTCAAAGACAGGCACAGAGAAAATAAACCATCGTTTTTGGGGGACATTGTCAAGATTTTAGGAACTTCAGGAGTTCAAAAATAAGTTTCTGTTGGATTTCAGAAACTGTTAAAAATTATTTTTAAAGAATGTTGCCAAAAGGGGTATCCAAGATAGCACAGAAAATCCATCACAGAACTGGCTGTTGCTCTTGGCTCTGCACAGGCTTGGATTAGTCTGTTAACAATGGTGACATGCCCTGTCCCAAGTGCTCTGACAGGGTTACAAGGCAGATTTCCAAAAGGATAAATACTGGATAAAAATCTTTCTGTTGTCTCTCCACTGTGAGAGTTTTAGATGTACTGATAAAGCATGTGAATTTTGAGAATATTTTAAAAATACCGCAGGAAAAGCAGCAGAGCCCCCAAAATGTTACTGCTTGTTTAAGCAGTGCTTTAAATTGGAAGACTTGAACCAGCTGGTGGTAAGGAAATCTGGATTTGGGGAGGCTGAATGCTATTGAAATGCAGACAGTTAACACTTGCTAAAAGATACTTTTTAGAAAAAAAAACCCAAACAAACAGAAGAATTAGTCTATTTTGTATGGATGATAAAGACAGGAGGAACTTTCATATGAAAAGAGGGACTGATGTTTTTGGTTGATCATTGTGTCACTTCCACTGTTAATTCTTGCTGTTATTAATTTAATTATCTCCTAAACTTGCAAATATTTGATTTTTTTGCAATCCCCTAACCACGCATGTCTTGGTCTGCAAGCACATGTATGTTCTCTGTCAAACAGAGCTACCAGAGCATGTTTGTTACATCTGGACCACTTCTGCAAGTATTTTTTTTTTAATAGTTTGTGGGGAAATATTTTATAAATTTAATATAAAAAAACATGCAGTGTTTCAACAATCAAGCTTGTAGCTATTGGAATTGAGCAGCAGAGAGTTTATATTACACTAGGGTATAGTGCAGGACAGCATGATGAAGATTTAACTCAAATATTTTTATTTGTCTAAAAGAAATGTGAATTTAGGGTAGATTATATTGCTCTCTTAGACGAGTGTACTACCAGGGAGACCAGTTGAATTGAACACTGTAACTAATTGCAGAACTAGTTTATTTGCTACATTTTGTTGCAAAGGGAGATCCTATTGTATGTTTTGCAGGAAAATTAACATCAAACTGAGACTGTCTGTTGTAGGCACCCTGTAGATCCATGGGGGTTACAAACTGCAGCATTGCCTGGCAGAAAATCCATAACAATGTGTTTTTCAATAACTCTGCAATGCACACTTGTTATTTATTCTCATAATTCTACAGTAGTATTGACAAGGATGTCCAAATGTGTGTAGGAAAGTGGCAAGGAAAGAAGTAAATCTGTAGAGAGGCAAACTTCTCATCCTGCTTGCATATTTAAGGGGCTCAAAAAAATCCACATAGACACATAGTTTGGTGCATTCTTGTTTCTAATTCTTTCTCAGCAGTCTAGTTGACCCAGAAGGGTGGGAATGGCAAGATGTTCCTGTTTTCTCCCTCGGGACTTCTTGGGTTTCATTGTATTTGCAATTTTAAAAGCTGGTGTGGATGTCTCGAGTCAAGGTGCCCTTGCTGACCCTGTGTGGGGGAAGTGCTGGGGGAAGGGGTTTGTCAGATCTTTCCACAGCAGACAAGGAGTCTGCTTGGAAAGACAGAAGAAGTTCATGGCAGGGTTGGATCTGGGATTTCACCAGTGGAAAGTGGGTGGTATTAGTTGATTACTGTAGTAAACAACTACAACACTTGTCGACAAAGCAGCATTTTCTAACTGGAGACTGATTTTAACATCCCGTGGTGCTGATCTGCTTCTTGTGCCTCTGCCTCCGGGGCAGTACCAGTGATTATTCAAGATGTGGTGACCTGTTTTTCAGAGGAGTACACTCCAAACTTGTTGAAATCTTGCATGTGTGCCAGAGCAATTTACTAGTGCTGCTGTGATTTTACTACCAGGGTTACACGTGGCAGGTTGGTAGTCCAAGGACAGAAACTAGAATGTGTGAAATTCTATATATATATGTGCGTGCGTGTGTGTGTGTGTGTGTGTATAACATTTTTATCCTGGAACTGGAGCAGATTATGTGTGTGTGGGAGGGAAGGGATGTTAATTATTGGAGGTACTCAAATACTCAAACTTCAGACTATTCCTGAGCAACTGCTCTGAGTAGACCAGCTCAAAGCAGGTTGGACTGGATGACTGCCAGAGCTCCCATCCAAGGGATATCATCCTGTGATTCTCTGAACTGCAAGGGAAAGCAAGTCTAAATATGAAAGAAAGTCAAATAGTGTGGAAACTGGAAACCAACTACTTCAGTCTACTCATCTTTCTGAAGCTGGAAGATGAATGAGCAAACTGGGAAAATATTGTGAGTGACCTGTGGTCAGCTTTGGGAGACTAAGGCTCTGTTTCTGGTTTTTTCTAACAAATGCATCTCTCAGGTCTGGTGTGAACACACTCAGCTCTGAGATATTTCTAAGTTCCCTTTTTTCTGTTTCCTTCAACCTGCAGAGACAGTGAATAACTCATGTTAGAAGCACAGCAGGATGTGAATCCCCTGAGATTTCCTTTGCCTGGTAGGTTATACATTTGTAGTGCAGTGGTAGTTTTGATAGATACACTGACCATTAACATGTAAGGGAACTACACTCTGAGCATGTGAGAGGATCTGATCAGCCGTTCACAAATGCCTGAGATGACTACAAGCCATTACATTTTCTTAAATACTAATTTTTCATTATTTTTAGGGGGAGAACACCTTATTTTTATACAATTCTTAGCTCCCCCTCCGTCCCTAATCTCGTGATTTAACACTGGTTTTAAAAAATGACCCAATGGCAAATAGTTGACCTTATTCTTTAAACTGTTCATTTCACTTTCATGAAGTAGAGCCATGATTTTTTTAGAAGATGTCCCACATTCCTTCATGTCCTGCTAGAATGAGTCATTGTTTCTGAAGGTTTTATTTTACAGTTCACCTTTTCTTTTGTGTGCCTTCTGACAGCATACACGTATAGTTTTCATCCTGTCATTTGCTCAGACGTGTCTGTAAAGATGCAAACACAGAGGCAAAAATGAATTTGTCAGTAATTTCTTGTGAGAAGCAGAAAACACCTTAGAAATGTCTTCTTCCCTCTTTTATTTCAGTTGTTTCTTCTATACACATATACATTTATACACACAAACACAAAGCAGTTAACAGTGTTGGCTTTTCAGCACACTCACAGATGCCTGTGACTTTTTTTAACTTTTGCTATTTATCAGAGAAAACACTGCCACTCTTGTGGAAAGAGAAACTTATGCCACCAGTAAGAACTAAAAATGTCAAGGGGGCCATAAAAGGAAAATAACACAGTTTGTTTGGGAAATTGTTCCATGACAACTTCTGTAATCATTTTGACGAAACTTCTGTAAACTGAACCCTTTGTACTTTCTCAACTGAATGAGCTCTGAAGGCACAATGCATCACTGGAAATAGAAATTAAACAGCCCTTTTTTTTTTCTCATTCTCAGCAAGAAGCCCTGCACTCTGTGCCTCCAGAGTAAAGATGTTTGCTGAAACAAACAGGGAGTTTCTGTGTGTGATATATTCTAATGTGTAACTGCTTCCTTGACTTTTGATCCTTTGAGCTGCTCTGGAAGCAAAACAGATCTGGCTCCTTTGCATACTAATAAATATTGGTGCTTGTAATTATTCAGTGCTTACAGTAGCATTCCTTTGAGATGAATCTTTGCCACATTATTTACTTTTCTTTGTTTAAATTATTTCTTTGTTTAAATTATTATCAAAAATAATTCAATGCAGTCGAATTTAGTTCAGCTGTAAAACAAGGCTGTATTTATGTTGTTATGCTCATTACTTGGGTATTTTTTTTCCATCTGTGATGCAAGGATTGAAGCAGCTGTTTAGGATATGATTTTCTGGAAAGCCATTTTACAATATTTTGATAAGGAAATTTGCATACCTGGTGTAAAAAAAAATATTTATCCACATGGCTTTAGTACAAGTCAAAGATCAACTTCTACACTGGACATAGATCAAAGTGCTGAAACCTCTCACAAGTTACCATAAGTGACAATGTGATAACATTTTACATTTCTTTTCTCCATATGGCAACTGTGCTACTACTGAAAGGCTTCTAAAGGTAATTTCTTACACTGTTGCATAGCACAGCAAAAAAAGAATCAGATATAAAGCATAATTTTCAAGAAGTTTGGGAATATTCTCTTTTAAACCATAATCTTGGCCTTGATTCTTATATTCTAGTTAAAGTATATATTGGTAAAAATCCCTCAGTCCAATGGCACACCAAGAGTAAAAGCAGGTATTTGAGAATTTTAGAAAACTGTGTCAAAGTGAAAGGAAGGTTCGGCTTCTTAACTTCCCCACTGGCTGGGCAGAGGGAATAGTGATTTCTTTATTAGTACTTTTGTGGAAGTACCACTAATTAATGTTTTTGGGGCAGAAGACATTCCATCCCATGTTAATTATTTTGGTGTGTTATTTTAGCTGTGATAGTGTGTTTACTCTTCCTTTAGAGAAGCACTTGTAGAATTTTTCATGTCATTTGGGATCAGATACACGACATTTATGTGATGGAGGGTGTGTAATATTTATAATTTTGGTTTTAATAAGCATCCCATGCTTTACTATATCTGTGATCCTTTCCACGACATTTGGCAAGTTTTCATTTGACAAAGTCAAAATTAGAATTAATTACAAAACAGGTTTCACTTCAGTTGAAGTTAATTTCTTTGAACATATGATACCAGTTACGGTGTCAAGCAGGTACAGAAATAATAAGAAAAGAAAACTAGATAAGTAAATGATTTGATGAATAAACAAGAGGAAAACTTCAATTTGTATTCTTTAAATCAAATCACAATCAAAGTAGCTTATTGATTTATTTAGTGGCATGTAATTAACTGGCAATCAGTGAACTAGACATCCAGAGAGAATAAGCCACAGTGCACATAAGCCACAATAGTTGATATTTGTGAAATATTAACATGTACCTACACATTTCTAAACACTTCTGTGACCAATTCCTGAAAGTTTCTCTTCCCCCTGACACACTTGCCCTGTTCTCATGCCCCCCTTTCACAGCCCTTGTCACGGGGTGCAACCCCCCCTCCTTCTGTGATTCCTCAGGAAAGGAGGAGGTTTTTGTGCTGTAGGGGTTCCTTCTGGCACATATCGAGCTCCTGTCCACCAGATCACCTGGCACTCTCCTCTCTCTCCCCTTTGGTACAAGTTTTTATGCCTCTTGGACACTTCTTTTCAAGCTGACTTCTTTTTTTCCCTTTAGTAGTTCCCTCTGTGCTGTTTAGTCTGTAGATGGCCATTGGTTTCACCAATGTCACACCTGCTGTGTTCATCTGGAATTTTCACTTTATAAAGAAGTTGACATCAGCAGGAGTCTCTTCTGTGTAACTCCTACAGGTGACATTGATAGGCAACAGTTTACTTGCTTTTTTTAATTGAAGATTACATGTTTTTTAATGAAGATAAATGCACTGAAGGCATTGGCAGGGTGAGAACAGCCTTCAGATGAGAAAGCTCTGCTCCATCAGCACCTGTTTCATCTGCTTTTGGTGCTCTCCTTTCTGTGTGCTGTACTCATGAATAGACCCTGAAATACAAACAATTGCTGATCGTGCTGCTGGCTCTGATAACACAACTCATAATGTTGCCCTAATTATGCACATTATAAAACTGTCAGGTCTGGAACATTTGGTCTCTCAAGGCAGCTCTCCAATTAATCTTTTCCTTTTTTATTAGAGATCTTGTTATGTGATTGTCTTTTGGGGAGGAATCAGAAGGTTTTATGTTATAGTGGTGGGGTTCTTTGAAAGCTTTCACTGATAACAGAGCAAGAAGAGTTCAGAGTTAACAGGAATGTTATGTTAGCTACCCTTTTTTTTTTATTTTTATTCTATTGCAGCATCTGAAAGAATGTTGTTCTTACTGTTAATGCCAAACTGCTGAGGGAAAAATCATAGAACCACAGAACAAGCCAGGTTGGAAGGGACTTTGAAAGATCATCTGGTCCAATCTTTTATGGGAAATAGAGCCTATCTAGGACTCTGTATAGCCATGTTTTGAAAAACCTCCAGTAGTGGGGAGTCTACCACATTCATGGGGAGGTTGTTTTAGGGTTTGACTGTTCTCACTGTAAAAAAAAATAAATTCTTATCTCAAGATGAACTTTTGCCTCTTGCTCCTTGCCCTTCCCCATGTGGCTCCCTGAGAAGACAAAGCCTCCCCCTCTCTGGAGCTGCCTGTGGAGTGCTGGAACACTGTGATGAGTGTTCCCTTCATGGCAAAAGGACTGGTTCAAACCAACCCCAAATAATGTTTTTTTTTCCTTCTTCAACCCAAAAACTCCGACAGATAAAATTTTGCCTTGGATGAAGAATTCTGTTTGACAGCATCCTTTTCCCTCAAAGCAAAGGAATTGAAGATCCTTAAAGTGGCTCTTGCTGCTGTTGCTTTGAACTGAGAGCTCACTTGTGAATTCTGGGGATGTGCAAGAGGTCCAGTCCTTTCCTGTGCCTGTCTCCAAAGGCACAGCACAGAAAATTGCCCTGCTCAGGAAATGCTCAGGTGCAGTGGGGAGGAGGAGATCACCTGCAGCCTCTGCTGCCAGTGCTGGTTTATTTTGTGTAAAATAGGAGGATTATGTTTAAATCTCTGCTTCAGTCAAAGCAGAGATATGAACCAAAGTCTTTTACTTCTAAAAGGCCGAATTTCCCTGCATTATTATGGTATGATCTCAATCTTTCTAGAAGCAAATACTTCATTTTCTTCTAGATAATGAAATTATTTACTGAAAAGCAAGCTAGAAAATCATTGTGCTTTATTCCAGGTAAGCGTCTCAGCCACCATAATACAAAGTTAGTCTTCTCTGTTAGCCTTCTCTAGTTCAGTGATTTTTAAACTACTTTATATAAAATAGAGATTCTGATATTATCCAATTTTGCCAGGATCTGGGTCTGTAGGCATAAAGCCTGTGCCCCTAGTTGTTAAGCAGAGGTTCAAGACTGATCAATTTTTTTCACTCTAAAAGTTTTGATGTTCTTAAGAGTAGCTGGCAGGAAAAAAAAATAAAAAATTGCCAGTCTTACAGAATGACAGTACTTGGTTTTTTTCTGTGTATAAATCTGGGGATATAAAAGATGACAATGATAAAAGTGTTATATAGTTGTGGATTCAAGAATCTGTCTGCAATATACTTCTTGTTCAGTGTAGCTCTAATGCTTTAATTCACCTTGTTTGGAACTATTTCCTTTATAAATTATCATAAACCTGGAAAGATGGGCTGTTTTTTAGGCTTACTATTACCAACATTGCCTTAATTCAAAATCTAATACAATTATGAGCACATCATAACTTGTGGATGATTAGATTGCAAATTGTGGGTGTCCACCAGGCAAGTGGATACATTAAATTTGTTCACCTTCATAACTCATCCTCACACACACTGTATATTTTTCAGGATCACACAAAGATGTGCTTGTTCTGCCTGAGGTACATTCTATGGTGTTTATGGTTTATCAGATGTACAGAATATCTCCTTCAAGGAGACCTTCATATATCATTTGAACTTCAGCAGTTATTACGTTGTTTTAATGAAAAAATGTTATAAATGAATGAGTTTTATTCTCTCTGAGACACTTATATTTTCCAACATGACTTTCTCAATGCTGTTGTTTTTTTTTGTCCTATGAGAACATGAACTTCTTGTTTATTGCTCAGTGATTTTATAAAGATATCTCATTTCCTCCTTGGAGAGCTATAAAGAAAAAAGGTCAAAAAGCAGAAGCTAAATAATCAGAGTGCAGTTTTACAGAAGTTTTGTGGGATAAAATGATACCTGTTAAAAAGCTAAAATCAAAGTAATGAAAAACACTTGCATTGTGGAATATAATATATTATGATAAATTTTTAAATTTTGATTTACAAGTGTAAACTAAGTGATACCTGCCTTAATCCACATGGAAAATACCTGCATGATATGAACTTAGATTGTGAGCTCCTCAAATAAAAGGACTAATTGTTCTTATCTTGTAAACAGAAGATCCCCAAGAAGCTGCTGTTTTGGTGTTTCTTGACAGAGCAGAGAGATTTTTTTCCCCCATAACTTGTGCAGAACTTGTTTTTCTGAGGTTGGTGCCACCTGAGCTGCAGTGCTGAAGGTGCCAGGCTCACCTGGCTGCTTTGAGGTGCTTCCATTGTATCCATTTCCTTTTCCATGTACCACTGTATTTGTCATTCCAAACCAAGCCCTGTGCAGGGCAATAATCCTCAGGTGCTCCTTGTACATGTATTTTCACCTGCAGGATTTTCTGCCCGTTCTGTGGGTCACTGCATTCCTGACACTAAATGTCACCCTCCCCATCCTGGCCCGAGGCAGTGGAGGAATGTTCTCTGTGTCCAAGGTGGGATCTCCTGATCCATGAAGAGCTCTGTGTGCTCCTCTCCCTGCCTGCCACAGCAATTCCAACACTGTGAATAGCTCAGGAAGTGCTGGGGAATTCAGGGGTTTTGGCAAGTGTAGTGACAGAGACAGACTTATTTCTGCGTGTAGTGTAAGAAACAGTGGTGTAGCCCAACAGAAGGGCAGAAAAATCCAAATGCACATTAAATCACACCGTGGTTAGGCTACAGTGTGTTATCCAAACAGATAGAACTCCCAGGGAGTGCTACTGGAATTGGGAATGTTGATACAGAGAGAACCAGGAATGTCCACAGAGCACTTATCACCCAGCAGAGGAGTGAATTGATAATCCTGAGATTATTTGGAAACACTGATTGGGACAGAAGGAAGTCCAAGTAGTGCTGGCCTTGTTCTTTTCTTGTCACGGGTGGAAGAGGTGAGGATGTTTTTGGTGTCTTCTCCAGAGAACTTAATATTTGCTTTATCTTTTGTTTGTCTTTTATATAATTGCACTGGATAGTATTGCAAAGTCGTATAAAATTAAAATTAAGTTTGAAATAGGGTTTGTTAATTACAGTATTTAACTGTTGTGGTTATTGTTTCCTAGGAGATTAATGAGGTGAATTATTGTAACATAATTAAACTACAGTATATCTAATCTCTTACATGCCCTTGTGGTTTACTGTTATTCAAGTATCACTTGAAGGTTAATTTCTCTTAACTGGTATATATTTGACTTTGGTGATACAATTTGTATCAAAATATGCTTTTAATTATATTTGAAAGTCATTAGGCTCTGCTAAATTATCACTATAAGCTTTACTAGTGAAGGTAAGGACCATAAAAGCAGTTAAATCAGCAGACTCACATACATACACAACTAGTAATCCAAAATCTCCCCTAAAATGTTTCTGATGGAAGCCTTTTAGCAGGAGGGAATGAATTCCTCATTTCCCAGGCAGAGGCTGTGCCTCAGGCCATGCAGATCAGCTAAACTGGCTGTTTCCTGAGGTATTTGGGCAGGAAATCCTGTTGTCTTGCCACATAAAAACTAGAAACATGCAGCACTATCTTTACAGGACAAGACAAAACTGCAGATTCGTCAAAGCATGTCTTTTCCCCCAGAGAAAAAGATTAGTTTATATACTTTCATTTTTTTTTAATTCTCAAACTCAACCTTCTTCCTCCTCCAGCCCCAAACTCAGCTTCATCTTAATTCATTATTCCTCATTTATTCTCTTGCTCGATTTATTTAAAGGATGGATAATCTACATATTATATGACAATAGAAAAGCTGACTTTTTTTTTCTGTATTAGTTCCAGTCAGACACTTTTTTACATCAGTTTTTTTTGCTTTCTCTTCAGTAATCCTGAGAAATTGCCTTCTCTGTAACTCCTTAATTTCCTCTAAACTATGGTACCAAACATTTGAGTCTATTATTTTCTCTCTCATCTCATCCCTGTGGACAAAACTAAAATTCGTTACCCCCAAAATTATAGCTCAGTATGAATCAAACCCAATATGAGACCTTTTTAAAAAAAAAGAATTCAAAAGCATGTAATTTAATAATTAGAATATTCATCTAAAGCACAGAAGTTAAAGTATTAAGTGATTACAATTTTGTGTTCAGAAGTTGGTTCCTTTCTGGACAAAATCACGAATATTTAATACCTGAAAAACAGAGCATTCTGGAGTATTTCATCTAAGTTGGATTTCATTTTTAGAGATTTATCAGCCAATATTGGAACAGCAAAAAATGCTCAATAACTTTCTTGGCCAGCATGGCTCTGATGCTCTTAAAGGACATTCCAATTTGCATTTCTAGAGTAACTTCCTCTTCTTTTCTATATACTTTTCATTATAAATAAATACCTCACAACTTGTTTACTTTATCTCTGTAATTATTTAGAAGAGGATCCTTTGTGTCAAGCACAACACATTCTAGTTCTTCCCACTTCCACGTGTTCTCTGTGGTCCCTTTCCAGTACTGTGGAATTACTTCAGGTGCTTTCTCCTGGCATGTGTGCCATGGACAAGGCTCTAACCCTGAATTCTCCAGGTCAATCTGAAATTTTTTGCTCTTTTTCTCCGTTTTTTGCTGCCTTAGGAATTGTGTGCCATCAGCAAATGTAGCTATTTTGAACGTAACATTGCCAAGGTCACAACCCTAGAAAATAATCTAAACTTGTAAGCTCCCAGGAGCTCCAATTCTCCTCTTCCCACTCAACAGCTGGACTGGTCCCTGCTGATATGTCTTTGAATCTCTTGGAATTTGTTCTGTCAGTTCTTTGCAAACACACTCACCACATTTTCAAATCAATCTCCTTTGTGCCACGGTATCAAATGCTTTTCTGAATTCTGGATAAATTGTCCATTACACTGGGATTGTCTCCAGGTAAGTAACATATTAAAAGAATTCAAGTAGAGTTGTCAGTCATGACCTCTTTTTTCAGTGTATTCAGCCTCCTGTCATGGTCTCCTAAGTCAGGCATTTCTAAATCTGGTTTAATAATTTTCTGTCTTCTGCATAACTGAGTCCAGGATAAGAAGCCTGAGCTTTCTCAGGTCTTGGAGCCTTTTAAAGTCAAAAGAATTATATTAACTGCTACTCTGGTTCTCACATCCTCCCTTCCTTCCTTAGTGAGTTATCACAAATCCTGCCAAGGGCTTTCCTTTTCCCCTCACCATTTTCCTACAGATTTCTTAGTTGTAATTCAACTAGGCCTGGAGCTTTGGCAATGTTTAATAGTTATAATTGCCTAATTAAGGTATCAGCTCTGGTAGACCAGAAGCCTTCTTTCTCCACTGTCTTTCCAGCTTTCAGGCTTGTGCTCACTCCTCCTGTCAGATTCTCCTCCTTTGTGTATTCATTATGAATAATACATATCATAAGGATATGAGTAATCTGTCTCTTTATTTTTAAAATTGCTTCACTCGAAGATACTTGCTTCCCTCATTCCTGTCAGGCTACAAGCAGATGAACAAAAAAACCCCACAGTTACACAGAAAAACTGATACAACAGTGGAACAGTGGAAAGCTGTCTTTGCTTTTCAGGAAAAACATAAACTGTATAATCATGGTTTGCGTGTGTGAGAGATGAGCTAAACACTTGGGGACTGAGTGTAAGCTGTGGTGATAAGAAGGAGTAGAGATAATTTATGTTAATTGGGAAAAAAACTAAGTCAAATTCCGCCAGGTGAGTGTGTTAGGCCTGTGACAGTGACTGCCGAGGGGTTTCCCTCTCTTTGTTTTGGCCTCTGTGAGCTTTTCACTCTGGTTCTTCCCACTCCCTCCCCTGTACCCTGAGGGCACCGGGCATTGACTGAGCAGCTGGGGGGGTGCTTGGTGCCAGCTGGGCCCAGCCCACCCCAATCCCAGTGTTAACTGGCCCACAGCTGAGAGGGAATGTGTTGGGAATCCTCGATGGACCAGGCACTGCTCAGCTCACCATGCACGTGAGGAGCTGCAGTGCTGTGGCACCAATTTACAGTCACTAAGCAGCACAGTTTTGTGATGTGTGTTCTTTATCCAACATGAAATACCCATCTCCTGGGTCAAAGGGGACTGGCTGACATCCACCTGTGCTGGGAAGTGTAGCTTTAAGACCTTGTGTGTGTGTTAAATGCATGGGCAGCCATTTAAAACGTTGACACAATCATATTTACAAAGTGTCTCTTATTCTTCCTGAATCCTGCAGAACTGTTCGAACTTGACTGCACAAAAACGAGCTCAACTGCTATTTGAAAAACTGTTTTGACCTGAGCTGTTCTAGCTCTGATGATGTGTGCTTTGGAGTTCTGTTACAATGTACTAGAGAAACAAAACAGTTTGCTTTGTGCAGAGGTTGGGAAGGAGACTTCAGTGGGCAGGACAGTCTGTAATTAAACATGTAGGGAGGTGAGGATGTTAAAGGCAGTTCTTGCAGAGTTCCCTGAAAGCACCACACTGCCAGTGGCAAAAGCAGGAGAAGGAATTGCATATTTTTTCCCCTGTCATGTTTTTTTCTGTGCCTGCAAATCTGGTATTGGGCTTCAATTTAGCTTGAAATCTCCTGCAGTAAATATCATAATGTTTCCTTTCAGAGAGAGTGTTTAATATTCCATAGAGCATTTGTACTCTTGTTCTTCTTTTGCCTGTTTCGCCATCTGGGACCCTTTTACAGATAACTATAGGTTTCCTCTGTTGAAGAGAAAATGTCATTGAGTCATATGTCATTTCCCACATGAGACTTTGGTGTGTGACACTGTTCCACCTTCTCCATTAAACTGATATATTGTGGCAAAATGACCTTTACATCACTTAGCCCTGGTAATTGTCTGAGTATTATATTACCAGTTTCTGGCATATACAGAGCCTTCACAAAGCAGAGCAGTGGATGGGGATGAGTTTCAGAGTGTTACATTCAGTATAATTTTTGCAGCAGTGTTGTTTTCTAGCACCTGATGTTTTAGTTAATGCCAGGGAAATGCACTATTTTGCAAACAGGGATGTAGACTGCATTGACATCACCTATAAATAATACCGTGAGAATAAAGCTTAGTGACACAAAATGCAGTGGAATTTGAGGATTATGAGGACCTCATAAAATTAAAATGACAGAAGGGGAGGGTCTTGACTTCATCAAAACAGTCTGATCTGGACTGAAGTCAGCTGAGCCTGGAAATATATCACAGAATCACAGAATATGCTGAGTTGGAAGGGACCCCACAAGGATCATCGAGTGCAACCCTTAGCCCTGCACAGGACCATCCCCAAAAGTCACACCATGTGCCTGAGAGCATTGACCAAATGCTCCTTGAGCTCTGGCAGCCTTGGTGCTGTGCCCACTGCCCTGGGGAGCCTGGTCAGTGCCCAACCACCCTCTGGGGGAAGAATATTTTTCTAATATGGAGAAGCACTTTTTGTCTTTCTAGTAGGAGTAGTGGGGCCAACCAAAACAAGTGGTAAAATGGGGGTCTGGTTCCAGGAGGTGACTGCTGGCAAAGGCAGTGGGATTAGGGGGCAAGGGACTGTAATAACTTGGGCATTAGAGGGTTGTTGGAGGTCTCAGTGGCAATATTAATGTGGTTGCACATAATCATGTACCCAAGATGGATATGTGAGACTTCAGTAAATTTAGCAGTGTTTGCAAAGGGACTGAAATTTTATTGCCAGGCTGGAGCCTCCCTTTGAAGCTGAAGGATCAAGAGGGAGCTTTGCAAGAGGAAGCAGGACAGGAGGAGGATGCTTAGGGCAGGTACAAGGTGGGAGGATTCTTAACATTACATCAATTGTGTTGATTCATTTCCAGTGGGTGGTGAAGGAATAACAACACTGGAGGCACGATTTACTAATGGTGCTAAGAAAGAAAGGAAAAAGTTCCACTTGTGACTGTCTTCACATTCACTCCCCTGTGTCTCAGGAAGTAGTTTGTAGTTTTGTGAGAGGGACAGTGGTTACAGGAGACAAGAAGCAGGAGCAAGGCTTTTACTTCAGTCACACCTGCCTTATTCTCAGTGTTTTCCAGAGGCTGTGTCAGTTTTGCACCATTTAAACAGTTCTGGAATTAGGGCTTTCCATGTGACAGATGCCTTATGGCTGGAAGGCAAAAACAAGAGCCAGCTTGATAGGAGAGCACGGCAGAGTCACTTTTCAGACCCTGCCTCTTCACTCTCCTTTCAGGTTTCTCTAAACACAGCTACCAAGCATGTGTTGGATGTAGCACCTCTGTTTTTCAATGTCACAATAGTTAATGATGGTATCTGTGAATGTTTCAGGGGAAAAATGCTTATATAGGTAACTTGAGACACTTAAAATAATAGCCTTTAAAAATATTCTAAACCAAGCATTACATTTTGAAGGAACACATCTTGTCCCATAGAACAAAAATAAGATGTTGGTCTAATCAGACCAGACATTTTCCTTTTTTTTTCATATTTGTTGGGTAATCAACATTCCTGTTTGCTATTTATCTGCTTCTTAAATTTTAACAAGTAATTCTGCTTGTAATTGTGACACTTCATGATTTTGTAAAAATTGGCACCTGCTGTGTGTAGGATAATAGCACAATTCAACCTGCACTGTAGGAAGAACTGATTTGCTGCTCATTTTATCTGGAAATGTGTGAATTATAAGTGGAGTTGCCCTCCTGTTAAAACTCACAATCACTCAGGATGTAGATAAATAAGAGTGAAGATTTTTACTTGTGTAGCAAGAAGAAAACCCAAAAGAGATGCAATTTTCCTTGTTGTGGATGCAGAAAAGTACTAAAAATTAATTTGAAAAAGAAAAAGGTGTTGTCTAACCAGGATTTATCTGTCATGTCGGTTGGTTGGAATGAAACTGGGGGGAAAGATCTCTGAGCAAATACAACTGGTCACTTCTCACCTATGATGAAATTTGCCCTTTGGGGGAAAGCAATTAAACCTGTGGCAGTTATTAATCTAATTAGCAGATGAATGTAGCTTTGGTAATTCTGTAGCACCCAGCACTCTCCCTGCTTCCTTCTTCTTAGAACAAGGGCTAGATCCCAAATTCTTGATCTAAGGTTTAGCAGGGCCCCTGAAGGGCAGGAGTAGAAATGATCACAGTTATTTCTGCAGTTCTGGAGGTTGATGTCTGTGGTGGGCAGATGGATTGCACTGTTGAACCTGGATCTTGGGTTATCCCTGTAAATTTAGGGATAAATTTAGGGATAAATTTCCTGCTAGAGCAGGAACATGGGCAGGGTGGGGCTGTTCACTTTCTCCACAGACAGTGGTTTGTCACCCCTGGTGGAGCCACAGAGTTCCAAACTGCAGTTGGCTGATGGATACCTTAGAAAAGTCAGAGACAGCAAGAGAAGGGGAATCCTTTCCCTTCTTTTTAGTCTTTGGCAAAAGAGCAAAGAAAAGCTGTCCTCTGCCATTTTTCTGCAAGGCAATTTGAGAGCCCAGGACTGTGTCCAGTAGCTGGAGCAGAGCCTTGGCAGCAGTTTAGCCTGAGGAAAAGGGGATTCCTTACCTGGGCTGCTTCAGATGCTTGTGGCCCAAGAGCTGGGATCCTTCCTCACGCCAGAGGGATTGACCATCTGGTGAAAACGTGCAAACCCTGCACCCAAGGCTCAGCATGTGCCACAGTTTTTGTAGTGGAGTTTGTAGCCCCATCACCAGGAGGGCAAAGGTTTGGCATTGCCAAGGAGTGCTCAGGAGGAAAGAGATGAGGGAACAGTTTTACCAGAAAGTGTTAAAGTGAGCAAAATCACAGCAACTTTAGTTGTTGCATATTTACTGTTTATCTGCCTGAGACCCAGGCAAATTAGCAGCAGCCATCTCATTTTTGTTTCTTGCAGATTATTCTCCTGTGACTTTTAATTAAAACTTCCCTTAGGCACAGAGAAACTGTTGGTGATCTTTTTTTTTTTTTTTTTCTGGACTGTCTCAGCTTTAATTACCTTTTAGGATTTGAAATAAGCCTTCTGTTTCCACTAGATCATGTTTACTACAGAAGAAAGTGGCAAAGGATCAGCAGGGATATTTACTATAAAATCAAAATTTCACATAAAATGCATTTTAAATGTAGTCAAGTAAACATTCCCTTCCCCCTCCTGCAACAGCCTATGGCCAGGTTTAATAGTCTTTCATGTATTTTGAACTGAATAACTTGTGTCGAATCTCCCCTTCCTGCACTATTCAATTTTTACTGGGAATATGATTACACTGAAATGAGACTCCATCAGAGAAGTAAGATATTGGATGGGCAGTAGACCAAGGCAAATTTCTGAGCAGTTTGCATAAATGTTTTTCCAACCAAAATATCAGCTTCAGAACTTGAGTGGAGGAGCTCACCTGCAATTTCTATTCCTTGCTGCTCCAAACACCTTGTTTGCCAGAGAATCATCCGGTTTCTTTTGTGTCCACCCGCAAATAAATTTGATATAAAAAGAGCTCAAACGGGTACAATGTCATTCCAGCTGGAGAGAGGGAAGGTTTTTAGTTGCTAATAGCTGTGTGTATATTGGGGCACAATGTATTCACACGCCTTTGAGGCCTCCTGGTGCCAGCAGAAAGCAGCAGCAGCGTTTGCTAATGGGATAAACTTCCCGGGACACCATCAGGGAGCAGGCAGGCAGCGTGGGCTGCAGTGTGGAGCACAAGATGAATAAAATAGTCCCAGTAATTTCCTCTTGTTGACTAGAGAAGTGCTGGCAGGTCTGTTAAGAACAGTCCAATTGCAGGAGGCTTTAGAACAGGGATAAGTGAGCAATGCTTAGAAGAAGAAACAGTTTTGAAAAGCATCTTCAGCTGAGGAGAGCCCCCTTCTGCAATCCATGGCATATCCATAGCAATGAGTTCCTTGGCACAGTGCATCTGGAGTGCTAAAGAGCCGGGGCACAGTCCATGGGTATTTTATTCATGGATTTGGGACGTGCATATATGCAGGCAGGCACTCAAACTATTTGTATATGTATATATATGTTCCAGTGGGCACGATCCAGGCTCATCCAGCTCATCAGTGTGTCCTGTGCAACTGAAGAGGCACTTTCTCACTTTACTTTTCTGTATAGGAGTGAAGAAGCCTATGAGGGGAATAAGGTCTTCCAGTGCCTTATGAATTAATGACGTTTTTGTAGCTGTTGTTAATTAGATGATAATATTACTGTTGGCTTTGGTGTAAGGATTTTTTAAAATACCCTTGACTGTCTGGCTGGCTGCTTCATGTGCTTTTCAGACAAATAGGAAATAGGGCTAGAAAAAAATGAAATTAATTTTTCTTCTATTTACTTATTTCTGAGCAGAGTGTATTTGCCTCAAATCCCCCAATAACAGGCTTAGATAGGTCTTAGATACTCTTAGATACTCTTTCAGGTATTTTAGCCATTGATGAACTGCACAGGCAAATCATACTTCTGTACTCAAAATGGACTTGAAGTTATCCTTTTCTGCTTCTATATAATGGGCATTCCTCCACACAAATTGATTTCTTGCAGATGAATATTCTGTGCATTTAATTTAGAGTCTGCATATAGGCTGTGTGCATTAGAGCTATTTAGCATAAAAAAAGGAAGAGAAAGAATGGAAGAAATCCTTTCTAAATTAATTGTATAAAGTTAAGTGATGTACTCCTGCTTACCCTTTCTAACAATATAAGAAGCCAAGGACATTCATCAAGAAAAAAGGCTGTAATTAATTAAGAGAAATACTTTGCAATGCATAATTAACATGTGCTACAGCATGTCAGTAGACCAATGCCAATAAAATAGGAATGTTAGCAAAAGGAATTGACATTTATGTGGATAATAAAATATTGACAGTTGAATTAGGGTTTTTTTTGAAAATCATTTTCTGAAAGAAACTCTGTTGCTTAAAAAGTTATCATGATGAAAATCCATCCCCTACTGGCAGCCTGTTCCATAACAGTCCAGTGGGAATCAGGCAGTAAAATACCTTGTGAAACAAAGTGGAATTAAGTTACTGGGAATTCTCATTGTATTCTATGTAGGAAATATTGCTGTGTTAAACAGCTTCTTCCTTTGTAATTAATCAACTGCTTAAGTTGTTATAAATGATCTCTGCATTTGAAGAAATGGTATCAACTCCCTTCTGAGCAGTATTTTTCTCTCTATCCCATTTCTGGTGTGTCCACATCTCACTTCACCTTCCCATTAGGGAACCACCACGTGGTGCTGTTTGGAGTTTGTGAGACAAAACATCCTGTGATCCCCACCTTTTTTTATTCAGTCCAGACAAAAGGTAGGTGTGAGGGTCATAAATTTGGTTGTAGCCTGCAGAAAAACTTGAAGAGTAGGGCTACATTTTCTCTCTTCTTAATTGCATTAAAGGTTGCTTAAAGGAAGAACAACACATGGAAATCACATTTCTGTCAGAAAATTTTGGACTTGTTATTTCTGAAAATAACCTTAAGATTAATGAAACTGAAAGCAGCAATCTTGCACTTGTTAGGGTGACAAATAACCTTAAGACTGATGAAAATGAAAGGAGCTGGTCGGTGCAAAAAGGCTTTTTGTTCCTATTTTTTCTCCCTTTTGGTTAGGCTGCACAACCAGTGGTACTTTCTGTAGCATTTTTCTATATTAAAGGAGAAACTCAGAGGAAAGGCTTTTAAGAATAACCACAGGTGAACAGATGGAAACCCTTCTGTCTCTCTGTACCACTGTTTCAAGGGAATTTTAGGACAGAATTTTCTAACTACCCATTCTTCTTTGATGCATCCAGATAAATCATCAACCACTTTGAAGAGCGTTCCTTTAAAGGTTCTAACAGGAGCTGCAGTCCATCTTGAAATTCTATGCTGGAATAATTTGAAGGAATCAGTGTCAGAAAATTGATTTGCTTGAGAGCAGTTTATTTCAATTTGAATATTCTGAAACTGTGCTGGGTACCTCCGGTTTCATGCCTGAAGCAAGATGATCCTGTTACCATGGTTTCAGGCTCACATTTGGGTTACTGTGGTGTCAGCCTTTACTTCTTGCTATGCAGGGAAGTATTATGTGACCTGGGCAAGGTCATGTAGACTTAAATCCTCCAAGAGGCTAAGCTGGAGCAACGAAAATTAGTCACTGCGGCGAAGGTCTTTTATTTGCCTGATGCCTAAAGGAAAGACTCAAGTCCTGTGTGTGCTTTCTTATGAAGTGCCACTGGATTCCAACCCAGAGAAGTCACCACTGATATCAGAGAGGTGGGGCCTGGCAGTTCACTGCAAATCACAGCCTTTTTGCCCAGGTAGGATGACTGTTCAGGCGCCAGGAGGCACATTCCTCTCTTCAGAAGCTGTGGTGATTGCATCCCCCCCTGGAGATGGTCTTCAAACCCCTCTTTTCATCTCAAATGGGACATGGCTTGAATTCACAAAGAGTGTTTGGAGCAAGAGCTGTGTCCCCATGAACACTGAAATGGGTTTTGACACTTGCCATGGTTTAACCCCTCAGCCCTGCACAGCCACTCCCTCCCTCCCCACCGGTGGGACTGGGAGAGAATCAGAAGGGTGGGAGTGAGAAAACTTGTGGGAAATCAATTAGTGCATTCATGTGGATTTGCAGATAAGAAAAGGTAACTGGATATTACTGGATAACAGACTCTTGTTTTGATCTGGACAATTCAAAAAGCAGAACTTGGAAGTCCCCTCAGTGGAGCATTTTGAGAACTCAACTGCAGTTAATAATTGTAGTAAAACTTTCTTATAACTCTAATTTACTAGACTATAAATGCAACAGATATTCTATAATAAACATATGCATTTGACTGTAATTTACTATAATTAACAATTCTGTTGTTAATTTATTATTTACACAACTAATTTAATATTTACTAGCTGCAGGAGCCTGGAAGTCAACGTAAGAGAAATAAGAATAAATGAGCAAACACATTAAAGCTAAAACAATAATCCAAGCTTTAAAAACAACAAAAATTCTTAAGCTTCAGCATGGGGGACAAGCTTCCGGGGTGACAGAAGTGAGGACTGGTCTGTGGTTTGGCACTTAGGTTCTGGTAGGAAGTCAAGTCATGCTGAAGGTCTTCTTGATTGCCTGTGATGTTTCATCTGGAGTGTCCTCACCTGGGCCATAATTGCCCCAATGATGGTTCTGTTCTGTCCTGTGTTGGTAGCAGAGCTCACACCCCCCACTTTGGAGGGGCTTGGAAACCATCCCAGCCAGGTGTGGAACACAGGATGGCTCCCTAAGCATTCCACACTGGGACATCACCGGTGGGGGTTCAGCTGCTGAGCTGTTGGCCCTGACTGCCTCACACTGCACTGCATCCCACGTGTCTGAAGGCAAACACATCCCAAAATAGGAGTATTTGAGCCTCAAGGCAGAGTGTGGGAGCTGTGGCCTTCATTTATCAGGGTTTCCCTTCAGAAAACCAAAGGTGTTCTCTTGAAATAATTCAGTGGTAACCAACACATGTGTTTCCTCAGGACTGAAAGCAGCTGAAAACTGAATTCCTTTCTCCTAAAGGGAGACTTTGTTTCATTACCAATTACTGACTTCCTGAAGAGATTCACTAAATGATATTCCTTGGGCTCAGTTGTTCAGGACTACAAGCTCTTACTGCATGATTGTGGTATCACAGTTGCTGGGATTGGGTCATGGCAAGCCAGAAAATTCCTCTAAACATTTTTCTTAGAGAAAGCAGCAACAGACAGAGGAAAACTAAAGTGTGGATCACAACAGGGGGGTTTGGGATTGAGTGCAATCGTTCAGCACCAAGAAAAAACCAAACTCGACTCACAACTGTTCTCCAGGCCCAGAGAACCTTAGAGCAAACATCTAGATATTAACAGGAGTTTTTCATTATTCGGTGAAATGATTAGTTATTGGTACTTTTATTTGTAACTATTTTGGGTTTTTTTCCCTTATATAGGGCTTTTAATTTTTCACCCTGAGATTCAAGTATGTAAATTCCCCTTGAGTCTCATTCCAACTTCTTAAGTCCTGCTGCAGTATTTGCCTTTTGAGTTTTGATTTTGGCTTTCTCTCTGTAATCTAGAGATAGAGTTACATCAGAGGGCTGCTACAATGGTGATATCACAGCATTTTGATGGCATGGTAATAGATGCAGACTTAGTATCATATCTCTTGATTGCACCCGGAGAAGTGCCAATTTATCTATTTCATCACAGTGAAGCAGCTCTTCCCTCCTGAGAGTACAGTTCTTCTAAGTGTTATTCCCAAGTAATAACATTATCTCTCCAGCTTATACCTGGAGGGGAATTATGTGAAGTAGCAGTGTAGTATAATTATTTCAGTGAAAAGCTGTAGCCCTTACCAAAAAAAAAAAAAAAAAAAAGTTTAGTTTTATACAGGCAAACAAATACAATAAGCAGGTACACAGCAGTGATTTTAATTATTACAAATCACTCTGAATGGCAACAATCCGAATGCACTTTGGAATGTGTAAAGCGCCTCACTCCTGAATGAAATTGTGTTACTTGGAATGAAATAAATTTTTAATATTTCTGGTTTCTGTTGCTTGTCTCTTTTTAGTTTTTTGCAGACAAGCAGAGGAGGAGAGAATCCTTTCCGTTTTTTTTGCTCTTTGGTAAAAGAGCAAAGTAAAGCTGCTCTCTGCCATTTTTCTGCTATTAGGCCACATCTATCCTTTAGCCTCATCCTGGGTATTATCTTTCAGAAGTATGGAATGGAAATCAAAGAATCAAGGGAAGGGTAGTATTGGAAATCAACTGCTCCTTAGTGCTTTGTTTCTTGATAACACAGTGGACAGGGATGTGACCTGCCCATAGTATTGATCGTGTTCTTACTCAAGGAGAGGACATTTGTAGAATGATTCATTAGTTTCACTCTTGATTTCCTACTTCCCCCTTTTTTTTTTTCCATTCCACTTCACTCTTTGCTTTACTGTGTGCTAACCCCATGTTCCTTTTGCATTTTTGATTTTGTGACACCCTGAAAATCCCCCTCTGAAAAGGAAGTGGAGTAGCTGGATTGATCGATATCTGTTCTGGATTGATCAATATCTACTCTGAATTGTTTTGTTCTGTTGGCACCAATTGGGTACAATCAAACCCTTGAGTTATTTTAGGGTGTACTCAAGAGTGGGAAGCCCATACTGTTTTCTCTAGGTTATGTTTAAGAGGATTTTTCTAAAGGCTCAGCTGGCAGCAGGGTTTGGACTTAAAGGAGATTGCGTTTAGCAGTGTGAATATGAGCTTTGCTTTCTCTGAAAAAGGAAGATTATTTGATGAAAAATCAGAGGAATCTATTGCTTGCTGAAATGGAAATCTTCATTGGTCTATTTGTTGCTTAAATTTAGGAGTTGTCAGATGTTTGCTCACTAGGGAGTAGAAAATCAATGTAAGAGGTAAATGTGCAATGAATCAAAACCAGTTCTGATTGCCAGACTAGTTGATGGTTGTTGTTTTAGTCTTCTCACAGTTCTTGTTATCTAAAGAGCAACCAGGAATGAAAAAGACACACACACACAAAAATATCTATTTTAGTCCTTTTTTAATTCCCAGTAAAAATTTAAAACTTACCCTTCTTTTTTAACCCAGTAAATTTTAAAAACAAGCCTGTAAGTTTAAAAACCAGAAAATGTGGCTGAGCCTCAGCGAAGCTTAAATTCAGGTAGATGAGCTTGCAATAGCACCCAGCAAATATAAGAAGAGCACAGCACTGTCTGTAAAGGCAGACCTGAAAACTGGTGTCTTGGTATCAAAATAGAGAACTTTGTGATCATTTAAATCGTTAAATATACTGGCACAAACCAAATTGGAGGCCCAGGAGGGGGTATCTGAATGTGCCAGTAGTTTATGCAAGTCGACCTCAAACTCTCTCATGTGCAAGCAAGTCAAGGGGCACCATCTGTAGCTGGCCTTTGAAGCTGTCAGGGGTCATGTACAGCTTAGTGTTGAATACCAACCAGTTATTTATGGAAGAAAAATAGAGACTTTGTATACACACACTTTTAAATCAATTATTCCAGGCTTGATGGGGTTTATGACAGTTAAACATACAACCACTGTCAACATCAGTCTGAATTGTATTACAAACGTGTTTTCTAGGTAAGATGTGTTTAAGCCTGTACACCTAATTTTTTGTGATGACTCGAAGTAGTATGACTGCATATTTTACTTTGCATTTTCTGCCCTGAAGGTGTGCTTTTTAAAATGTCTTAGCACTGAAGAACCCCACACAGCAGGGCTGAGAGGTCTGTCATGGAAATCACTGTCATGCCTTTAGCTGTGTAACAAGTGATCGCGATTTTCCCCGGTCTCAAGTAAGAATCGTCCTAAATGTTTGGGGTTTTTTTCAAGATGAAAACCCCAAAAATGAGGCACAAAACCTCACAGTTATTTCTGATGGATATCGAGGGGGTGGAGGGACAGATGTGATGTTGTTAAAACTAAATGCTGATTAGAAGTCATGGCGGTGTCACTAATTTAATTTTTCGTTCTGAGAAGCGTGGCTTCAAACCTCAAAATATCAGTGAAATTAGCTTTTGCAGGCAAAATACAAATATATACCTTAAGATTCAGGCACCACATGGGGCCACAGGTGGATGGTGTAACACCAGTGGTGCATTCCCCTTTTCTCCCTTGCCCAAAGACATCGTTGTCTTGCCTCCCACAATAAATGCACATGGATATAATGTGCAGATAATGGGCATTCTTGGAGGCAGCAGGTCACAGGATGTGAGACTATAATCTTGCTTTGCCTACATACAATCAAGGTGTGGATCCCTTCCATGTTTCTCCTTCTCAGGCTGTTCTTCCAGTAAAGGTTAATTGCAGGAAATGGTGTTATCCTGATGTTAACACAGGCTGGATGTTAGTCCCATCTGTAGAATGTCAGATAACGTTTCAACAATCTTTTCAGTGTTGTTGTATCTTGTTGTAGAGTTAAAAAAAGTCCCTTACTGGCCTAAAGATAATGCAGAAATTGACCTTTTTAAATCAATGTTGCAAAAAAAATCTAAAAGCAAATCACTGTGCTTTGGTAGCGATGCAATTTTTTGGTACCTCAGACTGAATTCACCAAAAACACTTTTAAAGAATAAAATTGGAATAGTAATCATCTGTGAGCAATTTCAAAAAGCGTCTCTTAGCTGTAATTAAATCACCAATCAGACTAAATTCATGGACTTGCCATCACAGATAATCCTGGATATTTTGCACACTGTGATAATGGCACTGTGTTATTAAGCACTGACATTCCTCATAGGTGCATTGTCAGCCAGCTCACAAGTTTTGATCATTACTCAAAGGAGAAAAGAACAAAAGCAACATGGGAGACCTGTCTGTGGGAAACAGTTTGAGCTCAGCTGCTTTCAAACACAAGGTACTTCTCGAAAAGTTTTGTGTTAGTAAAGGAAGAAAAGATTATCTGACTTATTGTGATGAACCAACCCAGATTTCATGTCTGTACAGGTTGGCTGACACGTGTACTGGTGGCATGGAACCCCAACAGCATCCAAACCAAAACCCTGAGCTGCCTGAGTGTGAATCTTTCACTTGAAGGACCTTTAATTCTGTCATAAATTGAAAGGGGCCTTGCAATAAGTGAGTCATGTCCTGTGGTGTGACTGCATTGCAGCCCCTGTCACTCTGCTCCTTGAGGCTGAGGTGTGATTCCTTTGTCCTCTCTTCTCAAAGCCCCTACACTGCATTTTGGCAGCTGCAGCCCTCTCTCATCTCAAGACTTTCCATTTGGTAAATCATCTCAACAGGAATATTTCCTGTTTTTTCTCTTTTTGCATGTCCATGATAATTCATACCTCCATTCCTGTAGCCTCCTTATGGAATTACACGTGACTTGTTGGTGCTCAGATACTTTTGGAACCTGTCAGGACATGGAGGGATGGTAGGATTGCTATTGCTTTTCAACAATGGACCACTTGTTTTATTTTCTTGCATGCTATTTTTATTCTACCTTTTACAACTTGTCAGAAATTTCTCTGAGTTTCTCTATTCATGCATTTCTTCTGTATCTGAATTTGGGACAACTAAACCACCTATCACCAGGCTGATGGATATATCATGACCATACTATCACAGTATGTTTAGTTTTCTTCTCCAGCCTGCAGCACTCCCACTTTCTGACAGGCACAAAGTGCCTGAGTGGTGGTGTTAGGAATTTAGGAAACAATGTTGTGCATATTTTTTTCTCAGTTCTTTTCTGAGGAAATGTGCAGAATCAAGAGCTCTGGACTCCAGATGTTTCATTGGTCTTTGTGTGCTTTGTGGGAAGGGGTGCTGTCAATTTTCTCAGTGTTTTGGGTTTTTGGTGCCTCTGACCAGGAGGGCATTCCAGTTTGTGACAAAACTGCAAATAGCATCACTGTGACCATGTGCTTCGGTCACGTGCCCTCCAAAAATTTTGATTCTCAAAGTGCCACTTAGGAAATTCTATTTCTGCTGCTTAGGAATTTATATTTCAGACACTGCTGAAACCAGCAGTCCCAGAGTGTCTATGTATAGCTACCATCAAACCCTCTCTTCAAATGGCAAAATTTTGTACTGTGAGTACATTTTAAGAAAACAATAACAAAAATCACAAATCAGTGGAAGCACTATTTAGTTCAGTGTAATAGATGAATAATGCTGTGGATAATTTTAACACTCCTATATTTAGGGAAACAAGGCCTTGTAGTATGTTGGTAACAGCAGAACTTGCTCAGTGTGAAGCACCAGCTGGTGTTCTATAAATGCAGACTTAGGGCACACATCCGAAGAACTCTCGAGCTGTGTGAGCACCAGAGAAATTATAGCAACTGCCATCAAATGGGTCACTTCATGGATAATCAGAGTCTGAGGGGAAAGACATTTCCTTTTACTAATCAGAGTAACAGGGAAGGTATGGGTTAGCTTAGTGCTGGACCTGGAAATGTTTCCCAAATTGAAAGCCTGGATCCTCCTGGTGGACTCTGGCAGGTGAACTCTCCACTGGCACGTCCTGATTTCTCACCCTGCGAGGCTGTAATGGTGTGTCCAGCCACAGGGGGTTACAGCTCAAACCTTTGCTCTGTGCTCTCACTGTTTTGACAAAATAAATGCTTAAGCCTGAGGCAATTGAAAAAATAGTCCTGTGGAATGAGGGGATATAGACAAAACTAATAAAAGCTTATCTGTGTCAGTCCCAGAGTTTTCTGGAAGTTTAGCAGGCAGTGTCAGTTATGATTTGACTTACTGAAAACTGTGGAGAGTTTTCTTTAACTTTAGTGCTGTATAAATATCCTTTCTTTAGCTTGTACAAGCAGTTGTTTCAGGAGACTGGCCCAGCTAAACTGACATTTGCCTGTTCATACAGACCAAGATTCTTTGTTCTCCAGGGATTCCTGCCAAGATTTTCCTATGATGAACAGCACAGAAGACTTGCTTTTGCAGATCTGCTAAGTTCCCCTTTTTTATAGGAAGTGGGCAGCTCGGTGACCTGACCCTTTTCCTTTGTGTAGCACAGGTCAGGTCAGACTCACACCCGAGGTAAAACGTGCCAGATGTTGGCACGTGAGGAACATGTCTCTCGAAGCTGGGAGAGAAAATGGGAATCAGCTAAAAAACCTGAAACAAAGCCAATTTCTGCCCTTCTCTTCATGCAAATGTGAGATCAGTCCCTTCCTTACTCTTTGCAGTGATTTTGTTGATGAGTACTTCATTGCAGAAAGCACAACGGTATTATAGCAAGTCTTATTTGTAACATCCTATTTAGGTACAGGTTTTTATTTTTGTTATTTGAAATCCTTTGCTGTTGCAAAGGAGAGGCAAAAATAATTATCTTTTACTTAAGATTTCTTTGCTTATCATTTTATCCTGTATTCATAGTGTTTGGGAACAAATGAGCATTTCTGGTATGAAGGATGTTCCTTAAGGTAAGTTGTTAGACAGATTCCTAGCAGATGAATGAGAAGTTATATGTAGATTTTGACAAAAATTAAAGGGGTGCATACATAAAGTTATACACAGCTGTTCTTAGGCTTGAAAACTATTGTGTTAGGCAACAGTAGTAAAAAAATACAATGACATTGATGAACATCTGCCAACCACAGGGGAGTAAAATGAACTCTTACTTTGCATGGGCTAGTTTTCTCCCCTTATTAAACTGCCTTTATTAGGAACCACAAGTTTTTCTCACTTTTGCCCTTGGGATTCTCCTCCACCCCAGTGCAGGGAGTGGCTGAGGGGGCTGTGTGGTGCTAAGCAGAAACTTTATCACATTGCTTTAGCTCAAGGTAAGATGCATCAGCTCAGCTCATGGCAGCAGGTGGTTCAAATACATCACCATAATGACTGTCCTGTCTGCTCTGACTGCTTCTTTGTGCCACACAGAAACAGGGATGGCAGCAATTTATTGCCTTAGAATTGCAGGAAAAAGTCCTCATTTACTCATTTGACAGTGGTGCTGACATTCTTTTGTCTGTGATCTCATTTGCCTTGGGTAAAGCCACTGTGCCCATCTGTTGTTATTTATGGCAAAACTTAATAGTAGCTTGAACAGATTTTCTTTTTCAATTCCCTCTGATTCTCTTTTTTCTTGTGGTTTGTTTTCTTTTATTATTATTATCATCATTATTATAATTTTCATCACTCCCAGGTGGCTGTGTCTGGTAGAAAGTTTTCTTGATAACACATGCTTTTTAAAAATGTAGTTCTCCTGCTGTATTAAAATAGCTCTGTGCCTATAAGGATTGTGGCTCTACCTCACTCATTTCTCTGTCAGAGACCATTTCCATCTCCCCCCTTGGTGTGTTTCCTCTTGCTTAACTAGAAACTTCTAATCTTTTGTGTGAAGTGCATGTGTGCAGAAATATTAATCTCTCCAAGAAAACAAAATCTGATGAAAGTGTGAACAAAATGAAATTAATTAGACTACTGGAATAAGAAAATAATCCCATATTATCACCTTGTCCCCTCATTTGTCTGCATGTTGTAGAAAGAAGGACAGGATGATGCTGTAATATCATTTTATAGTTGCATGAGCTTTCTTCAAGCACAGGGAGAGGTTTTCCAAAGATCTCTGTCTTGATTCAGAACTCTTCTGCATGAAGGAAGAATTGAAATATTCATGTGATAACTTTGGGAGAGAAGTTAATCTCCCAGCATGGAAATGATGCCTTTTTAGCAGTGAAAGTTGATATATGCCATCCATGGTGTGTTAATAAAACATTCCATATGCCAGGATAATCTGTTTCTCTCTGCTTGTAATGAGAATATGTCTGTATCTAATACTGATAAAATGAAATTTCAGCTATTAATCACTTAAGTTGTATCTTTTTAATGAGAAAAAATAAATTACACTAAAAAGCAGAATGGTGGGAAACGTTTGGTGAGGCCCCACCACTCTGCTGAGGGACAAGCAGCAACAACTGAAGTGGCAGACAATTGTTGGATGTTTCTTCCAGGTTTTTCACAAAGCCACATCCCCAGAGAAAGCGTTAATATTGACTTATAATAATATTGAGTTATAACAATGTTAACACTGGGTGGCAATTATAATGTGCAAGACAAGGAAATACACGATGTAAAAAGTTTATCAAATACAGATTTCTCAAATGCATAAGGCTCTTGAGGAACTGGTGTGATTGCCTTGCTTTTCCTGCAAAGGAAGGAAAAAAATAAGAGACACAGAGGTTTTGATTGGTGTGGTAATTGAGGTAATGTTTGACATGTACCACACTTTCTATTGCACTGAGATTGCAGAAAGCATGTGGGACCAGCTGCCAATAACACTGTAAATAACAGTAATTGGAACTCTACATCTGCAAATTTTTTTCAATACTTCTGCTTTTACTAGAGAGTGTTTTGTTGGAAGTTTAAGCTTGCTCCTTCCTGCACTTTTTCTTTGAATCTCTCTTGTATTATCTTCATGCATTTGTAACAGGTTCCTTTACCTGGTGATCTTCACTGTGAGACTGAGACTGTCCCTGCCAGAAATTCCTGGCAACAATTGCTATTTTTGACATTAGAAACAACCAAAGCACAGTTTAAAAAAAGTACTTGGCATTGGTTAAATTCTGCTTTCCTGATTTTCTTAACTCTGAAGTTAAATCAGTCCTGAATCCTAAAGATCTGACATTAAGACACTACCATCCATTCCATTCCAGGGATTCTTCAAAATGATCTGTGCAATTCCCATAAGAAAACATGCTGGAGGAACAAAAGTGATGTTCCTGGCTTAGAAGTTTTTCCAGTACCATCCATGACACAGAAGGCTGGTTTAACAGTGGCACCCAGTGCTGATGCCATGACAATGACTTACAAACACATGCTCTCAGAAAGCCCCTCGTGGTTTCCTTTCTTCCCTCAGGTGTGTGTGTGCAATCCTGTTGTCTCTGTGTGCCCAGAGCAGCCACTGCCCTCTTGGGCACGGCCCAGGTTGTAGAACCTGAGGGTGATGAGGGTGATGCTGCTGTGTGGGGGTGGCCTTGGACAGGTTTGGCAGGTGACACTTGAGCTGTTGTCCCCTGTGGGTTCCACAGCATGACCAGTCTCGGGGGTTTATCTCCTCTTCACACCCACTTTTCCACTGCTGTTTTCTGGCACCTATTTCTCCATTCACATCCACAGGTTTCTACAGAATCCACTTTCACAGAAAATGCATTCTGAGAGTGAGATAAGCACAGTCCCTACCCCAAAACTCCAACCTCTGCAGCCTCCTGGCTGTGGTTCCTGCACTGCAGGAACACCCTTTGCCAAGATGTTGGAAACCCTGCACCTGGCAGCAGCTGGCAGTGCCATGACAGAACCTAGAATTTTCCTTTATTGTGGCTCTTATTATTTCCTTTGTAAGTGGCTCTTTGTTGAGCTGCCAACACCCAGACCACTTCCATTTATTGTGCACTGAGGTCTTGCTTGTGTATGTTGAACACAAATGTGACTGATAGTCAAGTCATGGACAGTTTAATCTCATTAGTCCCCAATTATGTCTAAAGTGTAATGAAGGGAAAGGCTGGGATCAGGTTTACAGTTGTCCTGCTGGAAGTACTCTGATACCCTGAAATCTGTGGCTGCTTCCACCTCAGATCTTGTGTGGAAAACACGGGCTGGGGTTCATCCAGTCATCACAGATCTCTGTTCACACAAATTCCAGCAGCATTGCTCAATATTCCAAGGCAGCTTTCATGTCTTAGTGGCTTCAGTGAATTCTTAGAATATTTTACTGCTGCAGTTTAGAGAACACCTGGGTTTTTTTACATTTATAATGACTGTAATGTATTTAAAAACAGATAAAAACCCTGTGGTGCCTTCCCACTACCTCCCCCACTGCCCCAGCCCAGAGTGTTTACTGGGATTCCAGTTGTTTGCCTGACCTGTATTCACTCCTGACCAAGCTCCATCTGCTTTTGGGTTTGCTTTTTCCCTTTTCTTTTCTGTTGATGTTCCTGGACGGGCAGGTTTTATTGATGCCAACTTCAGTGACTGTCAAGGAACAGCCTCATAATTTTCAGCTGCCCCTGTTTTAATAAAATAAATCAAGGACACAGAGGTTTTTAAGACAGTGAATTAATGGAAGTGTAGACTGCTCATTCATTATATCAAGCACTACTTTTGACCTACCCAGAGACAGTGCTGCCTGTTCTTCTGCATGGCTGTGAATTCCTCGGGTTTGAGTTTTCCTTTGCCCAGAATGTGACCATTCCTCTGTCCTATGAACAGTTCTCAACCAAAATGAGATGAGCTGTGGCCAATAAAGGGAGCTGTGAGAGGGAAGGGAGCAGGCAGGAAGCACTGCCAAACACTGCTGCTAGAATTCCATAAATTTCCCCTTCACAGCAGGCTTCAGTATCTGGGGTCATTAATATCAGTATTTCCATGATCCTTAATGTCAAATAGATTTTTTTCAAGTCAACAGAAAACATTGTCTGGATTGTCCTTATTAAAGTTGGTGCAATTTCTGGCCAAAGAATTGTATCTGTATGTTATATGAGTAAAACAGCATGTAAAATCTAACAGCAGATTTCAGTGATTTATAACCTCGAGTTTTCTATGATTTTTAATCATTAAAGAGTATGTAAAAACATATTTTATACACAATCTTTTATCTTACATTTATTTTTATATTTCTCCATAGCAATTTATTGCAATAGATATATCACCATTACTATAGACATTTATAGTGCCATTAAAATTCAATGCCACCATAAATTTATGCTCCTTTAAGTGTTGACATTTGTAACAGCTTCCACAAGGACATATTTTATACTGAAAGTGAAACTTGAAGTAGAAACTTTTGTTAAATTTAAGATGGAGGCAAGGAAATAAACATCTTTTATCTGCTTTTAATAAATTCAGTAAGTTGGGTGAGGCAAACTGTGTTATGCCCCACTTCTGAGTTTCACTTGCTCAAGACACTTCAAACAAGTTCCAAGTAAAACACAATATACAAAATTGCAGAACAATTATTTGCTGGCTGACACACAAAACAGATGGCATACAATGAGCTTATTTGAGTGAGAATTAATATCTTGGTTCTTCCTAAGGCCCCTAAAGGGTCTTTGCTGCCCCAGCAGGGATCAGTCAGGAGAGGAGAGATGTGCCCACTGCCCTGGGACAGACAGCCAGGGCTGCCAAGCTGCTCTTCACAAGGTCAGTCAAAGCTGATGGCCCTGACAGCTCCTGATTCCCAGCTGTTCCTGCCTGTCCTGCCTGCACTCACTGGCCTTCATGTTTTGTTGCTTTTTTTCCCCCCCTGTTGGGATTTTATACTTTTCTATGTTGGTATTTTTCCTCTTGAATCTGTGATTCTGTCTCAACACTCTCATCTCTTGTCTTCCCTGCCTCTCTCCAGACTCTCCCAGCCCTTTCTCAGCAGTCTCAGGGAAGTTTGGGAGCTGTGCAGGGTCAGAGCTGGGCTGTGCATTCCTGATGCACCTTCTGCTAAAGGGCCTGTGCTGGGAGGGATTTTACAGCAGAGACTACAGAGATGGTCACACCTCATGGCTTCTGCTTTGTGTGTTGGCAAATACCTTAATATTACACCTCACAGGGTGGGAATACAAGATCCAACTAGAAAAGTTAAAAAATGACAATTCTCACTCCTGAATGTTTAAGATCATCGCAGAACTAGGCAGGAATATCTCTCTCTCTCGTATTAGTTTCTTTATTCAGTGAAAAAATAGACTGCTGAGTAAGTATCAGCATGGAGTTGAATATAAAGTGTTAGTGAATGGCAAGTTGATTTTCCTGTTGCTAATTTTTTTTAATAGAAATTCAAAAAGGAAAATATGTTTTGACACTTCGAAGTATCTTGATAATGGTCAAAATTAGTATTAACTTTCACCTTACATTGCTCTGGATTCCATGTAGGTAATTCATTTTGACGGGGGGGGAGTGGCAGAGAGTAGAAATGTGGGAGAGATTGCAGAGAAACTGCCAAAGAGGTGCCTGCTGGGAAATTCCAACCCCTCCAAAGGAATGTGGACGTGAAAACCATCAAAAGCATCCCTCAGGGATGTGCAGGAAGGGAAAGGATTTGTTTTAGATGGTGCCTGGAACTTTGGGAAGCATCTGCCAGTGCTGGGGGCTGTGTCAGCTCACTGTGGGAGCACTTCCCCTCTGCTCTGAGCTGTGTTTGAAGATCCAACAGAATTCAGCACAGGCTTCTTATGGTCCAAACCCAGAGGGACTAAGCATATGGGAATAGCAATCCTGGGGGGATTACAGCTGTTGGTCAGGAGAGTTATCAGGGAATTGTTGGCTTTCATGAGCAGTCATGAGATCTGGTGGAAATTCTAGAGATGCTCTTATTTTCTATCTATTGCTAATTAAATGGCAGACACAACCAAAGTGTGTTTTGATATATATAGACAAGGCATAAATTTATTTATACATAGTATGTGAGAAATGTGCAAGTGTTAGTAGCTCATATTTGCATGTTTTCAAGAGCTGCACTAGTAACATCCAAGCAAAACTGAACAAGTTACAGGATGTACTGTGTAGCATCAAGTAATCACCCTGAATTAGCAATAAACCTGCATTATATTTACCAGGAGCAGTATTTCTGTGTACCTGTGGACAGATTTGATAGTCAATGAGAAGAAGGAGGGAGAGCTGCAGGAGTGAAGCAAAGGGAAAGACTGAAAAAATAACATATTCACTAATACAGACATAAGCAGATTTTATCATCTTTATTTCATACTATGGTTTATGAGATGAGCTGTTCTGAAAACAGAGATTGCAGTGTGGTGATAAAGCACACTACAAAACAACAAATGTACTATAAAACTGCTTTAATATTTCAGTGTCAGGAATCTGGTATTTGTCATCCTGTGGGTTTTTTTTTTACTGTGCACCCTCTTACACAACTGGAAGCTTCATAAAGTAACGAGAAAGGAAGATCAGTCAAGTGCTTCTGGCAAAGTCAGAAGCAAAGCTGGATTTGAGGAAAGAGGATTTTTTGTCACAAAGTTAGTGAGTAATATACCTGTGTCCCAGCAGAGTTCACAGAGGTGCTGCTCCACTCAGAGCTCTCTTTAGAGTCAAAATTAAGAGACCTGGAGGGCTCGTGGTCATTAGTGGGGCCACAGGACTTTCCATACAGAGTGGCTTGTTAGTGCTGTGGTTCTGACTAGCTGATGTAATTACTTTCAGCCAACTTAAATTACCCTTCACTTTCAATTGGAGCTGAGAGATTCCAGGAGCAAAATCTGATGAGGTTAACCAGGAGGAGGTTAGAGGATCACAAATTAGAAGTAACTGCGTCAGGAACAAAACTTTGCTAATGGAGGTTTTCCAGCCTACCAGAAAAAAAAAGTTTCACTGGGAAGTTGAAACAGGATGTGTTCACTTTGAAAAAAAAAAAAAACCTGCTAATTTTCCAGTGGTAAATGTGATTAGTCATTTGGGTAGGAGAGTTAAGATCAGATTTGGATGTCTTTAAAGCCAAGTTTGGACCCTTCTTACAGGATAATTCTAAGTGATTTCAGGCAGGATTTGTTGTACAGAAGATAAAGATTGTACACCAGTGTTATTACTGTATTACTGCCCTCTTTCATCTTCACTCCTGATGTGGTGTTGGGCCAGTGGATGTGACCTTTTCAGCTGGGGCAGGGTGGGTGCAGATGGGGAAATGATCCATTTTTCCTTGGCACTACGTGAGGGGCACCTGTAGGTTTGTCAGTGGCCTTTCTCTCTCCCTGCTGTAGCCACAGTGTGTGTGTTGTTTAGAAATGTTTTCTCATCATGGCCTACTGTTCTTATATCACATGACTTTACATCAACTTGAATGTAATTCACAATATTAGGACTAATAAACCTATCATTTTATTTCCATATTGCATATAGGACATTTAATCTGTATTTATGACATGTAAGATTAATCCCACTCATGAGGAGAGGCCTTTATAATTTATCAGTGCCATCACCTTACTTGAGCTACAAACTGTTCATTTCATTCAAGAGAGACAAATCTATGTCTTAGGAATGTTCATCATGCTTCTTATTTCTGAATTTATTACTCTTATCAGGAAAAATTTGAATCATAAAGGTATTTTTCAGTGATAACTATTGCATCAAGACTTTGACTAGTTCCACGAAAATGCAGCTGATTTGGCAGAAAATAGTCTGGTTCTTTTGGGTCTAAAAGGCTTTGGGAACATATCAGGGTTGGAGAAACTGGGGGTTTGGCTTTAATGAAAGGGAAAGAATTGAGTGTTTTTTGGAGTGTGTGTTTTGGGTTGTGTTTGATTTGCCTTTCCCGTAGCCCTGCCTGTGGTGAGGATCCCCTGTGCTTTTGATCTGCAGGGACATCAAAGCTGCCTTGCACCTTTCCTGGGCGTGCCTTGCTTATTTACCACCTTCATGTGCAGGGTTACAGGGACTTTTGCAATTGAACATGAAAGATGATATCATTTAATTTGCTTAACACTTCACATATGCTATTTTTTTCACCCGTGTTTTTATCATTTGGCCAGTTTTGTTCCTCTCAGCTTTAGGACACGTCTTTTTCTAGTTCCAAATTGAGAGTGTGAAGGCTGGCAAAGATCCTGGTACTAGTGGTTTTTGCAATAAGAAAGAAAGAAGAGATGCTTTAATACTCTAAAACTCAGCATTTTTGCCTCTTGTAAAAGAGCATCAACCTGAAATTCCAGACTTTGCAGATATTTAAAAAGGATTGAAACTGTGCAGCAGTCCAAAATTGCTTGGATTTTAATGCGTAGTGATTTTGGTCAGATTCTACTTTCACTGCAAACCCCTCAATATATTATCCCTTCAAGAGCTCTCTTCCTCAATACTGAGCCTCAACTATGCTCAAAATACTGAATTATGTTTAACAGCACACCAGAAATTCTGAGGAAACATCAAATCTTTTGATCACTTTTCAAATCGGAATACTCATGAAAATTGTAAATTTTACTAACTTTTTTTTAAGGAAGAAACAAAACATGTGGAAGGTCACGATGACCTGATTTGATGGGTTTCAGGTCGAGCTGCTTTCCTGTGAGTTTAACTGTCTTTGAGTTTGCACCTTTCTTCCTGGAGCATCTTGCAGTTGTGATTTTCATTTTGCACTGCTTTGTAGCCTTTCAGTGGAGAAATTTTGACCTGTGTTGAGCAGCACTGTGGAGACAAACTGTTTTGCATGCCTTGCTGAGCTTCTCCAACGTCCTTTGCATTGCTTTTGTGTGTCAGGAGACTTGAGCCAATAATCAAGGGACTCTGACACTTCTGCTGGATGTTTGAGTCCAGTGGGTCACGTTTGGACTATGATCCTTTTCAGTCTGTGATCACAAAACACTCAGTGCAAAATTCTCAGTGATTTAAACATGACTGTCTGAAACATTAATTCGTTATCTTAATGAGATTTTTCACTGCTCCTTGTACATGTGGGCCGAGAGGATTTGTTGCAGAAAGCTGTGCAAACAGATCTTCCTACAGTTACCTGAAAAGTTGTGTATGAAACCACCTAATTGCTCTTTGCATATTTGTGTGAAGCAGATGCTGTTTAGGAAGTGCAGTAGCTGTTTGACCAGAGTGAAGCTGATGTCTGTCTGTCAATGCATTCTCTCATGTGGAAAAAAAAGGAATGTGTTTTTTATGAGGCTTGAGTTTGCCTGAGGGTGAACCTCCCCTCTTTGCACAGGATTAAGAGTGATAAAAAGGGACTAGACAAATGCAGATAACATGCAACAAAACACAGCAAACAGAGCGGCTGTAACAGGGGCCATCTTGTGCTGTTGGGACCATTAGTATGCTGAGAATAGTTTTGGTTGCATAATAACTGATGACTCATCCATGGTGAATTCCTTACCACAGTGTACTATGGTTTCTGATGTACTCTCTGGCTTTTATTACTTTGAGATCCTCATCTACACTAAACCTCAGTTAAACACTGTGATACAGTATAATTTTTTGGCCAGTTCCATTTCGATTTTACTTTATCGGCGTAGGAAGTTTGGCAAAAGTCATGGCATTTACACTGAGTTAAATAGAAAATTCCAGTTGTTCCTGCAGTGGCAGCTGTGGGGTGGCTGTGGATCCGGGCTGTGCCTGTGTGTGTTGTGCTCTTCAGTTCTCAGATCCTTCTGGGGTTCAAGAGCTCCCCAGTTCAGTCATCAATGGGTGAGAACACAGAATGTTGTTGATTGACTGAACACCCTGAGGCCTTCCCAGTAAAGGGAATGACTGACTGCTCTGAGTTCGCTCCTGGTGGGAATTTCAGACAGTCTCCATTCCCCCAAGCAGTGCAGGGCACACACCAGCTCAGTGCTTCAGGGTGCTGACTAATCCCAGGTGCAGAAGCTGAGAACCCAAAGCCTCTCCTTGGCTCTGCTGCTGCACGAGAGATCAAAGCCCGGGTACACGAATAAACAGGCAACACAAACTGATCCTGCACGTGCACAAATGGTGACACAGGACAGTTTTTTGCACACATTTAGCACAGCTGGATGCCTTGTCAGTGGTTTAAGATCATGTGGTCACACAGAACATGGTCCCAGCAGCGTGTAAGAATTCAGCAAACAGTGTTTTTTGGGGGCATCTTGCCTAGTCTGCCTGGAGACTTGACTGCAGCACACCTGGAGAGTCCTTCCAGGATCTGGGCAGACACAGGGGGTCTGGGTCAAGGTGTTTGACACCCTGAGCAGGCACTGCCCTATGCAGAGCTCATAACAGTCAGGGGGTTGGGGTTTCTTTTTTTTTGTTCAGTTTTAAACAGTACACGAGCATCTGGTATCTGCGCCCTAAATAAAATCTGCAACTGTATTTAAAGCAGAACTTCCCCTCAGGATATTCTTTCCCAGCTAAGAATCATTTCTGCAGTAACCAGAAGTGTAAGGAGGCATTTGGCACCTTGTTGTCAGCCTCACCTGCACCAGCAAGAGGAAGGGCTGAGGGCCTGAGCTAAGGGTGCTCTTGGGCCCTGGGTGTTAGTCCTGGGGGGGCTCAGAGCCCTTAGAGCCTATTGATGCCCTCAAGGTGTGGGACATATTTTTCCCTTACATTTAGCACTGTCAGTCCTGACCTTCTCACAAATGACATCATGGCTCTAGTGCAACCAGAATGTGCTGTTTATTCGATGTAGCCCTGATTGCTTGGAGAAGACAGAATGCTGCACCAAAACCAGCAAGTGGTTTTGAATATAAATAACAATCTATGAAGGCTCCTAAATAAATAATGCCATTAACCCAGAGTGTGCTCAGGTTTTTTGTTTTATTTGTTGAAAGGAATCAGAAGCAATATTGAGTTATTTATTCCTGGAACAACGTTACTATAGTAACCATTGTACCTTATTGTTGGCTGTGTACAGGAGTTGGGAAGTTACTTGGGGGGGCAGATCAGGAATTTGTCCAGTAATTGGGCATTTTAATAAAGGAGGTGTTTGCCTGCCTCGAGAGCCTGTGTACAGCAGGAGACCTGAGAGCTTTGGGAAAGGAGAGGGAAGAGCCATGGGTGTGTAAGTGTCCTGTATTGCACTAAGTTGGCTCGTTGTTATAATTGTTTTACAGTTTTGCAATATGGACCGTGGGGGTAACCATGGAAACAGACTCTACAAATTGAGGGCCTAAAGACAGTGTTGTGAGAATCCTTCAGATGTGCTCAACTTGGTTATTAGAGATGTGATGCTGCACAAATCTCATAGAGAGGGGGGAGAAAACTATTGTTTTGTCCTGATTCCCAGTGTTTTCTGAACACACACACACACAGAGGCTGCCTTGTGAAATTGAAATGGGACTGTGGGGTGGCTGCTCAGGGAGACCTTGAGGTGCCATGGAAGTCACCCTATGAGTTGGAAAGCAGGTGCTGGTCCTCAGGATATAACCATTGCTTTGCCTCCTCAGGCATCATGAGATTATTGGGAAGAAGAGAGGACAGGACATCCCCCTCCTAGAAAAGCCAGGCATGTTTTTAGCTTAAAGAAGGTCCTGAAGAGGTATGAGGAGAGTTGAGATGAATCTACTTAGCATTCTTTTTTTTTTTTTTCTTTTCTAGCTCAGATTTCCAGGTTTATTGATATGTTTTCCTACACATTCCAAGGTGGTTCATGTGCTAAAACTGTGTGTGCTTGCACATTGAAATTTTTGAGGTTTTTAGCACTAACTAAAATTATATCTAGCAGCATAGTAGCATCAAAATCCCTGGAAGACTCTATTTCATGTGCAGCTTTGCTGTGCTGCAAAATTATCCCCATCCTCCCCTTACTTTAGCAGAATTCTAAATTGAATGCTGGCAATTGTTAACTACAAAACCTGGCGGGGGGAGTGGGGACAAAGAAATAAACCATAAGCTTATTCTGTGGTAAGCAGAAAACTGATTGTGTTGATTAAGGAAAAAACCCAAAACAAACCAAGTTCTGTAAGATAATAGTGAAGAATAATTCTGTGTTAAAAATGAGGAGGTTTAGGCATTTAGAAACTTACAATGATACACTGAATTTCTTGGAGTATCTCAGGGTTATAATGGATATGGAGAAGGATTATTCAAACAATTTGGAATATTAGTACACTCCATTGAAACTTTCTGTTGTCAGCAACTGTGCCTTTTTTTTTTTTGTCAGAAAAAAAGATTTGGTTAATTAATCTATCCCTGATTACTTTTAAAGTGCAATATGTGGTAGGTAATATGCAAGCTGGTTATTACCTTAGATTCATTTTTATGTCATTCTGAATTATTAAAGCAATTATAATTCACCATTCAAAGGTCTGAAGGAAGTAATATATGTTTTAAATTTCATGAAACACTTTACTCATGAAAATCCCCAGTGATGTTAAGAGTGGTATTAATGTGCAGAAGGTGAGCAGGGTTTCAGCTGGTCTGACAATAAAATGTGGTAGAGTGGAAATGTGCTTTATGAAAAAATTTGAAATCAGTACATCTCTAAAACACTTTTGGATATAACATAGTGTTTAATGTAAAATAATATGGTATATAGCAGTTACCCATGGTATTCCCCAACATATTTCAAATTAACTGTTACAGTAAAATCCAAAATAGAACCTATATACCTTAACTCTTGAATTGCAATAAGCTACTTTATTATGGAAGGGTGGCCATTCACAATAGTTTCACCAAGACTAGACCCTGTTACCCACATCAATGTTCCCTTTTATTTTGTTATACAGTGGATACCTTGAAAACTAGAAATCAGAAAAATAAGGAAAAAATTTGAAGTTGATCCTGGGCTAATACAGTGTTTCAGGGATAAAATGGTGTGGAACAAAACAGAAATCACTGAATTTCATTCTTTTCAATGCATATTTTTGCATGAGACAGTGCTGCTACCCTAATAATTCAAACCACTTGAGCAAATGTATTAGTAAAATACCACAAGTCATGTTATTTGCAGCTTTTGAAAAGTCTTTGAATGGCACAAAAAAAGGAAGGTAAGGTAAACCAGAATTATATAGGCATCTGTGTGCCAAACATACATACTGTGTGAAATAATTTCACCAACTTCTTTAGATAAATATAGATTTGGGAGAATAAATTTGAGCAGAATAAAGAAAAAAGAAAGAATAAAGAATAAAACCAGCAGAGTGAAAGCAGTAGCACTTTAGCTCTTGTTTGCCACATTTGTGTAGGGCTGTAACATGAGGAGAACTGTGTTTGTGTTCAGAGTCTGCAGCTGATTTGAAATAGTTGGCTGCTGATTTATTACAGTATTAGATTTATATAGATTATATTTATCTATTATATATTTATAGACTATTATATAAATTTATATTTATATTTTAATACTTTAATATTATATCATATATATTACATTTATATAGATGTATTTTATTATATTTATTATGAGAAAAAAATACCATTTTTTATAGGCATATCATGAAGTTGTAAGATATCCAAGTTCAAAAATACTGGACTTGAGTGTCAGGGTCTTTTTTGGCCAGATAAGGGAAATGCAAGAGTTCTTAAAATCTTTTGGGACCATTTTTGTAGAAAAAGGGTTCTTCTCTCTCTTCGGGCTAAGAACAAAGGAAGATAACATCATCCTTGATGGGGGATGCCTTGCAGCCAATCAGAATAAAAGGAAAGCCCCTTTTTAGAGAAAAGAAACCTTTTTAGGTAAAAATGAATATATTAAACTTGTCAAAAAAAAAAGAGTGGGATTTCATAAAACTATAAAATGAATGAGATGTAAAGCCAAAGGATCTTTCTCCACAAAAACTTGGCAGGGGAAGGACCCGGAGTGCTGAATAAATTCTTCTTTGTTTCTTTGTTCCCTGAGTTTATGCTCCCTGAGTTTCCCACATTTATAACAGTATTAGACAAGAGTAAAAACCATCTCCTCTGGAACTGTAACTGAATCATAGAATCATAGAATCATCAGCTGGGTTGGAAGGGACCTCTGAGATCATCAAGTCCAACCCTTGATCCAACCCCACCGTAGTTCCCAGCCCATGGCACTGATGCCACATCCAGTCTCATCTTAAAAACCTCCAGGGACGGAGAATCCACCACTTCCCTGGGCAGCCCATTTCAGTGGCTGATTACCCTCTCTGTAAAGAAATTCTTTCTAATATCCAACCTCAACTTCCCCTGGCACAACTTAAGACCCTGCCCTCTTGTCTTGCTGAGAGTTGCCTGGGAGAAGGAACCAACCCCCACCCAGTGTACAGACCCAAGGTAAAACAGAGGTTTCCCAGAATTACCACCTATTTCTACAGCTCCTTTAGCCTAAGTGAACTTGAACCAGAGCTGTACAATGCACATTCTAATGTTCATGGGTGTTTCACTCTCCTTCTTCTACACTGCTCAGCCCTGAAGGCAAAATTTCCTCCAGCAGGTGACAATCCCCTGCTCAAACAAAGCCCTGCCCACGGAGGTGTAACGGAGCTCACCAAGTTCCAACTCTGTTTAATGTCTTTATTGATGATCTGGATGAGGGAATTGAGTCCATCATCAGCAAATTTGCAGATGACACTAAGCTGGGGGGGAGTGTTGATCAGCTGGAAGGCAGGAGGGCTCTGCAGAGGGACCTGGATAGGTTGGAGAGTTGGGCTGATTCCAAGGGGATGAGGTTCAACCAGGCCAAGGGCCGGGTCCTGCACTTTGGCCACAACAACCCCCGGCAGCTCCAGGCTGGGACAGAGGGGCTGGAGAACAGCCAGGCAGGAAGGGACCTGAGAGTTTGGATTGACAAGAAGTTGAACATGAGCCAGAGTGTGCCCAGGTGGCCAAGAAGGCCAATGGATCCTGGCCTGGATTGGGAACAGTGTGGCCAACAGGTCCAAGGAAGTGATTCTTGCCCTGGACTCAGCGCTGGTGAGGCCACCCCTGGAGTGCTGTGTCCAGCTCTGGGCCCCTCAGCTCAGGAAGGACATTGAGGGGCTGGAGCAGGTCCAGAGGAGAGCAACGAGGCTGGGGAAGGGACTGGAGCACAAGTGCTGTGAGGAGAGGCTGAGGGAGCTGGGGTTGTTCAGCCTGGAGAAGAGGAGGTTCAGGGGAGACCTCCTCACTCTCTGCAACTCCCTGACAGGAGGGGGGAACCAGGGGGGGGTTGGTCTCTTTTCCCAGGCAACCATCAACAAGACAAGAGGGCTCAATCTTAAGCTGTGCCAGGGGAGGTTTAGGTTGGATATTAGAAAGAATTTCTTTCCAGAGAGGGTGCTCAGCCATTGGAATGGGCTGCCCAGGGAAGTGGTGGATTCTCCATCCCTGGAGGTTTTTAAGATGAGGCTGGATGTGGCATCAGTGCCACGGGCTGGGAACCACGGCGGGGTTGGATCAAGGGTTGGACTTGATGATCTCGGAGGTCCCTTCCAACCCAGCTGATTCTATGATTCTATAAACTCCATGGCTGGAAGGCTCTGTTTGCAGAGTGTCCCTTGGCCTGGCCATGTGCGGGTGTATTTGTATTCCCAGTTGCAGGCAGGGATAATTCTGTCCCTCGTTTGAGGTGACTGTGCTCAGCAGCTCCAAGAGCACGGCAGGAATAATGGTCCTGCTCAAAGGCTTCCTGCGAGCTGTCGATACCAATGGCTCGCTCGTCACTTCTCAATTGCCTCTCATTACGACTTTGCAGCTCCTGAGCTGTTCAAATCAGCTCACAGTGGTCTCCCCCAGCAGGGCAAATTTCGTCCTCCACCTCACCCTGACAGCAAGGCTAATGGCTGTTCAGGAGGCCGATGGATCTTAATAAAAAATGGAAATGGTTTTGCCCCTTCATTTTAATTAACATTATGTCTACATTTCTATGATAATGGATAATTAAGTGAGTTACCTTGACATTGGAATGTTCTTGGAAATAATTTACTGTGCAATTTCATTAGGTTGAAGGCATTTGTCTATTTTATTTTGAATGGAAGTTTCATCATAAATATTTCTGAATATGATTTATACATAAACTAATTATCATTCACAGAGCCGGGACTTTACAAACCACAAAATCCATTATGTGCATTTTAAAAATATTTTTGGGATCGTACACAGAACCCATCTCATCTAGCGCTTCAAAGAAATATTCCTCTTTTTTCCTGGAACCTCCGATCATCTGCTGTTCTCTAAACACATCAAGAGGCAGACAAGCATTCTCATGGAATATTATTATTTTGGGGATAGCAAAGTTTTGCTTCATAAGGGGTGGCTTATTGCACTTCAGAGAAAAATGTTAATCAATCAAAAGTGTTCTTCAATAAAATTGGAAAGAATTGTAAAGAGGCAATTTGTACCTATGTTTATAAACCAAAAGAGTTGCCTTTCAGGCAAACTACCATTCCCCAGTACCATCCTTGTTCAAGCATAAAATGAAAATGTTAAAATGAACTTCCTAGATTTAGTAAGGATCATGTCTTGTTCGTAAATCTTCTTGCATATCTCTATTTATAAAGGAAGGGGGACACATGCAGGCGTATTAGGTGCTTTTTGCTGTAATGAACCATCAGAAAAATACTTCATTGGCAGTTCTGTCCCTCAGCTTCTTACTGGGTCATGACTCCAATTCACAAAAATGCTTAACTGTGTTTTGTGCTGTGGAGATGCTGTAAATGTTACTGCAGGACTGCTCTATTTCGAGGCGTGCCCACAGCTCACATACCTAATGATTGGATTGTGAATTGGTGTATTATTTTTCAGTTAATAGGCGTAACTCTATCAAAATCTGCATTTCAAATATCCCATGGAAGGGTCATTAATTTATTCATAGTCTCTGACATCACTGTTTGATATGTGAGAACTAATAGAAGGCCACAGTTCCTTCAAAGGGGTTTGCACTGAGATTAGTCCTCAAATATACAGCAAAGAGCCTTTCTAACTTCAGATTTGTATAAGAATTTTGGAGAGATCTACTACTTTTGTGGTGCAAATAACCAACTGCATCAAGAAAACAAATTACACAGTTGTTTGTTTTAAAGTATTATAGACTGTCCTGTCCCAGAACTGCTGGTTTGCATACCCTGGACATGGAGAGGGGCAGGTGATGAAGAGAAAGGGAAGTGAATAATATTTGGAGAATAAGTATTTTAGGACAGTGTTTAAATATAGGACGTGATACAGTGATCTGTGAAAGAACATTGCACCGCAGGAAAAATGGTAGCAGTAATAATCAGACTATTAAATGGTACAAGAATATCAGATGTCTCTTGGAAACTCTGTAGAGTATTGTTTAGCAACATTTCTCTGTCTGTAATAAATCTCTCTGAAGCCTAATCCTGCAGTTGATTCTCTCAGTGAAACTGGAAATTCAGGACCTGGGGTTACTTGGGCTACGCTTTGCCATTGATTGAATCTTCTGCTGGATCCATGGGAACAAAAGGGCAATTTAAGTTTCCATAAAGCAGATGAATTCATGTGTTAATATTTGAGATGGGCCAATCTGTAATACTCGGTGACACAGTTACATTTTTCTGTGTCTCTCAGCCAAAATCCGGACATGTTTCCATTGAAACATTTGAGGGAAACCAGGCAGGCAAATAGTTTGCTGCTTTATCATCTTCCTTGGCCTGTCCAGTTCCACCCCACTCCTGCATTAGCCAGCTGAAGTCAATAGGATTTGAGGATCCTCGGGGTTTTTACCCTGCATGTTCCATGAGGGGCTCCGGGAAGGCAAACCCCTGTTCTCCATAGCAGGTGAGTTTGGAGAGCTCAGGGAGGCACCACCTCTGGAAATTTGGGCTTTGGGGGATTTCTCATTGCCAGGGTCTGGGCAGTGCTGTGCTCCAGTCCCTCTGTGACCAGCTGCTGGGGGCACTGGAGGTGGCAGTTCCAGAGATCCCTGTGGAGCTGGAGCTCCTGCAAGGAGCACTCCGGGCTCTCCGTGCCACCGACCCTGAGGGGACAGCAAGAGGAAACCAGTGGCAAAGGGATGGGGTGACACTGGTCTGGGGTGATGGAATCCCCAAAATTAAACCACCAAATTGTTCACAGAACCAGAAATCTGATTTCTCTGTAGCCCATAGTGTTCTGCCAGTCTTACTTACAAAGCCTTGGCAACTGGGTGAGTAATTTTTTTAGGGAGTTTGTTCTATAAGGATTGTAAACTGAAGATCTCCTTTAAGCTCCTTCTACCCACCCCCATAAGACATTTTGGTTTAGGGAGCAACTGTGAAAATAGTACCAATTTGTGCTGGCAGCTCCACCATCATTTTGTTTTTACTGCAGAGGAATGATTCTTCTACCCTTTCATTGTTTTTTTTTTCCCCTCTCAGTTCTCTAATGAGGAATTTCTCCAGGTTTGAATTTTTTCTCCTTTTAAATATTGATTTATGTACTGACTTTAATCGAAGCAGAGACAGATAATGCTAATTAATTAAAAATTAATACTAAATAATTCCTAGCCTAACCTATGAATGTGTAGTCCATTAAGAACCCCCTCACACTGGCAGAGCTGTTTAATAGAGGAAAACTGAAATGAGTGCAATATTTAAGTTCCTCTCTAAAACTATCCCTGCCATCTTTCTGCCCTCTCTAAAGATTTTCCTTCCATTGCTGATTTGACATCAGGCCTGAAATTGATTTCAAGAACTTTACTTACATTTTCGTGGAGAAGTCAGGCTTGCCAAACTCAAATAGAACGGGAGATTTTTGGAAAGGCAGATCACTGGATCAGATAATTAATATACATGTTAAGAGAATGAAATCAGACTGAGGGTAAAATTATAGCGGAATGGTTTTTATACTGCAACAACTTATTGTATACTTTAGATACCATTTAATGAAAATATTTACGCAGTGTTAACTGCATTCCAGTGTCAGAGTTCTTCATTTAACATAGACACTGATATCGAAAATGCTATGTAGCCTGTGCATTATAAATTTATGAGAAATATATAAGAGAATTATAGGAGAATTTTCATAGAAAAAAATGTTTATTTCATGTCTCACAACAACATAAATAAGTCAGTTTTATAACTCTTTCACATTTTTTGTTTTCTATGCAGCTAATATAATGTAGACATCTCTTACCTCTGACTTCCAGATCAATTTAAATATATTTCTAGCTTTAATTCACGCTGAATAGTCTTGCTACATATAGAATATATAAAACATAAACTTTTTTTTACACCTTAAAGGAAAGTCAGTTTAGATTTTTCAAGGGAGAGAAGTTTGTTGCTTTAACCTTTGTGAACACCTGGATGACACAAAATACAGAGAGAGTGGAAATACATGAAGTTTGCCTGCTTTTTGAAAGGAATTCTGTCCCTGCTCTGTCTGTGCATAACAGAAGCCTCATTTTTTGAACCTGAGCCCTCATTCCTGCTTCTCTCCAAGTGTCAGTGGTGGCAGCTGACAAGTTATTCACCTCCAGGTCTAACATTAGTGTGATGGACAAGGCTGCCATGCTAACAAAGAGTTGATCAGTCCTAGACTGCTTGTACAAAAGAAGTAGGTTTTTTTCCTTCTTTTTTCTTTTTTTTTCTTTTTTCTTTCTTTCTTTCTTTCCTTCTGCGTTTCTTTCTGCCTTTCTTTCTGCCTTTGTGCCTTTCTGCCTTTCCTTTTTTTTTTTTTTAATAGAACACAAAGTATGAAGGCTCATCTAAGTAGGAAAGATTCATCAAAATCTCTAATTAAATACATGACAGCTGGTGAATTAGAGCATTCTGTCTTAGCGCTGCCATCCTATAATACTTCATAATCCTGAGAGCCCAAAGTATGAATTAATTATGCTTGTAAGTATCCTGATACCCAACTAAAGGGGAAAAATAATCAAAAGCAACCCTAAAAGGTCTCTGAGAATGTAGGCAGTGCTGCTAATCATGAGTAACTAGGACCAAATTATTTCCAGATTACAAGACTTTGAAGGTGCTTTGATAGAGAATGTGCTTGTATTACAAGACTGTTTGGGTAAAGAAACCATTTGTTTTTAAAATAATGTGTTAAAAAAGCATTTTTTGAAGTGTTGCAGTTTGACCCCAGCCAACAGCTCAGCACCAGCAGCTGCTCATCCCTGGTGGGGTGGGGGAGACAACCAGAAGGGTCAAAGTGAGAAAACACTTGGGTTTGGATAAAGACAGTTTGGAATGTAAAACAAAAGCCACATACACAGGCAAAGCAAAGCAAGGAATTAATTCCCCCCTTCCCATGGACAGGCAAGTGTTCAGCCACCCCAGGCCAGCTGAGCTCCATCACTGCAACCCTGACTTGGGAGGACAAAACTCAGTCAGCCCTGCTCAGCAGTGAGAGAAACTCCCCTGTGTCATCAACCCTTCTTTCAGCACAAATCCAAACCACAGCCCCTCACCAGCTACTGTGCAAAAAACCCACTCTCTCCCAGTCCATTCCAGCACAAACACCCATGTGCTAATTATCAGTTCCTAGTAGCTGGCCCAATCCTCAGCCTTGCAAAGAAAAACACGATAGGGGCCCCCAAAATCATAGTTTTAGAGTAGTCCTGTTGTCTTCAAGACATGGAAGTTCAGAGACAAATCTGTGCAGATGTTCACATTGTTCTACTTGTTTACATTTGCTGGCAAAGAGGTTTTGGTTGCTTGTCCTTACTTTAGGGAGAAGGAGCAGCACTCAAGTAGGAATTTTCATGCAGCTTAGAACACTGTTCAATGTAATTGAACACTGTTCATGTACTTTTTGAGCATCGGTAGCCAATGATTAAATGTTCCACTGAAAAACTTTAAAAATATTTGCTCCATCCATCCAGACCTGAAAAAGATATTTCTAAGGAAAAAGTTCTAAACAGCCCTAGTGGTTTTTATTAATCTTGTTCTCTGATTGATTTTTTCTCTTTTTTTCCCCCCATCAAGACTTTTGGTTTTTTTCCCTTGGGCTTTCTAGCTAAAAGTTTTCTCATTGCAATATATCCTACAGAACACGAAACATATATCATTAGGTTTCTATTCCTGTGTGTTTTGAACAAAATCAGGCCTGTGTGGTAGGTCTTACATAGATTTCCTGCCTGTTGATCCGTTGGGTTTATTGGTTACTCAGAGGCCGTGCAATTACATTGAAAACATGGGTATTTGGTTTTCTGAACGTCCTCAAAATCCACATAGAGGGATTTTTTTCCCGTGCAAAGGCTCTTTTTCATTTTGCTCAGCAGATGGTCAGGTGGCAGTGTCATGGCTGTGATGAGAGGAGATGATTAATTTCACACAAACTTGGCCTACAATTCCCAAGAATTCACATATTCCTAGTCAAGAACACTTCTTTGGAAGTATGTTAGAGCTGTCTTTTGAAGTTGCTGTGTTTCAAACCAATGAAATTACTATTTATCTTTCACAGTTGTTAAATGACATGGTTTGTGAACTAGGAGCTGGTCTGTGTTGGCCACTTAGAAGCCTGACTAAAACCACAATTCCTGAAATCCAAGTGTCAGGTGCTTTTTACCCTGTTAATAGGTGGACTCTGTACAGAGCAAGAGAGGAGAAAGATGCCAAATGTTTCTCATGATTAAAAGACTTTGAAGAAACCAACAGATTAATTGAATTCTGTGTGTAAGAAGTCCAGTGTTTCTGAGAAAGGTGCTCATTCAGTGGTACTCTTGGATGGAGAAGGAACCACTGAATAGCTTTTAAGTAAAGTGATTTCTCTCTTGAAGGGTTGTGCTCTTTTCCCTAATCCATCTGCTGATCATTTTGATGTAGGAAATGGTGGCAAGTACTGCTGATCTTAGATCAGCTGCTCAGGAATGACTTTCACCAAATGAGACATTTCCATCACTCTGGTGGGCTGAATAATCACTTGTCACAATGCTGAGAAATGTTTGGCAGGAGATCCTCCATTGCGTTCTCCAGTAATCACGAGGCAGAAAATTATTCCTATTTGTCATTTTTGTGGGCTTTGAAAACTTCTTTTTTTTTTCTTCCCCATCTGAGAACAGTGGAGCTGTTTGAGGTGTGATTGGAGGCGTAGTTTGGTGGGGGAGTTTTCTTTGAGTGTGTGAGTTGTGGGGTTTTTTTGTGGAGTTTTTAGGTGTGCTTGGTCTGGTTTGGTTTTTCCCCTGTAGTGTGCTTTCTAAAAAATGAATGCCACAGAATCATAGAACTAACTCAGGTTGGAAGGAACTGTGGGAAGTTCCTAGTTCCAACTTTCTAGTCATTTTAGCTCAGCAGGCAGTCAGTGTGGTCAGGTATGATTTATCTTTGTAAGCCCATGACAAGTGTTCGTGGTTTTGGCTCTCCTGCCACCTTCCCTGCATGCTTGAGCAACGAGCACATCCATCTTCCTCCCTTGTAGCCTGTCTTTCCCCTCTAGCTTACATCCTATTTTGCTGGAGATCAGTCATGACTTCCCTGCTCAGCCAAGTCATTGTCCTGCTACATCTATTCCTTTTCCTGACTGCCAAGATAGGCTCTTGTGCTGGGAGGGATTTGTCCTAAAAGACATGCCAGCTGCTTTGAGCTCTTTCACCCTTTATAAATGCCTGAGATCCTCTCTACTAATCCTCTGAATAAGGGAAAGGGTATTTGCCTAAATATGTGACCACATGGCTTGCCATTTCCACTGTTCTTATCTCCATTTGACTCCCCAGGCTCCTTATCTGGCCTGTGTGTTACAAAGAACAACAAACTGAAAATGTTGTCCTGGCACATCAGGCCAGTCACACCCAGCAGAGAATGGCTGTGTCTGTGAGGATGGGTCTGGGCTTCACTTCTGTGAGGCACCAAATCAGTCCAGCCAGACACGTGGCAATCTTGAGCCAAGACTAAAACAATCCAGCTGATTTTGACCCTGAGCCCTCTGTCTGAAGGGATTGTGCCACATCAGTTCTTTTCCAGTGAACACACCACAACAAAACAAAATATATATTGAAATTAATCTAAGCTTCCTATGGGGTGAAGTGGAATGCAAATGAATGCACGTGGATCAGAAATTTTCGTAGGGAACTTGGAATTTGCTGTGAGGTTTGGTTCCCAGTGCAGGTGCCAGCAGATGGCACTCAGGAATCTGTAATGTTCTCACCTATGGGGCTCTCTGTGACCAAGGCAGCTCGTGCTCTGCAGGGCTGGGAGCTGCCCCTGCCACACTCCAGGGCTTCTGTGGCTGGAAACACCCCTGTGGAATGGGAACAATTGATGGATGCCAAGAGGTGACTGGTGTGTGACATGTCATGTTCACGCAGGATTGGGAAGGTACCACGACCTGGTTTGAATGTTCTGAACTGGTTCCTGTAAAGAGAGCTGAAATGTTGTTTGTGTATTAAAATATTGTTGGTTTATTGTTGTTTGCGTGGGTATCTAATAGCGCTGTCCAGTGGCATAGATTGCATCATTTAATCAGTTTTCAGTTTTGATTACAGCTACCAGCAGGAGACTCAGAGTTGCCAACTGTAATTAAAATGTAAAAAAAAAAAAAAATAAAAAAATAAAAATATCAACCGAAGAACAGAAGAAAAAAACAGTTCAGAGATAATTAAAGCTGAGAAATATTTATTTTCCTGTGAACTTTTGTACTGCTGTGCTGAGGAAAGCTGAATATTATCTGTCTTCAAACATCCACTTCCTTGGGTTGTTTGGATCTGGGGTTAGTTCATCATTTCCATCTTAGTGAGGGATTTTGTCAATGAATAATGCAGATAACACTTGAATAATTTGTATTAATGCTTATGGGATTTGTCAGTGTTGCAGTATAACACAGGAGTACTTTATTTCTATTCTGGCCCTGTTGAAAGGACCCCGGGGGCTTTGCAGCCAAAGATAAAAGTTTGCAGTGGCTTTTTTACAGGTACCACTGGACTTTTCTCCCACATTGGGAGCAAAAAGATAATGCCACTGTCTTGTATAACAACTAGATTTATCTCCCTGGCTTCTGGTACCTTGTATTTGGTTTTTATCATCTTTAGAAACTGATCTGCAATGAAAAGATAAGGGTCTGACCCTGCATCTCCGGTAAAGGTCGTATATTTATAAATGTACAAAACTCCACTGGAAGGCTGTGTCAGGGACTTGGTCTTTCAGTGGTTAGAAACCTTTCATTAGGAGTCCTGAACTCATCCTTGGGCTGTTTATATGGTTGTGCACAATGTTATTTAGTTAAAATACCTTTTCCTCTTCTCTGGTCTGCACTTTCCTGCAGTATTTTTCAGGTTTATCTTCTCAGTAGACATAATCCCTTTGTGGTTTTGTTTACTAAAGAAGCTGAACTCATTATGATCTCACAGTGAAGACCTGATGATTAGAAATGAGGATATTATTTCCCCCACCCTTTTTTTCTTTATTTTCACTTAGAAATAGCACAAACCCCTAAATAACAACACATATTTGGAATCCTTTTGTGTGGACCCAGTTACTTCAATCCTACACTATAAAAATCTTGATAAAAATTGACCTCTTTGGTAACTTCTCTTGTGTACTTCTGCACCTGATGGGGCTGCCTTTTTCCAGCCCAGAAGTAGTTTTTCCATAAATATAATTTTCCTTGAGGAAAACACTCAAAAAAGGTCAGGTAAATTGTTCTTTTAAATGTTCCTCTTCTTTCTTGAGGATGGAGGGAGGTTAAACACTGTGGAAGTCTGAAGTCAGCAGAAGAGAATCCCCTCTGTTGTGCTCCATGCTGAGCAGGGTAGGGCACATAATTTTGGAGCAAATGTTAATCCTTCTTGGGTCTAAAGATTAACAAAGTCTTTAAAGTTACTCAGATGCCCAAATGAACTACTGACCTGTGGTCTTAGTTAGAAAGTACATGTACATTTAACACTTTCCACCAGTGGTAAAATAATTTATCTATACCAAGCCCAGACAAAGCAGGGCTGGAAGGCCTGGCCAGGCTAAACCTGAGGATCTGAACCATTTTTAAAGCCTGTACTGCAGTGAAATGAAGAGATTTATATTTTTTTAATGCAGATGATGATTTGCTTGAAATATTCTGAACCATCAGCTTGGCAGGATCTTCATACACTCTTGTTAGCTAATCAAAGACAGATTGCAGTCAGGAGCCATATCTAAATTTATTAAGAAAATTAATAGGCCATTTAAATTTTACTAGAATTAGGCTAAGATACAATAAGCTTTTGCACCAGCAGACACTCATTAGCTGTACCACTGACCTGGTGTCTGTGTGTGTAATGAAGAATTGACATCTGGGTTCAGGGACAATAGTGCTTCTAATGTGAGTTTGAATGATTAGGGGAAGAAAAGACTAATATTACACATGTGTCAGATTTTATTTTTCATATTAATTTCACTGTGTATATTATGGACTGCAAAGTCAATGTTTCAAGGGTTATGTTTGCCTAATCCAGCAGTTTTGCTTGGTTCTCTGGTCTGTAAATCTCTATACACTTTGGTTATGAAAGGGAATTTTATGTATTTATTTATATAGTATTTTTGGAAAGTGATCAACCTGCTGAGTGCTGAGATCCTAACTGTTTTTTTTCCCTAAGTGTACCAGCCTTTCTGGGTTAAATTACCATGAAAACAGGGCCTTGTAAAGTTTCAGCACGTTGGGTTTTAGCACATTTAAGCCTTTGTGATAATCCATCTCTGCCTTACATTGATATTTTTAAATCTAATGAAAATTACCCCCTTTTTCTTTATTAGATGACTTTTTCAAACCTCCATAGAGCTCATGGCAGGGTAGGATATTTCCTTGAGGTCAGTTTTCACTTTCCAAGAAGCTGCCTTAGCAAGCTTTACTAGGAATAAGTGTGTGCAGCAGGGATTAGTTCCCCCAAGAGTACTGTTCAGCACTTTAAAGAAGATTATATAATTGAAGCTCAATTATTTTTAAACTACTTCTTCTGTCTTGGAATTGCAGCCCTGATCAACAGTGAATTCTGTATACAAAAATTCTGAACACTGATAAACAAGATGACCTGGATTTGACAAGTTGATCATTTGTGTCACTCACAAATGCACATAATGCTGAGTTTATAAACTGTACTTTATAACTAATTTTAGGGATGTTATTGGTGATTTTTTCTGTGGTTTAAAGACAGGAATAAGGATTAATAATGCAGTTTGTGTTTGTAGCTGTAGGTGGCCAAATGAACATGCATTTAAAGAAAACATTCTTCTGCCATTTTAGATGATTTTGTGTCTGATATTGCAGAGTTGTACAGTTCTGAGAAGTTTTCTGTTCCTGTTGTCCAAATACATTTAATTTCCAACATATCAACATCAGCTTCGATGCCTTTTGCATCTTAACTCTCTCTTGATGCAGGCAGCAAGCAAAAATACTTGGATTAGGGAAAATGAGCCGAACGAGCCATTACTTTGAGCATCAACCCTCTGCTGCCTTCCAGCCATGGGTCCTTGTGCTGCTGGTTCTTTTCAGTCACTGTCTGATTCTTTGGGGAACTGGGATTAGGGGAGAATTTCCTTAAGGTCAGTGGATTTGAGATGGTTCTTGTACCATGCACTGATGGTGGGAATTGTATGTAACTACTGCCATCGTTCTCGTGTGAAGGGGAGAGTGTCCTTGGCTGAGGATGGTGGAGTGGGTGGCTGTGATGGTTTGGGGCAGCAGGCTTTGCTCCCAGTATTCCTGTGGATCTCCTGGGATCACCCCCTCATCTGCACGAGCGCTCAGCTCTCAAAGTGCAAGCCATGAAGCCAAACTATTTTGGGTTTGGGCCATCTGTCTCCAATATTCCTTCATTTATTTGTGCAATCCAAATGAGTTCAGTCCTCTGGTGGAAGCTGGACCTCACCAGGCAGTGATAGGGTTGACATTCCTGCCAGTAGTTCAGGACACACATTTTAAACCAAGCCAGTGTTTATCTGCCAGCACTGATACAGCATTTAGAGTTGTGTCAGAGTGGCAAAGCAAAACTTAGGTGAGTGAATGTCACTCTTCTCCCTGGTCCACAGCTTTCAAGGTTTCTTATCTTCCCCTCTTGCTGCTCTGCAAACACAGTTCTTATACTCAATTCTCTTCACACTCTGTTGCCAATTCACAAGTTCTGCATTCAGGGCTGCCAGTTCTGTGCCCAGCTCCCCAGTCAGCAGAGCCAACTCTGGCCCATAAGCAGAGGCTTCTCTAACAGTTCAGTCCCAGAGGCTAAGCAAGCCTGCAGCACTGCCAGTGTGTGCCATTCTCTGATTCCAGAAAGGACTGCAATCCCCTCAGTCCCAGTAGGTAAAAGCAGATAGTGAGCGAACCAAACCGTTTTCCTTCTATTTGAAAATTATTAGAGACAGTTCCACAGCAGCTGATGGTGCTTTACAACTGCTGGGAGAGGTTATAAAAAGAAAGGAGTGAATGTTGTTTGTTTTTATGTAAGTTTTAGCCTACTTTATGTACCTCATTTTCTTTCCTATGATGTTGAGGCCGATAAACAGAGATCCCATACACTGACCAACCTTTACTGCTGGTACAGAGCAACAAATCTTTGAAAGCTCCAGCGTTTCATCCTGAGCAGGAGCAATCATTCTTCTCATGTTTTTCCTTCCCATTGAAGACTGAGGTAACTTTTCTTCTGTTGCAGACAGAGTTGACAGCTCAGGAATTTATAATTCCAGTGATTATTCCAAAACTTGTGAGTTCTGTTACTTGTAGAGAGACAAAAGCTGGGCTAACAGTGAGTGTATAATAGGAAAATGTGCCCTTCCTCTTTTGTTCCTCCTGGGCTTTGCTCAGGCCTGTCACAGGGGAATGTGTAGAACTCGGTGTGGCAGAGATCTCTAATCTCACTGAGCAATCATGCCGGTGCTGGGAGGATGTTAATGATGTTTTACCACCCAAGAGGGTGATGAAAGGAGAGCATTTGAACACCTGAGCATGTATAATTTAAATGTAATAAAATCACAATATGAGTTCTAAGTAGAAAAATTAGCATCACTAATTATTGCTTGCTGATTATTGCTGTAAGCTGTTCCTCAGTCTTTTTCATTTATTTATTTATTTATCTATTTATTTATTTATTTATTTATTTATATATTTATTTATTTAAATACATGCTGCTAGTGCATTCAGGTGTCAGGATAAATACATGACACCACATAGACTCAAACTGGAGGCTGGCACCAACTTCAGATCTTTCTCTGTCTCTCAGTTCCACGTTGCAGAGTTTGATCCAGGGTGGCAGAGGCCGGGCAGCAGGTGGGCATCCAGGAGTGCTCATTAGAAAGGGAACCAGCCTGCTCAGTTGATTAGCCTGTCATCAAAAATGCAATATGAAGTGGAGCAAACCATCATCATTAGTGCAGATAGGTCCATATCATGTGCTACTCGTGCAGCCATGGCTTTTCTGTTAAGACAAAAGTTATTTATACCACAAGTCCAAACCCCTCCTCTGCTGCTGCAGGAAGGCCTCAAGGTTACTGAGCGCATGTGTGACATAAATGCAGCAGAGCATTTTAATTAGATTCTTTCACCAGAACTCCTGACCTTCTGTGTAGCACATTAATGTATTTTACTAATTATAAATGCAATTAAAAAGTACTGAAATAAAATTAGGCTGATCTATCTAATTTACATTAAGCACTTTCAAATTATGCAGATTTTCAAAGTCTTTTTCTTTCTTTCTTTCCTTTTTTTTTTTTTCTTCCTTCCAATTTGCGTTTCAGGAAAAAATTGTCTGCATTAAAACAGCTGGAAAACAACCTTGTAGCAAAACAAATTTCTTTTCTGTGATTATTCACAGTGTGTGAGTTAATTTTCTAGGCAGTAATATGCTCAGCTATCGTTAGGGTAGTGACTCACAATAGAACCCATATGTGCATTGGGTGCAGTGGTGGGTCATATACTGGGTGGGTACTTCTCCATTTTTCCCTCTTGGGAATTGGGTTCAGGGGCTAACTAGGAAAATAATACTGATATAATGCTCAAACCCCACAGAGATTTATAAACAATAAAGAAACAGCAAAAGCAGTGTGTGAATAGCAGAGGCAAAGCCTGTGGTGTGTTCAGTCATTAAACCAGGCTGAGTTACCTCTGCTCTCTGCATATTTCAGTAGTACTTTCATAGTATTTTGGAGCTTCAGACGTGAAAGTGGAAAAATAACAACATTTCATTATTATTTTTGTCAAGCATCTAAATGGCAGTAGGCACTGTGGAGCAAACATAACACAATCCTTACCCTGGAGAGCTTCTGATCTAATTTTAGATGGGCTGCAAAAAACAGAGGCAGTACTAAGTACTGAACATAGAAAGAACCAAGCTTAAAGAAGGGAAATTCATAGAGCTACCCAGGCATTTTATTTCAAGTTGTTTATTCTTAGACCCTTTCAATAATAAAAGATTAATTTCTTTTGCATGTGTGTTTTAAAGAAAATTCTCTAGTTTTTCACTAAAAAAAGGAAGCAACAGTGCCTCATGTTTTTTGTCCTGTTCTACACCTTCCCTAAAGAACTAATGGAAAAGAGTAGTGGACAGGAAAGAAAGAAAATGCAGGGATTAGAATAAATGAACAAATTCAGTGTTCATCTAATGCCAGATATCATGCATTAAGACCATACTATTTTTCTGCTATGTTTTGTGTGTTTGTTGAGTTTGAGTCTCACACACTCAACATGAAAGTAGAAAAGTAAGAATAAAGCCTTACTCATTTTTAAAATATCTATAAGGTGGTTCCACAGTGTGATGGTGCTTTCCTACTGATTACCTGTTAGATCTACAAGAGACTAGAATTTAGTTCCTTTAAGAATTTAAAGGAACAGGAAGGCATATGAATTAGTTTGCGGATAAAATTAGAAATGGTAAAAATTTAGGCCTCCTACCCCAAAGATTTTATTGCTGGACAGGTTTGGAATGTTTCCCACACTTATCTGGAAGCAGCAAACACTGTGCTGAAAAACCAGTGGTCAGTTCTGGTGACCTTTACCTTGAACAAAGTGCCACCTTCCTTAAAACCTTCCACCTTAAAACCTTCCAGTACGTTCCCATGAGAGGAACACGGGTAATTTCCAAGTGGGATTTTGCTCCCTAAAATTCTGAGCTTCTCCCCTTGATACAGCAACATGTGTAGCTCATTATCTTCATCTTTAATAGCTCTTATGAAGTCAAGTAAACAGCTTCCCCCGGGAAAGCTGCACGATTGAACTGCAGATATTTTACTCAGTGCCCGTGTTATAAATGGGGGTTGTCTGCACTGGTAAGTGGAGGAAGGAATGCATCTGACTTTAAATCACCCTCTGAAAGATGTGTCCTGTGCACTTGAGGTAGTGATCATGTGGGAATTGGAAGACAAAAAGGATTTGGGGAAAGCAGCAGCTCCTCTTCTGGGTCACGGCCACTGTGAGACCTTTGATGGAACGTCCCTGCTCTGGCTTCTGTGAGCAACCACTTAGCAGGAGTCAGATGTTGCTGTGTACAACAGCAGGACTTTCTTAAAGGAAAGTGCCAGCAGGTCCCAAATCCCATTTAGGTGAGATCAACCTTAGGCTGGAAGTGCCTGTTACAGCCCAAAGATTGGGAAGCAGTCACTGCCCTGAGCAGCATTGCTCAGGTGATGTGATCACACCACGGGCAGCAGAAACCATCCCGTGGCTCCTGTAGGCATCATAAATCTAGTGGTCACCTACAGAAATACTCACTGCTGCCACCTTTCTGTTTGAAACATTAGCACGGAACAGCGGTTTGGTGTCCCTTTGGTGCAGGTTTATACATGGAGGCAGGAATTGCAGGGGGTTTTTTGCAAATTCCTGCTCAATGTTTAGGAAAATTTGTTCAGGAAAGGTCCTGGAATGTTTGAAATGTTTTGCTTTAAGCTTTCTCCTCCCTCGACCTCAAATATGTGTATTTAGTAAAATGTTTATGCAGTGACACATTACAGTTAAAAAATAAAAACTTTGAAAATATGTATATTGCTATAAAAAGTACATCTTGTTGTACAATCAGTATTTAAGTGAAGGCTTTTCTTGTATTTTAAACACACTCAGGACTGCTTTGGATGTGATTGTTTGGTACAAGCCATCCAGAAATCAATTATCAATAAAGATTGCTTTATTGATAATCCCAATTTATATTTTTGAACATGTAGTTGTGCATAGTTCAGGGCTTGGTTATTTTTATTGTGACATTTGACAAGTGTGGGATTTAATTGTTCCCTCAAGAGCAAATACAGGGTAGAACTCCAGACTGACAGGCACAGCCTTGGAAGGAGACCCCAGTTACCCTCCATGGCCCAGCTGTGGTGGTGAGCACCAGGACTTCTGATTAGGAATGAAATCCTGCCAAAGTACTGTGTTTTACTGGTGTTTACTGGTACTTTACTGTTTACTACTGGTGTGTTTTGCTGGCATGAGATGGATGGATTTAGGCACAATGTTCAGCCCTTTGCTGAACAGAAATCTCATTAACTGTGAAATTCTTTGTGGGGAAATAGAGTAATCACACTTTCATATTAGGGGAAACAAGGTTTAGAATGTTTCTTTGAGCATGTGAGTGAGAAAATACAGTAAGAATAGAATGTGTAAAAACTGCCCTGTTTTAATAAGTTATAATCACGTTTTGGTTAGATATAACCCTTCTTGTTCCTCATAGGCATTTTTGTTAACTTTTGTCCTATGGCATGGTCCAAAAAATGGTTTGGTTATCTTTTTTTTGAGCCATGAGGATGCTTGCAAATGGGTATTTGTAACAGCTAAGTTTGTAAGACTTTGAAAGCCTCCTTTTCTTCCCAAAATATGGGTCAGTGTACAAGTAGAATGGGCAGAGTCACGTGTGTCAAATTGTACTAACAAAGAGCTGAGAAGGAAAGAAGACGAGACTTAAATAATCTACATAAAGTCAATTTAAAAGCAAATAACCAGGTTTTTATTTGAAATGTCACGTGCAAAAACTTTGAAGGCACCCAACAGAGCATTAAGTCAGGCTTTGCAGGCTCTGCAGCGAGATATGACAGCCAAAGTGCTCTCAGTAATAACTCACACACGGCCTTGATAACAGAGTCTTTTACTGAGAGAACCAGTGTGTTGGCTGAGACACTGGGGTTACCCTTCTGGGTGTCTCAAAAAGGAGATATATGATCATTAACTCCTGCTTGGCGGAAGGCTGAGAGGGGTTTGATAGTCTGAGCAGGAACAGCTGCTCCGGGGCCTGACTCCCACTCGGGGAGATTTGGAACCCCTGGGATCTGGTATCAGCCGGGATAAACTGACACGACTCCATTCATTTCAATTAAGTCACACCAATTTACACAAACTGAAGAGATGGCCCATTATTTCTTCATGCCTGCTCTGGCAATGAATTCGAATATGTGATTAAGAATATAAGAACGCTCATTACAGCTAATGCCTTGTGCTTAAAGCCACCAGCTTAAAGTTAAGCAGGTATTTAAGTGCCTTGTGGTAGGAGCAGCAGAAAGCAGAGCTGCCTGGTGCCCACCCAGGGGTTCTCACAGCAAGTGCTGTGCAGGGAGTCTCCAGTCGTTGTGAGCACTTTCCTCTTGGTCAGCACGTGGATTAACTGCTGTTTACAGGGTTTTCTTCTGCCTCAAAATATTTAACTCGTGTCACAGCTGTGAGAATAAGGAGGGAAGGATTGAGCAGTTTCCTTGATGATGACTTTTCCTGCTGAATATGATTTGTCTTAATCCAAAACAGAAGCCTGAAATTCTCTTGCAAACCCTGCCTTGGAAACACAGTAAGACCTCTCAGAAATGATATCATCTCGTAGCTCACATAATCCCACGGGTATAATGTTTATGCTTATTTTTTTAAAAGGAAGACAGCAGCTGCCATTTGAGTTTTGGCAATGTGTACACAGGAATATCCTCTGCAGTGAGGTCTAGGAGACATTTTTTCTGTCTCTCTGGGCTCTTAAAAGCAGAGCTCAGCTCTCAGTGCTCTGTGTGCCTGGCAGCCACAGCCAAGGCACATCCCAAGGTTCAGAGTGTTCAAAAGACTTTTCTAGACATTTGTGTGTCCCTGTGAGGACAAAACAAGTGACCAGGAACCTCATCTCTTCAAATGTGTAATTTTACAAACAGTTAATATTGCACATTATTTTCACATTACCTTTCATCAGTTCTACCTTGCTGCATTCCCTGTATCCTACCTTTACAAGCTCAGGATAAAGATTGGATGCTTGTCTTTAGGTAAGCATAAAAAAAAAAAAAAAAGCCTCCAGCTCTTCCTTGCTCACTAATCTGAGCTGCATCCACCCTCTCATTTCTGTGACAGCCTCACTTTGCCAGACACAGACACTTAGCAGGTGTTTTCATCATGACATTAATAATAAGAATTGACACGTTCTAAATGAGGAATCCCTTGTTGTGCCCGGGAGCACTGATGGATATTTGGGCAAATTGACAGCTTCTGAAAAATGGTTTTGCCATGACCAGCACTTCTCTGACAGATTTTTAATGGTTCTCATAGAACTCTCGCTAAGTTGAACACTTTTGCAGATGAAGTGGAAAGTGGTGAAATGTGCTGCTTTAACACTTTGAAAGTTAGTGAGGAAACACGGAACAACTCTGAATTTTGCTTCTGAATCACGATCCCTTTTCTTCCCCCTATGACAATATTTTTTTTTCTCTGTCGGTACTCAAAGATTGGAATGGATTAGCTGAGGGGCCAAGCATTTGTTATGATACACCAGGACCCAGCCATATAACCCCCATTAACCTTAATGGGAGCCACAAAGCTCGTTCTCCTCATTTAGATGGAAATATCCCCCTGCTCATGTGGGATCAATTGCTCTCCGGGTTACCTGCTTTCAGTGCCTCGTTCAATACGGGAGTCAGTGGCATGACCTTGTAAGCCTTGGACTACAAGAAAGGGAGGACAGACAAACTGGGGCTGTGAGAAGAAGGATCAGATAAAACTACAAGCTAAAAAAGGGAGAGAAAAGCGTTATAAATGTTGGTATGTAACTCATGTTAGAAGTTCATATGGAACACAATTGCAATTAAATCACAAGGCTCCTTTGCAGTTCAGTGTGATACTGCAGAAAATCAATACAAAGATAACAGTGTATCGTGGGCAGCTACTTCAGGGAATTCTTAAACTGAAAATAATTTTACAGGAACAATGTGTTAACTTTTTTTTTTTTATTTAATGTTCCTAAAAAGAACAGAAAAAGATAGTGAACTTTCTATATTCTTAGTTTTGCCTCCTCTCCCCCCCCAGGTTAGTCCTTGCATACATAAACCTGAGCTACTGAGGGTGGTGTTATCAGAAGAGCCTAAATGGAGGAGATGCTCATCTCTCCTTGAAAGTCAATTAAGCTTATGTGCCTAAATCCAGTGTTTGTGTTGGAATCCCAGTCAACAGCTTTATTGAAAAAGATCTCTTGCCTTTTTAAGTGATAGGAGGATTATGATTAAGTATAGCAAAACCTAATTCTATGCTGACATCTCTTATCTCTCACTGATGAAAATAATATGCACCTTCTGCCCCAGAAATGTTCTATAATTAAGAAAGGGGACCAGAGAGTTACCCTCCAAAACTATGAAAGGGATGTTCTGATTGGGGAAAATTGTTAAATTTTTATTTATGGTTTGAGGCTGCTCAGTGCAGGTAACAAAAGACATGGAAGTTAGACTTTAAACAAATGTTGTGCTGCCATAGGTGTGATTTGCAATATTGCAATCTGCTTCATTAATACTAAAATAAGACCTCCTGTCCTCAGGTAGAATACAGCAATGTTAAAGCTAACACAGGACAAGCTGTGCTGGTTTCCAAACATCTCTCACAGCCAGGAAATTACAACAGAACTACAGACAAAATTTAGGAAAACTGTTTCCAGTAGTTTATTTTTCATGCCTGGGAATAATCAATTTTTTCAGCTCATCATGGCTCTCTCATCATAGGACTTGGCAATTCTGAGCATGCAATGGTACCACTCAGGAGAGAATTCTGTCTACTGCTTCTGTAAATAATTCCACCAGAGCCAGTACTAAAGCATAACATACAGAGACTACACAGATAAGAATGAAGTTGTCCTAAGCCCTAAATTAAAGCTAACAGTGGTATTCAAGTGAAAAATAGAACCCCATGATATTGGCCAAATTGTCTCTTTCCAGCTCAATAGAGGCTCATGGGAAATAGAAAACATACAAACAGAAAGAAAACCAACCAACCAAAAAAAAAAAAAAAAAAAGAACACTCCCAAAAGAGAAGAAAACCAAAGAGTTACTTTTTATAGGTTTTTGTGGTGATGGTGGGGTTCTTTTTAGGGAGGGATTTGTGGGTACTGTTTTATGTTTCCTAGATGACAGACTCTGTCTGGGTACGTTTTTCAATTATATGAGGACCCAATAGGTGGGAAAGTAAGTTGTCAGTTTGGCCAGGCCTCGACCACCACTAATTTCTTAAATGCTGAGACTAAGAATTCACAAAAAGGTGACTCTTTCTCAGAAGATCAGCCCAGGGTGCCCCCAGGGAATCAGCTGTCCCTAGAAGCAGCCTGTGTCTCCTACAGAAACCTGTAAAGGCAGCAACCACTGAAATGTCCAGTTGTGCATTCTAACAAGAAAACTTAATTGGAGTTATGTCCTCTAGGTTACAGAGGCATCTCCTAGTCCTTTGTTGTGAGATTATATCACTTTCCCAGCACTCTCAGCAGGGTGGAGGGATGCACACACCATTTACATTTATCCCACTCTTTTCCTTCTCTCGCTGCAAACACAGATCCGAGGAAACCATGTGACAGACCTTGAAACCAATGCAGTTTATCAAATTGCCACTCAGTCCCGTGTTAGGGTGGCTGCTCCTGAATCAATCCCTCCTTACACTTGTGTAAACAGGGCTCTCAGCTCGGCCTCGTTGCAAACAAACAGCTTATTGATGGCAGGCAGAGGGTGACCCCCCTGGATCTCTGTGTCCCGGGCTTACACATCCCATTGACAGCAAATCCTCACTCCAGACTCCAGAGAAAGTCCCCAGTGCAGGTGTCAGGAACCAGTGCCTGCTGTAGGAATGCAGGGTTTAGACAGCAAGGTAAATATCATCTCTTTGAGCAGATTTAAAAGAGAATTGCATCAGTGCTGCAAAGTTGGGTCACTGATACAGTTACTGCTGCAGGGGCCAAATTACCACAGATAACTTATCGGGATTTGTGTTTTTCCATCTTAAAGTAAAGTTAAAGCTTCTCTGTGAGCTCTGAAGGCTGGTTGTTCCACTTTAAAACTGCAGTAGAAGTACCAGTTGCTGGTGTGTAATCACATCTGAATTCTTAAATTTCCACTCCAGCAGTGGTATCTTGGGATCTTATTTGGAACAGTGATTTTAGGTTAATAAACCCTCCTGTGGATGGTCATTGGGATTTTATTTGACTGAGAAATGGAATACAGCAATATGTGAAGAAAGACATTTTCAGATACTTTTAGTTCCCCTTCAGAATGTTTTCCAGTGCTCTGTTTATCGTGGCTGGTTTTGTGCTTTTCTTCCACTTATAAATAACTGCTAAAGACTGATGTGTTTACTTTGTTTAACCATGGCCGTGATGGGTCGAGGACACATTAAATCATCCTCAGGCTCTTATTTGCAGCCAATTCTGAAATAACCAGAGTAGCAACATAAAATTACTTCATACTGCAGAGATTTTTATATTGGCTTAAGCCTCTGAAGTCTCCAGTGTTTTACAACAAGGCACTTTAATGGTAAAACAGTGACAGCAAAGATGAAAGTCCATGTGGAATTTCCTATCAGACAACTCAAGGTTTGTTTAAGGTGCTAAGATACAAAAAAGGGAGATTATTCTCTTCTGAGGCTTTTCTTGATGAGTTTACCGATCTAGTTGTTGTATATTTAGATTTAAAGTGTCTTCATATCTCAGGAATAGCAATGGAGAATAGTGTCGCTCTTACTCTGATGAGATTAAAAGGGAGAAATGTTCTTTCCTGGCAGTTTCTACAAATAGAACCTCTGTGTGTGCACGTTTGTGCTGCTTCTCCGAAAACACCATCTGCAGTTTCTGCTGTTACCTTTGTAGTTTGATTCCTTTCGTTTTGGAATTACCTGCAAGCAAAGTTCCCCGTCTGTCTGTCGTCATCAAAAGCAGGAGTGACTGTAAAAATCAAGCTCGTGCACACAAAATTAATCCATCTCTACATTGTCACCAGCACATCAGCCCAATATTTGCAACATCTCCTTCTATTAATATATGAGTAAGATTGTATCACTGGTTTATTGTATGTAATTAGCAGTGACTTAACAACGTGTGTCTGAGAATTATATCTCTATTTGTTTGTGTTAGAGAATGAATGGCAGTCACAGGGTACTCCAGGACGGGTTGCTGCTCACTCTGAAGGCACTTAGAGAAATCAGCCTGTAATTCTCACTTCAGTTCTTTCTCAGATATCTGAGAAACAAGATGAGCTTTCTCCTGAGGGTTAAAAAGTCTGAGCTCAATTATATCGTGTTTGAGAATGAACTGTAGAGTTCGGGACCATTTATGGAAATCACTGGGCCGTCAGGTAACACTGCAATATTTAATTCAAACAATTTGTAGGCCAGGAATCCTCCCCTGAGGAATGATGCAGTTGGAGAGTCAGTCATACAAAAGCCTGGAAAGAGGGAAAGGTGCTATCTTGAAAATCTTTTTGTTTGCCCATAAATAATTCATCAAAATTGTCTTACAGTGGATTCAGTCTGTTTCAAGGGAAGTAATTAAAATCATACAGATCTTACTTATTAATGCTAATGGGAATAGGAGATATTGCAGCTGAAACTATTAGAAGTTACCCAAATGAAAATTAGGGCTATGGACTGATGGTACACCGAAAACAAACCTATTTTTGAAAGGGTTCTAAATGCCTCAGGGACTATATACACCTACTTCCCTGCAAAGGTAGGTAGTAGTGTTATATTTCTGCTGATCTACTCTAAACTTTTGCTACCCAGCAGTTGGAGGAAACACAAATAAATATTCAAGCTCTTACTGAGTATAATTTCTTGGTTCCCCTTCTCAGACATGGACATATCCAATATCCAGCAAAGCTGTAGAGCTGAACCTAAAATTTTTTCACTAAAAGTGCATTTTATATTGCTCTGGCACAGGAGTTTGGGATCCTGTAAACTGCCTTGCCTTGCCTATTAAGCTTTGCCTTTGGTTTTGATTCAGAAGGAAACATGGTCTTTATTTCTTTATAAGTTGGAATTTCAGTTCAACCTCTCTCACCATTATTCATAAACAAACTACAGCTCTAAGTAAGTAAAGCAGGTGAATCTTACAGCTGTTTTGTCAAAGAATACAGGACATTTTACACAGAGACTGCAAACTATTTGCACAATATTTTGAAATGCAGTTTGGTGAGAGAAGGCACTTGGTATGTTTGTTATGAATCAAACAGTCTGAGGAATGTGAAACAGTGAGTTCTGTGCAGAAATGGCCAGTGCAAATGGCAACAGTTCTGCTCCTTATTGAAACTATCTGGGTTTCATCACAGAGCAGGTTTTTTCTCTCCATACTATCAGTGTTGGCTTTCTGCAGAAACTAAGGCACAAAATATTCCCCCAGGATGCAGGTTAGTGCAAAGAAGGGGAAAGAGGAGAGAGAGGGACTCCAGTTTATGACCAAAGGATGAAAATTCCAGAAATGCAAATTATTCCTTTGGAACAAAGTAGAGGTGTGAAATCTGGGTAAAACTAACAGTTGTTCAGAAAGTTTAAAAGAGGTGGTTGTTTAACCATGATCAGAAGCTCAAGGTTGCAGATCTGAGGAGAATTTATGTCCAGACATAGAGATACATTCTTCAGAAATAGCTGGTATTCACAAACTTTTCAAACCTGTTACCACATTTCATCTGACACCTTGCTGGAAACTGATTTCTTTTAATGCTGCTCTTAATAACACATTGTAGTCAAATGTTCTTGTGATACATAAGGAAAATCTTAAAAGAAAGCAGAACTGACTGGGCAGGGCTCGAATTTGGATGTTTCTGTGTTTATAAGCGTGGTTACTCCTCATGTTTGTCCATTGAACCCCTAATTCTGGGATCCTTTCCTCTAGAGATCCATCCCATCCCTCTCTGTCTTTGTAGGAGTTTGGGTGTCTATCTCAATTGCTGTTTGTGCAGTAGTTCCAGTGAATACATCTCCATCTGACTGAATTTTGAATATTTATGATACTACTCCCTAGGACAAACCCATTCCATTACTGGTGATAACGTTTACTTTTACCTCTTGGTTACAAAGGTCAACGAAACTGGGTGACTGCATGGGGGAGGTGGAGAAGCAGCCTCTGTTTTCATAAATCCCAATAATATTTCTGGTTTCCCAAGGCCCAGGGTGAGGTCAGTGCGAGGGGTGGGAGTCTCCAGAGCCTGAATTTTTGGGAGTCTCCAGAGCCTGAAAGAAAATTTGAATTTTCTTTCAAATAGCCATAATTCCCAATCTGTGCTGGAATGCCTTTCAGGGAGAGGACAGCTACAAAGCTACGGAAAGAAGAGCTTAGCTTTTACAGAATTTATGGTGTTGGGAGGATAGACAGAGGCAGACACATGTTGTATTAATAATAGCAAGAATGAGAAGAGACAGAGCAAATCTAACAATAGCATTCAGCAATTTTGCAAATGTACTGCTGTGAAGATTTACCAGATATAATTTAATATGAATTCTTTATATTCAGAGAGAGTTAGAGCATAAAGTGTTGATCTTACTGAAAGTTTCAAAGTTTGGTGTCATAATTCTCCAGGAAAATAAATATGTGCAAAAAATATTCAGAAAAATGGAAACATTTTTGGTTTGGTGAAACATTTTAGTCAGAATAGTACTGTAGCTGAATTGCTCTGTAGGGCTTTGTTAAGGTGGTGTGCAGTCCTTGGGCTTGCAGGGACTGCCCTGCCCATTCTTGCAGGTTCTTTCTCAAATCTCCAAGTAAAAAACACAACTGTTATAAATTCACTCAAAACAGCAGAATTCTGACTGACAAGTAATACAAGGGCCTGTATTTTATAATTTGGTTACTGTGATTTATTACACCTTCTGCTGTTTCCAGTGCTTTGCTCACTGTATTTTTTTTTCAGCTAAGTAAATTTGATAAAATATACCATCATGTGACAATAAGAGAACTAAACCAGAAAATAATTCAGAGTGTGGTATTGATAAATGCTCGGTGCAGTAATAGCAATATGTCATCAATCACCTGTGTTCCTGTGTGATGGCATCATATAACCTAATTCAGAAGGAACGTCCTTTGCTTTAACCTTGGTTGCATTTGCAACTTCCTCTAGAGGAAAGTAATAATCCTTCATTAACTGGTAGGTGTGAAACATTCTCTATCAAGAGGGTAGAGGAGGAGGCAAATGAAAATTGGTTTCAGAATGTGTCCTGAGTCAAAATCAGTCTTTGCAGTCTCATAAACTGCATAAATTATTATGATGATACATTTTGAAGGGGGGGGGGATAAGTGAATGAGTCTTTGTCTTTTGCTGTGTTTCTCTTTGTTGCTTTTCTTCATCCAAATGTACATATAAAAAAATTCAAGGACACATCAAGTCTTTGATCCTGCCACAGCTTTAATTCTTAAGAGCCCATATAAGACTGTGCTTTACATTATGCATTAAGGTACTTGCAATTAGGAGCTTGTGGTAATGACCCATTCTCAGGCAAAGTAGAGCTGTTCCTTGTTTTCCATTAACTGCATTGAGGGTTTATTTGCTGAGAATTGAGTTTAATTTGATTAGCAGGAATTGTGAAACATTTGCAACACAAGGTATATTAACATAGCACTTCATTTGTAATGAGAGCCAAAAAGCAGTTAGGGGAAGAGCTAATTATTGAAGATTTTGCTTTTAATAAGGAAGGTCTAGCTAAATTTTAGTACTCTGCTCTCCAAATCCTTTAAGCTTTAACTGCTGGCTGAAAGAAAAATAAAATGGATTGCAAAAGTTCAGTAGATGTTTTCTAAAAGTCATCATTGAGTACAATCCATGGATTTACTGAAGACAGAATTGATATAACTGAAAGTTTGGCAGCCCCAGCAGATTTTTTTTTCCATATCCTTCAGTTTATGAATCTGATTGTGGTGTATGGTTACTACAGAGCAAAGATGCTTGCAGGGTTCAGCGAGGACCCCCCTCACCTCTTCCTTTCCTCCCAAATTAGGATGATGTGCTCTGTAGTAAAAATGTGCTGTGTACTGACCTGACTGGCAGCTCTTGCAATGCCCATCTCAAAATCCTATGAAGACACTACTAATTCTGTTAACTTACTGTGAAGGCTTTTAATTGATTTTAGCTAATGAGAAATGTTTTCAGTCAGTCTGTTGAGTAACTTTCTGTCCAAGCTCCAGTCATGCCCATTCCATGGCTACTGTGCCTGGGCTCACCCCTGTGCTCAGCCTCCTCCTGCTCAGGGAATGGGATGATGATGCTGTTCCCTCTGACAACTCAGTTCCTCTCTGTCCATCTGTAAATCCCTTGGAAATAGCCACTGGGTTGTTCAGAATAGAGCTGAAACATCTTTTCAGTCAAGTAAGACAGTCAAAGACCAGGTCCCAGGTCAGTAAAAGATACCTTAGTATTGGAGAAGGTTTAAACAACCCTTATAAAGTTTAAGGCAAATCACTTATTGATAAAATAAATTCAAACACACAGAAGGGAGATGCAGATAATTTGTTCATTGGGATAAGTGTTTTATTCTTCATATTTTCCTTCTCAAGAAGAGCTACTCATCTCTTCTGGAAATAATTTTCACTATTCTCTCCTTAATTCTTCTACTCCTTTTATCATTTGCATAAGCTGGCACTCAGGAGCCATGTTCCTTAAATAGGGGATGCTTATCATTCTGGAAGTGTTCCAAGGCAAAGTAGCCACTTTATTAAATACACAGTGGCTTTTCTTCTCCATGTTCTCTGTCTGCTCCAACCCAAAAATTCCTGCTCAGTTGTAGTCTCTATTTTATTCCTTTACATTCAACCTGATGAATTTTAGCTGTAGTGACAATTTTAGCAAATAATAGCAAATTAGCAAATACAATTGAGGTGACAGCTGACTTTAACATAAAGCTGTGGGTATTTTTGCATGTACTGGGAACCCCTTAGGAATGTCTGGAGGAGACTACAGCAGTTTACCACAGCACTGTCCTGAAAACCCAGGCCATGGTATCTGCTTTACTGAGAATCCTGGTTTTCTTCTGCTCAAATTCATGTTCTGAGAGTTGGTGCTCAGCTATTAAATGTAGCCTGAAATTACAGATGATTTCAACTATTAACATAATTTTATTAGTAATTAATTGGTTGTGCTGACTAAGTTTTCATAATAACAACTTGCCCTAGATTTCTTTGTCTGAAGTTTTGGCATTGTGACATGACATTATTAACTGTATTAAAATTACCCCTAAACCTCATTTTTTTCTCTTTCTTTAGCAATAGTTACTTTGCTCAGCCTGCTGCCAGATCTCTTCTTGTCTTTTGCTTAATTACCCTGGTTTGACTGGATAGAAATTGCAATTACAGTTAGCCAAATATGGAAAACACATTTCTCCCCATCTTCTAACTTTAGTATTTGCTTGAAGTTTTGAGCAAATTTGATCAGAGTTCATTTGCACCTGGTTTGTGTTTGCTTATCCCAAATACTCTGGCAGATGAGTTTACTGGTATTCAGTGAATATGCTGGCAGCAAGTTTTCAACAAATACTTCAGGGTATTAGCAGAAAGAGAATTTTAACTATGATTATCCATGTAGGGCTAATAACAACACTTATTTTATGGTGAGGCAGAGTTATATAATTGTGTATTTAACCAAGATTGCTCACAAATTTCAACTCAGCTGAAGAATTAATCACAAAACACATTGATTGTTTCAGTAACTCAGTTAGGAAGGTTGCATTGTTTCTCAACATCTTGGTGCTGCTTTTCTCTGCAATGTCCATTGAACAAAGTATGGATTAAGAATTATTTCACCATATTCATGATGGAAACACATTAACCCAACAGCTGAAATTATAACACTGTTTTGCTTTGATTACTATTTGCAGTTAATTGCCCACAATTTATCCATAGGCTGTGGTTAATACAGGTGAGCACCCTCTGCTAAGCAAAAAATGAACAGAACAGGGTGATCAGCATATTAGGAGAATTTGGACTTGGAAATTATTATCTCTCTTTTTCTCCACTGTAAATTCTATATCTACCGACTGCTCTGCTTAGGCTTCCCTCGTGGTGGGAGAGAAGGGACTGGAAGTCCCCAGCAACGTTCCCTGGGTTTGGGTGCTTTGGGCAGGGCCTTGTAAAAGTCCCACCAAGCTGCTCTGGCAGTTCTGGCCTCCTTGGGGGATTTTTCATGGTGCAGTCTCTTCCCTTTGGGCCCTGGGAAGCTGCAGGAGCATCCCATGGGGCAGAAGATCAGCACATGAGCCCTGGCGAGGAGTGGAGTTAATGTCCCTGCTCACTCTGTGTTACCACAGTTCCTTTTCAGCTCCATGGAGTGTTGTCTCAGTTCTAACAAACTGCAGTTCTTCTCAGCTAGCAAGTGAGAAAGTTAAACAGGTCCCAGTGTCATCTGGCTTAGAACAGTGATCTGCACTGCCAGAGTTATGTCAGGTGGGCTTTTCCCTCCCTCATCTGTGGGATTTAGGAAGCCCAAGTGCAGCACTAGTGTCTATTTGTTTTCAGTCTTCTTGCCTCAGGACTTGAGGAAAACTCTTGGTCTGTTAATTGCTGCAGTTTCCTTTTACTGTTGTTTGTTATCCTTAGTTTGTTGGTTTTGTTGAAATCTGTCATTTTCAGTGTCTTTGGTCTTTCAGTTGTTGATTCACACTGAAATCAATGGAAGTTTTCTTTGTTCCGAGAGTGTTTACAGAGTACTCCAAATGTAGCCCAGCAGGATTCTGGTCTTAACCGAAATTAACTGTCATACGTAGGATTTGTTTATCTCTTCACATCCCTCTGTCACAGATGTTTGTCCTTTGGCTTGTTCCTTTTTCTAATTAATTTTTGATTATATTTTGAAGCACCTTCTGTCTAACCAATTTCCCCCCCCAAATCAAATAGTTCATTTCTTTCCCCTTCACCTCCAGTGATTCCCCCAAACAGAATGTTTTTTATTTCTGGTTGCAAGTGACCTTTATATTAATCTGTTCCAGAGAAGAGTTGCATTTTGATGCAGTAATGTTTCTTACTCTTCTTGAATTCTGAATGCACATGTGCCATGCTTTGTGTTGTTCCCAATGACACACCATGTGTGATGAGGAGGGTATTGCTCATTTTCCATGTTCACACCCCAAAATTCCTCTCTGGGGTCGCTGCTAAGTTACAGGTAGATGATTGAAAAATCAGCACAATACTGACAGAGACAACCCTGACCAAAACAATGTGACAGGCCACCAGCAGCTCTTAAAGCATATCATTTCCTTATTTTCTAGCCAGTTTGTGGAAAGAAAATGCATGAAAATATATGGATTTCCCAAAATGACATCTTAGACAAGCGTGGAAGAAACCTAAAATTGGGCTGCTGAGTCTGTTGGCGACTTCAGCGTCTCTCTGAGCAGTAGACACCGCTCCCACCTCCCCTAAAGGCATTGCTGAGCCACACTTTTCAACCTGGGTGTGCTGGTTAAATCCTCTGGACTAACTGTGGGAAGCACAAAGCCAGGAGACTGTGCCAGGAGACTGTGTCTCAGGAGAGCAGAGCGAGGGGCTGCAGCCACACCTCGCAGGACGTGCAGACAATGGTGAACTGCAGGATGCACCAGGGGGCAAATGGACACATCCTGTGTTTTAAAAGACCAGTGTAAAATGGGTTCTACAATCTCTCTTTCTGTTTTCGGGTTTGCTGCTGATGCACTTGCACTTCCCTATCGAGCTCCGGGCAGCCTCTCCTTGCAAAGTCAGGAGAGATTAATGGAGAGAAGCAGAGAGTGTGCAGGAGATAGCACAGGCAGCTCTGCACAATAATTATCATAGCTGGGTGACAACTCATTGATATGCAAGTGCAACTGTTGCAAGTGGTGTGAAGTCCACAGACAAAAAGAGGATAATTTGACAGCATTAAGCAGAAAGGCAATACGGGGCTGACGGCAGAATAAAGCACCTCATTTAATTCTTCAGTTCTCTGAGTGATTCAGGGGAGTGTGTAACTTTACTGCTGGGTTTAGGGGCTTTGCTGACTCGCTGCAGCTGATTTCCCTCATCACTTCAGCCTGTATTGCTATTCCAGTACAGAACTAAATGATGCCATGAGTGACTGTGGCTTCAGGACTGATGCTGATGGTGGCCCAGGGGGGTTAAATAATATCTTCCTCCAGCTCACCCAGCAGCTGGGTCTCCTCTTGCTCTTCAGGTCTGATGCCCTGGGATGCTCTTTACCTGATTGCTCTCTAAACTGCTTATGTGAAATAACCTGGGTTTCAAAGGGGAAAAGAAATAACACACGTGGAGGGGAGGTAGTTGAGTCCTTTTGGGTGTGGGGCAAGGGGGGACTCGGAACATTTTATAGTTTTGCTTCGTATGGAGTTAAAAAAGTGAGGGTGGCATTAAAGCAGGTTTGTTTTTCAAGGCAAATTAACCTGTAATCAATGGAATTGTTCAGGCAATCAAAGGCTGTGCCCACGATATTTAATCCACAATTACAACAGGGAAGTTTTCTGATAATCACCATCAAGAAAGTTTTTTTTATGCCTCCTCAGTCTTCCAAATTTTGTTTTCCACAAGCATCTGGAATTAGGTCTGTTAGCATCAATTGGAGAGACAGAATTATTTTGGTAATGAGGCAAGTTTTCTGATTTTTCTCATTCCTTTTTTATGAGCCTTCTTACAAAGTTTCCACTAACAAGTAACATGTGAAACATAAGTACAGAGCAATAATACAGAGAAGATTCAGCTTCCTCCCTTTCCAACGACAGGATAATGGCTATCAATGAATCCCTCCTTGAAGGAAGAAATGGAATATATCTCTTCACAAGTAAAAATACAAGAAAAATCAATAATGTAGGTTTTCTGCTAGTCAGACTCTCCTAGTATCCTTTACAATGGGGATATCAAGGGAAATGGTTTAATTATTTTGAACTCTCTTTGCACAGAAAAACAACTGTGGAGAAAAATGTGAAGTGTTTCTCTGACAACTGGTTTTCTGTAGCCTACACAGCAGTAAAAAGTAATTTAATTGTGTAATACTTTCTAGGAAATAAATCTCTCAAATCTCCCAGGTAGGGAAGGCTAGGATTTTTGGGTTTTTTTAAACTAAAAAACTGGAATTTATATCATGCTCTAAATGCAGGCAGAATTGAAATTGAATCAGTTCCTTGTAGAAGTTTTATCCCACATTTCTTTATAGAAAATTCTCAGTCACCAGAACGCAGAGGATGCTTCACTTCTTGTGGCTGTGTCTAAGGGTGGCTTTAACTTTTTCTTTTATTTTAATATAAATTAAAGCCTAATTTATATTTTAAGTGTACCTTGGGTGTTTTGTTGTACCTCTTTTATTTGTGACTTGTTATGGCTGTCTTTTGCATACCATCAACATGGAGTTTTCCTCTCTGGTGGAATGGGAAACTCTGGAATCTCAGAGATTCTGAGGAGAAAAGCTAAATTTCAGGGGTAAAATATATCAATCTTAATTGAAACGTGGTGCAGAGGGTTATTAACTTGGCTGCAAAGGTTTGGCTCTGAAGCAGTCTCTCCAAACTGAGCTTAGAATTGGAACATACATTTTTTTTCTTTTGATTTTCGGACTTAGTTGTATGGAAAATTGGACTCCTTGCTTTCTCCACATTTGATTCAAGACATTTGCATCTCTGTTTTTGGCAAATGGAGAACGCAGACCTCGAAAACTAAGACGAGATGATAATTGATTGCCTTGTGTAGCCTTTTTATCTTGCCTGGGTCTCCTGCTGGTTTCTGGCTCACTTTGATTTTGTCATCTCTGCCAGGGTCCTCAGCAGCCTTTCTGAAGGTCTGGTGCTATTGTATGAAAATCTGTTATAATCATTTATCTCTTGACTGTAGCTATAATTACTCTAAACTGTGTTCCCCTTCAGGTAGAGGGACATTAGGTTTACTAAAAGAAATACCAGGTACCATTTCATGGTGCTCACACAAAACCCTCTTTTTTTTTCCTTTGCTGCTGAGTAGTTGTATTGAACCCTCAAAAGCCCAGAGACTGGCACAGACTGGAGAAAATTCTTCTTTTCTCTGATGATTTTACTCTGAAAGGACTTTTCCAGTCACTGTGTAGTGTCAAAACCAGTGACACTGGGGAGAAGACTGGAATACTGTTTGTGTGTTCAGAACTGCCAGTTCAGACATGAGAGATTCGCTTTTGACAACTTCATATAGAAATTTAAAAATGCTGGGGGGCTCTATCATTGGCAAGAAATAGTTTTACATTATTTCATTTATTATCAAGATGTCATTTAATCACATTTATTATTAAGGTGTTATTTAATTGGTGGTGTTACTTGTCTGAAAGCAATGTGGCTTTAGATTGGGATTTTCATATACATCTGGGAAGGGCTTAGGTTTGCTGTTCTACCCACTCTGCCAGTACAACAGGCACTAAAAGTATCTTTCTCTTGATATGGATTTCTAAGGGAAGTAAGATAAAGGATAGAATTGTTGAAAGATCAGAAAAGTCATGGCACCAGCATACCTAAAATGGCAAAAGTTGCCTCATTCTAAAAAATGCAATTACTCCTGATGGTCATTTTAAAGTAATATGCTGAAAATATAGGTTTAAATCTATTTTAAAAATTCACTTAGAAATAGTAACTACAGAGAAGAACCTTGATCCAGATCTTTCTAAGTCAGAACTCAAGAAGGCACTGCATGTCTTTGAATTGTTAACCTTCAATAACTGACTTTTCCTTAGAATGTGTCCAAATGATCCGATTCATTTAATTAAAGACTATGTTAATAATTACACTTGGAAATTTGATTGATTACAGAAAACAATCCCCGTGGATTTGCGTAGGCTCAGCTTAATTGGGGACCTGGGCTTAGCAAGGAGAGGTTTGCAGAAGGCAAGGCAGGCACTGTTCTCCTTTCTGCTGAGCAAATCTGCCCCTTTTTATGTCTTTTGTAGCCCAAGTTCAAAACTTGACAGCAATAACCTTCCAGCTGCATCTACATGAATTGGAAATTGGGACTTCAGTGAAAGATGATCTCGTGTGAGATTCTTTTGGTTGCATTTCAAAGATTTATTCAAACTATTCGAGGCTTTCTAAGAAGGAAGGATAAAAGATAGTTTTTTTTCCAGGCCTTGGTTCAATAAAGCCCACAGGCTTAAGCATGTCATTGTAAGCCTGAGACTGGACCTGTGCTCAGAAATGAAATCTTCACATAGTCTTTAAAACATGTATAGTTTTATGTACTTTGCTAAAGAATGACTTCAGAGGGGTAATTAAAGAGAGATATTTTCCATGAGTTAGTGAAATTTCCTGCCCAAAACTGGCAGGAGATTCGTGCCTGAGGTTTCTCTTTTCTGTCAGTAGTGCATCCCCAAAATATTACAGAATGAATATGGTGGGAGAACACCCTTAAAAGTCATACTGTGTATATTTTGTCTGTAAACTTCATAATGAAGGTATTTATCTCTCCATTAATTGATATTTTTAGCTTCTCAAGAAGTTCTGCAAGATGTTAAGGGGACTAGAAAAGCCTTTGCCACATCACAAGAAACAGATCACAAAGATGAGGTGTCTGAACTAACCTTTCTTCAAACAGCTTTACCACAGGTCAACAAAGTTCAAGCATTCTTCAAATCCATCCCTTTCTCTTCATGTGCAAGAGAAATTTAGGGCAATGCTTATTGTCCTGAATAAGAAATATTCTCAGAACCTAAGCTGCCAGAATCTCCAAAGCTCACACTGTAAACATTTCACTGCCTCAGTGACAGCTAAGTGAGGATGCCTTGCTCATTATCCATAAAGAATATGTGGCACAGATGAGCTCAGAATGTAAATTTCTAAGGAAAAGGAGAAAATAGAATTAATTTTTCATGCAGAAATGTGTGTGTGGGGGGGGTTCCATGCTGAAAAGTTCACGGAAAATTAATTAGTAAAAATCTAGCAAATATGTTGCGTTGGTTATGCTGTAAAAGTGCTTTTCAGCACCAAAGGAAATAAGAGAGGTTTTGATCATGGAGGTTAAATGGAAAAAGAGAGGAACAAATGGATCCTCAATAGTAACTGTTCATTATAGGCTTTTAAAATAATGACAGAAATTAGGAGAAATGCAAAAGAAGGATGTGTAGTTTACTGAGACGTGCTATGAAATGCATTAACTGTGTTAAACTTCTGAAAATTTGTTGGCATCTGAAAATTCGTTTTTCTGAGGGGGAAAAAAAATAGTTACATTCAGTGCATCTTCGTGAGCGCTGTCACAGTGAAACGTCTGCCTGCACTTACCAAAACTACCATCATTTCCATGACACATTTAATTTTCTTGAAAGATGAGGGATTTACTGCAGTGCAGAGAGGAGCCTGTTTGTTTACTAGCAGGTGAGTTGAGGCAGGCATGATTTAAGCTTCCCAAAACAACGAGAGGCTGGTTGGTATTTCTGGAGCGGTATCCATTATTTACACTGCTGGGCTGGGAGGGTGTTTGCAGCAATGTCACTCTAACCTCCATGAATTCTTGATTGAGAAATAAAAAATTAACAGTATGGACTGTGGGAACACTGGTGTACAGAGAGGAGTCGTTTCAAAGCAAGGCCGGTGGTAACACAAACACACACATCCGACACCTCAGAGCAGCATTTAGTGCTGCAGGACTTCCACTAAGGACTAATCCCAGGCAATCCCCTGCCCTTCACACCTACCCACAGAGCTGAGACTGTTTTCTTGGATTTCTAGATTTGTCAGGTTGTCTGAACTTCCCTCAGTCATGGAAACAAGATACAGAGAATTTACCTCTGCCAGGTAATGCCAATTTGTCTTTTAGCAGCAGCCCAAGGAGCCACTTTGTCCCCTGTGCCCCCTCCCCTTTGCCCCTAAAGGAACCCCAGGGGTTCCTTTACCTGAGCCTGACTCGGGGTATGGGGGTCCCTGAGTTAAAGGGCACCCACAGCACTGCAGGGATAACAAACAGCCTGGAATCAAATCAAATCCCAGGTGACAGCCTGCTTTTATTAGCCTGGGGAATAATGGGGATGATTATTCAGCAGAACAAAGGTGAGAAGCAGAACTCTTGTACAGTTTGTTTCTTAGTAACAGCTGAAGTAGGAGCTGCCTGAGATGCCAAGGCTTGTTCTAAACATCACCCCTGTCTTATGGACTAGTGCTGTTGGTCTGGCACCTCAGCCCTGGATGCTCTGGTGCAGGGCTTGGGCTAATGTTTTGGTTGCTCCTGAAACATCACCTGATAACTTGTCCCTTGTTTAAAACAGTCACCTCCCTTAGAATTAAATAAATACCAGAGGAAAACATTTAGCCAATCTGTCCCCACAAGTTCCATACAATGGAGTTTTCCAGGGGCCAAAGCACACTGTGCTTTCCACAACAGTGAGCACTTGTGTTCTGCTGCTCCACTGGCTGTAGCTTGGTGCATTCTGTGTTGCTTCAATGATGCTTTTGTGCTCTTTTTATTTTAAAATGGCAACTTACCACTACAATCTCCTTTAAGTGAAACTGAATTTACATTTATTTTATACTGATATGACTTCTCCCTCCAGACTCTGTTTCTTGGGGTTTTTTTGCTGGATTATCATCTTGAACTGATGGAGCCCTGTAACATTCCCTTGGTCTAAACAGATGTAAGGACCTGACTCAGGGTTCACAGATAGGAGAGCTTTCATCTGCTTTCAAAGGGGTTTTCAACAAGACCTGATTTAGTATTAGAATCTTCTGCTCAGTGGTGTTTAAGGGGTACATTAGAATTGGAAAGCATTTGCATGGGCTTCTTAATTTTTTAATCATTCGCTGTGCATAAATCCTAGAGCAGAGAACTTATAGAAAAGCTGATTTGTTTTTTGGTTTCTTTTGTACACAGTGAAGATTGCAAAAGACAAAACCATTTCTGCAGGACCCTTGAGGGACACCACTTGTAACTGTGTTTCATTACATTGCTTAGATTTAAATTCTGAAACGTGCAGAATATTACCTGTATGTTATCCTGCTTTTTAACCACACCTTTAAAGTCAGAGGATCCTCTCATGAAGAGAATAAGTGTTGCTTATTGATAGTTTCTGCTTCCTAACTGGAGGCTTCCAGTAGTGTCCATATTTAAACTATTTTACATAATTCATTGCACTGTTTTCTTACTGCCTTAGGAAATTTTAAGCATCTCTTGCAGTGATCTTTCACTCCAAGGATTAAGACTCTTATCATAATCATAAATGTGAAGAATTCTAATAAGTGTTGTGTCAGGGAGCTCTGGGTAATGGCCAGAAGTGGCAGAGGAGGCTGCAAAGTTGGCTTGTACTGCACTGAGGGAGCATTTATGAGGGAAATTTCAGCTCTATTCACTGTCATAGTTCACAGGAAAGAAGGTTTGCGGTATTAAACACAGCCAAGAGACAGGTATAAACCTACTGATGGTGAGAAATCAGGAATAAAGGATTTTAAATAGCTTCCATGTGGGTTTGAGACTGAGTGATACAGCCCTTTTATTTTGTATGCCTATCAGTATTGAATAAACAACAGCTGTAGCTTAGAAACAGATGAGACTTTCTCTTAGGAAATGCTTGTGTTAAGGGCTTTTTGCAGCCCTGTCACAGTTTAAATGGACTTTCAAGCTGTGCTGATGTTAAGTCCCCTGTTTGGGGCCAGGATGATGGAAGAATTGCTATCCATTTCCCAGCTCCAGTGACTGTCTTGTTGACAGAAGTTATATATTTAAAAACGTGACTCAAAATTCTGAATTTTCTGACACTTATTTCTTTGTAGATAAGTCTTAGTGCACTGGTGCCTTTCGTGTAATTCATCTTAAAGTAATATCTCCCAAATATACTAAAATTAGTTGAGAGGAAGCACTTTAGGTAGCTAAAACTTAACAACACTGACCAAAAACCTTAAACTTCCCTGTGAAGGAAAGGGCCTGTGTGTTGCTGTGTCCTGGTGAAGTACCTCACTGCTCTCATCATGCTGATTTATCCCCAGCCTGTTTTTTTATGCTCTTGCAAAGGTATTGTTGCAATGAGATTATAAAAAAAAAGTGTTTATTTCAGTTTAATAAAAATCTAACTCAGTCCTCCTCCCTCCCAGTCATAAAGCTGTTGCCTTCCCTACTGACTGCAGTCTTTGGCATTGGTGATGTCTTACTCCTATGCAGTTCACCACAACAATCTCACACCAGTTTAACAGAGCTATGGATAAGCACAACCAGCTCTGACTCCTCTCAGCAAAAGGATGGAAAAATACTTGATTATTTCTACCTCACAGAGCGACATGATCTGGAGATATACTCTAGCTGTGAGTGTCAGGGATAAATAGGCAGCTTACAAATGGCATTGAAAATGGTCTGTACTGCTGAGATGAAAAAAGATTTGGTTTCTTATTGTTCTCCTAGCTCTGGGTTGATTTAAAAAAAAAAAAAGAGTGGTGTGTTTTGATGAGGATGATACAGAGTAATGGCTTTTGAAAGTGCAGGAGCTCTTTTCTTCAAATGTTTGCATTTTAGACTGAATTTATTAGGCTGGGCTGTTTTGTGTGGCTGGTTTTGCCTCAGCTCATGCAATGACAAGCAGGAGCAGCTCTACCCTAGTGCAGCACAGGACGGTGGCTCTAATCTGTTAACATCTGTTCGCTACAGCAGAGGTACAACGACCTTGGTGTATCATCATTAATTTCCCAAAAACAAACCATCCAGAACTATTGCTAGTAGAAACAATTTGAAGAACATCAGCATATAGTCAAACTTATTTAGTCTTTGACATTGATAGAGGGGTTGTTGCTTTCCCGGCCAAAACTCATCAGGACCGCGAAGGCGGGGCCTTGCTTTGCCCGAGCGCCACGGGCACGCGCCGGGGGAGACTCGCCCCTGGGAAAGGTGGGAATGAGAACCCGGAGCTCAGGAAACCTTCACAGGCTTCTTTTTAATCACAATACATGGGAACACTGGCAAAGAGCTTAGTCTTCATTTCTGTGCCTCACGGCCTCGGAGCACAGGTGGATAAATGACGGAAGAGGCAGGACGTCCCCCTGGAATTACGGGCATTTGTGCCTGTACCAGGCTGGTTCTCCAGCTCCTGGCAGTTGGCAGCAGTGCAGCCGTGCCAAGGGCTGTCAATCCAGGATCTGGCCCATGCTTTTTGCTGCTTCCCATTGCTGTCCCTCAAACCCACAGACAGCTCCAACCCCCCTGAAAACTGGGAACATGTAATGGGGCAACTGCTCTTCCCGAGGGGATGTGTTCCTGGAATGATTGATTTCAGAGGGGATCTCTGACCCTGTAGGTCAGAGCAGGTGGGGGGCCAAGGGGCCACTGATACTGGTGGTTGGTGACCCCCTCCCACTGCCCAGCTCCTGTCAGTCCCTGTATGGGCCATTCACTTCAGATTTGGACCTGATGATCCTTGTGGGTCCCTTCCAACTCAGAATATTCTGTGGACTCTGGGAGAGCTGACCCAGGCAACTGCTCCGTCACACACAGGCAGGACTCAGGTGTCTCCCACTGCTCCTGTGTGCACACGAGCTGGACAAACCTGAGACCTGTCACTGCTTGGCAGTGGCTGCTGGCAGTGTCACCTTTCTGTGGCCCATGAGCTTGGCAAGCATGGGACATGTCCCTGTTTATGGTGGTGGCTTCTGGCAGAGTCACCTTCCCGTGGCCCATGAGGGCAGACCTGGGACATCCCTGCTATGGTGGTGCCTTTATCCCGACAGAGGCAATGAGACCTTGAGGAAGCCGAAGGTAATGGGACATTCCCTCCTGTGGGCACTTCTCCAGTCAGCTCTGCCTGGTGCCCAGTCTAACCCCAGGCTGGGGGGACCTGAGGGCACAGGGTGACAGCCCAAATTCATTAAACCCCTGGAAGTTTCCAGAGGTGTGGGCTCCCTGGGAGCTCCGAGCCACAGGTCACTGTTAATGGAGTTAGCAGGTTAAGTTCATCATCATGTTTGACCTGCTGTTTAGGAGCCTGATGGTGTGTGAAGGCCTGGCTGCTGCAGAGGAGTGATGGTGATGCAATTTTCGGGGCTAATGATTCTGCTGACCTAATGTCCTCATACAGCTGCTTTCTATTACTGTCGCTTAACTGGGACACGGGAGGCTCAAGGGACTGACTTTCTATAATGAGCTGGCTGTGCAATTATGGCAGCTACTGCAGGACACCAGGGCTAAATCTATCTCCTTTTTGCTTCATCATCTATTTTTATATTATTCTGGCATAATGTGGACATTCCAAAAAAAATGGGAGTTTATTGCTCCTGGGTGAAATGGATGGTGTTAATAGTGCTGCTGGCTGTTGTGAGGCGGGGATGGCGAGGGAGTCGTTTCATCGCTGGCTTTTCGCTCTGTGCTCCTGCCTCGGTGCTCTGGAGCCTTGCAAAATTATTGACACGTGAAAGAAAATCACCAGAGGTCTTTTTGTTTATATTTATACTCTGGTTAATTTTTTTTTTCCTTGCTAAATTAAGCAAGGGAGCATTAATGTCATTTATACCAGAACCCATGGAAAAGCTGTAGCGGCTCGACAGTTTACTTGAAAATGCTTTGTTTACCTTGAATTTCAGATTTAGTTTATTGCATTTACACTCTGGATTTTTCCTGAACTTCTACCATCTAATAAGTATGAAATCCTAGTTTTGGTGAACTTATGGAAATTACCAAGATTATCATAGGTTATAGTGCAGCAGTACACGTGGATATTTTGCTAAAAGTATGGATAAAGGAGACCTAAGTTTCCTTTTAAAAGGACAGCAAAGATTGTGTATTTCACTACATAAAAACCTGGGTATTTTTTATGGTTGGCTTTTTATGTACTAATGTTTTCTCTCATTATCTCATTACAAGAGTAATGGGATTTATTCCCAATATTAAAGAGGAGCCTTCTGGCAAGTTCTGTGCGGTGCAGATTTCTTTGTAAAAGTGCATTCCAATTTCAAAGAGAAAACCGTGTTGTTTTCCAACTGCTTTGTACCAGACACACAAATATAAAGCATGTTTCGTGAAGATCATTGTACATATTAGTTAAAACAAATTTCTGGGGGCTTGCTTCCCTTTTAGTTAGCTGAGTTTACTCAGGTTACCCTACAGAAATTTTAAAAAAGATGACATTATGACTGAGACTTCATACATTGAGTGAATTTTCCATGATAACTACTCCACATTTTGCATACTGATTTATATAGCAAGTTTAGTTGAAAGATCTTAAACAGCCAATATTAGCTGAGCAGCACAAATATTATTAGGAACCAGCTAAGGGCAGATATAGTTTTCACCAGCTGCTAAAATCATTGCCTGAGTTTACATAAATTTGGAGTAATCTAATGCTGCTATCCAAAGCAGTAAATAAACTGAGCAAAACTTAATTAAAGATACCTATCTATGAAATATGAGTCCTGATTCCCCCTGTTTTCCACTCAGCATATTCCATTCATGTACGTCTTTAATATATTGGATTTTTTTAATGGGCAGTCATGTGTGACAGCCATGGGACATTGTTTAGTGCTGAGGAAGCCCCAGGGAGCTGGCCCTCAGTATATCCCAGGAACTTCTCAAATGTATGTGTGTGTGTACATAGACTTCATTAGTTGCCTTAATCTACAGGTGGCTTTTAAAAATGAAACCTTTTAAAAATTAAAGCTTTTAAAAATGTAGGTGTTTATTTTCATGTTCCAATTCCTTCTGTATTCTAGAGGCCCTCAATTTGTCCAGCTTGTTTACTGTTGTGAAGAGACAAATTGCTATAAATAGACCTCTTAAAGACTTCACAGCCAGTTTAAAAAATATCCAAGATGTCAATTGAAAAAAAATTAGTTTTAGTTTAGAATTTTATCTGAGCATGAGTCAGTACAATAGTATGAACACAAATGAAGAAAAGTAGCCTACATGACTTAGGTTTTGGATCATGTTCCACCATCCTGACACTCAGAGCTTTTGTGACCATTAAGGATCAGGTTTATAATGGGACATAAAGGGTTACTTGGCAGTCTAAGGGGTGTGGATGTAAAAGTGAATTTTAATTTGCTTTCCAGGATTGCTTTTAGAAACAAGAAGGAAGTGAATGAAAACTAATGAGTTAGCAAGAAGAACTGCTTTAGCAAGAAGGTGATCTCTCCTGCATGCATATTTTTTGGTGCTTTTGATGGAGATGTTTAAATATGTTAAAAGAACAATTTAGATTTATAGCTCTATTTATCATGATTACTTCACTAAATTTGGCAAGATACATTAGAATTTCGTGTTTCCAAGGCATAGTGCTTTAGGAAGGGAAATAATACAATATGGTTTTGCTTATTTTTTTAATTTTGCCAACAGTTGAAGTGCCAGAGAGTACCTTGCAATATTACTAAGGGGGTAGGCTTGTTGATTTGGGGTTTTTTTTCTTTTTTTTTCCTCCTGTTCCCCTGCTGTTGTTTATCACAGCAAAGCAGTGATGCTGCAGGTAATTATTCCCACAATGGAGTGCAGAGGTAGTGATGAATACTCAGCATAAGGTTGGTTTCTTCGCAAACCTGTCGCCAAATAGCTCCAACAGCTCAAATTCTGCTCAGTGGCCTGGCCTGTGAATCACAATCAGAAATATGTTCTGAATCCTGAGAAGCCAGGCTGGAGACTGCTCCAGCTGATGAAAAACGGGAGAAGCTGGTGGGCAATCAATCTTAGAGCCATCCCAAGCCACAGGTGGATCCAGAATTTAATAAAAGGTTGCAGCACAGTGATTATCAAATTGTAATGTTTAATGCTGCCTGAGCTCAGGGAGACAAACCTTTAAAAGCAGGATTTGCCATTTGTTCAGGTAAGTGCCAGCACATTCCCAGAACCTTGTCAGGTTTCTGCCCTTGATCTTGTCAGTGCAAATCTTGATTATTTCCCTTGTAGGTGTGTTGGTGCAGAACTTTCAGGACTAGTTAAGCAGTGGAGGGGTTGGTTGACACTGAGTGTGGGTGACAGAGTCTTTTCAGATCTTTTGTATTCAAGAAGGAAAGTTCTGTCTCTAAATAGGACTGTACCTTATTGTTTCCTCCTTTCTGAACCCTCATGGCAGAGTTTGGAATGATCTGCATGTTCAGCCACATGTGCCACTTGTTGCTGTAGAAAAGTTCACTCATAGGACATGAAAAGTAATTGTGTTTGTCCTCTAACAGCCCTACAAAACATGAGAGGTGCTTTACAGGCATCAAATTGTGTATTCTGATAAAATTACTCTCTGGAATATTTAATTGTTGAAGGAAATAGCTCTCAGGTCACTTTATTAACATTAGTGGTGAGAAAAAAAAAGAAATAAAACCAATTCTGCCTCGTCATTGACAATTTTAATCTCATTATATTTTCTTTATGCTCAAAATCCTCTTTGCTTAATATTCCAAACAAATTTCCAAAGTCCAAAGTACAGGAGATGGTTTTCTTCAGCTTATTCTAAATGTTTATTTGCAGCATATTTTTTTTTAAATCCTGCTGTTATTTTTTTTTAAATCCCTTTTTTCATTCCATAGGCACCTGGGAAAAGGGGAAGATATTAAAGGCAAAACCTGTGTTTTTTAAAATGTACAGGAATTGTACATTTGTAAATTGTAATTGCACATTTATAAATTGTACATTTACATTGCACATGTTGATGTGAGAAGCTGAAAAAACTAGGAAGAAAATCTCATTTCTAAAAAAATGAGTAAGAGAAAAAGGACTTCACATGTGGATGGGATGGGACAGTTCAGTGAAATGGTTCTGAACTTTTAGGCACAGGAATGATGAGGATCCTGGCTCATAATATGTACCTTTCAATTTTTATCTCCTTTTCTCTCTTTAAACTTTGACAAGGGAATTTAATGTATATTTAAAACAAAAATGACATTAAATGAGCTTTCCAGTTTTCTATTTCAGGAGCTTTCTTTATTCAAGAAGGTTTCCCTTATTTCTTTCTGGTAAGGTGTTGGCTTGAGATATGTAAGAAATTGGAACTATTTGCATTCTGGTTTAGAATGGCAAATATTGTCCTCTATTCATCCTGGAGAGAGGAACTATGTATTTATGCACCTCAAGATAAGACCTTTCTAAATGCTAAAAGCAGTAAACATAGTTTAAAAGACTTCACTGTGTTTGCAGAGTTATCAGGATATCTCCTTTTTTGTCAGTATTCATGGGATTGCTTATGTAGAATGGAAAGTTCAGAATTGAGTGCAACTTTTCAGAAGTAGTAAAAAAGCCATTTGTAAGGATTTTTTGCTGTCAGTCACGCCGAGCTTTTAGCACAAGGAAAATAAATTGCAGCTTCCTTGAGAAGGTGATATAAACCCGTGGTTTTGTTGTGTCACAGAGGGATTATTGTGAGAAGGACAGGGATCCCTCAGCCAAGCTGTGATTTCTCTGGGTGAAATTGCTCTGTTCTTAACCAGTACATGAAATGTCAGGGGGACAGCAGGAGCCAGGAAATGAATATCATACTTCACACAAACCACGGGGCACAGCAATGGGCTGTTGCAGTGGGATAATCTCCAAAGGAAACCACCAGCCCCACAAAACATCGATAAGTGGTGGCAGCGCCTCGTGTGCACCCCAGTTCTCCCCTCTGCTCCTCCCCTTCGTTTGTCCCCACTCCCTCTTTCTGGAACAATCAAGACATAAATATAATAAATGTACTTCCTTACCCAGGATTGCCCAGGATGGGGGGGGGGGGGATAAGTTGTTTTGTGGCTGGGGTGGCTTGGCCACAGATCTCAGTGGGTTACTCTGCTTAAGGAGCTTGAGACCCGGCAATACCTTCTGAGAGGATTTAATTGAGTGATCACACGGTGACACACCGACATTCCCTCAAAATCCTACAGCAAAGAATGACTTGGAGCTGCAGTTCTGTGTCATACACGTTATACTGCTCATGTCTTCATTCACTCCCTTCTCAAACATGACAGAAGACACAGCTGCTGGCCTAGAAATTACAAGTTTCAGGGACTGGGGGAAGGGGATGGGAAGAAATCAGTCACACAAATAGGATGATAATTCACTCCATTAAGATACATAAACTTAAATAAAAATCACTGTTAAAACTTTAAGATAATTGTCAGGTCTTCACAGACTAACAATAGTCAGCTCATTAGTTTCATGAGTGTTATTTGACCCATAATATTAAATTAATGTGTTTTACTGTTTATTAATTAAACATTAACTTGAGGACTGTCATTATTTTAAATAGAAACACTCCATCTTTGTCTCCACTTTTATAGTGATGAGCACACTATTAAAGATTATAATCCCTCTGGTATGAGGATCACTTTATGGAGTTCTCAGAAATAACCCAGGATATGTTCATGTCCCTGTGTCCAGCCTTTATGCAGCAGTTTTTCTCAGCTGTATAGCTTGGGCTGCTCAAGTTTTTCTCTAGGATAACTTAAGTATTTCACCAAGATAACTCCAGTCTGACTGCCTGGTACCCTGCCCTGCTGGTGTCTGCACTGCTCAACTTAATGCTTCTCTTAGCAGTGTCCCTGTATTGAGTTATTTGTCATTTCATTTGATAATTTTTCATCAGTATGCTTGGCATAAGAATGTGCTAATGAAATTTGATAAAAATGTAAAGCTGGGAGGAATTGCTAACATAGGAGAGCTGGGTATGCAATCCAGGAAGAGATGGATGGTCTAGCAGATGGAAATAAAAGTGAATTAATGTTAGTAATACCAAGTAAAAGGTCATGCTTCTAGGAACTGACTGGAATTCAACTGCTGAACAGGGATTTATCAGACTTTCTTCTTGAGAAGAAAGATAAGGGCATCAAATGTCCAGTGGTCCAGCTGTCCAGTGGATGATTGTAAAGCAACAGGAAAGTACAGCTGTGTAAAAGAGAAATACAGCCTTTGGACATGTAAGGTGAATTATTAAAATAGAAGAGTAATTGCCTTGCAAGGCATTAGTGAGTCCTGGGCTGGAATAGTCACACTGTTCAGCTCTATTCACTTTGCTTGCACAGCTGATAGAGAGAGACAGGCACCTCTGACAGATGGTTTAGAGCAGGATTTATGGCAGCTTCAGGAAACTCCACTCCAAATTCTGGAGGTTTAAGTTAAGCTAGGTTTGGGTACATCCTCTACAATGCATGCTTTTAGTCACTTGCCTCCAGGAAATAATTAAATTATTGTAAGTAGAGTGTAACTCTACTGAGTTTATTAGTAGAAGGACTTTCTTGTGAGGGGACACTTCCAGAATGACCTAATGGAATGCTGGCAGGGAATGGATGTGGTGACTTTACGTGAGGTTCTTGTTGGGAAGGAAAAATAACTGCTAACACTAAATAATGTCAATGAAGAGGAAAAACAAAAAAAGGTGATAGGTCGTTTGTAAATAAATGGAATTTAAATAAGTTAACTTCTGCTTGTGCGAGAGAAATCCTTGAACAGCTCCAAAAATCCCGTTAGTGGCACGTTTCAAATGGAGCTGAACCTGGGTTTGAATCAGGTTAAATTAAATAACTGTTTGTGATCGCAGGTACCCTGTTGTGATGTGACAGGAGTTCATTTCCATTCCTAAATTCCTTTGAAGCAACTTTTTGATGAATCCACAGACGCCTTCCACTGAACAGCAGCTCTGCACACAAATTGTCTCCTTTGCTGAGCTCTGTTCCATAAACACTGGGCTCTCCTTCCCCTTCCCTCAGACAGTCACGGCTGGTCACTCCCTCTGCTGCTCCTGAGAGCTGGGGAGAATTGGTGATGTCCCTTAAAAGTGATGATTAACACCAGCATAAAGGAAGATCTCTTCTCCTGCAGACAGAATTATAGCTGCCTGTCAGTCTGGAATTTGTGAGGAGACTATTAAGGGGTTTTCAACCCTCTAAAGTTGTGACAATATTGTGACATAAAGTTCTAACAAAGATTTTTTGTTTTACAAACACCGTTTAACAGCCTGTTCTTAGCCTAATGACAGCTTATTAACTTCTTGTGTGTTGTTTGACCTATAATATGAAAGTGTATCCGTGTCTATTTAAAGTGTCTCAGTTATTTTAATATAAATGACAATTTTCTGTAACACCTGAAGTAAATCTTGTGCAAGTCTGTGATAGTAGCTGAATTTGTAACTCTCTAGATTTAGACACCAACCATAACTGAGCTCAGTGTAACCCTGGATTGGCAGAGAGAACTCATTGTTTGTGCCCAGGGTTGCTGTAAGTCAGACCTGGAGCCCCCACAGCTCCTGTGCAGCCAAAACCCAGACAGCTGTGCCCAACAGAATCTGGCAAACCTTTCTTTGTCGCATTTTAGATGGAATGTGGTCTGTAAACTCTGTTACTTCCATCACCATGGAACTGAATCAGCTTGCTTTCAAAGTCTAACCTGGGAATTGTGTGGATGTGTTGGAATAGCTTATAGTTGCATTACTCATCATCTCTGTTCAGAAATAAATTAAAAATTGGTAAAAATAAGAACGTGCTTTTCCAGTTCTGTTTTGGGATGTTGCTGAATTTTTACCCAATATTCCTGAATATTGCCATGGTCTTGATTTATACCTGGCTTTGCCTTCTGATGGGCAGGAGAGGTGAACAGTCTCCTCAGTGTGAAAGACAGTTCTCTTCAGTTCTATTCCCTCAAGCCACAACAACCAATTGATGTCAGTTACCTCAAAAGCCAATTAATCCCACTCCTGTTTTGTTGAATCAATACTAATGCATTTTCCCTGTAATTTTCAGGTTTTGACAACGCTGGATGCCAGCAAAGCTGAGGTAGGAAATCCTGTCTTATCCTGGTGGAATGTTAAATAGCTGTCTGCAGGTTTGACAGAGGGGCCAGCTCGCTTACACTTTGGGGGGTGAAAATCGAAGTTACTTCAGTTTGGCTTTTGTGCTGCTCCTAGTGTTTAATGAGGCAATCTTTGGAATTCTGGTCATGTTACAACAACTTTTAAGGTGATAAAGTCCTTCCAGGAAAGTTTTGTCACTGTGCAGGTCTTTCTGAAGATTTCCATGGCATTGAAACCGTGTAGATCAGAGGTTTGTTCAGCATGTGCTTTAATTTCCCACCCACAGAAGGTGGTTTTCTGAACTTTGCTCCATGCCCTTCCATATTTCTGCAAAGCTGGTATTGTTTCTGCTCCAGAGTTGGTTCTGGGGGTTGCCCTGTGTTTTGTCCAACTCCATGTCTGGCTCATCTCACTTTTCTGCTACCATATGTCATGAGCTGCTGGAATAGCCTGGGATATCAAAGAGAAGTTTTCTTTTGGGACAGAATGACACCAGGGAGTTCTTGTTAAATGCTGGAGTGACATTGGTGGTATTTTATGTTGCCTGCCTTGGGTGCTTGACATTGCTGTAGTTTAGCTTGGTTATTTTGGACTCTCATTTATTTTGTCAGCTTTTCTATTGATGTGGGAGTAGTTTATGTGGTTTGAATGGCCTAATGGTCTTCTTAGAGGTGAAAATATTATTACTGGAGTATCTTTTGAATAACTGATTGCTAAAGCAAAAGTCTCAGTCCTTTGTGACCACTAACTGTTAGACTGCATTTGTCTCATCTGAATGTTGCTGTTGAACAAGTCACTGCACTTTTAATAAGTGACAGATATTTTTATTCGTTGCACAGGCCCTGACTCATTTAAATGTAATGTCAGTTGGAGGCTCAGAGTGTTCCTATATGAAACAGTTCTCGGACTCACAGTAGGGAATTTGTGATGTACTCCAAAGCTAATGTTTAACTGTGACAAAATGTCTAGGTGACTCTAACTGCTGGAGTCAGATAAATTTTTAATACAAACCTTTGGTAAATTAAATTGCATTATTAAAGAGAATAGATAAACTGTGCTAGTTACTTCAAAGAACAAGGACACAAGTTCACTTGCATACTGCAAAAGCATGAGATTATTCATTTTTATTTAGATTAAGACTGTAATATTAGTGTTCAATTTAGTTGGTCTGATTCAATTGCATACTTGGCTTGTCTCAGGGAGTTTGGGGAGTAGGATTTGTGTCTGTTTTTTCCCTGTTGCACTTTTTAAATGCTTGGTGCTCTGATATCAGCAGAGCCCACTAATAAACAGTCACTTTCAGTTTCTTGTTTTGTAATGGGATTTTTGGGGGCTGAGATTTGTCACTGTAGAGGTACTACTACTGATTCTGCTCCCTTATATAAAGTCCGTTTCCTTATTTATTTGTAATATATTCTCATGTACTTCTTTATCTTGTGTGTATAAAATTCTGGGAATATTACAAGTTTCTGAGTCAGTCAGCTGAGTTGCTTTGTTTGTTGGTACTTTAATCATTTGAAAACCTTAAGTCAACACATTTGGTGGTTCTTTAAAAGAGCTCATCCACTGATGTTTGTGCTCCAGCCGGTGGACTTTGTAGGTGCAGATCTGTCTGTAAGAGGTTATTGGTTGATGCTGCTCCTTCCATTCAGGTAAGTACTCAGAAGGAATGCCAAAGTTCCCCAGTACAGGGAAAATCCTAATTGAAGGTAAAGGATAATTAAGTGCTTTCCTGAATCAGAGCCTTAGTGTTGTTTGGAAATACTCTGACTGAACTGAGTGGAATAACTCACAAGAATAGCAACTAAAAAAGATAATAGGCATGCAGAACTGGCTGGTGATTGTTTTAATGAGGGGCAATTCTCAGCTTGAGGGAAATGACTCCTTTGGAATGGTAAACTTCCCAAGATTTATTCCTGAGTCCTACACAGCACACTGTATATTAGGGATAACAGCATAGTTCTGGTGTATTTTTGAGGCCAACACACCTTAAATAACCGTGTGGATGACAAGACATACAAAACATTTCCTCAGGTTTGAGAAAAGTGGCTTTGTGTTTTGCCTGACTTTACTTTATTTTTATTTTGGGTCTTCATGAACAGTTCTGAGAAAGATAAACCCCCAAATCCTCTTGTTCTGGCTTTACCTTTGCATCATGTCTTCTCTCATTAGAGCTCCTGTGTTGTTTGCTGCTGTAGGGTTTGTGTCATAAGATCTCTAGTCTGCTTTTGAATAAAAAAATGCTTGTGTTTGCTTTCTAAAATCTTTTATTAGAACTGCTGCTTGGTTGTTCTTGAACTGTTGATCCAAGTAGTCTTGAAATTTGTTTATTCCTTTTTTTTTTGTTGTTCTTAGATGACAAAGCTGTGTTCCCTTACTGAATTTTGTATGAAGTCTGGGTGAAAATTAACATGTTTGTGTTTAGGAAGATACAAACCAGTCAGGGTTCTTTTTTTCCAAGTGCTGATTGCCACATACCAGGTGTAGAGAAACGAGTTCAACTAGAGGAAGCTGACAAGTGATCCCAAGACCTTCCTTCCATCTTTTAACACAAAAGGGCAACAAATAGTGACAGAGTCAAAGCTGTAGGCAGCAAAGCCTTCCAAAAATAATTGCCAAATCTGCCTGCACTGTGTCTTGAAGTGTCATAGTCTTGTAAATATGCAAGTTAGAGGCATCTTAAAAAGGGAGAAACTTGTGCATAGGTAGTCAAATACGAAGATTTGAATCAGAAGTTACCCTGGTTTCTTGTAAAAAATTTAGCAGATCTTGGAAATGTCATTACAAAATGGGCCTGAGAACAGTCTCTAATACAATTATACACAATATCATAAATTTTTCATGTAATTCCCTGGAACAATGTGGTTTGAAGAATGACCTTTTTTCAGTTCTGCTTTCTCTAATACAGGTATATAGCATCTAATCCTTTTATTGCTGTTTGTATGCACATTTTTCCCCATCAAAAGATGTCTTGCTAAACTATGTCATTTTCTAGAGTGTTCTTCTTTCTAATTAGCTGTTAGTAAAAATAATCTTTATGTTGGGGAAAGCGTTATTTCTTTTCCTCTTTCTGAAACAATTGATGTTACTGAAATAGAGCACAGAAAGCTGCTTGTGGTTCCCGTTCTTCTCTGCAATATTTGAATAAATGACACAGTGAAGTTCAAGGCCTTCTTGTGAGAAGTGAGAGGTCATGCCTGATTGAAATACAAGTTCAGTATAACTGTGTGTTAGCTCTCTGCCTGCTTTTATGTGAGGGATGTCAAGGCAGCCTATTTTTTACTCTCATAAGAAAAGGCTGCCTATATGTCTCAATAAAACCGGGAATCAAAATCAGCTCAAAGCCAAGGAGGGCATTAAATCAGAGTTTACAGAAAACCGCAGAGTGGTGAGCAGACTGTGGCTCTAATGATAGCAACAGTGTGACTGATTTATGCTGTGATCCATAAGGTCCTTGATTATCAGGAAATGTCATTTTTAAGTCCCCCACTTCCCTCCCATGGCAGGAATAGGTCAGGCCTGGGGAGCAGCGTGGCTTGGAAAAGGCCAACCCGTGTTTTCCCTTCAGCCGCCCTTTGCTGCTCAGTGAGGGGCAGGGGGGTGGAGAGAGGAGAAAAATCCTCTGACAGGACAGAGACAGACAATTCTCATCGATTTTTTTGCTTGTAAAATGTTTATGAAAAATCCCGTGTGCTCGTGGTGCTGTGGGAATCAGTTGGTGGGAGCGACGTGAGTGATGGACACATGAGGTGTCTCGGGCAGATCCGCTGTGCAGGGGGGTTCTGGGGCTGATATTATTGTGGGTTTGGGCCTCACACCAACCCCTGGATCCCCAGCTGGGCTCCCAGCCTTGCAGCTCATGGACAGGCACCCGTCACACACCATTTCCCAGCTCTGAGGCACTTGTGCAGGTAAAACATAAAACACTGGCTGGCTCGAGCGAAATGAAGAAAACCGTGTGGCAGAGCTGGGCAGTTCACTGCCAGCAGGAGCACACTGCTTGTGTTGCCTGTGTGTGCTGGTTTAAAGGTAAACCAGCAGGGGAAATGAACTCAACTCAAAGGAGAGATTATAAGTCAGAATAACAATTTAATAAAATAATACAGTAAGTACGATTATACAGACAAACAATTGGTTTTAACCCACAAAACCCAAACGCATAACCCAGCACCCTGGGGCATGAACAGAGTGGTGTTTGTTGGGGCCCCTGAGTCCAAAGTAAAAGGAGAGGGGAAAACCTGTTGGTGAGAGTGCTGGTGCAGTCTGGTCAAGGGTGGTGATTGCAGTCCAGTCAAGAGGGATGGTTGCAGTCTGGTTGAAAAGTGGTGGTTGCAGTCCAGTCGAGAGTGGTGGTCTCAGTCTGGTTGAGAGTGGTGGTCTGCAGTCTTCCTCTGGATCCCACGAGTGGTTAAAAAAGTCCCAAGACTCCAAGATTATATATCCTCCAGTTCAGGCAGGAATGCCCAGCACTTCCCTCAGGGCGGGGAACTCCACAAAGGATGTGAGGACAGGAACATCCTCGTATCTTACAGGCCTCTTAACACCCAGTTTATAGCCTGAGGAGTCAGGCTCTGGGCAGAGGGTGTAAATGGTCTATTGATACCAGTTTCTGGGAAATGGCATGGAAGGCTATAGAATACGTAGTTTTGGGGTACACCCATCCAGTGTTGAACTGGTCCCAGCTGTTCTAAGACACACACACCATTTCCCAGCTCTGAGGCACTTGTGCAGGTAAAACATAAAACACTGGCTGGCTCAAGCGAAATGAAGAAAATCTTGTGGCAGAGCTGGGCAGTTCACTGCCAGCAGGAGCACACTGCTTGTGTTGCCTGTGTTTAATGCCAGAATGAACTCATTCATTTTTGAAAAGGATTGTGTTTAAACAGATAGCAGAACTTGCTCAGAAAATATGCCTCTACCAACATTGTTCTACTGTTACTAGTTGGATAGTTTGCAGTGTGCTCTCTTCCTGGTAGAATCATAATTCTTTCTGCTGCTCTGTGAGTAATTTTTAAATCCTGTTGGCTGTCTGATTGATTTCTACAAGAAAACTATGATATCCATGGAAACTTTAGTTAGGGAAACATGAATGCTTGGTTGGATGTTGTCAGGGTAAATCGCAGGTGTTGTATTAAAAATCCATGGTAGATAAAAACACGTCATTCAATTTTCCCGGACTCTCTGTCCTACTTTATTCTCCTAAGCACACTTAACATGCAAGGACCTGGTGTGCCATCACTCCAGGGGACGTGTGTGCTCAGGGCAGGAGACATTTCCATTTCTATTTTCAGGCTGTTTTTAGGAATGACTGAATGAATTCCAGCCTCTCCCTTTCCTGGTGCACCAACACTTTGCATCGGCCACTGCATTTGACTGAACCTTGTTAGTCCTATCCAGCTGCATGTTCCCTCTTCCCTAAAACTGGGCTGAGGTAGCAGCAATCAATCATGATGACTAATAAAGAAGTTTACATCAGTATTTTTTTTAATGTTCGTATCTTTAATTTATTTAGAGCAAGAAAATATTTGGATTTTAAAAAAACCCACATTTCTATGCAAATATAGCATAAAGCTTTACTCATAATCATAATTACGATTATTTTTAGAGTATTAATGTCTCTGTAGTTTGTAGTAGGACTTTAGAATTTATCAAGAAGATAATTATTGCAGTAAGATCATAATTTTTTTTTTTGATCTGCTGAAATCCCTTCAAATTTGGCTGAGTCATAAGCTGTCACAAATTTGTATAAATAGGTATCACTGTTTTTAAAAAATTGCAATACATTGATAGTTCTTTATTATTAAGAATATTTATAAGTGTAAAATCAAGAATTACATGTTAAAAATATTTTTACTTGTAGAATATTTTTAACTGAACAGTTATGACAGTTGTTATTTTGATGATGTCTGTTTGATCATTCCCATTAAAAAGTATTTTGCAATCGTATAAGCTGAGTAAGGGTCTAAATTACCACTGAAAGGTGTCTCAGGGTAATTCAATGTCACACATAAATCCTGCTGAGCACCTCCCTGTGTCTTCAGATACCCAATAAAGTCTTGATTGGCAGTGATGGGAACTCCCAGCTGTAGCAATTATCTTGACAAGTTAATCTGGACATTCCAAATGTGGCAGAGCAGGAATTCCTGGCAGTGTGTGCCTGGGAGGTGACCCTTGGACGTGACTGGGGTGCATCCCCCTCTGAACACATAAAATACCTGCCTCCCTCAGGATTTGAGAGATCCCCCTCCAGCTTTCACTACCAAGGGCAGGATCCTGAGTACCTTTTATAGTTTTGAGGTTTAACCACCCCAGTTACATATATATGTATAAAAACTGTACAAAACGGATGGGAAGGAATTATAAAATGTTGTCATCCATATTTTACTTGGGTCTGAATTTCTAGGACTGTGCTCCTTCAATCTGAAATCCTCTGCAGTCATTTTAAGCTGTGCAGTGTGAGAGACATTCTCGCTGTAGCTGCTACTGTAAAACCTAATTTGCTGCATAAAATATGAGAGCTATAGTGAAATATGAGCCTGGAGAGCAACTCTTTTGATCTTGAGTAGTCAAAAGGTTGGCATGTATAATGGTATGAAAATAAATGATGTCAAAACTGTAGGATATAATTTATGGTTTGGGGACTACTTTAGTCGTGGAAGCAGAAGCTTCAACCACTGAAAAGCAAGTAGTTCAACAAAAGATAATGAATGGAAATTACAAACTTTAATAAACCCCCAAATATATTGAATCCTGCAATACATCAGTTTAGACACAACCAGTTGACTAATTTACTGATTATATATTATTAAATAGAGCACTTACCAAATATACGATTGGAACTTTAGCCTTCATTTTGCATTTCTTTAAATAAGTACTTGGCATTAACCGTCATCCAGTTTGGCAAGGACTTGGACACATAAATTATCTTCACTCAGTTCTAGTGACAAAAGCTTGGGCATTGTAAGCTCTTAAAAATGTGCTTTTTCAGCTGTCCCAGCACAGTTTGAAGGGTGCCCAGATGTGTCATGGTGTTTCTAGGAGAGGGATTGCAAAGCAAGGTCATAATATTTGTTGACTAAAATCTTTATGGTTACTATGCCATGGAGATTCTTCTGTGGCTCTGATAACTGAGACTCTGTTGCCTACACAGGTTTTAGACTTGGATTTATTTTTTTTTTTTAATATATGCGTAAAAAATGGTGCATGGACTAATTCATTTACTTCAATTTGCTTCATTTCAAGTTGCACAATCTTCCCTAATAAAGCCTCTTTGTTTGGAAACAGTCTTTTAACTGGGGTAGGGATTTTGGGGTTTTAGTTGGTTGGTTGTGGTTGGGGTTTTTTTGGGAGGTATTTTTTGAGCCTCTATCTTTCTTTTGAGGTCTGTTTGTGAAGTTGTCATTGGCTCCTCTTTTCTCCTTTTCCCACCCAAATGCTGCTCAGTGCCTTTGGTGAGGATTCCAAAGCTGTTTAAGGAACACAGTGGGACCTAAGCCTGGTGTTTTGAGGCTGGATGTCCCTGCACTGTGCACAGTGAGTTCTTAGAGGGGAGCTGTTTGTACCCAGATCTCGACAACTGCTGAGGTGGCTCTTGGAATGATATAGACCACAGAGTCTGAAATGGAAATTTTCCCTCAAGGATCTAGAGATTACATCACCTTCAGGAACCTCCTCCCCAGATCTGTTGGGACAGGATTCCTAAGAGACTTCTGAAATTAATTAGATTTAATAATGACAACTGTGCCCCATCCTGCCTACCTTTTCTATTTCTGTACATACACACACACATATTTTTATGGATATGTGTCTCCAGAACATATTTCAGTAAAGTGCACCATTAATTTGATGGCAAAAGAAGTGAATATAAGCTCGTCTCACTGAAGGGTTGGTATTGACCTGAAAGAGCACTTTGTTTATTGATTGTTTCTTGCTTTACTTCCTTGCCTTGCTGAATGATGTAAGCTTTCACTGCCTATGGGAGAATCTGAACAGGTTTTGATGCGGGTTTTAGAGGTGCTGTATTAATCACACTTTTCTCAGTCCTTTTGTTGGGAATTTCAAGAGTATCACACTGTCAGAGCTGTGGATGTGCCATATTGATCTTGGTGATTAAATCAGCCAAGGGAAACTTGATTTCTGAGGAAAAACTTAATATTCTCAAAGCCCAAATGTCCCCTAAATATTTATAGGCTGTGAAAGTTGATCAAATACCTTTGTTCTCTGATTATTACAGTGAACAGTGACACTTAGTTCAGATTCTCATTATGTTGATGTGATGTAGTAATATATAAATTCCTGTGTATATGTTTTCAATCATTTGAATACGCAGAGGTAACTTTTTTTTCCTATCTTGGCCAGGCAAGAAGATAAATAGGTGAAAATGTGTATGTGTTTGAGCGATAAAGTTGGTTTAATGATTCTTGGGGAAAAAATTTCCTGTGGTACATACAGTGGTGACTTGATTGAACAGGACAGAATCATGCAGTTCAATTAATGTGCAAATATGTGTTCACTGAACTTTCATTCCATTTATCACATGGACATGGAAATAGGGTCATTTTTTATCTCTGTATTATGTATATGACATCTTAGTTTGCTTCTTGCATGTTGCTATGGGAAAAATAGCAATGTGGCACACCACAGGCAAAAAGAATTGGAGATAAATTCCTCAGCTGTCACAAACATATTTAAGCAGATCTTTGTTTGAAGATAAATCTCTTCCTTCTGCAAGGATTAACATTCAGAAGGCCTTTGCATGCTTTACTCTTCCCATTAAAATTGTCTGCATCCCATGGCCATATGCTGGGAAAAATCCTGGGCAACAATTGTCATGTTTATGAAGTACATCGTTAACAACACGAGTGTAGCCACAGAAAAACATCAAAAGGAAGTTTGAGTTGAACAGACATTAGTATTCACCATTGGCTGTTTAAAATAAGAAGCCACCCATTTCAAAGTAACTTTTTTTCTTATTCTTACAAAGTTTTTCTTCCATCCTGAGGCTTAGTGAAGCTTGTTTGGGGACTGTTCTCTTTCTTTTGACTAATGATTCTAAACCAGGTTAGCAAGGGTGCAGTTGGTTATTCAATTTACACACTGAAAATCTACACTGGGTAGATTTATTGGAAAGCAGAGTGAATAAACTTCTTACTTTTATTTTATTTCTCTAATTGGGGGAAAAGGTTTTCTTTGTCTTGGTATTGAACAAAAATAATTCACAACAGCAAGGGAAAAAGATGAAATTTCATAGGTACAATGTAAAAGAACGTGATAAAAATTCCTTTCTTAGGTACCTATGAGAATAAAGAAATGTGGGTAACATTTTCCTTGTTCTATTCCATTGATAGTTTGAAGTAAAGACTTTTTGGCTGACATGGGCAGCTGTATAAATTAAAGCATAGCTGAATTCCACAGGGAATTGTAATATTTGCAGGCAAAGCTTATAACCTTTAAACAAACCACAGGCCAAGTTCTCTGCCATGTAAATTGGCAGAGCTTCATAAACTTTAATGGCACTGGGCCTTAATGGAGCTGTGCCAGTTCTTAAGAGCAGGGAATGTGCTCTCAATTCAGGTAGAGGATGGCAGAACTAAGGAATAGAAAGAGGAATTTAAATTGTTAATAATCAGTCACCCACACTTCACTGTTAAACAGTAAAAGGGTCTCATAGGCTTGGGGACTCCAGTGTCTGGTATAAAAAGGTGGGTTTTGACAGGTATTTAGTTCAAGAGCTTTAACTAATATTATAGAATGAATCCCTGCAATGTGGTTTGGGTGTTTTCCTGTCAGCTTGTTTTCTACCTTAAAAGCATCCAGAAAGAGCTTTTAGTGTGAAGCAGAGCCCAGCACCAAGCCACGGGCTGTGGGGAGCTTGGGCTGACACCACTTGAGTATTAAATGAGATCAATTTGCTCATTTACTGTCTGTGAGGTGGGTTAATGCAGCAGTGATGCCATAGGTGCAAACACAGATATTCTCAGTGCACTCCTGCTCGTTTTAAGGGTAAAAGATGCAGGTTACTAACATTTGGAATCAGTCAGTACTTGCTGATATGCAAAGAAACAACCCACCAGTGAAAGAAAAAGCCCTATTTTACAAAATAACTGGTCTAGTAGCACTAAAGTGACTGAATAAGTCATTAAAAACTGTATCATGGAAAAATGCAGAAAGGACTGAACTTCTTGTTAATTAAGGCTTGTATTGCTACTTTTGCCCATTTTTGCTGCACAAAATGGGCAAAAGAGAGATTGTGGCAGAAGTTTGTGAATGAAGTGCAAGTGGTTTGGAGTAAACAAACCATAAACCCCAGTGCAGCACAAGTGGAATGTAGTTTTCCATCAGTACAAACACATCGATTCAGCAGTTAAAGAGCATCACAGTTTTATGGGGAATAATGGGTTGGTAAAAAAAAATAGATTAGGTGTCTATAGTAAAAAATTATGTTTTTATTCAGAGGTAAAACAATTGTGAGCCAGACAGCATTTTAATTTTGGGATTCTTTTCTTAGCTAGGAGGTTTTGGAGAGGTGCTGCTGCCCATTCACATTGCACAGTTTTTAAAAAAGCTTTACTTAGTTGCAACACTCTCTGCAAAGGTGAATAGCCAGAGTTCTGAGGGGGTGTTTGGGGCAGTGTGTGTTTGGTTTTTTTTCTTTTGAGTGAAGTTTTAAAATAGTTTACTTTCCCATTCCTGTTTAGAAAACCACCGTGTTTCCTATCCTTCTGTAAAACCCCAGTGTTTGAAGTGATTTAAAACTGGAGTGGCTGCTTGGAGAAATGTTCATATTCCTAGAGGCAAGGGAAAAAAAAAAAAAGAAGTGTTGTTCTCTGGCTCCTGCTTTTCATGAGGTAAGACAGTGGGAAGGTGAACAGCAGTGCCTGTACTGGTGTACCTGCAGTGCAAGTACCTGTGGTTTATCTGCTTTGGGGAGAAAAGAGATAGAAACTCTTGCCCAGCCTTGCAGAGCTGAAGAAAAGAGATAAATAGACTTGGGAAAGAGACTGTTCTGCTGTGGAGGAAAGCTGAGAAGCTGAGCAAGCATTGGGTGAGATAGACACTTTCTCCTCCTCAGGAATGCCAACTTTGAAGAAGGATTAACAAGGCATAGCAAAAATATTTCCTTTTCTTGAGTTTTCTCTGAGGTCATAACTAAAATATTTCTGTTTGCTTTGGGAAGATCTGCATCTTTCACCTTTACAAAAGGGGGAATGGCAGAGGCAGCCCAGGGTGTGCATTGGCTTGTTGAGGCATTTTCCCCCCAGAGTTCCACAGTTCTTTGCCATTGAAACATGAGTCCAATTTCTGGTCTGATAGAGAGTTTCTAATTACTTGTAGTCTGGAAGTGGTTTATTCACGTTATGCTGAATTATTCATGTATGATGAATTATTTGCTGAATGGCTAAAGTGTTCTCCTGACCAAAGGATAGTATCTGTTTGATTGGCAGTTTATGATTTTGAGACTAGGCTAAAGCCTTCAGAATCTTTTGAAAGGTTTTCCATGACAGAACAGAGTAAATCCCAGCAGTTGGTTTGCAAATAGCTCTTCCTTGCTGTATCTCATTTCCTTCCTCTTCGCTGCTGTTTGTCCCCAAAGGACATAGGGAATGTTGTGTGTAGGACTTGAAGAAATTCACAGAAGATTCCAAACCACCTGGAGAAGCTCAGAGAGTTCAATCTTTTAAATTCGATCACTTTTTTATGCAGACTTTACATTCTTAGACTTCAAACATAACAAGAGAATTTCTTTCCTGCTCTGGATTCGGTGAATGTTTTTTGCTGTAAGTCCTCTGGGGAGGCAAAGCAGTTCCCAGCTGAACAGCCCTTCACATTCAGCATGACTTCTGAAAACATGACATTGAAAACAGCACCGTGTTGGAGCTCTAGATGATTTATTCTGACAAATAACACAAGGGCACCTACAGATAAACACAGATGATTACACGTTGGGAAAGCCACCGATTGTCAAGAGACCAGAAGAATGTTCTGGGAGGAAATGCCTGTGATGCTTAATGAATTTTGAAGCCTTGCAACAAAACCTGTGTTACAAAAAAGCATCCTAAATCAACACCAAGAATGTTCCTAAATTATAAAGCCATTGTTCTAGGAACTGGGTTATGTTCATTAGTTTGGTTTGTCTTGCACTGACTTAACCCAAGGAGCCAATTGAATACTGATGGTACTTTTCAGTAGCAGATTAAGGCCTAGACTTACACAAACAGAAAGCTAAGCCAAGCAGGCAGACTAATTTAATCCTGTTAAACTTTTAATAAGTACTTTATTCATTGTCAGATGGATGATATATTCAATTATGATTCTCTGCTGCTCAGGACAGTGTTTTAGGAGACATGCTGTAGAAAACTTAAGAAGACTTAGTGTCAGTGACAAGTGCTCCTGGATGTGGCTGTAACTATCAGAAATTTTGATTTATGGCTCTTTACTTAATACTTTAATTGCTAAATTAAAGGAGTCATAGAGAGTAGTCAAATGTGTCTTTTCTAATAACTGTAAGTGCATTATCTTAGAGAGAATGTGAAAGTTTAGCAACCATATAAGCCATTAATTCAGCTTCTTCACTCATATGTAATGTGGTACCTAATTCCTTATCACCCATCACCAGTCTCACCAGGACACTGCTATAAATAGTGGGTGGCTTCACAGCAGCTTCTAGATTGCAAAACTGCATCTGAAATCTCTCTGGTCTCTTAGTCTCTATACTGAGCAGGACTGATGATACAAAAAATTCAAATATTTGGTTTATGTCACCAAACCATTTAAAAAAAAAAAAAAAGGGGAAAATCCCTTTTTTTCTTTTATAAAATGTTGTAAAGTGGAGACATATAATTTCATTTTGATCAAAAGTAATTACAGGTAACCTTAATTAGCTCCTGATCCCGTGAGTTTAGAGGAATGCTCTATTTAAAATGAACTATAGTGAAAAATTAACACTTCCATAATGAACAAGAATCTTTTTTCCTTCATGCTTTCCTCATTTTTAAAGGTAAAGTTCTCTGAACCAGTAAATGAAATATAAAATGCCTGGAACAACACTGAAACCACTAGGAAACCTTATTGTCATCGTTCCCATAACTGATCTTAAACATGGCATTTTCATGGGTAGGTAACCATTTACTTCCTACACGAGTTGCTGTGATAAGAATTTATTACAGGACCTCAGGGAAATGTTGTTACATCTATTAAAAAAAAGTTACCATTAATTTTGTGGAATTAGAACATCGATTTAATTTGGCCTCCTTTAATTGATGTGAGGTAGCTGGGGAACGGATGTCCTCACTTTGTAAATGCACTTAATCACTTCTTGCTACAAACCCTTGAACGTAATTTTTCCAATCAGAGCTGACAGTTGTAGGGTTAAAGCTCAACACTAATAAATTCACAGGGACTAGGTACTGTACTGCCTGCTATCCTTCTTCAAGATACTCACAGTGCAAAGCAAGGCTGGATAATTTTAATTAGATAATCCCACTAAGCGTTCTTTTTGTAAATAAATTTTATTTGCTCGTGTTAGCGCGGTAATTCAATTTGCTGGGGTTTTTCTTCACGGGAAAAAACACTCCCGTGCTCATCCAGCTGTGTTAACACTGCAGAACACAGTCACACACGTGCTCAGAGGGCCTGGAATTCCGTGGCATTTTGGTTGCCATTCCTGAGGGCAGAGAGGCTTTGGCAGCACGTGGACAAAGGCACTGCCAGGTTAAAAGTCAGGCAGTTCATAAAAGCAAATGTCAACACCCTTGGGTTAACCATGGCACTGGAAGGGAGTGATATGGAAATAATGACTTTAAAAATTAGCCTGCTTATTCTTCGACATTTCAGGCTTTGGTTGGAGTGTAAAACTAGGTTTGTGTGTGAGGTGTTCTAATGACTTATCCCTGGTGATTTATCACTGCTGCAAGCAGAGTTTTCCCCAGAGATCGTGGCCCAAGTAAGGATGAGATGTTCATCAGAGGAAGAAATAAGAACTCCAGAAGTCCTTTTACTCTAGATGCTCTAGAATACCACTTTCCATTGAAGTGAACTGCCCTCTCATTATTAGCCTTGCTTATGATTTCCTTGGCACCTAGCAGGAGAAGTGGGATAGAAGAGCAAAAGAAATCCTTTTGTCTTGGAAAATCTCCTCAAGTAGTCAAAAATCAGATTTTATTTTTTTCCCCACTAGTCTACTAAAACAGGCTATTATTAGGTTATCCAATCTTTAGAAATATAGTACTAGTGAAGAAAGTTCTGGTTGTCCATCCTGGACCCCACGTGCCACTGAGCCTCTTCTGCTTCAGCTCCATTGCTCAAGCACAATTGTAGGGCTTTTCTGGTTGACTGTCTGTGGGATTTACTCACACTCTGGGAGAAAAAGGGGATCTCTCCAGTGACTGTGACTTTCTAGGTGTATTTTAGTATGCTTTCTAGATGTCACAAATTGGGATATAGCTGATCCATGACTCTCAAAGACATCAAAACCTCATCAAAATGCCCAATTCTTCCCTTAGTTCTCATAAAAAAAAAAAAAATCAGGTGGGCAGATTAAATTTGTGAAAAGCAAAAGCATATTTAATAATTCCAAATTACATGATTGATTAGCTAAGCAGACCTTGAAGCTGGAGTCTTTCAAAGATGTAACAACAGGAACTAACCATGTATGTGGAACTGTTCTATGGACTTCCTCTTTTTCATTTGGGCTTTAGAAACTCTACTTGTATCTATGGGCACAATTAGTTTGGGTTTTCAGTTCAACAACTTGTAAATATATAGCAGACAGAGAATTTTAGTTGCACATTTTCTTTTAGAACTGTTTGTTTTCTTGCTCAAATGATAACTTTTCATGGAAATGTTGTAAAATTTGTATTCTCCTGCCTTAAAAAAGGAAAACAAGTTGTTTCAGTTTTTTAAATGAGAATGAGCAGCCTTATTCTCTGAGTGATCATAACACTTCTCAGGTAAATGCATTACCAGGCACTTCTTAATTATGGATGTAAAGTGCTCAGTAGATCAAAGCAATGTGAACACTGTTTTGGCTTACTATGTAATTAGGGTGTGTTTTATCTTTACACCATTCAAATTTTGATTCAAATTTTTGAACACATTGGCCACTGTTAAATTTATCTCTCTTCTTTTCCCAATTTGCTTTTCACACACAACTTTGAATGTTATCACTTGTCTAGGACTGCAGATAAGCATTTCTGATGAGTGAAGGAATGAAGCAGATGATGTTTTAAATGCGTAGATATTTTCCTTTCAAAGAGAAGGATTAGGGAATGACTTTTAATCCAAATCCTGTTGATCCAGACCAGGCAGTGTGGTGTCAATAACTGATGTCTTGAGGGCAGATATTCAACTTTCTCTGAAATTCTCCAGCACTGCAGGTCTTAGAAGCTGAGAGGTACAATGGCACATAATTCTTTACACTAGAAACATATTGTACTTTGCACATGGTTAAAAGCACCACATATTTATGATCCCTCATTTAACAGAACTTCTAATGGAAAGGAGAAGAGACTTCTCTCTTGCATATGTCACATCATCCCAAGCCAGTACCTGTCTTGTCAGCATCTTCCCTTCCTGTGGGACACAATCTGCTGGTAAGCACTTAACTAACTTGGCTGATTTCCAAACAAAATTCAGACCATGAGGTTCATTTTGGTTTATTTTGCATCAAGTGTATTTGAAAGAATAGTCTATGAGGAACAGATCATGTGATGTGATCAGAGAATAACTCAGTTCCTGGGTTCTGACAGTGTTAGTACTAAACATCCACTTTTTAAGCCTTGGTGCATCCATAAATATTTCTTTTGTGTGAGTAACTACTTTTGGTCTTCATGTTAGGAAGTTGTATTAACTTCCCTGTGCCAGTGAGGGAGCACTATTAATTTTAGTACAGATGTGTTCTTCCTTTCAAGGACAGGGAGTTTTCAACAGCGTAAAATTAAGATCATTGTTCTGCCATTCTCACCTGAAGTAGCTGCTTTTCACTGTGTTCAGAGGCAACTTACCCTATTGTGTATTGCTTAGAGCTCTCAAAAACCACTTATAAGTACATTCCTATATTGATCTGACTAAATACAGGAGTGTACAGAAATACTACTGGGATATCATCACTACAAAATCTATCCTGGGGCTTTTATTTAATTGGATTTGCAAAGTCTGTATTTCTCTGGGCTGACACTTCTATTTTTATTCTAAATATTTATCTTCCGAGTGACCGTTTCACTGATGAAAGGAAGGGCAGCTGGGGATCCTGTTGTTGACATTTGTACTTAACCTATGACTTCTCAAAGGAAATTCATTAGTGAATATATAGTTGCCATCAGTTAATTCTACTTCTTTTTTTTTTTTTTTTAATAATGCAGTAAGGCCACCTCTCCTAGATGCACAGCCAACTGTTTATTGCAGTTTTTAATGAGCTACAACACCTTTGGGGGAAGCTCATCTCGAGGGTTAGCTTCAGGCACGAGGAAACGAGGTGATTCCAAGGTTTGTAAACTGATGAGGGCAGCAAAATCCCAGTTTTAGACAAGTCAGAACTTTGCTGGTGCTCCCTGCCTTGAGTTCCCTCGTCCTGCAGTGATGGCAAAGCAGCTCTGCAGCCAGAGCCTCTTGGAGAGGTTTGGAGCACTGCAATGGGCCACTGCACATCCAGCCCTATTCCCTCCTTTTCCTGGGCTCTGTCCTTCCGGAGAGGACAAGAGGTTGCAGAGATAACACATCCCAGGGCTTGCTGGCAGATTTTGGTGTCAGTCCACACTTTCCCAGCCCCTGTTGTGCAGATTCATGTCTTTCCTGTGGCCAGTCACAGAGAAGGACACGGGCAGCAGGATCATGGTATTTTCCAGAAACAGACTGCTTGTTCTAACTTTTATGGGGGAAAAAAAGTTTGATGAAGCCAATCTGCCAAAGGCGTAAGATAGATTTTCTCTACATTGCAGAGAAATTTGGAAATGCTTTTTGGTCAATTCCACAAAAAAAAACGATGATTATATTGATGTTATGTTCATATTCATGTTCTTCCTGCTGTGTGTTGTCAGGGAAGACCAGGCAAACCTGGGAATGGGTGTGATCTCTAAGCAGCAAACGGGTTTGTACCATCTCCTGCCCTCTCCTAGAAAGTGTAAGAGTTAATCACCCTGCCCCTGGTTAACATTGTGCAGGAGCAAAGGGGAAGCAGAAAGAGCGAGAGCCCCTGGAGGTTTCCTCCATACCTGTGAATCGTGTTTGCCACCAGCTGAGTGGCAAAGCTGTGAGGAACTGCCCCTGTCCCACCCCATGCCCATCAGTCAGGTGCCTACTGCTGTCCCCAGCTCACCTGAACCTGCCTTGGGTTAAGGAAAGTCCTTCAGGCTCTGGGGTTTAGGGAGGGAATACAATCTTCTTACCTGCTTTCCCTTAAATTCCCCCTCCCCTGCTCTGACGGCATCCGGAGCTGTTGGGCTCCTCAGACCACAATGCAGGACTCGGACCAGGCCCTAAAATAACTTCCAAACACAGCTGCCATTTAGCCCTGAGAAATCCAGAGCCTGAGAATTAAATTCCCAGTTCTTAGATCCTGGCTATCCCCACGGAGCCCCTGAAGAGAGATTTTCCTGGAGTCCTCCCCTCAGCACTCTGAAGCAGAGGGGAAGACAGCTGAGTTCTCTGCTCTAATTAGCCAGAGAAAACAGCTCATAAAAGATTGGAAAAGAGAGCAGGAATCATCCAGCCTTCCCGTGGAAATGCTGCATGAACAATGTTGGGAGGGAAGCAGGAGCTCTGAAGAGTTAAAGAAGCCAAACAGTTTTCAGTTGGTTTTCTCCCGTCCTTGCAATTTTCCCTGGTAGCAGTCGGGCAAGGGGGTGATCCAGAACACAGTTCCATTTATTGCACTGAAAAGTGATAAGACCTGTGAATATTTCAGAGGAATCAGTGGCAAGTTTCCTCCGCTGTGACTCATAAGGATTTGGATTACTATTATGAAAGCATTTGTAAAGTTATTGTGCTCCTTTTCATGGAGAAATGTTCACCTGTGAATCCGCGCTAGGACTGTGTTGTTCACGGCTTATCTTTGTTTCTCCAGGGTTTAAAGTGTTAGTCACCATATCAGGGCACTAAAACAGTGCCTGTTTTAGTGCTGGGGTGGCAGCGTGGAAAATGAACACCAATATTCACACCATGTATAGACTGAAAATACTGGCTTCAGGCAGCTGCTGGTAGAAATAGGAACCGCTATTGCACTCACCCAAAAATTAATAATCAAAATTAAAGCTCAACAAGTAGATTCTTAATATCTATTTCATACACAATGTAATAAACCTTCTGGGTGACTGAGGGGGTGGGCATATATATAAATAAAGGAAGGAATTAATTAATATTAAAACATTACCCCTAATGTTTCCTTCAGCAAACAAAGAAACAAAATATTTGCAATCTTCTGGGAAAACTCTAGAATTAAGTTATAATATGTGGACCATACAGTGGACCATACCAGCAAAAAAGGTCCAAGATAAAGAACCTGGTATTTAAAGTGTAACTTTGTTTTGGGGGATAGTTAAATAAATTCACCCTGCTGAGCTTGGTGCCAGACCTTGATACTTCAGCATTAAGTGTTTATTGGAGCCTTGAGAGAAGCAGTGTTTTCATTATGATATTCATGTTATTGTGTACTGACTGCATCTAGAAATTCCTTATCAAAAGTGAAACAGACCCTGCAGACAAAACAAGTTAACAGTTAATGCAACTGCTTTCCCAGTGGAACCAATTCCAGACCAGAAGGGAAGGAATTACAGCACGTGTCCAGCTGGCTGCATTTTCCACAGTGCTCCAAGTCAGGGGCTCATCTTCCTTGAGATTGAGGGTGTCACTGACATCCCCACAGTGGCCAGGTGAGCTTCTTCCCAAGGAACTAAAGTGCTCATCAGGGGCTTGAAAACCTAAACAATCTCTGTGATTGTGTTCAGCCATGTCAGATTTGCTGTACTTGAACCAGAAAACAATTTCTATTCTGGAGGCTGTAACCTGCTTTACAGCCCTGTTGTAAGAAATAAATCTCCACCCTTCTCCCCCCATTCTTTCAGAAACTCTTCTAAATCAGAAACATGTTATCTAAGATAATCTGGATATTATGAACTACAACTGGTGTAGAAATATAACCTGGTAGGAAATTATTGATTAGCATTTTTCTGCTTTGTGATGCTGTGTGAGGAAGGAACTGGAGGCCTCTTTCCCTGAGTCACTGAACTCAGATAACAGACAGTATTTAGACATTTGTGTTTGATATGCTTTGTACTACATGTGGATAAATCTACAAGTGACAGGACAAGACATTTTTCAACACCAAGATGGTAATTGTGGAAGGAGGACACTAATAAGTGAACAAGTAAAGTATTTCTTTTCTCTTCCACTTATATTGTCTGTTACTATAGAAAAAATTAAACTCTTTATATTTAACGATCAGTCCTTTAATCAGCAAATGTTTCAACAACTTGTTTAAATTCAATTTAAAATTCACAACAGAACTTTTGCTTCAATGTTGTCAGTTTTAAAGTTATTTTTAACTACTACAAAATGCCCAGTGAAATCTTTCAGGAGTAATTAAATCCTTAAGCTTCTCTTCAGTTTCTAAACGTAGAACCAAGAGAGGAGCACCCTGTGAGCAGGAAAAGGCTGCCTGTAGATCTCTGCATCATCACCACACACTGCACTACACACAACGATGGCAAGGCAATATTACTTTCTAGAGGGGACTAAAAAGTGTGTTTTACTGAGTTGCTTATAGAGCAACGAGTTATATAATTGTTCTCCCTCACAAAATTCTTCCCTTCTGAGTTCATTGCACTAATTCAGCCCTTCAAAGCATCCCCAAATGTGTGATCCCTGTGAGGATCCCTGTGTGCCAGCCCCACCTCTGGGCCGTGCTGTGTTCAGGTTCATCTCTCTCAAACCAAGCCTGTGGACACTTTGAGCTTATACAGACCTACTTTTTGAACTTCTGAATGCTTAATTATTCTACAAGTTACTTTTATAGGAAGCATCCCATCAGAAAGAATATGTGGGATAGCTTGTTCCAGTCGTACCTGATCTCAGATGTGCCTTTGATGTGCAGATCCTGGCGGATGCTCACACAAGGTCATCGCTCTCTGCCACGTCTCGTTGCTCAGTTCAGCCAGGAATCTGTGCAGAAGAATATTCTGGTTTGAATTCCTTTACATAGCAAAGAACAAGTCCACTTTGAAATTCTATGAGCTGTCCTGTTTTAATACTAACGAAATATCCTTGGGAAGTTCACAGAATTTCTAATTGTTTCGAGATCACCTGGCAATCTCTCTTCTGCTTTGAAATTTAAATGGAGACTTAGCAAAAAAGGAAGGTATTCACAGTAATGTAGTTGTGGGTGCAGCAGGTGAATAGCTTTCCTTCCACAATAAAAAGAAAAGCCATTCTATAAAATAGCAGGACAGAGGGTTAAGTAGATATATTAAAGAAGAGGTCATTCAGACAAACTGACAAAATGTATAGAAGTGACTCTTAGTCACATGTCAGCCAGATTTGCGTAGATTATTCTGACAGAGATCAGATTCTTTCAGAATACAGCTGGTCTTGAGTTCAAAACCATCACAGCTACAACTGTCAGGATGTATCAGTGAATTCTATCCAGGAGACAAACACATTTTTCGTTTCATAATAATGGTTATAAGTTTGGGAATGACACGAGTTCTCTAACTAATGGATTTCCTTGTCTGCTGTAGTAAGTAGCAGTTCTGTAAGGAGGTGGCAGAGTTATACCTGATTTTATTGATTGATTTAAATGGTCAGCTGCAGAAACAAGTGTATAGGTTTTTTCAGACCTTTTTCTTTTCAGACAAGTATTGCATATCGGTAAAATATGCAGCACTTAAGCATTTTTCCCCAATTGTGAGCATTTTTCGTTCCCCTTGCAAAAGCTTTTCATGGGGACACTCACATATTACAAATGGCCTTGAAAAATAAATAAACAGTGTATCCTTTTGTTGTTAAGAGTATGTGCATCTTCTCCATCTGTCCTCCTCCTGTGTTTCTTCTGTGTTATTATTCTACAAAGTCAATTCTTCCAGAGAATCTATTTGTTTCTTTTTTTTTTTCCCCTTGTAAGAAGCTTACAGGACAAAAAGCAATAGAAATTCACCTCAATATTGTTTTTGAGGAACTATTTTCCCTCACTACCTTAAACAGGCTCCTTGTATGAAAAATGAAATAGAAGGAAAACAGAAAAACGTCTACCTTTTATGCCTCTTATTTAATGGAGCTAAGTTCTCCTGAAGAGCTCCTTGCAGTATTTAAACCTGCTACTGATAGAGTAATTACAGAAGCTGCCTTGCCTGCTGCTCCAGGAGTAAGAAAGAGGAGTTTCTCCAGATTCATGTCGCCAGAAGTGGGGAATGGCAGAGGCTTGGGAGCAGTTCCTGAGACAGGAGTTTGAGAGTGTGCTGACCTGTCTACCTGCCCTTGTCTTTTAGGAGAGGGTAAAACGGTAAAGACAGTTTAAAAGAGACACTGAAGAGAAACCAGAGGGTTCTCTGCAAAGGCACAAACGCTCAGTAAGTGCCATTAGTCACCAGCAATATTTCATCCTTATGGCTGTTCCTTGGGTGGGTGTTTGCAGCACATCAGCTCCAGCTCCTGATGCTGTCACGTTGGGTAACGATGAGCCCCAGGGTTAATGGCTTGACATGGGGGTGCCTCTTGATCCTCTGCAAGTCCTCTGCTATTCTCCTTTCACTGTTTATGTGCAGCACTGCATAAGGTCATTTATTTCTTAAAAGAGCAGGCACTTGGTGTAAATACCATTACAGCTGGAATAAAAACCACCATAATCTAATATTATATCTATAAGCCAGAGATAAAGAACAGCTAGTGTTACTGCTAGTAACATGGGTGTACTAGGCATGAAAAATGCTGTGGCTTTTGCTAAATTTCCTAGGTTAAATCATCAGAAATGTTCTGACAAAATGTTGGTGACTTTGAGAAATTGAGATGAGACTCTGGAAGATATACCAATAAATATTTGAAAGGTTGCCATTGTTATTTTGAGGAGAATGCTCTTAGAAAATCTAGGCAATAAATATTTTTGTAATGAACCATAGTTGGAAAATGTAATGCTAAAAATATTTCTGCTGGCTGTGCTCCAAAATTCTACCAGCACCATATTCTATAAGTTTACCAATATCTCAGTCCACAGTCACAAGGAATTAGAATAGACAATAAAGCTGCCAAGTGTGAAAGAAGCCCCCCAAAGGGAACCCCAACAGTCTCTAAATACTGATACAGCAGAGATGATGTGGGCTCTGCTCTTCCTCATTTTATCTTCTTGTTCACAAGGTATAAAACTGAATAATTGATTTTGTTTCCTGTAATAAACAGAATTCTCTCATTTTTATAGAATGTAACTTTACCGTTTCTGAAGAGGTTTCATGACTGAAAAATTTCCTGCTATTTAGTGTCCAATTGCATCCAGCTTTGGAATTAATGCCTTGTACTCACATCGCTGAGCAACCACTCTGTAGTGGAAAGTTGATTTAGGCAATTTTCCCTATAGATTTGTGCATATGTCACCTTTGGGCAAAAGATGAGCTAATAGAATTGAAATGAATGTAATTGGCAGAAGGTCAACCAGGGAGCAGTATATGTCTAGAGCTTCCAGAAAAGCCAGAGTTGTTTCATGTTGGCATATGACTTGATTAGTATGCAGGTAAGGTGATTGTGCCTCAACAGAATAATTGGATCATTCAAATATCTGCAAACCCTGGTGTATCTACAAAGCCTGAGCAGTGATTAGATCCTGCCTGTTCATCGCAGCAAGCCTTGAAATTCTTCCCACTGTGAAAAACTAATTTTCTGTGGGAATTTATTAAATAAGAAATCTGCATGCCACTTTACCTCGTAAGCATTACCGGCAGAATACAAAGATTTCCTTTGACTTTGATGTATGCACTTCACGGCCGCTTTTATAGCATTGTTTTGGTATTTCTCTGCATTCAGCAGAAATTCCAGCCTCTCTTTCTTCCGTGGGTTTCTGGGGAGAGTTGCATCTCCATCCCACGATAAAGCAGCAGCTCATTTAAAGAGAGGGGAAGGAGGGGAAAGGCGGGCTGTGAAAAAAGAGCCGCGATTGGAACATGACAACACATTTCGGTTGTTGTGTTACCCAAAAAGCTGGAACAAATAGTTACAAGTTGTTGCTTTTCAATCTTCCTGTTGCTGTGCAGTAATTGGTTTCTGCTGCATCAGTGAACCAAATTTATCGTGTCATCTGATTTTTGTTTTAAAAACGGGCGACGCTAATCTCTGTTAATAAGGAACAACCGGTATCACAGTGTAGGGCTCCTGGCCTGCCCAGCAGACTTAAAAAAAAAAAAACAACAAAAAAAGAAGGTTTATAAGCTTCCCAGCAGGTTTGCAAGGCACATTTCATCCCTATACAGAAGTGCTCTGAAGGGCAAATAAGAAGGTCCTTTCCATACTTTCCTGACAAAACGAACTCACACTTTGGAGCCCGTGTCTCACTCAGCCAAATACCTTTCCAGCAGGAGATGTAGAGTGCAGTTCATCTCATCCCAGCTCATGGCAGCAGCTTGGCTGTAGTGGAATAGAATAGTCCAAACATCTGCCTCCTTTGCTCTGGTTTGTTTGTTTGTTTGTTTGTTTGTTATTTTCGTGGCTTTAAGCCCTTGCTGTCTCTAGTACATCTACTCCTGGAGCCAACCTAGAGTTACAAACACAGCATCACTTAAACTACAGCGTAGCAGAGCCACTGTGCAAGATAATCACCTAAAAAGAGTAAATCCTCCTGGGTTAAGGAAAAGAGTTGTTTGCAGAGCTAAATGAATAATTCATGGCAAATAATTTTTTTTCAGCTTGCAGAATGGCTTGAGATTCTCTCAACTGTGTATTAATTATTCAAATGTTTCTGAGAAATGTTTTTCTTAAACTTTATTGTAAATATTGGAAATTTGAGCTTGATTCTTGCCATGAATGATTTAGAACATTGTATGGGCTTCCCAGACCTTAATTGGTTGGGTACACAAGCACCTATGTGAATATATTTGGTGAAGATTCAAAACTTGTTTTCAATAACATCTCTGCCTAATGAAACTTAAAAACTTCCCTTCACGAACTATGTTTCTCTAATAAAACACAACAGCTTTAATTTTTTATGAAAGTGAGCATCCAGCACAGTATAATATGGCTGAAAGGAATTCAGTTGGAAACCCAAATGGATCTGTAAATACTTTTTTCTGCATAATTTACACAGTTCTACTTGTGTGATACTAATCACTACTTATTAGTCTTGAATTTATACTACTCAGTAGGGGAATATTTCTTTGTTCCTTCTCTTAAAAGTTGTAATTATCCCTCCATTGCTGCACATCAGTATCCTAGTGCTTTGAGGATGGTACATTAAAACCCCATACATTTGTGTAATGTGACACAATCTCGCCATAACAAAAATCCCAAACTGTTGCATAAACAAAGTCATTCTGCTAGATTTTCCTCATTTGTGCAAAAAAGAGGTAAAAGTATGGTTGCCTGGATAGTTTCATATCAGGATGGCAGAGTGTGTGAGGAATACACATGTATTTCTCACATGTTATGGTGATTAAAATAAAAATACACCAGGAAAAAATCTGGTGTATTTTTCCTATATTTGCTGGCTGCTTTGAGGCCCTTTAGAGGGAATGTTAATCAGAGCACTGTCTAAAGTAGTGCTCACAGCCCTGGGTACTGGAAATGGGTGGATAATTTCTTGAAATACATTTTTGACAAACATTTGATGACTTACATAAGGGATAGAAGTGCATTGTTCGTGCCCTTGCTGAGCCCCATTCGGGTAAACACCTCTCCCTTGCTTTGCCACAGTAATTACAGTTTGCTCACCTTGCTGCCGTTCTTCCTCTCGTTTCAATCAGATAAAATTAATCAGCAGTTTCCTGTAAAAAAACTGTTCTCTGCTGATTCTGCAAGTGCAGAAGGTCTGTTGTGTTGTGCTCCCCAAAGGGTTGTTTCCAGGGAGGGCTGTGGGGACACCCCTGGAGAGGGACCTGCCTTCCACGGGCAGTGCTGGGGGAGTGTGGGGTGATATTCCTGCTCCTTCCTCCTGCTCTGTCCCTTGTCCAGGATCCAGTGCCCTATTTTTAACTCTAGCCTAGGACTCCCAGCCATTAATCTCTGATATGGATTGCTTTCAAATGCTTTTGGAAAAACTAAATGCAGTACAACCACAGTATTTCTCTTATCTGTCACCACAGTAATACCTTCAAAGAACTCGAGGAGGTTAGTTGAGCACAACCTGCCCTGCCTAAATCTGTGCTGCCTGCCCTTAATCACACCGTGTTCTCTGGGGTGCCCTTCAACCTCCTGCTCTACTTTTCTCCTTCATTTGACTTTAATTAAACTTAGGAGGTGTATGTGGAGTTTGCATGGAGATTGTAAACAATCCCACAATTGTTCATTGTGTGAATGAACATCTACATGAGGGATGACAGACTCTCCAGCCTAGAAAATAAAAAGGTGACTGAGGGAGCTTATGACAAAGATCTATAAAACCTGAGTGGAACTGTAAGCATTAATAGATCATGATAGTTCATTGTCCCTGCAAGAATTAGGACACCCCAAATAAACTGCATTGCAATGGCTTCAAAACAAAAGGAGCTGCTTATTAACAGGACCCATAATTAAGCTATGGAATTTCTTCCTGTCAGATTTTATGGTTGATAAAGTTTACACAGATTAAAAATGAGACTGGACACATTCATGCAAGAGAAATCTGTCAAGGTCACTTAAATGTCAAGACACCGAAATGCGAGGAAGCCCTCAGGCGACAAATAACAAGGAATTACCACGAAATGTTAGCCCTGCCCTTGCACTTTTTCCTTGGCATCTTCTGCTGCCTGTGTGACAAGGAGCTACACAGACATCCAGTGGGGCCTGATCCAGCCTTTGGAATTTCTCTGAGCCCGCTGTAGTTCTGACTGAAAGCTTCCTGATCATCTAGACCTTCGAGATTTTTCATCTCTGCATAGACTGATGTAGATTTTGGACTCTAGTTCTCACAAGAATAGATATTTGGGGTGTATAAGTGTTATCTAAAAGTCACTGTTGGCCTTAGTGCACAGTTTGCAGAAATTTGGCATTCACAGATCATTGATTGCAGATAGTTTGAAGTTACTCTAGAAAATACAAATGACTCCATTTTATCTCTGTCTTGAGTTTAGATTTTGTGATTGGTTGGGTTTTCTTGGTCTTAATTAAAAGTTTATTTTTCAGAGCTTTAGATATCTTTTTTTTTGTGAACAATTTCCCCTCACCCTCCTCCCAAGGGATAGAATTATCTAGATCAAGGTTGAAGGAAATATTAATTAAGCTTAGCAATAAAATAAAGTCTACAAAGACAGTGTTTTGTGTTCCTTGTCCATGAGTTTCCTTATATAACTTTTAAAATGTCCTTAAATTTCATCAACAAATGCAGCATTATGAGGCAGAGCATGTTTGCAGTGTGAGTGTGCCTGCCAGGATATCAAAATCTGAAAATCTAGGAGCATAATCACTTCCTTTCTGCTTGCTTGGACTTTTAAGTCAGTGCAGCAATTTAAATGTGATTTTTTTTTTTCCTGGGTACTTACAAAAAGGTGTTATGATTGGTTTTACCTTTATTATTTAAAAATTTATTATCAGGAAATATAAAGAGATTGGGGAGTTGGCATCAGATCTCCAGAGCTGACCTGGCAACAGAATTAACATTCTCACAGAGTGAGGAAAGAGGCAACAAAAGAGAGTCTTCTGTGTAGATAATATATTCAGTTTTACTGGTCTTGAAACCCTGAATCAGAAGGAGAAGTGGTAAACAAAGAAAATAAGCAAAACACCATGTACTGCTATCTGAAAGGGAAAGACTTGAAATATTTAAATAAACAATGGAGCCTGGGCTCTGACAGTGACACTGATTAAAACTGGCCATCCCTGAGCACTGGGAAAGGCTGCACAAGTTGTGTTTTTAAAAGTATTTTATAAAAGCACTTGATTTTAATGGACAACTCATGAACTTAAGGACATGCCCAAGCAATTTAGCACAGTATAATCTAGAACTTCAGCTGTACTGGTAGCTTGACAGTTCTCATTCTCTCCAGCCACTGAATACCTGAGACCTGAAGTCAACTTTTAAGTCCCAATGCCCTAAAATGGTAAATAAAAGTAATAATAATTAGAGATAATTATCAGTGTGATATTAGAGGAGTAATACCATCTTGCCCAGCTAGAACCCTTTCTGTGTTTCAGGAAGTTATTTATATAGTTGGGTTAGGAATGTTAATGAGAAATGAACCCTCAGTCTCCTGCCTGGACACTGACACTGAGCAAGGACAAGAGCACCTGGAGCTGTGTCCTGCTGGATTGATCCAACAGCAGACTAGTGTGGGAAAACATTTGTCTTGGTGTCAGGGGATGCTCAGTGTAGCCTGAGATAGTTTGTGACTGATCACAGCTCCTGATCACAGCTCCTGATCATGGAATCATTTAGGTTGGAAAAGACCTCCGAGGTCATGGAGCCCAACCTTTGGTCACACATCACCTTGTCACCACCTTGTCACCCACTGAGCAGTGCTGGAAGCAGTTCTGTTCACCCTGTCAGGGCAGAGAAATGGGTAAAACTAAATCATTTTTGATGTAAAAAATGTGCTCATGGCAATCAGAATTTGCTCACTGGCAAACCACAAGCATGGAGAGCAGATATCTTCATCGGAGGAGTTACTCTTTGCAAATTGTCTCAGCAGGTCTAGTCATTTATTACCATTAGTTCAAAAACTTTTCAACAGAAAATAGATCAAGTCTTTGTATTAATCACACGAGATGCTCTTGTCTGGGAGTTTGTATAATGCCAAAGTGATGCTTCAGTCTTACCTCAATAAATGTTGATTTTAACATAGGTTATATTGTGAAGATAATTTCTGGAGACACAGTTATATCCTGAAAGGCACAAGGAATTCCTAAGTTTCTGGCTGAAATCGGGCAGGTTCTGGTCAGGACACGTGGCTGGGATAGGAAAGGACAAGAGTTGTCCTGGTTTCTGAGAGCACAGACAGGGACAAACCCCTGCTCTGGGAGGAAATCAGACACTCGAGAATCGAGCAGAGGGCTGAGGAATTAAGAGTTGCTTGATAGTTTTGATCAGAGAGTAGAATAAATACACTTAAGGGAAGATAAAGCAGTAGGAAAATGAATGCAGCTGTTCCATGTTCCTCTTCACCTACATATTTTAGTGTATCCCAGTGAAATCCCTGGAGCTGGGGCTGGCTCCCTGTGCAAACACAAGTGCTGATTCCCAGCAGGAAAGGGCTTTTTTAGGGGAAAAAAATAATGTCTGAGTGATTTTTTTCCTACTCTTTTGCTAGTGGAATAAGGTGCCTGATAACTTACTCTCTTTCAGCATTCAAGGCCTACAGAATTATTCTGAAGATTTAGTCCAATCATTTTTTTTAATTAAGCACTTTAGAAGTTCAGTGAGACTGAATAGCAGAGAAGGGAAAAGTAGAAGTTTGAAAATGAACTGACAATTATTCACGGGTCATGCCTTCCCAGATTTCAGTTAATCAAAGACCCAATAAAAGCACACACTGTAAGGTGGTTCATTTTTTATAATTTCTTTAACTTTTTTAATCTCATTTTTAAAATTATAAGAGTCATTAAGAGACTAATTTTGAGATTCCCTCCAGAGTTTTCTTAATCAGGCACATTTTATTCTGTCTGTGATAGTCATGCATTAAATGTCACTGAGTAAAGTAGTTAAATACCTGTTCAAGAACACACCTCTGGCTGCAGAAATGTTCAAAGTACACCTGTGCAGAACTGAAGTGCATTGGCAAATTGGGGCTACAACATAATATTGGTACTTTCTCAACAATATTGTCATTGAATAAACTGAATACATTAGGGAATTCTGTTCATAAATGATATTATTTTGTTTTTATGTAGATTATCTTAAATATTTTCTAGGATACTGTAGTAGACGAGATTTTAATTTTTAGCTGTTTGCTAGTCAAATATAGTGCTCTCTTCTTCTGTTTTAAAATATAAGGACAAAGAGGCTTTCACAGGAAACATCGCCTGGCTGAGTAACACAGAAACCACAGATCTGTGTTTCTATATTCACTGAAAAACTGTAGCTTTTAGCACACTTTTGATTCTCAAAGCATTGTGAATGAGGACGAAATTCAGGTTAAGAATACTGACTGACCTATCAGTGCTTTTGAGCTTGCAATTCAGAATGTTATTGAGAAAATTCCTTGCATTAATAAGGCCTGGACAGGACTCTAGTTGCTCTTTCACATCATAATCCCCCCTGCTATTTCATGAAAACTGGTTTGTTAACTTTACTACCTAGTTTAAAATTCCGTATCAAATACTTACATTTCCGTCCTTTAACGTGTTAAATCTCAGTTTTCAAATTTACCAAGAATTACTGACTGCTAAGCAAAAAATATTCATGTAGATAATCAAAAATAAATATTGTCTGGCAGTTCTGTCATCTTCCCACTGTCAGACAACGTTATATACTACACTGGTATACCACAGGATGCACCAAATTCTGCAAGGGAGTCTTAAATGGAGCAGAGTTTCCATTGCTGAAGGATGCCCTGGCTGTGCACAGAGTTCAGGTACCTGAACCACAGTTGTGGTTAAGTTGAATTGCTTCTAGAGAAGTGGCTCAAAATCCACTTGGAAGTTCTGTGTAGATACTGAAGAGCATTCAAAATAGAGAGTCCCTGCTCTAACTTTTGCTGAGACATAAGTTGAAATCATAACTCTTGAGCATTAAGCCCTGTGGAATCAGATTGAAATGGAGACACAGGGTTGTTAGAGCTGTGACAAGTAAAACAACACAGCAAATGCCACCAGCTTGTTACTAACTTATTAGACCTGTTATAAGGACAAACAGCGAAGTTTGAAAACTTCCTTTGACAGTGGAACTCCAGATCAGTGCAAATGACTTTGCCCAGGATGTGGAATTTAAAAAACAGAAAATCTGTTAAAACAAGAATCCAGAGTTCCTATGGCAGCTTCAAAATTCCGACCTGTGTCATTCCAAACTCAAATTGCACATGCATAAATACATACACAAGAGAAAATTGTGGTGTATCTGAACAGGCTGTTTGTGGTCTACCTTAAGATATTTCAAGGAGCAAGGTAAATCGGCTCATTTTTCTAGGTAAGAAACTGGCTTTTCAGCTCGCTCAGCTCCCCACTGTTTCTCTGAGAGAGATGGAAATCTGCCCCCTCTCTGCTGAAGCCTCATTGGAAGCTGTTCAGTATTCAAGGGGGTTGTTTGGGTTTTCTTTAACCTGGTTAGCTGGTGGAATAGAAGTTGAATTAATCTAAAATATTTTTGCTCTTTGGGCTATGTTTGCCACTTCTCAATGTCCTGTGTTTAATCAGTATTAAGGGTGTCAAATAATGTTTGGAGACACAAGCTCAGGACTCTGGAGCTGTTCTGTTCAGGGGGGCAGGGGTGACTTTGCCCTCACTCCCTGCACTCCCACTGCTCACTGTGAATGTGCTGCATAAATAAGCACAACTCTATCTTGCCACGGTGATTCCACAGAGATGCTGGAGTGCAGAAGTTTCTGCATCAGCAGCCCGAGATCAAAATAGGCTGTAAGGTAAATTGAAAGCTGTTCACTTCTCTTTAAACTGCTGTGTTTGGGTCCTGATGTTCTTCACAAACAATTAAATTTAAAGCCATCTCTGGGAGATTTTGCTCTCTTCCAGAAATGAGTTAATAAGAATTTTCAATTTCTTGGTGTAAGTCTTAGGCAGAGCTGGAAGCAATGAGAGCAGAATTGAGTCGTGTGTAGCTCAGTGCAGTCTCTCCAGCCCACCGTGCTCTCTGGGACATGTAAAGGAGGCCATTTCCCATCTTTTCCTCTTGTTATCCAGTGCCTGAACTTCAGGTGAACCCCCAGTTCTGGTGGGATTGACTCCATATATAATGAAATCATTATTGTTATTTTAATGTCTCTAACAGAGCTGGGGACTGGAGTAGGTGACTGATAATGTACTTACTGCCTGCACCTCCTCAGCTCTTTTGGTAATACTTATCTTACAGAGACATATTCTTTACATATTCTGCACCTGAAGCATTATGCTGTGCTTAATGCACTGCCAAAATTACTCTCTTACTGTGGAGTCTGGGATGGTGGTCTTTGTTAGGTGACAGACCACCAGGCTCTGAGGAGTCAGTCATTTCATTCAGCATGTGACAAATGTTACTTCCTTATGAACAGTTACAGGAACAGCTTTTATCTGAAAGCAAACCCAAAGGTGTGCTGGTTGATTCTCTGTTGTGGTGCAAAGCCACAGCTAATCAGATGCTCCCTTTGCTCTCACAGACACAGCATTTGGATCATTTGCTCTGATCCTTTTCTTAATGTTTAATAAATTCTTCGCTGTTACACTTTAATTCATTAACTTCGCTTCTGAAAGGATCAGTTCAGCTTTTTCCAGCTGTGTATGTGAACATGAAAGAATGGAGCCAAGAAGTTTGATTCTTTCAAGTCCCAATCCCAGATGCCTCCACACTAGTTTGAGGATCATTATCCTGCTGTAGCAATTTAAGCACCTTATTGCCAGGATTCTTTCTAAGAGTGCAATTAGAAACTCTGAGCTGTTGGTCTAAGCTGTGCTCTGCTCCTCTGTTCTTGGTTGAGAGCATTTTACATTCTCTCAGTTTTGAGAATATCCTTGATTGTGCTAATGATGTTCAAATGCCCTTTAAAAAGAGAAATTATAACCCTGTGCCTTTATTGAAAACTTTTTTCAGTGTATTGGTGTAAGAAAACCCCAAAAATTTCTGAGGCTAAGAAAAGATCTGAGAATAAATATACAATTAGGAATGTCAGTGTTTGGTAGGGCTGGGTAGTGTCAGGCTTGGTGGTGGGTTCTAGTGCCAACAGTCACTGTGTAGGAATGCCTTGGGTTTAATTCAGGAGGCAAATACTATAGTATTCTCTAGGAATGACTCTCTAAAGTATTTGGGTTTGGCAGCTTCTCACCCCTCTTATTTTGTAATTTTGAAATGTTCATTTGCATTAGTAAAATGTGCAGAGCAGCTGATTCTGAGAGATAACTCTCCATCATGAACTTGCAGAAAACCAGTATTGGAACAGCAAAGGAGCTTCTGTTTCAGGAATGAGCTCGACAGAGCCAGGCAAAGAAATCCTTGGTGTGGTCTCTGATCATCTGTACTAATCTACAGATTTTAAAAATAAGTTTAAAATGCTCAGGAATTGCTGGCAGTACTCTGTGAGGAAATAATCTTTAATCTTGTTTGCTGGAACCCATGGTGCTTTGTCATTATAAAATCCTGCAGTAGGATAAATGCCACGAGCTGCCTTAACGTCTACACATATGTAAGAGATACTTAAGCAACATGCATATATATATTTTATTGACCTGTTCTTCCAGCTCATTAAACACAGCTGTCACTTACTATCAGGAGATAATGCAATGAAAGTCATTTGGAGAGGGAGATGATTGGTTATATTAAATCTACCATGTGTTGTTTATTTTGCTTTGTAAAAGAGAAGCCATTTTATTGCAGCCATTTGCCAAACCCAGCTATCACTAAGTGGAGGGAAGAGAGAAAGTGATGGAGAAGTGTAATCTGATAGAGCTAGTTGAGGAAAAAGCTTTTTTTCCAATGTTGCTGGATAATAATAGGCATCCTCCTGTCAAAAATTAGAGGAACAATACAGAGAGATTACCTGAGCTGTCTTCATTTTCAAAGGCATTCTGATTTCTAGCCCACATTGACAGTGAATGGCTGTTAATGATGTTTCTGTGCCCTCTATTTTTTCCACTCCTTGTAGGGGAAATACAGATGAAGGTATGTGTTAGGCATCCAACTCTCCTTCATTTTAAAAACATGTTGAGGTTCCTTATTCCATGAAAATTTTCCATCAAATTCCTTAAATTATCTTGTCACATGTCCTTGGGAACCACTGCAGCTGATGACTATGAAATGTGTATCTCACATGTAATATTAAGGGTCTAAAGGAAACGTTGTCTCTCTTTGGTGAACTCATTTAATCTCACTGTGCATCAGTTACTTCCAGAAGAACTAATAAGAGTTTTATTTTTTTTTTAATGGGAATTTTAGTTTTCCTGTCAGCATTCAGGAAACTTTGAGGTCATGGATATAGTTTATGCCAACATAAAGACTTTTTAAAAGAGATCCAGTGTAGCAGTCACTATACTTTCATTTATTGCCCATTAAATCAATCAACTAAAAAAATTAGCGCTGACTTCTCCGAGGAAACTGGTTCTTTCGTGAAGTCAGGTTTAATTTAGAGGTGCAGGTGTATATCTGAAAGGACAATCTACAGTTGTAACAAATGGATTTAGTGCTGCAAAGAAAGGGCAAGGGAAGCCCATCGCTCTTCCTCCAAAAACAGGACACTGAGCGTGTCCTCTGTGACACGTGATGCTCAGAGCTGCCCTACATTTGTACTTTATCCCCTCTGCCCACTTGAGAGAGTTATTCTGAAGAACTGCATAAAAATGGGCTTATTCTTAGACTAATAACTTCTAGATACAGAGTGCTGTCACCAGCTTGTAAGGATGACCTCCAGAGATGCTTTAATCTACAGTGTTGCACAATGGATGGTAAATGTAACTTTAATACCAAAATCTTTATATGTAGAAACACAATAATTTTATACCCTACTTTTTTGAACTAGTCTGCAGGCACCTGTTTCTGGTAGAGCAGTGAGAGAACAGTCTCTGTGATCTTTCCTATTTCCAAAGATATAGAAATAATAGCTGTTAAGAAAAAAAAAAAGGGATATTTGGTTTCACTCATGCTACACTTTTTAAAAACATGAAACACCCAAGCTGTTAGACACCTTAATTTCTAGCAGGGCTGCTTCTCTGTGCTCCTAATCCTTACAAAAGCAGAGAAAGCAAAATGCCATCAGCACCAGAGCAGGGCACGGGCTGCACATCATTTATACAAGGAGACATTATGTCCCCGGGACGTTACAAAGAAGCAGCTGATTGAAGCATTAACGGGTCCTGAGTCCTTTCCCGTGACAGACACAAGGTCACTGCACTGCTGAGTGACTGAGGAGTTGATACCTGGTGCCTCCCCACCCTTGCTCACTGTGCCTTAATCCACTGGCTGTAGTACTCCGTCTTTTCTGGAGGGGGAGGGGGGTGAAAACAGCCTAAAGAGATGAATATTTATGTCCATATTTCTGTAATTTAAATTCCCTCATTGAATCCAGGACGTACAGCTTCCACCAGTGGGAGGATCCAACTCTGCACAAGTGCAAATGCTGCTGGTGAGGAAGCTTTCTTCACCAAAAAAAAAAAAAAAAAAGAAATGGAAGCAAACCTTGTGCCTAATGATGATGAATATCACCAAAATGAGTGCATTCAGGGGAAACAAACACTCTTAAATGCTCTGTATATATTATCCCCATTTTTTTTTCTGTCAGTAAGCAAAGGAAGAAGCACACTGATGGTGCCTAATGTACAGCTACATATGTATCTCTATATATATCCTGGGAACACTGGTAAATACTCTTTCAAAATGATCGTTTCTGAGCTGCAAGAAATTGGTGGCAAGCCCAGCTTGCTTACATGGGAGAGAGGGCAGACAGGGCAAAAGGGAGAACGTAGTTCATACCAGCTTTCCCTTCTTCAGTCTCCAATTAATTGCACTTAAACCAATAATCCAAGAGAGAATGACAATAATTTATTCTGTAATACATGAAGTGGTTTTCATTAAAACCACAAACCAAAGCTGGGCTTGGCAGGGAAGACCCTGACACTGCTCTGGGGAGGACAAAGCCAGGAGGCTCCTGGCTGACCAGGGGACTGCTGGGGCAGCTCAGCCTGTGTGTCCTGAGTGCAGGAATCCAGAAGGGTAGCAAAGCAAGATGATCAGAGGAAAATCAGAAGCTCTGCTGAGTTTATACTGGGTGCCCTGAACATTTCTCTCTTTCAATTTTTATTTATCGTCTGCTCGTTTAGTCTGTCTAATGAACAACCTCATATGTAACCCCATAATGAAAACATTACAGAGTATTTCATGCTTAGCTGGAGCTGAATTTGTCTCTTTGTTTAAGCAAGACACACATTTGTAGGGTTATTAGAAAATAATGCATCCACTGTCTATTTTAAAATAATTGCCTGACATTGATTTGGAAGCGATGAAATTTATCAGGGAATAATGCTAATGATGTTATTGATAATGCAGACTCATTAAAACAGCTTTTATCATCAGTGACAATTCCTAGGAGCCACAATTTTGCATTAAGCCTGTGCACCAGCCACCATATAAAATCAGTGCAAAAACACAGACGTTGCCTCATAAAGCTTATGATCTAAATATAAGATAAGAGATGACAATAAGATGTGGCTGCAGTCATAACACATCCCCAGCCTCACTTTTATTAACTGGGAAGGGCATTGCAGCCAAGGTGAATTAGAAGGGGAAAAATGAGTGAGGATTGATGGGCTTTTTTTTTTTTTTTTTTTTATTATTACAAGTGGGGAAGAAATTGTAAAAGGGTCTTTTCTAAAATCAAGCCCTGGGCCGGTGGGCACTGATACATGCACTGATCTGGGGGAGGTCACCTGTCATTTCTGAACAACAGGAGAGTTCTGGAGCTCTCAGATCCGCAGGGCCCTTTCTGCTGACTGGCACAAACAGCTCATTAAAAGCCAGTTATTGGCAACCACGGCAGGGGATGTGTCTGGTACCACATCTGAACAGTGAGATGGGGAATGTTATCATATTCCATAACTGTGAGATGGGGAATGTTATCATATTCCATAACTGCCCAATATCTTCAGGGCTGTTGTAAGCTTTAATGGAACACACAATGTACAAGTGACCTACAAAATAAAGCTGGGTAATAGGGGTGGCTGACTGGCCTGACCTGGGAGTCCTTCCCAGCAAAGGTGAGGCTCCTTCACACAGAATTTACATAAACTAATGGTGTGCTCCCAGAAATAAGATTATAAAGCAGTGTTATAAACAGTTATATTTCGAGCCCCTGCCAACAAGAAGTGCTGTGATAGATTCAGAACCTTCCTGTCCTCAGGGGGTGGATTTTCAAGGCACGTTCTTGTGTTTGTCACAAGGTTCCCGTGGTCTCTGCTTCCACAGACCTGTGATCTTTCCTGGGTAGGCTCCACTGATGTTAATATTTGATATTCCACGTGTTCCACTTGCCCGATTTTTCCTCATTCCTGGCCCTGAAAACATGAATTTTCAGGAGAGTGGCCATTGTCTGCTCAAACCTGTTTGAAGGACTGGTGGTGGGAGCCAAACATCCAACTGATTTACTGCACAGCAACAGCTGGAAGAGGAGGTAAAACCACAGTATATTGGATTTTGAGACAAAATATAGCATCATGCCAGGAGACTTTTAAAATTCCAAGTAGTGAACTTGCTTTAAGGTTAAAATGGATATTCTAAAACCAAGACAAGTCATCCTGGTAATGGTCTTCTTGAAAGAAATGCTTCTGAGTGTGAATGGGAAAAGCTGCTCTTGATGAGATACTCTAATGCTTAAATGTTCTCCCAAAGCGTCACAGTTTTCAAGTATTTTTGAAGAAAATAGAATACCTACTGAAAATGTGCAAAATGAGAAACACATTTTTCCCATTATTTTAATACAATCATGCTTTGCATCACACAAACAGAATAATAATGTTATCAGAAAAATAATGGTAAAAACAAACATTCTTGTATTTAGAACAGTCTGGGTGGGGTTATTCCTGATGTTTTAAAGTTTGCACTGTGGTATAAGAAAGGCAATATCATATCACACATCAAAAGGCTCAATAAATGTATGTTCATCACTCATAAGAAATTAAAGACAGACCTTAGAGTAGAATAAATAATTTAGAAAAAAAAGAATCTGTGTTCATTCCTGATCTGTCTAAACTGATGCATTGTTACAGGCTTTTAATGGGTCCAAAATCCCTGGAGGCTTCCAGACTTGAAGAATCTGAAATGAATCTGATGGAGGGGTTTTCAAATGGATTTGTAAAGGTTTCAGGAGTTTCCTGTTGTTCATGTTACGATCCTTGCCAGCTGTTGTAAAGAATTATTTGTTTTCTGGTTTAGTTTACCCAGTGTGAGACAACAGGAATTCAGTACAGCAGAAGTTTCTCATTAAACATACTTTGTTTCCATTGTATTTCCCATTTTTGCTAAGTAGGAAGGTATGAACTTTTCATCATGAAAAATCAACATGACCTTTTGCAAAAATGAGGTGAAAGCATTTCAGCATTTGGGTGTTCTGGCATTTCAGCAAAAGACCAAATGAATTTTAACACATAATATATCCTAAAATATGAACAGTAACATGAATTGCTTTCCCTAACTTGGCTTGAAACTTATTCATCTGCTTTGAAGTGATCATAGGAGTTCATCTAAGTAATCCTACAAAAAAAATTGTCTAGGGAAAAAAAATGGGACATTTTAGGTAAATTCCTTTTTGTTAATTCCTTGAAGACTCCTCTATGGTATATAATATATATATATATAATCATATATATATAATATATGATTGCTGTTGATATTTTTATTTGGTGTTTGCAAGGTATGAAGAAGTATTTCTTCCAGCAGAATTTAAAGTATGTCATGGACTGTTTGAAAAATTTTCGGATTTGGAGGTGATGTGATGAGCAGGGTCGTTACAGATCCTGCTTAATATATGTTGCTTCCATGCTGCAGCTTGGAAAAGCCATTGCAGATGGCTCTTAGTGTATAAACCTCTAGTAAACAGTCTCACAACAGCAGCAGGAATTGTTGGGTCCCAAAGGATTTGTGGCTTAACAGGAGAAACTGTTGCACACAAATTTGACTTCAGCAATGTGACTTGAGCATCTGGTACCCAAATAGCTGCTGAGCTGAGTAAAGGTGAGGACATACCTGTGTGCATCACTGGGCTGGAGTTTAGTGAGGGTGAGCTCTGGTAAATGGGGGTTGTAGAGAAAGGAGTTCACCTACACAGGGCCAACAATGCTGCTGTTTCTAAGTAGAACAGCTTGTCTGACAGTTATGTGAACAAATGTTGTATACACTAAATAATGAGAGTTTTTATATGTTCTTCACCTGGGCATGGTTCAGGTTACCTGCTCCCAGCTGAACTCATTTCAAGTGTATTAAGATGGTTGGGACATTCAGGATTTGTGTTTCAGGCACACTGAACTCAACTGTGGTTGAAAATCAGCTGAATAAGTCAAACAGCTCTGTCCTTGCTCCTCTAATTCTGAGGAGACTCTCTTTGGAAGCAGAAATATTCACTTAAATGCATCCTTTAAACAACATGCACTTTGAATTTTAAAGAATGAAGATCAAACTAATAGGAAAAAAGAATTCCCCCCCCCCAAGCTCTCCCAGCTCTGAGGTATGTGGGATACATTGCAAAAGGTAAAGTATAGGTAGGGTAAAAGTTAATCTCTAAAGAACAACTTTTGATAATGCCTTTGTATTGCTAGAAACGTCCTAAACTCTCAGTGGCTGATTAGTAGAACATGGCATCCTCTTGTTGTCTCTATGCTGTAGGGATTGCCTGTATCATTAAAATAGAATTTCCACCATTTTAGTTTACTGGAGTTTCAGAAGACAGAAAATAGCATTTCAGTCAGCCCTGCTTGGCTGTTCCTGTCCCCGGATGGCCCAGAGCTCCCTCCTTCAAGGAAACTCGTGTCCCAGTGGTTCCATACACACACCAACATGCATTTCTGTGTCAGCAAAACACTTCTGACAACTGCAGGGAATGCTGCTATTTGAGAGTATTCTGAGGAAATAACCTCTGCTGGGAAATGCCTGCTAAGGTTCCAGGGGGTGGCTCAATCCTCTGTTTCCACTGGAGGAAAACCCTCCTGGTTTCTGGGAGCGCATCTCTGCACCGCTGGGATGTGCCGGCATTCGGCTCCTCCTGTGTTCTAGTTGTGTCCCTCGTCAGAAGGGAACCTCCAGCCACGTTCTGTGTCCCCCAGAGCTGGGTCCTGCAGTGCAGCTCTCCCTCCTGCCTGCTCCATCTGTGGCAATCCCACCCAGAGGAGCTGTTGCAAGCCAGCGAGTCCCCAGTGGGATGTGATGGAACGGAAGCAGATGGCGAGCTGAGGGAAATTTCAGGGGAGGGTTACATTTTCCAGTTACTGTCTTTTTGATTTCGCTCTTATTGTCTGATGAATTGTGTCAGATTTGATCCTTCAGATTGAAAAGCTGCTTCTAAATGTGCTCCCAAATGTACAGATAAAGTAAATGGCTGCTGCCAACGTACTCTCTCAGAAACTTAATTTTTTAATGCATTTTAGGAAGGGCTTCTTGTTCTGTTGTGTCTGCTGTGTGATTTCTGCCTTCAGCTGAGGATTCTTTTTCTGTCATTGTATATGGTGGTGACTGTGGGTTCAGGAGCCTGCTGTGTTTTTTTAAACAACATACTTACATGTGTACTTGTAATTTATCTTGGCCAAGGCAAGCAGAAAGGCTTTCTCTTGCCCTGGCTTATTTACACAGCTTTCCTTTGGCTTGTTTGTAGTCTCTGATTAACACAGGTCTATATAACCCTGTTTGCCAAAGCAAGACTAAGAGAGAAGGGAGACACAGACCTTGAGACCTCAGAAGCAGAGCCAGGGAGGACACAGAGCCAGTGGGACAGTGATGCCAGCCTCTGGGAATGTGAGGAAGCTTCCAAGAGGAAGGCTCCTGCCCCCCCTGAGGACTCGTGGCTGCACAGAGGGTTCACTGCCCTCAGAGCTGAGGAGCAGCCAGAGGTGCTCCCAGCAAAGCCTCTGGGCCAGCTGACCCTGAGCCCTGTGGCAGCTGGAGCTTTTCTTTGTGATTTTCAGGAAACTCTGTCACAGCAGGGAAGGCTCAAATCAATTCTGGTGGGAAGCACCACCCTGTGCTGCCCAGAAAGCAAAGTCCAGTGTTGAAGCTGATCCATTTAGTGCCAAAGAGGTCACAAATTGGAGCATCTTCACTGTAAGAATCCAGGGGGTTCTGGAAGCACTATGAGTTTTGGCTCTTTGATCTTTGATCTGATTACTTCCTATCCAAGTAATTATTTTATTAGAAAGCAGAGAATTCTGCTTTCTGATTTAATTCCACCAACTAACAATTCAAACAACAATTGGGATAGGAGATGCTTTGGCTTTTAATAGCAGAGGGATTTTAATCCTGCTTTCCCAGTTCTTCAGTGCCCCATTCAGTATGGTTGGCATCACTGCCTCATCCCTCTTGCTTCTTTTTGTTGTTTCCTAAGTAAAAAACCTGTTTTGATTGACAAGCAAATATTTGCCAAATCATATCATATTTGTGAAATAGAGTGAAAAAATGTTTTTAACTATAAAATAACCCGCTAAACCAAACAAAAAAAACCAAGCCCAAACCTGTTTGCCTTCTAACAGTAAATGAAAAAGCTCATCCAGCTGTGACTTCCAAGATAATCTGTCAAAGTAAAGACACTTCCTTTGCAAATTCTAAGCAAGCAGGTGACTTCACACAATAACTCTCACCCAGGCCCATGTGGATGGTTGGTGACAACTTCAAACCTGCATTTCTAAGGCCCTATGGCTGAAATCTGAAAATATTATACTCCAAATAAGAGCAGCTGTGGCTGAGATGAACAGTTCTCATCAAACCAGTGTGAAAATAAACATTATGCACAATGATCAGCCCTCAGCTGAGTGGAGGCTGGGAGGTCTGTATTGGTCCAAACTCACAGCCAGCTGGTGAATTATCAGGAAACATTTCTGTATTACCCACAGACTCTCAGACTTTTCAGTCCACGGTTATTTTTTCTGATTATTAATTGTTATTTTACACAAAATTCAAGAGGACTAAGAAATGTCAGGGTAGTATTTACAAACAAAGAAGGGTAAAATTCTTCATTGTTTCATCCTCTCCCTGTCATTTTCATCCAGAACTGAGGACTGAACCTGTTCATTTAACCAGGGCTCCATGGCAGTAATGGCCAAAGAAGGTTATTGAACACACAAACATTATCTACATCCATCTTATCAATAAATGTGTCATGAGCCAATTTGATGCAATTACATAGAGGTGCCCTTTCTACAATACCAGTAGATCACTTTGATGTGCAACTCGAACAATAATACTTTAAAATACTTTAAAATACCTTTAGGGGAAAAAAAAGAAAATCAAAACTCATTTTCAGGCACAAGGATATTCTCTGGATGGTCTCTACATATTCATTAAAGAGAAGGCTGATAGTTTAGCTTGAGAAAACCCAGCAGTAGAAAATCTCTCACGTGAATTATGTGGAATTAGGACTCAAATCTTGGATAAAATTAAGCCCCCCTCTAGCTATGGCCAATACTGTGCCTGCCCCAGTATCAGATGTTGCTGGACTTAATAATATTTTGTTTATTATTGCAAAATTATGCTTTGGTGACTGTACATATAAAAGTGTAACCAGATCTTCTCTGCCTCATTTCTTCCTATATCCTTATATCATGTTCAGTCTTATTTTTCCTCTCCCTCAGTTAAATGCTGCATGTTGATTTATTCCATTATGCAAGACAAGGTTATAAAAGGATTTCAACTCTTTTGAATTGAATCAAGGTCTGAGGAGTGGGTAAATCTAAATGAGGTGGAATTTTGTAGTAGATCATAATGGCAGCTTTCTGAGTGCTTCCTTTTATTTAGTGCTGGCTTATTTACTCAGGCTTAGAAACTCATAAACCTTGTAAATATGCATGTAAGTGTAATGAACTTCCCTAGACTGTTGTGGCTCAGCTTCTTTCAGTATATTTTATGTGCCATTTTATGTATTTCTTTGATTTTCTTCCTGTACTGATGTTGCAGACAACTAGGGCATTTGAGCTACCTGATGCTGTTGCTGCTTAAGTAATATGTTTATGTGATGGAACATTCTTTGGGAAGGTTCATGTTTAACACTTTTCATGCAAGAATGATTTAGAAGCATCAGAAGTTTCCAGGAACTCTGAATGTTTGACTTGGCTGCCATCTGCTACTTTCTGGAGCCTGAAGAGGCAAGAGGTTCATCGTTTTCCAGGGTAAAATAGCCTGTGGAATTCATACCTATATTTGTGAGGCTGGCCAAACACACACTGGTGTACCACCTTCACAGAGGCTCTGCCCAAGCAGCTACACTGCTGATTTCATCTAAAACATCACAGTGCCTTGGAGAATCCAAGGAGTGACAGGTGAAAAGGAGGATACAGGGAGAGTGTTGGTTGTAGAACCAGCACGGTGGGGAAGCAACAGCACACGGATCACTAAGAGGGACCCAGAGCACCAACACATTGTTATTGCCTTTGCAGATCAAGTTTGGATCCCTAAAACATGACTTATGAACAGCACATAGCTCATTAGCCTAGGCAGGAGTCATTAGAATGATAGATGTATAAACATCTTTATATTCCCGAGCAAGGGAAGATATTTTGCAATTCTCAGCACCTTTCAATGCATATGGAAATCATGCCATGGATGTGCACATCACTCCTGAGTGCCCACTCAGGGTGCTTCTGGCACTCCAGGAAAAGATGTACATGTGCCCCTACATACAGGGGGCAAAAGCAAATGAGGATAACTACACTGCAACAAGCATTGGGATTTAACAGTGCTTAGACAAAAATGTGTATTTATTTTAAACTTAGATTTGTGACTTTGCTAATCAGAGTCCAAACTCCTGATTCTGTTGCACCTGGTTTGCATTATTCCTATAGGATGGAATTAGTGAAAAAAGTATCTTGAGTTTATTCTCCATAAAGGGAATTTGAAGTTGCAAATGGCCAGTTTAGGAGTACTTTCAAGCATTTCTATGTTCCAGCAATCTCCATGCTATGAAAGCCCCATAGGCTGCTAGACAGTTATATGTCTTTTTGTTCCTCTCTAATGAAGCCATAATAAGGCACCAAACCTCTCTGAGTCATTCCTCAAAAATGAAATACAGAAGCAGTGCTGTGTTGGGCTATGGCACTGTGTGATAAAGTGCTATAAATACAAATTACAGCAGCACCAACAGGGGGTTTTGTGCAAAAAGGTAGGAAATTCTACTTTTCTGTGAATGTTTTTGGTTTAGCTGCTGACAGACCTGAAACAGCTCTGGGGATTATCCAACATGAATTCCAGGAATAGTGTGGTAGATATTGAGCTCCCGTTTTCCATCTCCTATGAAATTAATGGCAGTAGGAAAAGCAGAAGTCTCATTGTATTTAGAAGAATATTGGAAAGTGCATTTAAATTGCTTGTTTAGAAACAGGCTAGAGCAGCTGGAGTACAAGAATGTCATGATGACTCCTCGGGACTGACCATCATGGGCATTGCTGTCCATGTTCCTCAGTGGGTGCAGTTTCTGTGGGCTGTGAAGTCATAAATATCTCCTGAAATAGGGATCAGAAGTTATGCTTTTAAGTTTGGTTTTTTTCCAGTAAGCATGTGAAAATTCCCCATCAGGATTGCAGCTGTGTAATTCAGTATTTCTATCCATGATCCCTCCTGAGTGTGTCCCTTCCCTTTTCCCACACTAAATGTGCACACAGGAGCTGGGCCAGACTTCCCTGAGCTGCCTTGTGCAATCCCAGGTAATTCATCTCACTTTCCCTTTCCCTTTGAAAAATAAGGCTCTTTCAAAATCATTAGGTAATGACACTACTATAAAGGAACCACATCATATTTTAGCAGCAGGACTCCTCTGAGCAGTGGTTTAATGAGTGTGAAAATACAGGATTTGAAGTGACTGTGGCTTATAATGCTGCAGGTAAATGCTACTTCCACTCACCCCACAAAAATTCTCATAAAACTCCTAAATTCAATAGTGTAGACTAATAGAACAATTTTACTGTGTTTGCATCTTTTTTTCTGAACATTCTACCTGAATAAATTTACATTTTTTTCATATTCCACTGTACACAAATTGTGTAGATAAAATCAATGGATTTTATTATGTTACAATGTGCAATACAACGTAAAATCAAAACCCAAAACAAATCAGGCCTCAACATAAATACATACTTCAGGATTTTTCAGGAAGCTATAAAAGATATATGAGATTAATTTCTTTGGCCCAGATAAGGATCTGTAACCTAAGTTTCTTTAGCCAGTAATTATTTAATTTTACAATTGCAAGAGATAGACATAACACTGACCATGTAATGGATGGGTGAGTTTGTGAAGTTCTTGAAATATGAAATTTGGAAAGTAATCCTTTGAATGTTATTTTTCTGTCCTCTCTGTGCCTGTTCTAGCATTCTCCTTTTCCATTTTCCAGGCTCACCGAACTTCACAACCTTTAATAACTTTAATTATAAAGTTTATATGTCCCTGTGAAGGCCTTTACTGTAAACCAAGTCCTTATTAGTCAAATTTTTGAAATAAATGAAAAATACCTTGACAAGACCATCTTAAACCACTGTTGCAAAGCCACTTAAGCCATGTTGTTGTAAAGAAGCAAAGATCTGGAAAAAGTGATAACTCAACCCTCAGGAAACTATGGGCAAAAATAGAATTGAGCTGTAGTCCTTTATTGTGGGAAAGTCTTTGACATTTATGCTGTTTATGACTGAAAAATTAGAGAGGGTACTGAAAATCTACAGCTTAGTGATGAAGTTAAAATAAACCAGCTGACACTATTCCTCTGGGGGACAGTAACCTTCCCCTTACCTGGAAAATATTATTGTTTCTGGATAAAACCAAACTTGTGACTGTAATGGAGTGTAAGACTGGATGTGTTGGATTGCTGGTACCTGAGACAAATGCCAGAGCAGTCAGAGGTGGATCTGGGGAATGACCAGAGATCCTGGGCACTGAGAGGGCAAAACTGAGCCTGGCACCACCTGAGCAGCCTGAATGAACTGAAGAACTACAGGAGCTGCAGTCGTGGTGAGGAGGAAGGATTTCTTTGGTAGGATGTGTAGGTAGGACAAGGTGAGCTACCACTGGTGGCAATTCTTTCAGTGGAGGAGGGTGTCAGAGGGCCTGTATATATATGTATATGTATATATGCTGTTAGGGTGGACAGAAGACAAAAGCCTCTACAGACTTGCTGTTTTGTGCTGAGATCCCAGGTCTGGTTAAAGTTAGGACTCTGGGGAAGAGGTGTTAACAGCTACATGACACATTGCCACAGTCATTGCTGCTGCTCCCCATGCTTCCCTCACCACAGGAGCAGCATGGAGGCTGCTCAAAGGTCTGTCCTCAGCCTGTAGAGCAAGAAATATGAGGTGAAACCGTGCTCTGGTTGAGCCTCTCACACTGCACATACCTGAGAGAGAAGTAACGAGGTATAAACCACTTAAAGGCTTTTTAAGGACAACAGAGACTGTGTGTCAACAGAAATTAGTTTGCATCATAATGTAATTGTGAAGTCTGAAGTCTTAGCAGATCCCCGCACGCACAGAGATGCCACATCACACACACAGAGGAAAAAGAGAAGCAGGAAGACAAAAAAAAAAAACCACCAAAAGAAAAAAGCTCTCCTGGGGAGTTACCAGTTAGATGCAAGCAGGTGGATTTGTGTCATCCTGACAGGATCAAGGAAGGCAGCTCTGGCTCCACACTGCTAAGTCTTGTGTGGAGTCATGAGTCTTTTATATTAAAATGATCTCTTGATAGCCCTCCCTGGTCTCAGTAAATATTAGAGATATTAATAATAGCGTGGCAAACCGGTGCTTGTTTTGTAAGGCTAAATGTATTTGTGTTGTTAACAGAGTGCTTATTTTTCTTTACCTTTGCACAGGACTGAGGTTAAGACAAAAATAGATCCTGCTGCACCTTTTTGACCGTGACATTGTGTGTTTTGTTCAGTTCTTTGGGATGTCTGAGATCTGTGGCAGTCAGCTTGTTCCTTTCAGCTTGTTCCTTTCAGCTTGTTCTTAATGCTAATTTTCCATTTCCTACGATTTTACTGGAAAGAGGCAAAAACCATGAGAAAAGCCTTCAGAATGTGGAACTTTAATTATTAGTACGCAATCTCGATTTAGAGGAGTTCTTTTAGCGTGTATTTTTCACAAAGCTGTGAACCTTGGTGAATTTTAGCAAGTCTGATGAACTAAAATAGATGTCCTCTGCTTGAAAGTCAGATGATTCAGTGGAACCACAGACCCTTCAGCTTTTCAGGGCTGCATGGCTGTGGAGACTCTGACTTTTAGAATGTTGTTAATTGTTGAAATGGAAATCAAGTATGTTTGGCTTTTTTTTTTTTTTTCAATCTTGAAACTTTTTTTACTGCAGTGTGCTTTGAGCTGCTGTTGAAAATCTGTGAAGGTATTACCTTAATGTTCATAGACAGTGATTTGGACCATGTTGTCAAGGAATTGTTACGTGTTTGGCCCATGCCTTGTGCAATATCTGTGCTGCATTGCAATTCCAGCCCCTGACAGACACTGATAAGATGTGGACAGAGCTTTGGGTTACTCTCACTCGCTGGGGAGATTTTCTCACAAGGAGAAAACAAAAGGAGAACCAGGATTTGGAAAAAAAAAATATCTATCTATCCAGTTTGAAACATCCCTAAAGCCAATCATGCCATGTTTGAAACCTTCCATTCCTCCAAGCTGTCAAAATTTGGCTTTCAGTGACTGTAACTTGATTTTCTGACTGTTTGTCCTGCAAACTAGCACAGGAATTGAATGTTTAGCACATCTTAAAGTCATTCTGGGACTTGCTACTCGTTTATTTGGGTATGTGCCTGGAGAATGGCAGCAGATGATTTGCAATCCAAACCTATCAGAAGTTGGGATGAAAACTGTCACTTTTTGTTCTACTATCATTATTCTAATTAGGCACCCCTTGAAACTTAGAACAATGGCATTTTAAACTTCAACCAGGTCTTCAGTGGGGAAAATCATTCCAATTTGGAAGGAAAAAGAAAGGAAAAATTGTTACAAGAAAAAAAAATGTCTGGCTCTCTAAAAGAGAGAGAGAGAGAACACAAATGTGAGGCTGAATGGATGCACATTCCACCACACAGGCAAAGCCTCTTCCAGGGCTTTGTTCATATTTGAATCTGGCTCTGGTTCTCCCAGCAGATTTGTCATTTGGACCCCACATTTGTGGCACGTTTGTAGTCTCAGGCCTTTAGTGAAAGAACACTTTGGAATCAGATATCTGCAAAACATTGTGAAGGGAAAAGATTATTTACAAACATGACTTCAGAATATAGAATAGAACGTTTTCTATACAAAATAAAGTGTCACCCTGTTGGAAATCTTTCAAGGAAACCTCATCTTATCTGTTTTGTTCTGTGGAGATGATTCAGTGTTTGTGGTTACATCACAAGACAATGTGGCTTCCACTGAATTTGTAGGGACAATCTATTTTGAGACGCTGAATGAAATCTGCTGTGTGTGGGTAGAGTCGGTCTATCCAGATGAAAATTAAAGGAAGTTTCAGCTGACTTTAGTGGAATGCTTTAAGGCAAAAGGTGATGTCAAATAGAAAAGCTTCAGAACACAGATTTTGGGTCCATCAGTATAGGAATTCTAGGGAAAAGTACTGGGGAGGAGCATTTAGCCAGAGGTGTAACTGGGTTTACAGCAGATACATGATGTGTAACCCTTTATTCCCAATACAGCTGGAAACTTGGAGAGCCTGGATTGCACACATGCCTTAAATGATGCATAAAAATGAAGGGTGCACATAGAATATTGGGGTTTGCGTGCATTTCATTATTACACATTGTGGTTTTACCATATACAGAACAAACTGAATGTTACCTCCCAAACTGCAACTATTTCAAGATAAATATTTTCATTGATAATAAGTTTTCAAAGACAGTTTTCATGACATATAATCACACTGCCAATTTTTCAAGCACAGATAGCTAAATCTAAAGCCTGCTCTATTTGTTTTGCTTTTTAATAAAGGTAAAATTTTGGTTCCTAAACCAGCTTTCACACATTGAAATAAGATATCACTTGGATTGTTCTCTGAAGCACCTGGTGCAGATATTACAAAACAAAAGCTCAACTTTATAGAGAAGTAAATCTAATTTTCTGTTACTCAAAAGTGCATACACACTTCTCTAGTTCTAATTTTTTTAATTCTACTCTGTGTTTATGCTTTAAGAACATTTTAGCCTATAACAGCACAGGAAAAGCAAGGTTCTAGTTGGCTGAGGTAGCACAAACCACAGAATACTGAGCTGATTTCATTCCTCCCTGACACACAAGCACCTGTGATTCCTCCTCCACTTGTTGGTGTTTGGGTGCACCTGCCTGGAGTTGTGTTCCATGGTAATACCTTTAACCAAAATCATATTTTGAATTTGCTAATAGCACTCATTGTAATTACTGTGTAATACTTAATTGGGATTCATGTAATTATTATTTTAAACCACTTTACATGTTCTGATTTGAATTTTTAATTTAGAAAACACATATTCAGTCCTTCGATCTGATTCCCTCTGGGTGGCTGTGGATGGAACATACATTTTAATGTGTCAGGTTATTTGTATGCAACAGGATTTTGCCATTCTAAACTCCTGAATCTATGCTAGTATTTATATGTGTAAAGTTACTGGCAGTCCAGGGTCATATATTTTAATCTCTAAAACCTTTGTTTGCTCACACAGTAAAACTATTTAGATTTGAGGTTCTTTAATAAAATACATACAAGATAATTTGTCTTACACAGTATCTTAACAGCAAGTTACATTTCTATGCATTTTTAAATGCATGCTGTTAATAAAAATATCTAGCTGTGCATATATATAATTTTAATTACTTATTCTAAATTTCAGAAAAATAAGTATCTTTACATTGAATTTAGAAGTCACCTTGCAGAGATTAAAAGCAAGCTGTATGGACAGGATGCTAGGAAGTCATTAAACAGGTATGATTTAAAGAGGACTGGATAAACTTTTTACCTACTGTGGCCTCTATGAGCCTGTACCTTCTGATACTGCAATATTCATTTTCTTTAAAAGTATGGGGTGTCAGCTGCACCCAAGGCCTGGGGAGGTGTTTCTCTCGGGAATAATTACAGTCCTGCTGTCCTGACACATGGGCTTCAGTGAGAAACAGTATTATTCTGAAACACCACCAGGATCTTATCTAGAGGCACCAAGCCTGTCCAGTGTATCAAATAATAAGGCAGACACTATTTTAACACAGCTTTACTTTATTCAGTCCTTCTGCAAATGTTATAGAAAGGAGTGATATAATTATCTGTATTCTGTTACTGAAAGGCTAAGTGTGTCTCATGAAGAAAATCTCAAAAAGATTTTAATTAAGTTAAAACTAAAATTAAGAGCTGGAGTATAGAAAATGTCCTAAAGAATCTTTAATATCAAAATGAGCTCATAGCATCTTCTAAAATATAAGTTAATAGAGGCAAGTTAATATTCCTTCAGCGGAGAAAATGAAAACAGAATTGTACATTTAGTTTTAGAGGTCTTGAATACTTGGCTCTTTTCAAGTCCTGTTTCCTTTCTGTCTGTCCCTCAAGCAGACCATGAATGAGTGAAGTCTCTGTGCAGCTCTGCCCTTAATGTCTCTCAGAAAACAGGGTGTCCTTATTGCTGAGAAACCCACAGATCTCCTGATGAAAAAGAACATCATCCTTACAGGAGGTGCTGTTGAATCTGGTACCGTGGGAGGTAGTTTTCTTACAGCAATGTGTAAATTCAGTTTATTAAACTTAACTCAGGAAAAACACCCTCCCTGTCCCCTTGTAGCATCTCAGAGCAGCAAGTGCCCTGTTACCATTATCCCCTCACCGTGGGTGTCCCCATCAGCAATCCTGTAATGCCATGGAAAGGGAATCACGCTGGCAGGAATTACTAAGGCACTGTTTGCTGCAGGACAAGTTTGTAGATCTTTTGTTTGTGATTTGGAAAACTTGGTGAGCGCCTGCAGCTTGTCAGACACCAAATGAGACAGGAGCTCCAGCAGCCAGGTAATGACCGACCCTTCCAGGGGCTTCAGCCCCAGGCTGCATTTGTGCCATGTTTCTTCCCAAAGCCTGTGTAGGTGCCTCACAGTTGGTGCTTCACACACCATTCCCAGGCCAGGGTTAAGGTTTTCAAAGCAAAGCACACCCATGGCACAGATCTGTGTCTCTGTGCCCAGGAGGGGGCATTGCCCCTGCCCAGCGTTCACCCCTCCGGTTCCTCCGGCTTTCTCTTCATCCCGTCCCTGCTGCTCCCGCCTGAACATCTGCCTGTAAAACTGAGTTTTTCTTTTCCTTTGCCCCCCCCCCCAACCTTGATGAATGGCTTATATCTCAACACAGAAGCTCACCTTTCTCTTAACTGCAAATGATTGATAGGGCAGGAATAGCAGTGGAACAGGTTCTGTGTCCTGGCAGCCTGGGCTGCTGCCGGGGCTTCCCTCCAGGGACTGGCAGGAGCCTCATTCCGTGCAGGAATTTAAAGCCCTACCAAGCCAGTGAGAAACCGAGTGGGATTTTGAAATTCGTACTGCACAGTCTGAATATCCTCTGAAAACAGCAAGCCCAGAGTGCTCTGCTGATTCTCTGTCGTGGAACACTTTGAAGGGCAAATATTCCTTTTTGTTTTGCACGGGTGGTATAATGTTGATGGAAGAACTCAGAACCATCAAATACAAGTTCACATGCTTGTATTTGTTTTATATGTTAAGAAAGAAGATGAAAGACCATGAATATACTTAGTTCAGAAACATTAATTATTTCTATATCTGTATATGCTTTGATGCACATGCTACATAATTCTATAATTATTGATAGTTCTGTAATATAGAATATTAATTCTGTTCATGCTCTACTATCATTTAAAAATTCCGTTTTCCCTTAGCCTGTTCCCTGTACATTTTTATTATTCAAGTGAATGTAACAATGACCTTTTGGAAAGAATGTCTAGTTAGATTAGTTACACTTTTAAATATAATGAGTTCTTAAGGCCAGGTTTTCAAGTCGTGTGTCAAGGTGGCTCCACTACAGTCAGGGGATTTGTGCCAGATTACACCTACAGAAAATCTGAATGTAAAGCTGAAGACAGTTATTTATTCAAATTTGTATGTCTAAATTTAGGCAGAAAAGGGGAAAAAAATCAAAGGTGACTGAAAGAGAATAGATGTCTAAGTGATACGACTTTAACAGGTTCCTGTGATGACACAGATAGAAATGTGCTGGGAGAAGTTAATGGCTTTGAAAAGTAAAGACCAAAAGTACAGTAATATCCTTGAAAGTGCTGAATTCATGAGTCAACATTTAAATGGGAGCCTGTCTTCCCACTAAATAGCTTTTCAACTTCTTTCTTATCATAGTAGTCCTTAATTAAAATAGTTCAAAGGAGTTGGGTCAGAAAACTGCATTGGTTTTTTTTGTGCTAAAAAGAATTTCTGCACTCAGCAGACTTCATCAGTTCTCAAAACTTAACAGTTGAGTCAATAGTCTCCTTTTCACTCTGGTGAACTACACAGTGAGAATGCCATAAGCAATTATTTAATCTTAGTAACTCGGGGTTAGTTCAGGACCGCAGTGGTCTAATTAAAAAGTGCTTCAGTGTATCATTGATTTCTTGCTATGACGACAAAGTCCTGCTTAATTCTGCTTCCCTCTGAAACGAGTGCTGCTGCCAGCCAAGCTTGCTGCAGGAACACTGAGGGGCAGGGAGAGGCAAACGTGACCATCACTGGTTTGTTGGGGCAGAGAGGGAAGGGAAGAATAAAGAAAGATCAGAAAACAGAGAGGAGAATTTTAACTCGCGGTGGCAAACAAGGTCTATGACATTGGTTTAAATACCTGTTCAGTCAGCCAGTCTGAGGAAAATCTGAAGGATGGGTCGCTGTTTTCTCAAGATAAAGCTTTGCAGCAAGTGCTGCATTGCCAGCTCCAGGCGCTGGGCCTCAGTGATCTATTCACTGGTCAAAACATCAACATCCCAAATTCATTGCGCTGCCTCAGAAATGACCTCCTCTTACCCTGCTTTCTGTAGTTTGGAGTTTCATTCATTTGTCATCTTGCAATCCCGTTTCTGGTTTAAATTTCCACTTCTGTTGAAGATATAAGCCCAAGTAGTAGAGTGAAAAATCCCATAACCTCATTCATAACTGTCATGACCTTTAATTCAGAAGCCACAGCTCTGGAATAGCTGCAGTTAATAGTCTTTTTAAGAGCTTTATTCATTCTTTGGCTAAAAATTCGTACAGCAATGTTGATTGGGGAATTGATAAGACTCGTGGAAAGTGAGTTGGGAAACAGAACAAGAAATCTCAAAATTTTAGTCTTTTTATTATTATTATTTCAGTTCAGCTGTCCTGTTAGCCTGCTTCTTATTCCAGTTCTGCTCTGTGCTTTTGTGCTTTATTGTATTAGTTATCAGCTCGTAGAACTCTCAGTAAAGTATAAGATGTAAGAAAACTGAATGATAACAACAACAGTGTCAAGCTAATCAGATGAAATATTTTGCTTTTTAAACATTTATATTTCAGGGAAATATATTCTCCACATGAAGCTCCCTCTCACCTGAATGCTCTTGCTCGTTCACCATTAAAACAGTTTCCCTAGAAGAAAAACCCAACTGACAGTCTTTATTAATGAAAAATAAGATGGGAAAGCCTACAGTCGGTTCTACTAAACTGCTGTGAGCAATTGTTAGGGGGAGGCTGTAAAAATCCCACTCTGATTGTCTTTGCATTTATGGACCCTTTCCAATCAGGGAACCAGCTCATGCAGAACACAACCTTCCTACTGCTTTGGAGTCAGATCTGTGCCTGCCCCATTATAGACCAAATTAGCCATTTTCTGCAGGCTGCAATAAACTCCAGCTCTTTCATCCCAGAGAATTTCAGACAGTCAAGTACAGGAACGACTGAAAAAGTGTAAAACTAAATTAAGAGCTCAACTCCCCTTATCTTCTCAAAATTCCTGTCTTGGTATTTCAAATTCTATTTGCACCCAAACCAGCTCCACTGTTGAAGGAATGGCATCTGTCAAAGTCAGTGCCATCAGTGTGATGTGCCAGTAAACCCCTTATATTTTTGCATCTTTTCCCACATACCAGGAATTGCTTTGACATGTTGAAACAAATGCCACCAAATCCATTTGCACAAATGTTGGTTGTGCTCAAATTCTCAGCACACTTCTGCTTCTTGGCTTTTCTACAGTGATACATTAAATTCATCGTCACATCCACAGAGTAAGAAGATTATCCAACTTCTATAAACTGATCTGAATGAAGCAACAGTGAATTCAGGATCTCTCACTTGTGCATATATTCACTCCCTCCCCAGTTCCTTTAACACTCCTGCATAGCTGGGTTTCTCTCAGGGAATCAATAATAAAGGCAAATGCTTCAGAATCACCTGGTTTGGGAAGAAAGCTGCTCTCTCAGAGCCTCACTATATGCTGGGACTTTCTTCTTACAGCAAAAAAGTGTGGCTGCTGTAGTTCTTGTATTTCCCATATTTCCAGGGAATTGATTTGAAGATTTTTAAGAGCTCCTTTCTTGCTCCTGGCTCACCTTGTCAGGCTGCTTAACTCCACAGGACTGTGGAGCCTCTTATCATCTCTTAGCCCTAAGAATTCAGTCAAAGCCCTGCTTCCAGCTTCCCACCAGCTGGCTCCTGCAGCGATGCCCAAAGTCACCACTACCCTCAGATTCAGCCCTTTCATGGTTTCTTACAGAGCTCTCAAAGAGGAAAAAAAAAAAAAAAAAGAAAAAATAAAAAATCTCATTATATTGTTGCTAAGTCCATAATGTTCCAAATTGTACTGATTCTTTGGTCAGAGTTCAGTGCAACAAACCGTGCAGGGAATATTTTTTGAATCAGATAAAGATTTGGGAAACATATTACATACTGCTGGTGATTTTGAAAAATAGTGAATGCTCTAAAATGTTTTTTCTTCAGCTGACCCAAACTCAGGAAGAACAGAGTAGAAAGCCTGTTGTATGTAACACCACCTTCTCTTTTCTTGATGAAACAAAATACATTTAGAGGGGTTCCTTGGTTGTTATTTTCCCTTTATTTTGCCCCCTCCAGCTTCCTGTTGGAGGCCCAGCCCACTGCGTGGTTTGACTGGAGACAGAAAAGGCCTTGAGGCTGTGTAAGAGCTGCTCAGCAGTAAATAAAACATCCCTGTGTTAAAAACAGTGTTTTCATCACAAATCCAAACCACAGCACCATGGGGGCTGCTGTGGACAAAATTAACTCCATCCAAGCCAGTGTAGCAGGTTTCCCTGGAACTCAAAGAACTTTTCCCTAACTGCAGAAAATTTATAATTCATTTTTCACTAACTGAGAATATTTGGACATATTTCTGAATTTCTGCTGTGCACCTGGGCTGATGTAGAAAGAACTATTTCTGTTCAAAAGAGTCTTTCTCCTTAAAAAAACCCAACCCCAAACATTTTACCAATCAATACATTATCACAGCACTCCTGTTCCCTGCACCTTCCCTCTCCATATGGTTTTACATATGCATAAGCAAAACTATCTGCTTTCAGATAAGTCTCAACTATAAAAATTCTCCATAATAATAGTAATTATTTGATCTCTTTACCACTTCTTGCTCATCTCAGTACTCACATGGTGTGGGTGTTCATAGTTTCACCAGTGACCTGTGTTTGCAGAGCAGCAGCCTCCCCTCTATCAATGTATTATTATCAATTTATGACTTGTGAGAGAGCACCACTGATTAACCTCTGTGTGGTTTCAATAGTTTCAATCATTTTGCGATGTTGAACCCCAAAATGCTTCTCCTAAATACAACTTGAGTTTGAAAAGACATGGCTCAGAAGTGGTTCACAAGTTGCATTGTTCATATTATGCATTTTACCAGCCATGGAAATTTTTGGAATTAATTGTGAGAACAAACCACGTGCACACTGTTTTCTAGCGATTTAAGATGCTGAAGGTTTTTAATGCTTGACTTGACACATTTTATCATAATTTTTTAGTGGATGCCCAGCTCTATTTTAAGATGAACTGTTGTTTGAATGCAAACAGCAAAGCCTGTGTCTCACCAGTCAGTTTGCCACATCCACCAGTCTACCAGGGCATCTGCCTTTCAGTCAAGTAAATAAGGCAATTTCTACTTCTGATTCTAGAATTCACAAACACTGTCCTTAATTGCTGATGTGAGGCTGCCTCTGGACCTTGTGAAGTCAGCAAAGTGATTAATGACTCATTAAAAATAAATACGTTTCCCAAAAGAATTTGCAGGGATTCAACTGTGAAATTCCTGCTGTACTCCATGTGAGCTACATGACTTAATCCCCATGACCTGCACTTTATGAGTAACCTTTTGGAAAATAAGCAACTTAAACAGCTGGAGACATGCACTGTTACAAGGTACTGCATGGCAGTGCAGCACTCCAGACAGAAATGGGGTTTGAAATGAAAACATTAGTTACTTAAACTGGCAACTCGGAACAAGGCTGTGTTGGTGACTGGCTTTGGGGGCTTCATGTTCCAAATCCTGAAAACCTTTTGGCATTATCCATGAGGAGGCTGAAAGAGGACACGCTGAGCTGGGTTTCACCACAGCATTTACACGTGTCCAGTCAATCAGTCCTGAGAGAAAATGAGTGTATTTTCAAAATATGTCATGAAACGCTCCAGCAGGCATAAAAATCAAAACCTGTTGTTACTGAGGACAAACATGGTAGTAAAGGAATAAGGTGTCTTTGACTTCTACATTTACAGCCAGTAATTAATTAGGAATGTAGTTCAGGAAGCAGGAAGGAACATCCAGTGTTTGCTGCACAGGTAAGTCCTTCCTGCAGAAATGCAGCACAGCTCAGCTGTTTCTAAGGTGCACCACCAAATGGTCCTTCATCCATCCCAGCAAATTATAGAATCTTCATTTATTCATTCATTTTCTGGTGTGTTTTATCATTCCAGTTCCCCATAGATTTTTTTTTTCCAGCCCCCTACTCTACAGATATTATATTTCTTACAAGGGATGGTCTGCAACACAATTTTTTGTGCCTTTAATTGTAAATCCCTGATTTTTAGTGCAAAAAAAACCCAGGTAGCTGTTTACAGGCTTGCATAGATAGATCATCTGGGGTTAATTAAGAGATATCTTTCTAAATTTCTACCAAAGTTATGAATAGAATTATGTTTCTTGCTTTGAACCTTGCTCGGTGTTTACTCAGGTAGCATGTCCATGGCTGTGTGAGGGACCAGGCTCTTTTACTGTCAGAAAGTAGCAAACTATGTGCTGCTGAAATTCTTTATTTCATATAAATAACCGAAGCCAGATCATTAACCTCATTGCAGCACTGTGACCATGCCCTCTTCTCCACACTCTGCTCTTTTAATCACACCATCGATCATCCATCATCTTTCACACCACATTCAAAAACTTTGTCCTTGCCACAAGGGCTATTCACAAGTTTCTACACTCTCAGCTTTAAAACACGGACAGTTGAAAGGAAAAGGGGAAGCAAGAGTAGAATGATCAACTGGCAGTTTTCTATCACTACTTATGTGCAACTGTGTTTATGGATTAATTCTTCAGATGCTCACACAGGCCATGATTCTTCAGGATGTATATTTTTTATGTGTATCACTTAACACAGGGGTACCAACCAGCCTTTACAGACTTGATTTGGTGTTCAGTAGCTGGTGTAACAGTGAGCTGCAGATGTGCTGTCACAGCTGACTCTCCAAGTGTAGCTGGTCTCTGAGGAGAGGGAAGGTCCTGTGTCACACAAACCCACCACCCCCAGCAGTGAGAGGCTCCTCACTGACTGTGATGGACATGGATCAGGCCTGGAGCCAGGGGGTGTTTGTGTGCACACTTATATTTCACCAATAACCACCAGAAGCCTTCATTAAGCTGAGCAGTTAAAGTGGCTGCTGACCTCTCGCCACCCGAAACAGTCGCATACAAATAGTAAATTAAATCAAGCATTAATCAAAACTGTAAAATAGCCTGCTTAATCCTTCCAGAAACAACACACCCACAACCTTCTTCCAAACCCTTGTCAAACAAATGGTTTTTGCAGCGTATCTGGAAGGTCATCAAGTCCTGGGCTATTTCAGGAGCAAGTTCCAGATGGTCTCCAACACGCTGAATAATGTATGCCTGTGTGGGAGTGGGGAGAGAGGGGCTTGAAGGAACTATTATACTGATGGGAGTAAATCCCTGCATTTTACATTCATATACGCCAAGGTAGGTGTTAAAAGTGCTCTCGTGTCCTTTGTTTCAAGTGGCAAAAATAACTTGTTTCAAGAATCTTTACTGACAGTATCCATTTCATCTTTCACTCAGCAGCACTCTGAGCTTTTGTTTGGACTACAATTGTGTTGATTACAGGAGCACCAGTGTTTTAATGGGATGTGGCATTTGTAGTGTGACATTCCACGAGCAGTAACCTTTTATCTTGTAATTCTTGGAATGTTGTGAAGTGAAAAGCTAACAGCTATATATGCATTATTATAGACAAGGTAGTTATTAAAGGAAACATATGTGTTTGAAACTGTTTTGTATGAATATCATGGGGCTGTTTGCATGAATTTGCACGGGGGAGTTGGTTGATGATGAGCTCAATGTGCCCTGGCCCTGTGTCCTGGCAGCCCAGAAATCAGAGTTGTCCCTGGGCTGATCCCACAGCGTGGGCAGCTGGTGAGGAGGGGATTCTCCCCCTCTGCCCCCTCAGGTGAGACCCCCCCTGCAGAGCTGCCTCCAGATATGGGGCACCAACAGCACAAGGACGTGGAGCTGCTGGAGAGAGTCCAGAGGAGGCCACGGAGCTTCTCCAAGGGCTGGAGCCCCTCTGCTCTGGAGCCAGGCTGGGAGACCTGGGGGGGTCACCTGGAGAAGGCTCCAGGGAGACCTGAGAGCCCCTTGCAGGGCCTAAAGGGGCTCCAGAAGAGCTGGAGTGGGACTTTGGACAAGGGATGGAGGGACAGGACAGGGGGGAATAGTTTCAAACTGACAGAAGGCAGGGACAGATAGGTTATTGGGGAGAAATCCTTCCCTGTGAGGGTGGGGAGGCCCTGGCACAGGTTGCCCAGAGAAGCTGTGGCTGCCCCATCCCTGGAAGTGTCCAAAGCCAGGTTGGACAGGGCTTGAAGCAACCTGGGCTAGTGGAAAATGTCCCTGCCCGTGGCAAGGAGTCGGAACAAGATGATCCTTAAGGTCCTTTTCAACCCAGACCATTCCATGATTCTGTGATTTTTTTCAATGCACAGGGTAGACAGTAAATGCTATCTGAGCACAGTGTGTAAAACTCCAACAATCCACACGCCTCAAACTGTGTCACCACCTTGACTGAGTTTACTCAGAGATGCCTGTCTGCCCACACTGTGAGTGATAGGGAAACACTGAGCAGATCCTAAGCTGAGAACAAAATCAGACCATCTGGATCAGTTGTGGACTTAGGTCAGAGGTGAAAATGGGATTTATTAACCAGTGGACCTTTTCAGGCCTGACATTACATTCTGACCAATGCCATGATGGGAGATGAAGGACATGGAGTAAATATACATTTCACGCCTTCATCTCTGCATGCAGGAAGGTAGAGGTGGCACTGTAGTGATATCAGTCATAAAATAAAAAAAGAAACAAACCCAAATATTCTGCAATAATGTTAAATATTAATAATAATGCTAATTATGTCACAGAATGGAAATCTCCTTTTCCCCTTGCTATGTTTTGAGTTCTCTTATGGCCATAGCTCTAAATCCACGTTCTTGGTGAAATTCTGTTCCTGTGTAGAGAGACCAAGGGTATGGAAGAAATTGCACACAGATAAATCAGTGCATCGTTTTTGTCCTAAGGTAATAATATTTCAAAGTACTTTCATTCTGATGGTTTTCAGAATAACTATTTGAAGTGAATTGTTGGCCTTGGACAAATTCCTGGAGGAGATAATGACGTACATGTCACAAAAGAAATCATTGTTATAGGCACAGCTGGTGACAGTGCTCGGTGTCAACAAACAAGTAAGTTGACATAAAGCCTACCATTCAATTACTGGCATAAAGAAATCTCCTCTAAAACAAGATTGAAGATGTGGCCTATGGCACCTCAAGTTTGAATAATAGAGCAATGGTAAAAAATAGACAATATCAGGGATGCAGTAAGAGAAAAATTTAATTTCTAATCCTCATTGTGTGCCTGTTCAGAGGACCAATACAAAATTTAAATTTCCTATACAGTCAATGTTCACTAATTGCATTTTCATATTTTGTACATAACTGTAAATATGTTTCCAGCTTGACACTGTGGCTATTAAGGTAATTACAACGTCCAAACTCTCCATTTGAGTTCTCTTCTCCAGGTCTGTCACTGTTCACGGGCTCCAAAGTGCATCCATGTTGTTCTTCAAGCTCTGCAGGAGAATCCATAAACCTATTCACAGCAGTAAATTGTTCCCCATAAAGATTGGATCACAAAAGTGGGTTGGCTATTGTCAAAATGTCACCCAGAAGACAATAGAAAAACCAAATAAAACTGGGTGTCAAACGGCTGCTGTCGCTGCAGCCCAGGGGGATGTCAGGCTGGACAGTGTTCTGAGGGACACTTCAGGGTGGCTGAAGAAAATCAGGGGTGAGAACTCTGCAAGTTCCAGTCCTTCAAAGAGAAATCTAATGAAAGAATCAGGAAATTATGAGTTTCCCACTGATGACTCACTACAGGTGTTCTTAGGGGAATTTATATGAGGGAATGAGAACTACAGATGTTAATTAAATCGTGGTCATGATTAAGGGGCATGTGAATGTAAAAGTAGACAGCACCATGGGCAGATCAGTCTTTAATGATCACACACCCCCTGAAGTTTCAAAAGAAGCAGAATATGTACTAGGAATTCTAAGGACTTGGAGAAGAGGCAAAGGAAGTCATCAGGCTCAGTCTTTCCTGTGACAAAATCTAATGATTTCCACAGGATTTTGCCCCTTCCTCTGGGGATTATTTCAACTGGCAGATCTGCAGTTGTGTTTTATTGACTGTGTGTTCCAAACAGTCAGTTCTAAATACACAGCACAAGTTATCATGTCAGTAAACAAGCAGCATAACATAAGACTATTCATGTAAGTAACAGGTTAATATTTCCGTAATAGTTCTTTATGATTGTTATGATTATGAGTTAGTTAAGACACCCCAAGTTATAATACGATATAATATAATTATTATTGTTAATTATGAATATTATAATTACAATACATAGAAAATGTAATAATATAGTAACGATGATATAATATAATATAAAATAGCTGAGTTCCCTGAGGCCTCCACTTGTTGTTGAGGAGGAAAATTCTGTTTGGTTGATTGTGATGTCCAACGTGTGTGTAACACTGTGTGTCCTAGAATATGAATTGTGTTCTGCTTTGATCTAGGCTGGTGTTGCTGCACCTCCCTTGCCCTAGGGACACCTGTGATTTGAGAGGTATCACAAATTTTTGATTGCTGTCTTTTTACAACAGCAATTCTGCAGGAGAAGAGGAACTCATGACATCACTGGAGATGAGAATTTTAATTTAAAAGCCTGATGCTCAGTATCGAAGAAACCAGGTCATTAACTCCAGTCACGTGGTTGTTTCTGTCCCAAACCAAGTGACAAAATCATTACTTAACTAAACTAAAAGCAACTCAGAGGAACTTGACTAAAGAACATCTGTCATTCAGGTGTTTCTCCTGTAGGTCTCCCTGCACAGAACACTCTTCCTTGGGGGTTAAAATTTCTCCTGATTTTTAAAAAATTTTAAATGTTTATATATGAGGAATGAGATGATAAATTTAGGAAAGGAATCTGCATTTGATATGTTTCCTCTTCTTCATGTGGAGAAATTTCCTAATTTTTTCTATTCTGAGGCCTAATTTCCAACCATCAAATGTTTTATACTTCTGAGTCAGGTATGTGGACAGGCACCTGAAATCCAAATGTCCAAGTCATTTATATTTTTCTCCTTGTTTAAGGGTATTTATGTACTTTTCCACGTGAGCTTATCTGTGACCCATAAGGAACTAGAAGCAGTGGGACTATTTCACATGTAAAACATATTAAAGTTTAACAATCACTTAAAAAAGACAAATGAAAAACAAACAAACAAACAAAGAGTTTAGAAAGTTATTAGAAAAAATAATATGGTGAATGATGGGAATTGAAGTCCACCCAAGCTACTGGGCTTTCACTGTTAAATTTGACAACATCAAACTCCATAGACTTTAATACATTTTTTTTATTTAAAAAAATTTACAAGATACACTGCACTTATTTCAAATTTGATTTATTTTAAATTTGATTTATTCAAATTTTCTTTCCTTCAAATTCCTAACATAGCTCAATCTGGGGTGGAGAATATGGTTCCTGTACAGTCAAAATTTTATAAGCAGTTGATCAGGAAATCTTTTTTAGATTGAAAACAAGCTCCAAGGTCCATTTTGAGTCCACATCCACTCACAGGGCTACTTCTGACACAGCCCAGGAGAGCTGTGATGGATTAACTGAGTGCATAACAGATATTGTTTTAGTGCATTAGCCCTGATTTCCTGTTCCAAGTGATTGATTGAGCCTCAGTCAAGACAGTGTCCACAGCAAATATTAAGCAAACTTACCCAGACACAATCAATCACTCTTATCAAAAGATCACCACATTTGGAGCATAAAATGCTGAAGCCTTACCTGCTTTGCTCTGTCTTCATCCAGTTTAATTATATTTCTTAAAGGCACAGAGAGCAGGTTGTGTTTGTGGAGCTGTTTGCTGGGTGTGCTCCTCCAGGCTGGGCAGCTCTCGAGCACAGAGCTGTTATTTGCTTATATTGCAGCATGGTTGCTATTTTCAAGAAATGCATGTTTCAAAAAGACATGATGCAGTAATCACAAGGTAATTTGAATATTTAGAGGATAACCTGACAGTAAGAAATATAAAAGCTGACCCTGGTGTTTTCGTGGATTACCACTGGCAACAATATTTTCTCTGAGCACTGCATTTCTAAAGAATTCTCCTACATTCTGCTGTGATTTTGCTTAGTTTATTTAACAACTATTTAAGCCCCTATGAATATTATTTAAGCACAGTCAAAAGGTCTTCTTTATAGCACACAAATGTGATTTAATAATTTCAAGGCTATAGAAGATTCTGTTTCTCTTTATCAGGCTGTGGGTAAACCAAATGCTGTCAGTGGTCTCCTGTTCAGATTTGTCTGTCTGGAAACCCTGAAAACCAACAGAAAACACAGGGATTTTTCAACTCTTGCTTGGATCCCAGAGTTTAGACTCTTAACACACTTGGTAGGATCCTACTTAATACCAGATATTTTTTTTAAAGTATATAGGAATGAATGGACCTGCCAAACTAAAATGGAGAAGGAAGGACAAGGATCCTACATTATGGGGAAAAAAAAAGTGAAGCAGCAAAATTTAAATACTAAAGGGTGTTTGTTTTTTCTTAAAAGCTAAGAATTACTTATTCAAAAAATGCAAAAATAGAAAATCAGGATTTAGGATGCTGTTAGTCAGCTGCAGGGGAAACTGTGGAGTCAGAACTGCTCTGGCCCAAGATTTACTCACCATGCAGCATAAGCTCATGAACTTTCTCTGCTGGCTTGGGAATTATAAAATAGTGGTATCTGAAGGACTTCTCCTCAGGAATCACCTTTATGGCCACTATGGACCATTAACTGGCAAGGTGGGTAGGAATTGAATCAGTTTTTGTCAGAATCAGCATTGTTTTGGGTCACTGTTGGTAGCCCAAGACACAACTTGGTTTCAGTTTTCTTTTCTTTTTTTTTTTTTTTTTTAAAGCTTAGCTATAAAAATCATATCTTGAAACCAACCTCTACTTTTCCTGGTCAAGGGATTCTTCCCCTCCTGTTCATACTGTAGCTGGAAATAAGGGTTTGTCCCACTTCCACGACTCAACATTGAATCCACGGGCACTGAGGCAGTTTTCAGTTGCCTTCCATCTCAAAACTCACCAGAGTGACTCTGGAGTCTGACATTCCACCAACCTCTGATAATCCTGGTTAGATGGATTTTTATAGTGTAAGTAGAGTAAAACAACTTCTTACTGCTCAGACAAGAACACAAATGCTCATCCTGTTCATGTCCAAGAGAGCATCTGCAACAGCCTTTAATTGCTTCAGAACACGCAGTGGGAATGGCTTCAAATGAATTTAAATTGCAAGCTTGGTCAACTAAAATGCTTTTAATTGTTCTTTGGCAGCCATTCAATCTACTTTTTACACTCTGATTGTAGTGTGTAGCTGCTCTGGTGTGTGCATGTTAACAGTACAGAAATGTATCACAGATACATAAAAATACAGAGATTTATCACCCAAAAATCATTGTCTGTACAGGTGTGACACCACCATGTATCAGAGTCTAAAAAAACTGCAGTCATAAAAGGTGTATTTATATAATACATTATAAGAAACAGTTGTTCATCAAAGGATGTGTGATGTCTCCTTCCCCATTCCCTTTTTGTTAGCAAAAGTTGATACAGGAGGAAAGAGAAGCAGTAGGAAGTGTCTGCACACACATGGAATATTTCAGTGGCCATCTCTGATGTTCTTGCTTTCTATCATGTAAGTCCCAGACAGTCAAGCTGGAAAAGTTCACTGCAAAAATGTATTTTTGGTCATACTTTGACTCATGACAACTCTACAGACCTCTAGGCCAGTTTGCTCTTTTTGCACTCGCTTTTTTTTCATGGTAAATCTGATGAAGGTCTTTTGGTGAATGAAGGGTGAGGGAAAGTTGCTTTTTGTTATGCCTTAGCCTTTCAAAAATTCCAGCTAGGAGTGGAACTTGTCTTTTTGCACTGCTGATGCACTTACAGCAACACACAGTAGGTGATCTATGTGATACAGAGATTTCTTATTAACCTCATTGAGGTCTTTCAGCTTTCTCAGTATTTCTTTTCTCCATTATATGTTATCCAAGCATTCTGAATTTATGTGGCAAGGTTCTGGTAGTGGGGGGGCTGTAGGGAGGAGAGATCAGGAGCTGATCCCATTTTGGGCAGAGCTGGTTTCAGACAATTTAAACTGGACCTGCTGCTGCCCAGAGCTGATCCATCAGTGATGCTGTGGCACCTCTGTGGTAACACATTTAAGAAAGGGTAAAATCACCACATAAACTGTTTACTGTGGTGATTTCTGTGTCTGTGCTGTAAATTTATATTGTGCACGTTATAGTGCCTGCACAGATGTTCAGCAATTGTATCTTCTACATCACAGTTTTTAAAAACAGACAAATATTGTGAATTAAACCTGCAATGAAAAAGAACAGACTTCACAATAATCGTAATAAAATCTGTGAGAGAGCCCATACCTGTGACAGCTGCACTTGGGGTTCTGCAGGATGTTATTTTTTGGTTAAGTGGGGAGTTTTTTTGCACCATATGTAGGATTTTGGATCAAGACATTCCACAGCAAATCATTTAAGTTGTACGTGTTTCCTGAATATTCATGGTGTGGTGAGTCGACCCCAGCTGGCAGCTGAACAGTGTTTCTTAAAGCATTTTTAATTAAGATATTTTAGGAATATAAAGAAATATGCCCTATTAATTTTCAGTGCTTAATAGACTAAAGCAGAGGAAACCATTGGAGGCTGTGGAGTCTTTCATGGAAAGGTCCTCATCAGTGAGAGACTAAATTAGGTCACCTTGATAACCTGGTTTGGTGAACCAAATGGGTCTGATATTTGACAGCACCTCCCCTGGAGTTCTGGGTTAAAAATAGGGAAATAGCACAAGAAAACCCCCAGAAGGGATTTTTGTGTCTCAGTGGATGTTTTTCCTTTGAACACAGCGATGTTTCATTTTATAATTGAAATCCAGAATGGCTTTGAACTTTCAATAGCTGAGGCTATTAAGTAACAGTATCGCATTTCATTTATTATATTACGTTTTAAGTGCAGTCCATGCATTTTTAATTCTGTTTATGTCTTGAGAGCTTGCCTCTAGTGGAATAAAACCAATCAAGGATCTAGAATGAGAATTAAAATTTAGGTCCTGCCTCACCACTGCCCTGTGGTCCCTTTGTGTTGGCTTGAGTAAGTGCAAAGGGCAAATAAAGTAAATGTAAGGACCCTCTGGAGAAAACTGTTATTATATGGGGGCAGATAATGCTCACATTCTGCCAGGCTCACCTAAGAGTCCCTAAATGTGGGAAAGCTGGCTAAAGACAGGAGGGAGTATATGAGCTCTAGGCCAGGGTAGGAGAAAGAAGGGCCAGAACAAATGGTTTCAGAGAGAATCTGTGTTCGTGATATTCCAAAAAAACCCCAAACCCCAAACCAAACACAAAAAAAACTCCACAAAAAAATAACCAACCAACCAAAAATCACCCACAAAAACACCAAACAAGAGAGGGAGAGAATTGATGGTGAGGGTAAAAAAAAAAACAGTATTCTAGGTAGGAGGAGCTCCCTGAGAGCCCCCGGGCCGGGATTCCCTGGAAGCCCCTGGGGAGAGTGTGGTGGAGCAGGGAAAAATGGGATGGAAAAAGAGCAGCTGAGAGGAGCAGGATGGGCTGCCCATAACCCCCACTGCTCCAGGGAAGAGGAAGGAGAGGAGTCAGGTGTGAAGGACTGAAATTCAGCCTGGGGAAAAAAAAGTCAGGGTGGGGTAGGGGGAAGCTGGTTTAGTTTTTGCCTCCCACCCTTCCAGTTGGCAATAAATTGAATTAATTTTCCCCAAGTCGAGCCTGTTTTGCCCATGATATTATTTGGTAAATGAATTTTCTGTTTTAATCTTGACCCCCGAGCTTTTCCACCTTATTTTTTCCCCCTGTCCTGATGATTTTTTCCCCCTGTCCTGATGATTTTTTTCCCCCTGAGGAGGGGGAGGGAGAGTGGCTGGGGGGATATGAGGCAGCCAGGGGAGGTCAGCCCTTCACATCTGGGAACTGAAGAAGTTTTCCTCCTGTTTTCTACGTGGATCCATGTCTAGAGGTGTGGTTTCATTATTCTTTCACTGCTGACCTTGCATTGTAATTTTTATTTCTGCTTCTTTTTAATCAGGTAAAAAAAATAATGTAATCCTAAGGTACAACCAGAGCTCAGCTTTGTTTTGCTGAACAATTTTCAGCTAAAACTTTGCAGGCTTTTTTATATTCAGGTATTTTCTTTGTTATTAATGGGCTCATAATTCTGTCAAAACAAAGACTGAAAAAATGACATGTGATTTAATATTCACCTTTTTAGAGGACAGAGCTTTTCTGAGTACAGGAGGATCCAGGGCAGAATGTTAAAACTCACAAATTTAGCAAGGCCTACTGTATTTTTCAACCCTAAGGACTGCTTTACATCCCTGGAATTAGAATAAGGTTGGATCTGGAGAATCTGTGTCTGTCTGGTTGATCACCTTTTGCATTTAGGAAGGAGGTGTTTTTCCCATTACCAGATTGGTCTGGCCAACTGGAAGGGGTTTTATTATAGAATAAATTAATTTTTTTCTTTTTTTTTTCTCTATTTTTTTTTTTTGTCAGGGGCAATTTTAAGCAATTTTAAAATTAATTTTTGCCATTTAATGAAAGGCTATGTGATCACTATATGGAAGAGATGGCAAATATTACTGCAAGGCTCTATCACAAGAACAGTTCTCTGAGGAGAATCTGGACTGTAATACTATTTAATATTGGGCTGTGCACTACATTTCAGTGAATATCTACCTCAGAAATACAGCAGCTGCTTTTCTCAAGTATTTTTGCTTTCACTTGTCTGTAAGTATTTTTATCATTGATTGTACAATGGAGAGGATGAAATATTTTTTCCATAAAGACTTTGATACTCTATTTTTACTTCTTCCATCTTCCCAGGCATCCTTGTGCACTCCAGAATCTTTGTTTGTTTGTTCCTCCCTCTGTGAGCAGAGGGATGGGGACGTTCCTTTGCACCTCTCAGGACTTTGTTATTCCAGTCTCTCCCTTCTTCAGCTCTTGATGTTCTGACATTCAGATGAGTCACCAAATGCCTTATTTTTCAGGTTGTTAGATTGATTTCATGTGTGAAGTTCATTTCAGATGCCTGTTTCTGAATGTACTCGTCTCCCTTCAATTTGCCTGACACGTTGAACAGAATTGGATTAGATGTGTTTATAAAATGACTTCTCTCCAGGCCTGCAGCTCAGCTGGGAGGGTGAGATGGCTGGAAATGTATCCCTTGCAAGCTGCAATTGCTGCAACCTCCTGAGTCATCAAATCCATCTTCCCCTGGGGATGCAGGGCTGGTTTCACCTCAGGTATTTGATTTCAGTGTGGAGGTGCCAATGTCAGCTGAGCCCACACAGCAGTGTCTGACCAGCCTTGTTTTATCAGACAGGCTGGACTGGGGTTCAAACCCTTAAGGTACAACTTGTGTGATAACATGTGAAATCCCCTGCACAAAATACAAAATATTTGCCCCACCTTTCTCTTTCAAGTTGTTTTTTTCTTAAATCTGGTATTTATCTAGCACCAAATGCCTTCAAACTGGTTGTAAAAATTTGACTTCTGTATATAGGGTCACATTAGTATATAACTATATAACCATAAGGCTATATGAGAATATAAATATATTAGTGTATAATTAAAAAATAGTGTATAAATAAAATTCAATTATATAATTAAAAACGTTATAATAATATTAACAATATAAAATAGTTTATTCTAAGAGTTGTTCTAGGCTTCTTTTCAGAATTGAAAACTAGTTATGATTGCATGCTGAAAAATAGAATAATGAACACGCATATAAGGATTTCTAGCATGTTTGGATAATAGAAAATAAATACAAATACAAAATAAAGTACAAATAAATTTATACTATAGAAAGGGGTATGTGTTACCACAGTGGCCATGCTCAAATATGATAGAAGCAAATGGATAGTGATTTTCTTTAGTGTCAGGTTGGAAATGTAGTTCTGCTGATATATTTATATTTCACTCTGCTTCTCTCTCAGCTACCAATGATATACTACTATTTCTAGACAAAATTAGTCAGCTAAACATTTATTCCAGTTTTAATCAGTAATTTATCACTTTAAAACTATATCCACAGCCAAGGTAATCCTCCAAAACCAGCAGTAATCTTAAAACTGTGTGCAGAATAAGAAGGTTCTGCAGTTCATTTCTGTGAAGGCATGTGAGAGTACCAGAAGTGCCATTTTTTCATTTTATTTCTTTACCATATAGGAAATTACATCTACAGATTCCAAGTCTATGCTCTCTACTTTACCACTGCCATGTGAGGGTGTTTCTAGCAAGTCAGTAAAGAACATGCAGGCTATTTACTGTTCTGTTATGGGGTTGGGGTTGGTGCTGACTTTGAGGAAAACATCATTAAAGCCCCTTATCCTTAAAACACCCTGTGAAAGCCCCATTCCCAGTGATGTACTGCTGTGATACAGCAGCAGCACCAGGCTCCTTTGCTGCTGCATTTCTCAGAGCATAAAAGGGCAAAAGAAATACGAAAGAGGAAGAATGCTGCAAAAATGGGGTGTTTGGCTCTTGCAAATGTTTTCTTAAACGTGAATATGCTCCCCCCAAAAAAAAGCCTGTATGGAAACACGGCCCAAATTTGGCAGAGTTCAGGTGTAGATGTTATAGCCAAGGCCTTTCTTTAATCAGAGCTTGAGAGGAAAGGGGCCATAAAATCAATTCTAAGTAATCTTGGCAATGAGATAATAGTCCATTAATCTCATCAGTATAAGCATGAAATTTTCTGCTGCAGTTCATGCCTATACATTTGTAAGAAATTTATCAGTGGAAATGGGACAGAAGCCATAGGATTGCTGTAGGGGTTAGTGCCTCATGTTTCCTCTGCAGCCTTTGTTCCATTTACTCTTCTAACATTTTTTTTTCCCCACGGTGAAAAATGTACAATTCATCTGTGGAACGATGCCAACCAAAACTTGTTACCAGTTCCATATTAAATGAGAATTAGTGGCAAGCTTATAATGTGTCACTCATGAATCAGTGTTGAAGGTTGAAGGGGAAAATGTCAGAGAAAGCAGTGCTGTGACCTGCATGGTGCCACTCCAGCTGTGGATTGGGGCTGGGGAACTGCTCCCAATATCTGCTGGTACTGTGGTGTGGTGGTGCCCTTGCTTCACTCTAATTCCTGTGCACAGAAACCACTGGATGATACTCATAAGTTGTTTAAAAAAAAAACAAAACAAGCCTTTCTTTGAGAAGTTCTATTTATTAGGCTCCTGCTCTCCTCTGGCCTCTCTTGCTCTCTGAACAGCCCCCTTCGCCTGGGCTGCTACCTAAACAAGCCAAAGCATCAATAGGTACCCTGAATTTTGTTATTCATCATTTCTAGAAACCGTCAAAGAGAGTGCAGGCTTTCACAGAAAACATCATTTCATTTTTCTCCCTCCTCTCGAGGTTCCCCCCCCCTTTGAGAGCTTGTCTGTGTGTGACAAAGTTGCCTTTACAGAAATGGAATCTGGGGGGCCTTGGCTACTGGGCTTTCTCTTCCCTGGGAGGGTGGTGAAGCTCTGGCACAGGCTGCCCAGAGAGGTTTGGGATGCCCCATCCCTGAAAGTGTTCACAGCCACATTGGACAGAGCTCTGAGCAACCTGGTCTAGAGGAGGGTGTCCCTGCCCCTGGCAGGGGGTTGGAATGGGATGGTCTTGGAGGTTCCTTCCAACCCAAACCATTCTGTGATTCTCCTCTCTCCTCACGTGAACAAGGGCCTCTCTCCTTGCTCCCCATTTTCCTGTGAGTTGTCCCACCCTGTTGTTCATGTCAGCCACGCTTTCCCACATTAGGAACATCCTCATGGGATCATGGCACGAAGGTGGAGGCCAAAAGGAACAGCTCCCATGTTGTAAAGACTCCCTCCATGTACCACAATCCAGCAGTCCTGATTCACAGAAAGAGATGGCAAAATTTCATAGCAAAGTATAAAAATTTTTTCTGTCAAAGGCATTATCTGCTTGCTGGAAGATGCAGCAAGAGATGAGATAGAGGTGAGAAAAAAGGGAAGTCCACGTGGCTTGGTCATGGCTAATTGTCCTTTGGTACTGATCATTTCTGGGCATTTTTTTTGACAATGAAATGAAAGATTCACTGCCTTCCAACTGAGGAACTGAGTGTAGAGACTAAAGTAATTGTTAGTCCATAATCACTGAGGACAGTTACCAATATGAACAGCACTTCAGAGTTTTCTCATGGAATTCCACTAGGTTGGTTATTTGATTTTCATTCTACACTAAACGTATTATGTTACATGCTAAATATTATGATTCTTATTTTTGATACCGTAAGATCTATTTGTGGCACACACCATATTTTAAAAGATGACTTTCAAACCTTTCTGAGGAATTTTCTTTTGAAGGAAATTAAAAACTGTTATTTATTTATTTATGTTGAGTGAGTGCCATGTACTGCAAACACAGAGATGTGTAGCTATATCACCATGGATGTAATGCAGTAATACAATTTTTCCATAGCATAAAAAACTTCCTGGATATATCCTTTCTTAAAACCTCTGCAAGTATCTAATAGGACAGGTAATAACTGAAGCAAAATATATTTTTGGGTTATTTCCATGTATATTCTCTTTCATTGTATTTTCAGCTGATAATAACAATAATTGGATTTTTAAAGCAAATGCTAAAGAAACAGGACCTACTTGCCCTCTTTCAGCACAAATATGCTATGAGCTGGGTCTATAAAACATACTAAGATTTCCAAATTTATTCATGCTGATTTTTGTTTTGTTCCTAAGGGTGAAGTTCCTGTAATGTCATCAAAATAGGGTGTGATCACAATGGCTTTGTCCTCTCTATAAAATAGTTTTTTGGATGCTACACTATTAAACTGTGCAGGTGCTTTGGTTTTATTGTAAATATTATCTAACCGAGAATGCCATAAATGGGAAACTATAATTTTAAATATCACTTGATTTTCTTCTCTCTCAAAAAGAGAAGATAATCCTAAATTTATATGTAGGCTGCCCTCAGTTTCTACAGTCTGCTGAGACTTTTGTATAAAAGGCTTACGGATTGTCACAGGAAAGAAAGATTGTATTTATGTAGCTCGTGATTTCAAAATTGGAAGCAATTTTTATTTTACCTACTTTACCTGACTCTCACCTGAATGATTATTAAACACAGCACAAAGCTGTAGATGGAAGCAGTAATGTCTATTTATTCCTATAGTTTTTTTCAAAATCATAAGTCACTCTACTGTAGGACAGAAGAAATTCCAGTGAATCACCTGGAATTCTATATAATGAAGTGTGCAATATCAGACTTCTAACTGTAAACCACTGCCTGTTGTCACAGGTAATTTTTACCCAAATACTTGCCACAGCTTCCCATAATTTTTGCCTTAACTAAAGATGCAGCAGTTGCCTTTATTTGTAAGGATTTCACCCAGAACACCAAAAAATGTGGGTGTCTGTAGCGACTGGGCAAATTTGGCTCAGGAGCATTTGCATCTTGGGTGAATATTCCATGGTGCTACATAATTCCAGGCTTAATTAGTTCATCTAAGCTTTCCCTTTCTGGCAGGGGAGTGAGTGGGTAAGAAGAGTGTGTCAGACCTGTCTTGGTTTGCAGTGAAAACCCGACTGAGGTGACTCTTTTGTCATTGATTATTGGGGAGGATTTCTCCAGCTGGATGCCTTCTGCCTGGTCACCATAAATTAGTTTTGTGTCACTGCCTCTAACAACCACAACACACTGATAGTCTTTAAATGATGGTTTATATGACCTGAGACAAGATCTAGCCTTATTTTTCTGCTCTATTACTTTCAAAGAATAGTCTTTCTATTATTATCAGGCCTGTGTAAAATAATTGTAAACCCCTTTAAAATTTATAGCAGTTTTGTTCATTGCATCTCATGAATGCAAACCTCAGCAGAATTGTAAACTGTTAATGAGCAGATGTAAGTATATGTATTTTAATAGTGTGATAATGTGATCGGGTTTTTTATTATTTTGGAATGGTTTACAGCTTGCAGGTTTTTCAGAACTGTTCTGGGTTGATTTTTCTGCAGCTGTATAAATAAGATAGGAATTCTCTGACAGTATGATGAAGTTATAAAAATATAAGCTGGCTGTGAGGGCACAGTCATGGTTGTGAGAATTTGGGTTTACCTTAGCAGGTACAACAGGCAGAATCTTCTCTGATTGGAGTCAGATTTCATAGGTGGTGAATAACAAAACCTTAGGAATTAACATTTCTGTTGGAATTGGGCATTTTTTAACCTGATTTTTAGGTAACAATCAACATTTGAAATGGTTGAAGAGTAGTTTTTAATACTTCAATGCTTTGTAAGTCAGTAGTTGCCAGTTTGCAAGAGAGTAGCCTGTTGCTTTCTAAATAAAGGCTCTCAAAAAAGTAAAGGAAAAATTTCACTTTACGTACAACTGCACCTTTGATTAAGGACAGCAAATTCCTCTTTTGCACTCCTGAGTCTCTGAAGGGGTTTTATTGTTTGTTAATTTGACACATTGAAGGTGGTTTTCAACCTACTGCTGGAGAAAGGCTGTGAAATAACCCCAGACTGTTCCAGGTGGTTTCAGCCATCACAGGCCAAGCTGGTGGTGCCTTGAACTTCTCTTGGTGAGGCACTGGTAGATGTTTCAGAACAAATATTATGTGTTCCTTGATTAAAAAGGTGTGCAAGACATATTGTGTGCTCCTTCAGCTCCAGCACTGCTACATAGGTGCAATAACCCCCTTGAGGTGGATCCTGGTACTTCTGAGCCTTGTTTGGAGACGTTCACGAAGACAATTTTCTCCTTATCGTGAGGTTCATAAGGTTTAAATACTTTTACATTGTAGAAATGGACATTATCTACTAAAGATAACAAAAAAAAATTAATGCATTATTTATTTACTGCAGTAAAGTCCAGCCTTGTACTTTTTGTTGGAAACCTTGGAATAGTTTGATGGAAAAGGGAATACAAAGAGGTCCTGTGAGTGGATTACCAGAGTACCATGTCTGACACATGGCCTTTCACAGCCCATTTCACAAACTTTTCATCACCTCATTATTTTCTGACACTTTACAGAAGGTGAGGAATGCTCAGTGAAAATACATAAATCATGAGACCCCTTCAAAACTTCCTGTCCCCTCTGCTGCTCAGGAGTGCTGAGATGGTGGAGCTTTCACTCTTGGCACTCAATTCATAGGAGGTTGTTTGGTGAAAAAAAAAAAGTTGTAAAATAGAGCAGAATACAAGGAAATAAAGCAACTATAATGAAATAATAGTAATAATATGAAATAGAGAAATGAGGAAACACAGATAAAAGGGAGAGGATGAGTGCAAGAATTTTATATTTAAGGTGTTAAAAGCTGAAAAGTCAAGAAAAGGGTAAGGGGGAGGGATTTTGTCAGTGTTGCAAAAGAATTACCCCTCACTGGAGAATTTGCATAGATTTTTAATTCACATGGGTAAAGGCAAAGGTTAAACTTTATGGAAGTCACTTTACTGTGTTGGTGTCTTTCAAACACAGGTTTAGTGGTCTGACTGAGAACAGAACCAGGACACAATATTGAAAACACAGTGAGCTTTGCATAGGGGGCCATGGTGGGTTCAGCTGCTCGTGGCTCCAGTGAGCAGAGAGGGGAAAGAGGGACTGGACAGTGGGGTCTGTGTCAGGGACACTCGTGGGACAGAAATAAATGAGATAAAGGACAGGGAAGTACAAAGGTGTTTTGTTTATTCCTCGGGAGCGACAGCAAACGTGCAGACGTGGTGAGAAACACGGTAGGTGCTGCACATAATGAGGCAATTTCAATAAAGGATGACTTTGCTGTCTTCATTTTAGCTGGTTTGAACCATTTCCATCAAAAACAGTTCACAAACTTTTTCCTGAGAGGCTTTGCTGCTGAGCTGGGTTTGCACGGCCAGGTTCTGGGAACTGAGGGGCTGCAGGGTGGGCACCTGCCAGGAGAGGTCATTAGAGAAGTTTGTGGGGTCAGATTTGCTCTTCACCATTCACTTTACTTCCCCATTTATGCCAAATTAAGGTTTTAATAAAGCTTATGTAAACCAGGGATCCTCTTCCTTGGATTTTATATGCTTTATGTGCCCTTTGGGGCACAGGGGAAGAGCCATGTGAGGCATGGAGCACTGGGACATCAGCCTTCCCACTGATCTTCACAGCTGGGACAGGAGGCTTGACAATACAGTCAGGAAATTTTCTGATCCTGATTCCCTACGTGTTTAGGAAGCAGTTCATGAATGCAGGAAGTCTTACAGTTTTTCTGTGTGTTAATATGGGAATTTAAACATAGTTACTTAAAAGACAGTATTAACTGGTCTGTTAATGAGCAATTCAGGGGGAAAACTCACCAAAAATGGGTACTTTCTCCATCCCAAATCGATTTCCATGCCTTTGTCACTGTTTCCCACCTAATTAAATCGATGGTTCTATTGCTGAGTTTAAAATGAAGGTGACATGAGCTCCCAAAATGCTGCTGAAACCAATGGTCCTTGCAAAAGGTCTTTGTTTTTGTTGCCACAGAGTTCAGGGTGTTACACCTGTTTTTTTAACAGGATAAATTTTTATGCCATCATGTTCCCAGATTTACCCAATATCAGGAAATTACAGGTCCCATTACTACTCTAGAAGGACAAGGCCAGTATTGTACAAAGAAAGGAGGAAAAATAGTGTTTTTATTTCATCTTTTCATCTATTTCTCAGCAGTTACAAGGAAAATATTATCTACCCATCAAGTTTTGTTTTTATTTTAAAAGTGCTGAAGGATTTTAACTGTGTTTGGTGTAAGAATACAATAAAAATTCTAGTTTTATGTGCTGCTGGACTCTTTCACCTAGGAACCCTAGGAATCACCTAGGGTTCACAGTCCACCCCTTTTCAGGGGAACATAAAAGTAGTGAAATGCTCCTCTCTCAAGAAAACCTTTTTGTTAAAGATAAATTCAGGGCTTTTTTGTTGGTTTTTTTTTTCCAGACATTCATACAAAGCTTTATCTTGCTCTGCAATTAGTCTCCCTGCAATCAAATAAAGGGCATGGATTAATGGAAGAACCACTAGAAATATTTTAAAGGGATTAACATTAATGGAGAAACAAATTATCTTTCTATCAAATGAGGTTAATAACAAAAATTAGTAGTGGCCCCTCACAGTTAGTCACTAACCTCACAGAGTCTGCTAGAGATTAATCAAGTGAGTTTTTCCGTAAAACCTGTAGAATTTTCAAGTGTTTTGGGGCCCAGTTCTCATTGTGAAAAGGTTCAAGAACCTTGGAAGCTCTTACTGCCATGTCAGGTTGAAAAACTCCTTTCTTCAAGGAATGAATTGTAACCTGAAGGGTTTTCTGGAGCAGCAGGTGCCCAGTTGAACTCTCACTGAAATTCCTGTTCCACAAGGTCCTGCTCAGCCTGTACAGCCTGTCTTGTTCACAGTGTAAAATGACTACAGGTTCATTAACACTTCAACTCATAATTAAGTCCATGTAGTAGATAAAAAGAGGGTATTTCTTTTTATTGACTCTATTCTACAAAAAAATATAATTGCTTATTCCCTTACGATATTTAAAGCAGTTAAAGTGTGGCTTTTATTTGCATAAAGGCAATTTGCAAAGATGGTTTGTAGAATCATGTCAAGCATCAGTTTGACCCATGTATTGATGTGATATTTCCTGTAGTTGCTGACCGGCTGTAAACACACCTTAGAAAACCTTGGGCGTGTCTCACAGCTCTGAGGGGTGTGTGGCTGCAGGATAATTATTGTCACTTCTGGTTGATTCTTTCAACATGATTTTTACCATAAAAACCACTGCCTTTAGTAAGACAGGTACAGCCAAAACAGCCAGAGCTGTATAACTTTGCCTGTTTTTGTATGTTTGTGTGTTGACTGTTTTTGTAGACACAAGTGACTTAAGCAGTGCTCTTTGCTGTTTTTCTTTTTTTTTTTTTTTTAATTAAACCTTTAGGCACAGGGATGATTCTCAGATCACTTCTACACTTGTCTGCATCTGGACAGCCTGGAGGTTACCAGGAGACTACCTGGAAGCTAAATTTTCACTTGCTCTAAAAACAGAAGTAGAAGAGTAATTTTGAGCTGTACTGTAATTTTTAAATTCTAATACTCTGAGTGCAGTGTAGTGAATGGGGACAAATGGAGGGCGCTGGACATGGTTCTCCAGTCATGTTCTGTGCAGATGCAAACTCATTCACAAGTACAAATCTTATTTTTTGATTAAGGTCTTGTCATGGTTTGAGATAGCCCAAATTCCAATTCCCTAGCTCCATCCCCCCTCCCACATCTCAACCCAATGTGAGATGGGTTTTTTCCAGACAAAACACAACCAGACTCAGAATGGGGAAAGGGAATATATTACAATGACTGTACAAATAAATACTACAATACATTATACACACGACTACAACTATCTCTACCATGACATAAGTATTTACAATGGATCAGATCTCTTCTCCCCTCCAAATAAAAGTCCAGGAGGGAAAGAAGGACAGATCCCTTCCAGTCTCTCAGGGCAGCAGCTTCTTCAGAGTAGCAGTCACTAAGCAGCAGCATCTTCTAAGGCAGCAGGCTCTCTCTGTCTCTTCTGTTTCTTGCAGCAGCTGATAGCTGGATCTCTGCCAGCACACACGAGGGGGTATCGCCCTCGGCCACTCGTCTCTCCAAACGAGTGGTCTTCCGTGGGCTTCGTCACCCCAGACAAAGGTCGTATCACCACGTCATATCACGAAGCACAGGGGGTCTTCGTGACGGTCTGGTATCTTCAGGAGATTCAAGCTCCTTGCAGGGCCTCTGTGCCCTGTCTCAGGCTGCGAGCTTCTTTGTAGCTTGCAGCAAGGGAGGGCCTCAAGGCCAACCTCCCACACTCCGTCCTGGCTGAGCTCTCAGGACGTCCGAGCTTCTCAGCTCCTCTCTGCAGTGCATGTTGCACTTCAAGGCTCTTTCAAGTAAGAGTCTATCAACTTCCTCCTTCCAGGAGGTCTCAAAGGAGTTTTGGGGGGTCTGGTATCAGTTCTTACCCCCAAGAACTCTGTAGAACTCAGCTGCTGACTCTCCTTCCCTCAGGTCTCCTTCCAGGAGTCCCTTCTCTGGTGCTGCATGTCTTTGTTGCTTCTTCGGTTCAGTTCTGGCTGCTGCTTTCTCCGGCCGCTGCCACGGCCACTGCCCACGATGGAGAAAACATCTCCCAGCATAACTACAGGCACCTAGCCCAGCATTATGCTGTTCCAGGTCCCCACAGGCCCCAGCTGGGGCTGGGGGCCAAAGCCCCCCCTGTGGGGCTCTGAGCCCCTTCCTCGTGGCTCACAACATGGCCACCTTCTTCTAACCCAAAACTACAACTCTTCTCTTCCGTTTGGTTGTGATATGTTTACATTTTTTGCAGGAGCGCTCATTGGACAGAATTTCAAAACTTCCAGGGGTTTCCACCCCTTGGGGTCTACCACTTTTCTTATCCTCTGGGGGAAAACGAAGTCCAAACCACTACAACACTCAATGTGATGGGATGATATAATCAACCTTGTAAGCAAAAAATAAATGCCTGCTTTTGATCACCTTCCCAGGAAAATTCTGCTGGCAGATTATGTGGGGGCAAAGTATTTAAACTGACATAAAATCTTATAAAAATCGGATTTATTTAAAACATTGGTTCCTTAGATGTAGTTATAGAAAGAAATAATGACTATCCACGTAGACTTAATTTTTAGCACAGACTGTAGTCAAGCATTGGTGGCTTTCAGCACCTCTTCATTTCACACAACATTGCAGAGGAGCTGGCATTCACAGCACGGGCTAAAAGTCATTAGACCCAAATTGCTGCAGATCAAGTGGCTCAATGTTGTGTTTTTCAAGTGTTTCAAGGCCAGGTTGGACAGGGCTTGGAGCAACCTGCTCTAGTGGAAGGTTCCCTGCCCGTGGCAGGGGGTTGGAACAAAATGGTCTTTAAGGTCCCTTCCAACCCAAACCATTCTATGATTCTCCATTCTCCTCAGATGAACAAGGAGCTCACAAAGCATTTTGGGATTCTTTTATTCCATGTTCTGTAGGATCACTGCCAGAGTGCTGCCAGGAGAAAGGGGAGGGGTCAATCTCCATGTCTTCTCCTCACGCATCCTGAGAAATGTTTAAAGTTCCACATGTTATCATATTAAAAATTCCAATAATCAAACCCACAACACAAAAACCATGAAAAACCTAAAGCAAGTAGTGGCATGTTCCCCCTGCCCTTCTGTGCTTGCTTTCAGGTACATCTGCCTCTGACGTGCTCCTCTCTAATGGCAGAAAATCAAAGTTATTCCCTTAAGGAAAAGCTTTTTTTATAACAGTTGCGTAGCCAAAGGTCCCTGGTGAAAAAGTTTTCCTAATAATTTTCCAATAAAGAACAGAAAACCCACAAAGGTGGTATTTCCAGAGGAGTGTATTATTAGAAAGAATTGATATTTGAGGAGCTTTATTTTATTAAAAATGTGCAAGAACTCCTGTATGTCATTTCACGCACAGCTTAGTGAAAGGTTAGAAAATTAGCTCCTGTGTGCTGCTTATGCACTGGGATGGATGAAGGAGACTTTACATTTCACAACTTCTTGTTTCTGACAAGTTCCAGTGAATTATTTATGTGGCCACTTATCCTATAAAGATGGAACTGAGGGTACAAACTGAGTTCACAAACGCTACCAGAAAGCCTTCAGGTGATAAGATGAAAATGGATCTTGGTCGCTGCTGATCTCAAACCTGGGCTTGAATTTGTGGCCTACAGATGAAGGGTTCTGTGGGCTTACATTTTTCATCTCTAGGTCGTGAATTTGTGCAGTTTATGAACAATTCATGAAGTTCTATTTATCTTCAGCAATTGCCTCATGAATCGAGGATTTAACTGGAATAAGATAATCCAGGAAATAGTAAATTTCAATTCATTTTTATGACTCTAATATATATTCCACATATGAGAGCAGAGATGTGAATACATTAGTGATAAAAATACTAGAAAGAAATTACCTATTTCTGTAACTGTAGTTTAATTCCCAAAGATGTGCAGTCAGAGATTGGGGCAGATCTGACTTTTTGCAGCTCTTGGATTTTCTGGGAGTTTCTACCCTTAAAAGTGAGTTGAATGCACCTCTGCAGGTTCTTTGCCTCTCTCTTATTTATAATGGACCTCTTTTCAGCTTGATTCTCTATCTAAAGCAACATGGATTCACAGATAAAAGTCTGGGGAAATACTTTATTATTTTCAGGGATTTTCTTTTTATTTCTCTTTGCTAAACAATAGCTGCTCTGTATTTGTTGTTGATAAAACTGTTTTAAATCCCTTCTCTGCTGCAAACATGTGACCTTAGGCAAGTTGTTCTCAGTTATGTTAGTCCACACTCCAGGATTTGCTATCTTCAGTTCTGGAGTATTTCCAGAACTATGCTGTTAGACTGAGGGGCAGGTTCAGACTGGATTCTAAAATCCTGTAATTAATGAACTACAAAGTCTGGCTCCAAACTTGTTTTAGGGGATTGAGAATCAAATAATTATCACAAAAGATATTTTCAAATTCTGTCTTGGACATGAGTATTTCAATTAGTACTTCAAATAAGAATTTTAAATTTTGCATATATGTAAATGCAGGTGTCAATGAGTTCCTCAAATTTAGGGGGTACAAATGTCAGCACAGATGCCCATTTGGTCAGAGAGCTGTAGAAAGAATAAACTGCATAATCTGCAACTATGGAAAAAGTACTTCCAAACCTGTACAAATGATTCCAGATGAAAAAGTTTATTAGTTATGGCATGATCAAAAGAAGTTACACTTGGAGAAACCATAAAAACTGTCAGTCCTTCCATTGCCCTGAATCCTGCTATGGCAATGTAAGAGTCAAGGACAACATATCCCAGCACCAAACAGGCCCTGAAAGTCTTTGAGAATTGCTTAACTGGACTCTCCAGCTCACACCCATTCCCCAGGAATTGTTACAGGGCAGATGACTGTGCCCTCTAGTCTGGCAGGGTACCCGTATTTTTGACAAGAACTACAAAGCCTTTCTGCAGCATCTGCAATATTTGCTTTCCTTAAGGAAAGAAGCACCTGCCCCTTGGCCCAGGAGCAGCACAGAATTCCTCAGGAGCCTGGCTGTGTGTTCACACACAGGTCCAGCAGCTCTTTTACAACAAAACTCAGGATCATTGTTCTCATTGCACAGGGAAGAAAACCCTCGGAGAGCTAAAGAGAAAGGGGAAGTGCTTTTGGCAGTGGCATCCTCAGGAGTCAGATGGAGATGGCGTTGGATTGAAATTTTCCAGAGTCCTGCTCTGGTTCTTTCAGTAGCAGGGCTTGTCTCCTCCCTTCCAAATGTCCCTAACATAAAGGAGAAAAAGCTGACACCGTTGCTTTTAACAATTCCTGTCAACACTTGCCTAGCCCTGCCGAAATATAAATGGAAGTGAAAGCAGAAAGGGAAGCACAGAACCTGACAATGTTTAATCTGTGAACCCATCCCTCCACATGGGACAGCAAAAAGGCAACGTGCACACTGGAGGTTTCCTCCAAGAAAGGTCAGTTGAACCAGCCTGACCTTTTTACCACATATAAAGCCATAAGTCATCAGCCCTATCTGAATGCTCTTCAGTCCCAAGGTGCTCCCAAAATAACCTGGAGATAAAACAGAGTGATAAAAATCAGGAGATGCTGCTGAGTTGGGTGTGCAGTTGCTTCTTCAAGATGTTTCTTCAAGAGGATTGGTACATATGCTGTAAGTCAAAGTCAGGGGACAGGGAAAAAACAACTCCCTGGAGAAAGGAAAGAGATCAGCATTTTATCACAGGCAAATAAGTTGGAAACTCTCAAATTTTATAGATATGTAGATGCAAGCACATGAAGATGCTGCTATTAGGGCATTAAAAACAGAAGTATTATCTTGCTACTCAATGATTCTACTAAATAGCTATGAATGTCTTAAAGTAGGTCTTAAATCTGCGTGACAATATAGTTCATTTTATTATTTAGGACTGAAATATGAAATATTGTAATAATAACTTAAAAGTGTGGGTCAGATATCCCAGAATTATTCTCCTAAGTAGAAAGATATGAACAAAATGTAGCAACAGCTTAACTCCTTCTTCTGACATGGAGACAAAACCATTGAATTATTCAGACACCAGTATTTGATCCGCAGCAAATAATCCTTGCTCTGCAATGCACAAGAGAAGGAGAAATTCAGTCTAACTGGATTCATTAATCTGACCATACACACACACACACAATTTATTCAACTCCAGTCAACAAACCATCCAGGAAACAAGAGCTCAGACACTATAAATTGTCTAAAAGCACTTAAGGAATGTGAGATTAAACTAAAACTGCACCACCAGCAGCAGGGTACATGTACAGAGTGCTACATCTTTTTTTTTTTTTTCATGTTTTGTCTGTGAAAGGTGATTTCTCCATTTCCTTAAGTCTGATTCCTGTTTTGTCCCGAATTTCAAGAATCAAGACACCACCTTCCTCCAGGTCATTCAAGGCTTTCTGCTCAATGTCCCATGGTTTAACTGCCAGTGGACTGTTCCCCAAGGATAGACCAAGGCATAACTACCCTAAAAATGATTCCTCGAGTGTTTATGGCACTGAAATTTGTGATACATCAGCAACCACCTCACTTGGATTTACTTTCTTTTAAGCTCACCCACTTCACTGCAAATGGCTTCTGTGTTGTGGCATCTGTGGATTTGTTAGAGATGCTCTTTGCTGCGAGTACATTATGAATTTTTAAAGCATTAAATATGTATGTACTATTTATATCTTCCTTACAAATACATGGAATCTTTATTTTTGAAGACTTCAAATAAATTTTTTACCGCTTTTCTCTTGATTTCTTTTTTTTTTCTTTTGATACAGCATCTGCAGCATTGACTTAGTCTGCTCTTCAGAACAATTATTTTCTCCAAGAAATCATCTTTTATCTCCAGCTCATCTTCCACCATACCATAGATCTGTTTTCTTAAGATCTCTTGATTAGAACAATCACACACCAGTTCCCAAATTTGGAAATAAACTCTGAAAACATTTTACTATAAAGGGAAAAATATTTCCAATTTTAATAAAACCATAAATAGGCTTTTGTTCAGAAAAGAATTTTTTAAAAAATATTTTAAAATTAATCCCTAACTGGGAATGTGTATAAAACATCATGTCTCAGCAGAGCCTTTCATTGCCTGACCTTTATTTTGTTCTCTTGCCATTGATAATTTAAATTCAATTGGAAAATATCCCCTTTCAAAGTAACATGTTTAAGTGCATGACTAGCCAATTATATTTAAATCTGTGTATTTTCTTTGTAAATATTTCCCATAGGAATGACTGAAAATTGTCAGGCTTCACACAGTGGTGACTTTGGGGTAGAATTGCCAGCATTTTTTTTTTTAATCGTGTGCTTTAAATGGTTTGTCTATTACCAAGATGAATAAATAGCAACATATCTTTCTGCAGGTGGTTCTAAGAGATGCACAGGCAGGTACATTTGGATACATCAGGCTTAGGAAAGGAAATATTGTAATGCTTGGAGCTCTGGGACAAAAGACAATATTTGGGTGCTGTTCTCTGCTCTGCCACTGCCCCATGTGAGACTCTGACACTCTCTGCTGGCTTCTCTTTGCTCATCATTTATCTCTCCTTTCTTCTCATCAACAGTTATTTCTTCCACCAAAACTTTCACCTCAGCTGGGAGTCTATATATAATAATGATGGCAAAGTCTTATATATAATAAGTAGTCTAAAGTCTCTATATAATAATATATAAACAAAGTCTATCTATAATAACGATGGCAAAGTTTTGAGTACAGAGGAGTTCTTTTAAGAAAGATCTGACTTGGAGTTCAAGGTTCTTTCATGGGAAGGGAACAAAGGGAAAACAGACATGAAAAACAAGCCAAGAGAACCTTTCTGCCAGGATTTATTCAAAAGAAGAGTACGTAGGTGTTGGGACTGCAAAAGACAAGCTCTGATCTTTTAACATACACCTGTTTCTGTAATCAAGGCCAGATGAAAGCAACAAACACCTGGACCTGATTTAGTTTTAATCCTGTGAGTAGTCCTCAATACTCCAGTGAGTATTCCCTACTCCTCAGGAATGCTCAAATGCCTGAAGAAAACTTGGTAGCAAGTCCAGTTTGTGAGATTTCTGTGTTCCTTCATGGAGGATTTTGATTTAGCTCATGTTTTTGTGTGAGCTTCACCTGTTTATTATTTTAGCACCTTAAAACAGTTTTAATTCTTCATTCTTGAGGCTGCCAGCTGTACAGAGAGGTGAGTGGACAGTGGAAGACTACAGGTCAGATTTTGAAGGGAAGTGAGATACTTAAAAATGTTTGCATTGGTGCCACCCTGAAAATCACATATTTGGGAAAAAGAAAGGAATTCCAGGCTGTTTCACTTGGGAAGGCACCAGATGGTCCTTCCTTCCTAGGTTTCATAAAACTGCTTCATGGCCCTGTGCAAGGGTCTTTGGGCCTTTGGGCAAGAGAATCTTACACTGCTCTGAGTCAATCAATGGTCAACTCTGTGTGAGCTGGGATTGACCCTAAATAACCTAATGGCAAAAATTTCACCAGGAAAAAAATTTGCCTCATACTGCATCAGCACATATCATCAAAGGCTGGACATTTTTTACAGGGAAGCTCATCTTTCAGGGTTTTTTTTATCAGTTCAGTCTTTAAAAAGTGCTGACAAAGTAGCAGGAATTGGGCCACATGGCAAACCTGTCAATGTAGTCAGTCATATTTAAGCAGAATGTTGAAAATTATTTTCCTATAAGAGGGCCTAAACATACAAATTAGGAAGGGGTTAAGAAATATTTCCAGCATTGTGTTTCATTTCTACTTGCTAAGCTTCTACTAGGATCACTTTATCATAGACAGATTAGTAAATATGGCTTTAAGTGTCTCCTACTGCAAAGAGTGCCCAGTGACCCACTGTAAGATAATTTTGTAGCAGTTTAAAGAACTTCAGTGTAATGTCTTGACCCCCAGTTTACATTTGTTGAACACAAGCCTCCCACTGCCTTCTTTGTGTTGATTTTGGAGTGAATTGGAAGGTTAAAAACAGAAGTGAAGGAAACCCACAGCGTGGATTTAAAGATCCATCCAAGGATCTTTATGTGAACTTCATAGGGACTGGGACATACATTTTAAGAGAATCTGTTGTGATAACTTGATAAGTTACATTTGGATCCTGAAAATGAATGTTTGACTATCTTTGTCCCTGTCAGATTTAAACAAGGTAGAGCTAAAGTTTTCCAGCTGTTAGTTTAACACTGCTTCATGTTTGATGAGGAATGGTAAATTCTGTTTGAAAAGATCCAGCTTCATAAACTGGTCTGACTTGGTAAAGGAACATTCCTGAGCAGTTCTGCTGAGTTACGTATTTAGGGGATCCAGGATCGTACCTTGGGCCTTAAAATAGCAACAGAAATAGGCCAAGCCCCAAATCTGTCAGGAGAGGCAAGGGGATACAGATACGTGCTTTTTGAGGTACTTCTGTTGATGATAGATGTGGGAACTGCAGTTGAACTTAAGAATATTTGGCTTTATTTTCTACAGAGATGAAAGAGTTTAGAGGGAGGTTATTAATTTAAAATTTTTTTTAAGGAATCCCACGCTTATGATTTAAAGCTTGCCTCCTCATTATCACCTGATTGTTACAGGTTTGCATTTCCATCTCCACGCTTGAAACAACTCCTTGCTCCTAAACCACAGGAGGTAGCACATCTGTGTGATGCTCACACTACCCATCTGTGATTGATAGCAGTTTACATGCTGAAGTCAGTCTCAGTGGCATTAATTTATTGTAACTGAAGGCTGAGCACAAAAATGTTTGATCGTTACAGACTCAATACCTAACGTATAGAGAAGGACGAGGCATTGTTCTGACAGGTCTTGATGTTTATTATTTCCCTCAAACTTTCTCGCTAATAGCCGCCGTCAGCCTAATTCAACAGCAATCCATGCGGTTAGGGATGCTGCGAGATGCTCTGCGCATTAGAAATCTTGTAAGATTTGGTTTCCTTTGGGCAAAGGGGAAGGAGAGGAAGCACAGAGATGGCTGAGGCTCGCCAAGGGCATCGTTTTAATCAGCAGTTTCCCCAGCGCCGCTTTGTGTATATGTGTATATATGTGTGTGCGTGTGTTTGCCGACAGCCCCTGCGCGCTCCGGCCGGGGGATCGCGCAGCTCTCCGGGCCGAGGGCTCAAAGTTGCCACCGCGCCGCCGGTGACCCGAGGAGGTTCCGCCCCGGCGGAGCGCGCCCGGCCGCGGGCATCCCCCGCATCCCGCGCATCCCCCGCCGCAGGTGCGGGGGGGCCGCTCTCCGCTCCCCGCGGGTTCCCGGGCGCCGCCGCGCGGCCGCCAATCCCAAATCCCGGGCGCGGCCGCGCCCCCACCCGCCGGGGAGCCCCCGCTCCCCCCCGGGGGCCCCGCGCCGCCGTCCCGCCGCATCCCGCCTCCGCCGCCGCTCCCGCTCCGCCGCCTCCCCCGGCGCAGGGGCTCCCCCGCCGCTCTCCGCTCTCCCCCCCAACACCCCCGCCCCAGCCCGCCCCGCCGGGCTTGAAGGTCACCTCCGCCCGCCCGCCGCCGCCGGAGCCACTTTCCGCGCCGGCTGGAGAAGCGGCAGCGCCTCCGCCCCGCGAAGGTCCGTCTGTCCGGCCGGTGCGCGGAGCGGAGCGAGGAGCCGCCCGCTCGCCCGCTCCACTCCCGGCACCGCCGCGGCGGGGCCGCCCCCGGGCTGTCGCCGCTGCCCGCGGAGGTCGCGGGCGGGCCGGGCAGGGGCCCCGCTGCCGGTGCGGGGGGAGCCGGGCGCGGCGGGCGGGGGGCGCGGCATGCGGCGCTGAGCCGGGGCGGCGGCGCTGCCCGCGGCGAGGGAACGGGCTGCGGGAGCCGCTTCGCCTGGCGGGGCCGCCCGCCCGCCCCCGGACGGGAGACGCGCCGCGACCCTTCGCCTGCGCTCGCCTCTTTATGGTGAGTTTGGGCCGGGGCTGCGCGGGGGCAGCGGGGCCGCTCGGAGCGGGGCAGCCCGGCAGGTGCGCGGTGGCCCCGCTGGCCCCGCTCCGCGGCCGGAAAGTTCCCGGGGCGGGCCGGGAGGAGGGATGCGCGCCCGCGGAGTGCCCGCGCAGGGGGAGCTCTCGGGGGGCCGGGGCCGCGGGGCAAGCGGGGCTGGGGCTGGAGCCGGCGGGCAGGGCAGCGCTGCTGAGCCCCGGGAGCTCCGCGGGGCTCGGGGGCACCGCGCCCGCTCCGCTCTCGCCTGAGAAACGCCGTGCGAAAGGTGCTGCGGGAGAAGGGCGGCACGGGAGGGGGCTCCCGAGCACAGGGAACAACGAGAAACATGGGCAGTCGGGGCTCAGAGGAGTTGCTGGTTGAAAGGGTGCAGATGTTTAACTGCCGGGAAACTACCTGCCTGTAAGTCATCGATGTTTGCTGATTTTATTGGCGATTTATCATAGCGTTTTCTCCTGCGCGCTTCTGTCAGGAAAAAAAAAAGTATAAATGTTTCCTAAATAGCTGTTCAGTGCAGGCGTAGTGCCACTGTGTACATTTAAGATGTACAGCAGTTACAGCCAGGACTGCCGCTCCTCAGCAGGGGCAGGGCTGTGCACTGCGAGATGGTTTTACAGAGTGAGAGTGGCACGAGTCGTACGGTTTCAAAATTTGTGATGTGGCTGTTGGACATCGTGCTGCCAACTGAACATGGTGCGCACAGATGGTGGAACGAATGTGGTCTGAAGTTTGACTGGAGTGATTCACATCAGCGAAGTGTGAAAGATCTTGTCCAACGCTGCAGCTTTTGTTTATCTACTCTGAATTTCAAATGTGGCATAGTATGTTACATTTGGAAGTAGTTTAGTGATGACTGCTTTTTTCACTTTAAGTAAGATCCAGTTTATTCAAGCCGAACTGGATCATAAAACACAGCAGATGCTGGTGATGGTGTCCCAAGAATGTCAAGTCCCTTGCTTCACTTCTCTAGACTCGATGATACTTAGGAAAGATACTGCGTGTTTCATTTGTCATTTGGAAGTGTGAAAACAGTTGTACGTGTGGGCTGTAAAAGCAGAAGCAAGGTTTTGTCACTCTGGGGTAGAGATTGATGATCGTGGATGTACTACAGTCTAAACCAGAGCTAGTCCTCGTAATCAAATAGTTAAGTTTTAGAGACCAAATAGTCACAGCTGCTTGAGAAGATCTATATTGGGAAGAGTAGTGGGGCTGTGTGAGTTTTCAATATGTATATCAATAGATTGTTTAGTTTTTAGGAAAGTGGTCGTTATCACATGCTGCAGTTATCAGGGTTATAGTAGCGATACAGAATAGGTATTTTTAATTTATTTTTATTTACTTTTACTTGAATGATTTTGCATCGATGAGTTTCTGTGAAACTATTTCTGTGTCGCTTTTCTGATTATAGTTCAGATCTGCTCACTGTCTTATGTAGGCTATACAGGCTTGGCTGCCCAAGTCTCATTTACAGTTTATTCTTCTGGTAAATACATTAGACAAAGGATTCAGCGTTTCCTGAAATGAAGTCAGTGTTTCTAATGTCAAGACTATATTTCTTTTTTCTATTAGTCCTTAACTGAGTGTCAGTAATAGAGCTGACAAACGTGAGGAATAAAATTCACAGTATGTTGATGATTTTTATAGTTCTTGTAATTGAAGTACTTGGTGCCCTTGCCATGATGAGGATGCTGTGCTGGTTTTCAGGAAAGGGTGCCCTTAAATGACAACAGTACTGTCAGGAGCCAAGTGTCGAGGAAGCCAGCGGGATTGTTAATTCCTGGATGCATAATGTGATCCATTCCCAGCACGGGACATGGGCACACAGGTAGGATTGCAAGGTGCAGTTCCCAGCACTGAGAATTGTGCCAGCGATGCCTCCACACTCCGTGCACACCTAATCCCTGCTGGCTGCGCTGCTGCACGGGAGGGGAATGGGATGTCCTGAGGCCGTGGTTGCCGTGCTGCTGGGGTTTGAAATGTGTTCTTGCTCCCAGTGCTGAGCCCTGCACAAAGCCCCCTTGAAGTTAAACATGGCATAGCAAGGCCAGAGGGGACTCAGGCACTGCTGCCCTTGTTCGTCCTGCCCCGGGCAGGATCAGCTCGTACCTGTGTCATCTCTGATGGATGTTTGCGTACTTTTTCTGTTCCCCTCCTCCTCTGACTTTTCTCACTGTTTTTGCTGTCTTTTCCATCATTTTTTTCCTTAGTGATGCTCTTACTTACTATTTATTTTCTAAAGAATCTTATCTCATTCCCTCCAAACTGTCTCTCCCACTCAGTCTCTCTTCCAGTATTTTTTTATTCCTTTGTGGGGGACCTACTGCTTCTCTGCCAGCTCTGCACATATACTGGCTTTACCAGGTTTTTGCCTAGTTTTTAGGAGGAATTTCATGGAAATATTAACCTTTGTGCAGACAGGTAAGCTTTGTTTAGGACCAAAGAGCTGTTCAGTATTTGCTTGCACTGGGGGAAGTTGAGATAGCTGGAAATATAGAAGAGACCAATGGCTGGGTTAAAAAAATTGGCATCACTAACTTATCACATTGTAGCTTTGAAATCTGATTTTTAGATCTAACTCTAAGCATTATATACTATAAAGGTAGGATTCCTAATGCTGGCTACAAGAAGAAATATTATTTTATAGTTATGGAAGGCATGGCTACATTGAGCATGTTGGTGTCTGAAAGGTGTACTTGTCTAAAGAAGATGGATCTTATGTAATTAAGATTGATGTCTCATACTACAGCTTGAGAGAAATACAGGAGTTGAAAAATGTGTTTATTTTCTGCATCTGTCAGCACTCTTTCTACTTAATTCTTGAATCTTGACTCCTTCCCACTTATGTGGGAGATGAGGATGCTCTTGTCTCATGCTCCTTTATAAAAGCAGTAGGTGAATAAAACTGAAGAGTCAGGAAACAAGTGAATAGACAGGGCTCAAACAAAATGTTAAGTGTCCTGACTGTTTCTGGCCTTGATACAGTGAAATCACGTACATCTGTGTTGACTCAATTGTGCCCAATTTGAGCTGTAACATTTCCTGAGAGCAGAAAGCTCCTGTCTCTGAGGATCTTTCCCCAAGGCGTTATTGAGAAGTCTTTTTTTTGTTGTTGTTGTTGCCCTTTGTTTTTCATTTTTTGCTTGGTTGCACTTTTTAATGGGGAGTTTCTTTTAATGAAATAATTGAGTTTTTCCACGCTCCTGATTATTCTGTAGTGCAAGTCCTCATTCTGGGAGGTACAGTGCCATCTCTGACACTTCATGTTGTGTGTTCTTGTGTATGTTATCAGTAAATAGTGTTTTCATCACCTAGTCTGAATGTATGCTTTTATGATTAAAAACTGTCTTTGAAACTCTCGGTATTTATTAAAATTTTCCTTCATTACTATTACTTTGCTAAAATTTGCTGTGTCAAGAATGACAGCTTACTGCAAATAAGATAATTTCAGCTGTGTCCTTCAAGCTGATACACTAAAAAATGAATGCAAACTGAAAGGGCATGGAAAACCCCTTCTGGGATGCTGGGATGTAACAGCAGTGCTGGAGCATGTGTAGGATTCTGTAGAGCACAGAGGCCAGGGTGTTTTATTCACAGGATGGGTTACAATTACCTACCAAGCAACACCAAATGCCAAATATATGCTTGTCATGCTTTGAAATACTATTTTTTGCCAAGTAGGTGGCAACTCTTCTGCTCCAGATTTTGTACTTTGCAGAGATCCTGTGCAGAAGGAAAAATATTTCTAAGTGGAGTTTTTGATGAATATCCTGCAATTCTAGTTGTGTTATGAGGTATTAACTATTTGGCTCTTTTGAAGGGGAAAGAAACTGTTGAGTATTTTGTGATGTATCTTTCAGAAGTTGGTTGAAGCGTCTCTAACATAGTGCACAGATTTGAAGCTCTATCACAGTTTTCTCACAGCCAGTTAAAAAACCCAGAATATTTTGCAACTTTGGCTGCAGTTCTAAAATCCTGTGTTTCTGAACAGCAAGATGTTGCTGTGCTAATACCCTGAAAGGAACAAGGTGAATGTAAGTTCTGCGCTGACATGTGCCTTAGTAGCTGCTTATGCAAATCAGTGCCCTAAAATTAAGATCACTGCCTGGAATGGGAAACACTGTGCCACAAACTGGGAGTGTCTGTAAATCAGAGACTGACTGCTGTCAGTCAGGGACATTGGGGAAAAGTGACTGAGCAAACTCATCTCTGTTGAAATAATTGTCTCTCCTTCAGCTGGAAAGGTCTGAGGGAATGGGGTTACAACAGGGTGAGCTGAAAGCCTTGGTTGTGTTAAAGGGCAAACTAAAATGCAAAACTAAATTGCTTCTGGGATAAACAGCCCAACACTGACCACAGGGAATGTGCAGCTCACTGGGACCAGCATTGCAAACACTAAAAATACACATTTTCTCAGTGCACAGCACACTTGGCTTAAACCCTCCAGTGCACAACCTCTGACCAGGAGAGTTTGGAGTAGAGAAAGAAGAGGTTATGATTCCAAAAAAAAAAAAAAAAGGAATTACAAGGATACAGCATAGAATATGATCCAAGCAATTGTTGTTTAAGCTCCTCAGTGTTAAACCAATGGTAGTGAGAGCTGGAGTTCCACAGAAGCACATACACAGAGAATATTCGGAGCTGGGAGGGACCCACAAGGATCACCAACTCCAGCTGTTCAGGGAATGGCCTCTATGGGGAGTTGGTGCCTCTCAGCCTTCTGCTGTGCTTTGTCATTCTTTCATCTTGACTCTGTCGTGCTGGTAGTTGTATTTCAAATTTTCCTTTTCTTTTTGGCACTTTTCCACTGGATTATTTTTAGAATCAAATCAAGTATGAATACGTGCTGGCAGACTGTTCTTGGGGAGGATGCTCATAGGGTCTTGCTCTCCTGCTTGCTGGTTCCAAAGGTTTTCTAGGGATTTTATTGTCTCTGAGTTCAGTCTCTGTATTAGATGTGAGCAAATATTACATGATCAGAATGATAAGAAGCTAGTCTGAAAATACATACTACTTTTTTTTTTTCCTGAGAAATTTGGGAAACTCCAACTTGATGTAGAAACTTTCAACTCTAAAAGCCTTTTGTTTTGAAGGTGTGAATGTGTGAAAATGTGGGTAGGAAATTTCAGAGAAGGTTTAAATGAGGAAATGCTGTTATTTCAGATGAAAGTATTCTGACAGTTGAAATAGTTGTAGAGAAGATGGAAGAACATCTATATAGAGGCACAAGAAAGTGCAGTTGTGCTGGACAGTTTTGCTTGTGTTAAATGGCAAAGGTTTTGTTATGTTTAAATTAACACCATCATCACATGACATAAATCAGTAGTAAATTCCTGTGTACTGTGCTGGTGGGAAAGCCCAGTGCAGTTGCAGTTGGTTTCCTTGCATTTGGGTCATTCTGCTGCCTGCCTTTTGGATGTTTTAAGGCTTTTTTATCTTTCCTGGAGCTTACACATAAGAAACACACACGGAAAAAGAAGTTTAATACATAATGCTGTTGTCTTACAAAAACTGACGGTCTGTTGTGGACCTCAGATCCAGAGCCCTGGATTTCAAAATAAAATTTTGTGTAACTTTGTTGTCTTGGAAAAACCCATATCTTTTCTCTGTCTGTTCATTGATTCCCCACAGTTGTCTCCCACAGAAGTGGTTTGGCTGATGAGTCACCATCACTCTTCCTCTGCATGCCCAGTTCCCGAGTTTCTGCTTTTATCTTTTAAATTTGTTTTGTTAAATGTTAAATGGTTTTGTTCTTGGATTTCTGAGTTTTTCATTTGTTGTAGAGGATTGATAATTTATGGTTTGAGGAGGGAGAAATTAAACAATGTTGAATGGCACTGATCTAGAAAAAAAGGCTTGCTAATCTCTGTCAGAGCCAATATTGACACCTTTGTCCTAGCAAAAATATCACTTTTTTTCACAGTTAGCATTTTTTCCTAAATTAAGGATGATGCAATATTTTGGAGATATTTTGTTGAGCAAATTATTTTGAGAGTAAATAAACAACCTGTAAGCAGCCCTTGTATGAAAATGTAGAATATAGTCTTAAGCGCTGCATTCAGAGTAATTTTTATGTTCAAATTTATGTAATTCTGTAACAATTTCCTTGGGATGTAACATAGTCTGTGTTCTTCTTGACCACAGAGTTTACAGTCCTGCTGCTTTTTGGGGAAAGGATATTGAAGCATCCCTTTCAAGTCGTGCTGCCGAGTGGTTCTCTGTGATCAGTGTCTCAGGAAATAATATGAAATCTTTTGTTACAGTGAAACTCTACAGTGAAGCACTAAGATTAAAAAAAAAAAAATAAATAAAGTGTCACTCCCCTGCAGGCAGTCCACTGTTTATGTGAGTAGTTACTTAAATGTCCTTTCCTCCAACATGGAAGATGAGCTACCTAAAATGTCATCTACCACATGGTGATACCCATTTTGAGTCGGCAACAATATAAATGCTAAGGAAGTCCCAGAGTGCAGTTTGAATTGAGCCACACAGAGTGGCCCAGCAGGAAGATGAATGGATCTAGGTATCCTCCTGATCTTTCTGTGATATTAGACCCTTTTCCCACTACTTAATTTAGGACACTCTCCAAATGGCTCCTTCTCTTCGCGATGACCTCTTCCCTGTTGCCATCGTGATGGTGTGTTCGTCTGCAGCTGCCTCCACAGGAGGCCGATTGGGTTTGCCCTGGTCATTACAAGTGTTGAACTCTTGCCAAATACCAAAATTGTCCATACTGCATGTTTGACACACTTGCTTTGCTGTGAATGTCCTCAGTGCTTAAAAACAGATGATTTAATTGTTATTGTTTTCCAGTCCCCGATACCAGCCCGCGGGGTTTGGATGTGTGCTTTTCTCTCGTTATTTCTGTTTTACAGCGTTGCTTTCACTTTCTTTCAGTTCTGCACCTCTGGCTGTAACTGATTGTTAAGGATCTTATGGCACTGTGGGAAGAATCAGCCATAAAGCCCAGCTGAGAGGTGGGGCAGGGTAGGGCTCACTTGTCTCCTGGTGCAGGAGCACTCTGGGGGCCAGTGCACAAACACATCCTTTTGCTTTGTAAAAGCCTTGTGCTAAAATCACATCTTTGACACCAAAGCCATCTTTTACTCCTCCCACTGTAAAATGCCTTCAAATCAGTCGGCTTTGGTGCTGATCTGATCTTTCATCCTCACTCTGGGACCTGTCATATCCAAAGAACCCTCTGATTAATCAGTTCTTGTTGGGACATGGGCTCAAAGGAGAAGAATGATGCAGTCAAGTGGTTTGGCCCCTTTATGCACTTAGGGCATAGTTTTGTTTTCAGCAATTGCCATTTCACTGCAGGAGAGTGTTAATCAACTTCTGATGATGGCACTTGTTACGTGTTTCCCTTTTAATGTGCTAACCCAGAGATTTTCCATTGGTTTTGCCATTCCCATTGTTTTGGTGCTTGTTCCTGCCTCTGAGTCGACTCAAACTGCAGTTTCATTGCAGCCTTTTTAAAAATATGTGTGTTTGTTAGAACCTGAGTGGATTTTAAAAAGGACTCGAGCGTTGCTTGAAATCTCATTACGTACAAACTTGTCTATGTAGAATCCTAAATATTTTATTGTGTTCTAAATGCAGAGGTGTCTTTTTGCTGTAATGCATCCAAATGTGTATCACAACTGAGTCTTGCTGCTGGGATATAAAGGGTTCTGCAGGATTGATGGGGACTCCTGGAGGCAGCTGAAAGGACAGTGGGGTCGTGATGCTGTCTCTGAGTACTGGACAAAACCCCTGTCTTTAATGAAAGGAAATAATTTAAAACTATTTTAAAACGCAAAAAATCGAGGTGATCAAATTTAGGAAGATACAGTAATACAGTAAATATAAATGGGTAAAAATCCACTCTCTCCAAAGTTAATGGTGCAGGTGCCAGCACCTTGGCTCCAATCAGCCCTATGACCTGGCCTTGAATTGCAAATTTGTTTTACAGGGGTGACCCCAGAGTTAAAACTGAGATGGTCCTGTCAGGGTCTGTGTCAGGAGCTGCAGCTCATGTCTGATTGACATGTTTGCCTGACAGGTTCCTGTGGGGGAGTTTGTTGTGGACTTTTTTTAACTGTTGTGTTTGTGGGGTTTTGTGTTGTTGAATAAAACAACAACAATAGACCATGAATAATTCTTAATGTCAGTGTTGCTTTATAAACATGTCTTAAAATAGATACAATTTTTATATGACATATCTAATAGTCATTGTAATACTTCTCTATGTTAAAGCTTTGCAAGCAGGCAAAATAAAGGAAAATTAGGGAGTTTCCTTTGATGTCAAAAGTAACATAGACTGCTCTTTCCATAGTTGCAGTTGCAAAGCAGTAGACTAAAATGTGAATCGAGATTTCTGATTTATGTATTTCAAGCAGATAGTGAGTTTGACAATTGTAAAAGCTGTCTCCCTGCTGGAGCCATTAAATATTTTGTCACTGATTGTACAAGTAGCAAAAAGATTGAACACTACTTTCTAATGTGGAAAAAAATATTTATTTATTTAAGTTTTCTCAGAGTGAGAATATATTTCAAGTTGCTCAAGAGTTGATTAGGGTACAAATTAGATTGAATAACATTTGGAATAGTTCTGCTAAGAACTTCCATGGTACCTGACCTTACTGTTCACAAGGAAGGAATAAATGCAAGTGAAGTAGAAATGGACTCTTCCTGCCTACAGATTTCAGACTTTTGGCTGCCAAAATCAAACTTCAGCACCTGTCTGTGCTTTGCTGTGAGAGATTTACACTTTGCCTCTGAAGGGATGCTCTATTAGTTGTGTAAGTGGAGGCATCTTTATTAGTTGAGGTAAATTTTAGGCGGTAAATTGGCTGCTTTATTGCTGTACATGTGTTTAAATCAAGCTCTGCACCTGTCACATTAGTAGATCTCAGTATTGTTGTCTTTTAAGAAGCACATTCTCATGCAATGCATGTTCCACATGGCCACAGCAAATGACTCTTTAGTTATCTTGTACCAACACCTTGTACTGCATTTGCTGCTTACTCTGCTATTTAATAGTTGGGTCTCAAGTTTCGTGTTCTTTGAAGGTCTCCAGATTGAGTCCAAAAGGCTGCAGACCTTCTCCCATTGCAAATCACTTTTGGTGTCCTTTAATCTTGTATCATTGGGGCCCCTCTTTTTACCTGCCTTGTTAGTTTTGCCAGTACCCATTGGAGCAGCTCATAGTTGGAGCTTGCACCTTTGAGGGTCATTGCAGTTCTCTGAATTGCTAAGAGGAAAGCTGGTTTGGATTTTTTGGGGGGGGGTTTAATGCCTCAGGCCTGATATTTGTGCAGTGACTGGGGCAGTAGCCTGTGCTGGGTTTACAGTGATCCCATAGTCAAAGACTGGCTTAGGGGACCTCCAAGGGATGTGCTTTTCCTCTCACTCTGCTGGAGGGCTGGCTCTTGTCAGCTGTGGGATTTAGGAATCTGGAATCACCTTTTAAAGAACAGGAAGCTCTTAGGGTATTAACAAATTCCCCTTCCTTTTCTTTTCTTTTAGAGAATTTTTTCTGCTGATGTTTAATATATAAGAAGTTTAAATAATTTAATAAACTGACTCAAATGAGGAAATTGAAAGGGAATTCCAAATGAATGCTAAAGCACAGTGCCAGTGCTGTGTGACACCTCCGAATGGGTGGTCCCTCCTGGCACAGTGCTGGAAGAGTTTGAATTGCCTCACCTTAGGAGTGTGCCACCTAGGAAAGGTGGACAGAGTGGTGACAGGAGAAGCATGACTGATGTCATGGGGTGGCCTGTGTGCTTCTTCTGGTGACAGAACCTGTGACTTGGATAGTCAGCTGTGGAGTGTGTGAGTAGTTGGGTCCTTGTGAAGTGTTTGTGCATTCCTTGCTCTTGAGCTGATGCTGTGTGGGCTCTGCTGTTGGGGTTCTCTGTTCCCTGGCAGGCTCCTGGGAAGCTGTCAGTGAGTGCTGGGCTCTCCATCCCTGTCTGTGCTTTGTTTTGCTTTAGAGGCTGGTGTGCTGTCCCCTTCCTGTGAGCAGCAGGCACAGGAACCTTTGCTGAATGGCCAAGACACACAACTGAGCCAGACAAGCTGGTCCTGCTTCTCCTCCTTCATGTCAGAACTGCATCTTCACCTCCTTTCCTAACAGGCTGGAAGGGTTTCAGTGAAACATTTGCCAGGAAAAGAGCTGTGAATTTTTTCATGTTCAAAAGCTACTGTCACTTCTCCTCGTGCGTCTGGTCCAAGGAATAAAGGTGCTGGTTAGTGCATTCAGTAAAATACACAAGTGCACACAGTAAAAATAGACTCAAATAACACATTAGAAAGGTGAATTTGTGGTTTCCGTTTATCCTTTCTCATCTATGAAATGTGTTTAGCTAATGAGCTGATAAAAGGAATTGACCTTGCAGCTGACAGTTGATTTGGAGATGCAGAAATATCGAGGCAGGTATTTATGATTTGCACTAAGCACAGCTTGGCAACTGTTCATATTTAATGATTTGCATCACTGTTTCTAATACTAAATTTATGCCTCAGTATCCAAGTGCAACACATCTGAGTTGCTGACACTATGAACTATGATTTCGAATTCCTTCTATTTTGTGTTTAAATTATCAACCATAACTTTGTGTTATAGCACACACGAGGGAGGAAATGCTAAGGTAGGATTCCTACAGCAATCATTAAATGAATTTATCACGCAATTTTCAGATAATAAATTTAGAAGTGCATGAAGATTTACAGAATATTGCATATTCACAAGGATGTCAGGTTAGAGCTACTTTAGGAACTATGTGCATTAACTAGAATTTCTGACTTTGCAGGCTGTAGGTTTCAAAACTGTTCAGTGTTTGGGACTATTCTGTGGTTATCAAAATGCCTGTGTTGATTGTGTTGAATGATAAGAGATAATGGATCTTCTCTGGTGTGTTTAGGTACCATTTCTAATCTGTGGTGTGCTTGGTGATTACTGTGTTATCTTGACGTGTATCCTTTTGCCACGGTACCAATACAAATAAAATCTGTTTTTCTTAATTGGATAACCATTACTGTGATATAACATGTGCTATTATGAGCCTGGCCTGAGTGGCAGCTATATTTACATCTTTAGATAATAAGTTAGAAGTACTAGTCTTTTGTTGGCAAACAAATTAAGGAAATAATTATTTGAATGTAAATTGTCTTTCCTATCACTGGGTTTTTTTATACAAATTAGGCAAAAGTAATTTCCTGTGATACTTAAAAAGTCAAATATGGAAGAGAAGTATAGTTGTGCAGATTGTTTAGCTGCAGAATGCCACGGACACTTTAACATTTGGAAGTACAGAATACTATTTTAATTTGTCATATTCAGATATGGACAATGTAAATTTGTTTTGCAGCCCCATTAGGTAAGAAAAAAATGTTGAGGGCATTAAATCCTAATCTTGAGAGAAATGCATTTACAGAAGCCAGCAGATGTCAGTATGTTCTTGTCATATAGCCCTTTTGTTTCCTAACAATAATTTTCCTTGAATTAAACAATATAGAAATAGTAAGTGTTGTAACACTATGTTCATGCAGATCTGCTTAATGCAAATATTTTATTGAAAAGAGGCTTTTTCCTCTCTGTTTTCTAGACCTAGGCTGGCATGACATCCCTGTACACACTGGGTTTCACTGTATATAACTTCTCAGAATGTAGTTTAAAATCCTTTGCTACATGGGGGTGTTATGGACAGCAGAACACCTTAGTTTCTAATTGAGATTTTTGTTTCTCTGTTTAGATTTCCTTCATGTATTGGGAGGCATTTTGAAAATGCTGGCACACCTCTCTCTGTTTGTGTAGCCAGTGCGTGTGTTTGAACTCTGCTGTGTCTAATCAAATGTGTCTCTCTAATTTGGAGATTATTTTGTCACTGTTTATACATGGTAATAAAAACCAGAGGAGCTGTTTCTTGTCTTCCTTGTATTCCAAAAAATCAATACCATTATGACATTCAGAGAAGGGAAGGGCTTCTCCACAAAGTGCAAACTGATGCCTCAGGGTGTGCAAGGATACAGAATTCCTGGTCTGGGGTCCTCACCACGGTGAGCTGACCTCGGATTTTAAAGCAGTGACTTAAACACCCTGGCAAACTGCCAGGTTGCACTTTTGGGCAGATGGTGCTTTCCTGAGGTGGGGCTGAGCAGATGGAAGCTGTAGCCCTGTGCAGGCAGTCCCAGGCTGCTGACAGGTAACCCAGCCCCAGTCCCTGCCTGGGGTGTGTCCCTGGGCAGCCCCGGGGATGTCGGGGTTGTTTCCCCTCCCTGTGTGTGTCAGAACTGTCTCTCTGTGCAGGGATGTTCTGCACCTCCCAGCAGATACCTCGGCTCCTTCCAACATCAAACTTACCCTTCAGTGTCAGTCTGAGAATTGTGACCATTGTCCATCCCTACCAAGCTCTCCACCCCAGGATTTCAGCCTCACTCACCTGAAACACTTGGTGCCTCAGCGTGTTTGGTGCTGAAGGAAGCAGCAAGAATCCTGTCTGAAGGCAAAAAAGGCCCTTTACTTCAGCTGCTGTTGGGGACCTGATGTCCCTTTTGGCCTGGTGTGTTTGTTTTTTCTGTTTGTAAATACTGTACCTGTCACTTCGGGGTTTGCAGTTACCTTTCCAAGCAGAAATTTATTTTGCGTTTTCTCTTTCTTCAACTCTCTTTTTAAGCTCTGTCATCTTGAAGTGTTTGTTTTACGTGCAGGATCTATTTGTTGTGACTTATTCGTCGCTTTTCCTCATCTTGGACTGTTTGTGTGATTTTCAGATCATGCAAATGAGAATCAAGGAAGGCAAAACAGATGAGAAAGATACTCCTGGAGTACAAGAAAAAAAATACAGCATTACTGAGGTTGTAGTCTGGAAATGGGGCTATTTCATTTTCAAAGAGTGGGTTTATTGCATTTGCCCTTAATGCAGTTTCTAGAGATGCTGAGAAACACCCCAAATAATGTAAAATATCATGCTTACATTAGTCCTGAGCAACTTTTTTCGCATAATGCTCTAATGTAATTTAATTCAGGGTTTGGCTTGTTCTCCTGGATCTGAATGAAAGGAATCAGAAAATTGTAGTTGTCTTTTGTCATTTTAGGATAGGGGAAAAAAAGTAAAATATAGATGTATTAGGGCCTGCATGTGCAATGTTTGAAAATGTATTTATCTCACTTTTTTGCTTTTTTGTTGTCACTACAAAAAGATATTTTTTCACCACTAAATAAAAAAATAAGAAGCAATATTGTGTTTTGTTTTGACATCTTTCCTTCCATGGCAGTGAAAGCGCTTTCTGATGGTTGACTCTTATTAGCAGCCTCCTGAGTGTGCCTTTTGAAAACCTGCAAAATATACATGTAATTAATTTCCCTGTGTAGCTGGCAGTGCTATTGCACCTTGGACTCATGAAAATCAGGTTCTCAGCAACAATGCTGTCAAGATAGTGAGGAAATAATACAATAAATCTTGAAATGCATTTCGATCAGTTACTTCTTAACAATGATCTTACAGCTTTTCAAACTTTATTTATACATTTGTTTTGGATACAACTTTCATTGGATTAGAATTTACACTTTGCTGTGTGAGTGCATTTGTACTTTTTGGAAGACATTCATGGGAAAACTATTCAAAAATGAAAGCACAAAACTCAACCATGCTTCCTCTTCCAGGCAAGCTCTTAGAATAATAAAGATTGCACATGTTGAAGTTGCTTTGAATTAGTTTTTCATGTTCTTACACATACTTACAATTACTTCAGTTGTCCATTTGTACTTGGATTTGATAAGAAGATGCTGTTCTAGATCATGATAGATACTGGTCTAGATAATTTTAGGTGTTGCACAGACAAATGTTTCAGTACCCCAATCACTTAAATACATACAGGTGGTGGCTGCAGTCTACAAATGGTCTTAAGCCTTGAAATGTTCAGAAAAATGGCAACTGTTATAATAATTACATACTCTCATTCCTCAAAACTTAGTATGTTATATAAATTTAAGCACTAAAATAAAGTATAAAACATTTTAAGACACTGGAAGTATAAACAAGTCGAGATGGATATGGTCAACCACACTACACAAAATTAATACAGCTTCCCATTTCAAATATGTAATAGATCCAACGGCATCAACTTCATTAATTTTGACTTTGTAGCTTCACAAAAGTCTATGAAACTCTTCAGAAAGAGATTTGTTGTGGTATTTTTTTGGAACAAAACAAGAGGTGCAGCTAACATAAGCCCCGAGACACATTTAAGCTTGTTCTTTCGCAATTTGTTTCAGATCTTTTCCCACAGTATTGAAAACATTTCTGGAAATAGATTGTTCAGCAGACTGTTTATTGAAACAAAAAGAGAGGTAGGATTTATGAGTGTAGTCAGATCTGGGTATGCTGAAATATGAGTTTTCCTGTATGGACAGTGTGACAAACTCCCTCAAAAGCAGAGTCTCTGACTGTTCCTGAGGGGACTTGTTGGGCAGAGTGTCAAAAACACTGCCCAGAAATGCAGTGCAGTGCGTGGCAGGTGCTTTGATGAAAATGGACAAGTAACTTATTGAGGAACAGTCATTTAATATGGGAATTGGGGGCAGACTGAACTAAAGCAGACCAAGAATGCATCTCTCTATATATTTCTCTTCCTGAAAGAGATGAAAAATGTGATCCTCCTGCTGGGAGCAGAGTGAGGTATTGCCAGGGTGATGTGCCACACGACTGATAACTCCCAGGGAACATCCACACGAGCCATACGTGTGGTTCCTGGCAGAACAGCCCTGCTGCAGCCTCTGCACAAGCGGGTGCTCAAAGTGTGGATTATAAAACCCGCGATGTATTTTCTCTGGGTAAGAAGGTTTGGGAAGCAGCCTCGGGGGCAGCGCATCCATCACAGCTCCTCTGCGCCCTTCCCCTGCTCCACCACGGGAATCCCTGCCCGGCGCTGCAGCCCCTCCAGCTCCCGCCGGGGCTCCCAGGGATGCAGCTCCGAGGGATGCAGCTCCCAGGGATGCAACTCCCAGGGATGCGGCTCCCACGTTTTTCCCTGGAGGCCGAGCGGGGTTTTGCCTTTCCTGCCCCTGCCCCTCGTTAGTGACCCTCCTGTGCCCGGCTGGGGCAGCCCCGGCTCCCTTCCCAGAGCTCCCTCTGGAGAGAAGGGCTGGAGCGATCCCGTGCTCGGGAATTACCTCCCCCGGTTGCCAAAAGCTGTGGAGCAGATGGATCTGTGGTTCAGGTAACCGTGAGCTGTGTCCAAGTGCCAAAGGGTTTGGGAAGGAACTCGGTTACAGGTTGGGCAGTGGCAGGGGGGGAGGGCTGTTGGCTGCAGTTTGTTGAAGTTTCTGCCAGTAGTTGAAGTTTCCTAGGAAAGTTTCATAAACACACTATTGTGATTTAAAAATTGAAGCTCAAGAGGATCGCTCCAACTCAAGTAATATAGTGCATCAAGAAGCTTTTCATTTGATGCTATAATGTGAACCCACAGTTTGACTCCGAGTCCTGCTCCCGTTTCTAACCCTTCATGGTTCTGTCCAGTCACATCTGGACACTGGGATTATTACAACAGTTGCTGAAAATGTTTGATTTTGGTTCTGAATTAAGGGCAGACTTTCTTTGAGGGTGCCCTGCCAGCAAACAATGTAGTATAGGAGAAAATGATCTCTTTTTTTTTTTTTTCCCTGCTGGTCACTGCTGTGCTGTGTCAGGCTGAAGGATCTCAGCTCTGCCACTCTTTCCTGTGTTCTTCAGGATGACTCCACTGGTTTTGAGTGAAGCAGGAAAACATTGTTTGCTGACTGGTGTACTCCATCCCGGGCACAGACCTGAGGGGTGTTCAGTCCAGATGCAAACAAGCTGATGTTTTTAATGTGAGATTTCAGTAGTTAAACACCTGCAGGGATGTCTGTAAGCAGCTGCTGATTTAAGAAAAAAAAAAAAAAGCAGCACGTGACACTTTTAGTTTTCTCCCACTCAAGGTTTTGTAGTGGGAAACAAAGAACAATTTCTTCCTTAGCTGTTGGCAAATCCTGATTTGTCAAGGTTGAGGCAGCATCATAAAGTGGTTTTAACTTTGTGTGTTTGGCTCTTCACTGTCTTCAGTAAATTGCTCTTACTTGTTGAATTAATTTTTGATGCTCAAGCCTCACTTAAAAAAAAGGAGGGAGGAAGTTTTGAATTCCCAGAGAAGAAAAATATTGTTTGAAGGCTAATGCATATAAGAAGTCTGTGCCCATGGAGGGGTTCTCTTTAAGAGGAAAACAGGTTCAAGGTTGGGCCTGTGGAACCCTGATGGAATGGTGCTGAAAAGGCAGAGATCTTCAGTAGCAAGCTGAAAACAAATCTTCTGGAGCTGGACCTGTAAACTTGGTGTTTATTCACTCAACAAGCCTATTGCATTCAAGTCCAGTATTCCTTGGAGGTTTCACACAGTGGTACCCTGGGCAAAGGCCTGGCTTGCTCTGCTCCAGCAGTTTGGAAGTTGGTTGGTTCCATAACAGAATATCTGCCAAGGCTGCAGGAGCTGCTCAGCTGCCCAAATGTACAGCACCATCCTGAGACAGGGTTATTTTGCCCAATTTGATAGGCATACTGGTGTGGTGGAAGTATATTAAAAAATACAGAGGTATTTTTAGCTGCTCTTGGTATTAGAATGACTTACCCTTATAAGGTGAAAGAAGGGTGAGAGCAAAGGCTTTTGAATATTTTAGTAACATAATTTTGATCTGTTGGATGGAAGTTAGGCTCTCTTATTCAGAATATGTCTCATCAGGGTTGTGACTGAACTAGAAATCACAGTGTATATAAGGAGACTATAAAAACTGATAGGAACTTGCTTAATTAAAACAAGTTAACTGTGAAGTTCTATGGACCTTGTTACTGCAGTAGGGGACTGTATGCCCTCCCTGAAGGGAAAGGCACAAAAATGATCTTACTCTTTTGTTTTATCTGTAGATGGGATTTACCTGTTTTTAGAAATTACTAGGCACGGCTGGAGAAAGCAGTTTGGTTGTTACTGGTTTTTTCTGTCAGCCCCTTCTGTGCAGGTTCAAAAAGTTTTGCATAACTGTCTGGGGACACAGTTTAAGCAGCGAGCTCAGCACTGCAGTGGAATTTATTGGGGGGTGTGTGGTCTCACTGCTGGCAAGAGAGGTGAACCCAGATCCATTATGGCCAGAAGTCAGCAAACTGACCTAGAACAGGGCTGTGTGCTAGTGGAGAGCAGGGCTTTGCACTGCTGAGCAGGGAGGCTGCTGAGCTGGGAACGAGCCAGAGCGTCCTCAGGGTCTGGCAGCAGTGACAGTCTGGTTTGCACAGGGCTCAGGATGCTCAGATTTGCATTTAGTGGCTGCAGACAGCAGTGTGAGCACCCCAGGAGATGAGCTGGGTATTCAAAAGGCCTGTTTCTTCCCTTTTAGAGTAACCTCTAGCATCTGAAACAAGATTGGATATGTTCTTTGTGGTTATGGACCAAAAAATAGCCATAAGTCTGTAAAGGGAACAGTTAAAGAAAAAAAAAAAGCTTATTTATTTATTTTTATTTACTTGCATATTTATTTACTGAGATATGCACTTTGTACATTGAGAAGGAAATAATATGAGACTTTGTAATAAGCTTTTTGGATTTTGGGCTTCTGAAATAGGTTTTTACTATGCTGTGCAAATTATATTCACACAAACTGAATATAACCCTCAATTTGAATCATTAGTTTTCTTCCCTGGGAAATTGATACCCATTTAATACTCCTTTCATGGTGACTTTCAGCTGCAGCTGGGAAGGGGTTAGCAGCAATTTGTTTCACCTGTCTGTAGTTGAAGTTTCCTTGGAAAGTTTCATTAACACGCTATCCTGATTTAAAAATAGAAACTCCAGAGAATTACTCCAACTCAAGTAATACAATGCATCAAGAAGCTTTTCATTTTATAATTATTCCAAAGCACTTCAACCCAGACGATTTTTCCATTATGGGGAGAGTTCTACACGATTTTGTATCCAAAACTGTATTTCTCAGGAATTCTATGCCTAGAATTGTAGATTGCTTGCAGTGCTGCCATTGTCCTTGCTTCTTCTCTGTTGTGCATTTAAACCCCAATGTTCAGTATAATCTCAAATTGAGTTTTTTTGCTCTGTGTGTGCAGGAATGAAGAGCAGAGTGAAGAAGCTGGAATATCTGCAGTGCTCTGCATGACATGGGGGGATTTCTCACTCCCAGTAGATACTGATGGGGTGCTTTTCTAGCCAAAGTTCTGTAGAATTCTAGTCGGGAACAGTTAATTTCTCTCATTTTTCTTTCCTTCCCACTCCCAGAAGAAGAAACATATATTCTTGGTGGTGTGTTGTCAGCTGGACAGCTGTCTGTGCAAACAGGAGCAGAAGTAGTTCCTCAGTGTTTAGCTATTGAATGTTTATAGTAACTCCACCTAAATATTTGTTAATGTTTTAAATACTAAATAAATAAATAAGCATTTCCTTACTGCTGTGTTAATGTAGTGAAACATTGCCAGTTTCTTTGGAAACTGGATTCCAAAGAATTCTCAGTCAGCTGGTTAACTGAATGGAAACTCAGCCTTGAAAATAGAATTTGCCTGCTGGTTTGCCATTTACAAAAGTGTCTGCTATTTATTTTGGGCAGCAAATTATTAATTTTCTTCTGGATGTGGTTTTTTGCTTGGTTGTTTTGTTTTCATCTTGGGGAGAGGGGGAGTTGTGTGTGTGTTTTCATACAGCATAAATTGAAATGAATCAGAGAACGGTGAAGGTGGAAAGGGACCTTTGGAGGTCGTCTGGGTCCAACCCAAAAGCCTCACAGTGGAAAAGTGTTTCCTGATGTTCAGAGGGAGCCTCCTGTGTGTCAGTCTGTGCACGTTGCCTGTGGTCCTGTCACTGGGCACCACTGCACAGTTCTGGCTCACTTGTCCTTTTACAAAGGTGTTTACAAAAACACCTTCAGGTGTTTGTACACACTGATGAGGCTCCCCCTGATCCTTCTGTTCTCCAGGCTCAGCACTCCCAGTTCTCCCAGCCTTTCCTCATATGGGAGATGCTCCAGGAACCTTCATTGTTTTTGTAGCCCTTTGTTGGGCTCTCCAGCAGTACCAGGTCTCTGTGGTACTGGGGATGTCACAACTGGACACAGCACCCGAGGTGTGGCCTCACCTGTGCTGAGGAGGGGAGAAGGACCTTCCCTGAGCCTGCTGGCAGCACTCCAGGATGCTCTGATCCTTCTCTGCAGCCAGGGCACTGCTGGCTGTTCAACCTGGTGGCCCCCAGCACCCCAGAGCCTTTTCAGCAGAGCTGCTTTCCACCCCCTTGGCTCCCGGCATTTATTGCTGTGTGGGGTTGTTCCTCTCAGGTGTGGGATTTTGCACTTCTGTCAGCCTATTCCACCAGCCTACCATAGTCCCTTGGGGTGGCAGCACAACCCTCTGGTGTATCAGCCAGTTCTCCCAGTCTTGTGTCATCAGCAGGATTGCTGAGCTCACCCTGTGCCCCATCATGACACCACCAATGAAGGTGTTAACAAGGACTGGACCCAGTATTGACTCCTCTTGCTGTGAGTTCAGGTACAGCTTTATGCACAGCTCACTGGTACTCTAAAACCCACAGATAGCCCAGAACTTCTCACCTTGATTTTTCACCTCCTTCCCATATTCCTTCCTTCAGCCTCCTCCTGACTGCAGGCATGTGGAAGGGAGCACAGCAGCCTCCTGTTACTCCTTTCTGGCATCCTTGTAAAAGCACGAAGGTGGACAGGTGCAACAAACCCATTACCTGAAAAGTCATAGAGATTTTTCATGAAACAGCAGTCTTTTCCTATTACCTTATTGTCCAGATGGCTAAGTATATGGTAGAACAGAATTAATAGATGTTGGGGAAATCCACCTCCGTGTGGAACAGAGTAACGTTGGCAACCAGTCAAAAAGCCCTCAGAAAGGTTGTGGCTGAAGGACACCACTGTTGGGAACACAGATGAAGATATATTCCTGAACTCAAGGAGGAAACACAGAGGATGCATTATTGCATGGAATGATTAGATGACTGACTAATGAGCCTTGAGGGGCAAGGAAATTGGCTACAAAAGCAATTAAATAAGCACCTGACATTCCAGTGTTCTTTGTATAAACACTGAACTCTTACCGTGTTCGGTTGGCAAAGCAAAACAAGTGGTATTTCAGCATACAAGGAAAACAGCTACAGGAAAAAAAAAATCTGTGTTAAACAGATTGTTCTTCTGAAAGTGTGTTAGTAAATGCTTTTCTTTGTCAGAAGGTGTGATAACACATTGCAATACTGGCACTATAAGTCACTGTCCACAGTTCTCATCAGCTATTTTGGATATTCAAACCAATATGACACCACATGAAACCCCACATTTTTGTTTGATCTGTCTATTGTTAGATACTGTGAGGTACTGATGGCCTTTTTTTTTCCTCTAGGGACAAAACTTGTTCATAAGAGCCCAGATTTGAGTGACAGAAGGGTCATTTTGCATAAAATGTGATGAACCAACATACGACACATGTTCCTGTGGCATAACATAACATCTAATAAATGCACTTAGGCAGGTGTTGGTCAGCTTGGAGGGCACTCATGAACCTAAGAGAGGGGGAGTTGACAACAAAACTGGTTAAATGAACACTTGTTATTTTGCCAGACTGGGTTCCTGCTGTCTTTCCTGACCTCAGGGTTGTGCCTTGCTCAGTAACAGGTACCTGTACAGTGTGAAAGGCCTCTGGGCAGGATGGAACAAAAGGTTTGCCTTCAGGCCTGGATGGTTCCATGATATTGTGCCAATTCTCATAACACACAGCTCCAGCTTACAGAGATCTGGACCTTGTGTGTCGAGGGGAGGGATTTTCAGAGGCTTCTACACAGACAGAGGGGAATTTACCTCCAGGAGGGAACTTGCCGTGATATTTTGCCCAGGTTTCTCTTTTTGAGTGTGCTTTCAAATGACCTGGTCAAGTATTTCATTTGTAGTCACACCCAGAGGAAGGAACAACCTTGGGATTCTGTTGTTAGCTTTAGGGAAGCCTGTCAAGGTCAGGAAAAGATTTGAAAGGCAGTCCTAGTGAACCAAAGTTGAAGTTTTCATAATATTTTAAGAGCAAAACTAGATTTCCTGGTAATATTACTAGGGGTGATCTTCAGCCATGTGCTCAGTAAGTCTCGAGCAACCTTTTTTGTATAGAGGTGCTGAAAGTGTCACTAATTTTGTTTTTCCTATAAATGTGTGCAGCTAAAGGAGGCTTTTGTAAGAAAGTGGGAATTTTCAAGTGTCTATTGGAGTTGTAACTGGGTGTGACAAGGAGCTGTGCTGGGTGATTGAAGCAAGTGGTTTATCTCCTACGTAACCAGCTGGAAGCAGAGAAATCTGGTGAGGTGTTTTTTCTGGGAGAGGAATTAAAATCACTTCTTAAGTGTTGAATAGTGTCAAATTTGCGATCAGAAAATCACGCTTGGTCTATTAAGGCAGTGTAAAATTAATGATGTATTTGTTTCTTAATTACCTCATTAAATTCAGATTTGAACATCTTTCTGTACATGGAGTTCACAGTATGTACTGCTGACCCCCTAAAATGTTGTCTACGTCCTGGTTTCTTAACAGGATAAGAATTCTGGATTTCTGAGCTGGAAGATCTTTATTATGAAGTGATGTGTCTGGCTTTAGAGACAGAGGTGGAATTGGTACATCTGAAATGAATTAATAATAAATAAGGACTGATGCCAGCTTTGCTTCATGAGTTGGCCTTACTATTTAGCCTCAAGCAGAAGCAAGAAACACACAAAAAAAAGAAAGGTTGTTAAGGTAGAAAGTTAAATATTTAATGCCAGTGTCTGTGCTGTATATTCTTCTTTTGTGTACTCATGGAAATGTGTTTTGGAACTGGAGGCAGATATTATTTATAATACAGTAGTGGCAGAAGGGGCACAGTTGATTGAGACATCAAAGTGCTCGACTTCTAGAAGCTACGAGAGAAAACTCCTGGACTAGCCTTGAAATTTTCACTGTCTTCCCTTTTTTGGGGGGTATTCTGGCTCTCATTTTGGTTTTCATTGGGGATTTGCCTGTAACAACTCCTCCCTTCTTTCCCCTTCCTAATGAGGTGGATAACCAGGGAGCAGGAAGAGATGGTTGTTTGCCCAGTAGCACTTGTGACCTTCAAGCCCTCTGGAATGTATCCCATCAGTGACAACACACCTGATGGAACACACATCCTGTGTGCTGCCTTCTGACAGAAAAAAAGCTTTTGTGAGCCTGCTGGGTACTGAAATGGCATTGGCATCTCTGTTTTCTGGGCAAACCAGGAACTGGATGTTACACAAAGGAAGGAGCTGGGAACAGAATGGATCTTTGGGTGAAAACATCAGAAATTGTTGGGAAAATTTAAACTTAAGTATTTTCTTCTCTCACCCTGGAGATGTATTTAGAACACTGTGGTGTGATTGAGATTTTCATGTTGTGATTTGTTGGCAATGAGAAAATTACTTTCTCCGTGTTACGTGATCTAAAACATGCTCTCAACACTACTAATTCATGATTCTGTTCAAAGTGGCCAATGAATTGAGTTCCTTCAAAACCTTAAACATTCAGCAGTTACAAAAACAGTTAAAAACCCCTGCCTACCTGTTTGCAGCTGCACATGTGTCCTGCACCATCATCATCCAGGCTGTGTGGAAGGGTAGGTGTTGTTTCAAGGCTTTTGATATTCAGCTGAAACAAGGATTAAGTACAGATTCCGATGTTTTGTTCTTTAAGGGAGAAAAAACAAGGAAGTCACTGTAAAACTTAGTAAATTTCTCATTGCAAGATTTATTTTTAAATAAGTTTTGATGTTTGCATCTGTGCCAAGCTGGAGGAAGAGCTTGTCTGGTTTGCATGGACTGGGCATTTTAACCTGTGTCACAGGAAGCTGCTTTACTGGGCACGCTGTCTCAGATAAATGCAATACTTATCTCTTTTACAGATCTATGAAAAATTTAGTGCTAGGCTTTTCTTGTAAAACCTTTCATATGGAAAAGCTGTTTTCAGTGAATCAAAGGAGCAGGGCTGTCCTGATCACAGCTGTGTCTTGCTTTGGAGTCAAGTCAGAGACCTACAGTGAATTCTGGTGTTTTAAATGAGAGGCAGTTATAAATACACGTGCACATACATAGATCTGTTCACACTTTTCTTCCCTTCTTACTCAGAGCTTGGAAAAAAAAAAAATGTGTTTGGGAACTGAGTGCTACCAAATGCAGTTGAATAATCAGTTCTCCAAAAAATGATTCGAGTAAGAAGAAAAATGTAGCCCCAGAGTTTGGAAAGAGAACTGCTATGGGAAGTTATAACTGATGCAGTACTTGCTTTCTGGGGCTGAACTGGCAACTCCAGTGCTTCTGGTGCTGGTGGTAGGCTTGGGAAGCAGATACCATGTAAAGCTCAAAAAATCTAGTGTCATTTCACTGAGCTTTTTGGAACACTGGCACCAGTGAGAAGAGCTGGTTTTAGTTTGTTGCTGCTTGAGGTAGAACTGATCAGCAGCGTTAGGCAGGGATGCAGGCAAGAGGGGTAAAGAAAGAAATATCGAGCTTGGGGTTTGTAAATGAATTTAATTATTTTCCTAATTGCTGAACGGTTGAGATTTTGAAGAAACTCGGTTCAATGACCACTCTGAACAGAATCATAAATTAGCAGTGTTGAGAGCATGTCTTAGATCACATACAGGGAGAAAATAATGTGGTTGTCTTTAAGAATACAAGATCTCTCTAGAAAAAAAGTGTAAGAAACATGCTGCAACTTCAGTTCTCTTCCCTGTTGGTTTAACCTGGTGCATAAAGCATTAAAAACTGGAGGTATTGCTGCTGTTAAGCCTGATGAGAACAGGTGGTGAGGTAGTTGGGCTCAGCTGTTCCTCATGTAACCTCCTTTATATCTTCTTTGGGTGCAATCACAAAGTCCTGGGGAGGGTGTGGGCTGATCCTCACGTGTCTGCACTACAGGAATGGGAGCAGAGCATTGTCCCTGTGTTTTTATAGCTTTAGCAGTGTTTTCTATGTAAAAGTAGAGAGATTCAGTGTGAACATTGGATTTCTGAAGTGTTTTGTTTCCTCTGAAGTGTGGACTGGGCAAGAGGAAGGTGGGACCAAACCCTCTCCTTTCTGTAGCACTGGTGGGAGCAGAAAGTGGAAGAAGACTGACCTTGAGGTGTTCTGCCTCAGCTGGTGGAAAAGTGCCCATAATTTGCCAGGTCCTGGTGAAGCTCCATTATATAACAGCCTCAGGAGAGCCAGCTGGGCATCCTGTAGGCAGAGATGTTATCCTGGAGTTAGTTTTCCAGTGTCAGTGCTGCTGCAGATCTCCAAGAGCAGCAGCAAGGCACAAACATGCTTTTCCACGGGGAGATTTTGATTTTCTTCAGTGCCGTGTCTAGGAAATAATGGCTAATTCCTGCAGTGACTTTCAGGGTGGATAAGAAACTCAGGAGCCTGGTTTAAGTTGGAAGGGGGTGCTGAAGTGCTTCACTGGACTGGGACTCAGCTGGATTCCCCAGGCTGGAGCAGTGAACGTCAGTGAGAGCTGAGTAAGTATGAGCATGAATTCATTCCCATTTCATCTGTGCTGCTGTGCCAGAGTTCAGGAAGGTGGGGCAGTGTAACCACAGGACTGGAGTTCTCAGGGCAGAAGTGCCTTTGCATTTTGGTGGTTGTTTATCTCAAGAAAAACTGGAGATAAGATTCCTGGCAGATTATGAGCGTGGTGCTGGTGAGTTTACAGATCTTTGTGCGCTGCTTTCAAAATAAAACAAAATATGCATCAAGGATCTTCTTATAATTTGGGTACAGGTAAAGCGCAGCTGGGATATTTTATCAGTTTGTATTTTCATGCTTTTGCATAAAGTTGCTGTGTAATTTGATGTTGTAGGCTTTCCATGGTTTTTATGATTCCTTCAGAAAAAAAAAATATAGCTCCTCTCCCACAAGCCCAGTTAGAGTGGATTGTACTGGAAAGGAAAGGAGGTTACAAAGTAATGGTGTTACTGGGTGTGTTCTGATGCTGTTTGTGCTTTGGTTTAAGTACATAACTTATTTACAAGTGGAGTGTTTTATATTAACATGTGTGACAAATTGCTTTGTGTAGAAAAGATTACATTCCAGACCAATAGCCTAACAAATAGTAGAGAAATCACAAGTAATGTCTGTTAATGTTTAAATGCTAATAATGTACTTTGAAAGGCCCAGAGGAAGCCTATGTAATTAGAAAATTGGAAAATATGCACTTAAATCTCTTCTATCCAATTTTCCTGTTACACTTGCTTTTAGTACTCCTGTGAAGGGCTATATCTTATAAGTGATCAGGAGATGTGTCTGAAGGACTATTTTTACTTTAAATGAAATATATTTACTGTGTAGAGGTCACATTACTAAAATTACAAGTAATTGATCACAAAAACCTGATAATTTTCTTTAGAATAAAATATTTGTGTCCTGCAGCTGCAGAAGTGGAAAGGAAGCAGTTTCAAGTATTTTAAGGGAAATCAGTTTTGAGCTGAGATAAACCTGTGAATTGGTAGGGGTACAGGACCTCATGATTCTTAGTCAAATCAATTCAGAATCAAGCAGTGTTTTTTAATTTGTGGCTTGTTGTTTTTTTTTTTGCTCCCATTTGCTTTGAAGTACTTTCTGTAGCTAATGCATATTGAAATTAAAAGGTATCAGCACCATATGGTAAGTGCAGTTGACATAAGGATTGTTTTTCACTGCTTGGAGGGCGTTTACCTGTAATTTTAGAGTTGAAGAGAGTGCCCTGAGATACAGAATAATTTGATGGGTAGAATAAAAAAGACTCTTATGCAGTGGGTATAAAATTATAATGATTTCCCCTTGTGTTTACTGATGAAGGACAATTTAGTTCTTGGGGGTGGTTGATTCCTTGAAATTCTGGCATAAATGATTTTGTGTTATACATATTGCCCACAGTATTTATTGCCTTATTAGTAAATTCTGGGTGCTGGAGCTCCACAAAACAGAAGTTTAGCTGGCAGATTCACTCTGAACAATAGACACTGAAATGAGGCAATATTTGCTTTTTAAACCTGTAAAATAACTGGGGCATAATGTATTCTGCTTTCATTTTATATTTTTTCTCCTTCACACCTTTGGTTGGAGTCTTGCTGACTACAGATCCAGGACCCTTTTTAAAGGAGCTAAGGCTTCATAACTCTGATTTCTGTGCTACAGCTTGTAGCATCCACAGTCATGTGCTCAGTTAAAACTTCAATTTAAATAACCCATTTATTTCTTTCTCAAGAAAGTCTCGGATTTATTGTAATTATAAGATTGCCATGGGTGGAACTTCTCTTCATTTTCTCCCTGCTGCCCCTACAGTTGGATTTAGATGTAGAGTTCTTCCAGTGATGCCAGTTTTTCGTGCAGCCCTATGAGTAATACTCTTGGAGAAACATCCATAAAAGATTTGGGTCCCTGAACTGTGATATGGACTGCAAGTGTCTTATTCTCAGGCTTCCAGTTTTTTACTTTGAAAGATAAGGATTATCTTGACTCTCCTGTGGTGCCTAAAATTGTAGGTATTTGCATACTGAGAAGTTGCCATGGTTTTGGTATGTGTGTGAATTTGCATGTTTTATCATAGAAAAATAGTAGAGTTTGCTTTGGAAGGGACTTAAAAGGTCATCTAGAGCATCCCCAACCCTAATCATTTTCCATCTCTGCTCAGTTGGGAAGAAAAATCCAGGTGTTTTTCTAAACTAAATCTAGAGGTGGGGTTGGAGTGGTATTTTCTGTGCACACAGCATAACTAAACTACTGATTTTCTAGGAAACTGTTACCTCTGGGAATGTTTTGGGGTGTGCTTTTTTCCATATATGTGGCTGGAAGAAATGGATATGATATTTGCAGTTCTTGTTCCTATTGTAGCCAAATGGTTGGAATATTTGCCCAGGTAGTGGATGGAAGATGATCTGTGGTCTGTGCTCACCTACAGTTGGGGGAAAATGTTAAAAATCACCTCTTAATTCCCCACAGAGAGATCCTAAATCCTGTAGGCTCTGGTTGAAGCTATGCCAGCTGAGCTTGGATTGCTGCTCTTTGGGGTTTTTGAGGGGGGTGTTTGGTTTATTTTGCATGTTAAGCCAGCAAGTGGGAAAAAGGATAGCTGTGGAGTTTGCATCCTACCTAGTAGGAAAGAGGGGAGTTTTTGTTGCTGTTCTCAGGATAAACCTGTGTAGCATCTGATGGTTTTATTCAGGATAAAAGGTGGAAAGTAGCATGTGGGATGTAATGCCTTCAGAGACAGCAGCATTTCTGCTGTGCCTGCCTTGTCTTTCACGATGAATCTTGATCTTTCCTCTTTTCTAGCCAAGTAGAATGCTGTAGAAAGAGAAATGTCAAACATCTCCAGCCAGAATAGCGTACAACCTGTAGCTGTCTCCTAGAAAGAATGTGGATAGAATTATTTATTGTCTCTCAGGCAGAGAAGGGAATTCAGCCTGGATTTCTTAATTATGGGGTGAGTGTTGTAACCACTCCACTGATGTGCAGTTGTTTTTTGGGTACTGAAAGCCTCAACCAATCCTTAGCCACTGTCACTGGGGAAAAATAATGTGAATTGGAGAATGTGGAGCTGCAGGAGTATCTCAGTAGATGCCACGAAGGGAATTCAGTAGACAAATACATGACGTGTGTTTTAATAGAAATCTGTGCCTATGTATGTATATAATTCACATGTAGAAAGGCTGGATCATTACAAACCCCTGCTGCTAACAGATTGGGAAAGGAAGGAGTTGCATTACCTTTTATGTTTGCTAATCTTGCCTGTGCTGGTGCCTGTGGAAGCTGAGTGCCAGTGTGCATGCTATGACTGCATGTGCCCCACTTCTCTCCTCCAGCCTGTCAGCAGTGAATGAGATGCTGAGTGGGAGGACAGGCTGCATTCAGCCTGCAGAAATTACTATCATAGATAAGTTGGAGGGGAGGAGGGGGGGGGAAAGACATAGAAAAGCTGTGTACTCCTTAATAGATGTTCATGGTTTTCAACGTTTCATAATTCCCTTTTGACTCAGTCATCTGTAGCAGTTGTATAAATTACTTCTAATGATGCACTGTTGCTGAGGAACTTTTGGTTTTGCTCTGCAGCGTGTCATTATTATCTTTGAGGAGAGAACCTGTATCATTTGGTCTGTATAAAGGGCATTTAAGGAAAAGAGAGTGAATTCAAATCAGAAGAAAAAAAGGAACTTTAAACCTTTGCCACAGATGTTTTCTTTGGAAAGGAAATTCTTAAACTGTCGCTTTTGCAAAGTGAACTAAATGGAACATCTGTGAGTTCTTGTTTTCATTCTTCAGAACTTGATTCTCTTCTGTTTCTGAGTCTTAGAGATGCATATTCATCTTGATCCTACTTCCATTGCCTCTTAACTTTAGCAGTGCTGGACAAAGCCTTTTATGAGAAGAAAACCAAAAAAACCCCATAAATTAGTTGAGAAAATCCTCGCTATGTCTCAACCTGCTTTAAAAAGCTGCTGGATGGTACAGGTTGGGCAGCAGTTTCTGTGGAAACATGGGTGCACAGGGAGAGGTTGCAATGCACACACAACCTGTGTATTGGGTTTTTGTAAGTGGAAAAAAGCAAGATAAGCTGTTCTGTATTGGTAGTGTCTGCCAGCTCTAAAACAAATGAGAAATAAATCTGGGGAAGAAAAATCAGATTGTGCAATGGGAATGTTTGGACTGTTTTCTGATGATGACAGATTATATTTTTTCTTCCTTTTTTTCCCCCATAATTTACTATTGAATGTAAAACCTGGATGTTTGTATTTTGAAACCATCCTGCACTGCACAGATACTTTGGTGTTTTCAGTATTGTGATGGGAGAACAGTTTGTGCAAGAGTGAGGGGTTGTGAAGAGGAAACTGTGAGGACAGACAGCAGAGCTCCAGCTCCTCCACTCTTACCTGACAAATTCTCTTTAATTGGGTAAGAAACAGAATCCAGTTGGGTCCAGCTTAGGTCCACTGGCATTTCTGACTTGGTGCTGATGCCAGACCTGTCAGTGCAAAGAGAAGGAGCAATGGTGACAGCTGAATGCTGAGAGAATGAAAACTGGAGGGCAGTGTGGCAGCTCCTTGTCCCAGTCCCAGGAATAATGAGGATGGAGGGCTCTGCTTCTCTTTGTGCTGTGTCTCTACCTGAGAGAGGAAAAACTCCAGGAGTCCCTTAGTTCTCTCTTTAACCAGTGACAAATCGTGTATTTCACAACACTGTTAAAACCCAAGCAAATGTTGCCAAGTCCTTTGCCTTGTAGGTGTGGAGTAAGTGAGAAGGTGAAGGATCTGATCCCTGCATGGCAGGGCAGAATCTCAGGCCCCAGCAGCAGGAGGGATGTGCTCCATCAGGAATTGTGCTTGGCTGTGTTGCCTCTGATTTCCATCCCGAGATCCCAACCAGGGCAGGAGTCAGAACTGTTAATATCTGGCTGGTGTCTGGTTGCAGGATTTGTTTGCTGGTTCTTGCTCATTTTCTTCCCGGTGGATGAGGAATGGGTGGGGACTGGATTAGGAATGCTGTCACTTACTTGTACCTCCTCTTTGGGCAGTTGAGGTCTGTGCAGTGACCCTGAAGAGACTGAATCCAAACCTTGTTAATCACAGTGTTTGTTGTCCATATGGTTCTGCTTTGTGCAGCCAGTTTTATTTTATTCAATGTCAATTCCTGGATTTTCCCCTTAGTTCTAACGTAGAAGAAATGTAACATTGCATTTTGGAGCAAAACACGCAAACTCAGGCTGATATTGAGCTTCTGTTATTTAATCTTTTCTCCTTGATTTAGGTTTGAAGGTCTTTCTGCTCATGTTATTTCTGTTACAGAGAAAATCAGTTCTGACTTTTTCTAGAACTTGCAGTATTAATTCAGAGAACACTTGTATTTGTAAACATTTCACTTATGCCATATAATAAATTCTTTAAAGCACTTAATACTTTTTCCAAAATAAAAAGTCTTATTTGTATAGAACTAACCCAGCAAAACAATTTTACTGAATCTAAAATATTGCCTTTATTTATTTTGGTTTATCTGACCAGGCATCCTGGGCTGACAGGGATGTGTATGCCACATACTTATATTTTTTTTATATACTTAACTATTTTCTTGCCAGATTTTTGTGTCCTCTTAGTTTTACTGTTTAATACTGCAGGTATAGGGGAGGAATCCTTTTTTTCTAAAAAATATAAATACATCTGTAAAGTGCTGTTGGTGGTATGACAATGATGCTAAGCCAGAATCTGGACCTTCTATTTTTATTTCTTTTTTTTTTTTTTTTTTTCTTTCTAACAAGGAGACTGAAATTTTGCCTTTGCTTCATAATATAAGTGTGGAACAGTCAGGAGATCATGAAAGAGGATACAGGTGCATCCCATGCAGGATACAATTTGTAGGCCATAATGTTATGTAGTTAATGAGTAGAATTACTCTTGACTTCTGATACTTGGTCTTTTCAAAGCATTTGTCAGCCAGCAAAAAAATCTTAGAGACTGTTCTAACTTGATCAGGAGCACAGGCTACTTCAGTACCTTGTAGTACTAAATGAGTACTTTAGACATGTAAGTTCAATATTCTCCTTCAATGCATTCTAGATATTAAGAATATAAGTCAGTAGTTGGAGTTCTGGCGAGGTAGGACAGGAGTTTGAGTGATGTGTGACAATGATGCTAAGCCAGAATCTGGACCTGCAATTTTTATTTTTTTCCTCTTTCTAAAAAGGAGACTGAATTATATTGTCTTTGTGTAGTGGTTTGGACTTCGTTTTCCCCCAGAGGATAAGAAAAGTGGTAGACCCCAAGGGGTGGAAACCCCTGGAAGTTTTGAATTTCTGTCCAATGAGCGCTCCTGCAAAAAATGTAAACATATCACAACCAGACCGGAAGAGAAGAGTTGTAGTTTTAGGGAGAAGAAGGTGGCCATGTTGTGAGCCACGAGGAAGGGGCTCTGAGCTCCACAGGGGGGCTTTGGCCCCCAGCCCCAGCTGGAGCCTGTGGGGACCTGGAACAGCATAATGCTGGGCTAGGTGCCTATAGTTATGCTGGGAGATGTTTTCTTCATCGTGGGCAGTGGCCGTGGCAGCGGCCGGAGAAAGCAGCAGCCAGAACTGAACCGAAGAAGCAACAAAGACATGCAGCACCAGAGAAGGGACTCCTGGAAGGAGACCTGAGGGAAGGAGAGTCAGCAGCTGAGTTCTACAGAGTTCTTGGGGGTAAGAACTGATACCAGACCCCCCAAAACTCCTTTGAGACCTCCTGGAAGGAGGAAGTTGATAGACTCTTACTTGAAAGAGCCTTGAAGTGCAACATGCACTGCAGAGAGGAGCTGAGAGGCTCGGACGTCCTGAGAGCTCAGCCAGGACGGAGTGTGGGAGGTTGGCCTTGAGGGCCCTCCCTTGCTGCAAGCTACAAAGAAGCTCGCAGCCTGAGACAGGGCACAGAGGCCCTGCAAGGAGCTTGAATCTCCTGAAGATACCAGACCGTCACGAAGACCCCCTGTGCTTCGTGATATGACGTGGTGATACGACCTTGTCTGGGGTGACGAAGCCCACGGAAGACCACTCGTTTGGAGAGACGAGTGGCCGAGGGGGATACCCCCCCTCGTGTGTGCTGGCAGAGATCCAGCTATCAGCTGCTACAAGAAACAGAAGAGACAGAGAGAGCCTGCTGCCTTAGAAGATGCTGCTGCTTAGTGACTGCTACTCTGAAGAAGCTGCTGCCCTGAGAGACTGGAAGGGATCTGTCCTTCTTTCCCTCCTGGACTTTTATTTGGAGGGGAGAAGAGATCTGATCCATTGTAAATACTTATGTCATGGTAGAGATAGTTGTAGTCGTGTGTATAATGTATTGTAGTATTTATTTGTATAGTCATTGTAATATATTCCCTTTCCCCATTCTGAGTCTGGTTGTGTTTTGTCTGAAAAAAAAAACCCATCTCACATTGGGTTGAGATGTGGGAGGGGGGATGGAGCTAGGGAATTGGAATTTGGGCTATCTCAAACCATGACACTTTGGTTCATAATATCAGTGTGGAACAGTCAGGAAGTCATGAAAGAAGATACAGGTGCAGGATACTATTTGTAGGCCACAATGTTATGTAGTTAATGAGTAGAATTACTCTTGACTTCTGATACTTGATCTTTTCAAAGCATTTATCGGCCAGCAGAAAAATCTTACAGACTGTTTTAACTTGATCAGGAGCACAGGCTAGTTCAGTACCTTGTAGTACTAAATGAGTACTTTAGACATGTAAGTTCAATATTCTCCTTCAATACATTCTACATATTAAGAATATAAGTCAGTAGTTGGAGTTCTGGCGAGGTAGGACAGGAGTTTCTGAGTGATGTGTGACAATGATGCTAAGCCAGAACTTGGACCTGCTATTTTTATTTTTTTCCTCTTTCTAAAAAGGAGACTGAATTATTCTGTCTTTGGTTCATAATATAAGTGTGGAACAGTCAGGAAGTCATGAAAGAAGATACAGGTGCAGGATACTATTTGTAGGCCACAATGTTATGTAGTTAATGAGTAGAATTACTCTTGACTTCTGATACTTGGTCTTTTCAAAGTGTTTATCAGCCAGCAGAAAAAATCTTAGAGACTGTTTTGACTTGATCAGGAGCACAGGCTAGTTCAGTACCTTGAACTAAATGAGTACTTTAGACATGCAAGTTCAATATTCTCCTTCAATACATTCTACATATTAAGAATGTAAGTCAGTAGTTGGAGTTCTGGCGAGGCAGGACAGGAGTTTCTGAAGGCAAGGCAGCAGTTCGGGTCTGGGCAGATAAATACAGGTGTTCTGCTCACCGCCGGGAGGTTCTGTCACAAGTGCAGGTTGTTGAACACTCTTCCTCTAATGCAAGTCCCCCTCCAGCCCGAGGCCAGTGGACATTGTCAGGGCACAACAGGGCCCTTGGCAGGAGCACAGCGAGCCCCGCAGCTCGGCAGGGAACGAACGGGCTCCCCCTGCCCGTGCTATTGATCCAGCAGTGCGAGCACTAAATTCATCCTTAAAAAAATAATTAGCTCCAGCGTCTTGGTGGAATTCCAAGCAGGCAATTACATTCCTCCTGCTTAAAAATGCCCCCCGTAGGTGCAGTTGGCTGAGTTACAGTGACGGGTGACCGTGTGTTTTGGGATATGTTTTGGGTGGGGCTTTTTGATCAGTGTGGAGTCTCCTGAAACGCTGCGAGTGCCCATTGACCGGGCTGGTTTATTAACATGACAAAGAAAAGGAGCCTGTGGAAAACATTTCCCCAATATTTTGAAGACAAAAAGAAGATGGATTTAGATGTTTCTTGCAGGCTTCCAAAAAAAAAAAACCAAACCCTGAAGTATCTGTAATGTGCCTTTAGGACTTTATGTGCACTGATACTTAAAAGAAAAGCAAACCTGACCCTTGCTTGTTTTGTGGAACTCGCTATTAATTATGGACCCAGTGCTGACATGTAAAATGGTTGAGAAAACAGAGGGAAGATGATGATTTTTGTTTGTTGACTGTGGTACTTTGGGTTCAGTTTGATGTCGGATTATTTCAAAAACGTTGTTTTTGAGTGGAGAAAAAATGGCAAAAACCCCCAAATATGGGATAAATTATTTCTAAAACACTGTGTAATTGGAAGAAAAAATAGATAAGCAATAGAATATATACTATGTATATATTATGCTGTGCTTTTCAAGGGTAGCAAATAATTCAAAACTTGGGTTCTTCCTTTTTTTATTATTCTTTTTCTATTTTGACAGCTAAAATACAATTTATAGTATCTAAATAACTTGTATCTGGTATTAAATAGTTTGAAAAGACGAGGAGAAAATTTGGATTTTTAGATATTTGATGAATCATATTTGATATATGATTAAAAGAATCCTTAAGTAGGGGGAGTTGGAACTCCCATCTCCTTCCACAGATGAAACCCAAAGCTGCATTTAGATAAAGAAAAGTCACCTGACTGAACTGATACATTTTTCTGATTATTTAAATTTTCTGATCTTTATATTGGTGAAAGAGGTGGAAGGGATTTTTTATATTTTTTGGGCTTGGTTTTTCTTCTTGCTATACTCAAAAGGGCAGACATGGTCTAGGCAGCAGGTCCTTGCAGTTATATACTGTCAGTGGAGTATTTTAGGAGAAACTTATTTTAAGAGAAGAAGATAGAAAAAAAAATGGTTAGCAGCCAATCTGAGGGCTTCTTTCCCCTTCTGTTTTGTCTTTTGGTAGTGGAAAAACAAGGCTGGTTTTAGGAGTTCCCTTTACAGTGTGAAACTGTGGCGTCTCTGGCAGGAACTGCAGAGTTAGCAAACCTTGCAAATTGAAATCTGAAGAACTAATTCGAGTCTTTCCAGCTCAGGAGTTTGAGAATTAAAAGTCAGTTCTTTCCTAATCATGAGATTGACTTAAAATTTAATAAATACTTGTTTTGAAAGGACTTTATTCTCATTCCTTCCAGATGCAGAGTTTTTAGGAGATTATAGTAGAGTTTTTAGGTAGTTCTCATTTCATATCTGTTCCCTGGTGTCTGAAATACAAGGGATCAACATTGCAGTTATATTACAGAGACTGGGACAGTTGAACACATTGATAAGATTATTTTATGCTCTTCACAATCTTGTTAATTATAACAGTCAGGAATATTCTGCTGAACAAGGGGCAGAAGTTTGCTATTGAAAAGTTAGATTTAATCTTCTAGAATTCTTAGTATGATCAAGGTTGTTGATTGTATAACCTCTTAGGAACAAACCTGGAATGGTTTTGAGAATAACATAGTAGCTCAACTGGTTAATGTATTTTTGGGGATTCAGTGATTGCCTTTTCTTTTGCAGTTGTTTTGTTCTGTCTGTAAGCAGCCAAACCTGTCTGGAAATTGCAGGGGCAGTTCTATCACCCAGCATCTCTTTTTTCAAATGGACTGTCATTTAGGACATGATCAGAATAGCTGTTCTCCATTTCTGATGTGGACCTTCACTATAAATTCTCATGTACTTGGAAGAAGCAAACACTGACAACACACAGTCAAGGGTTTTATCACTCACTATGAAGTTTTCTTTGTTACAGTATTAATGTGTGTTAAACTGCCCTCAATTTTCACTCGTTCTTTGTAGTATCCAGAGTTCTCAGAGCTCCTTTGTGCTATCCACTTTGATAGCCAGAAAGAGGATGCAAAACCTCATAATAGTTCAGAAGAAAATACCTTGAGGGCAGCCTATGGGCTCTTCCACTGTGCAACCACTGGGTCAGTGTGATTCCACTGTGGGCCACTGTTCAGAGTGGAACTGGGTTGAGTTTGTGTTTCCTGTTGATGGGCCCTCCATAAGAATGGCTACAAAACCATCAGTGGGGATCAGATGTTGAAGCTGTGCTGCAATCACCTGTTGAAATTACACTCTGCATCCATCAGGTTTCTCATCAGTCTGTTTCCCAAAGCTAAACTTGCGACATGAGAAGCCAGAAAGTTGCAGAACTCTCTGACTTTCTTCAAGAATCCCTTGCTTTCTTATTTAAGGTCAAATTTTCCTCATGTCTCTTTGTGGCAGCATCTGATGCTTTGAGAAATTCAACTCTCTCCCTTCACATCGGTTCAGACTGGACTGTACCACAGGGCAGTTTGTTCTGCTTGCTGTCAACAGATCAATTATTTCTTCACTTTGGGTTTCAATTTACATTTTTCCAAGGCTGAGTGCATGACACTAACTTTGGAAGGCACACAGCCTCTGGTATCCATAGGTCTGCCACAGGCATTTGCCATCAGAGCTGTCTTGGAGGCGGCTGGAGAGGGGCACCACAAAAATGCATAAAGGCTGAAAACTCTTTATTTCTGATTTGCAAGTGTTTTATGTGTGCTAGGGATGGATTGATGCCTGTCTTCTCAAACAAAGAAGAGGGGGTTTTACAGCACTGTAACAGTGATTTGTCTGTGGTCTCTACTTCATTGCTGCTTCTCCTTTTGGGGGTATCACAGAAACACTGCCCTTTGCAGTGATGGATGTGAGTGGGCTGTGGTTCTCTTGGCATTTTATTCTTCTGCTGTGCATAGACTTGGAGCAACTCTGCATTCCTAAGACCACTGTTCCCATTCTCATATAGTAATATACATGAACACCTACTCTGGAATCTGTTTGGATTATATTATTCAGAAGCAGCATGATTATTGTTGGTTATGTCCTTGTCAAGACTGAGTTTTGATCAGTGAAATACTGACAGCCTACTGTTATAAAACCTGTGCTGTGGGAACTCACTTGATTGATTCAGAGTGGAAATGTCATTCCAGAATTATGGCCTGTGCAGAAAAACTTGCTTCTGCTGAGCTTCCAGTTAAAAAGTCAGTTTAAGTCCTAAAGTAACACATTAATTGCATAAGTCCTGTTGAAAACTTGGAAACCCATTGTGATGTGCAAATTGATGACTGATTTTTAATTGGATGATGACAAAGTCACTAACAGTGAATGCTAACTAAGAATTTGAACTCCTAAAAAAACACTCCCCCACAGAGATGGATCACATTCCTGCTAGACTTTTAAATAACATAATTTAAAATACAAAGAAAACCTACAGTAGCTGCAGTGAAACAAGCCAAGTTCCTACTGGTGCAGGACTAGAGAAAGTGAGAAGCACCTGGAGTCTGAGAGTTTTTAGGTAAATCCTTCTGGAGAACTCACAGGAGTCACTTACATAATGGAAACATCCTATAATTTTTCCTGTGCCTTTTTCCCTTGTTGCCACACATTTCTGTTGCCAGGGTAACCGATCATGAATTGTTCATAGTAAGTGACCTTGTCATTGCTTTTATACACGCCATGAGTTATTGTGCACAGGATATTTATAGAATTATAGAGGTGATTGTGACTGCCTGAAGACAAGCAGGTTTTGTTTCATTTAATTTCATTTTTTTTCATGTAGAATAGGAGGCTAAACAGCATAAGAGAGGGAAATGCTAATATTTGTCTGCAGAATCAATCTTGCTGTTATTCAGGTAGGGACAAATAGAGCTAATAAGTTGTAAGGCAGCTGGATGAAGAGTGGTCAGCTCAGCCTCCTGCATTTGATGCTCTTCTGGACTGGACTTAGATATATCCAGATTTATTTTTCTCTCATTGATATTTTTAGAGGTACCAGATTTTTTTTTAAGCAATTGAAAAAGAGTGCTTGATCCACAGTTTTTAAATAACATAAAACAAACAACCAACAAAACCAACAAACTTATTTCAACCATTCTGAATGGCAGAAGCTGCTGTTCATTCTCCTTGTACTGACATTCAGTACAGAAGTTAATTAAAATAAAGCTCTACCAACATTTTAAGTATTAGTAATGAGATAAATGAATCATGCTAGTTCAAATAGAAAAGTAATACAAAGAGTGTCAGAGAGCCACAGAAGGCTTCTGAGCCATTTTATGCATTCAAGAAGAAGAAAGGACTTTATTACATAATCACCCTTATAATTCTCTTCCAAGTTGTGTTTTGTAATTGTTCCTAGATTAAAGTATAGGAAAAGGTGTGGTGAGATCTTGGGATTTCAAGTGAAATTGTGCCATAAGGATGAAGTTTATATATTCCATATAGTTCTAATTGTGGTGCAGCAGGGCATTAGAGCTGTGCCTGTCTGCACACACATAGTCAGCATTTCCTGTGAGGTCCAGGAGCTCCCCAGCTCTGCACACTGAGGGAACAGTGGCTGGCTGGGGAGCACTGGGACAAGGTGACTGAACCCTCATGGCCACCTTCACAGCAAGGCTTTGCTGCCTGGTGAAAGAACTGCTCAGGTGAGGAATTTGGGCAGCTCCCACCATGCACACAGCCCAGTTCACAGAATCAGCGAGGCTGGAAAAGACCTCTGAGATCATCAAGTCCAACCTTTGACCCAACGCCCCCTTGTCACACAGACCATGGCACTGATGCCACATCCAGTCTCTTCTTAAACACCTCCAGGGACAGTGACCCCACCAGGTCCCTGGGCAGCCCATTCCAGTGTCTGATCACTCTCTGGAAAGAGCTTCTTCCTAATGTCCAACCTAAACCTCCCCTGGTGCAGCTCAAGGCTGTGCCCTCTTGTCCTCCTGCTGGTTCCTGGGAGAAGAGACCAACCCTCACCTGGCTCCCCCCTCCTGTCAGGGAGTTGTAGAGAGCAAGAAGGTCTCCCCTGAGCCTCCTCTTCTCCAGGCTGAACAGCCCCAGCTCCCTCAGCCTCTCCTCACAGCACTTGTGCTCCAGTCCCTTCCCCAGCCTCGTTGCTCTCCTCTGGACCTGCTGCAGCCCCTCAGTGTCCTTCCTGAGCTGAGGGGCCCAGAACTGGACACAGCACTCCAGGGATGGCCTCACCAGTGCCAAAATAGCAGTGGGTCATGGAAATGCTGGAATGCTCCTGTTGGAGCCCAGGCCAGCTGGATGGTTGAGCACTGAGCAGAACAACAGCTCAGGTAACACCTGATCCAACTGCAGGTACCACTGCAGAGCCCTTGTGATGGACACAGGTATCCCCACTGAGCAGCACCTGGCCATCCTTTTCCAGAGGCAATTCCCCATGTGAATGATATACAATATTTCCCAATATCTTAGTTATTGTTGTGCATTTGTTTTAAGCAAACAGTGTGTCTGGGAGGGTCTTTGCAGCAAAGGAACAGGCTCACTTCCTTTGAGCAGCCAGCTGGTATTTCTTGATCAGCAAATGTCTTTGAAACATCTGCCGTGGCTCTGGAATCACCTATTGATAACAAAACAGCTGTATTTTATCAATTACATACTGAGTTAACTTGAGATGAGAGTGGTGGTGCAGCACTGAGTCCATCAGTGCAAGAGCTCCTACTCAGTATTTTACATAATGCAAGAAAGCAATAAGCAAAAATAGAGAGGAGGTTGTCCTGAGGATTGTGTGTGCTAAACATAAGTGCTTGATTGGACTAAATGGCAGAGCAGTACAACACTCAGCCATTTAAACTGTCACTGCTGAAGGGCTGGCAATGGCAATCTCGTGGGAGGGATAAGTAGTCTAATGTGCCTCCCATTCATTATCCACTTACAGTGGCCTTTTTTTCCCCCCTCTGTGTCATAGGTATGTTATAATAAGACTAAGCCTTGCAGCCTTACTCTCAATAAGTGTGTACAAGGAACTAACACTTTGTATGTAATTCCACTTAATTTGCCATCAAGCATTTAACTAAACTATTATGCTTATATTTAGTGCATTAAAATGCTGTTTTGGTGTTTCCACAATTCATTGCTGCCTGAGCATCATCTAGTCCATGATGCAGAGATAGCTCAGCTACCACAAGCTAAATAAGCTTTGTATCTTTGGAAAGAATAATCTGAAAGCAGGTACTTGAGATAAACTTAAAGGCCTTCAGACTTCTTGCTTTACAAAGGTACTTACAAGTAGTATCAAATCAGCAGGCTTTCTTTGTATCCACCTGGGCATCATCTTATCTTTAATTTGTGCTTATACTAACTTGGAAACACCACTTACTTGCTCCATGTTTTTGCTTGTCTGAAGAATAAAAGAAATTCTCTAGATCTTTCCATTTTTTTTATTTTTTTTTTGTTCTCTGTAAGGTTGCAACTCTGAATTAATTTTTCTTGTCTTGTATGCTTGCATATCCTGAATGAACCTTGGGAAAGCAAGTTAGCATTCTTTTGCCATCCAGTGGAGTAAGTCATCTTGTTTATGTTTGAATGTTTTAAATGAGGCTTAAATATATAGTATTAACACTCTTCTGTAAATGGCTTTGAGAAAACCATTTATTATCCATTTGCTTGAGGGATTTGCTTGAACTGCAGTGGTTGGGAATAGTATGTTCAATGAGGTAAGTGGGATGTTAAATGATGTGCAAACAGATCCGTATTTATGGGTAGGGTTCCTGATGCAATGAAAAAACCTACAGGGCAGCAGCTACTTCCACTGTGAGGGGAAAATGTTTCTTTTTTTACCTGTGAGCACGTTGGTGTGGGCACCTTGGGTATTTTTGCAGTCCCAGAACGTGCCTAGTTGGCAGTGGGGAGGGCACACTGAGCAGCCCAGACGTGGGAGGAAGTTTATCCTGCATTTTTTAGTGCTTAGTCCAGGCCTGCAATGTGGGTGAGCACTTCTAAGCTCACCCATTGATTCACACGGTGGTGGCAGCTCCCCCTGGTTCCTGTTGCAGGAAAGATCATCCTGCAGGGAATCAGGTCTGAGCATCCCACTCACCAGTGGTGCTTTAGGGAGGTGAAGTGAAGATAAAGAACAATTGCAGCTTCCTGTGGGACTCAGGCACAAGTGCAGTGACAGAATTGTCATCAGTCACTGTGTGTGTGACTTGGCAACCCAGCACTATGGAATACATTAAATTTACTTTATAACTGCCAGAAGTCAGTGAGGCTACAGGTGAGTGAGATCCATCAGATCTGCACATCACTGGTGTTTACTGATGGGGTTGGCTCAGGACCTTTTTTCCTCGCTCTCCTCATTCTTCCTTTGCTGTTCAGTTGCCACCCAATTCCCTGCTCTGGAGAGAGTCAGGGGCTGCTCTGGAGCTGCCATTTGTAGGTGCAACTGTAGATGCTGATGGCATTTTTTTCAAATCCATAAGTTCCCATTGAGAAAATAAATGCTTTTACTCAGACACATTTGTGGAAAAGGGAACCTCAGGAAACGAGAAGAAAACCCAGAAGGGAACATCTGAAAATATTTTCTCTATTTGCTCATGTTCCTTTTGCTCCTAAATGGATTGGGTGGGATATCCAGAGCAATCAGGTTGACTTATGTTTAATTGCATATAGCACAAGTGATTGTCCAGGATGACCCATTCCATTCCAAACTGTTTCCCACAATGCTGCAGAAAAGTGGAAGTTAGTTCCTGTGAACATCTGCAGATCTGGGGCTCAGATCTAAGATCCCTGGGATGTTTTCTAACCCATGTGATTATGAGCTACTGATGCTGCCTAAAGAACCCAAACTTACTGCACCTGCCCTTGGCTTCATGCAGCAGCTTAAAGTTGATGCACAAGTATAAAGTCAAGAGGCCTTAAGATTTTCCATTGCTGCTTTGAGGGCAGCAAACAACAACTTCTTAAAGACACTTCAAATGTCTTTTCTATTAAACCCTTAAGGGTTGAGTTATTAACCCCACAGGATTTGACAAATGATGAAAGGGCTATTCAGTTGAAAAATTACAGGCAGTTCTTTTACAATATCTGATGGGGTTTTGAAGTGCTCCAGTTGCCTGCAGGACCTTGAGTCACTTCCTTCACAGGCCAGGCTGCTTCATCCACTGTGTTTGTTCTTGGCAGGACTGTTTGTTTGAAAGTGAACAGCAGGCAGAACAATTAGATCAATAAAAATCACTGCCTTCATGGGAAATACCTGTTTGGCTTTTGGGAAGAAATAAAGGACTACGTCTGTATACCATGGCAAACGAGAGGGGCCTTTTTAGTTGAAAAGGAGTTTTTTTTCTTAATTTATTTAAATGCCTTTTAAATAAGCTACAGTAACTTAAAATTGGTTGAACAGTTGCTTCTATATTTGTATTTCACACATAATACTTTACTGCCCTGTATCATATAATGGTTAGAGGAAGGTAGATTCTGTCTGGGAATTTACATTTACATGTTCAAATGTATTGTATTATAATGTAGGTATAACCTGTAGCATTGCTAAAATTGTGGCAGTCAAGCTGTGAGATGTCATTGTCACTGTACAACATAAACCTATATGGGATTTTGTCTGTTGCTAAATTATTCCATATGCTCTGTCTCGATGTACTTTATGTTTAAGTAAAATTTTGTAAGGAAAAAGTTGAGGTGGCCATCAGTAGCAGGTCACAATTGTGAATTTTATCCTCTCAGACATTCTAAGAGAGATTTTGGAACATATGTTAATGTTACTTTAATAGATATTACTGTGCATTAATTCTTAGATTTTTTTTCTTCCATTTCAGTCTCAGTTTGTCATTTTTATGCACTTGTCTTTGGGTCATGAATTGTCTGCAAGTCTTTATATCTTTAGTTAATAATTCTTAATACTTTTTGTTCCCATTGGGCTACACCTGGAGTTCAGAATCTCAAGTTGCACTTCAGTTTTCTGATGCCTCCCTGCAACCCTTCTGGTTTTGAAGACATTGCATTTTGCATGTGAAGATTAAAGCAGCACTCTGGGTTTCTCTTAACTCAGCTCTTTAACTCAGGAGGACTTCTAAGCATAACACAGTGAGCCTGGACTTGAAGAGAGTATGTGCACAAAATGTATATATTTGTCTGTGTTTGCTGCAGATGAGCCCAACCTTTTGTGTGATCAGACAAATTATCACTTTTCAGGGAAAAATGTAAAAATAGTAAACACCCTACATGTACACTCTGTCTTATGAATGAGTTGGGTAGAAAATATATTACTGCTTTCCTGCATATTCAGTCTCAAGTATTCTACCTAGAAGGTTTTAAATACAGAGGTGTAGCACATAGAGAGTTAAGAATGGAAAAGAAATGAGGATGGTAGCAAGTCAGCTTCTCCATTAGAATGGAACAGTTTGTCTGGATCATTCAAAGACACCCTCAGCATCCAGCACAAGCTTGACCATTCCTTTTCCTCTTATTGCACACACAGGAGGTGTAAGGTTTGGTAAAGATTGAAGACCTGAAGCAGTTCTGAGATGCTGAAGTACCTTGTTGCACTCCAGCTCAGGGGGTGTGTGTGTGTGTGTGAAAGCACCACATTAATGCTTTAATGCCACATTAATTCCTTATGGACTGTGTAGGATAATGGCTCCAGGTGGAGATGTGTGCCAAGGTATGTAGACATCTTCCAGCTGATATCTTGGCTTCTGTGCTACCAGTGTGTGAGGGAAAGGAGTTGTAAGAGCACCTCATTGGCACAGGATATTTGCAGCAGTGCAGGAGCATGGGTTGGCCACCCATGTCCCCCTTCCCCTGCCCACTTCTGTTCTTGCTGTTGAAATAGGAAACAGCAAACACTGCTAAATCTGGAACTGCTTCTGAAAAAGAAGTTCTCTATTATCTGAAAATTGCCTGGGATGCTGGTCTAACTCGGCCGCGCTTGAATTTCCTTTGGCCATTGCTCATGGTTACCTGTTTGCTCTCTGGCATTACCTGTATATTGATACATGCTGATATCTGAAATGTTTGCAGCTAATCAGAGCATTGCTAACTGCAGTCAAACTCTTATTTTCTAAACTTGCTAAATTATTTTCTATTACTGAATTTATTGCTGCTGTTAAGAGTTGTTGTGACCTTTCTCACTCTAAAACTGGAGTATCTCAAATTTTCTTCCAGTTGTTTGTTGCTATGATAATCTCTAAAGCGAGGATTGGGGATCTTCTGTACAGACAGATACTCTGGCTCACGTTCATTCAAATTCCTAACTCCAGACTTATAAATAAGAAATGAGGCTTAGGAGTCTCCCTGGAATATACAATATGTTTTAACCCGTCGGACCGTTGGGTGACAGTGCTGTTCCCCACTGATAAAGGTGGAGGGGTTGGTGCGTGAGGATGAAATTTCACTCTTAAAAATGATCATTTCACTGCGAGACCTTCGGCTCCTTGAAATGTTGTGTGTGAATTGGTGCCTGGCACTGGCAGAGTGCAGGCTGGCCCAGCTCTGTGTGCAGGCTCTGTTCTGCACCGATAGCGCTCTCCCATTTGCTCCCGCAGCGCTCGTGAGGAAAGGGAAGTGCACCCGCTCCTTTTCTTGGCTCTGCTGCATGGTACATTACATCCTACTTTATTTAGAATTAAATGACTCATGTCAGAGTTGAAAGGAGTGAAATTGCTGATTTCTATAGGCTAAATGACAAATAGATGCAGATTAGGAGGGTGCAGCTACAACTCACGCTCCAGAGGTACCAGGATTTCTTTTCAAGGGGTCAGGGTGCTGTGTGTCCCTGTGAATGCTAAGCAGTGTTTCTGAACTTGTGTTTAGCTTTGAAAGCAGTTTCGAAAGTTGCTGAATCTCTTTCAGAGTTCCAGAAGGTTTTGTTTAAAAGTTGACTTTTTTTCACCTGTATGTCTGTTTAACCAAAGGTATTACTTTGACCTAGAAGCCTCTTTTGATCTTAATTTCCATTGAAATAAGACATACAGGTACCCTTGTATCCAGGCAGTATAATAATGAATTGGTATCTAAAATCTTTGGTTACATTGCACTAACAGTATTACTGTTTTGTTACACAATAATGAAACGAGAAGCTTCAAAAAATAGTTAAATAAATAACAATAAGACCTAATTGTTAGACTTCCAGAGTTTTCTTGTTAATGTGTCTCAAAGAATCTTTATTATTACACCATACCAAGGTAAGGAACTACTAGTGGTCCTTTCTGCATATTGATTAGACAACAGTTTTTCTGTGGATGTGGGGTGGGGTATTTTTTTGTTTGTTTGGGGGTTTTTGTTTGTTCTGTGTTTGTTTTTCTGGTTTTTTTTATTGTTGATTTAGTTTGGTTTGTGTGGGGTTTTTTTACTACTTTCTCCCAGCAAGACCCAATTTTAGCCTTATTTCAAGGGTTTTTAGTTTCTGCAGGTTCAGACCCTTACAGGAGATCGAGAGGAGCTTTTCAGATATCTCTGTTTTTATTGCTTTGGGGTCATTCAGGCCCTGATCTAACAGGTGCATCTGGGGTTTATTTTTATGTGCATGAGTAGTCTCAGTTTAGAATTAAGATCATGATTATAAATCTAGAGGACAATAGCTAAACTTCCATGTGATATGTATGTGTGAGTGGGGAAACTTCAGCTCTTTAGACAACATAAGGAATCCCTCTTAAGTTGCCTTTTTAACCAGCCACTTCAATATCTGTAATAAACCTCTTCGTTGTACTTGACTCAACTGTAATCATAAAAAGTTTTGGGTTTTTTCACTCTTTCACCTTTCCCCTGAGGAAGTAGCTGAGCCTATTTTTCTAATAACTGAAACTGTTGGCTTTTAAAAAGCAGCTTGAAATACCTCCAGGAACATTATTTGGCCGACTTCAAGGCAGCTCCCAAAATACTTAATGCTTTTGAAAGTCAAATTAAAGGTTTGTTTCATTTAAGTTGTATAGCTGGATAAGATTAAACAAAGTGCCCTACTTGCACACGGCAATCTCTGTGAAATGGTTTTTTGATCGTCTTCATGCATATCTAAAATACACCTCCAATTTCTTTTCAGGATCTGGGCTTATTCAGCTTTTACCATAATGGTTCATTAGCCTCCTAGGCTTTTTCTTAAGAGTTGCAGTCAATTTGCCAGCTTTGCTGTTTTACATTAAATCACTTCGATTTTCTAAATATAGTAAGGGAAGAGAACAAGGAAGAATCACGGCAAGAGGGGTTATTCAGTGTGGATACATCATTTCTGCTTCGCAGCAGACTTCCAATATTGCAAAGTTTTTGCCCCTGGCTGTAACTGGGCTAAATTTATCAAGTATTTTCAATTCTTAGAGGATGATTTAAGTATATGCTGCTGATACTGCTTCTGGTTGGTGCTCATTATTTTGAGATCAATTGGACTTTGCGTGGAGAGAGCCAAGAAAGGGTTTAAACTTTCATCTCGCTGGAGCACATTGCAGTGTCCCACTCTAAATCTCTTTGAAAAGCAAATAGTTACCCATCCAAACACTTCCCCTGAATGTAAGTGAAATGAAAAAATATCTGTAGCATATATATAAATATATAAAGAAAACATGCTTTCTGCTCCCTCTGGCCATGTGCTGTGTGTTGTTTTGGCTCTGGTTGCAGATGATTTGAATTTCTCTGAACTTGGCATGTAACTGGACAGAGACTTTTGTTGCCCTCCATCCTCAGTAAAATCAGGAGAGAGGCTGCAGCCTGCTGAGGAAAGCTTTTCTCCTTGGTTTCAAATAGGTGAATTTCTGCCTTTTCTCTGGTGATTGCATGTTCTGTTCCCAGTTAATGAGCCAGTTGTACTGTGAAGTATTTGCTGTTTCCTCCACGAACAACAGTTTCCCTGGTATATATTGTGTTTAGCACAAGAACACAGCCCAGCTGAGGGGCTTCACCCAACCCAGCAGCTCAGCTCTCACTCAGCTTCTTGTCTGCTCTCTGCTGTGGATGGGGAAGAGGGTGGAAAGAGCAAAAGCAAGAAAAATGTGAGCTGAATCAAGACAGTTTAATAACAGTAAAACAGAGGGGGGGGGAATTCTGGGATTCTGTTATTCCATGATCTCTTGCCCTCCTCCTCTGCCTTGCCCTTGCCCTCACAGGTCCCTCCTGCAGCCAACACACCAGCTTCTCTTGGTGGCCTTGGCAGGTGCCCAGCCCTTGGTAGTCAACCAGTTCCACCAGTATGGTTTGGGAAGTAATTAGCAAGTCTTTTAACTGAGATAACTATTTAGCTCTGAAATCCTCACTAGATTTTCTGTGTGAATCAAAAGCTCCCTTAATACTTTCTTGGATTTATTTTATTTTTCCCATTTAACCCAAAACTGAAGATGTAATGGGAAGTGGTGAACTCATGAAGTTGAACCTGGGTTTTTTTCTGGTGGTCTATTTTTTTTTTTTTTTCATCTAAAGGGCTCAAAACTTTCCTTGTTAACTCCTCTGGCCCCAGCCTGTGTGAAGGTTTAGTTGACAAGGTGGTGATCACTCAACAGTAGGACTCGATCTTGGAGTTCTTTTCCAGCCTAAATGATTCAGTGATTCTGTAAAACCAGGAAATGAGGAGGTCAATAAACTAACATGATCCCAGGGAGGCAAGAAGCTGGAATCCTTTATTGGACTTACAATTCCATATTTAAAGAGTTTAGGCTTTACATATTCATCAGGGGGGCAGAACTATTACAATTTATTACAAACAGGGGATTTCAGGGGATGACAAAAGGGAAAAACTCAGATTAACAAATCTTGGGGTCTTACAATTACATCATGGGGAAAAACCCACTTTATCTTAGGGGATTTTACAGGGGGGAGAGAAAAAACACAAAAGGTCTTCTGCACAGGTTTGATGAGATCAGAGCATGTTTTCTCTGGGCTTGGGCAGGACATTCCAAACCTGTGCCATCAATGGATCCTTGTCTGGACTCTAGAACTTTTTTTCCCAGTCTCTGTCAGCCCAAGGCTTTTGTTTAAACCTAGCAGTTTTCTTTTTTTCTCATGTCCAAATTTTGGAATCCAACAGAGAAGTGAGGCACCACGTCCCCCAGGAGACATGCCCAGCCAGTGTCCCAGCAACATCCCATCTCCTCCCTCCAGTTCTTCCTGCTGAGCCTGGCAGGTTAGGGCATGGAATATTGGAATATCCCTTTGCTCAGGCCGGGGCAGCTGTCCTGGCTGGGTTTCCTGCCTGTGCCTTGCCCACCCTCAGCCTGTTTGCTGGAGGGGCAGCCTGAGCAGTGGAGGAGGCTGTGAGGCTGTGCCAGCACTGCTGGGCAGGAGCCAGGACACTGTGTGCCCCCAGCACAGCTCCAGCCACACACCCAAAAAACCACAGCAGCATGAGGGCTACCAGGGAGAGAGGAATCCCAGCCAGCCAGGCTCGGTGCAGCAGCTTAGGAAGGGATTTCAAAGAGATTCAATGCTTTTTTTTTTTTTTTTTTTTGGATGTTGTAACTCACTCTTTAGGTGTGTGGTTTTACCACAGTGGTTTCAGTGTTTGTGAGCTTGGTAACTTCGTCAGAAATTTTGGGAGAAGGCTCTTGCTGAATGGAAGAAACCCAGGGATGCACTGCTGTTTGCTGGCACAGCAAAGCACAGTCCAGCAAAATGAATTCTTCAAAAACTGCTGTCTTCAGTTTTTATGAGTTTAGTGGTTTACATGGGGTGGTACCTTCCTTAAGCAAAATCTGTCCATAAAGCCAATGTAAATGTACTAGGAAATTACTGACCTCTTAATTAACCACTTCCATAAAATCTACTATTAACCCTGCTCCAGAGAGTTTTAGTACCTTTTGTCCCATTACACTGAAATGCAATTTAATGAAAACATGGTTTATTTCTCCTGATATTTAATCTTTTTAACTCTTTGTTGGCAACTATTTTTGTAGATTCACAAGCAGCTCCAGGCTATAGGACTCCTGTGCTTTTACAGCACCCCCTCAACTGTCCCCTGGAGAGATACAGGACATCATGTATTTCCTGTTGGTAGCAGGATTGAGGCCTTAAGTATAATTTTTTAATGTGAAAAAAGACCAAATACTGGGTGCACAATATTACATATTGTAGGGAGTGAAGGAAGTTCTCAAGGGTCGCTGATGTTCTCTGCATTTCATGATATTCAGTGTTCTCTTGGCAAAGCCTTCCATGGCAGCAAAAAATAAATCACTTGTTGCATTTCAGGCCATGAAACACTGGCTGCTGAGATTGGGATTAATTTCTTCCTTGCAGCTTGAGGTTTTGCCAGAAGGATGCTTTTGCTGTGCTGAAATAGTCTGTTTAATTAATGGCAGCCTGCTGAATTTCATTGTTTGTCTCAGACTCGTGAGAAATTGAATTCCATTTGCAATCATCCTGGCCTTGCTTTCTGTATATGTTTTCTAAAGTTGTTTGCCTTGCAATTATAATTCTTATTCATCAGTGACCAAGTAGGAGTGCAACAGATCTTGCCCCATGTTAGAATAACTGAGAGACAGATTTTTGTCTCCTGGAAATGTGATTCTGAGCAAACCTCCCTCGAAGGAGAAGGAAATTGTGGTGGTATCAGTTCATGCACAGCAGTCCTTGTTTTGAGAAGCCAAAGAGTTTCCTCAGTGCACAGTGAAAAGCAAAAGTCTTTGGTGTGGGCAAATAAATTGGGAGGATTTCTGATGTTTGAAAGGTGATCAGTGTCTTGTTCACTTCTTTTTCCCGTTCATGTGTTCTTAGAAAAGCACTCAAAAAATAAGATTTAAGGGATGCAAAACAAATTCTTTTACTTTTGAGCATTTGATTTATACATTTTTTTTTTTAAAATTCATGTTGCTTGAGAGATCAGTTTCCAGAGTTATGAACCATAAAGATGAAGAGGATGACAATTGCCAAGGGTGAATAAGAAACAAAAGACTGTGTTGCTGCTGGAATGAAACAGTCATTTCCATGGGAAGTTTCTGTGCAATAGAAAATTGAGATGAATGAATACAAAATCCTTTGTGCTAATGAATTAACTTTCTAGCCTGTACATATTAGTCAGCTTTTTATTACAGTTAAATGGTTTTTAATCTGTCTCTGTGATAGCTCTATGGGATGTTTAAGAGGGACACTGAAGTAGGTGAAGGATTTAAGTTTTATAGTTTGTGTTTTCTAGTTGGGAAGAAATAGATGTACACTCTGCCCTTTTGGTTTCCTGCAGAAATGTAAGGAAATATCCACATTTTGGGGCAGAAGAGGTAAAATATAGAAAGCAATGATTTGCAGAGGTTTCCAGTGGCGTTTGTTTCGTGAAGTGATAATTAAATGGTAGATATTTAAGCTATAAGATGGTCAGAACCTGTATTTGAACTTACTGAAATGTATTCAAGAAAGAAGAGTGATAAGTGGATGCTGAGCTCAGTCACATATCCACTTTGACTTTCACCTCTTGTATTGATAAATGGCCGGTCCTTATTCTCTAACATTTTTGATGTATTTGTGAAGTTGTCTTAGCAGCTCACACCCAAATATATTTGATTTAAAAAAAAACCAAAACCATAACTTTTGTTATTTACTACCGACTTGCCATTTTTTTTTTTTTTTAACATCACTTTGCTTTTAATTAGCAATTGCTGTTCCTTATTCTCTGGGGTGGGCACGTGGTTCAGATGTTCCCTTTTGCAAAAGCTTTTACACCGTGAGTGGACGTGGCTGGGAATGTTGAGCTGTGCTCCCAGTGCAGCCTTGCTTAGCAAGAGAGGGGTTTATTTTCTGGGCTTCTGTTCTGGAGGTGCAGGGACTGGTGAGACTTGAAAGCGGTCGGAGGAGGCGAATCTCCCGTTCTTCCAATCCGCCTCCTGTCTCCCAGCAGGCAGCACGGGGTAAGTGCAGGTCTTTTGTAAATGTTTTCTTTTGAGCTTGTACCCAGCAGGAGACAGAAGGTGACATCTCCTGTTGGCAGAGCAGAGGTCGCTTCTCAGTAATGAACAGGAACAGAGGGCGAGGATGAGCCAAAAATAACTATTTTCATTGTTACTTGGAGGCAGAACACAGAATGTGGAGAAAGCGGTTTTGCTCTAAGTAAGTTTATTCCGTAGAAAGTTTGATGCTTTCCAAGTAATTGCTATGAAGGAAATAATAAATATGGCATCAAACACTGCACTGAGGATTCCTGTGGAATCCTTTTGGAGGAAGGAAGTTTGACAATAAATTGAGAGAGGAGTCTGTGTGTTAATATCTGAATCACTGTTGATACAGTTTCTCTGTGGCAGTACAGCAATATCTGTGCTCAGGGTTTTTAATTGTCTAGACTTGTAGGAAAACTTTTTAAATTGGTTTTAACTTAGATCTCCAGGATACACCTCAATTTCTGTCTGATTGGCACATGGTATTGCACAAAAATGATAGTCCTCAATTCAGTAGGTTGGAACTGTGTGTGTGTGTGTGTGTGGTTTGGAGGTCGGAGGATCCCATCCCCTCAGGCTGTGGACAGAGAAGTCATTTTCCCTAAGTCAGGACACAGTAAAAGACCTGGGTGTTCATCCTGTACCTGAATCAGTTTTTCTTCATTTCTTCTGGAGCTGGGATTTTGGAAATGTAGTAGAATGAGGAGGTCAATTTGTTACAGAAGTCAAAAAAGTCTTACAGCCTTGAGGAGGAGGGTGGAAGGACCACAGAGTGATCCATGAGAACACGAAATACTTGTAATGCAGACAAGAAATCTTTTTTAACTGCAGAACTAATGAAGGCAGTAGGAATCTGCAGCTGAGGGGAGAGAGGCAGTGACCAGGAGAACCTGTGTGGATGGGATGATCCTGACACCACAGCACTGCTCAAACCAAAGGGCAGGGCATGGTCAGGGCTGTGCAGAAAACTGAGCTTGTGGATTTTCAGTGCAGGGTCCAGAGTTAAACACCTCTAAAACTGGCTGAAGGATGGAGTGAGTGCCCCAATACTGTCCCACAGATTCCTTCAAATGGTAGAAGAGTTGCTTTCCACTGCTGTGTGGTGACAGACTTTGGGAAACATGACATCACCCTCAATGTGATTTTAAAAATAGATGACAGAATTTTGACTCTCTGTGTCTCTCCTGCTGCCGTGTTTTGTACAGTTTGTATCCTGTCATTTAAAGGGCTACAATGAATAATTTGCAAGGCAATAAACCTTCAAGTTTATTTTAGTTTCACAAAGTGAATTCTTGAAAGGACTTATTTGCATAAGGCATTTTTGGTTGTTTTAAGATAAAAACCACAATTAAGCAAGAAATATAACTATCATGGAAAAGCAGAGCAAGGGGCCTTTGAGTTGGGAGTGTAGCTATTTGCAGGAGTCGTTCTGGGACACAACATCAAAATGACTTGAGTTTGTGAGAGTTAAACGACTTTTTCATCCTGAAGATGTATTTGCAATGTAAATGTGTGGGGATCCATATGAAAGGCAGTGGATCTCAACCAGGAAGCACAGCAGTTGCTTGCCCTAGTGTGTCCTTTCTTGCAGGTAGAAGAAGTTCCCAAAAAAATTAGCAAGGATCGCTGTGGGATCGCGAGCAAAAAGGCCGCACAAAGCGTGGCGATTGGACAAAATCCTGAGGGGAAAGAAAATCGCTGCCTCCTTTTTCTCAGCAGATCTAAACTGCCATGGAAAATTGAACCATAATTTCACATAGTTAAGAAACCTTTCCTGTGTGGTTTGGCTCAGAGTCAGCATTCAGGGTGCCCTGCAGCAGCTCATATTTGGGTTACCTCTTAGTCCTCGCGGTGGATGGAGGTGACAAGATAATAAGGAAGTAAAGGAGGTAATAATAATAATAATAACCTGGAATAAGACTTTCCCCCCGATTTTTAGGGGATAGATAAATCCCAAGGATTCAGTGATAGCACAGACCATAATTACTGTTTGAGTGATTAAGAAATACAGCTGCAGGCTGTGGGATCTTGACAGCGTTATAGTAAAAGTGATGTGAAAATGGCAGAGTATGCTGGGAGTTGGTGAGTTTAAATTGATAAAGTTATCAAGGCACTGGAACTGAAGTAGTTCAGAACTGGTTTGTGATGGAGTGAACAGCACAGCCCCAGGGCTGAGAAAGCTGGACTGTTTCTGGAGCATATGGACTGGCACAGCTTTTGAAGGCAGAATGCGAAGCTTGCTTTGAAAAAACTCCCTGAAAATAAGGAAGATATTTTTATTATCTGATCAGCCAGCTTTATGAGCATGACTTTTTTTTTTTTTTTTAAATCCTAAATTTGGAGTGTGTTGTGTGCACTGTGTGGCATTCTTAGTGAGGAACAGATGAAATTTTGGAAAGAACCCCACAAACAAACCCATCCTGTTCTGCAGTATTTTGTCCCATGACACCTCTCATCCTGATTGTCATTATTTAATAAACATCAGGCTCTCCCTTGTTTAGGAAACACAGCCTGTACTAACACAGGAAGGCTGAAAGTCAAAGAACATACAGGGCAGCCAAGCTTTCATGTTCACCACCATCTTCTCTCCTTTTATGCCCATTGATGCTGTTTCTACCCAATATTCTGGGTATTTATGTGTATGTCAGGCTGCTTTGTGCATACAGGGATATTAATGTTCCTCTCTGTAGCCCAGGGAAGACAGATTGGAAAAATGAACAGACTGTCTGCATTACAACATGGTGTTCCTGGAGGCCACTGGTTTATTCCTCTGCTTGGAAAGTTTTAAAATACTCTCTTTTACTGAGAGGAATATTATAGAAATGTTTTGTCAGCTTTTATTATCTCCAGGTAAGTCTTATAGTGAAACCAGAAGGTGACACAACAAAGGGCTGAGCAAGGAAAAAAACTCACCTTGATTCATTTAAATACTTGTCTGAAATAAAAAAATGTAATAAAGCTAATATGGTAACGATACATAATATAAGGAATATCATAAATATAGGTCTGAAAATGATGTTTTGCTGGGGTGAGGAAACAAGTTCACCATTCTGCACTGAGGTGGCAGAAAATTGCTTATCTGGGCAGGACAGTGCAGTTGAATTGCTATTTTGGTCCCTTCAGAAACAGAGTGCAATAGTTTACTGAGGAGATTATGCTGCTAATCACCAAAACCACTTGAGCAGCACTAAATAAACCATGTTAATGTAACTTCAAGCATCCCTGGTGTCTGGAAACCTGTCTAGAAATCTGCTTTCTCCTATAAATCATTGTGATAGAGAGTAATAAATAAATAAATAATAGTCCAGTGACCTTTACTTTTGGAAGCAGAAGCTTCATCCTGCAATTTGGAAACCATTTTGCTGTACTTGATAGGACTCACCTCAAGCCTGCAAGAACAACTTGTATTTCTTACTGTCCTGCAAGTTCTCTTAATTAATCTGTGGCTTATGATTAGTCATAGTCGTTGCAAGTATGATGGAGAACATGCAGGGATGAACTTTATTCCAGCCTCACAGTTTCCAAACCTGTGACCCAAAAAGTAGGAAAGACTTGTATTTTGCAGTTGATGAGAGAATCAAAATGTATTAAATGTTAATTGAGCGGGTTTTAAAATAAATGGAGTAATAGTTTATCTGTACTTTGGAAGGGAGTGGGTAGGAAAAGATGACAACACACCAGTCAAATTCTTACTTGTAGTGAAGATTTGTCATTGTAAACTAAAACTTGAATATCTGCTTTATGATGCCATGATGATTATAAACTTCTTTTGAGCCTTCTTGGTGTAAAACTTCTTTGGCTTTGTTTGTCACATTGTTGTAGATCTTGCTTCGTCTTCCTAGAACTTGCTTTGCCATCAGAGAAGTTTATTCTTAGCCAGTTTATCCTTAGCTGGTGCCCCTGGGAACAGTGTTTGTTCCCAGGTAAATCCTGGGCACAATCCCAGATTTAGATCCTGTCTGAAATTTAGTGTTCAGATGGTCTCTTGCACTTTTATTTTGGCTTGGCATTTTTTCATGTCCTTTGTCTTTGTTCATGGTTTACTAAATTCTCTTTTGAGATCTGTAAGCATTTGACTGAAATGGATAATGCTTCAGGTGAAATTTTATTTTACTTGAGTATTCAGATGAAAAGGTAACTGGTGTTTCTGTATATTTACTGGACAAGGAATAAAGCTATTTACCTTGAGTATTTCTCATTTTAGCTTCCTTTACTCACACACCAATGAATTCATCTTGAATATCAGGCAAGTATCTTATTTCATTCTGCACAATCAATACTTATTTTAAAATGTTTCTTTTCCTGCAACTGCAGGGAGATCAATTCCTATTCCTTTGAATGTTCATGTGTCTTTGTTAGTGTGTTTGAGAGCACAGATGGGATCAACACCACCAGAATAAGAAGTCTTCTCATTTGGAGTTATTTCCTTAAAATACATGAGGCCTTGGAAAAACTAAAGACACTTCCACGAAGCATTTGTGCATTGGAGTGCAGGAGTCCTTTCAGAAATCAAACTGTCATTAACTAAGCAACTAAAAGCAGCTGATTTTGCACGTCAGCAGCATGAGTCACTTCATCAGTGAGAACTTGTTGGGAATTCCTTTTATTAATAATGCATCTTTTAAGTCAGCTGGTTTCACACAGCACGAGTTGTTTAATCAGTTGTGCATGTGAAAGCAGCGCTGGCAAGGGGAAGATCCTGAGCTGCCATTCTGCCAAGTGTTCTTCCTGTGATTTCAATGCCATGAGGAACATCAGGATTAACTTTCATCAGCTGGATAAGATAATTTATCTCTTCTTAGCGATGCCTTTTTTCCCCCTTTTTTTGTGTTGTTCAGTTTTACCGTTATTAATGCTAGTATTAAGAAATCCTAAAGAAAAACACTTGGAGGGGTTTGCCATTGTTGGTGCTGGTGTTCGCAGCTCTGCCCACGTCTTGCCCTGCTCTAAAGGGTCTTTTGGGAGGTTTTGATACAGTTTGTAAGAATTCCTGTTTTCCTGAGCAGTGCAGTGCCTGTGGGAATTCACTGTGCATGGTGTGTGCAGAACCAGAACCCTCCATTCATTGCCACGTGTTGCCCCTGGAACTCACAGGTTTTTATCTTTCCTGAATTGCTGTGTTTTGCTCTTCCCAGAATTGTGCCCCACAGGTACCTGCTGGACCAGTGTCCCGAGTTTTCCCAGCCAGTTCCCTGAGGTGGTGTCTTGGAGAGGATTCCCACTGTCAGTGGGTTTGCAGTTAATGAGTTGTGTTTGCATGCTGGGGAGCTTTTCATTCCTGCTGAGGGCTCCCAAGTGTTCACTGACTCCATCACTAAAGCACTGGGAATAGCAGGGAAGATGAAAGGCAATAGTCCAACACTGTTGTCCCCTCTCATCAGAGACAGCTCTGTGTCTGCACAAGGAGCAATTACACTCACTGCAGCCTTGTTTCTTTGCAGTGTGCAGAGAGAGCTTCGAAGTTCCTTTAATTTATTGGATTTTATTTATGCTTGTCCTTTGTCTTAGCGATATCAAGGCTCTTGATTTATCTAAGCTGCTCTTTCCCGTGCTCTTTCAAGTATCAAGTATGAGATTTCCCAACTGTTGCTCTGCCTGAACTTACACGAATTTCCAGATTTTCACATTTTCTTTATGAATGTGTACAGATGATTCTGTATATTGGGAAATGAGAACTATTATTCTTTGCAAGTCACTGTGGGTGTTCTTACATTTATTTTTTTTTCTTGTAAGCAACTTATAGAATGGTGTAGGTCTGTATATGGATTGGAACTGTTTTGACATATTTACTGCCTGCCCTGTCAGTCTGCCTCTAATGTTTTAAGGACAACCTATTGTTAATTATTCTTCCATAAGAAAGCTTTTTAAAAATGCATTTTCTGCAAGGATATTTGTTACATTACTCTGCAGAATAGCCCCTGATGTTGGATTTGTACAGAACTCACTAAGTTGACTCAAGGAAACTTCATTAAATTTAAGCCTATCTATAAATGGTATCTCTGGATTTAGGGTAATCTATTTTTTATCTCTAATGTTACAACATTCCTATGGGTACTTCTTGCTTTGAGCTAGGATCTGATAAGGCTAATTGCTAACTGTGACAGTTACACATGTAATGGTTAATTTAATGGTTTTGTCTATTTGTTCGAGAATTAAGTTGTCAAAAAGAAAAGGAAACAACATATTCATATAAGCATTTATATAAAGTAAGGGAACCTATTTTATAATTACTTCATGGAATAACTGTGACAAAGTCATCACACTTTGTCTTGGAGACTGCAAGGACTGGAAAGCCTTAAACAGCCCGAGGAGTAACAGGCTGAGGATGTTTCCCTTTGTCCCCAAGTAAGGACATCTCTTAGGAGTTATTGTGACAAATGGCTTTGGAGCATTCAGTTAATACATCTGACATTTGTTTTGTAATCCTGTGGCCAGGAAAAAACATTCCCTTCCTCGTGGAGACTGTATTTTTCCCCTCGCTCTCAAGCTGTATTTAGTTTTCAAAACTGCTGCTTTGGTCTCAGACCTGAAGAGAATATTGTGGGGCAGATTTCTTTTTTTTCATGTGTACCAGTGAGTTTAAATCCCCCAATTACCTACACGGAAATCTGGCTCAGTCCATATGCTATATAAATATTTAATTCCTTAAATTCTGTATATGCAGGAAGATGAACTGTCTGACTCAGTAATGATGCATGATTTGACATGGAAATTCTTGTGGAATTCTGGGATATGTTTCTATAATGGGTAGGTCATAAAAAACATCTGGGTTTGATACCAAATCTTCATTTTAGCTCCTGTAAGAGTAGGCTTTGCTCAGGGTATTGCCCAAGATGCATCATATTACCAGGAAAATCATGATCCAAACATGTTGTTAACTATAAACTCTAAAAAAAATAGGAACAAAACCCACCAAAAAACCCCACCAAAACCACAATGAACATAAAAATTCTGAGCCTCTGATTAGCAAGTGGAAATAATGAAGAGTAATCTTATAATGAAGCTCTATCTGTAACTTATCTCTTTGTCAGCAGTGCACATTAATTTCTTTCCATGGTTTTGCAGATAAGTTGCTTGTCTTGCTAAACAATCTGCTTTCATGCAGAAACTCGTGTCTCTTTTCTGCTGAGTAAGTCTTGGTTGTCATTGAAGATGCTCAGAAAGATTGTTAATAAAACCACTGGATTCTGTAGAAGTACAGTAGGCTGGATAGGGACTATATAAATGGGATTCCTCAATGATAAAACAGGTATTTATAAATTAACTTAGCTTCAACAAAATTATTTTTAGTGGTGAATGAGAAATTCCTCTTTCGTGTATCACGTGCAATTATTTTTGCAATAAAATTCCCTTTTCTGTTCCACTGAAGTAGCTACTACCTTATCCCAACTTTGCTGTTCTGTCAGGGAAGCAATTTGTTATGTTCTAAAAATAGACATATCCAGTTTTTAAAAATACTCTTCTAAATAGGAGTGAGGGCCAATCTTTCCGGTAATTTGTAACTAATTTGAATTTTATGGGCAAGGAAAACTTATCTAGAAAATTTTATTTGTCATTTGATAGTGGAGTGGCAATTTCAGTGTTTTATGGCATCAGATAATTCTCATTGTAAACTGCTGCAGTTTATTAAATCTCTGCTCTGTGCAGCTCAGTAGATGGTGAACAAGAGAACCAGTACGAAGGTTTTTCACGTGTCTTAATTCTTTTGACAAATCTGAGTTCTGATAATTTTATATCCCTCAGTAGAGCAATGTTTTCAGTACATGAAGTCCAGGAAAGGGGATAGATTCTCATGTCAGGGGAAAAGTGAGATACCACCCATAAATGGATTGTATTTGTGTTGATATTCCCCCCCCCCCATACAACCCAAGACTTTTATTTTGGGGGAAATTCTTATTGTTTTTATTATTGCTATATTAATTTTTATTGTTGCTGAATTTTGGGGAGTGATAATAATCTGAAAAAAATATCTTTTTCTCTGCCTCTAATAAGTCAGACTTTGAAACAAAGTTGTCCTGTAACTTCAGGATAAGAGATGCAGCTTTCAGGGATTAAAGTGAACATCAACGCAAGACTATTGTATGATTTTAAAAAAAAAAAAAAAAAAAAGAGGGAACTTATATTTGAAAGAGGTCAAGATTCTTCTTTCAGTAATTTCAGTACTGTGAGTTTCTACTGAGAACAATTGTAGTGTATTTAATTATTAATTTAATATTAGATGCAGAATTACAAATTAACAAACAGAACTTCTTCAGGATAATAGATTTCCTGTTTCCAGTAGTGTATTCATATATCTTTATATATATAGATAGATAGATAGATATACACACACATACATATATCTCAACATTTGTGTGTTTAGCCAGTGTTAAGCATTTCCTTTGTAGAAATTTAGCACAATAAGAAACATGGACTTGCAAACATTGTCTTGGGGGACAGTTCAGAGAATCTAAAATTATACGAAAACATCTTTTAAAACTGCAAATATGGATCATTCTGTAGTCTCTTGAAGCTTTATGAAATACTCCCTACGACCAAACTTGTTAGTTTAATATTTGCTCCTCAGTATCCTGAACTATTAAAAAATAATTCTGAAAGTTCTGAATATGTCAAGAAATCTATGAGGTAAAGAGGAGGATAATTCACTGTGATGAGCCACAAAAATGGTGGCTTTAAAAAAACCCAATACAAATAAAACCCCATATAAATATATTTGAAAGAGATTATTTTCTTTATATATATATAGATATACATATATTTATAAAAGAGAGATTATATAGATTGAGATTATTTTTCTTAATCACAAGAGCAGGACGTGTTCTTCAATGTAAAAAAGGGGAGATGAGAAAGAAAATTACTGTGAATATAAAAAATTATAGCACATTTATTTGAATTGGCATGAAGTCCTGCTTTGGATATTTTGCAGACAAACTGCGTTTATTTTATTGAACTTTTTAAAAAATGTGGAAAACCAGATACTCTTTCAGCTTTATGGAATAATCATTCTTAATCATTTGCTTAGCAAAACAATTTATTAAGCAATGAAGGATAACGAACCATAAAGTTTTAATTTGCCTTTTTTAATTGAGTTGTTAATTAGGACCCCTCCACAGTTGGCAACTCCCAACTTGCTTTTTGTTGCCTCTGGATCCGAGACACTTTAAGGAACCTAATCTGTCTTAGTTATTCCAAAAAGACACTTCCATGAATCAAATCTATAGGTGATTATGTTCTAACTGTGCTGGGGCTTCTGTGAGTGCATATTAATTATGTCAGTGGTTAATGATCAGGCAAGAAATATGGGAATGCCAGCAGTGATTGTTTTGCAGAAACAGATGAAATATCCTGTGCTCTCTGGAATTTTAAATCCTTCCACCTCATTTTTCCTGTGAGAGCATCAGCGTGGGCTTTGTTGGACAGTTGTGATGTGGGACCATTGTTTGAGATCTTGAAATATCTGGTTGCAAACTTTGGTCATGAATTTTATTTTGCTGCTACTTTAAATTGTAAATTTGACTCCTAATTAAGAATTGAAGCCGAGAGCTCCCAATTCCTGCTCTGGAGCTCCAAGCCCAGGTTATTGGATCCTGCAAACTGAGGGGTTGGGTGGAAATGCCAACACGAGGGTGAAATACTTTAACTGCCTGTAAAATGTGTGCAGCCTGGAATCAATTGTAGTATTCCTCTTGACTGCTCTCAAAGAGAGTTCATCCACTAAGAAATAAATTGGGATTTCTATTTTCTGTGCTCTGAGTTTCTTTACTCAGCACAGACTCTGCCTTTTCTGTCTTGCAGCCACAGATGAGTTTCCTGGAGGAATGGCTGGAGTGCACTGTGCTGTCCTAATATGGTTATTTAAAATTGTAGAGGTTATTTTATTTAAAGAGTATTAAGCAGCAATTTGCAGCATCTGAAATGGATTTAAGTGCCTTATGGTCTCTTCAGAATAACCATGTGCTTAAATAGCAAGCAAAAAAGGAACAAAGGTGCCTCTGTAAATGGTGGCATAATCAGGAACTAGTAAAATTGAAATAGTCATGGATATACAGTGTAGGGGAGCATGGATATACAGTGTAGGGAGCATGGATATACAGTGTAGGGGAGCATGGATATACAGTGTAGGGAGCATGGATATACAGTGTAGGGGAGCATGGATATACAGTGTAGGGGGCATGGATATACAGTGTAGGGGGCATGGATATACAGTGTAGGGGAGCATGGATATACAGTGTAGGGGGCATGGATATACAGTGTAGGGGGCATGGATATACAGTGTAGGGGGCATGGATATACAGTGTAGGGGGCATGGATATACAGTGTAGGGGAGCATGGATATACAGTGTAGGGGAGCATGGATATACAGTGTAGGGGGCATGGATATACAGTGTAGGGGAGCATGGATATACAGTGTAGGGGAACATGGATATACAGTGTAGGGGAACATGGATATACAGTGTAGGGGAACATGGATATACAGTGTAGGGGAGCATGGATATACAGTGTAGGGGAGCATGGATATACAGTGTAGGGGAGCATGGATATACAGTGTAGGGGAGCATGGATATACAGTGTAGGGGAGCATGGATATACAGTGTAGGGGAGCATGGATATACAGTGTAGGGGAGCATGGATATACAGTGTAGGGGAGCATGGATATACAGTGTAGGGGAGCATGGATATACAGTGTAGGGGAGCATGGATATACAGTGTAGGGGAGCATGGATATACAGTGTAGGGGAGCATGGATATACAGTGTAGGGAAGCAATAGTTTCTGACTTTTGTCCCAAGGGAAAATTTCAGCTAGAATTTTTATGCACCAGTTTTTTTCTTTACCCAAAGCCAGCTCTTTATGGGGGGAGAAACACAGGAGAAGGAATTCTCTTCAGTCCCTCAGCCTCCAAAGACCTTTTACTCCTATCCAAAGTTCCAAAAAGGCAGCAGCAGATGATGAATTTACGACATCAGGTTGTGCTGCCTAAGGGAACATATGCCAGGCACGAATTGATAAGACAGGCTGGTGAATTATGACAGACAAACTGATTTATACACCAGATCTCAACTTGTTTTAATTGAAGGCATCTCTTCCTATCACTTTGATGCCACTCACCTCAGGTGGGCCTGGTGCAGGAAGATGTAGGGTTTCAACTGTGAAATTATAAAGCTCATAACTCTGTAGGGAGTTTTGGTTCACAGACAATAGATGTGTGCAGTGTGGAGAAGATACTTGGATGCTGTTGGGTTCTTAAAAGCTTCAGTGCCTGACCATGGTAAAGGTTTTGGTAGAACTTGGTTTTAAGCATGTAAAAAATAGGCTGAACTCCCTCTCCATTTGAATAGTGCCAGCTGCTCAGTGTTGTATTTTTAGATAGTTAATATGGGGAAGGTGGATGCTGAGGACATGCTGACTCACAGATCAGATTCTTTAAATCCTGGAAACAAATGGGAGAAAATTCTAGGAAACAAGTTTACTTTCTTCATTTCGATATAAACAGAAACTTAGACCTTGACATGCTTCCATTTGAAAGGTAGAAGTCTTAAAATTCACAGGAATGTATTGCTGCTGGTGGTGAGTGATCAGAGCATTAACTGAGTCCCTGAGATGCTTTGTTATAAAGAGATTAATCTGCTCAGTGAGCTTCATCTCCTTATTTTGGCATGTCCTAACTATTTGCATTTCCTTGATAAATTTGAGTACTCCAAGTCCAATCTCTCACTTGTCCCTTCCCCCTCCAAGAGAAATCTCTACACAACTGTAACAAGCAGTATTTTGCCTTAAAATGTTGTTATTCCGTAGGGACAACTAAAGTGATGGTCCTTGTGAACAAGTGGAAAGCTTGTCTGCTGTGGGTTGTTGCTGTAAAAGGGCAGCTGAAGGTACAAGGCCCTGGTTCAGAACCAAATGGTGTGTGGATTTTTCCCAACAGGTTTCTGTGGGTTCCTTCCCCTTTGTCCTCTGGCCAGTAGTGGGGAGCTGGGAGGATGGGGGTGGCAGGAGAGAAGAGAGACTGAGGCAGTGGCCTGAGGATCTGTGCCAGGTGACCAGCTGAGCACGTACAGAGTGAGGGTGGGTTGGTGCACAAGGGCATCCCAGCCCAAACCCCACTCCCTGGTGTTACAGCAGCTTTCTGCTCCTGCTCCTGCCTCCCAGTGTGCCTGTGAGCTGTTGGCCTCTGAGACTTCATCAACCCAGCAGGAGTTCAGGTGTTAGGATAACACAACTAAACCCCCAAAACGCGTTGGAAAGGCTGGCATGTTCTCTGTCATGGTTTGTTATTCTGTACGTGTCTGGAGTGACACCCCTAGGCAGTTTTATGGGATAATTTTAGGGAAGTGTCCTAAGCCTCTCTCCTACAGGACTTCCCAGCTCCTTGAAGTTTACACTGCCTCAAGCAGGTTTAGTTTAGTGGCATGAGTGTTCTCTGCAGAGAACTGGAGGCAGCCTCATAAAGGAGTTTTGGAATCAATCCTAATGAAATATGTGTTACAGGAGCTACCAGGAAGTTTCTTTAGTATTCATAAATCTGTTACGAAACATGATTTAGAAATGCAAAATTTGATTAAAATGTCCATATTGCTTTAGCCATGAGGGAAGCATTCACAATACTGAGGCAATGTAAATCAAATCTCCTTCCTGGCTTCTCATGGATTTATTTTTTTTTTTTCCTTGCTGGTCCTGTTTCCCTTTCGTGGAAGGGAATTTGGTTGGGCTTTTTTTTCCAAAGGTATAATGGACCATCTTGGGTTAGTGCTTGTACCTGCCATGAATGTAGGGGTAGGCTTTATAGCTCTTTCTCGAGAATCTTTTAGCAGCAAGTAACCCAGGAAGACTATTAAAAGCATAATGAAAACCTCATTGGGTTTCCTGTCAGTTTTCTGAGCTGTAAGTGGCTCTAATTTGCACAAGATTGGAACAGCATTGAGGAATTACAGTAACCAGGCGAAACACTCACTGGGTTTGCAATTTTCTGATAGCATCCCTTGTAATTTCTTGTAATGCATTTGTTGCTAAGTACAATGACAAATGTCAGGGCTCATTGTACGAGTTTCACGCACATCAGCACCAGGCTGGGAGGTGGAATGTCAGCTGCTGTCTTGGGAAAAGCTGGTGGAACTGCTGGATGCTTCCCATCCTGAGTATTGTTACAGACAGAATACTGCTTTGTGGGTGGGGGAGGAGTAGAGAAAATAATTGCTTTCCAGATATGTTTGATTACTTTCAGGTTCTTTTTTTTTATTATTATTATTGTTCTGTAGAAATTCCATCAATAAAAAATAAGCCTGGGAGGCTGTTACTGCCTGCCTAGAAGGTGAGGGTAACCCAGGTTCTTGTTAATAAATCCCTTGGGGTGGATTAGAGTGAAACAACACTGAATGATCAGTGTTTGTAAATATATGTATACGTAGGGTTTATTTTAGAACAGTTCGGTTTCAGAGGAAAACAGGTATGGAGCTGTTTTGGTTGTCATCTATAGCAATACAATATAGCATTATTAAAGCATAAAAATAACACAGGAAAATGTATAAGGAAAAGAAAGAAAGGATAAAAGTAGTAAGATATCTATAGTCACCACCTGCTGGATCCAGAGGTGAAGCTGAGTAGTTGCAGCTCTGATGTCTGTTGGTTACTGGTGGTCACAGTCCTGTCACAGTGATGCTCTTGAGCCATTGGGGGTGGGGGATGTCCCCAAAACCCAAAGATTTCCCGAGTTATATACACTCAAGAACAATGTTTAAGCCATTAACTGTCTCAGTCTCTGACAGGGGCCCACTGAACGTTTAGTTTGACGTCAGCAAATAAATTCTGACTCTCCACTGGGTCTGTCCCACAATAAACTGCAGAGAGTTGTGAATTATTTTGATGAACAGTCAAGTGCAACAACAGGCTGCAATAGCAACCTGTAATAATGTGGGTTTGGATAAATACAGATGAGTGATTCAGCGAAAAGACAAACCAAATACGGTTTAGTAAATGCTTGAAAAAGTGATTACATACCAGGCAGTTTGTTTGCAGTAAATAAAACCAAGTCTTGCTGCTGATCTCTGTAACTCTCCTGCAACACTCTTTGCCTCTTTGTATGAAGCTGAGGAAGGTTACTGTGCCTGAACCAAGATTTATGAACAGGGATAATTGCTTGAAGCTGATTTTTTTTCTCTGCTCTTGCAGTTGTGTTGCTTGGATGGACACAAATATATTGATTTTTAGTAGCTGAGGAAAAAAAAAAGAAAAGAAAAAAATATTTTCTGTTCTTTTTTTGTAAACCTGTAATAACTTCAGTGTGATGTGTTTAAAGACTGGGCAAAGAGAGAAATCTCAATTAAAGCCATGTTTAGTAGATTCCATCTGATTTTGGTAGCTAACACTTGTTCTGAAGTGTCTAAAAAAATACTTTCTGTCAATATTTCCTTGTCTAAGTAGCAACAATATTTGGAGACCCTGAACTTGTCCCACTGCAGAAGTTACTGAAAATAACTTCTTTCACTTTCCTTGCACATGTTGCCTCCCAATTTCTGTCTTCCCCTTATAAGAACTGTATGAAGATGAGTAGGCTCAGATTTGTAATTAATATAATTAATAGATTAGTTTTGATTTTGATTGACAGTTGAGTTGTCTGAATGTGGCATAATTCCTGTGTGAGATGCAGCACAATTGGTTGAAGTTGACATATCATATATGAAATGTTAAATGTGAGAAAGTAATTCCACCTCTTAAATAGAAAAGCAAGCAGTATTACCCTTTCCTCAGTTAAAGTCTGACTGCAGAACTACAGAAAATGCTGGGTTTGTACTTAGAATAAATGAGGTATTATTCATTATTGCAAAGAAATAAATTCCATGAGAAAAAAGAATGGCATTTTCATGTGACCTTTAGAAACGTGTCAGATCTCACTCTCCAGCATTCTTGCTGCTCGAAGAAAAAACCTTATCTTAGTGATTCTTCTCCAAAGTATTGATTAAAAATGTAAGTTCACTGCAATACTGTCTGGTCAGAATTTATTTCTGATGTATACTACAGAGAATTTGCTTAGTATGGTGGGTTAGAATGTCTAGTTTCTGTTAGACCTGTTCATACAGCTAGAGAGCGTTAATTCTGAATTTAATGAAAAAAGGGTTTAATTTTCAGCAACCTCTACAATTCAATAATTTTCCTAATAATTTACATGAGGTTTTTATGGTTTTGGTTGGATTTTTATTAATGGTAAGAACTAGAAGGATTTTTTTTTTTTCTGATACCTTTCTTCCAGGAAAGCTCTATTTTGGATTATTTTGCTTGTGAGCAAAATGCTCCTCTAACAATGATTTCATTTTTCTATACAGGAGAATGAATGTTACTTCTGAACTAGACAGGTGGCGCGTAATTGCATTTCAAATTTTTATTCTCTTTAAACCCACTTAAAATATTTAAAAAATTTGCAATACATTATGTGCATCATGCAAATATAGGTTATAGAAATTCATTGTAACGTGGTGATGCTTCTGGATTGTTTTTAGGCTGAAAAGCATAGTACAGAAAGGAGCAGGGAACAAGTTTAGAAGTCACATTGTGGATTTTGCAAGGCATGCTGAAGCACGTCCTGAGTTGAGAAATGTTCATTTTAACCACAGTTGTTCTCTTTTAACCTCTGAAGCCCATTGGAATAGATCTTCATCAGTCAGGGGCCCTCTGCAGAATTGTGCCTATTTTTTTCAGTACAAGGACAAAGCAAAAAGTATGTGTTAATGTAATTATTAGACACATCTAAAAAGAATCCTTGGGGAAAAAAAAGTGTCTTTTAATTTTCTAGCTAATAGCAAAAAATTGAAGCTGTCATCAAGTTGCTGAAAGGAAAACAAAAATTGAAACAAAGCCTTTTATGTTGTCATCATGTACAGATCTCACTAGCTGGTAAAATTATTAGCTGCTTCAGCTGATTCTTGGTGAAACAATGCCCATCTTAATCAGATGTGATGTCAGTAGGGCAGGCATGTGTCTTGAGTGACATTTGCAATGAGTACACTTTAAATTGAAAATGAAAACGAAGAGTAGTTACTGATTTTTTTTCAGTTCAACCACACTCAGTGTGGAGGTGCAATTAAATGAAAAAAAAAAAGTGAATAATTTGGTAAGGCAGTACTCCAAAGGGTGAGTTGCAGGTTCAGAAGTCACAGGACTCCATTTGGGTTTCAGAGCAGTTCTGTGCTGTTGGTAGCAGTGCCTGGGGCCGTAACAGGACCGGACACACCTGCAGGGTTTGGCCTCTGAAGATGCTGTGCTGATGTTGATGCTGAGGGTGCTTTTGGCTCCAACACCGAGATCAGTGCCCTGCCAGCTGGTCCCAACAGGGGCCCATGTCACAGTCCAGGGGCTCCCTGTGTTCTCAGAATAATCTGGTGTGCTCGGGCACAGCAGCCACTGCACCACCTCCCACCACCCTCCCGGCGGGTTTTGTCCATGGAAAAGCTGGATGAGCCACGGGCTGTGTACGTGTTGATGGCTGTCGTGCTTCCAAGGGTGCTCACTCTGGCACTGCTGGTGTGGATGGAGGTGATTTTTCATTCCCTACTGCTCTGCTCTGCAGCTGACTGAGCACAGAGGCAGATTTCCATGTGAGGACCGTGCGGGCAGCGGTGCCAGGGCAAGGAACGGGGGACGTGAATAAACAGAGGGGAGGCTGGTGATAGATGGTTTCCACCTCAGTCAGACTGTAAAGTAGTTGGGCAAGTTGGGGATGGGAGAAAACCTGCTGAGTGATGACAAACTGTCTCCTTGGCAGCTTCCTTAGGTCAGAGCTGCAGTGCTGCTTCAAGGAAAGCTCCCCTCCTTTGTTTACCTGGCATATGCAGGGTTTATTTATTAGCACTGAACCATGCTTTAGCTGACCTTACTGCAGACAACTGATCCAGAAATGAAATGCCTTTTTCCTCCTTCTCTAGGGTTGCCTCGTGTTATACATTGCTTGGGGCTCCTTTTTTTTTTTTTTTTTCCAATGTTTGAAAAAATAAAGTGCAAGCTGCTGTTAACTGTAACTTTGATACATGAACCATGGTATTGCGGAGTTTAAGTATTATTTTTAAAAAATAATTTGATGTATCAAACTCAGTTTCACAGAGTTTAATAGTGTAATCAGGTTTTTAGTAATTTTTTTTTTTTCTTGCTCAGTGGTTCACATCCTATAAAATTTTTTTATTAAACCAATCTGAGGGTCACCAAGTAGAGAATCTAAAGGACCCCAGATACCTCTTTAGCAGAATCAGCTCACTTCAAATTGGCTGCTGGCCATAATTTTACTATGCAGATGGTTACATGGACCACTGGATTTTTTTTTTTAATTATATATTGGTTTAGAAAATTAATAAAACAGGAACAAATATTTAGTTGAAGTATGGGATACAATTCTTTAAGATGAAGCCACTGTAGTTTCAGGTCTCACCCCTGTCATGAATTTGAGGGAGTCTGCTTGCATAAATGAAGCATTTTAGCCTTTTGTAATATGTATGTGATAAATTTTGCATGCTCCCTAGTTTTGGTAATGGGAGTGTGGCATAATCCAGTCCTCAGGGTGGACATCAGTCCTGCTCCGAGAGGGAGGGAGGCTGATGGAGCATCTGTGAGATTGCTGCTCTGGAATGTGCTGCAGTATGAGGGTATATTTGCAGATTTGCTGCTCTTCCATTTGCTTCCTGAAGCAGCTGCTGGTTGTAACCACCAAGCCACTGGGCAAAGTACAGTTTTACACTTCTTCCTTGCTTTGAATCCTGCAATTTAACATGGGCTGAAATTTTTGTTTGGGATATCAGGAGCTGGGTGGAAAGCTATTTAGGAAAAGGATTGAGAGGCTTTAATCTAGCTGGCTGAATATCAGCCCACTAATGAACTACTGTTTTGAGATATGTGTAGCCATTACTTTGGTGTCTAAATTATTCTCACTTTCAAGTCTTATTTAAATTCTTAATAACCTTTATTAGATAGAGGAGAAAAGACTCTACCCAGAAGCCTTCAACCTCCCAAAACTGATAGAATACATAATAAAATCATGTGCCGTCCTAAAAGGGAGAATTATAATGTGGTATAATATTGTCTAAGGTAATGGAATAAATTAATTGAGTTTTTGATAATTGATTTGTAGAAAAAATATTCTGAAAGCTCATTTTTAGGGGGTTTTAGTGACTGTAGTTTATTCCATCAGAATGTTCCTAGAGAAATACTAAGTGGCCATGGAAATTTCCTGAGCAGTGTTTACTTCTAGGTGGATTGGGAATGCTGAAGTAATTCAGGAGACAGGTTTTGGCATGAGGTGAAAGTCAGGTCAGCTCAAGTTCAGGTCAAAATTTAGAGTCTGTCTGGAATGTTGATGTTGTCCAGATATCTGAGTTGAAATTCCTTCGTGTGGCAGGTCATGGACCTCGTGGCCTTGGGAGCTTCACTGCAGGAACTTGGCTGAAAATTACCATTTGGTGGTTGTGCCTTTTATGGCTTCTTCTTTTGAATTGTGCCTACTGGAAAACAATATAACCCATGTGGTTTTAAACACCCATAACTATAATTTTTACTATAGAAAATACATCTCAGGAAGCTTCTCTTTGAGATTACCTACCTCAAAGAGGCAGAGATTCTCTAGATAGTTTTCTTCACGAGGAGCTGGGAGTCCTGCAATTCAAAGAAAGCAGAGCCTTTCTTAGAAAATAGGGCGAGAATGCTGGTTTTAAGAAATTAAAATGAAAAGTAAAGCGTTTCCCATATGTTTTTCATAATGCATTCACATTTTTTTTTTATCTAGCATCTTGTTTAGACCTCTACTGACTTTTCAGGGCTTAATGCTGACCTCTGACATTTGCTGCCACCGTATTTATTCAGCAAGATATTCTTTTAGTGGTGGTTTTATGGTTCCTCAATTGCTCAATACCCAAAGCAGTTCAAAAGTACATGAAAGGATGAATTCAAAATCAGAGATGTAATGTGAGAGGAGTGTAAGTTATCTCCTCCTTGGCAGAAGTTTGTAATGGGGGGAAAAGATGCAGCTTCCACAGCTGAGGAATTTTGACTTCCTGTGCTGCAGGTGGGCTTTTTGTTGACTGCCTTCCCCCTCCTCCTTTGCCTTTTTCCAGTGAAATCAGTTACTGTTAAAATTTTCCGGGAGCTGGAGAACGGAGTGTGTTGCAAACACGATTCCTTTGCAGCTGTATCCTCTGTACCAGATGCACGGGTTTCCTCTGGGAGTTGTCACAAGTCTGTGACACACTGACTTAGAGGTTTGAAGGTCAGACCAGTGCAATCTGGACACGTGGCTGACCAAAACCTTAGGCGGGACTGGGGCAGGAGGGCAAACAAGCATAAAACTGAAAGTAAAACTTTGTTTAATGACAACTGTAGTTTTTAGGTATTTAGGGTTTTTCTGTTGACTTGCCTTGGGTCTTTAACATAAAAGCTATCCAGAGCTGACTTTTAACTCCTAATTACCCTTCAGCAAACAATGAGGAAGCGAAAAGACATGTTAAGTCATACAACAGTAGTAACATCTCCTCTGTTCTTCAGAAAAAAAAGTCTCCAAAGTGTCACTAGCTCATATTGATTTCTCCCTGCTTTTCGCTGTTTCTGTCTATGTGCCTTAAAATATAAGTCAAACAGAAAAGGCTTTCACTGAAAATTCTGGGTGGTGCTGAAGTGGAACATGGAGCAGCACAGACACAGGAGCTTGGCCCCTGCTGTTGCAGTGCTGGTGGAACCTGGCTCTGGGGAGCTGCATTTGTTGCAGAGCAGCTGTGCTGCAGGGTTTGGGTGTAGGCACTTGTGGATGCCGAAGGTCATAAAGATGCTGGGATTTGCTTTTCAGGACCTGGGAGTGCTGGCCTGCAGGTGACACTCCTTGCACTCTGAGATGCCCCGTTGAGCGACCCAGCCCCGCAATGTGCAGTCGCTGTGCTTGCCCAGCCCTGAGAGCGGGGGAGCTACAGGTTCTGGGGGTTAAACAGCCCCACTCCTCCTGAGAAATGCCGCGAACCTGCTTTTCCCAGAGTGCAGCACACGCCACATAATCTCAGGTTCAAAACCTGGGCAGAGCTTGAGATGATTCCTCTGTGTGCTGCTGGACTTCACACACACTAGTGCACAACTGCTCAGAGCGGTCGTGTCTGCCAAGTTATTGGCTTGATTAAAAGCAGTACTAGAAAGGAGGGAAAAAAACAAGCTTGTTTTTGAAATCCGTGCTGAAGACGTCAAATGGCGTTTCGAAGTCGCTGGGATTTTATTCATTTATTTATTTATTTATTTATTTTATAAATTGCGGTGTGATCCCCCCCCCCCTGCAGAGAGCGCAAACCCCGCTCGCACTTTGGGGAGCGCACTGGAACAGCAACTGCGCTCTCTGCTGGGGCTGCTCCGGATCTGCCGCTCCTCGGGGGGAGGAAAGACATGCTCGGGGAAGGGGAATTGGAATATCGTGACATAGTACAAGAGATTAAGTAATTAAACCTACTTAATTTTTAATTAAAAAAATAACGCTACGGTATTAGTGTGTCTTCAGAAAAACCAGATCTATTGAAAGACTCTTCGAAGTGTTTTGAAATGTTGTTTTCCTTGTGCAATTTGAATGTTATTAGGAAGGGAGAGGTCGTTAAATATGTTTTTTAAACTGCGTGTTAAGGATGAATTACAGCCTATTTACTTTATTCTTTTTTCACTTTTGAGAGGGGCAAAAGTGAGTTTCCGAAGGCTTAACTGATTTTCCATAAGGTGTTTATGATATTCGATATTTATTATTTTTAAGAGTTGTTTATTACTGTTTTAATCTGTATCTGTGTTCACAGATTACTTATTTTGTGTGAATACATAAATATATAAATATATATATATATATATATATAAAATCTTATTCCCACACAGCAGTATGGTTGGTGAGAGGAACATGAAAAGTACTCAGAAGAATTAGTGCTAACAGTTTGTTTGCCTTCTCACTGTCAGTGAGTTACTTTGCAGTCACATTTCAGCAATTCAAGTCAACATTCCAAATTGATTGTGTGTGTTGTAACCACAGAGGTAGCAGATATGTTAGGGCAGAATATCATACTAGGAATGGGCTTTGTTAATTTGAATGGGGAATGTAAGTCTGTTATGTAAATCATAAGCCATCCTTAGATGTCACCATATATCATTCTGTCATTATTAATTAGATTTTCTACTTAATGTGGTGGGATATAAAGCAGATTGAAAGCTCAGGTAAAGCAGCTGTACTTTTCGAAGTGTGCTGTTATTAAAGGAGTTTCTCTTCTCTAAAGTCCTTTGTTCTTTGGAGTCTCTTAAGTTATTTTCACAAATATGTGAATATTTGTAGCTGAGCTGGGTCAACCTTCACACTCAGTGGGGTGGGGAGTGTTCTCTGCAGTGAGCAGTGGGTTGGGGCAGCATTGCTGGATCCTCCCTGTGAGCTGCACCCTTTGGGCTCTGTGTTGAGCATTTACATTTTCCAGTGATGTAAAGAGCACTGGTGAATTCCCAGTACTTGTGAAAACTGTGTGTGTGCATGTCCCCACTTTTTCATTTGTTTGAGACTGGCAGGCCAAGTTAATAAACTCAGTTGGTAATCATGGTTTAATTCTTGTGGGTACTCAGTGCTGCTGTGTTTTATCTCTGAAGTTATTTTTATGAGAAATCCATACTTATTCTCCTTTTGTGAGTGGTTTTAATCTGGGGGAGCTCTCCCTCCCTGCTCCAGCTGTCAGTACTGCAGACTCAGCCAGGGAGCTGAAAATCCTTTTATTCCTCACTAGCAATAAAAGTTCAACACTTCAAATTATCTCCCCATTTATTACTGTGCCACCTCATCAAAAGGCTACTGCAGGAAAATTTGTGAGAAATGATATATTCTGCAGATAAAACTGAGCCAAGGCATAGCCAAGGGGCTCTTAAAATAAAATATGTTACTCAACTGGATCTGGTCTGTTCTGTTTTGTCCTATTCCTCACCTTCCCCCTCCAAAATTGTCCTTCATTTAATTTTTCCCCTCAGCTGTTCTGTCACTTCTCTCCTTGATCATCCCTCCCTTAATCCAGAACAGGCACCCAGTAGTTCCCCAGTTTGATCAGACTTGAAAAATGAACCTTCCTCATCTTGCTTTCTTGATTTTGATCTATTTTGCACAGAAAAGGTCTTTTATTAAGTCGAGCAGGGAAGCTGTGGCTGCTGCCTGGGCTCGGGCAGTGCTGTAAATCACTGTGCAGCAAGGACGGGCTGTTTCCAGTGCTCTGTGCTGACCAGGGACTGTGTTTGGTACTCTGTGTTCCTTAAATCTGATTTTTCTGAGAGTTACTGACCCACACACATGTGGCTGGAATGTGGTACATTTTCCCTCCCAGTCCCAGCACGTGCAAACTGAAGAAAAAAACAAATGCAATTTGAAAACCTGCAGAGATTTGACGTCCTGCGAGTTCCTGAAGGCGCGGGGAGGAAACGTAGCTGTGCCTCAGGGATGAGAGGGGCAATGAAATGCTGGCTCCTGGATTCAGGCTCCCGGAATTTGGAGCATTACTGGAGCTCTTCTGTCTCTCAGGAGCAGGGCCCTTGTGCTCAGCTTGCTGGAGATGTGCTGGCTCTGGGAGAAAGAAGCCGAGCTTGAAATGGGATCCTTCATTTCTCCTTGGGGAGTTTGGGTACTCAAAGTTACTGAGCTTGTCCTGGGATGTGCTTTTAGGAAAACTGCTCTCTGTAGTCTTGCCACTGTCCCTTTGATGTGATGTCCCTCAGCCTCTGCTGTAAATACCTGTCCTAAGTTACTGAAAGCCAGCACTGAGATATAAAATGGAATCAGTGAGGCAAACACTTCCAAAAAAGTGAACTTTTCCTTAGGATTTCTTGTTGAGTATCCCAGTCAAAGAACTCTGTTGTATGTGCTTTAATTTCAGTATTAGAGTTATCATAAAAAAAATCACTGCTGATAAGAAGCTTTTGCTGGAAAGTATTGATGCTGTGGTTATTTATGGGCTTGAAGAACAGGTTTGGGTACTTTTCACCAGATTTTTGTTTTCTTTTTAGGGGTTGTAAAATCATTATTTTTTTACCGTAAATTATAAATACTTGAAACTGGTGAGACAGGAAACCAGTTTAATGAAGGGTGCAGAATACTGAGCCACCAACAGAGTTTTAACAGTTTGTAAACAGTTTTGAGAAGTTAGACATTAAAATACATTAATGTCCAGATTTTACTATGAAACAGCCTATTTTTATATCTACTGCTACTAGAAATTGCAGTGAATAACATAATGTGGTTAATGGCAACCAAAACTGCACCTTGTTGTTGCTTCAACTTGTAAGATGCCTGGATATATTTCTGTGTTCCCCTTGGCTAAAAGTCAGCCCCTTTCTTCCACTTTGTGTCATAATCCATCCTAATTATTACTTTTTAATAAGCAGGGTTAGTTGGAATGAATCATACATTTGTACCCAGATGCTCTTTTAAAGTACAAAGAGTTTTGTTTTCATCTTTGTAAAGATTTATCATAACGTATTTTGTTATTAAAATTCTTCAGCAAGTCATATATATTTGCCCAAAAATATTTCTAATTAAGTCTGAAAATGTAAGAACAAGAGCAAATTCTGTCTGATACGTTTTTTGTTCTTGGCCTCATTGTGCTTTTACTGAAGTAGGCAATTAAAATGTGTGTATATATTAAATTACATTAGAATAAAAATTGTATTTGCATATGGTGTTTTGTTATCCTTCATCTTTTAAACCATATTCCTTCTTATCAGTTGGTTTATGATTTTAATTTCAGGTTATCTCTGTTTGTGCTGCTCTGTGCCTTCCATACCAAGCAGCCTGGATAGATGTTACCCTGCATGGTGACAACACACTTGATAAAATTGAGGGGATAACACAAGTAGCATTTCTAAATAACTCAGTTTTTCTGTTTCTATGCAGACAAATGTAAATATTTCATTGAACCAGGTAGGTTGCATACCTTCTAGCTAAATGGATATGGGGCATAATACCTCTGGCATTTATGGCAAGCTGCTCAGCAGATCAATATGTCAGCAATAAACCCAGAAAGTGCTCGTGGAGCCTTTTCTCTTGGACTGAATTGGGATGTGCTGTGTGATGTAACACGGTGACAGGCAGCACTGTGGCCTCTCACCAGCCTGACTTCTCTTTATTGATTAACTTTCTTGTAGGGAAAGTACAGAATCCATAGAAGTCAAAGAAAAGGAATCCTTACCTGTGGTCATTTTCTTGTGTTCTCTTGCTTCAGGGAAGATACATGAGACAATAATTGTGAAATTGGAGTGTATATTTAAAGTTTAAGTGTAGATTCCACTGACCTGGTGTTTCTGTGCTTGTGTTGATGTGTAGAGACTTCCTGGTATGTGCAGGACATGAAGCAATCACTTGTGAAATAGATTTAATTGATGTTGGACAAAAATTTGTCACTGAAAAATGGAAGAATTCAGGCCATTTGGAGCTTAATAATGGCTGCTGTTCTGGCACTGATCTATCTGTAGTGACCTTTTGCAGTGTGGTTCAGGTGACAAGAAGCTTCAAGTTATCTTTGTTTCCCCTAGAAAATGTTTGAAATGCCAGAGAAGCAGTTATGAGATAAACTTGCTCCTGAGTTTCTGTTCTCTATATGTGCTTCTGTTTTTCTGCAAAAAAAAATATTATTTATTCGAATTTATCCCAGTCTTTCAGAGACTAAAATAACTTCTACATGTGTCTGGTTACATGACAGAAACAGAACAATGAAGTGTATCAATAACATTTTGGAATGCAGACAAGTCAGTTATGTCTGTTAGGGAACAGCAAAAATCAACATGTAAAGTGAGCTGTTGGCTTTTTTTTTTGGATGGCAGCTCGTGAGTTTTGTTGTTTCCACACTGGTGCTGTATTTATTTCTATTAATTAACATGTGCTGTGCTGCTTGGTTCAGCAGTGTGAGCCCAAGGAATGACAGCAGCTCCTTCCAAGGTGGTAGCAATGGAATTTACTGCCATGGCTTGGGGCACATTCTGTCAGTTCATCTCCTTCTGAAATCAAAATAAAAAGGTGAATGGGCTTTTTAGATCCTAACTTAGCATCAGAGGAGACATCTCCTTGCAGTTAACCATTTCTTGATTTTTCTGTGCATGGTCAGTGAGGCAGAATGTCACACTTGCTGTGTTTAACTGTCCTCTTTGCCCTGTTACATCAATGCAAACACCTATAAATCATGCAATCCATCAATAAAACGATTTATTACAATAACTTCACTTCATACTAAGGTAGTAGGGATTTGTGTAGGGTCATATTAAAAATATTTTTCTTTGTCTTACAGGTAAAAATTCCTTGGTGAGAGTAATTGCATACCAATGAAAGCAAGATACTCAAAATGTCTTATTCCACATCTACCATTAGATTTTGAGATTAACCCCTTTGGGTTTTGTTACACTAAATAGGAGGAAGCCTGTTTTAAGGTCCAGGCACTCTTGACCAACTCTTGAAATATGTTATAAAATACACTTAAGAGGTTTGCAAAGTTGCCCAAATTTTGGAATAAGCCAACTACAAGTTTATAATTCTCAGATCAATTTATGTCAGGAGTAGCCTGAAGACAGTAAAGTGCTACAGACTTCACTGGTCCCAAACCCACTAATTTTCACCTTACTGGTCCCAGATTTGAGGTTTTCTATTAATTTTTAGGCAGTTCTTTTATTTTATTTTTAGTTCCTTCTTATTTTCTAGGCTGACAAATGAATGGAAGTTTGTTTTATAGTTTGTCAGAGCTATAGTAGTATAAGTGTAAGAGAAGCATGAGAATTGAGAAGTCTGTTTAATTCAGTCATGTTTACACAGGATCATGGTCATGAGCAGCTCCACGACCTCTTTCCTGTGTCCTGTTGAGGTAAATTTATAGTAGAGAGGGATAACAAGGAGATTTTCAAAGTAATAGTCTTGTCATGCACTGAATGCTGTGACCTATTTCATAACATGTTAATTAACAAGGAATAAGTACAAAACAATGCCCATTTAACAGAAAGGACAATTTAAACTTTAACAGTTTAGCGAAGTAATAACAAGTGTGAAACATAGTAGAGCATTTCACATGCTGTACCTTCTTTCCCATCCAGCTGGCCTATCAATTATAACCTGTGCTCTACAGATGGTGCAATATATCAGAATTAAGGCAGTCAGTTAGTTTGTTCCCAATTAAGTGCTAATACTCCCAGTGGAGAATATTACCCTGAGTCTCAGTTAAGTGCCTGCCTTCTAATGTCCCTTTATGGTCTTATTGTGTCACTTTAAAGAGATGCCCTGTCATGTTGGCCAGAACTTATTCTGGCTTGTTCTTCCAAAGCTCCCTGCGTTCCACTCCATGTTATTATTTGGGAGTTACAGAGAGAATTTGATGTTTCATGGGGCTGGGAGTAGAGGTATCGTGCATAATAATAAGTAAGTTGGCACTGCAGTGTGTGTGACTTTACACCTTATAGATGTACCTACTGTTGCAAAACCTGAATGGTCCAGCAAGAAACTGGCTTTGTAATGTCCACCCTCTCTTTCTGTGCATTAGAATCCCAATGCACTTGTCTCCTGAAGCTCTCTAGTGTTCCAGGGCTTGCTTTTCTCACTGACAGGTTACTTGAGCTTGTGTTTTCCTTGCTCCATCTATCCTCTTTACAAGCCATTTCAGGGCTGCCACTAATAGATTGACATCCAATTCCCTTGCACTTCCTTACTCTTTTTGGGTGTCAGTGTTTGCCCAGTTAAGGGCTGCTTAATTTGCTGCCCCCTTTTCCCCCTCCCTGAATGTCAGGCTGATGGTGGATTTGGTCACTTGATCTGATGGACTTGCTGTCGTCCCCCGTTAGTCTTTAAGGTGACCCTTCCCTGGGAGGAAATCCTTTGGCACAATTTGTTTCTGAACCGACTCCCGAGATTCCAGGCAATTACATGAGCCTCTGAATATCTTTATTTTAGAAGTTTAAAAGACATGTTCTTGGAGTGCTGCTGAAATTACCCTGGTGGATTTATTGCCACGCTTTGGGAGATCTCCATTGTCGTGTGTTCACTGACTCACAGTCACTCCAGCAGGGCCTGAGTTCTGCAGAGATTTAGAAAACACCACATTCAGAATGTCTCTTCTGAGGTGTTTCTTGGCAGCCTGCTTTATAATTTATATGACAAGGAGAAGGAAATTCTGCCTTGTCTAGTTGTTATCAAAAGCATGTTTTTGGTACTTTCGGTGCCACTAGGAATTAAATTTTGGTGAGTTACTGAGATTTTCTGACAGTTGCTTAAATGTAATTAGCTTTCATACATAATCTCCAGCCCATAAAAAGGAAATGTCAAAAATAGATACTTTCTGGATGTGAAATATAAAATACTGTTTGGGAAAGAAAGTTTTTGGGTAATGAGAGAAAATCATCATTTAGTAAATAGTCATTCTAGTTCCACTATTAAACAATAACAAAGCACACTGTAATAAATACTAAAATTGATAATGGATTATGATGCATATGGATTCCTATGGATCATAATTCCAGGTGCATCAGGCAATTGCAGCTTCCCTTTTCAGCACCATTTGGTTGGTTCTACACCAGTTTTGTCTCTCTTTAGGGGTGGGTTTCTGTTTGGGTTTGGGGCTTTTTGTTTAGATTTGGTGGCTTAACATTTCAGAAACACTGTGACAAAAACGGGTGCATTGATTTTATTTGCATCAAAATGAACTAGCAGCCTCCTTTTGAGTTTTCTTATTAAATATCTTGAAAATAAGATCATTGATTTTCAGGTTTTACTTTATTATAAATTCTGGGAATAAAACCAGTACGAAATTATTTTTCTGAATCTTCAGTTAAAACATAAAGCAAGTGCAGATTGCAAATGAAAATTTGCATGGAAATCGAATGCATGGAACATTTTAGATAGTATTTTTCCCTTCTTGAATATTATGTTTTTAGAAAAAATGTTCTTGATAAGGGGTTAAATTTAACACTTTTTAAAAATAGCAGCTTTGCCACAAATTTGACTATTGTAAATATAGTCAAATATATATATTTAGACTATGCTAGCTGCTTCTTATTGTCTATTTTTGCTTTTTGTTGAGTCCTCAGGTAGATATGTGTGTAGTTTTGGACTTTTGATGGAGGGGAGATGCTTTATTAGAAAGCTATTTATGATGCCATAGTTGTCCTATCATGAAATAACCAGGAGGTGATGGTGAGCTCTGTGTAAGGAACATAACTTGTACTTTGGCACATAATGACTATTATGTGTCTTGGAAACCTCTGTCTTCTCTGTGTCTTAGTAAGGAAAATATGTTTTTGTGAACAGTATGGAAAAGGTACTGGGAGAGTGCTGGAAAATAACTTAGCAGTGTCTTGGTTTTACTTATTTCAGTAGGACAGTACTCAAATTTCTGTGCAAAAGGACGACTTGACAGAAAAAAAAAAAGGCAAACAAACTTGCTGATAGCTGCTCCCTGTTAAACAGCTAAAAAAAATCAGCAGACTTGATATTTGAAATAATTACAATCTATGCAAATTTGGATAGAGAAAGAAAAATAACAGCTGGAAAATAATTGTTCACGTAGCTTTGTATTTCAAATGTTTTGCACTTTGCAACATCTTTAATGGCATAAGTTGGTCACTTCCTTGGCCACTGGATCAACCTTACTAAGGGGTTATGTCTGAAGAAATATGAGAGCCCAAAATCTAGGAGTATAATTCTGCCTTTATGGCTTGTAAGCAATGCCTGGCACATACCTGGATGATTCCATACCCCCTCCTGGCTGCATTGGGGATGCATCTGCTTGGCTCTGGCAGATCTGACCTTGGATTCCCAGGGGATTTGTGCTGCTGAAGGAGCAGATGGAGTGCAGGCTGGGTATCCCAGTGTTGGAAGTGGCACCAGACACATTCAGACAACTGACTGGAAACACTGATATAAAAGTGTTTAGAAAAAAAACCAAGGAGTTGTTTTAATCTCAGTTAATGTCAGTTCAAAAGTCTCCCTCAAAAGAGTTGCCTGTGTATCCTGCTGGCATTCAGCACCTGAGTTCCGTTTTGTTACTTCTCTTCAACTTACCCTAGTTGGACTCTTAGCTTTGTTGGGGTAATGTACAGCACTTGTTTCACCAGAGCTTTTGATTTTGCTTCCTAGTGATAGAGAAGTCCATCAGCAGTGCCACGCTGTGTGCTTGGAAAACGTTGTATGCTGATGATTAAGCTGGAATTTTCTAATAGTTGCCAGGATATTAGTCAGCTGATTCCCCTTCGTTTTCTTTGTCATTATCTTAAATCTCAGCTTTGATTGCTTGTCGTGGGACAGCAGAATGAACAAGACAAGGCTTCTATGTAGAGTGTGGGCAAGTGAGAGCAAACATTGAAGGGATGTGGAATGATGTGTGTTCCCTTTGAAAGATCCCTCACGGATCCTCCAGGGCCTGCAGAGCAGTTGTGGGAGTCTGCAGCTGCCTCATATTTCCACTGGGCTAATTGAATTTACCCTCTTCTGGAATTCTGAGACACAAAACTGTGTGGGCAGACTGGAGGGGGATTGCTGCTGGCTCTGAGCACAGCCCTCTGGAGCTGAGTGATAGGGCAGGAGAGGAGGGGAAATGGGGTGGAGCTGGTACAAGCAAGTGAGGAAGATGATGGGAATCTATAGTTTTCCTGTAAGAGAATTGAAGTTGAAGGGGAAGAATAGGGGAAAAATATTCTGGGACTTTAATTTATTAATAGTGGTATTTTACAAGCAGTGAAAGGAACATGGACAATATAACTGAAATATAATTTCTGTTTATTATTAGCATATGTTTCTTGTGCTAAAATTCCATTTAATGCTTTGCAAGCAACCAGTAGGTTTGAGGTAACTGAGTTACTTTGAAACTCATAAGGATTTAGCAGTTGTAAATCATGTTTCTTTCTAGACACTCGTCCCTTTATTAATGCTGTAAAAATAAAGGAAGTCTTGAGCAGTTAGTTGTGGATAGTTACAACTGGAAAAATAATTACCTGTGAGTTGTTGATACTTTAGGGCGAAAAGATAATACCTTAAACATAAACTATGAATTAATACAGAAATTCAAGCGTAATGAAAAAATTAGTTTTATGTGGCATAAGATTCAATTTAAATGCTTAATATGAAAGTCTAAATGACTTAGCAATAAACACGTAAAATGTAAATTCTTAAGTTTGTGGTATATGTTACAGTTACTACTAAATGATTGTAGATAATAATAATTGGGAATAATAACTAAAAATTATCTGCAAAATTGCTGTTAAAATACATTTTAAAATATTCCATAAAAACTGAAAGCCAAATGGACTAGAACAAGGAAACCCTTACCCTCAAAATGCAGCTTGATTGAAAAACTTAAGTAATGGATCATAATCAGAAACTGTGGCCTATTGCATTTATTTATTTAAAAAAATGGTAAAAAAAGGAAAGAGAAAAAAGTTTACTGCCATGGGTCCTTAGAGGAGGCTAAGTTATATAAGGAGAATTAGATTTATTTGTTAAAAGTTCCTCTTTTAACGTTCCTTTCTCGTACCCAAGGCTGGTGCAGTGAATCATTCCCTGTGCACACGGAGATCCCTTTCCATGCACACGCTGTTTGGAAATATGTGTAACCCCATTAACTGGAATTGGGAGTGGGCCACCATCCATCTTCTGATAAACTGCCTAAAGCAGGAGCATGGACTGTGATAATACAGCAAATAACCATGTCAAGTCAAATGGCTGTTTATATCTGACTAATGACCGGGGTGGAGACAGAAGTTGTATTTCTTTTCCAAAGGAACCTCTGATGAGATTGGGAATGTCCTTCACAGCGGCTGCTTTGTCCTTTAGCCACTCGCCCTCCCCAGCCAGTTGTGGTAATTAAGATGGGACCATTAAACATGTCCTTATCCGTGAGGCTGAAAGTAGGGAACCTGCTGAGGATGGAACCCATAAGAAGGGTCTTTCAGTGGCTCTTTTCAGCAAATCTGCAACAGGTGAAACGTGGCTGAAGCAGTACCTGCATAATATTCTGTATTCCAAATAGATTATTGAACAGACAAAGGAAAACTTAATAATAATTTTTATTGGTTCTGGGGCATGAAGTGATCGAAGCTGGTTTGAGGCGAATGTTTTATCTGAAGAATTTTGCTTTCCCCTCTCTGTCTTGTGTGCAGAAAAGCCACCCAGTGTGAGCCCTTTGGTATGTGCTGCATAAACAGGAGAGAAAAGGGATGATGAGACTGTTGTGTTTATTGAATAGACTCAGTTTTTGAAACTGTGAGCTTCGTGAGCAGTACCTGTCCTAATTCTTGTGTAATGAACATATTTAACAAGTAGGAACGACAGTTTTCCTTAATTTTCACACTTGCTCTTGAGTGAGGAGCAGAGAGGTGTTACTGTTGTCAGTGCTATTGCTCCTCACACTCTTTCTTGGAAATCCTGATGTTGTTGATCGTTAAAAACTTATCTCCACGTGCTCTCATTGTCCTGACATTAACACTTAAACAATGAGTATTTTGTAGGACTTAAGGAAGGCTTCATTGTTGCTCTTTTTGGACACTCTTGACGCCGTGTCTGGAGCGTTCTGAACAGAACAAAGGCAGGGTTTTAGTGGAGGCTGGAGCTCGTCATGTGCCAGCAGATAATGTTGAGCAGGACTGTCAGACACTTGTAAAGAGATCAGAGGGAAGGCAGGAGCAGGGAGGGTCTTAGGGCTGCACACCAACAGAATAAGAAGCAGTGGCTGCAGTTGGCACCAGGGGAAATGTTCATTGGAAAGGGGGCGGAGAGGAGGAGGAATATCTTCCCAATGGTTCCAGAGAAACTGTGGGCCTTCTGCACCTGAAGATACTGAAAGCATAACCAGAAAGGGATGTGAGAAAAGTTGTTTTGAAATAAGTCCAGCTTTAGCAAGAGCTCCACTTTGAGCTAATGGACCTCCAGAGATCTATACTTCTGGCCTCAATTATTCTGCAATTGTGTTTGTCCTGAAAAGGCTTACAAATTTACAGGCAGATCTGTGTATATGTTTTTATTAGGGAGGCTGGACTGTTGAACCCATTTCATTACCTGAAAGTTGTAGAAAAAAGGCAATAAAAGTGACAGTGTTGCAAGTGAGAGTCAGTTTTATTATTTGTTTACCCCAGTTCCTTCCTTCACATTCAGTAAAAGCTCTAAACTGACGATTTCAGTGGCAGCTGGATTGTTTACTTTTCAATTTGTGATGCATTTTTAGTGACTCCACGAAACCAAACATAAAGTGTTTGACTAGATGAGGCAATTTTGATAAGCAGAGTTAATAACCTGAAGTAAGTTTTCTATAAGTAGTGTCATATTAAGAATGTAGCCCTACCGTGATTAATCTTTGGAAGGAAAAAGTTGAGGGACATTTTTCCTTGGAACAATCATAAACAAATGCATTTCTTGTTCATCTTCTAGCAGCAAAATTCTGTGGACAGCAGCTGCTCAAGCTTCTTCCTTCTGTTTTCCCTGTTGTTCGTACTCTTCAGACCCTTTGGGAAAAAAGAGTTCCCAAGGGAAAAATAGTCTATCTTTTGGCAAACCCGTGGCCATCTATTTACTGCTTTGAGATTGTGAGAAAGATACATTAGCAATGATAATTTCCATGATGTGGATGTTTATGCAGTGCCCTCAGTTACAGTTCATTCTATATATGCTCTCCAAAGCTATTAAATTAAATTGTCTTTCAGCTGTTGGACAGAGGCAAGAAGTGTGTGTGCGTGTTAGGATTGATTAGTGAACCAAAAAAACCCCTCTATTTTTATATTAATCTGGAATTTTATTGCAAAATAATGCTTAGGATTTTTTATGCAGACTGAATTTAGAGGGAGGCTGAGAGAAGGCATCTGGGCTTGAATTTATCAGTGTGTTAGTCCAGGTGATGGTCTGGAGTGTGAGAAGCAGCGCTGGTGACAGGTTGGATTCTTCTACCAATAGAATAATTCTTCACAAGGTCTCAGCTTTCTCATCCTTGGATTTGGATTTGACCTTATTTTGTGTGGGAACATATTCCCCTTCTGTTTTGCAGTGTCAGGGATTTGGTTTTTTGTTTTTTTTTTTCCTCAAAGGGTTGTTTTACTCACTGGGAGGAGAGAACAATTCAGCAACCAGCAATATTTTCCTTCCCTAAACTTGCACTTCCCTGCTGAAACCATCAACACCTCCTTGAATTCAGAGTGGAAAAGCATTGTCTCTTTTCCCTGTTTGCAGTGAGGTGAGGATTATAGTAACAGTGTAAGTAGTAGACTGCATGTCTGAGTTACATAACAAATGTAAAACAAAACTAGATTTGGTGAGGCAAAAAAAGAATTTAAACAGCTGCTTGAAGTGAAAATAGATGATCCTGGGAAACCACTAGGAAACAGCTTATAGTACTAATAATGTCAGTGTTATTATTTTCACTTTCCTGACACGTCAGCATGTTGGTTGCAGTATTTTTCATAATAATAGAATTTATTCAAGTAATTTTTTCTTAATGTGTGTAGTACAAATAGTTTATATTGTGCTTATATATCATATTAACAGTATTTGATTTGTGCTTTCTTTACAAATTGAAATCATTGATTTTCTTTTTTTTTTTTGTGGTTCCCATTTTGCATTTAGGCTGGTGCTTTCAGTTCCCATTTTAGGTTCTGTGCTTTGAAACAAGTCGATTTCTCATAAAATTATGCTCTTTTATAAGAGGGCCTGAAATTCCTTTGAGTTTAAGCTTGCTCCGTAAAGAGCAACAACAGTGTTCCTCCCCTTCCTCAGAACACAAACCTACTGGTTTTTACCTCCTAGTCTTGAACTCTGGGTTGTTACTGTTTTAATTCTCTTCTTTCTTGCTTCTACTTTGTCCCAGTGATTGTGACCAAATGCCCTAAATCTCATTCCTGGGATGACCACAAAAGGTTCCACGCACCTGCTCATTGTGAAAGAACTTCAGCTTGATTTTGGAAGTTCTCTAATTTAACTCCCCAATCTTAATTTATCCCCTAGCAAAATTTATTTGGCTGCTTAAACCCTTTTGAGGTGCCTGGGGAACACTGTTCATCTGTCACAAATCCTTGTTCCTTATTTTCATGACTCAGACGTAGCCTCTAGATTTATGTTCTGACGTTCCCACCCTGTGATCAAGTTTTAAAGATTTCTGAAGTAATTAAAAACGATGGTAAGACTTTCATCTCCATATGAATTATCTCAAGACTTGGTAAAACATAGTGGGAATCTTTAGGTACACAGGTCCTCGATTTTATTTAGTCTCATTTTCTAGATCGACGTAGCCACATAAAAATACAACAAAATCAGTCGAAAAATAAAAATTAGGCAGCTAATTCCAACTCCTTTGTTCAGGTTGGTGTTCTGAATTTTGCACTGCACATAAGCATATATAATTCTTTGACTGCAAAGATGTAGAAATCCTCAGCTAGAGCTGTATGCAGGCGTTTTGCATCTTTATGCACATACATACATGGAAGTGGCTTTACTCTGTTGTTTGGGCATTTGTGTACTTGTTGGGAGCAAATCAGTTTTTAGCAGTAAAAGACTTTAGGAAAATTTCATAGCTCTGTAAGTATTGCTCCCAGCATTCCACAGAGCAACTATAGAAAGCTACCTGGATGCACAGGCAGGGGAGTGATTTGCATCAATCAGGTGTCTTTCCATGAATTCAGCTACGTTTTTGTGTTATAAACCTTTAGGTTGGTGAGCTGCAAGAGGGATAAATCTGAGTTAGATCTACTTTTTTTAGTGGCTTGGGATTAAACCTTTTGGTGGAGAGATCCATGAATGTGCTTTAAATCTATTGATTCATGGGAGAAAGGGACAATTTAAACTCGGAAGTCACGGAGTGAACTTTCCATTAAGTTGGGGAGCCTGTGGTCACAGCTCATTTGATCTTTATGAAGTAGAAAATGTGATGTAGACCACACTGGCATTCTATTAGAGGAAATCATGCATTTAACCATGGAGCAAAATACTGTAGCCAATTACAGGAACATACACCTATTTTACACGTGGCTGATCTTCTGAGCAAAAAGTATTAACAATGCACATACTATCTTGTTTTAAAGGACTGTTTACTTTTAAGCCAGTGATATGGGATAAAGTTTAGAGAGAAAATTAATTAATTTAAGATTTATATCAAAGTTTTGTAACTGGAAGGGAGCCTTGCTCGTGGGTGAAATGTGTGCATGGTCTTCAGGTGACAGCAGCAAAGACTAATTATAACCCTGTTATATGCTAATTATAAATGTTATATGCTATGTATAAATACTAGCATCTGAATTTGCACTTAGAAAAATATTCAGCGTCAAAATTAATTTCTTAACGCTTTTTTTGAAATACATTTGAATCTATTAGAGCGCATAAAATAAGTTCTGATTTATAACTCAGCTTTTTTCTACTTTAAGGTGTAAGTGAAGCTATCTAAAAATCTTTGTTTCAAAACATCTTTTCTTAAAAGGTAACAGGGTGAACTTCCTACTGGCATTAGATATTTAGAGTGGAATCTCTTGCTTAGTGTTCTTAAGACTTTTGAACTAATTTATTTTATTTACATAAATAGGTGTATTCACGTGCACATTTTTGTGGACATTTAAAAAACACCTTTTTGCAGTTTAGTCCTAGTGGACATTTCCTTTCTGTCAGGAATTTAAGTAGCATTGTGAAAAGCTGATAAAAAAGTTGAGAACTAAACTTTTACATTAAAGTGTTGTCATTTGACTGTGGCTACGCTTCTATCCTTGATTTATTTGCCAATCCAGCTCATGAGTCCTCGTGCTGTCCAGGCTCTGGGCATTTTGAATTGCAGAAATTATTATTATTATTTTTCCAGATTTTTCTTTCTTTGTGGTAAAACTGGGAGGAAGGAAAATCTTTACACTGTAATTTGCAATGACACAAACTCTTTCCACCAGTACTTCTGACTTATTCCATTGCCTGATACAAATTAGGAGCTGGGAAATGATAACCTCTATCATTATGGGATATTGTGTCTATTGGCACTGCACAACTGGAACAGGTATATGAAGATTAATGTGTTGTGTGCCAGCGTGTCCTTGCCTATGCAAAACAGTCTGAGAGTATTGAGGGGATTTGCACAAGAATTATGCAGAGAATGCCAAAGGTAAGTGAAAGTAAATTAAACATTCCCATCTGGTTTTACTTCCTTGCAAATGGGCACAGCTACATATTCCAGTAGCAGAGACTGGTCATTATAGCTCTTACTTACAGGGCAGTTTTTTCTAAAGCTCTGCTGTGTGGTCCATTAGTTGGGATTTTCCCTGTCAGATCCCTGGATGTTGGAGGTGTGTGCACAGAGGGAATGACAGAACCCTCTGTGTGAGTAGCTGTTCTAAAACTGGGAATTATTCTGGCAGTGCTGCATCTGATTTCAGTGGATGCACAGACTTCTCTTTTTGCTGCCACCTGAACCAGTACTGTGTCTCATGAGCAAACAATTAGAGAGGCTTCTAATCCCATATCCCAAAATGTCAGAGGAAGGATTAGTCCAGCCAGCAGTTTTCTCACAAGGTTTGCTGAAAATACTTGTGTCAAGAGTGCTGGAATTTCCATCTTTGTTTGATGGTTGGTACTAAGTGAGGGTTTGATACTGTTGGGTGTTACTGGGCAGTTTCAAAGGATAAAAATAAATATCTGAACTACACAGTATTTAATAAAATACTTTCACATTGTGTTCAGCTTCACAAGTATGAGGACAAGTAGTCAGTAGTAGAGGTAACCCAGCAAAGTGTGAATTCATATCCATTTCATTTCAACATACAGGATGGTATAAATCTATTTAGATTATATTTAGGGTTTTTTTTACAGAGAGGTGAAAAGATCCAGCATTCTCCATGGTCTTGTCATGAGTACTTAGCCAGGTGTCAAGGATTTTAGATTTCAATCTAATCTCTCTCAGCAGCATCCCTGCTTTCCTCAGGCAGATCACTTGATTACAGTGTCACAGTTCTCTGCCTGGGAAAGAGGAATCAAAGTGCTGCTTTGCCTCTGTGGGCAGGGCAGGGATATCTTAAATTACTGGTGTGTTGTGCTGGCACAGGGACTGTGATCTTGGTGAGAGGATCTTGGGCTTGATAAAATACAAATTCTAATAATCTTGATGAAAGGTACGTGAGGCATGGCACTAGGAATAAGTGGATTTTGAGTGATCAGATAGAACTAAGAATTGTTGCAGATAGCATAAAATAAATTGACAATTAATAAATAGAGATTGATACTGGGAAAGAATAATGCAGAGAAATGCTTTGTTACAGGGGGAAAAAAAAGAGTAGCAAGTCTTGTATTTAAAGCTACACAGAATAGAAATGAAAGAAGGTACAGACAGTTGTGTTCTTTGTGGATTGTTGGGTTATTTTCATGCCAAGCTAAGGGCAAGGTAGAAATTCTTTTTCTGTCCTACTATAGCCTGTGAACCCCAAAGTGGATGGGAAAGATGAACTTCTGATTCTCCACAGTCTCTCAGTTTTATGGCTTCACAATTTTATTCCTCCTTTGAGCTGCAAAGTGACTTGTCTGTCTTCTTTCTTTTTGTTATTATCTCCAAAATTTGAATAATTTGTTTAGTGACTTTCTGTCTTATTTCTTTTTTATTAGCTCCAAAATTTGAAACACATTTGTATAGAAAAAAATACATGATTCTCTTGTACTTCTTGCATCTGCTTTGGGTAGTTGGGTACTGAGCTTAGATAACTAAGCAGTTATGAGTTAGGTCCTTCCATCCTTCTGTCCTTCCTTCCATCCTTCCTGCCTAGAAAGCTGAAAAATATGACCTTTTCTCTGAGCTTTATGGGTGACTTAAATACCAGCACTCAGGATGAGGAGAGCTTGGAGAGAAACCATAAAGACAGTTTGGTACCCAAACTCCTTCCTTACGATGAATAAATTTTTGGATCCCGAATGTGTTGAAAGATGCTTAATAAAGGGATGGAATAGCAGCCTTACAGCTAAATTCAGCTTTCTGAGCAAGAAAGTAGAACCTAATTCCAAAAATAGGGAGTAACTATTGCCCAAAGGAATGAGTAGTGCCCACGTACACTGAGCAGTGGGAAGGCTCCAGCTGGGTGGTTTTGAGCTGAGAAGACTCTTTAGATGAAAGGTTCTCATCCCATCTCCTGCAAGGTAGGTCTGGGTGTGCATTTCTTGTATTTATTTGGAGCTTTGAAATGGATCAGCAGAACATGTAAACCCAGGATTCCAGAGTCCATCATCAAATATGAAAACTGATCTCTGAGAGGAGTCAAACATTTTTGGTACAAGCCAGAGAGAGTAATTAGACTTGTTTGCATATTGAACAGCAGCCAGAGAGTTCTGATTATTCTCAGAAAAGTGCTCCAATTTGCTACAGCTTGGTGTAGAAAAATACATCTTTTTGGATTTGTTTGGGTCGGGGGGGGGAGTGGTGCTTTTTGGTGGGTGGTTTGGTTTTTTGGTGGCTTTTAATTTTTATTTAGAAATGCTAAAATATTATCCATGTGTCATGAAGTATTGCAAGGCTTGATAGCTCTTTTGAATCATTTAGTTGTGGTCACATAGAAAAACTTCTGATTGCTGATGAAAATAGTGTCTGAGGCACCGTTTTATGCATCTTCATTCTTATAGGAAGTGGTAATGGTAAAGTTTACTAGTAAAATTCATCTTCAGCACAGTTGTTTATCTGATCTATGCATTCATTAATAAGGAGTCCCTGCTGCTGTTGGCTCCAGTACAACTTAATTAATTACTATTTGAAATATGGATGTGGTAAATGATCCAACTTAGTGAAACAGGAGAGCAGCTGTTACCTTCTTTTATGTTTGAAGTCACTGGCTTTTCTCCTTATTTGTTTGTGCCATCCCCTTTTTCATCTTATGACAATAATTCCATAAATTCTGGGCTCAGATTCATCTGTAAACCCTGATCCCTGTTTTGTTTTCCCACCGTGTCGTCTTATTCTCCTCTGTGCTCTCCCTTTTATCATCTCATCTTACACCATCCATTATTGTCTCTCCCTCTTTTCTCTGTCATAGATTTTCAGGATCCCGATATCCCTTTTCCTTCCGGTTCCTTCCTTCAGCCGTTCTGCATTCCTGAAAGCCAAGTAAGTTGTTTCCTACTACACTGCACAAACTGCTGCTTTTGCCATTTTTCCTTGAGATGTGTTTTTCTGGTGACACGTGCCTGTGTGGTTTCTCAAAACAACATTATGGAATTCATTAAAAGTTTTCCCTAAATATTTCCATTTTCCCTGTTAGTCCTGCTGCTGTTTTCTCTGGTCAGCTACTGAACTACGTTGATTTTTTTGCTTCACCATCTACCTTATTTTTTTCTCCTTATTTCTTTTTCCTTTTTGCTGTCTGGAAGAGCCACTGACAGCTAATGTTTAAATAACACCTCAGGTGGCTGCAGGCTTTCCTGCCAGCCTGCAGGCAACAGAATTTCTGTGCCCTCAAGTAGAGAGGGAAGGGAGGCATTTCAGTCCTGCACCCCCAAACTCCATCAGTCACATCCTCAGTGTCTGTCCATGGATATCCTGGCAGCCTAAGCTGTGTTCTTCTCTCACTTGATTTCTTTTCTACTCAGAGATTTTTGAGAGTGTTCTTTGAAGCTGGCTTGGTTTGTTTAGAACTGCTCTGGCTGACCCTGCCCGGAGCAGGGGGGTTGGACTGTGATCTCCAGAGGCCCCTTTCAACCTCAGCCATCCTGTGATCCCGTGAAACACAGGAGAAACAGGAATGGGGAACAAAGACATGGGAATAGTGAACACTGTGGGTTCATGGGAAGGAATACCAGGCAGAACTCACAAATGTCACAGAAGAACCAATTTAACCTGCTTGTCTCAGCACAGGAGATGTAAATCCCAGTTGCAATGTGTCAGTGAAACTGGAGCACCCAGCAGGAGACATCAGATTTGAGTTTATTCTGAAATTAAGGCAAATAGCAAGAATATGTGAACAAATGTAAGCACAGTTTAATTCCTTGATGTAACTCTTGTGTATGAAGGCACCTATTACTTTATTATTTCCAAAGAGGCTTTATTATTTCAGAACTGAATAGTCAGGGAGGACTTAGGAGTATTTATAGTATGTAGAGCTATGGAGACTTTTAGAAATAGCCTACACTGCTTTATGCTTTTATAAATACAGAATGAAGAAAATTTTACATTTTACAGAGAGAAAACAGGAGTATTTAATGAGAAAAAAGTTATTTATGAAATAATTGAAATGAAAGAGATCATGAGGGAGGGAAAATACTGAAAACAACATGTTTCATTTTAAGGAATGTGACTTTCTTAGACTACCATTGTAGAATCAAACATATACTTGTAAAAGCATGTGAGCCTTAAAGCTATTTCCTTTTTGAAATGAGATGTTGGATTACAAAAAAAAAAAAAGACTTTATTTTCTTTATAAAAGTAGATGGAAGTGCCTTTATTTCATTTATATTCGATTCTCATTATCCTGGGCCACAGAGTAGGGGTTGTGTGAAAAGGAGTAGGAAGAAGAATAAAGACCGAATTTTTCATTGTCCAGAAAAAGCATTTTTTTTTTCTATCCATAAGAAATAAGAAAGCCCTTGTACTTAGAGGAATGAATAATGATTTATCAGTCTTAATACATATGGAACTGAAAAAGCTCATGGAAAGGTTGTCTGTTGGGTTCAGCCTTTATGGCTTTCCTATATCTTTCCTTTAATAGAAAGGTATATAATGGAATGGTATCAATTGCTGGTTTTTTTCCTGTAGATATTTGGGATTGGCTATTTAAAGGAATGATATAAATTTTTTAAAAAATCAGATTATATAATGTGTTATTAGCACATATTGCTCATTGTTATGCCTTATAGTAAGTTATCCCTTTTCTAATTGCTGTCCTGGTAACTTTTTTTTTTTATGCCTTCCCACTGTCCCTTCCACTTCTTTCTTTTTGTCACTTCACTGCTAAAAGCAGTAGGTTTAAAATTGAACATGCCTGGGCTATAAATGTGCATCAGCTCCAAGTATTCTCCACAGAGCAATGCCCATTCCTGGTCTCTTCTGTAATTTATTTTTACAGACTCTTTAATTTCTTTGCTTTGTCTAATGTCTCCTCTCCTTTGCACATTTTAAGTGTGACATCAGGCTCCCACCTTCACATCCCTGGAATATTGTAGTGCCTTAGGGGGACCTCCACATCCCTGGAATATTGTAGTGCCTTAGGGGGACCTCCACATCCCTGGAATATTGTAGTGCCTTAGGGGGACCTCCACATCCCTGGAATATCACAGTGCCCCGAACAAGTGCTGAGACCCAGAGCAGGGTGGGCAGAGCTGAGATCCCAAGAGAATGACTTCAGTGCCTCAGTAGCATCCAGGATTATCTTCAAAATTTTCCAGGTGCTGAGGTTGGACTGACAGATCCATAGTTCCCTGAGTCTTTCCTCATACCCATTTTTAGGCTGGAATAATGTTGTCCAGCTTCCAGTCAGACTCCTGAGACCTGTGGTAGATGATAGGGAGGGCTCCTGGCATAACATCCACTGGCTCCTTCAGAACTGTGGGATGAATCCCATCAGGCCTCCTGGACTTGGGAACATGTTTATTTACTTACTTTAATATCAGTTTTCCTCAAAATGCTTTGTGATCAAAGAATTTTCCTGCTGCACTGTGTGATAACCAGATACAGCTGAGGGGGCTCGTGAATCCCCGAGAGCTGAGTGTTCACCCCCAAGATTTCTTCCTTTTTGCCACCTTTACTGAAGACAGGACAGTTTTACTGTCACTGAAAGTCAAATTTAGTTCTAATTGTATTTAGATTAATAAAAAGTAAGTCCAGATTATTTTTTACCTGTTATAAGGTGTGCTACTTTCTACATGTTTTAGCAGTTGTGTTATTTCCAAAGGACTTGATTTGAATTGGGCCCTGGCAGATGAAATCCTGGCTCTGTCACAGAGCTGTAAGATAATGAACAAGGGGGTATTTTAGCTTTTTGGTTGTTCTAGATGAGGATCTTGAAGGTGTTATTGCCCCTTAGTCAGAGATGGCCACTGTGATCCCCAAATCCTCAGACTGGGCCATGCATTTGTGGTGCTGGTTTCATGAGTCTGTATTCATGGCCAGTCAAAAGGAACAAGAATTCTCCTGTGGGAAAGAAGTACTGGGGTAATGTCAGGATAAATTGTTCAGATATCCACAGATCAGCTGGTAAAATGCACGTGGAATAACAGGGGATTCATGAGCAGAGATTATATTGGCTAATCAGGTAGTAATGTGTTTCTGATCAGCATTTGATATCAGCTTCAGATTAAATGAGAAAGTACATAGGTAGTGCCCTATATATTATTACCATCATTAGCAGTAGGGTAACAAATTACAGTCAGGACAGTTAATTATTTTTGTCGTTTGCTGAAATGTAGCCAGTAGGACACACTAGAAACAAAAATTTTGTCCTATTTGTAAATGACAAAAAGTGAGAAAAGTCTGTTTTTTCGAGGTCCTGCAATGATATCTGAGCAGGGCTCCTCAGATTTTTTTTATACTCACAGAACCCACAGGAAAGAATTATCTCAATGCTTTGCTGTATTTTTTAATTATCCTTTCCCCACCCTTTGCATATAGCAAACCACTGTGTCATGACATTCAAGCTGAATGTTTCCCAGACACAAATGCTGTGGACTCAAGGACCAAAAACTGTACAACTGAGTGCAGCCTATTCGTTTGTGTGTCAGCAAACACGTCAGAACATGTAAAACTGCATTTCACAAGGCTTGTTTTTTAACTGAAAAATACCAGTGTGGCTTTGAGAGACTGACACAAATATTTGTGGAAGTCATTTGACTTGGCTGGTTCTTAATGCAGCACTTGAAGATTTGTCTTTTGTTTAAGATGGGAAAAAATAAGTTTTGAAACAGGGTATCTCATGATTAAATTTATGTCTTTATTCACTTAAAAACTTAAAAAGCAAACAAAGAATAAAAATTTGCGTTCTTATTAGGATCTTAGTTGAGAAACTGAATGTTATTCTGGGTAAATTCCTCTCTTGTCCTGGAGCTGGGCTTTCTGCTCAGGGTGGAGATATTTTAGTGTGTCAGTGGGCATTGGTTTTCTGGATGAAAGGAGGTGTCTGGTACCAAGAATTGCAGAGACTTTGTTGAAAACAGAAGTCCCCCAGCTAACTATTGGGGGAAAAAAAGGTGGGGGGAAGAATATTCCAGTGGTGATTTGTGATGCAGACAGATATTTAGTGATCTGGGAAGTTGTGACTAAGGCAGTGAGGTTTCTTCTGCCTACAATAATTCTGGAGAGCCGCTTGACTGTGGCCAAGATTTGAAAAATCTTGGACATGTTACATGGATTACCTAACACACAGTTAACCAAATCACTTAGAGTAGAATGTGATTAAAGTAGAATGTGATTATAAGAAAAGTTTGGGAATTTCTAAATGGGTATAATAAACAGATTACGTGTGCTGTGATGAAAGTGGCTCCTTTGTACTGAGCACAGTGAACTCCCATTTCAGGGGTTTCATTTTTTTTTTAATCAAGTGCCTTAAAATTTCTATAATAGGAAAAGACTTCAAAGAGGAGAGATTAAAAAAGAAAAGTAAATAAAATGGAAATAATAGAATTAAGGTTTGACCCTGTAAATTGCTAACCTTCAAAGCTAATGCTGGAAAAGCACAATATTATTAGCAATAAAAAGAATTTGCTTTGCCCTTTTAAAATTACCATAAACCGATTGACTGGGATGGAATGATGTTAATATTTAAGAAGTGGGACACTAGATTCTATTATCTCAGAAACTCTGTCACCTGGTACACTCTGTAGTCCTGTTATCTAATTATTGTCCTTAAATTGCATTAGTGTGCCAGCAATTTGTCTGCTGTTGGAAAAGTAATTGACATTTGGGTTACTGCTTCATATTTGGGAGACTCACTAGCTGGTTCCAAAGAGCCCTCTTCTGTCAGAGCAGATTAGCTTAATTTTACCTAAAAGAAAAGAGAAAGTCTGTGTTTTAGAGTGTGTCACTTATACAGTGCTCTTGTAATTTGGTATTAAAATTCAGGTTATGTATCACAGCTAATTGTCAGGAGAAAAGAGGAGGGAAAGTGGCAAATTAATAAACGACACTCGTGACTTCAAATTAACTTTAGTGCAGTTTACTGTGGGTGTGCAAGGGGGGTGTGGTGATGGAAAGAGGCGGAGTGAAAGCTGGGATGGTGTGGATGTAGGTAGGGAGTGTTTGTTCCTTGGGCTCTGCTGTGCTCAGTGTGTGGATCTACAGGTGTTTGGTCACCAGGTGGACACAGTCACAGAGCTGTGGGTCACTGCTGAGGCCACCCCTGGAGTGCTGTGTCCAGTTCTGGGCCCCTCAGTTCAGGAAGGACATTGAGGGGCTGGAGCAGGTCCAAAGAAGGGCAACAAGGCTGGGGAAGGGACTGGAGCACAAGTGCTGTGAGGAGAGGCTGAGGGAGCTGGGGCTGTTCAGCCTGGAGAAGAGGAGGCTCAGGGGAGACCTTCTTGCTCTCTACAACTCCCTGACAGGAGGTTGGAGCCAGGTGGGGGTTGGTCTCTTCTCCCAGGAACCAGCAGTGGGACAAGAGGGCACAGCCCTGAGCTGCACCAGGGGAGGTTTAGGTTGGACATTAGGAAGAAGCTTTTTACAGAGAGAGTGATCAGACATTGGAAAGGGCTGCCCAGGGAGGTGGTGGAGTCACTGACCCTGGAGGTGTTTAAGAAGAGACTGGACGTGGCATCAGTGCCATGGTCTGGGTGACAAGGTGGTGTTGGGTCAAAGGTTGGACTTGATGACCTCAGAGGTCTTCTCTAACCTCGCTGATTCTGTGGCTGCACACAAGTGACCCCTTCCCTGCTCAGAATCTGAACCATCACAAAGGTGCTGAAATGCTGAACTTCATCTACGTAGTCCTGATGTTTGTAGGGATTTTCATTTCCCATTAACTTTTAGAGGAGGAATGCTTCCAAAATTCTTTTTATATGAGTCTTTGATGAAAATTTCAAGGGTAGTTATTATTCCATGTGGCCTGAATAGGGGAGGAGCAGCCAGTGTTTCAGCAATTCCATTGCACTGACTGTGTTTCGTGTCCCTGTGAAGGGTCTGGTCCATGACTGTGCAGTTAAATGCTTGAAACTTTCCAGACAAATGTAATTTGGGATCCAAAGTTGATTAGAGATGCATGATTGCAAAATGCACATAATTGTTTATGTGACAACTGGAATTAAATTTAAAATGTATTTAAAATTACCATGAGGAATGTCTTGTGGTGGTGATAATTTTGCTAATATAATTTGCTTAGAGACTTTTCAGTTCATGTTTAAAACCAAGAAAACCTTAGATCTCTTCAAAATATTTTTTCCACAGGGCTGTTGCACAAACTAGAGTTTATTGCCTGAACATAAAAGATTGGTTGTGTCAGTGCAATCCAAGTGAAGCATTTCGGAGTGTTGGCTCAAACTGGAAACGTCAGCTGAATTTCTTTTTGACTATAACTTTCAAAAAAAGATATAAAGCACTGATTACACATCTCTAGAGGTCTCTCTTGACTTATCTTTTGAATATTTCATCTTCTACTGGTAGGAAACCAGGATTGTCTCTCTTCTTGGTGGCTTACATATATGGACATCTTTTTTTTTTTAGTCATTATTATGAAATTGTTAAGGCAGACCATGCAAATTGGTGGACTATTTTTCATCTCAAAAAATACCAAAAAATTAAGAAAACCTTTAGAAAATCATAAGTGAGTAGTCTTGATTAAATTATCAAAATATCAGGTTTCTGCGATCATTCGTGGTACTGCAATTCTTCATTTAAAAATATATTTTAAAACCAAAGCATTTTCTCAAAAAAAGGATGGGGAAAAGAAAAAAAAAGCAAGTTTTGAAAAAATACTTGAGTTGATTCTGCAGCCAAAGGGGTGATGGAATGAAGGTTTGTGTGGTGTGAATGACAACATCTGTCATGAAAAAATTCTGAAAATTAAGTATTTCAGCCGAACAGTTGATGTCTGTGCTCTGTACTTCATGTGAATAATGTACTGCTGCAGTCTGAGTGTCTGCAAAGCCCAAAATCAACTTGTTCCATTTCTGAACTGTTTTTGTTCATCTGAGATGACTCTGAGGTTATTACTTTTCAGAAAAGTTATATTTTATTAATAACTTTTAGCATTTATGTGTTTAAAAAAAGATTAAAATGTTGTAATTTGAGAGAGTGAGGGCACACTGCAGTTGATGAAGGAAATTCAGAGTTAAGTGTCTATATTTTTTCTGGGCTGTTAAGATTGTACCTGGAGAGAGGGACAGTGGCCAGTGGGGTTACACTGCTGTGACACTCTGAGTCTCCCGAGTCAAATGCTAAACATTATTTCAGCTTAAAATTCTAATAGTACCAGTAATGAGGTAACTTTGCTGTTAAATTAGGCAAAGAAAAATAACCTTTTTGCCCCAAAGAACGGTGTACTGGAAAGGTCAGAGCTGTACCTGAAGGCAGTGAGTGCCTGGTGCCAATAAAGGTAATGCAAAGTTCTTGAAATGCACTGGAAGTGGAAGTTTTCAGTAGGACAAAGGAGATGGCAGAAGAAGCTGTAATTTGCTAGATTTAGGATTCTTGCTTATTATGCTGTTAGTTAGGTAAGGGCAGGTTTTAAAAGAGCTGGAGACCAGAATTTTCATATTCCCAGCCTACACAGCAGCTGCTAGATTTCCAAAATAGCTCAGTTCCTCACAGTTCCTGTTCTGCAAGGCACTGAGCTCTTACCAAAGTCTGGCTCTCATTTGGGTGCCAAAACGAGAGCTGAACTCTCATGAAAATCTGACTCTCGTGAAAATCTGTGAGTACACTGATTTCTTGGGGAAAAAGGAATTAAATAAAACTCTGGATATGAAAATTAGTTATAGCAGTATATTTGTTTCTTAGCAGTTAACTTCTTGGCATGATTATCATCGTACCCTGATAACCATAAGTCTTATTCTCTGAATAGCTGTTAAAGGACTACATACACTAAAAATGAAAGGTGACCTGTCTAATTATTTCTAGGGGATTAATCTCTCCCATTACATTCTCTGGTGCTCTCTTTTTGAGGCACACAGAGCAATGATCATGAGGACTTTTCCTTTAAAGTTTAATTCAGACAGGAACAACTGTGTGTAGAACATACATATATGTTTAATGCACAAATGATGCCACCAAGAGATGAAAACAATTGTAGTTCAGATATATACTTCTGGAAAGTCTATTGGCTCCCTTGCCTTTTAAATAGGAACAATTGAACTTCAGTGGATGAGAAGAGGGAAATTTGCTCTAACTCTGCCCACAGTGAAGGGGAACTGCTGGGAAAACTTTTATCTTCACAATATTTACATACTATAAACCGTTTCACCAGTGTTTTGTCTGGAATGGAGCTGGTTTCCAGCGGTGTGTGGGGATTCAAATCTGTGTTTAACAACGTGGGTAACAACAGAAAGGGAAAAGCAGTTGTTGGATTCAGAGGGATCTCTGAAATGTGCTTCTCACATGTGTAAGAACATTGTCTTAAAATTTAAATAGAAATTTTCCTTCTTCCCACATGTAGTCCCAACACCATTTTCCTAAACTTTTCTGTGGCATCATTTCCTTAGAGGTGATGGTTTGCAGTGACTCGTGTGATGCAAAGTGAGAAAATAAGGCTTATTGTGAATGTTGCATGTAACAATTCCCAGTCTGTGTCTCTTTAATTCTGTACTTTGTGTAGCAACTACACTTCCACCATGGAATGAGTACAATTGCAATAATATGCAAGCAGTTAATGTACATGTGCAAATATACTTGCAGGTTTATATTTGCAATATAAGTGTCTGTGTGTGTGTATGTCCTTGTATGGCTTCCCCATCTCATCTACATTGGTGCAGTAGTTCTGAGTTTACCTCAAGAGCCTGAAGTTCTTGAAATCTCATTCAAATTGGAGGGTGTTTTCAAAAGTACCTACTTACTGGATGTATGAAACACCTCCTGGAAGGAGGAGAAAGCTGTGAACTCAGGCAACAATAGATAACACCAGGAGGGCCGAGGCACTCTCCATACAATAATCATAAGGATTGAGAACAAGTTCAGCACTTCCAAGGAAACAAGTTGGTTGTTTGTTTTTTTTTCACTTTTGTAGCATCTTAATTCCAAAAAAAAAAAACCAAACAACAACAAAAAACCAGGAAGGCAAATTCTGCAGCAGATGTATAAGCCAAGGAAGTAATTTCAATGCCAGTGTGTCAGCTGAATTGTGCTTTGCCATTTTTAGCATTAGCTCCATTAACCTAAATGTTAAGGCATTGTATGGATGTTGTGTTCTGTACATTGGGCTCTTCAGGAAGAAAAGAGAGAATGCAATCCAACATGACATTCTTCTTTCATCCTATTTCCAAACTGTCTTTGTATGTGTTTGAAATCTGTTTATGTTTTTTCTCCCCATGAATTTGTAGGCATTTAGGAAGGTTAAGCTGTACTTTCCCTGCATTTATCCAGAAGGAGTGAGCCTGGTATCAGCTTTGTTCTGTGAATGAAAAGATGACATTGTCATTGCCCAGTTGCAGAACTGTATTTGCTCCCAAATTTTATGTACTTCTGGTGCCACAAAGTGTGTCTGTGTTTGGGAGCAGCTACCTGACAAGGTGTCCCTGTGTCCCAGGGGGATCTGGTGGTTCTGAAGTGCCTCTGTGATATGTGCTCTGAGCTCTTCTGTTCTGCAGCCACGAAACCTCTTTCCAACATCACCAGACAGATGGAGGCAGTGAACAAAGATACCCTGAACAATTCTCTACCTCTGCTTCAGTGACTTGGAGCTTTGCTGAGCCGAGCCCAAGGCTGACCTTAAGATTTTGTCTGGTTGAAGTTACAGACCAAATTTCCCATGACATTATCTATAGAGGAATTTAGAAAATATATAACTTCCTTTCCTTTTATCCCCCGACTCTTTTTTTTTTTTTTTAAAAGCAGTAGTGGCATCTTTTTGCCTTTCACACAGACTTACTCATGCAAAATGAATATTTTCTTAGAATAAGTGCCAGAAGGCAAAAATTGTTATCTTTGAATTGAGCTGTTTAAAGAAAGTCACCTTGAAAATGTATTAATTTATAAAACTTTTATGTCTGTAGGCATGCGTGAGTGGACATCTAAATGTAGCGAGGAGCTGCTGACACAGAATTGCTGTTGCTGAGCAGCACCTGTAAAACTATAGGCAGCTTATTCAACTGAATTAACAAACAAAAAAATGTCAAAATAAATGAAATGTTGTCTGCCAAAATTAAAGTACCCAACTAATTTGTCAAATCCAGATTTTAGGACAAGCAGCATAGCTTAACTTGAAGACTAGAACAGAAACACCTGCTTTTTATGTAAAAAATATGCAGCTGTTATGAAACATGCTTGACAACTAAACAGTGAGCACCTAAAAATGGGTGTTTTCTGCGTGCTCAGATATGCTAGTAAGTCTTTGGAGGGTTTGATGGTTGAAGTGGGAGGATGTTTTCTCAGTCTTCTGAGGCATCAGGATGCAATTTTCTGGTGCTCTTCACAGCCTTATCCAAAACCTTCTTTATGTCTCTGAAGAAAATTTGAAAGATGAAAATTAGAAAATTAATAGTAATAATAACAAAAAATTCTGCCGTGTTTTCATTTTTCTGATTTGTGTCGAAGGATCACTTTGCAAGCATGTTTTGCTCCTTATCCTGTTGTCTTTGCTCGTGTAATATTTGAATTTGCCTTTTTGTTGGCTTTGCACGATTGACCCATCCAAGAGTTGAATTACCTGTGGGTCACACGTGAGTTACAATGTGAAGTTAGGTGAGTTTTTTTCTAGGAATATTCCTGCCTTGCTCTTAGCAGCAGAAAGATCAGCAGCTGCAAGATCCCTTAATGTGCAGTGGGCCTGGAATTTCACCAAGGCTTTGCTTAAACAAAATGGGCCAACCTGGTGTTGAGCAGGGTCATCATTTGGGGTCTCAGCAGAGAGAGAAACAAGAGATGAGGAAACTGAGGTGTAGAATTTTGGGAGGCAGGCAGAAAAGAGAATCTGAGTCCTCAGCATTTCCACATGCGGGTTGCCATTCCTGATGTATTTGAGGAAAATATTTGTGCCCCACTCTCAGGAACTTGTCTGTGTTGCCATAATAAATGAATCCTGGCTGTGGGAGTTGAGGGGGCTCCTCTCAGAGCTCTGGTCGTGCTCATAGAATAACAAAACTTGTGACAGGGGGAAAAAAAAAGGAGAAAATCCTTGTCTTGTAGAAATAAGATTGTATGGAGAAGTCAGTGGGAAGTGCACACCCTTTCCAATTAGCCTCTGTACACTCAGAGGTGGGAATCATAAAGTCTTTTCAGTCTTTGTTCTTTTTTTTTTTCCCCCAGACCTGAGGTGTGAGGGGTTTCTTTTTTTTAATGTATCTTCTAGTGACAGTTCCCCTGCCTTGTGGCCTCAGACCTTTGGTCTCTTTGAGTCTCTGTTTCTTTGCCAGCAGTGCTTGGGCTCATCAAATGAGTGAGTTTTGGGCAGGTTGGATTGGAGACTAATTCGTGTGTTGTTGATTTCTCACAGTAATGGTTTGATTTAAGGCCACTGGATGTTCTTTTGGATTTGTCATTCCAGTGTAACCTAGCAGAGAGCCTTCTGGAGTGCTGAAGTGGAACATAACCCTTATTTTTGCCAGCACATCTCCTTGGGGGGGGTTAATCGGGTTTTGCTTTTCATGAGGCTTCTGCAGCTTGAAAATCTTGGGCACTTTACAGGCTTTAATGAGCTGGGCCTCCCGGATTTGCTGCTATGTAAAGGAGGATCTATTGTTCCTGTGGTACATGGAAAGAAAAGCTTATAGATTTTAAGTGATGTGCCCAAGGTTACTTGACAGGGTAATGAGTGCCCTGACACTAAACTGCTGGACTTAATTTGGGTTTTTTTCACTTTAGGTCATAGACACTTTTGAATCCTCTTTCAAAACAGTGTTCAAAGTCTTCCAGGTTCAGGCTTTCAGATAAAGGCTCTTAAGAATGTAAGTTCCCTTTCTAACCTGAAGTGCTTATAGTCCAAGAATGGCAAATGGAAAGGGCACAGCAGCACAGGGACATTATTACCTGCCCCAAGTCACACACACACAGCCACTGGCAAAAGGATGAAGTAATAACCATTTCTCAAAGTAATTTCCTTAATATGATTTTTGCTGGATATTTCCACACTACTTGTTTGTCCAATAGTTCCAGGTGGGCTTTTTTCACCCCCCCCCCTGTATTTCAGAGGCTCTGTAAAAGTGACATGTTTAATGGGAGTGGCTGATTCGGGAGTTCATTTTATATATGGCTGAAGATGAAGAGCATGTTTGGATGAAGAGCACGTTCAAGGATTTATAAATATTAAAATTGGAACTGTGCATTTGGCCTGCCTGCTGGGGTGGGGAGGGGATGCACACACATGCTTTTTGTGAATAGTGGTAAAATGCTTACGATGCTTTTATATCCCTGTGGGTTCTCCAAGATCTATAAACAAAATCTAAATGATAGAAACAATGTTGGGTTTGTAATAAGCTTTAAAGTTCTGATTTTTTTTACTTTTAATATATTGCACAGTCCTGATTAACTAACCAACAAGAACATTTCTCCCATATATAAAGTAGCTATATATTTTCATAGCTGTTTAACACCAGATACTTTGAAGAGGTTTTTTTTTCAAGAAGGATAGTAATTTGCAGCTCTTCATAGGCTGAAATGGAGAAGATTGAGTTTTTTAGAAGTGCTGGAAGCTGAGAAGAGGGCTAATGGCAGAAATGACAGGCTTGTCTTTATGGATGCTGGGTTAAGAAATTGAGAAGTTCTGGACTCCAGAGGTTGCTGAGACAATGCCAGTAACAGCAGTATGAATTAGTGCTGAGAAGAAACAGAAATTTGCCAAAATTCATAGTTGAAATGGTTGGGATAAGATTTTATATCCAGAACCTCGTTTGGTACTTTCTCTGAAACTGTTCTGGTTCATGCAGCAGGAAAAATTAGAAACTTTCCAGTCTAGATAAATGGTTGAGAAGGTGATATAAAAGCTGCAAATACAGATTGACTGGGACAAAAACAAGCTATTTTCATTACAATTATGGCACTGATGGCTTTTTGTATTCAAAGAAGAACATGGGGCTTGGTTGCTTCTTGAATTTGACACAGACAGGCTGTAGCCCCCTAATTGTGTCATGTTTTATCCAGTGCTCTGATGGCTTTAATTCCCAAATAATATCAAAAAAACCTTCTAGATGGTTGTCAAATGCAATATATGGGAATCATCTTTAGGAAGGAAATGGATAAAAGGAACAGCTAAATACTGAATATGGAAATTAAGTGCATATCTGATCATTAGGGGAAGACTTCCCTCTGTGACTGTGGGAATTCAAAGCTTAAGCAAAAGAAGGCAGAGCTTGAATATGTTCTGAAGTATGTGCTAAAATTCAAAGCTTGAACAATGAGCAAGTAGCTGCCCTTCCAAAAAACATATAGAAAATCTCTCATTCTGTTCATGCAAGGTTGAGATGGGCAATAAGATAGTTCATGTCATCAGTGCCATTTTGTTCCTCTCATCACAGTGTTCCACATCCTAGGCTATCCCTGCTCTTTTTTATTTATTTATATTTTTTTTTCACTAAAGAATGTATTGAGGACCAAAGTGGTCATTTGGAGAATAATTTGAAACAATAAGAAGCAACGTTGCACCCGCATTTTTGGTTCATTTCTTCAGGAACTGCTGTGTGGATTGTTTCCAGCGCTGCCCAAGGGGAGGCCTTGGGACACGCCACGAGGGCACTTGTGGATTTAAAAGGCTTATTTGTGGAATTAGAGATGTGCAAAAATGGCTCAGGGAAGGATTGGTGTTTGTTCTGGGTTCTAAAAGAAATGTTGTCTTTCCCCTGTATGGTGGCTCCAAATGGGAGGGAGTATTTCAGCCCGGTGCTCGCAGGTGTCGGCTCTCCTGGGAGGGAAGAGCCTTTCTGCTTGGCATTATCTTGGTGAAATATTGAGCAGGAGAAGGAGAGAGAGAAAACAATGCACATTCTGTGTGTGTGTGTTCCAAGCAGCCTCTTGGAGACCATCTGTGTGATAGGTGGGAGTGAGGTCCTGCTGGTTATTGGTGGGCCTTGGCATCAGGGAAAGCCACTTTTACTGTTTTGTTCACTGCCCTTAAAGGGTAGGGCATGAATCTGCTTTTTTTTTTTTTTTTTGTAAATAAAAAGCAAAATGCAGCTTATGAATTGAGTGGTAGGGGAAATAGCATAAAAAGAGGAAAAATGCAATACCATGTACTTAATTTTTTATAATGCTTAGTGCCAAAAGAATTTTTTTCCCCTGCCGTAGTAAACCAGCGTGACTTACATTTCCATGCTCTGTCATCTCAAACACATGGGATCTTTGAAAATTGCTATATTAAAAGCTTTTAGGCATGCAGAAGTACAGGCTTTTAACATGTGATTTTAACTCTTTTGTACCCTCCTGCCAGTTCCATTCACACGTGCGTGTTTGGGTGGGATCAATTAAAAATTCAAAGACTGTGATTAAAAGTTTGCAAGTGTTGTAATTGGTACATAAATCACCAGTTTTGTTTATTTCTGATTTAGTTCTGCATGGTATGAAGTTCTGAGTGAAATATACTTAAAAGATAATGGTTTGTCTTTTTTCATCAGGCCCTATATTTATGTAATACCATTTCCCTGTGTAATGTCTTCCCAGTGCTTTAATTTTTCTTTTGTCCAATTTCAGCAAATTACTTGGAGTGTCCTTACTGTATTCAGTTCTTGATTTTTCAGCTTATTCAGTTACTTGAAGCCTGTTCCTGACCCCTTTGGTGGTGATGCTGGTTTTGGGGTGATCAACACCCATTCACTGAATTAGCCCCCTCTCAGTGGGACAGAAATACGTGAGGGGCTATTTTTTATGTACCCCAAAAATCCTCCTAACAGATCATTTGCTGTCCTTAATAATGAAAAGTAGGGAGCATAAAGGGAGTCAGGAAACTGCTGCTCCACTGTAGGAATCTCTGTGAGATGTGACAGGAGGTTGTGATGCTTCAGTAGCATCCATCCCCAAAAATGCCAGGATTCTGGTATCAGAGGAAGAGGATGGTGCTGTTTCCCTGAATCCCTCTGAGCTCAGTGGTGTCATCTGCTGCCATCATGTCTGGAAGAAAATGAAGGGGTTTTTATAGCAGAGTGGAAACCTGTGAGGTTTGCACAACCTGAGAATATTTTTTGTACAAATATTTGCTGATGACTGTTCATCAAAATAACTTCGAATCTCTGAGGGAGTTTATTTTAAGCAAAATGAAAGTTATGGTTACCATAAAATTTATTAATGACAACCAGTCACTAATGACAACAGGATGGCAACCAACTTCTGTGAGTAAAAACTGAGATAAATTTATTTTGGCATTGCAGTGTCATTCTCATGGCCTGTTTCTGTGAGTCCTTTTTGGTGCATTTGCCTCCTGTGTCCAGGTCCAAAGTCTCTTCCTGGACAGAGGCTGCTGTGCTCAGGGCCTGTCTGACCTTCTTGGAATTCTTCTTTCCTTTTCTAAACATTTTAATCTTACATTAAGTATTCATTTAAGGAGAACAGAATTGACTGTATTTCCGAACATTTGGCTTTATAAATTGCTCACAGTATTTTAGTGGTGTGGGAGCTGTTTAAGGTGAAATAAAGATCCTACTTGCCATTATCTACCCCAGGTGCATCTTGCTTTTGGTCACTGTGTAGTTGTTTAAATAAAACGGATTTGATTATAGAATAATGCGAGGTTATTTCATAAGTATTAGCAAACATACTAAATTCAAGAGGTTACAGAAGAAATGAGCTTGCTCTCTGGTTTTAACATATGGCTTTCATTTATTTTCTTTTTCCCCCCTCTCCCGTTTGAATCAAGGTTAAAAAGTGAGCTGTAAGGTCACTTATCTGCACACGACTTTACCTATGATTTGTCTTCTTTAGTGGATTAAGACTGAATATTTATTATTGTTTCAATTATAATTTTTGTCTACTTCAAATTGGTTGTTAATTTAACACTGCACTGTCTACCCAGATACTCTTAAGGTGCAGAATGGGAACTGAGGCTTCTTCCTTTGACTCCTGAGATGCCTTGGCTGATATTTTTCTGTAGCTGTGCCTCTCTGACCACATTCTCTTATTATCTTCTCTACTTTATCAGTACCTCACTGAAGCTTTATTATACTAAAAATACCTATTTTTAATATATTACCAGGAAAATTTTTTCAAGCTTCCTTCAGAGCTTTAAAAACCTTGTGCCTTTGAAGTACTTCTGCCACAGTAGTTTTAATGAAGCTACACAGAACAAGGAACATGATTCCTTTAAACATCAACATCTCCTGACAGAAGGGAGAGATGAATAGATGAAATCCCTTGGAGGCCATGGAACTTTTCCCATTAATTGTAATGATTCCGGGTAGAAACCACAGAAAGAGAAGCAATAAGTGTAACAACATATAAAGTTGGATGTATAAATGGGTACTAGTAAGAGTTTTATGAAAAGTTCTTATATTATCAGGAGCAAAGGAGCAGTGGAACTGCTGCTTTTCAGAATGACCACATCTTTATTGCAAACAGACCCAACAAAATTTGTTGAAACATCATTGCATTGTACCAGTAAAGAAGTATATCAAAACTTGGGGTTTTTTTAACTCTTAGAAGTATCAGTATATTGAGTGGCATTATCCAACAACAGGAAAAAATGCTTTGTATGAGGAAATAATACTTTTTCAGATTTTACAGGTAATACTTTTTGTGATTGGGATTTGACAAATACCTTTGGTTATTTTTGCATTTCTTATTTGTTGATATAATTATGGAATATACCAAAAACTCTTTTTCCTCAACTATGACTAACTTGCACAATTAAAAAAAGAAAAATAAATATTTTAATATGGCTTGAAGGTCAGTTATAACTTGGCTCTCTACATCAGAAAGTGAGCACTGTTGCCTCGTGTGTTGACTAGTACTAGGAAAACTGCTAATCAGTGCCACTGAATTAACAGCTGCTAATTGATTTTAGTGTCTCTGAAAGCTAAGAGTTGCCTCCTGTGTGGTTTTCCAGTGTGGTGTTCCTGTGTTTGGATGAAGTGGAGTCAGTGTTACAAACATGGAATAAACATGTGCCACAAAACAAGGAGTTCACAGCAATTTACTGAAATTCATGTGTCTTGTATATTTTGAGGTCATGATGCTTTTCTTACTGACTTTCCAGAGGTGATACAACAAAAGGGCTGAGCACATCCTATCACTTGACTGGTATTATAATCTCTTTTTGCTCAGTTAATGACATGTCATTATCACAGGATTATTCTGTCCTTTTTGATACTGGGCAAAGAATAAATGTAAAATATACCAGCCAGAAGCACTGAACCAGGTGTGGAGTCTTTGGCCAATGGTGCTGAAAGATAAAATGCTACGTTTGCAATTCTAATTTAAAAAGTTGTATTAAAGTTACAGAGAAATTGCATTGATTTCAGTACATTGATTTGAGTGAAAACTGAAGCTTTTGCTTCAGAGCCAGAAATACAGGCTTAAAACACCGCTAGGAATGTAATTTTGAAACTTTTGGTCAAAGATTTGAAATATGGATCACCCACCTGCACAGCTACCCCAAGGTGTCCCTGACAGTACATGAGATGACAAGCAGTTTGAATTTGAGACAAAGCATAATTTGTAGTTCCTGTGTCTGACACAATCCTTAACCATCAGGAATTGTTTCAGAAGATACTTATACTTGGAAACTGTGGTTGTGATTAATAGAGGACTCCAGACTGCTTTTATTGTAGCAGTGACTGTGCCATAAACAGGAATGGGAAAAAAATGATTACCTTTAATAGGATAGCAGCTGTAAGGGTGCCTTTATATTAAGTGACTTAATGAATACTGATCTTGAAGCAATAAATCAAAATGCAAACAATCTACTCTAATCAAGTAAGCAGAATATTTCAGATACTTAAATGATATTAAATGAACACTTCAATCAAGGTATGTACCTGCACATGTTCTTATGTTTAATCTAGTTACTGTTTGTGTAACATCACTTTTAGGTTATATATTTAACACAGACTTGAGCTTTTTTTGTTGTTGTTGTTGTTGTTTTTTTGGTGGTTTTTTGGGGGGGGCTTGAGGGGGTGTTTGTTAGAAGTAAAGATATTGGTGGCAGAATAATTAATAATCCACGGTAAATCCTGTCCTGGCACTGAGGGGTTTTCTAAGGAATAATCAACAAGGTTGTTGTGAAAGCTGTGGTGTAGCAACCTCTTCAGGTGGGTGTAGCTCTGTCTAAATATCTGCACTTCCAGATTTATTTAGGGGTGTTGGTGTATATGGACATGTATGTCTCTCTCTCTCTCTATATATATATATGTATGTATGTATGTGTGTGTGTGTGCCCAGGCAAGCATGGGCACCCAGGGCATGTCAGCAGCTGCCCACTAGTGCAGGAATTAAACAGGGATAGTACCATCATTTTCTGGGAAACTGATATCTGTCCTGACACTGTAAATACATGATAGGGAAGGCAAAAGGAAATGACATGTTGTATGCTGACATTCTAATTCTGGAGCCCCTGGTGGGATTCTGGAAGTGTTTTTTCACAGTTCAAGTGCAGTTGGATTGAGTTGGGTCCTGAGCTACATCCATATGCACACAAAAAGGTGTGGTTTCTAGCAAGTACTTACAGTGCAAAAGCAGAAGTACTTGCCCCTGTATTTGCAAGGTGCTGGTCTTTGCTTGCTTAGTAAATATTTGTGCACCTTGGCTTTTCCCTCTTTGTTTCAGTTTGCACAACTGTTTCCACTTCATCAAGATTTATAATACTTTTGGTTTACTTACTGACCAAACTCCACACCTGCAAGCCAGGGGGAGGTGATGGCCTGTAGGGGCATTTTTGAGCCACACTTGCATTTCTGTTCAAGCACTGAGTGAGAATCCACCATTGAAGAATCAATAACTACCTTTTATATTGTCTTGGTTTAGACTTAGGTTTTTTCTGTTTTATTTGTTTGGGTTTTTTTGGTGTGTTTTGTTTGGTTGGTTTTGGTTTGGGTTTTTGTTAGAAGTGGAAAATAATACCTATGAGGCTTCTGCAGCTGATTAAAGTATTCAGAAGTCCTCAGTATTTGAGTCTTAATTTTGGGAATAGATTGATGTTTTTGCCTCAAGGATCATTCAGCTCTTGTTCCTGGTGTCTGTGGTTTTGTCTGGGATCAGAAGTGTACAGCTGATCTGCTTCTTGGTAGTTTCACAACAGCAAACAAGATTCATAACAGCAGAAATAGAAACAATCAAGAGCTATTTCAATTTTGTGGGCTGCTTGTCAGAGCTGGTGAAGGTCTGCATTGTCTGTCAGCAGAATAAAGAGGATGGAAATGTAACTATAAAATGTGAACTGCCTTTGGATTAACAGACCAACAGAAGGGGATATTATAGCTCCAAGGTGCAATTATACCATGTATCCAATACAGTCTGCCTTTTCAGAATGTGCAGGATGTAAGAAAGCATCAGGAAGAAATCCAGAACAGCTGTTTCTGGGTTAGGCAAGGACAGATCTCAAGACCGGGCTCCTGACAAGGTCTTGGCTGGGTGGGTTTACTGAGACACCTTTTTATTGGCCCAACAAATATAAATTGTACCAAATAAAATTGGTCCAACCTTTATAATTGGCCGTGGTTGTCCCTAAATGTGACACTTTTAAGAGATGCCCTAGTGTAGATATGAAGATGGATGGCAGGGGGGTTGACATTCATTGCATTTAGTTAAACAACACCTTGAAGAAAGCAGTGGAGCTGTACTGAACTGATTTTCCTCTTTTTCCAGCCCTACATATGTTAAACAACATACAAGTGCTGTGGGACTTGAGGCTTCCTGCTTTATTTTGAAAAAAAACCCCCATTATTCCTAGGGTTTTTTTCCTGTTGTTTTATTGCCAGTGCACCAGAGCATCCAGTCTATCAAAGTTCAAGGAACTGGATAATGTTCTTAGTCCTATGATTTTGTTTTAGGAAGACCTATGAGGAGCAGGGACTTGGACTCGATGATCCTTATGTGAGTCCCTTACAACTTGAGACACTTTTTGATTCTATTCTGTGATTCTGGTTAAACTATTTACACCAAGGGGACAGGCTGTGATTTAGATCATACTTCCTAAAAACTTATAGGTAATAACTTTATTCTGTGAGCAGACCTCAGCTTCAGCTGTCCAGATTGCAATTCTGGTTAGCCCAAATTGGAGGCCAGTAGAAAAGCAGTCACAAAAATTGCCCTAATTTTTTAGCTTTCCTTTGTAATAAATAAATAAAAGATGGAACTGTCAGTCCCAAGTTCCAGTACTGTAAACTCTGAGAGTACCTTTAGTGTCACCTCTAAATGTTGCTTACTTCCACTGGAAAAAAAAAAAAAAGAACAAATGCTGTTTTTACTGCTTTTAAAATGATGTTTCTGCAAAACCCAGCAGAGGCCATAAGCAGTTAATAGTGCAGGAAGAATTGTTCATATGGAGACCATCAGTCTTGTGTGCACTGACGTTGATGTTGCTGTCAGTTGACAGGGAGCTTTTATAGTCAATCTAGGGAGGTACAAAAGGCCACGTTTTCAAAACTGCCATTAAAAGTGCCTCTGTTCTGTAAGAGCAGCACATCCTTTACGCTCCCATAATGGAATTCCCCCTAACAGATAAGACAGGCCAAAAGTTAAAAATGTTATCATGGCAGGAAAACCAGGTCAAAGTGCCTTTAGGTTTGCTAATCCTTTTATTCTTTCCAAATTGGAAGTTCATCTGGAAAAAAACAACAGTTCACTTGCTGGGGTTAAGTCCCTTCTATGATTTTTGTGATCAGAAGTCACACGTTGCTTCCCAGCGTGATCTCTTAAAGGTATTTCAGCAAGGGGAGGTTATCTGTTAATTCAAGTAATGCATCCAAAAACTAATCACTGGGAAACTGTCCTGTGTCACCAATGTTTGCTGCTGGTCACAGTGTAATGAGTGACATGATTCATTGGGCAGATAATCCTGAGAAGGGACAAGTTCTTCATGTCTGTGTTGCTTGTTTTCAGTTTTATTCTGATAGAGGTGGCAAAGTCCTGGGTGGGTCTGGATATCCCATTATACCAGTCCATAAACTTTAACTGATTCTATGAACACCTGCCCATTTGAAATGTGGAATCCTGGTGGCAAATCAATGTTAAATGAACACTGTAACATTTGGAGCTGCATTTTATTGGTGTCTGTGCTGGCTGAGGGTGTGTCGTGTCCCCCCAGAGCTCTGTCTGGACTCCTGCACCTGAGATAAATGGATGTAAATAATGGCTTTCAATAAGGTGGGATTTGTGTTAGTGATTTGTCCAAAAGATCCACTTGATTTTAAATTATATCTTGATGGTGTGTAGAGTGCCTTGAAGACCTTTTTTCTGCCTCTTTTGGAAGGATGGGTGAGGCCAAGAAGGTTTGTCAAATGTATTGCATCACTGTAATTACTTGGCTGCCCATGTTATTGAATGGGATTGTGAAGATGGGGTTTGGGTTTTTGGGGTTTTTTTTTGTATTTTATGCTTTTATGCTTTTGTATTTCCTAATGGCTGCATTGAAAATGGTGACATCTGCTGAATTCTAATATTGGAAGTTCAAAAAAATCCTGCCCCTTCTCAGGTAACCTCTGAGCAGAGAGGGAAGTTCTCAGAGGAGGAGCTGTGGTCCCTGAATGGGAATTGCATTCAGGTGGAGCTGTGTTAAAAAGGTTCCTTTTCCTCCTGAAGTCTAATTTAGAGAATCTGGACAAGAGAAAGGATATGTCTCTCAGAACAGAAATCAGCTGTTCAATTAAAAAAAAAAGTTTTAATTTTTGTTTTATTCATTAATTTGTTTCATCCCTTCATTCATTTTTAAAGAATTCTTCATTGAGATGATACAAATTGAAAACTAAAATCCTGGTAGCAGGAGGGGAGTGGATGTTAAACTTCAGTCCCATTGAATGTAGGGTTGCCCAGGTGTTCACAGAGTTTCCCTTGAATAATAAAGGAAATTCTGAATTCCCTGTGTTGAGTTTCCATTTGGTCTTCCTCAGTTTGCCCAATACACTGGAGGTGAGAGGAGTCTGTACCTGGAAGGATATCAATGTGCTTTCATAAATTAAACAGTATCCCTTTTTCTATCATTATAAACCCAATATTTTTTATTGATTCATGAAAGCCTGAAATTCATTTCCTCTGAAGAGAACTTAAAGTCAATAAAAAATATGTAATCTGTCAGTAAGTATGTTTTATATCTCCCCCCTCCCTTTTTTCCCCTATTCTCATGATTTTAGCATGTGTAAAGTTGTGACACTAATTAGCCTGGCAGCAAAAAGGGCAATTGTTTCTTTCCAAATGTGAGAGAAGGTAGGAAATAATACAAATAGAAAGGCAACCTGAAGCAATTAGGTGAGTTAGTCTGGAATAAAGGGCTGCAAGTGTTCTCCTCCAGGAACACACGATTCCCAGAACAAACTACAGATGGAAAACAGATCCCAGGGGGCTTTTCCATCCGTTGGTGTTCACCTGTGCATCCAAGCAGCAAAGAAAAATACTATTTATGGAAGGGAATCTGACCTCAGTAGTATATCAATATACATGTTACCTTGGTAGGAACAACATCCTGTGCATAAAATGTTAAATAATTTAGGTACTTAAGCTATTTATCTGGAAATTTAGCAAGTTTGCAGATTGCTGTCTCTTACAAGGCACTATAAGAAATAAGTCAAAGAAATAAATCAAGCAATTCTAATAGTAATTTTATTTTTAACTTGGCACAGATGAATAAGGGGAATGGAAGATGTTACAGCTACCACATGCCCTCCCTCCCCCCTTTTCTCTTGAATTACAAGTTTTAGTATGAAAATTAAGAAATACATTTTCTCCTCCTATGTACCAGTTAAAACAGTACAAGTTGAAATTAGAATGATAATGTGAACACTGACCGGTTACAAATATCTTAAGCTGACTTTCTGAGTTCCAGCTTGCTTAGACTGAATTTAAATTGTTAAAATTTTACTGAAAGACCTTTTTTCCTTCACTCCAACCATATTTATTGATTTCTAGACTATTCCAATGTGGTTTGTTATGTAAATTCAGTGGCTTTTTTTCTATCCATTTTTTTTCCCCCTAATATTTTCTAAGTAATTGTTTCATTTGTTCTGTGGTAGAGTTTGGAAAAATCATTGAGTTCTTACAAATGAAAAAGATTATTTGGTTGCAAGACCAGTGCCCTGAGGGAAAGGCTGCACTGAAAACCAATTAGGCCTCGTTAGAACACCAGAAAATCTTACAGAATGATGTCTTTCCATAAGTTTCTGAGGATTTTGTATTTTCTTGGGCACCAAAGTCAATCAATTGCAAGATGTAAATCTAGAGGAAATCCAGACTTCCTTATTTCCAGGGTTTATGTCCTACATGGGGTCTCTGATACCTCCTTTTGCTTCATGACTCACTGTGAGGACTCTCAACCTTTGCTGTTCTTCAAAGAAAGCATTTCTCAAGAAGAATAACCAGATTTTAAGTCTGAGCAGGGTGTTTTACTTCATGTGAGAGATGGGGATGAAGGTGAGAAAAGCTGATTAACCACATGGATACAAATGGATGTGCTGTCGTCTTGTTTTAATCCTTGATTATCAGGCAGAACAACTGTGTAGGTGATGAATAGGAAATCAGGGTGGAACTTGTAGCAAATATATATATATAAAATCCAGTATCTTATACATTGACCTTACTAGCTGCAATGAGTACACATAAGCAGTATGTGAAAACTAAGGAAAGAGACTCTGGTTTTATTTGCTTTGCTGGGTCAGGATGTAACTCCAGCCTAACTTGACTAACTCCAGGGAAAGCACTGCAAATTTGGTGTAGGCTGTGCCTTGCTTTCACCACCTCTGGGATTTTTCTCTTTCCTGGAGAAGGAAAGGGAAGGTTCTCAAGCCTTTCATGCACTTCAGTTATCTGCGGCTGCCATAATGACTCCCATGGGCCCACCAAGAGCCAGCACCACTCAGATCTGGCTCTTGGGGACCAGACAGGCAGAGAATAGCTCCAAAATAAAAAGCAACCAAGACCCTTCAGGAGCAGTTGAGCTCTCTGTTAGTCAGTGATACAGTCTGGTGGGTTTATATTCATACATAGGATATGCTTTATCTAAATCAGTAAATATATTTCTGAGGTCAGGCTGCGTTCATGACTCTGTTGCAATTTGAAATACAAATTAAAAAGCCACATTTAACATTCTAACTATTTGTGGTTCTTGCTGGTTTGAAATAATTTGCTCTGATGCTTGGATGTACGGAAATAGTCTTTTAAATGCCATAAAGTGATACATGCCCTACTGATGAAATACTGTTTATTGCTAATTGGGATTTGGTGTTGATCTTTAAGGATGTATTTGTGGATGGATGGAGATTATAAAATGGTTCAACACAAAATAAATGAAAGAGGGAATGCTTATTCTTCTTAATACCTACTACTTTTTTAGTTAGTTTACATGTTGTTGTTTACTATTTCCATGCAGAGAAAATGAGTGGAATCCCTCACTCAGCATGTCCCAGGTGTTAGGAATGGGACCCCTGTGTATCTGAAAAGGGGATTTGTGTGTAGGGTTCACTTCCTCCCTCTTTAGAGCCTTCTCTCTGCCTTCTGCTGCAGAGCAAAATGTTTCCAAAGGTGAAATGCTGGTGTTCCTCCCTCTTAGAGGCATGTCCTGAGTTTCAGCTGGGATGGACTTAATTTTCTTCCCAGCAGTGGTTCCAGTGCTGTGTTTTGGGTCTGGGGTGAGCACAGTGTTGGTAACACACTTGTGTTTCAGTCAAGGACTTCTCAGCTTCTCTCACTGCCCATCCCAGGGCCCAGAAACCTGAGAGGGGACACAACCAGGACAGCTGACCCCAACTGGCCAAGGGGGTATTCCAGACCACAGAGCATCATGCCCAGGCTATAAACTAGGAGCAAAACTGTCCCTGGGCCACTGCTTGGGAATTGGGAACTGCCTGGACATCGGTTGGTTAGTGGGGAGTTTTTCATTTGCATCACCTGTTTTTCTTGGGTTTTCTCTCTCTCTCTTTTTTTTTTTTCTCCTTTCATTACAATTTATTATTCTATTTCAATTATTAAACTGTTCTTTTCTCACCCCACAGTTTTTCTTACTTTTAGCCTTCCTGTTCTCTCCCCTTCCCACCTGTGGGGAGTGAGGAAGTGGCTGTGTGGGGCTGGAGTTGCTGGTGGGGATCAAACCATGACAGGCCAGGATGTGCTGAAATGGGTCCTGGTCCTTGGTTTGGATCTAGACAGAAACTCTCTGCTCTGAGTTGTCTTTCAGATTTGAGAAGATGGTGGGTTCAGCTCTGATGTTCTTCATATTACGGCCAACAACTGGGGAACTGGTTGTCATCATCTTACTCCATTTACTGAGAAATTATTGCCTGCAGTTCATTTCCACAATCAAAAGATTCAGTGAAAGTATTGACAGGCACAGTTTGGCTGATTTTCAACCCTGTCCTCTTTGCATTTACTAACCAGAAGAGTTGAGGAGTTCCCCAGCTTACTGTGCTTTTGTGGCAGTAGGAGCAGCTCCTGTGCCTGTGCACAGACACGAAAAGGTCTTTACAAGTTCAGGTGTCTTTCATCTCCCAGTCTCCCCATCTCATTTTGAGATTCAAGATCTAACCTAGTTTCATTTTCTGCCTTTTTTCACAAAAGCAGTGCTCTAGTAAAGAGCCTTTCTTTCTATTCTGGTGCGCTCATCCTGCCATCTGAAATTAGCTCATGTTCTATAAAGAAGAAAGTCATTTCCAAGAAGTGCAGTTACACACACCCCAACTGAAGCTATTGGTGTTTGGAAGGAATAACATCAGTCACTGGCTTTATGTTTCACTTCAGATGTGTTTGAGTATTGCAAAATAGTCATGATTCTGGTGTATACTACCTTGATATTCTGATTCTGCTGTGGAGAGACCTACTCTTTCTCCCTTGAAAAAATTTTACTAGGTATTAATTTTCTAAATGTCTGTGTTAATATCATACACTTATGTAGAGCTTTACTTAAAGCTATTTTTTGTCTTTATAATTCAGCATTGTATTTGTTTTAGTATACTGGCTTGTGCAGTGTTTGTGTTTCCTAGATGTGACACCCTGGTGACCTGCTCAGCTCAAGTATTTACTTAAGTAGTGGAGGTTTTTTTATTGAGTTATAATTAATACCTCATTTGAACTACGTATATGACCAACATTTCACTTGGTTTCACTGTGCAGTGGAATACCTTTCAAGAGGCAAAACCTTGAGACTGTATTTCAATCATCTCTTCCAAAGATTTATCAAGTTACAACACACTGTCCCCTTCTCTCTGCCAAAATGTCTTCCAGCAGTAAAAATCTGCAATTACTTGACTACAGACTTTCTGGAAGGTGCTTTGATTTTAGCATTTAGACATTACCAGTGAAATTATTTAGATCTTGATGGGCACTGCAGCTGTTAATATTGATTTGATCAGTTTTCTGAGTGCCTAAATTCCCCATGTGGATTAAATCCCTGACATCCATGACTGTCAGCTGTGGGCAGCTTTCTGGTGGTGAGCCTGACATTTTATACTGTCACACTATGGAATGTATTTTTCAATTTCTGTATACTGAGGGGAAAAAAAAATGAATCTACAGGTCAGATTCTCCACCCTGCCCAGGTCCCAGGTACTCTGCACTAACAGGAGGAAAGCTGTTCCTTATTGACACCTTCTGAGGGAGAACACAGCAAAAATCATTGCCTGAGCTACAGGGCTGTGAGCAAAATAGATTTCATCATGTTCAGAGAGCAGCAGCTATGGACAAATTCATCAAAAAATGTAATACTGCAGGAGATAAAGGAGAAAACCCCTAAGCCTGGTTCTCAAATGACACCTATCCATGGCAGAAAAGAAGGCAGCCAGCTCCTGTGGTGGCTTTAAAATCTTCATTTGAGTGCCTTGTTTGGTCTGTCCTTTGTCCTCCACTGCAAATAGAATTTACTCATAAAGTGTCTTTGGGAGAAGGGTTTCTCAAAGCTAATAAAAATTTTAAGTTACCAAAGATTAGTTTTTATGGCTTCCTCAGCATGCAGTGTTCAAATTTGGGATGTTTCTGTGTAGGCAGGGCTGTATTTCCACCTGGGAAGCACAGGCTGTGGTCAGGATGTGTATTTTGGGTCAGGAACCAGGCTGGGGGTTCCTGAGCAGCCTCAGTGACCCTTATTTCAGCCATTCCCTTAATTCAGTGGAAAGCTCCTCCATCCCCTTGGGATAACACAGGATGACACTACCTATGGCTCCTACACAGATCCTCAGTGGAGTAAAGCAATTAATTCAGATGAACAGAAACCCAACCCCAAAACCACAAACCTGCATCAGCTTTGGGAACACTGATAGTGCTCACAGGGATTTCTAATTTAGTCCATTGGCAAACCGTATTAATATGCTGAATAATTCTTAGATAAAGATATGCTAAATTTAGCTTTTAATTTCTCACAGCAAAAACAGGTACTTGGCAATTTAAAAATATCCCACCATCTATTATACTGAAATCAAGCATTAAATAAACACAGTGGTGAATGGGTAAAATAACTGGTTTGACAATTCCGTGAAAGTCAGGTAGGATTGGGATCAGAATATTCAAATTACTTGCAAATGCTCCCTGTTTATAGCTGGATTTGCTAAATAATATAGTTTAAATAATCTGAAAATTCTTTATATGCTTTTCATGCCAAAGCAATCACAGTTCATTCATTTAAAGTATCAAAGTATCCCAGGATTCTCTTACATATTTCACATTTTTAGGTCCATTTAATATACCCTTCTGTTTGTGGCTGAGCATTACACAAAGTCAGATTAATAAAGCCAGGCAAGATTATCTGAAAGTTGTGATGAGGTGTATTTTACCATTAGAGAGGATGGTGATAATTTTTCTGCCTCCTTTTTTATACTTAAAAGGGTTCTTCTGATTGTCTTTGGCAATCCAGATGCCCCATTCTTCATCTTCCTTTATTATTACTTAACATTGTTTACAGATTTTTGTCTCTGTTGCTGTTACCGATAAGGAATTTTTTCAGACTGTGTTGTGTTTGCATCAGCAAAATCTGTGAAATTCATTATATACACAGCTAAAAAGAAAATGGAAAATATGCACTTTTATGTTGGTTGCAGGAACCATAAATTTACCTGAGCTGTAACGTTATTTCAAAGTGATTTCTTGTCTAAGATGAAATTACTAAGAAAAACCTGTTCTTTTCTTAAAATAGTTGAAGCTGTATTTTCAGTAATATATTAATATGACAGCAAAAACTAGAATAAATAAAATCTGAACCTGATGAAGAGGAAGGAAGGAACAGGGTAATTTAACACTGAAATTATTCAGGAGTTGATCTTTAAATATTTCCAGGAGAGGAACTTGCTGTGAGATTTGAAACTGAAATGTTTTCAGGCAGTTTTAAAATTGATTTCTCTTAAGTGACAATGCCATTGTATTTCAGTTCCTCACATTTGAATGAAGTGTGCAATTTTGTTTCCTAGAATTTTTTTCTCGATGATGGCGAGAGATCTGAAATAGTGGTGTGTGCTTTTTGGGTAGTTTATGGGTGAACAAAATTCAGAATTCTTTATTTAAAATAATGTCTTATGATGCCTTGCATTCAGTGTGTTGCAAAGCCCGGTGTACCTGTATTGTTGGTGTTTCTGAACTGAATTTGGCTTTCCTACTTGCTACAGGACAGAGGTGAATTTTATTTACAGCTCTTCCAGCTTCCTCTCCCAAGCTTGTTCCTCCTTTTGATGGAAAGGCTTCTCCAGCTAATTATTTTCATTCATCATCTGCCTGCCTCCCATCTTGAACATCTGACCTGAGTGTCTTTCTGAGCAGCAGAGTAGTGAGAACAAAGTTCTTTCACCAGCAGCTGTTTTGGAATTTTGTTAATGTGATCAAACTTCTCGGGCACAAATTATCCTTTCTTATGCTGAATGATGTGCTCTGCAGACCCAAACTAATTCCTAGGGTAGCTCCCATTGGCAATGGAATTCCAGTCAGGTCAGTGCAATCCCAGTTCCATGTTATGGTCTCACATGTTAAAATAAGGTGTTAAGATCTCTTGTTGGGCAGAGGGAGAAGATTTGTTTGAGAATTAGATAATTTTAACAGGATGGTACCTTGGTAATTGGATTTTTCTGTGTTCTGGGTATGTTTTTTGCCTGATTCACTGTAGCATCAACCAGTTAAACTGCCCACCTCAGCTTTTCAAAGAAGAGCACAGCTGGATGTGGAGAGCACTTGGCAAGTGGGCAGGATGGATAGTTTTGGAAGGGGTTGAAATTTGTATTCATTTTTTTAGGCTGTTCCACAGACACATGTTACCTGTGCATGACATGAAGGTTTTTGTTTGGGCCTTTCAGCCTTGGTGGCCCATCTTGCAGAGAGAAAATGGGTATCTTGGATCAGACAAACACTAAAAGTGTCTCTCTGGAGGAATGGGTGAGAGTACATCCCTTGTGCCCCTTCCCAAAGACCCAAATGGAAATAATCCCTTCCAGCCCCAGGGCTGGTGGGTGTGTAGGGAAGCACCAGGAGAGCAGAGGGGAGGGAGGCAGGAGGTGGAAGTGCCCCTTGTGACAGCAGTGAGGATTTATGTGACATCAGGGTGATTTGTCTGACAGCACATAGTTCCCTCCCCAGTTCAGTGCTCTGAGGTACTACAGGGATCTGTCACCTTCCCTGAGAATGAGGCAATAATTTACACTGTGAACAGTGCTGGCAAAGTCAATGGGAGAAGGAAGGTGCCATTCAGCACAAAAGCTGACAAAATCTGATTGTTAAGTACCAGTCAGTACATTAAACTTCATATCTCTCTAAAGAGTGAGGTGGGAGAGAAATACCTTGTATAACACAGAGACATGTTACAGGAGACAAATGCCAAGTGAATACTTTATAAAACTTGTGTGGTTTAATGCATTTCTGTAGTCAATAGATTGCCTTTTCTGTCTGCCCTTCGTTGTGACAGCTGCAATGTGTCACAGACCTTAAATCAACAACAAGCAGTGGAATATCTTGCTCTGGTTGACTGGCAAAGAGCTGCTGTTCAAGCCTGAGTTCTTCAGAAACAGCTCCCCCATCACACCATCTGCATTGACTATTTTTTTGTTTGCAAATCTGCTGACAACTCAGCAAAAACACACCATGATCAGGAAAGGAGCATAATTCCGATCCAGACGTTTTGTAGGTGTGCCTGGAAGGAAAAAAAAACATGGGCAAAAGGAGGAGTAGAAGGAAAGAAAAAGTGAAATCCTGGTTATCAGGGAAGGACATCATCAGATACGGTGAGGAGTGATTTGTATACTGGAGGCAACACTTGGAAGCAGGAGTGTGATGCAGCACAGTTTGCCAGAAGAGTTTACCCTTATGTGGAAAGTTCTGGTTGTGTTGAAAAGGTGTGAAACAGTTTCCAGTACAGGCAGTGATTGGGTCCACAGTTTGTTCTGCTGATGTTGGAAGCAAGCAGGGAGTTAGAAATGGATTATGGATAGTTCTTGTGGAGCACATTGTTTAGAAAGGTGTTTCAAGACTGAGGAATTAAAATTTGAATAAAACAAGGTGTACCATGGGGAGAGGTTGCTGACTTTCGTTCTCAGGCTGATGTGGAAGCAGAAGGTTCTCATCTGGCTCAAGGCTGGACTTGTATCATATCAACACCTGCATTCCATGAGACCACCAAGTGTCAATACTTGTTCTTGGCCACCAAATCCGAGATCCCCTGATCTCTCTGAGTTTATTTAGATGTTCATTCTCCTGGCACTCGATGCTGGAGACTAAGAAATGAGCAAAAAACTTGTCCAGGTTCACTTGTAAACAACCCAAAACCTTCAGAACTGAATAGACTCAACTTTTTTCTGTCATTCAAGCCAAACTAAGATTCATTAAAATACAGGTTGAAACCAAGATGCTAAAATAATTATCGTTCTGGGATTGGAGGGGTGTTTAAAACATGGAAATTTGCAGTAAGCTAGGACAACTATAATTACTCCATCACAATGTGTCTTGTTCCCTATGCAAAAGGAATAATTTGATCTGCCAGTTTACATCATGTCCCTTTCATGAGGTTAAAAACATACCTGGTCAAGTGTGGGTGGAGGAAGGAGTAGAATCCTGAATACAATATGTAGGTCATCACCTTCTTTAGTTTACCTAGAAATGTAAAGGGTAGAACTAAGATTTTTACCTTGTCCACCAGGTTAAAATAATTAACCTGAATGCCTTAAACACCAAGGTTTTCTCAATGTTTTCTTAATTTCTTGTAAAGATTCCATTAATACTTAAATTTCTTCACTCTCCAGTGAAATCTGTTAATAACCTTACACAGTGTTAAGGAAAATCATTGATGCAGTAAGGTGTTTAGAAATGGAGTTAAATGTTCCACTAGTTGTTCTTTGTTAAACTAATTGACATCTTGATTTGTTATGCAACAAACCTTAATTTATTTGCCTTTCCTAAATGGCTTTTCTCCTTTTTTGTTCCTCTGGAATTCCCTTCAATGATTGGAACTCCCTTCAATGATTGAGGGCAGGCAGGCAAAATTTTTCCAAAATCAAGTTGTGTTTTTTTTTTTTTGTTGTTGTTTTGGCAACAAGAAAATAAATAATTTACTTGACTGCCTTTCCACAAGCCAGACCTGTGTGTGCTCTCCCCCTGCTCTGATTCACAGTGTCTATGTTTCAGTCTCTAATGGTAACTTCTTGTTTGTTTGTGTGCTTTCTCTTTTATTTTGAAACATTAAAACTCCATCTTACCAACGTTTCTCCGCTTGAAGAAAGGGGGAAATTGGGATTTGCATCACCCATTTGGACCCAGCCACTGGAATTCCGTAGATGTCATGGTGGGAAATGTGGTACCTGGCAGGGTTAGGGGCTTTTTGGTTGTGTTTGGGGTGAAATGTTTCTGTGGTGGTTTGAGGAGGAGGTGCTGAGCTGGGAGGGGTGTGAGGGGAGTTGTGGTTCTCAGGCATGTTCAGGGCTGTCTCAGCCTTCCCTGTGCTGTGCAGAAGGTGACAGCAGTTGGCACTTCATTCCCTGGCATTCCTGGCTTCCTTCCTACATGGAGGTATTGGAAGAACATTCATTCTGAAGGTGAGGATGTGCTACTCAGATTTACAAGCTGAGTTGTGCATCCAGCCTCCCAAGTGAAGCTCTGGGAGCTTGGCTGATCCAAACTGGGTGGTTCAGTCTGCCAAGACATCTCAGGCTGCCTGGGCCAAATCTCATCAGTACATCAGGATCAAAAGCACATTTTCCACCACCCCAGTCTCACGTGGTGTGATTTGAGTGTGAGCCCTGCCTTGGTGCTCTGGTTTTACAGCCCTGGATCATTCAGCATATTCCCCTTCAGGTGAGATGAGAAGAAAGAAAATGACTTTCCATTCTGATTTTTGCATTACTTTATGTTTAATTTACCATTATGAATCTAATTGTGGTCTATTTGCTGCTTCATGTTCTGGTGAATTAGCAGAGGGGTCACAAACCTCGTGGGTTTTTTCAGCTTAGGCAACATCAGAAAATGTAACCCTGAAGCTCTAAATCACATTTTTAATCTCAGAAAACTAGCAGTGGTGTTGTTCATATGTTTTTCCATCAATAGCAAGTGTATCAAATCTCAGTGCAGGCTCAAAATTCTTAGCACAGTTACAATCCATGTCTATTTTTGAAAAACTTCAGTTAGTTCTGAAAACATTATTAGTATTTCAACAGACACTCCAGAGGTACATTAATATTCCTGAAATTATTCAAATTGTGTGGTAGATATTTATTAAACACATTTTGCATATGTTCCAGGTTGCTATTTTTGCTTTGCATCTGTTTGTGAGCATTTTTACCTTTGGTTAATAAATACCCTGGAAGCCACATGACGATGTGCAAGTGGGGTGGGAGAAAACAGTTCCCTACACTCCTGTAGTGTTCTTAACTTCCATCATACCTGCAGTCGACAGAGATAATAATGATTAAAAAAGCTCAATTTTTCTGTTTTCAGAACATCTCCTTTTTTTTTTTTTTTTTGGTAAGTTTGATCCATTTTTTTGTGCAGTGTTGCATCATAGTTTGTTTATTTTTTAAGTTGATTAAATTTAAAGTTGCTTGCTGTAAGAAAATGTATTTGTATGAGCACAAAACACAATTCAGAAGATCTGGAAGTAAAAGTACACAGAGGTTTTAATGTATATTATTTGTCACCATAGGTATTTCAGTTCAGTCTACGAATTGAAGATTGACTTTGTTTTGAAATTCAGCTTTTATCTCTGTCTTCTTCCTCATTACCCAGAAAAATGAGGTTGTTGGGCTGGGGAAAAGAGGAGGAGCCCTGCCACGTACAGGGATTTCTTGTGGGAGTAAAGGATGCAAAATGCAGTGGCAGCTCTGTCAGCAATAGCTCTGCAGGTACGACAGGACAGAAATGCTGAACATTCCCCAGCAATCCTCCTGATTTTATTATTCAGAATACAAATATTAGTATTGCAGGTAGGGTTAGAATTAAGCACAACTTAATTCTCAGTTTGGGGACTAATACTCTGAACTGGATTATTTCCCTGGGATATATTTTCATACTTTCCTGGTTTATTTTTATGTGTTATTGTTTACAGCGTTATTTCTGGACTGCAAACCTGAATTGTGCTCTTTTTTAATTAATTTTCACGAGTTCAGAAATAAAACTCGGTGAGGAAAAACTGTGAAATGAGGCAGACCAGCCTTTACAAACTGCAGAGTAATCCCAGACTGCTCTTTTACTACTATTTTCAAGTTATGTCTGCCTGGATTAAGAACAAAACTCTTTAATATAGGGCTGCTCTGAAGTTTTATTCAACCAGTTGCTTAGTGTGAAATTAATTTGTTCAGGAAGGGATATAAATCTGCTGAGGTGAAAGAAAATTGATTTTTACACCACCTTTCACTTGTTGCACTCGCAGTAGTATAAGCTTCATTAGACTCTCAGAGTGTTTATAGGTATTATAAAACGTTTAAAACTTGATATATTGAGGTACTTGAATGGGTTTCAGGCATTAGAGGATTATATTGAGATTTTCTTGCTATCAGTCTGGCACTTTGGGAAGGAAATGTGTGCTTTATTGTCATTACAGCCATAAATAGAACTTTTTTGGCTGACGTGAGAACTGATACGTGCAGTGAAGAAACTCCAAGATTTTGAAACAATGCTGTAGCATCAAAGGTAAAATCTCTGCAATTAGCAGTTCCACAAATATATTGGAAGTCACAAAAAGCATTTGTGATTGTGCAAGAATTCATAAACACTCTGTTTTGGTGGACATTCTGCTTTGGTGTCCAAGCCATCAGTCACAGTTACCAACCACTGCAGAAAATCCCCAAGAAATGTGATATTCCAAGTATTTCCCCCTTGCACTGCATACATAATTATACTCTTATTATAATACTCATGCTAACATGGCAAAGTGTTTTGCCATGAAATAAAAGGACAACCTAGAGAAGACAAAAAATACTAAGAAATCTTATCCCCACACATACGATGCAGTTCACTTTTAAGTTGTGTATCTTAAAAATTTACCAGTGCAATTTATGAGTGTGTTCAAAATTTTAGAAGAACAACAGGTTTTAAATATAATGCCAGTAGTTTTCTTTCAGCCAGTGTAGTAATGTTTGGTTTCCTAAAGCCAGACTAGTGGAATAAATGCAATAATATCTCTGCTGGATTTCTGGGGGTTGAGGCTTTGCCTCGTGCAACATTCATGCTCTTAGAGGATTGCTAGTCTGTTCTGCCAAGGGAAGTTAAGTTTTGAAAATAAGTCCAGAATACTTCTATATGCTGAAAATCCTTGCTTAATATGTTCTTAGTGAAGTTGCATTTGAGAGAGCTCATTCTGTGTAAATTCTTGCTTCTGCATCAGAGGGTAGTTTGGAAATGAGTCCTTCCAGCCCTGTACCAGCAGCTCGTGCCAGTGGGGGGGAAACAGATGCCAAATATATGCCAATTAATAGTCAAAATTAATACCCTTCATGAATGAAAAGGGGAAGGCAGTATAAACAAGTTAATTTTCTTTCAGTTGTCAGAAATTTAGTTTTTCTTGTTATATCCTCCTCACCCTGCTTACCGGTGTCTTCATGAGTCTGGAGTCTTAGGTGACGACAGTACACAATCCTGTAAGCAGCAGAAATGAAGTTTATTTGAAGAATTACAAGCTATGTGTTGATTCTTCAGGCTTCTAACCAAACATGTTTATTCACTTCAAGAAGTAGAGGTTTTTAACTCCTCACTACTAGCAAATAAGAAAATCTGGAATCAGTTTTTCTTCACGTTGCTTGTTTTCGTTTCAAAACCGTGTAACCTTAATATGTAAATTAGTCACTTTGACACAGGCTTTCTGAATTCTAATTTGAAAAGGGAGGGTATATTTTAATTGTTGTTTTTATATGATTTAATGTACCTTTAGTCACCTCTGATGCTTGTTAGTGGAGCACTACTATTTTTCTCACACTTGAATAATAGCACATAATCTGTGGTTTGCTTTGGTGTGCCAAGGAAAACAGGCAAAGGTGGAGCAGGTTGCTCCATACCATTAAGAGGATATTTTGATTCCCTGGAAGCACAAGCAGTGCATTCCTTTTGCAATAGCTTGATTAAAAAAAGGTCCCTACTAGGAAACAGCTAATTACACTGGTAGCACATTAACAGAATATATAACTTGAGTAAAGATGCAACAATAAATCAAATAAAGCAATTATATAAATTGGAGCATCTTTGAAAAGTAGGACAAGTTGTCTGAGTGTGTTATTTATTTAATGCCAACTTAATATCACAAGAGCAAACAGTAAGACAGGTAAAGTACATCAAAATATTAATTATATGGATCCAATGCTATAGCTTATAAGAAATGCTTACTTACTGCTTCTCTTCAAGGGAATTGCTGATGGAAGTTTAAGCATAACATCTTGAATTATTCACAAGTATCTGAATTATGATGGGTAGATCTAAATGATACCCAGAGGAGCTTTGATATTTAAACAGGACAAAGGCATTTTACCAGTTCCCTGCAAGTTGTGGCTGTGAGACTTGAATCATTCCTTCCTGCATGTATTTTTCAGGTTACAAACTATGAAGCTGTAGTTTTGAACAGTCCTGTTTTGGTTTAGCAGGTTAGCTCTTTAATCCTGGTTTAAGATTTTTATTTATTTATTTTTTTTCAAAAGCATTTCCAAAATGTTCTACAGAGCAAGATAAAAGATGTAAAAAAATATGAATATAAACACTGCCATGACTCCTTTAGACAAACCATCATCTGACAGCAGCCGATATCTGATGCTTTCACGGGGATTGGTTTCAGTAACAAGGTTTTGAGCCATTTTTAATTTGACTTGCTAAAATTCCATTGGAGCAAGCAGTTATCTCCTAGTCCTTCTAACAATTTCTCTTAACCCCTGGAAAGATGGAGACACCTTATCCTGCATCCTGCATCCAGGCAGGATCTGGTTTATTGCACAGGAGACGGGGTGTGACTCAGGCTGTGGTTTGCAGCTTTTGTTAAACGTGGCAGCTCTTTTGAATCAAGTTTTGGCAGCATAATTTTGGGTGAGTTGTAAATAGAGATAAAAATCTAACTATTATAGTTGGCAAATATATTTGGGCACTTGGTGACTGAGCTGGAGGTTGTGGTAGTCACAGCACAGCAGCTCCTGATGGGTTCACTCCCAATCTGTCGGTGCTGGCTGCTCTCCTCTCTCCTGTTCCTGCAGGAGAGGGTCAGCATCTGGAGCAGGGACGTGTTCCCAGTTGGATTAACTGCTCCTGGGCCTGGAAGCCAAAGAACAGCTGAGCAGCTTTCAGGAGTATGAATTAGTTTGGAGAAGATGCTGCCCATGAGTTGGCAGTACTGCAGGGTGCACGAAGCCAGCGATGGGCTGGGCAGTGAGGATTCTTCAGGCACTCCTTTGGAAGCAGCAGGGAGGGCAATTCCCAGGAACATGCAGTTTTGGAATCATCTTAGCAACTTCATCCTTAATTTGAGCACAGGTTATGGCACTTCCATATCTGCACTAGCTAAAGAGAGATACTGCTGTGTTGCTTAGCATTGGAGATGAGATGATCTTTTTCGAAGGCTCAGTGAAGAGATCTGTAAAGAAAAATACTTTTTATGGGAATAGAGAAGCTATTGCTTCATTTCTGTATTAATTTTAAGAAGTGAATGCTGACTGTGAGTGAAATCCCTGAGAAATGTAGCTTTGGTCAAGGAGGGAGTAAGAATGGGCAGTAGTTCATGCTGTAATAATCATATTTGTATGACAGATCTGGACGTTCAGGCTGCTTATTCCCTCTGCAGATTGAAAATAGTTACATTTTCATTGTATAAACCAAATTGATTTGTATCTTGTGTCCAACAAAACCTCTGATCCTGAGCTCTGTGGGCAGGGGGATGGAGCCAGACTTCCCAGCTGCATCCCTGCCTGGGGCAGGGCAGGTACACAAGGTGCAGGTTGCTGGCTGCAGCGTTACAGTTAAATCTCTATCCCTTATTTTATCATGCAATAAATATAATTTGTCTTCTTGTAGTGCTTGATGTATGTGGAATGTGAATGAAACAAAGAGATGGGATTAAACACGTAAATTTGGAGTTGTTTTGGAAGGCAGCTCTGCAGGAAAACTTGCAGCTATCCAAGGAAAATGCTCAAATGTTAATAGTGGGAGGTGTGTGAGGCTGCAGGATAAAGAATCACTGCACAAAGTGAGACTTGTTGTTTTCAAAGGCAATATGTGGAGTAGGAAAAGAAATGGAGTAATTTAAATATGAAAGGCAATGAAATGGAATGAATCAAAGTATGACTAACAAGGTGATTTAGTGAGATGTATTTAAACTGGATGCAATGTGATTTTAAAAGCAAGGGGTAGATTTAATAATAGAAATGTAGATGTCTGAGGAAAAATGCAAAACAAGTAAAAAGAGTCTAAGGGGAGCTAATGTTTAGTAACAGTATTTTCAGTGTAAAAACTATTAGGCATTTAATTATAATGTCATTAGTTTTAAACCACCTACATACATAACATTCACACAACAACAAAAAAAAAGGATCATTGTCAGGTTGTTGTAAAATAAACATTGAAAGGGAAAAATAAATGGGCTGTGACTTTACGGTGTCACTGTAAAATAAAGAATGAATATTTTACTGTGAACTAAGCAGTGTGGGATAAAATAAGAAATAGAAGATGAACAAGTCTGAAAAATAAAATTAGGAGTAAATAGCACCTAGAAACTTGTTCTATATGATGGACAGAAAATGAAATAGTGTGGAGTTTGTGAAAGGTTGTCTGTAACTGCTCCTTGTTGGTGACCCGACCTGGGACTAGTTAGACCACTGGTTAGCTACAAAATTCGAGGAATATGTATCAGTTAGATATTTCCAGTGATTTTTGGCCTTGCAGCTGATGTGCTAAATACAAACCAAACATTTTCAGAAATTTGGGCAAGTTCTTCAATGGTTTAAAGTAGTGGATCTCTGGCTCAAAGGATTTGGCCCTGCAAAAAGAAACTGCACACCTTGTTTGATGTATTCCTGTGCCTGGTGAGCAAGGCAAGGACTGGGTACACAGTGTTCTGCTGTTGAAATAAAACCTGTGCTTCTTTACCAATATCTAAATACAGACTAAAATCATATTTTCTCATTCCATTGTCTCCCTCGCCAAATGGGAAGTGCTGTTGTTTATTTTATAAAAGGAAAATTCCTGATGCCTTTTTAGATTAAAGAAAAAATATTCACAATGAGCTCTGCCCTGAGAATTGGTATGCTGAGCCTGTCAGACTGTGAATCTTTATTATTACCGAGCTTTATCCTTGAGTACATAGCTTGCAATTCCGTTTGAATATTAAGTGTCAGGCTCAAATGCACTGGTGAGAGATTTGCAGCAGCCAGCAGGCTCCTGGCCCAACCTTGGCAGCCTCTGACCTCTCTCCTCATTGATAAGTGGTCTTATTTCACAGGTGTCAGCTTAGTGGTGTGAGGCTCCTGATGATGTGAGTGATGGAGAAGGTACCATTACCTGCAGCTCATGATTTTCCTGGGACACTGGGGGAGGTTACAGAGCAAGAAAAAGAGGTGTGGAACTGGTCATTCAGAAATGGGAAGGAAAACGTGTGGTGCTTGCAAATGTGGTTCTTTTTCTGCTTGGATGTAGCACATCTAGAAAGGACTCCAGTTAAATAAAACCCAGTTTGTTTATTTAAAAATTACAAATCGGGGCCCAATGGTTCTGCAGAGATGTGCTCTGTGTGCCTGGGCTATAAGTTGCATCGTTTATATTTATGCTTTTGGGTCCTTTTTCCTCCTATGAAAATTATGTTGCTCTTGGGGAAAATCTACTGCTTTCCCTTGGCACTGAAGCTGAACTTCCTCCTTTTTTTTTCCTTCTGATCAGAGGTGAGAACTTGAACTCCAGAGTGGGATCTTAATGGGCTTCTCTGTACCTTTGACTTTACATTTTACAGTCATAATCAGTTATGCTCAGCTGGCAACAACACCACCAAATAATTCCTTTGAAAAGAGCCCCAGCCCAAGGTTCTCCTGTTTATGTAAAATAAACACCAGCAAGTCTTTTTTAATCAGTTGTAGTCATTATGGTTAGCAGGAATAAATCTACAAGATTTATATTATTTTACTGTTTGCTTCTTTTTCAGGGTGAGATCTTACTTCCTAACTTCCTAAAGAGCACTTTTGATAAAATCAAGATGGCCCCTGTGCAAAGATAGCTGTAACTTCTACCTTCAGATTAGATTTTTTCTTTGTTTTGGTCCACAAGAAACCTGCTCCAGTCAGTGGAATTTGCTGTACCCTCCAAATATTGTTCTTCCATTAGGGCTCATAGATTTAGCCTAGAGTTGTGCTGTTTCTGTAAGAATAATTATGTCATAAATCAAAAAGCTGTCGGATGAACTAGTGGGTTTTTGGTTTGGTTTTGTTTTTATTTTCCTTTATTCTGGTCACTAATTTCAGGTGTTGTTTATTAACATCTAAACCTCTTAAGCAACGTCAAAATTTTTATTAAAAGATTAGAAAAACTAGGTAAGTTTACTGTTCTTTTCTCTACATCTGAAATTTCTTTCCAGACTTCATTGCTTATACAGGCACGATTCATTTCTTGACCTGCGACAGATGAGAGAACCACTAGTTTGAAAATGCTGAGTGTAAAACCGCTGTTCTGGAAGTATAATGTTCCTGCTTTTTAGTGTTTGTCAGGAGCAGGGTGTTCAGGGCTAAAAGCTCACCATTGGAATTGATGAAAGGACTTCTCTGCAGTGGTAGATGAGAACAGTTCAGCCTTTTTCAAATTACTTTGTTATTTCTGCATCTGTTCTGAATGCCTCGTTCCCTGGAATTTGTGAGAAATGATCATTTAGCGTGGCGGGCACAGGAGTGTGTTTCCATGGTTAACATGTGAGTAATCTTGCTGATACTGGGGGCAATTGCCCTGCCTGCTCACGAGGCAGAACAGTCTGTGCTGCAGAAGAGTGAGGAGAAACAAAATAAATTAGAAGAAAAGTCCTGAAACTGTTAAGTAGTAATAGAGAAACTCGGTGCCTGGGGCTTTGCCCCCTCCCTGCACTGCCAGGGCAGCTGGTTCTCCCACAGTGTAGGCTCATGTGTTTGTAGCCAAAACTTTGAAAGGTCCTTTTTTGAAGGACCAGTATTTCTTTCAGCTTCATAATGTGTTTACTGTTATACTTAATACTACAGGTTTTACACTGAATAGATACTTTACCATTAGCATGGCCTCACTCACAGGAATAAGCATTTTCAACTGGGTGGCTTACCTTATATCTTAAAAATTAGGTGTTTATTTAAAAGTTCTGGCAGTTTCAATCATGGGTAAGGGGATATACCTTGAAAATGATGCTTTCATCTCAAGTGAGAGGTGGAAGTAGAAGCAGAGAGAGTTTGAGGGTGTCACAGTCTTGTTCTGTACTGCAGCCTGTGCAGTGCTGCTGCCCTGCAGGGCTCAGGGGAGGCCCAAAGAACTTCTTGCCCAGCTTGCACAATATTTGAAAACCAATATTATAAAATATTTAAATATTTGAAATATTTAAAAAATATTCACTATTTAGACATACCCATGGCATTTTTACCTCTGTAACACCAAGCAGTTCTGCATGCAGTGGTGGTCACAACCTCCACTGGACAGATGGGAAATTGGGTGTCTCAGCTGATGTGTTGAAGTTCTTGTCTGTCACCAGTCTTTTGTCATCACATTGCCCAGAATATGTGCTAAGGGGCACAGACCTGAAGACAGGGAGGTTACACTGTGGAATTGTGTGCCAAAGGTCCAGGAGAGAGCTGACATTGAGTCTGTTCTCACCTCCCAGCTGTCTCCCCTCATGTACAGATATAAACATATAAATCCAACACAATGCAGAGCATTGACATTTGGAGTTAATATTCCAAATAAGTTCTTATTCCAAGAAAAGCTATTCAGTCTCAAATGCTATTTGGACAAATACCTGCTCACATTCACCAAATCTCAGTATGTGTCCTCCCATCACAAAGAAAACTTCTGTGATTCCTGCAAACAAAAATACGCTCTTTGTACTCCTTGGGTTCCAGATGTGCTGTGTGCCAGTTTAGTTTGGAGACAATAATTTACTTAATTTGGACAAATTAGAGATTGAAAATTATTTTCAAGAGACTTTGCAGTATTTTTCATTTTATAGGTAATATTAGCAACTAGCAATAATTGCAACTCTCTTCTCAATAGTCTTCATAATATTATTCTGTGCAGTAATACCATATATCTCATATACACATTCTTGACTGTGCTTTGGGTTGCTGGTTGTACTTTTTCCCTTCTACCCAAAGTTTCACTGTTGATGACATTATATGAGATATTTTTCTACTCCTTGAGTTTCTTCTGTATCTACTTCACAGGGTACAGTCTGCACTTAGTGCTTCATTCTTCCAAGATTCTTTTCCTTTAGGAAATGGACCCAGGGCTCCTGTGCTTCCATCCTGCTCTTGTCACACAGACAGCATTCCCTGGTGACAGGATGCCACCTTTCCATCACAACAGCAGCATTCCTGAGAGGAGAAGTGGATCAGTGAGTATCTGGACACACATCTATTGTGTGGCTGCTGTTGTGGTGGCATTGGCTGCCAGGTTTAAGCACTGTGACTTCCAGAGCAGGTGTCCTAAGGCCTGCTAGCAGCTGGATGCTCCTGGAGAGAGCCAGGAGCTGAGTCTTTTCTCTTCCCTGTGGAGAGCAGTCCATTTAAACATGAGGTCTAAGCACAGAGGGCAGAGCCAGGTCCTGGAGATGGGGTCTGTCCATTGTCAGCAGGGTGGTGAACCAGGCCCAGGATCCACCTGGGAAGTCCAGGAGCAGCAGTTCATGGGCAGAGAGAGGGGATGGAGCCAGGGTGACAATGTGGGTCTAAAGTCCAGACTAAAAGGCAGGCTGGGCAGAAGGTGCAGAGCAGGTCCAGGGGGCTGACCCAGGAGAGAGGTGGCCCATCAGCCACGTCTGAGGATCATCCCGGGCTGGAGATGGGGAACCCCATGGGACAGTTTAGGCAGGGAGCCAGAGCCTGAGAAACTCTTCTTTCCCTTGTGAGAAGAAATGCTTTTCTTTCAAATATTCATTAGAATGATCACATTCCAAAAAAGAGCAATACTAAGGTGATGCTTAAGGCTTGTGGTTAAATGCAGTGGCTAAGTAAGTGCAGCTAGAAATGCTCAGAAAATGGTTTCAGTCCCCCTCTTCTATGGCTGATCTATGCAGGGAGCTGCTCTGCCTCTGTTGAGTGTGCTGGCGTAAATATCAAATGTGGTTTATCGTATTCCAGTTGTATTTCTTTTTGTCTTCTTTTCCCTTTTTTTTTTTTTTAACCTGATGTTCTAAGGATTTCCTTTTAGTGCCTATGAACATCTCCTTTTGACAGACAGTGCAAATTAAAAGATATGGCTGGGCAAAGGAAACTGGAACCCAAATATGCCCCCTGGGTTTTCATTTACAGTTAGAAGCTACAGACACAATTACTGCTGACAGAAATTCAGAAGCCAGTGGCAGAGTGCATGTGGCAGTAGACTCATGCCAGGCAGTAATTGGGAAGATTATTTTTAATCAGAGCATATCCTACAGCCCAAACATTAGAAATCTCTTGTAAGGCTGACAGGAAATTAAACTGAGACCAAACAAAAAAGCCTCAAAATAGAAGTAATATGGTTAGAAGTCTAATGATGGCAAAACTCACTGCTTGTTGCATTTGGTTGTTATCTAAGGGGAATGGCTTTTAACTTGCAGCAACAGGTATCATTGTTTAATTGCATTTTTAGAATGCAATTAAAATAAAAAGTATCAGATTAGACCAATTTAGACATAGGCTTTTGATACAGGTGTGAAGCAGCAGATGTTAAGTCAGACTTAGTAATTGTGGGTATGTATTAGTAGTAATTTTTAATATTGCTTTGGGTTATTTATTTTTTATTGGTTTTTTTTTTTTCCTTTAATGCTTAAGGAAGCTATTTCTGTGGAAAAATAATAACGTGTCTGGGATACTCTTGGAATGCTTGGGTATGGTAACAGTTTGTGAAGCCTGCATGGCCTGGGGCTCCCTTTCTCAGTGACCCTGTAGAATAACCTCTACTTCTTTGGGCTGCCTGAGCTGCTGCCCCAAGGGAGAAGCACCCGAGGTACTCTCAGTACTTTTTGCACCTGAAATATTCACCTGAAAACACAACTTTTTCATCTTTAAGTGAATTTTAAGCCATCATCCTCTCTGCCAAACTTTTCCATGCACACTTAGCAGACCTTCTGTCAGGTTTTCCTCGTCTCAGAACAGCAGGAGCCCTGGGAGTGGTCACTCTGCTGAAGGGTTCTGCTGTTCTTGTGTGTGCCTGGCACGTACAAATGTTGTATTAGCAGATGTAAACAAAACTTTACTCATTGGGAATTTATTTCTGTGTGATAGGAATGCAAAAACAAGATGTTTTGTTTCAAGTTATGGCAGTTGTGGAAAAGAAAAATTTAGTATTGAAAATGTGTATCTTGTGTTTCTCCACAAGATTGCTTTGTAGCTGTGTGGACAGCCTTGATAACACTTCATGTCAGTATAAAAATAAGGTTTAATGTCCAAGCCCAGATTCAACTAGGTTGTCTTGAGGCTTGTAAATAGGATTTTATCAGAATGGAGGTTTATTTCCACAAAACTACTGGAATTTTTCAGCTGTGTTTCCTTCTACTGAAAATTGCTTCTTATAATCATATGAATATGACTGAAAATCTTGCTCGTTGTTTTCCTATTGCCTGAGGAACTGGGTAACAAATTAAATATACTTAGTAACACAGGCAATTTGTGGAATTGCTCTGGAAATAGGGCCCTGCTGTGTGGTAGGTGATGGGATATCAGGGATATTCTGTGGTTCTCACTGCACAGGGACCTGCCCTGAGCTGGCTGGTGCTGTGCAGGAGGGTTCCACTGCCTCGGGCAGGGCTGGGGGTTTCCTTGGGTGGGGAGAAATCTTTACAGAACTTCGTAAAGTTTGTAAATGTACCACTCTTCCTTTTGTCCAGCAATAAATAAATAAACAGAAACTCATGTCTTCAGCTCAGGAATTGATTAAGGTGGGGAGTTTGGGCAGTAAGACAGTTGGAATTGCTGCTGGGAGCATCAGCTGTGAACTTGGCTCTTTCTCTGGCACTCCCCTAGTGATGGTCCCAGCTCTGAGGAGACCTAAATACAAGTATTTTTGTTGTTCCTGATTGGCACTCTTTCACATTCTGAAGTTTTTGAGGGTTTTTTTTATCAGTATGTGTGATTGTTGTAATACTCCTGATATGTTTATAGAGCACATGCCTTTCTGGTACTGCTGGTTCTTGTTGCTCTTTATCCTCAGCTTCATTTGTTATTTACTGATTTAATTTTCTGTTTATTTGTTTAAAATGAAACCATGTATAAGGAAGAAGATATTTTGTAAAAATTATTCAGTATATTTACTGTTTGGAATTTTACTGAAGTATGTAAAAAGTATATGAATATATACTATTATATCCTATATACTTATACTATAGAAAATACATAATTTATATACTGAAATATGAAGAAATGTTAAGTATGGAAAAATGTTAAATTTATCTAGAGAATGATTTGGATATATGTGGACTACATGTAAATTATCTTTGAAGACTCAAACTATGAACAGTGTTTCTATTTTCAGGAGTATTTGTTTCAGAGAGTGCATGTGGAAATGAAAAATGCATGTAGGGTGAATCTGTTGGGTAAAACATGTCTGAAGTTACTGTGACTTCTGAAATTCAGTGAATAATTCATTCAAATGTTACATGTCACCAGCTGCTCATCAATAAAAAAGAGTGGCATGGAATAGAACGTTACCTGATTGGAATTCCCAGCTAGGTGCTTGTAAATCTATTCTGAATGGCCCCTGTTGGTTGTGTATTTTATGATAATTTGGCTCTTGCAAAATCGCTTCAAGTTTTCAACTGAAGAATAGGCAAAAAGTAAATCACAGTCGTGTGTTGCTATTGAAACAGGAGGCTGTGCTGGAGAAAATTTACAACTACAGCTTAGTAATGTCTATTTTAGTAGATAAGTCTAATGAAAACGTGGGGTTTTGGGTTTAAGTATATTGGAAACTGTGTGAAAATGTTTATTGTCCATTGAGTGATAAATAAATAATAAAATCTTTGTTGGCACTTGTGAGTCAATAAGCAGATTTTGCTGTTTGGCTTTGTACTACAATCAGAATGCACTGATGACCCAATAATTTGTGCAGCCCTTCCTGGACAGCCCCAATAATGCCTTAGCAACTGTATTTTTTGTGGAGTCTTTAAGCCTGCCTGCAAACTTCTGTGGGCACAGGGCACAAACACGAGCTCCGGAATCCTGCATTTCCAGTAAGATTGTATTTTTCTTTCCACAGGAAACCACACAGAAGCCCCATGCAAGTGGTGCCTATTGTTTCCATGATCGGAGCCTCCTCTCAGTAAGTCCCTGATTTGTGCTGTGTGTTTGTTCCCCTCTCAGTGGCACTGCAATCTCTGTAGGGCTGCCACAGGGAATGAAGAAATACTTCACTGGGCTCCCCAGCTCGCTGTGCTGATGCTGCATCACAAGACTAATAGAGCACAAGTAAAAGGTCTGATCACTTTTAGTCTCAGTGAACAGCAACTTGCCAGTGACATGTTTAGAAAATAATCCTGCCTGGTTTTGCCTGTGGGTCAAAGTGATTTTCTCTTGTATTTCCCTTGGCCGTGATGGGGTTGTGTCACTACTGTGTGTGTTTTACCTTTGGCTGATTACTTTATGTACAGATTAGTCACAGACACTTTTTTTCCCCTTCCAACAACTATGGATAATTAATTCATCATTCTTTCTATTTTAATCACTCTCATAATGTCAGAATAAGGAATATCATGAATTAAGTTTCAAAAAGTATTTGTGCTGATTGATTTTTTTTTTTTGCCCTTTTTTTTTTTTTCCTGAGAAGAGGCTTTCAAATCCAAACTACTTGTTACTCTTTCATACTTGGAATTTATTTTCTAGTCAAGTTTTTTGTTGTAGCATATGCACAGAAACTATATTGATTAAGCACTTTTTAATCAGGATATAATTTTTCATGCTTAAATACAGAAGTATCAGACAAAACTAAGAGTGTGATTCTTGGTAGGTGTGTATTTGGTACTTCTCAAACAGTTTTTAATAATCCTCTGCTTAAAATAAACTGCAATGCTCTAATGTCTTGTGTTAGGTAATAAGTATGGCTTGTTCAATACTGGGCTGACTGAGTATATTTCTGCTTTATATACATTTATATTGTTCTTTGTTTTATATTGACAGAATAGTGGACTAGATTCCCTTTATTGTTCAAGTGTATTAATATTGGTAGCTGAGTTCTGCCCCGACACACAAAGTTTTGTGTCACTGCAAAATTTAGACACACAGTCCTTGCTAGAAAAAAAGAAGAGTTTTGCATTTATTCTCCTACACTGAACACAATCTTCCTCTTAATGTCTTTGAAATAAGATTTCATTATTTCAAAAAGACTGCCTGGCTTACTGGATAGAAAAAAAAAAGCCTGTTCATCTTGAGGATAGATTTAAATCAATTCTGTAGTGCTCAGCATGCTTGTTGCTTTTAGCTTCTCCTCTGTCACGAACAGTATTTTCTCTCACAGAATAACCTCCCAGCCCTTAGCAGAATTTGATGCAATTGACAGCTTTTGTTAGAAAAATTCTGGTAAAAATTGCACGGCTGAGGTTGGGGTTTCTAACCCGGGGGAGACAGTGGTCCCTGAGATAATCACAGCGTGTTTGGAGGAAGCTCACATTAATTTGACTGTGAATATAGTGCCTCAGTATCCATAAATGCAGTTTAAGGAACGGATATTCATTTTTCCTCAACAAGCTAAAGCAGAGATTTGGTATCTATGCCGAGAGAGAAGACGAAAACACTCGTTTGGAATTTGAGGGAGGTTCAACGCCTCCAAATCTCGACGCGCATAATTCGCCTGATTATTTTTCCCTGGCGGTCAGAACCCACCAGCACGACGACTCTCAATCAGCTTCTGGGGCTGGGAGGTCACTCTGTCACCAGGCTCAGCCCCAAGCCCAGCATGTTGCCTGGTAACAGCCTCTGGAGATGGGTTGGCTCCTGGCAGCACCATATGGCTGGGCGGGGTGGCCTCTGCCCCCGGGACACGGGGACACGTGTACGACATTGCTGAGTGGGAAATCCTCTGTCCCGCTCCCCCAGCGGGCAAAACCACGGAAAACAGCAGTACCACAGCAGCACAGACGTGCTGAGGTGCTGGGATTGCGTGGAATGAAACAAATATCCGTCACTTGTCAGAAATCTCTTGTAATAATCTTGTGAATAATCTTGTGAATTTTGTGCTCGCTGTCCTTCAGTTGGATTTTTATATGATTTCTAGCTGTGCTTGCCTTACAGTATTTTTCTGTGTCATCATCAAATACGGTCATGTAAGTACAGTTGAATTTTAGTATGATTTCTAGCTGTGCTTGCTTTATCACTATTTTTCCATTTCGTCATCAAATATAGTGATATCAGTATAGTTTCAACAATCCAATTACAGAGGAATCCTGGATTTTAAAAGTTCGACTCCATAGCCTATGGATTTAGGTGTTTGGCCTTCTCTTAACTGTGCAGTAATGCCTACAGTGCTCCAGCAAAGTAAACCAGTAAACAAAGCAATAAAAGACAGTTCCAGAGAACAACTGAAAACAAACATAACAGGCAAAGGAGATAGAATTGTTCCAAATATACAGTGGAAAATCAAGGACAAAGAGTGACTGGCAAGCAGTTTGGCACAGAAATGGATGTAAAACCTAGATAAGCAGAGTCTTCACTCATTCCCTTAACTGGAGCAATTTTCCCATTCCATTGTGACAAACTGGAATTCATTAGAGTGGGAATACTGGAGCGTGCAGTGCTGGGCAGCAGCATAGGCCATGATCTCCCTGCTCTGGCTGTTGTATTCCAGATAAAACTGCAGTCCAAGAGTTGGGATTGATCTGGTGTGTAATGACAGGGATCTGCACAGGGGAGAGGGAGGTCACTGAAGGGTTCCCAGCTCACAGGGCTGGATGGACACGCAGCAGTGGCTGTGTTGTTTCTCTGAGCCTGGCTTATTTGGAAAGATGAATTACTGTGCTTTTCCCTCTCTTGCCTGAAGTTGCAATCCTTTGGCAAACAAGACATTTCTCTTTGGTGTTCCACCTCACTTCTCTGAAAAGGTTTCTGAGAAAAAGCGTTTCTGTGTTTGGCAGAAAGTTTATACAGTTGCTATTGGAAAGAGAAATTTTGTATTCTTGGCCATTCTATTGGTTTTTCTTACTCTTCAGATGTTGTAGAGTTGTTACCCGGTTGGATAAACACACTGTAGTCGTGTAGTTTTATTCCTAACACCTTTCCTTGGCCAGAAGATTTTAAAGTGATAGACAAAGGATGAGGCAGGGGTGCTGCTCCATGTTCAGTTGAGAGTTACATCCTTTGGAAGAGCTGCCATGGCTGTCCACATTTTAAACCCTGATGGATGTATTCCAGTAGGCTGTTCCTTCCAAAACCTTCTCACCTTGACTGCTCTTGCAGTCACAAGTGACATAAAGCCACTTGCTGTGCTGTAAAGGCCTATGAAGCCAGTGAAAAAAAGGCATTTAAACCCCTTTTCTCTAATTTTAGAGTGAGTTGTGTTTTCCTTGGAAATGGAAACGTGGGAAAAAAGTAAGAGAAAAATAGCTGTTATTGGATTGAAAATATTTTATTATAGAGGATTATGAGTCTTTTTTTCCCCCTCATTAAACACATCTTTTAAAATTGTTAGTACAATAAATCTATTTTCCAAAACAACACGGCATGCCAAAGAGGAATCCGAGGAGTTTTAGTGTGATCTAGGGATTTCTACCTGAGAGGCACGAAAAAAATAATTGTGAAAGAGAGCTATTAGAAAATACCACAGTTCTCTTAGAAATAGGCTGGTATTGTAACTTTATTCTAATAAATAGAGAAGAAAATATATTTTAATGATGGTATTCTTATTTATTCATCTCTGTGTATTCTGATGTGGTCTGAATGATAGTGTTAGTCTAGAGAGTTGAATATTTTTAAAATTGCAGCACTTTGAATTACTGATATGTGCAAATTACAATAAAAAAGGGATGAACAATGGTAGTTAGATAACGTAAATGATGCAGTGAGTTCTGCTCCATTACTTCATCTGAGCCAGGATGGGGAAGTGTTTAGTTGTTAGGATCTGCTCCACTCTCATATTATTCATTGTTGTTTTGCAATATCTTCAGCAGTTATTGTAGGAATCCATTAAGGACCAGGCTCAGCGAGGCATTGACACGCTCCTAATGATAAGCAGGAGAATATTCTCATGGATGTTTTTTCTTCAGAACAAAAGCTTAACTAAGGTAGCTGAGCCTGACTTGTGTTTGATTTTTTTTTTCCTGGTGCTGGTGCAAGGTAATTCAGAGTTAGGGGGGTGATTTTTAATATTGCTTTTCCATCAGCCAGATATGTTTCGTTAGAGATGCACTTTCCTGCAGAGGGAACTAAATATTCTACCTTTGTTTAATTTTGTGGCTTTGGTGTTTTTTTAGGTCCGCACGTTCCAAGGTTTCATTTCCCACAGGGGAAGAAAATGTTGTTTTCTTCTGTTGGATGTCATTAATTTGACATTTATATCAGTAAAGTCACTAATGATCCTGGATGAAAAGAGCAGTGATGTGGCAGAGGTTTCCATGAGTCACTGTTAAACCATTGCTGTGATTTGTGATTACTGAAATGGTGAAAGGGCTGCAAACCAGAACATTCGTGGTCTGCTTTTGATTTACAAGTGGTTCTGCTGCTCGTGTCACTTAAATCAAACTCTTCTCCAGAAGTAAAGGATGACACTGTCCTTGGTTAGGTTGTGCTTAATCACTGCTGCAGATAATCCCATCTGGATTTCTTTGGGCAGCTAAAGCATTTAGAAGGTGCTCTCTCGAGACAGATTCAGGAACATAAGATTCACTGAAATCGAATAGGACATCTTGGAAACAAGAGACAGATTCCTAACACAGATTTCACAGAATATTCTGAGCTGGAAGGGACCCATGGGGATCATTGAGTCCAGCCCTTAAGTGAATGGCCCACGCAGGGATTGAACCACAACCTTGGTGTTATGAAATGGATTTCTGGAAATAATACCAGAGATTATTTTGAACTGTAACTCTGTAAGTAAAATTAGCTTTGTAATTGGCTGTGTACAAATGTTCATGTAAAGGAATATCTTAATTTCTTCTTTCCTCCTTCTTCTCTTTTAAGAATGCAGCCACCGTTTCTTTCTGATGGATTCCTGTGTGAACTTTCTAAATCCTCCATCTTCCTAAGTGGTGTTTTGAGTTCACCAAGTAAAAGCTATTGGGGTTAAAGATAGAATAACCTCAGCCTCTGAATTTACTGTATGTAGCAGCCTGTTTTGTGGCACTGCTGAGAGATTTCCCCCATGAACATTGAAGTGCAGACATTTTCTTATTCAGGCATTAGGAAACTTTCCACATGCATGTAAACACTTAAAACACTTCCACTGGCAATTGTTTGTATTCTGGATATTCTCCAGGTTACAGCATTAAGAGGTTTTGGTCAAGTCCATTTCCAGAGCGTCACGGCATTTATGAGATATCAAGTCCCAATATTCCTGTGAGATTAGTATGTGCTATTATCTCTTTATTACAGAAGGAGAAGACAGAAAATTGAGCAGCCTGTCTGATGTGCCAGGAGAAGGACTATAGCAGAACTAGGATTTGAATTCATGTTTCTCAAATCCCAAATCATTGCCTCCCTTACTGGGCCATCTTTCCTCCTGCTCTCCCTCTAATCCAATACCATTTATTGCTAATGATTTTTACATTTAACAGTGAAAAAGAACTTAAAATTTCATGCTCTCTCCCATCTCATAAAAATTTGAAATTTTTCCTCAAGAAAATCATGCAATTATTAGTGAAGTCCTATCAGCACAGGGCAAAGCTAATTGAAATGTAACAGTCCTCCTGATGATCTGGGTCATGTCAAGGGTGTTAGCATTCTTTAATGAAGATATACACTTGATCCTTTTTCTTTGAAGAGCTTACAGACTTCTGTAGCCTTTTCTGATAATGCTAATTATGCCAAGTGAAGGTACAGCCATGGCAAGCACTTGGGCAGTTCACTATAGCAAATTCTGTGAAGTGCAGCAATGCTGTTTTGGATTTTGGGGGTTGTCAGCAGCTCAGCCTTGCTGGAGGACTCATTTCTGGGTGAAATGTTTGTGTGCTGCTCCATCCTGAGCCCAGCTGCAAGCTGAGCATGGCTGGGCAGGTGGAGCTGCCAGAGGGAGCAGCCCTGAGCCTCAGGAGCACTGGCATTCCAGAGGCTCCTGGAAATAGGTGCTACCTGGGCCTGTGCTCAGTGGGGAATCCCTGTCCCTGCACAGGGGGCTTTCACAGCCAATCTAAGGCCATGATATTTGGCTTTTTGTGTCTCGTGTGTAGGATCTGAGGTCCTGCTGAGCCACATCTGGACACAGGTCTGACAGCGTGTCAGTGTTTCAGGAGGGGAGTATCTTTACCTCCACTCTTCATGGAAATGAACAGGAGTGTTGGATTGTAATAATTGGGTTAGAGGTAGGGAAAATCTAATTTCCTCTTTTTTCCCTCCCTCTTACATTTGAGGTCGGTTACTGAGATAAGTTTTTTGTCCTGTTATTCCTGTGTAGCACATGCACAATAAATAAAAAACGTGATATGAGAGAATTTTTACTGCTCCTGGAAGATGTGTTAGAAATCAGGTAACTGAGGGGCCTTTACATTTTGAACATGAGATGGCAGTTTAAAAATATATCTCTGGTGAGGAGTGAAAGTGCTGAGAAATAAGAACAGAACTGTTGATGTAAAATGAAATGTTTATCCTCATTCTGCATAGTTTAAGAAATTTAAAAAGAAGAAACAGCATGGGTTTGACAGAACACGATTGTATTTGGCAACATTTACTCTTCCTTCAGGTCTGTTTAATATCTTTAGAAACTGAGCTGTACCTCTCAGAACTGCTTCTGCCTGTGGACCTTTCTAGAAGCTCCCTGGCAGGATAGGAGTGTTCTGGCACTGAGCACTGGGGTTTAGCAGTTTGGGATTTCTCACCAAGCAGTTAAGCCTGGATCAACTACTAATGCATTAATGAGAGAGAGTCAGCTGTGACCTCCCAAAATCACTGTACACTAATCAGGGCAGATTTGGGCAGATTGTTCAAAGAACAGGGTTCTTTGAGAGAAGAAGAGGGAGGGAAGTGCCCGTGGCAGACTCTGCTGAATGGTTTTAACTCGAGGGAAGCAGTTGGTGAAGTGCTTGTGAGATGAGGCAGATCTTGGAGACCAGCACACAAGTTATGTTCAACTACCACGTACTGTATTTCAGTCTTGGACGTATCTTCTTTATACTGGCAAAGCCCAGAAACCCATTTACCTGTATGTGGTGGGTTATCTGGGAGGTCACATTTTCTCTCTCTTCCCCCCCAAGTTTGCTCACAGCAATGAGGGAGAGAATCTAGAGGGTAAAAGCAAGAAAAAAACCTTTATGTGCCGAGATAACATAGTTTAACTGAAGCAAAGCTGTGTGCACAGCCAGCAAAATAAGGAATTAATTCACTATTTCCCATGGGCAGGCAGGTGTGTCACCATTTCCAGGAAGGCAGGGCTCCATCACTTGGAACTTGGGAAGACAAGTTGCACTACCTCCTCCTTGAATTCCATGAGCTTTTATTGCTGAGAGCATCCCCTGGGCTGGAATATTCCTCTGGGCAGTTCAAGTCAGCTGTCCTGGCTCTGTCCCCTCAGCTTCTTGTGCACCCCCAGCCCACTGGTTGAGGAGGGGGAGTGAGGAAAAGGAGGAGAGAAAGAAGAAAGAGGAAACCCTGATACTGTGCAAACTCTGCTCAGCTATAGCATAACACTGTTACCAACACTGTTTGAGTCACAAATCCAAAATACATTTGCACATGGGCTGCTAGGAAGAAAATTAACTTTATCCCAGACTGACCCAATATCCCTTTATCTTCACTACTTTTCTTCCCTGTGAGATTTCTTCTTCCTTCAGCTGCACCCCAGAGGAACAGTTTTATGATCACATCTGCAAAAAGAGAAGAGAAACACTGGAGAGGTGGTGGATTTGTTTGAGGGTTTGTTTTTGTGGTGGGTTTTTTTCCTTATCTTGAAGGATAATTTGCACAGCTAAATGACACAGTTATAAAAAAGTATATATTGGGTCTACAGTGAGGAAAAAAAAATCGATCTGAAATCCTTCACAAATAATGTTTTTATCAAGACCAAGTTGTTGTGTGCTATTGATTTTTAGATCTGCACAACCTACAAGTAATAGAAGTTGCAGAGACAAAATAATTTGAGATGGTTTTCTGCCTTTTGTATAAGCCAGGTTAGGGTAGTGAAGTGCAAGTCAATTGTTTTGCCACTCAGATTCCTTGAAACCAAAAAGAAAATTTCAGCATGACTTATGGTTTCCAAATGTTTGTATCTTCTGGTTCTGAGTCTTTTCCCACAGCTAATAGGGCTTGTTTTGTCTGACAAGCTTTTTTGTACCTTTGTCACCAGTAGTACAATAGGTAAGTGCAGAATATATTCCATAGGGGTGTCTGTGTCACTCAAGGCAGAAAAATTCTGAATACATGAATTGTGGAGCTTCAAATAATACTCAGCTGGAAATATTTTAGCTCTTAGCTATGATGAACACCAATAAAACAAATGAAAGCAGATACTACACAAGTGATTTTAGGCCCTTCAATACCATTTCTCATTACTGGCTCAGAAATGTTAATTTAAGGAACGTGTTCAGGAGGATATAGATTTACAACCTGCAGGTGTGCTCAGAACAATATACTTTGTTTATTTAATAGGTTGTGGAGGAGAAAATTATTCTTTTAGACTTGATGTTTAACTACCATAGGAAACCCGTATTTGCATAACTTGATGAATATCATTAGAGCCCAGGTTTTACTTGAGTTTTATTGAGTACCAAAGGGAGAGAGCAGTAACGTTCTTCAGAGACTACTTGTAAAGCAGCTTTAAAGTTCACTTCTCGAAATGCTAAAAATATTTTAACTGCATCTGATGTGCAGTTAAATGAAATAGAATGATTCTTTGTAGGTTTAGGGATATTTGTACTGTGTTCTAGTTGTCCCTAAAAGACACTTCAATGTAATAGGAGACAACTCTTGATTCATATTCTTAAAGAAAATGGTCCATATTTAAGTTGGCTGTGGCTGTCTCCTGATGTCAATGAATAATTTTCTTGAGAACATTGGTCCCAAATGAAGGCCCTTGGAAACACCCCTTAACTAATGCTCCTCCATGATATCCAAACACTGCCTCCATGGTTTCTTGGGAGACCTTTGTTATTGTTCAAAGTGGTCTGAAAATGTGAGGAAATTACCACAGTTGCTGTTTTGTCTCCACCCACTGTGGAGATTTCATTAGTTCCAGGTGTATTCCCCTCCCTCTTCTTTCTGTTCTATCCCACTTCTCCTCCTCCTGGGGTATTTCTCCTGCTTCCCTCAGGTCTGGGAATGAAGCCCTGCATGGATTTATGCTTCATTTCATGTGCAGATATTGTCCCTTCCTTATGTGCTCTCTGAGCTCAATGTTGAAGGAAGACAGGGGAGAAAAACAACATAATGTTCCATTGCCTTTAGTGGAGGATGGAAAGAATAAAAGTCTTAAAAAATATGGAAAAGCCACCTGAAAATATTCTAACCTGAAAATCAGCCCAGTTCCGGGGACTAGTGTTCTCTGTGGTAAAGTTGGGAATGTTCTCATACAAAGATCCATTCCTTATGGGGGAGGATAAACTGCTTGAACTGAAGTGTCGATGGAAAAAGGTTGAACTAAGAGGCAAAAACCACTTGGTGATGACACAATTATTCAGGAGAAATCACATAGGATTGCAGCAAGATCTCCCAGTACTATGTTAGTGGCAGATATAAGTAGTTGCTGATAAAAGGGCATGTAGTGCAAATAGAAAATACAGGTTCTGGTGAGGAAAGAGGAACTGGGTTCACTGCAAAGATAAGGAGGGCAGAGGGAAAATGCAACCAGAACCAGAAGAGAGTAACCTTAAACACACTTTGGTAGTGGAGACCAGAAATCAGGGGCTGCATCTCAGCAGAGAGAGAAGTGATGGAGAGATTTTAAGTGCACATCCAGTGAACCAGGAGGCTGAAGTGTAATGAATGCAGATCCACAGGTATTTCACTGGAAGGATAAGTGGTGAATTTTTATAGGGAAGGGGATTGATAGATGGAAGTCCCTGGGAATCTGTACTATTCAGTGTGCAAAAGGGACAAAAAGACATACATTTCTGTTAAGACAGGAGTATTCAGAACAGACAAAACTAGGATGGAACTGAGAAAGTGTAGAAAAGTGAAGGGTTTAAGTGACAGAATAAAATTCACTCTCAGAATTTCATAATAGATGGAAATCTGTTCTTGATGAGGGCGTGCATGACTATTATTGCTCAGAAGTGTTTTTTGGAAACATCAGATGGAGTTCTCAGAAGCATTAGTTCAGTGCTTGACAGCTGTCAAAAAAAAAAAAAAAAAAGCAAATTGGATATTTAGCAATTTTCAGAGAAGGGATTCAGCCTGGAAAATACAGCACTTGCTCTGCTGGAGTGGGAACTGGTGTGATGTGTGCTCCCTGTCAACAATTTTGGTGACCCTGTGTCTCCCAAAGGTGCAGTCCAGGGTAGGGTGAAAGGGCAGGATTGTAGGTATGGAATAGCTGCTTTGCCATGAAATACATCCCAAAACTCTTTAGCTTGGGAAAGGATTGACAGATGAGTGAAATGGGGGGAAAAAAGCATAGATTATTATTGATATTGATTTTAATATTGATATTATAATGATATGACTCATAAGGCAAGGATTATGGACTCAATGACTCATGAAAATAACGGGGTTTTTTCAGCTACATAATGCTATGCAACGAAGTTTTTCCACTGGATATTTTAGATGCAAAAAAGCACGTGGAGAAAAATTTTATAGATGACTGCATGATACATTCCTTACACAACAAAATGCAGGATGGCCCTCTTTGCAAATTCCTGTGGGCAAGACTGGTGCTGATATTCTTTCATAAACATCTAAAACTGATCATTGTTGGACAGAATGTGTTTGTTATTTTAAGTGGTGCAATCGAGTTATAACAGCTCTTCTGTTCATACAAATACTTTGCCTGATGGGTAAACTAATGATTATTTATCAGGACATCTGGAAAAGGGAGGTTTCTTCCCCTGCAGCTTCTTAGCCCTGACTTCCACCTGCAATTGTCCCAAAACATTGTGTTGCCCTGGAGGCTGCTGAAGTTTTACATCCATTCTGTAGAACCTTTTAACAAGTGTTGGATACAGGAGAGTTGTCTAGAAGGCTGATTGAAGCAGAATTGGAAAGCATTAACTCATTATTTAGATATTTTAGGTCAATAAGGATAGAAACTGTTAAAACTGGATATGAAGGTTTTGAAGCTTTCTTGTAGCACTGCAAAGATCCTTCAGTCTGGAATGTAACACAGAATATTCTGAGTTGGAAGGGACCCACAAGGATCATCAAATCCAACTTTGAAGTGAATGGGTGGGTTTCTTTCCCTGTCTTACATGACTATACACTGTATCTTCCGTATTTTGTTTGAAAATACAAGTTGTTATATTCAAAGATTTTTGCATTAAGTGTGAACTTTGCACCTCTGTTTAGCTGAACAGCTTATAAAAGTAAGAGCTTTCATCCCCTGGAGGTATGGTCAGATTTATGAAGACTGAGATCTCTGAACTGGAATTGAGTGTTGCTTTTGTCTTCAGATTGCTGAATCGTTGGGAGGATTTTGTCTTAATTATTCATAAATTCCTCTCTTTGTATGTAGAACACTCATGTGAATGATTTGGGTGACATCAGAGCTTATTTACACTGGTACCATCACGAGTGAATTCCCACATTAACAGGCTTGGGGCTCTCTGGGGACTGGTGGCTTGACAAAGTTTTACTAAAATCTGACTTTGTGCCTCTGCAGAAGTGATTTCTTTAAATTATTATCCTTCTCCTTGAGAATGTTGGAACTGGTTGCCTTGAGAACTACTGAACATTTTCTCTGATACGGAGCTAATGGATGCTCAGAATATTTTTCATGTGTGTAACCTTCTCTGCAGGATTCAGGATCCTCTTTCAAGGCTTCCTGCTTAAAATGATTTAAGCATGGAAAGTCTGGCTCTAAAAATTGTGTTTCTGAAATGTGCAAACATGTGCAAACTGTCTGGGAAAAAGCACTAACTCAGAGAGTTAGAAACTGAGGGATAGGGGGAAAAAAAGGTCATTATGGCATCTATTTTTAAGATTTCTGAAGTACACAGTATTAGTTAGTAGCTACATTTTCATATTTAAGAAATAAATTGGGTTTGGTTTCAAAAAGGCTTAAAATGCAAACTAGTAATGAAATAGTCCTTAATGCCTTGGGAGTGATGATTTCACCTGACCTCTACTGTGTGGCAGTAGAAATGTATTTATGAATTTAGTGTTTCTGTTAGTTCTGTATACAGAAATTATGTATCTATAAATATGTAATGAGAAATTTAAAGACAGGAATCAACATTTATGATATTCATTGGCTTTTAAAATGTATTTGTTGAATTATGATGAAAAAAAAATATTTAATTCTTTTAAAGTAGCAGTAGCTGTTGTTGAAAGCCATTTTCTGATGAATTGAATCTGATCACGTTATTTTACATTCCAAAATGTTTTATTAATGCGTTTAGGGAGAAAATCAGTGCCTTGGTTTTTAAGGTAAATCTCACTTCAGGGACAGGAGTGTGGGGATACAGCTTCAGACTCAGGTTTGATACCTAACTACACAGTCCTTCTTTTTTTCAGTAATTTTAGGAAAAAAATACGTATTTTATAATAAGCCATTCCTGCTGATGTTGTAGGACAGCTGTTTTCCCAGGCAGTGCTGATAGGAATGGTGATGTTTCCAAACCTGGTGTGTTTGTTGTCATTGCTGGCAGTTCCCTTCCCTCCAAAAGCAAACCTCTTACATTTTGTGGGTCTGACTCTTGCCTTCCTGCAGCCTCTGCGTTTCCTGACTTCAGTTATATGTCCAACACTGGCAAACACTTTGAAATTTGTTATATAGTCAGGCAACTTTTCCAGTTAATTGAATGTGCATTTTAATGATCATATAATTTAAGTGTTTGCTTAGCCAAAGATCAAGGAGTGTGTCAGTTTGACATCTGTGTGGGGATGGAGTTATTAATCTTTTTTCAACCAAAATCAACCCCTTCTCTCTTAAGCTGCCTGGAATACGTTGTGACATGGAGAGGGCTGACACTGGTGGATATAATTAATATAATAATATGATCAATAATAAATATCATTAATATGATAATGTCGTAAAAGACACAATATTTAGTTTGCTGCTCTTTTTTTTCATCATTCCTAAGTTCAGCTGAACACATGAAAAGGCAGTTTTTCATTCATTTTCGGAGTAAATTTGGGGTGTTTATCTAATGGAGAAAAACTGGAGAGAAGAATATCCATTTAACCATAAGAATTCAGGAGCAAAAAGCAAAATAAAACAAAGCTGCAGCATCATTAGTGTATTTGAATGCAGCTTGCCAGCCAACTTTGTGAGCTGGTGCAAGGCCTCATTAATGACTCCTAAATGAGCAGACTTTGCAATGGCGATGCATTATTGAATCCACAGAAATAAACCTGCTGTCATTAGCCTAATTATTTAGATATTACCAACCATAATGACTGTTTTAAGTGCAAATAAGCTGCAGTTAGCGAGAGACCAGGCGAACAAGAGAGGTGGGAGAGCAAGGAAATGACTCAGGGAGCGGGAAGGGAAGGGGAAGAAATGCGAAGAGAAACACTGGAGATGCCATTTCTCACCGTTCCAAGAGCATCTGAGGGCAAAATAACTGTTTCTGTTATGAGCTGGGGGAAAAAAGGCAACAAACTAAACCAAAAACCCAAACAAAGCAGAAGAAAACTAAATTAACTTCCTGAAGGATGCGTGTCAAGTGTAGATGAATAACACCTAATTTGAATGTCAAGTTTTCTCATTAATCCCTCGATTAAAATAATTTCCTTTTCATAACCAGAACACTTACATTAATATAGAAAATACAATAATGTGTAAGTTATATTTAAAACCTTTTTCTGATGATCCAGTTGTGGCTGGATATTTTTGGAGCTAAATGTGTTTGTCAGGACAAAATAAGGGCCACAGGCGTCCTCTCAGAGTTGTGTGCAGAATCTATCTTCATGCATCATTTTTTCCCCATTAACTCTAAAAATAAGGAAGATGCAGTTGTTTTGTGTGTTGGTTGGAGTTGTTGTTTTTGGTTTTTTTTTTTCCTGGTGTCAATGTAAAACTAATGAAGAGAGTTCTTCCTGGCAACAGGTGTTGTACCACAGGAGAGAAAATTTTCGAATTAAATTTTCTTTTAACATCTGTGACTTCGTAGTTTGCTAATAAATTCACTTTTCTATTTTGTTATGGATTGTATGACTTTCAAAATCTGCAAGATTTTATACAGTTTTGTCCTAGTTCTATTTTAAGTGATTGCAAACTGGAAGATCCTCTGAGTAAGGAGGGAGGGGGAGTCCTTTTCACCGAAAAACAGACAGGAAAAAACCAGCCCCAAAACCCAAACAGAAACAAAGTTTTCTACAGTTTGACTGAAGGTTTCTTCTTAATGGCATAACTTTTATGTTAATTCTCAGTTCAAAACCATCCTCTGTGTTTACAACCCAATAGAATTCATCATCTATTGTATTTAGAGCATAAGACTTACGTGATAGGTTTATTTTCCCATGCTTTTTTGTTAGGTTATTATCTAAGGATTTTTTCACTTGATTTTTCTGCCCTTTCTGAAATACTTTTAGGAAGTCCAATTTGATATTTTCCCGTGAAAAGTGTTAAATATGTTTCAAGCAGAAAAGCACATGCTCTCCACCCGCAGTTGCTGACAGCTACTCAGAGGCTACTGTTGTTGTTTGTTTTTAATGATGGTAAATTATCAGTTGCTGAGCCAGGAGAAAAGTGTAGGTGGGGTAAAAAGGAAAAAAATGTGGTGCTAGTAGTGAAATTAGGGAGGGCACTGAGTAGAGAAGATTAAAGTCTGGGTTACCAGATATAGTGGTGGTGTAAACTGGAAAATTAGTAACTAAGGAGAACAAATACAAAACAGGCCCAGTTGGAATTTTTCTTTGCAAGTAGAGAAGATACTTTAAAATGAGTTCTGGACCAGAAATAAGTTGCTTTTCAACCGACAGTGAGCCAAATCTCTGTACAGTAATGAGTGGGTTCCCACTTCCCTCAGCACAGTTGGGCTCTGGACAAAGGCTGGGCTTTGCTGAGCTTAAACCAAAGTCTCCGGAGTCAGGACTGATCCAGCTGCTAAACTGGGCCCTTCCTGCAGCAACTCAGAGACTCTGCTGCAAAAACTCCTCAGAGGAAAATGCAAAAGATGCCGTAAAGCTCCTCACATTTTATTTTAAAAAGCATAGAAAACATAGGCTATTGAATATTAGAATTTATTGTTAAATATGGTATAATTTATAACAGGAGGTACCACCTGACGGTTTGGGAGCATTGACTGTAGTTTCAATTTTTATTCCTGTCTATTTGTTTCCATGGGCTTTTCTTTCTTTTTCTCTATCTTCTATCAGTAAAATTAAGACAATAGTTGAGTTAAATTAATGCTCAGCTTTCTTTTGTAGGGTGCATCAATTTACAGACACAAGAAATTACTTTTTTTAAAAAAATCCTCTGTGATGAGAATGATAGATTACACAGTGATCCTAAATTTCAATTCATGCTTCTATATTTTAATTTTTTGCTACAGAAATTTTAATTAAATAGTATTGTATACCTCTCTTAGTAATATTTTCACAGTAAAATTAATTCAAGCTCTCATAATATAAATAGGATTCTAATAGTTTGTATTTGGTGAATTTTATTAATAGGTTAAAATGCTATTGTCAACTTCTAAAACATGGAATGTTATCAAATGCCAGACACCAAAATTCTTATTCTGTCTATACTATCATGGAGCAAATTAATCATGTGTTAACAACTTGGTCTTATTAGGCTACCTCTGTGTATTTAATTTATCATTTGTATAGACTTGGATCATTTGTTTCTATTTTTATTTAGTTTATCTAGTTGTTTCAGTCGTTCTTGTATCCCTTTTAATGATCTTAATGTATTTTAACTGAAAGATTTCCTTTGACAGAGTTGCAAAGTTCTTACTGACACTTAAGAATTCTCTGGCAAATCTGCCCCCCAGATTATTCTTGTTCGTTTTGGTTTGGGGGTTTTTTGTGGGGTTTTGGGTTGGTTTCTGTTTCCTTGGGATTTTTGTTTTCTCTGTTCTTCTGAAAAGGGCAAGAGACTTAAATACTGTAAATAGAAAGTCATTCAGGACTTCCTCATCTGAATTGTTCTCTGTGGTAAGTTTGTGAATCCATTTCCTTGCCAAATTTTTGTTTCGGTGAATGTGCCATTAATCTACTGTGCAATTTGATAAATCATCAGTATTTACCTGATGGAAGAGCAGTGCAACTACAAAGAAGTCAACATATTCCCATCCTTTGGTACCAGCCCCTTCAAAAGGGTGTGGTTTGCACACCAGGGTTCATTTGGGATGATCTGTGGCTCCAGCGCTGACATTGCACTGAAACCAAAAACCTCTTAGATCCAGGCAATTTTGATGCTCTTCTTTATACTCATAATTTCTTGATTGCCCCAGATAACCTCTCCCTTGAAACCTATGAATTTTGTTCTGGTCACTGAGTTGCTGGTTCAGCACCTGCAGCACTTTCCAAGCCCTTTTCTCTCTCTATCACTCCCTGATAAGCCAGGAGAGAACCAGGGGCTCCTGGGAGCTGAACTGAGTTCCTCTTGTTGTGATGCTTGTGAAGAATTAAGATGCTAATAGTTTCAGAACTTTCTCAATTCTAGTGTTAGCAGTTCTATACATTCTGAGATAGATGTGGTGATTTGTACTTCATCTCTCATTTCAATGGCTTTATATGGCTTATGCTTTGGCATAAAAGGTAAATTAAATGGCATTTCAGTTGATACAGTTGCATGTGTCTTGATACAAGTTGCACAAAGCACTTTTCTTTCTGGAAAAGTTTAACCTCTATACTCATAAATACCACAGAATCATAATGTTCAAAATACGCCAAGGAGAAAGCACTGCACAGAGTTCTTAGGAAACCTTTTTGAAGTTGATTAATGTTTCATGGAGTTTATTTACAATATGTATAATAGGATTTTGCATAATTCAAAAGTCTGCTATTTGATCTTGCAGCATTTATTGAACTAAGAGTTTTCATAAAATGCATAAACAAATATATCAAACCAATGGTAGAAGCACTCCAGGGTAAAGTACATCAACTGTCTGGGAACTCTGCTCTGAAGTGCTACTCCAGATCCTCAGTGGGGAGGTGCCCTGTACACAATGAGCCTTTAAAACCAATTTTCATATTTCAAGTGATTCCTCTATCCTACAGTACAAAAAATAATCTTTTTTTTGTAGTCAGAAGGCTGGGAGCTGGCAGGGCATAAACAGGCAGCACATCCATATTTACACCAGTCCTCAGTCAATGCTGCCCCGTGGTTCTGGTTACAGATTTACAGTGGGAAGTCTTTTGGGAGTCACTCACCACTTCCCCTGCATGGGAAATGTGGGATGTCATGAAACACAATTCCAGAAATTACAAACAAAATTCTCTAAATATTTAAATTGTAAAGAAATGGACGAGTAGCTGGTTCCACTTGATTTCCAGCAAGGAGAGTACTGAATTCCCTCAGATCTAGTAAAGTCCCAAATATTCCAGTGTGGGGGGGCAGTGGGGAACTGATACTCACCTGGTGAGCCAGGGAGAGAACAGTTACACCAGCCTCACTGCTGGGAGATGGGATCCACAGCCACACTCAAGTGTGAGCTCCAGTTATCAGAAGTATTTATTTTGTTTAATTTTCTTTTCTGAATTCATGTTCTCTCGTGTTTCCTGTTATTAGGTGGCATCCCCAAGCAGAAAGAGCCTTCATCCAGACAGAAAACCACTGATTTTGCCTGTGCTTTTCATGCTTCCAGTGGCATTCTTTTCTTGATTATTCTTGGTCCTGGTTTGTCTGGTTCTGTTGGGGAGGCTGTTCATTCAGAGTTCATGCAAGGGGAGCCTGAAAGAAGCTCATCTGCAAAGGCACTGAACTAAGCTTGTAATAATTGAACTATAACTTGAGGCAGAATATTTCTTTCCAGGGTCTTCCTTTTTATTTTTTTTTTCCTAATTCCAGATTTTTCATTGTTCAGGTAATGACTTGTAATCATTTATTCCTTTCACAGCAGGCTGTGAAACAAGCATTGTAAGATGTGCACGTTATTCACAAGTCATTGTTACTGTGTGTGGAAGAGAAAAATATCTCCCAGTGACTTCTCTCACCTCCCAGTCTGGCACAGTGCTGTTAGGACAGGAGAAAGTAACCTTAGAAAAATGGATGAATGATAATGGGAGCTTAGATTCCAACAGATTAATTCACCAATCTCACCTCATTTGCTGTTGCTGCTGCTGCTGTTAAAAGTTTTGGAGGTCTGATTTACGGGTGAGGTTTGGTGGGTTTTTTTCGTGGGGTGTTTTGTCTTTGCCTGCCAAGTTTTCCCAAATGTCACTGGTTTATTTTACATTATGGCCAACCTCCCTTGCTCAGCCAGCTTGTATGTCAGTGTATATCTTTGTGGTGCTGTGGGCATGAAGCAAGCAAAACCAAAGAGAAAAATGCATGAGTTGCTTCATGTCATTTGGAAGATATTTAAGAATTCCATTGCATGGAAGGGGAGTAACACAATTAGCAATGGTATGTCAGCACTCAGTGTTCTTGTTGTGTAGAATTCTGTAATATGACATCTCAAAGTGCGTGTCTTCCAGTCTGTGATGATACAGGGACAGTGATAAATTATTTTAATCTGTAACTTCCCAAGCTATGTTTTTATTAACCTTCAAAGGCCTCTGATTCAGCAGCAGTACGTGGGTTTACATGCAAAGAGTAGAAGAGGGGGCTTCCCACAGACCCCTAAACCTTCCAGTTGTGCTGTGATAGACCTCCCTCTCTGACTGTCCAGTGAGGGCATTGATCCAGCAGTTATTTGTGTGTGTTTTTAAGGAAGAATAGGCTTTGAATGTAAACTCTGATCACATTATCAGAATAATGATTTAAAGAAACTACAGAATCATAGAACGGTTTGTGTTGGAAGAGACCTCAAAGATCATGGAGCTCCCACCCCCCTACTAGACCCACTCCTTCCACTAGATCAGGTTGCTCCAAGCCCTGTCAAACCTGGCCTTGAACACATCAGGGATGGGGGATCTGCAGCTTCTCTGGGCAACCTGTGCCAGGGCCTCACCACCCTCACAGGGGAGTGGTGTTTTCTGTAAGATTAACAAGCAGATGCAGCTGAGGATAGTGGAGTTGAGGGACCACAAATGTAGTGAAAATCAGGGATATTACTGAAAAAGTACAGGGAAGACTGTGTTGGAACGTAAAAGAGCCAGCAACGTACCTTTGTGGCAAAGAAGCTTGGTGGTACCCTGGGCTGCTTGAGGAGTGTTGCTGTCAGACCAGGAGAGGTGATCCTTCCATGTGCTCGGCACCAGGAGGGCCACACCGGAGTTCTGGGTCCACTCTGGCCTCCCCAGTGCAAGAGAGATGGGGAACTGCTTAACCTGGAGAAGAGAAGGCTCAGGGGAACCTCATCAATGCACATGAGTGCAGACAGGGTGCCAGGGTCCTTCAGCAGTGGTGGAACAAGAGGCAATGGGCACAGTGGGCACAGACTGAGGTTCCCTCTGAACAGCGGCGAACGTTGTCCCGCTGTGAGGGTGACTGAGCACTGGGAGCTGGTTGCCTGGGGAAGTTCTGGGGTCTCCCAGTTTGGAGCTGTTCAGAAGCTGGCTGGACATTGTCCTGGGCAGCTCTAGGTGTCCCTGCTTGGGCAGATAAGTTGGACCAGCTGATCTCCAGAGGTCCTGTCCACCCTCAGCCAGCCTGTGGGATGGAAGGAGTCAGCCACCAGGGCAATAGTGACAGTGTTAACGTGCTGGATTCGTGTAACCCACTGGTTCAGGTCTGATGCCTCTTGCAGAATCATTAAACACTTCAGTAGAGATGCAAGAGGAGAGAAGCAAAGGGGAGAATGTTCTTTTACAAAGTGAATGACTTAATTAAATTAGCTAATAGTCATGACCCTTCATTCATATCAGCAACTGCCCAGTGTGATCCCATAACATTTGAAACTCTTAAATGTTGTAAAGGGTAGATAACATCTGTGTCACAACAGTTATGAAATTTCATCCTGTGGGAAGGACGAACTTTGAATTTAAATGAGCAGAAAGTATCCTAAAACAGAGGACAAATGCAGTGCAAACTTCCTAATAACAAATGTTATTTAGGGCCAGGGAGAGGTGTCCACTGCTGGAGATCTTAAAAAAGAAAAGAAAAAGCAGCTCTGCTCCATCAAGGACAGCAGAGACAAAATTTGAACGTCTCTTGGAGCTATGGAATGGAGTGAAAATGAAATCTCAAGGTGCCATATGCCTTTATTTAAACAGTTGTCTAAAGACAAGGTTTGAGATTCTGTTGGAAATTCGCACTGTCAGCTGAATGGATTGAAAGGATAATGTTCCCATGCAGAACTGAGAAGGATATGAACTATTTTAAAGCAAAATACCCTTCTCTAAAGAAAAAAAACCCCAACAAAACAAAAAACAAACCACAATGAAAAAACCTCACACAGAACCGAAAAAAAACCGGAAGCAAAAGACTCCACGACCCAAATAAAATTTTGAGCACTGAAGCCTGGTGTAGCCAAGCTGATTAGTTCTTTGTTTTTCCTTCTTTTTACCTATACTCCTTGCAAGCAACACTTCTTTGAGAAAGAATTTTCACTCTGCTGCTTTCCTTGCTGTGCTAATCACCTGTATCTGAAAATACATCTTCAGAATTGTTTTATTGTGACGGGTCAGCAGATAAAATCTGGATACCAGGGGGTAAATGGCACTGACTAATAGACTTTCTTTCTGTAACCTAAGCAATATTCCAGAAAAAAAACCCCGTGGTTCATCATTGGTGTTAGGTTGGAAAATATTGCTGGAAAATGAAGTCCTATACTTTGTGACTGGAGGTGAGATTTTGTCTTAACGTTCTGATTTTGCTGTCTCTCAGTTAATTTATGTGATAATTACCACCACAGTTGACTGACCAAAATCTTTAATGATAAAACTATAGGAGCCCAGGCCCCATGGTGAGACTGAGCTATTAGTGCCTTTATGTGTGAGACACACGGAGTGCTTTGCCTTCTCTTTTTGCTTTTGTTTTTTTTTTTTTTTTCTTTGTCACAGAGTTACACAGTGGAAACAAAAGTTTTCAAAACTCTGCCTGCTCTGCTCCTTGATTCTGGGTCTGGATGGCTGTTGTACCAAGAGTGTGCAGCATTTCCATACTGCTGATTTCACCAGTTTCTCCTGTGCACTGTTGCAGTATCACATTCTTTAAATGGGAGGTCAAAGCCTTGCAAATACAGGCAGTTCTGGTATAAGAACCTCTCAGAACCTCCTGGGCAATGGGAGATCTGAAACAGGCTGAGGTTTGCTGATGTGCACAAAAGCAGAGTTGGCCATATTTCTATCTTTTTCACACTTGATGGTCTAACAGTGCTGTGCTATATATTAACTGTAAAAGGTGATTTCCCAGGTTGAACTTAAAAATTACTGAATTATTGATGCATTTTAAGCATGCATTAGTGGCTTGGCTGTGAATGTCTATATTTAACATAACCACTAATAATCTGGGCCTGCTTAGGGAAGAGTGTGGTCAATTATTTTCCCCATTATCTCATGTTTGTTTCAGTACAAATATGATTTATAGTAACCTGCTTTATCGAAATGCATTTTTTTTGCGATTTTAATACTGTAGAACAGAATGTGTATATTAATTTCCGTGACCTAGGGATGACTTGAGTCAAAATGTTGTCCTTGCTGATAGATGAATGCACATCAAAAACACCCAAAAGGATCTTTGAAATTACTGAACCATTAGTTGATATCATAGCTTCAACAAAAACATCCTTCAGTGTGAAGCCTGCACATCCAAAGCATCCAGAATCTCCCTCTCTTTTCTACTGGAGCTTAAATAATTCTCTTAGTAACAAAACCTGGAACACATATGAATATAAAAATAGTATCATTTTTACTGGTGGCTGGATCAGACAGCTTCTCTGACTGAAAATGAGTTGGGTTTTATATAGTTAGATTTTTTTTTTTTGCATCAGCTTGCCCTCATGCAATGGACTGTGCAACTGTGGATCACTCACACCAAAATTTAGGGATACACAACCAGTGCTGAGGAGAGCAGTGGGAAGGGCAGCCCTGCTGCCTGGGGAACTCTCTCTGTCCAAGACACAGTGTTTGGATCTCAGCACAGCATTAGGAAAGTCAGGAAAGAGGTGGTGCATCCTCCTTCCATTCCTTGATCCTTTTCTGTTTAAAAAAGGAAAAGCTGCCACCAACTAAGATGACCTTGAAATCCCGATTTTCCACAGCCAGTCAGGGACTAGGAGATTGATTGTCAGAGCTGATATCAACTTAGGTTTGCTTTTAAAATCAACAGTAGCTTTCCAGCAGCCAGTGCATGATAGCCAAGGTTTCAAAAGCAGAGTGGCAGAAGGGATCTCGTACCAGACCAACGACAGGAAAGGTTTTCTTTGAGAGACTTCATGGGACAAGTCGTTTCTCTGGCATCAGGTTTTGTACAGGTGCCAGAAGCCTTTTTGTGACAACCAGGCATGAAATTTGCCTCCAGCCTGGCATCCTGGCTGTTTGCTCACAGTCGTAGGGAAGCAGCCAGTTAAATACTACAAAGTGATTTTCAACAAATTGAACGCCCTTATCTAGTTTATATCCTCTAGGAGCATTCTGATACTCTCAGCTTTACTTTTTTTTTTTTTTAGTGATTTTCTTTTTCTCCTTGTGTAAAAGAAAAAAAAATAGCACCTTACTCTAAATGAAGCACTGCTCTGTCAGTGAGGATGGAATGTTGACTTGTGGTACCAGGCTCCAGTGTGTAAAGCTGAGGGACAAATGAGCAATTGTAACATATCCCTGGGGAACCATTGCTTTGGATGTAGGTTGCAGGTAATGGAAGTTGGTGTGTATTATTTTGGAAATAAAAACAGGAAAAACACTTCAGTTTCTTTAATTCTTGGAGCCAGCAACATGAGCTGTGAGTGTGCTCAGGCTACTCTTTGGGGATGCTTCAAAATGTGTTCATATTCCTGCTAATTTCTGATTTTTAAAAACCTAAAAAACCCCCAAAATCATAAAAGCAGATGCCACCACACCCTAACAAGCTCATCCACTGCAACTACCAACCTCCCTAGCCTTGTGAATAAATCCCCTACTAAGTTTCTTAACCAAAAAATCAATTGCACAGTTGCAGTATTTTTATTAAGGTTGAAAATGTGATACTACCTCCCGCTGCCCACCTTCCATACAACTCAAATACAATTGGAAAGAAGAGATGCAATTTGTTACTTAAGGAAAACATTGTAGTAAGGAGTTGTTTCTGGTGCATCCTTCATGTTCTCGCTGGGGTTGACTACTTTTAATACTTTTTCTGTAAAGGCATCAAAACCTGAAGGATGAAACAAAGAGAGAGGGAGAGAATAAGCTCAATATTGTTGGAGTTGACTTTTTCTTGAGGCTGTTTTCACACTTCCTCAGGCAATAAGATTAAAAAAAAAAAAATAGTCTCTAACATGAAGCCCAAATCTGCAGCCTGATAAAATAAATCTAGACAGGCCAAGAAACCTTTATTTCTCTGCAAAGTTATTGGTTCACATCTCATTTCCATGAAATGGATTAAAGTAGAAATTGATCTCCCTCTGAGACAAATAATTTTTACAATTCTGATTGTTAAGTATGGGTTAATTTACAATGTTATTTTTCCTGATCAATGAATGGTGTGTGTTTGTTGTCGGTTTTTTATTTTATTTAGGGCTTATATGAAAATGTGCCTTAATTCTGCTTTGAAGTTTTTTTTGCACACTAGTATGAAACATATACTACAAGTATTTTTTTAGCTATGTAGACACTAATCTAATCTTACCACTTCAGTTTGAAAGATAATGTATTTCCTCTCTCATTTAAGGATTTAGACTTAATATTTAAAAGTCTAAAGGGAAAGAGGAGAAAGGAGGCAAGACTTGGCTAAGTTGAAGCCAAAAGAACAGGAAGGATTTTTCCTCCTCCTTGTCTTCACAGACATACATAAGTAATCCTGTGGCAGGAGACATGCCAGGAAAAAGTGCAGAAATACGTATGTAATGACCTTTGCTATTAAAATTAACAAGTGCCTCCTGCACCTGTTCGGAAATGGTTTAACATTCTTCTGCCTGACTTCAGAAACACTGGGTAATTAAACAGTACTTTTGGTGAAGGTCAACTCTGAATTAGTAGTTCATTAAATTATTTGTCATGCTGAATGTTACTCCTGGTCACCAGAAACGGTGAATTCAAACAAAGAGCAGAGGAATCAAGTCTAGTTTTTTGTGCTCTCGTTGCTGGAGAGATGTGTGTGTGATTTGTTAGGTCACCCAGCAGAGAAAATCCTTGTTTGCACAGGGATTGGTGGGTGTGGAATGCTCAGAAACATCTTAGGAGTGTGCTACCTGCTCTTATTTCAGACTATGCATATAATAGCTCAGTTGTCCTCTTCAAGCCCTGGAAAATGAGTTTGTGTTGGCAAGGATTTCCCTTGTACTGTCACAGCATTTACACCAGCTACGAAGAGGACTTGTGTTTTTTTATTTTAATTTTACGTGGCGGTAAAAGTTTGAGACAGGCCAAATTATGACTTAGGCGTCCCCAGATTTAAAGCACCTGCTGAAACAAACCCAACTATGAAATGGCTAATTAAAACTGACTGCAAATACTGCAGTGTGTTCTGGGATGTGAACCACTTGGCACCAGGTTTTCTTGCAAGTGAGAGGCAGAGGCAGCAGTGTATTTCTGTGAAGTTTGATCTCTGTGTTCTCTCTTTGGTTTCCAGTGTTGGTCTCCAGCCTTTTTCTCCCACAAGGATGGTGTCTAGAACTTAGTGTTTCTCCTTGATCCAGTAAATATTAGATATATTTTGTTATATCCACGGATATAACAAAACTTTGGGTGCAGACACAAAGTACAGTCTGTTTTCTGTCCAAATTATGGATGTGCTTTTGTTCGTTCAGTACCTAAGTGGGCTTCCATTTTAGAACCAGGCCTTACTGTTCCAAAGCCTCTGGCAGTGTGGATTTAGGATGTAACCTGTAGGAATGCACCCTCAGATTGAGCAGAAGCTCTAATAGCTGCAAGGACATTCTGCTTATGGCTCTGAGTCCATGACAGCAGCTCCAGAGCTCGTGCAGTCTGTCTGTCCCTGCCTGGCTCTGGAGCTGCCCTTTGCAAGGATGTGAGGCACTGGGGCATCCTTGCTGCTGGCATGGATTCCTGGATTAAGACTGATCCAAACAGCTGGGAAACCTCTTCAGTATTTATCATACTGTACATATATTGAAACTCTCGTATTGGTAATTACTGGGAGGTGAAACCTTTCCAAAGACACATTTAGTGAATACTAATGCCCTGCTCTCCAGAGGAGAGGATGCTGGCAGAGCTGGGGAGGGAAAAAGAAGAAAGGAAATCTTGCAGTGTTCAGGGACTGTGATACCAGGAAAATCCTCTTTATTTGTTGAGGGTACCAGCACAAGATTTTGTAGGTCAGATCAGTCTGTAGATTGCTCTGTGAAAAAGAATTATTGCAGGACAGCTCATGTGAAACAATTCAGTTCTGGACTTTGGCTCCTTCTTGAGGGGCCTTGATTTGTATTAGTAGTTAAACACTTCTTGCTGTGGTATTTACAGAGAGGGGCATGTGCAGGAAGAAACACCTCTGCCTTGTAACATTCTTAACATCGTTTCCTGAAGCTGATACTGTTTGGTTCTCCATGTATTTTCCTGCACCTTTCAGTAGGAAGGACAGGAATACGGCATTATCTCTGCCACCACTCCTTATTCCCCTGTTGTGTTCCCTGTGGGTCCCAGGCATGGGAAGGGAGCTCTGGGAATGCAGGAACTCAGGGGGCTGAGGAAGGGTGGGTGTGCTGCTCAGGGGGAGCTGCAGCAGGTGGGACAGCAGGTGGGCTCAGACTGTGCTACCTTCACATGCCCTACTGAGAAAAATTCCTTAAACAGGAGACAACAGGCAAAGTGCACATTTTGTATGAAATTCAACCTCTTTCAAAAAAAAAAAAAAGACAGTTTGGGGAAGGATTCTTGTGTTAACAACCCATTTTACAGTGAAACCAGGATGGAAAGAAGGAAGTTTTTCCACCAGAGCACCCCTGACTCAGACACAGGGAGCATTCCGAGCCTGAGGGTGAACGTTTGCATGAGTGAACTCTGCCATAGCCACGAGAATTTTTTGGATACCCTTGGAGTAGTTTATATTTTTCAGGGCCAGACTATCATTTTCCAGTCAAAATTGCAGTCTGTCAATGCACCATCAGTGTCCTGGCTGCCCTGGGTGGGGATGTTCAGCAGCACGAGGTGGCAGCTGTGCCGCAGTTTGTTCTGTGACCATCACACACCCCAGATGGTAATAACTGTGATTTTTTACTCTGTGCACAAAGAATATAAGGTACAGATTAAGTGATAGACTATTCCAATGCCTTATGCTACAGTGTAAAGAGCATGGTCCATGTGTTACTAAATATTTTCTTCCTAGCAAAAGAAAACCTGCAGGATAGAGGAGGATAAGCAAAGGATCACACACAGTTGAGTGGCAAGACCAGGAGGCAGGCTGTACAAATTAATTAATTCTCTGTCTGGTTTCCTGAATAAGGAGAGTTAAATTTTATTCTCATGTATTTTCAGACAAAGATATATCCATGCACAAAATGAATTGTTTTTGGAAATGGTATTAAAACAGAGTAGAAAACTGTATTTTAGCTGGTCACAAAATTGTAAACTTCAAAAAAATCTTTGCAAGGCTCACTGAAGAGAGATGCAATTTTCTGGGGACTTTTTTTTTGGTAAGCTTATGTCCATTAGAAACTTCTAGACTCTAAATGACTTCTAAATTAACTATATCCTGTGAGGATAAAATAAGAATCCCAGTTTTCATTTATATATATTAAAAATACAGCTGAGATCCGTGATTTTATTGAAGTGCTCCAATCCCATTGAATTTGAGAGAAGTTGGATATTTAGGTATCTTTGTGGAAGAATCTTACAAAAATGAGGTTTTAAATTGACAGTTTAATGAAAGCACAGATGTGTGTGCAACAACTGACAAAAAAACACCCAGGGAAAACCCTGGAAAAATGGAGCAAAACAGGATAGGAAGCAGTTGTGCTACTGGTTGGTGACCTTACTTTAAGAAAGAGGAAAGCAGACAGCAGGTCTGTAACTGTCTGGTAACATCTGTTACCTTAAAAAATTACCCTGCCTATGCCCTGAGTATTATGATGTAGAAATATAATTTAAATGCTTTGCAGTATTCTGTAAAATGGCCCTGTTTTGTGTGTATGTGCAAATGTAGATAAATGTTTTATAAATGTCTCTCAAACCTGAAATATGCTTTAAGAAAATGAGGCATATCCTGACTGGGACAGGAAGGCAGCTGACAGGCTTTTGGGAGAAATGTTGCTGTAGAGAATTTAATTGTTCACTTTAAGATATTCTGTAGGTTTTCTAAAAGCTACCCCTGTCAGTGAACCAATGCTGTGATTTCATGAGTTAACACTGATGTTCCTGATGTCTTGTACACAGTTTCTGCTTAAGACTATTGGGATGGGCTGGTAAAAAGCTCTGTACTATGGAAGGATAACTGGAAAATTATGGTGCAAGTAACTCTTGTCTGGAATGCCAGAATGAGTCAACACAGGAAAATACTTTTGCTTGTGTGGTGTTCTTTATACTTTTGACTATATTTCTAAATGTCCTGAGAAACATTTTTTTGAAGAAATTTAGGGATTGCCTGGGTAGAAGGAAACTTTGCTATGAATTTTTCAGGAAATCCACCCGTGATTAATCTCTGTTTAGACTCGAAATTTGTGTTCCCACTCAATAATCCCACATTTTCTCTGCGCTAAAGAAATTATTCAGGAGGAAAGAACAGAATGTCTGGAGAAGACAGCACAAACACGCCTAAGATGGTAATTTAGTTCTAATGTTTTTGTGCTGTGCTCACACTCGTGTTTCCAAGAGTTGATTTGATTCTGTAGGAGTTTCTTCATGGAAAAAACCAGCATGTTTATGAAGGCATTGAATCATGGCAGAGCTAAAAGTGACAACAATTAAATGTAACTCCTTCCATGTGACAATAATGTAGTTCATCATGTTGTATCATCATCGTGATTGGAATGTCTGTCGGAAAAGGGGGGAAAAAAAAGCACCACAAAGCATTGATTTATAGAGTTTTTATATGGAGAATGTGTGCTGCTGATCCCAGCTGGACTGTAAAGATCCCCTGCATTCCATATGAGCAGTGAGGAGCTGTGGACCTGACCTGGCACAACGTGCTGGCCAGACTTAGGTGCCTTGTGAAAGTATAGAATCAGGTTTCAAGGCAAGAGTTAAAAGTTAAACTTGGGCAATATCCAGACAACAAGAGCTGTGTAGTGAGAAGAAAGAAAAGATACTAGAGAGAAGTCAGAAAGAGAATTTCTTGATCATCAGAAGTACTTTAGAGAATAAAAAGGGGCAAAATAAAATGTGTTTAAGTCCAAGGAGGTAGTTGATGTCAGGCATTCATATGGGAGGATTGGTTGTGAATTTCTGGGTTATACATTGAAAATTCATCTCTCTGAAAAATGACTGTGCTGCCTGGGGAGAAATATCTTGGCTGAAGCTCAGCCTATGCAAACAAAAACTGCTGCAAACAAAACTGAGTGAACAACTTGAGAGTAAAAGAGTGTAATATGACTTGGGCTGCAGGCTGGTGAAAACTGTCAGCTTGGACTTGGACAAAAAAAATCCTTTATTTACAACAAATGGGGTCATTCCAAATGGAAAGATGAAAAGAGACTTATTTTCTAGAGCTTGCTCTGAGATGAGTCCAGGGGTACAGGATGCTATGGTTCAAATCTTGACTTTGAATTGGACCCAAGAACAGTAATAAAACCAAAATTGTTCAAATCATTTAAGAAGAAAAATCCCTTCTGTGCTCATGCTCCCTATTTAAATTTCCTTAAAACAGCATTTCCCTCTTCTACCTGTGCTGCCGAGTTTTTAATACATCTATTTAAATGCAAATTTTGACTTTTGGTCCGTAATCACAAAAATGTTTGACACATAAATTTTTATCAGGAATGTAATTTTATAGAGAGGCAGTAATGGAGGCCACAAATACCCGAGTGATGCATTGCTCACCCCAGTTTGCAGCGTGGGGAAGCGCCCGTTCCAATGTCAGCTGATGGATGTGATTGTTTCCTGAATGCTGAGCTTATTTAAATATGTGTGGGGCTCTAATGTACTTTTAAACTGTACTTTGAGTATCTGCTTGTGTACCCTAAGGAACATTATTGCTTTCTGTGCTCTGAATTACCAGGATGGCAATCCTGACAGTGTCTGGCTGTCTCTGCAAGAAGGGAAGGCTTTCTTCCCATCTAACTTTTTTCCCTCCTTCACAGCAGGCTTGTTGAAAGACTCTTGCCTGGGTAGCAGGATGTTTTAGCCAGTGCCATGTTGAACCAGCTGCAGGTTGCTCTGGAGCTGCTGCTGAGTGTGTCATTTGTGTTTCTTTGTTCCCCTGTCCCTTGCAGACACTGCTGGCCCTCCCCAGCGCACTGTCCGGGGTGTTGGTGGCCACCAGCCATGGGGTGCCTGCCAGGGCCACAGCTGCTGAGCAGGGCCACAGCTGCTCGCCCTGACTGAGCTCCAGCTGCAGCAGGAGAGGTCACATTGGCCAGAGTTGTCCTGTCTGGAGATGATGGATTGGGCAGAGCTCGGTGACAAGCTGAGCAGTCACAGCCATGGGTACCACTGGCTCATGGTTTGGTGCAGCTCGGGGCTGGCACTGCAACCACGGGTACTGCTGCAGTTGTCACAGGTTCTGCCTCAGGAATCATTGAATCATAGAGCATGCTGAGCTGGAATGGAGCCATCAGGATCAAGTCCGACTCCTGGCTCTGTGCAGGACACCCCCAACGATCCCACCATGTCCCTGAGAGCGTTGTCCAAACGCTCCCTGAGCTCTGTCAGCCTTGGTGCTGTGCCCACTGCCCTGGGGAGCCTGGTCAGTGCCCAACCACCCTCTAGGTGGAAACCTTTTTCCTGATATCCAACCTAAACGTCCCCTGAGTCAGCTTCCTGCTGTTCCTTGAATCCTGTCCCTGGTCACCCCAGAGGAGAGATCACTGCCTGCCCCTCCTCTTCCCCTCATGAGGGAGTTGTAGCTGCAGTGAGGTCTCCCCTAAGTGTTCTCTTCTTCAGGCTGAACAAACCAAGTGACCTCAGCCTGTCCTTATAAGACTTCCCCTCCAAACCCTTCACTATCCTTGTGGCCTCCTCTGGACACTCTGTAATGGCTTAATGTCTTTTTTATGTTGTGCTGCCCGAAACTGCACATGGGACTCAAGGTGGGGCAGCATTAGGAAGGATTCTTTCCCAGTTTGTGTTGGCTGCTCAGTCAGGGGCCATAGCAGAACATTGTAAAAGAAGTGTTAATCCCAGTCTATTAAGGGTTCAATAATATCTGAACATATATTCATTTTCAAGAAACACTATATCCATTCAGTGGGTGAGTCTGGGCCTCAGTGTGATAGCAGGCTGATCACAGAATATTCTGAGTCTGAAGGGACCCCAAAAGGATCATCAAGTCCAACTCTTAAGTGAATGGCCTATACAGGGATTGAACCCATAACCTTATTATTATTATTTTTATTTAATTCTAGTATTAAGTGAATGTAAGTGGCTGCTTTCATTTTACTTATTGTTTAAAATAAGTTTTATATTATCATGGCAAGGATCAATGTCAAGTATTCCATTGTACTAGCAGTTACAGAAGAGAACACACCTTAGGTTCTGCACATTCTGCATTTTGTTTCCTAGATGCCCTTATCATTAATTACATATTTTAGACTCCAAATGATAGAGGAGCTGAAAAGCACTGTGCTACATTTTCATTCTCATCATCTCTATCCATTTCCTGAATTTGAATGGGTTAAAAACTATGACTGAAGACTTGAACAGCATTGAAGCCATTTAAAAAATAGCAGTAACATTTCAAGTGTATCAAATAGTCCAATCCCGAGCTGTTTCTCAGAGAACAAGGAAGTTGGAAAGGAGGAAAATGTTAGTGAAACAGAAGTTATTTGGCTGCATTGTGAGAGTCTGGAGAAATGATTTCTCACACACTCCAGTCAGTGAGTTCATTGCTGTTTTACCTGCTCCCTGAAATGGTCCTGGGGGCTGCTCCTCTCTCCTGGCTGGGTTTGCTTTGCTCTGGGAAGATCTGGTTAGTCACTGATGCTGAGTCTGGAGTGCTGCATCATTAAGCCAACTCTTCAAGGTTAACCAGCTTTTTGTGCTGAAATGGCTTTTTATGAAACACATTTTAAAGTTTTGAGAATACTTGGCATTACTTTATTTCAAAAACTCAAGATTTGAGTCCTGCCGTCATCATATTTTGGGGGAGATGAAGCTTTTGCCCTCTTTTCCCCTCTGTCTCAGTGTTGTTGAAACACGCTCGTTATTTTTATTAAACACTGCATAGTCCATTTCTGCTTCACTCATGTGCAAGGCCAGTATATGTGGAGGGCTTTATTTTTTGAGTGCTTATGTAATTTGCTGGACACTTATGTTTGAATGTTTGAATATTGAAAAAAAAATAAGTATTTGTATATTCAGAAATACCACACTAGCAGTTTTTACCCCTCATTCGAGTCGACCTTTCTTTCCTTAAGCATGAAGCACATTTCATAGTGTAGTCATGCATTTTTTCAAGTAAGTTTGATACTGGAAACTCACTGTAAACTTGATTAAGGTGTGTGTTCAATGGAAAATATGCACAAATCCAATTTCCTACAGAAGGTTATGATCAGTGTCATGCAGCCCTGAGGCAGCTCATCTTTATTTTCTGCTGGCCCTTTTTATGTTTTTATCATTATCATGGCCTTAGTTTTCAAATGCTGTCTTCACCTGTCTGGATCTTGAGAGTTTACCTGTTCTCAAAGTCATCCAAGCATGGGGAATACTGATGTGCCAGTTCAGAACAGCATCTGGAACTGCAGGTACAGCACCAGGAGCACACCCTGCTGAGTCCAGGAGGATTTTCAGATCATGTGTTGTTAACATGAGCCACTCCGGGACACCAGATTTAATACCACTCACCTTCTTGACCCTCTTTGTCATGTTTTGCCTTTTAAATTACCTGATTTTTCAGCTTAATGTTCAGTAAACACTTCATTAGTCAGTCTGGCCATGGTGTATCTGTAAAGGGGATGGAAGTGGAGGAAATGGGTTCACAGTAACTAAAGGCAAACTAGGGTGATAACCCAGATGAAATTCAGAAAAAGAGAAATTCTAGGGGGAAAAGAGCACTATCTTTATTAGCAGTTTATCCCCTTATGGTGACCTAGATACCTGTGCTGATCTTGGGGAAGGGGAACAGTTTTATTACCAAGCAGTGGGGGAAGGTCTTTGTGCTACACTTGGGCTGCAGAGGAAGCACAGGCAAAAATGGAATGTGAAAAGGGAGCTTGCAGGGAACAGCTTCAAGTGTAACACAGTGTTTCTGACCTGTTTAAAGATATTTAGTATATATTTATGCTCATGCATTTTTTTTAAAGACTTGTCAATATTTTATTTCAGAAAGGGAAAGTACAGCAAGTAGGTTGTTAATGGTAAAACATCTATCTCCTGCTGTATGAAAGGAGGTAACACAGATATTAAGTGGGTGCAGGTTTGTGGTACTTGATCCTGTGCCAAGATATTGTTCAAGTTTAATTGCTTGAAGGCATGGACATGTAAATAAACCACTTACTGTTTGATCCAACCCCCAGATGGAATTCCCTGCTGGAGTCAGTGGTTGGCCAGAGGGATGGGGCAGCACCAGTGTCCTCTTCATGTCTGCACAGAGCTGGGCCTGTGGGTGTCAGGGCTGAAAAGTTTGTGAACTCCACAGTGTCCCACAGAGGTCACACCCTGTGTGACTGAAAAGTGAGGGGTTGGCATTTATGTCGATGAAGGCAATCACATTAAATGTCAGTCACATCAGTCCCTGTGTTGGTATCCTTAATTGAAAATGAGGAGTCAGGAGGATAAAAGTAATGGAAATAGGTGTATTTCTTCCTGGTTTAAAGCCTTTACAAAGCTGGATTTATGCCCTGTTGGCAAAGCTGAGTTATTTCTGTTATTATTTCACTTGTGCACCCATCAGCTGGACTTAGTAGAAGTCCACTTGGTAGAAGTAAAGTTTTGCTTGCTAAAGAAAGAGCCATCCAAAACACCAGCAGGCCTGAATGCAAAAGCAATTTTTTAAAGAGAGAAATCTAAGAAATAAAGCATCTACTTTCACTTTAGCGTTAGGATTATTATAGCTATAAATCTGAATTCGGTGCCATAACTCATCTCTCTAAGGTGTTGATTTTATAAAACTAATGCTGGGAAAAAAACCACCCGAAAGTGAATTAAAATCTAAAGCTATCACACAAATGTTTGCTATTTATACTGTCCATCTGTCTATGGTGCCTGACAGATAATCAATATACACTCACAAAAAAAAAAAACCCCAAAAAAAACCCCCCCCAAAAATCCTGTTGCTCTGGAGAAATACACTGAGCCCAGCTAGAAGGTTCTGTCACACCCTGGCACAGGCAGCTCTCTGGGCATGGCTGCACTTGTAGAGTCTGAGAATTAGAGCAGATGAACACTTTCTAATAACTGAGCAGTCAGGAGACTGGCATTGAGAGCAAGAACAAAGTATGTGTCCCAAACCCTGTGTTTTTGGGTAGAGCTGCTTGGTGCTGCAAGGAGTGGGAAGCTCTGCCTGCTCTCAGTTGCACTGACACTGATTTATTTATTTTTTTGGCGTGGGGGAAATGTTTGCATTTTGCTGTTGGGGTTTGGAAGAAATTCAGGTTAGTTTTTTTTTCTTGCTTGGTGATCAGCAAGCTGTTGTGTGGAGCTCAGTTATGGCAGTTCCAGTTTTTCCTCCTCAGGGGCTTTTCTGTTGTCATTTGGGGCCTTTCAGAGGGCTGGTTTCAGTGGGAGGTTGGTGCTGTATTTCAATGGAAAAAATGCATAAACTGGAGCTTCTCCAGATGACTTGTGTGTTGCAGCTATTCAGAGCTACAGCAGTTCTTCATACATCTGATTATCTATGTTTTTAGCAGGATTGTTTTCATTAGGGAAGCAAGCTCTAAACTCTAAAAATCCAGCAGATTATTATGTATAACTGTATAGAAGTGAGTTGAACTTCTTTCTTATATCAAGGAGAAATGGTCACTGTAATGGAAAAAAGTCTACTTTTGTTTAAATCCATGAACAAATAAATATGTAAAACTATTAAAACATTATCATTTAGTGCTCATTCATTTACTAGCAGAATGCTATTTTTTGTCTGTTTTACAGCTCATGATAAACTTGTGTGGTAGAATCATCCAGCTGAATCTGAAAGTTTTTTTGCAGGTTTTTGAAGTGCAAGCCTTTATCTAGTTTGTGTCTGTGTGGCTCCTCTTAGCAAGCTAATAGAATCTATCTTCTGAGACATCACGGGGTAAAATGTTAAATAAATGCATTACTGTGACATGAAATCTCAGAAAAACAATTGGCTGTTTTGAAATAAAGTTTTTGTTACTGAGTGACTTCTCAGGAACCCTGAGGGTTTAGTGAAAACAGAATTGAAATAATTATAATGAAAAAAACCCTGCAGCACACAACCTCTATTAGTTCTATTAGACGGGGCATTTTTAATCTTTTGGAAGGTAAATTTGCAAGTTAGTTGTTGATTTTGTTTGTTTTATAGGTACATCAGTATAATGAATTTTTGACATGCTGAGAGAGCAGTAAACAAGTTCAGTTTTGAATTTTGAGAAGTGCCATAGCTGTTAATTTGCCTGCTTTGGAATGATGAGGTCTAGAGCTGTAAGTACAAGGTAATCCTCACTCAGGAGTGTGCTGTGATCTGCATAAACACCGATGCTGTGGCAGCACTGACTGCATGATTAGCTCAGTCTTGAATTGGTTACTAATGAATCAAAGTGCTGGGGTACATTAAAATGGCAAGTAAAGGCAGAGGGGAAGAAGATGCCTTGGACTGGTGTTGTGGAATATGTGTGGATTGTCTGGTTTAGCTGTAATTGATATCACATGGTGCAGCAGATTAGAGCAGAAATCTGCAGAGGTGTTCCAGAAGCTACATGTAAGTAGTTTGATTTGTATATTAGTCTGACATGTGTTACCATGTCTCTCTGGTAGCTCTTTACTAATGTTCCTGAGGGCTGGTTTCCAGTCCCTGATGTGCCTTCCACAGAGCTGTGTGTTCCTGGAGCTGTCCCACTGCACATCCCATTTCCATAGAGGTTAACAGCCTGCTGTTATTCTTATAATATTCTCACACAGAAAATGGCCAAAATATCTTGTGCAAAAAACGTGCCAAGAGTATTTAGTAGTTTATTTTTCAATTAGAAATGGTTGATCACTGTCTAGCCCTAGTATAGATTTTTAGGGTAGTGATTGAAGACAGAATGGAAGAGACATTGTCTTTTAAAGTCGTTCTGTAACAGCATCTTTTGAATTAGTATAAAGGGCAGTTCATACCATTTCAGAAAATACTGTTTGCATCTTTTCCCACTGTTCCTAGATTTTGCAAAGTTATTGCTTGTGTCTCAAGGCAGGAATTTAAAGCCCTGTGAGAGAGAACAAGCAGCTCCCTGCACAAACACAGAGCACCGGTTCTGCATGAGAAACAGCGCTGAACTTTGTGGGAAGAGTATTTTGAGCAGGTCCAGTTGATAAGCACTCCAGAATCAATATTTCATGTTATTCTACTATACAAATATAACACTGATAGTGGCAGCCACTACAAGAGGCTTGAAAGGAGCCAGTGTCACTGGCAGTTAACATTCCAGCTGCATGGCCAGGAGGCAGCTCCTGCCTCTCCTGCTGTTCTTTGGTCAGGGGATGATTGAGTGGTGACACCACCATGCTCACAGACAGCAGCTCTGGGTAAGTCTCTCTAACCTTCTGCACTCTTTGCTGGAGCCACACAGGGAAATTTCTGTAGAAAGAACTGATGCTGAGTTTTTCTCTTTTCCTTAATCCATGTTTGAAGGATTGATTTTAATTCCTTGAAATCAGGATTTTTGTTGTTGCTGATCTTGAAACAGTAAACCAACCGCAAACGTTTTGCTCAGGGATTTTGACTCTGGTTTTGAATCAGATAATTCTCACAATAAAGACTCTGGCAATTCTCTGTGAGGAAGATCAGCACTCTTTGGCATTGATATTTATAAGTTAGAGTATGTAGCAATGAAAAGACAGAATAATGAATTGCCAGGCAGACAGAGAAGTTAGAGGAACATAACTGGTGCTTATGCCCATTATTGTTGCAGTTTTTTGACATTTAAAGTGGTCTGCAACCCTTCTCTTATCAGAGCTAATGCCAGACAATCAGTCACCCTGGCACAGCAGTTCTGTGCCTGGCTGTTAGTAATGCTGCTGATAATTGATGTGCAGCAGCAGAATTTATAAATGAAATTAGCTCCCCAAAGTTTAAGTGTGGCTGTGATTGAAGCAGTAATGATAGAGTTCATGCAAGTCCGTTTGCCATTTATCTAAATGTATCATTACTGACAGGGCTTTTTCGTTAACATTTTGTTATCCTTATTCATGTCATTGTTAGAATGTCCTCTCCCATACCTGAAATTATACTGACTTGTACTCGATGTTGATCCTTCCTGCCACCCCTGTGCCTTCTCCTTTGGAATTAATTGGTGCAACATTTGATTTTTAAGATCTCTGGGAGCATCTCCAGCACACTCAGAGCAAAGTGCTGTTCACACAATTGAGGAATAGCTCTGATTTTTCTCATCAGTGAAGGCTTTTTCGTGCTTTGTTTATCAGAAAGACACAATATTAGTGTTTGAACTCAAAATTCAGAAGTTGGTTTTGCTTACAAATGAAACAAAATTTCTAGCAATCCAGCTATGTTTAGTACTTTGAACTCAAAATTGAGAAAGCCCCACCTCACCATGGATTTGATAATGTCTTTAGCTAAACCTGGAGGCTCTTCTTAAAACTCTTATATGAAATTACTGAAGGAGACATAATTTTGGTGAAGAGTCCATGGTAATTTGAAAATAATAGAACATAAGCTAATGCAAGTAGATTCTGATTTAAAAAAAAGAAATCATGTATCTGTTTTCTGAATCTTCAGAAATAGAACTTGATTCTCTCATTTTGTGGTGATTTTTCTCTTGTTCCAGTACCTTCTGCATGTAGAGATTTTAAAGGGCTTTAGGACAGAAGATTTTTGATATTAGTGAATCTGAAAGAATTTGTTACAGAAAGATTAGTCAGCTCCATTCTGTATCCCCAAAACCCCAGGAATACTGTGCCACGAGGCAGGGTTAGAATAGGTCAAATTATCTTGAAATACTTTGAGAATAGATAAGTACTTACAGTTTGATCTTTTGTGTTTTGGTGGGGTTTTTTGTGGTTTTGGTTTTTAATTTTTGTTTGTTTGTTTGTTTTAATAGACTAATTGCTCTGAAGAACTAGATTGAGATCTGAAAAGGAAAAGGTTATATCTGTGAGTTTCCCATCACCAAAGTAATTTTTCTGAAACATCAGTAAAGATGGGAAAGAAATGCAGGCATTGAAATGAGACAGTGTGTATAAATTTGTAGAAATACTTGTTTTTAGAAATCCATTTGACTCTCAACACTAATTTAATTTTACATCGCAGAACTGTTACGCTTTAATCCCTTTTCAACCACAAATTAAAAAAAGCAAAAATATTTACAGTGTATCTACTGTAAACCAAGGGACTGGCACACACTTCCTAGCCTGGCTGGTAACTTTTGGGGTTTTTAACTCAGGAGGAGGCTGAAATGAATAAATACAAAAATGAACTTAGAAGACTATACCTGATTTCAGTGGTGCTCATTTCAATCTCTGCAGCAAAAGAACTGGAGGGCTTCCAGTTTATTCTTTTTTAGTACAATAGCTGTCGTCTTTGAGCATGTTCAGCAAATTCAGCACCATTAGTAGACGAGACAGCAGATTTCAAACAGGATCTTTGTTGCTCAAAACACTGTAGAATATCATGTACACACAGTCATGGTTCTGCCCTTATGGCAACATTTGAATATTGGGACCCAAAGGACATAAAAAAGCTGTAGTTTTGACTCATGTTTTCATGTTTAGTATTTTAACATTAAAACAGCGTGAATGGGGCATTTTCATTAGGGATTTCTTGTAGGAAGACAATAGCATGTGATTTCCTGTGGATTTCCTGGGATTTCCACGTGATTATTTTAAAGCCTTCTCTTTAACAACACATTATTCATGACATGAGGTTTTGCTTGCTTCATTGAATGCAGTTTATTCTTGTAGTGCTTTATATTTAATTAACAGTGTACTAATTGATACACCAGACAAGTTCAGCACAGTCAAGGACACAACCTCCCCTAGGTTTTGGCAGCCACCTAATTAATATGAATGTCATGCAAAACATGGCAGTGATGCTTTTAGCCCATTAATATCCACGTGGAAATTTAGTGACCAGAGACCATATGCCTTGGTTTTCAGGCAGTGAAGTGGATAACTTTTAAATGGCAATGTTTAATTATGTGCCAATGCACTGCCATGGTGGTGGGCACTGGGGATGGGCAGTGTGGGACCAGCTCAGGCTCTTCCCTGTCAGTGGCAAAATGCTCCAGGGAGATGCAGGACCCCCTGGTGTAGGGGGGAGCCCACAGCCTCTGGGGAGAGTCCTTGGAAAAGAGAAGTCAATAACTAGATTTTGCTCTTTAATACTCGGGGCTCTTAGCCATTAGTCATTTCCCTGTCTCTCTTTCTAGAGATAGATTCCATTGAAATTAAGGAAAGAAGGATTTTTAGAGGCTGACTTGGAGTGTTCTAATACCAGAGATCCAGATTCAGGTGAGATTGGATAAGGAGCTGTATCTGTGCTCCCTCCTGACAGTGTTGAGGTCTTTGCAGAGATTTAACCATTATCTTACAGTCTCAGATGCCTTTCTGGGAACTTCTCAGGAGGCCCAAGTCTTGCCCTCCACTTGTTTTGTGACAGCGCCTTTGACTTCTCTTGATAAAAATGTAGAAATCAGGGTGTTAAACAAGCCAAAGCACAACATTTAAGGTAATGTTCAGGAGAAGGCAGTCAGGGAAGTCCTTCTCTGCCACAGTTGGCCTCCAAGTGAAGTACTGAAAAGAAGGGACACTTCTGCTGGAATACCAGCAAATCTGGGATTTGGCTTTTCTGGTTGGTTTGTTTTTAAGGAATCTGTGACAGTCTTTATTAACTCAGTCCATAAACTAGTTACCAAAATGATAACTGCAGCAGTTCTCTCTGCTTGTAGCAGTAAGGACAGGCTTTTCATAAAAGTTAACCTTCCCTGAGCAAACAAATTTTAATCTGTGGGTTCCATCATCTTCTGATTTTTAATAGTATTGCTCTTTTAATATCACTTCTTTTCTAACAAGATCATACCCTGCTCCCTCAGGCCATGTTAAAAAGGTCAGTCACTGAGTGTGGTATTTTAATTTAAATAAAGAGTGAAAGACAGACTGGTTTTGCTAGAATACTAAAAGATCACCTTTTTAAATCTTCCTTTTAATGTCTGTTTAACTATCTTTCTTTGAGGCTTTTTCTATGACCTTCAACATAATTTAAACTTAGTTTTAAATTCATTATTCATGCTATTAAATAGTGAAACCTGTTTCTTTCTGCAGTTTATTTCTCTATTAAATGCATGTGTTGTATTGGCATTGTTTGGTTCTGTGATGAATTCTGATGGACTGACATTTTAAAACACAGTACAGAAGAGTGTTTATCTTGAGAGGTAAAAAACCTCGATGTGTAAACACATCATATTACATCAACAACATTATTTAAGATAAAATAAGGTGGCAGGGGGGAAAGACAGGTTGAACCTGGGGCCTCTTACCTTGCTAAATTCAGTGTAAATGACACTGGTCCTGTGCTGCCCTGCGTGGGCTGGGAATGGGCTGCTCTGAAGGTTCTAAATTTCTGAAGTGCCTCAGCTTCACACAGCAATAACTGTGGCGGCTCCACTGACACCCTGACACCAGCTCTACATCATTGTTTTGGCTTTTCAGTTTTTTTCTCGCTTTGTAATTGAGTTTCATGACTTGGTGCAGGAGATGGAATGAACTGCAGACAGTTATGTTATTATAGATTAGCCACAGCGATACCGTGGTTTGTACAGACCTGATATGCTGCAGAAAAGCACCAAAAACTAATAACACCGAATAAGGGAAATAAATTAAGCCCTTAAAATGATGTATTTTCATGGTCAGGGACCAGGTTTTTTCCACCTCTACTAAAGCTGATGAGCTGGTGTCTCATTTCTTGTACCCAAGTAGGAATTACACCCTTGCAAAGCAGTGTGAAGAAGATACATAGACTCTCATTGCTGCAAAACACAGGCACAATTATTTTGTTGTTGTCTGTCAGCACTCAATTACTTTATAATATAAGCTACTTATGTATCTCTCCTCACTGGATTCAGTGGTCTTAAGCATGGCATATTCAAGCAGTACTGTTGGGCAAAAAGGGAAAAAAAGCCAGTGTTCTGTTACTGTCTCTTTGCAGAATATTTGTCTGATAGGCATTAGCAGTATAAATTAGTTGGAGAATCTTGAAGGGAGAACAATGCATTGTTAAGGAAAAAAGGTGGTGAGCCTACCACAGGTCCTGCTGGGGGTGTCTGATAATAGAATTTCGACTCACAACACCAGCAATGGTGTTTTGCTGTCCCTAAGCACATTTTGGGTAACTTTGCATCCAACCCTAACCAGCCCAATAAGCACTATCAGTGTTTCCATTACCTTCTCCCAGTAATCCTGGGAATCTGACATTCTTCAGGGTGCTCTGCAGCCCATGGCCTGTTTGCTTAAGGAACACCAGCATTGCCCCTGCCAAACATCAGAGTGCCAGGGCAAATTAATGGACTCCATCACTGTGTACTCACTTAATGGAATCCATATATTCCATCACCTCGCAGGACCTCGCTGTGAAATTACCTCCCCTTACACTGCTCTTTGAGAAGAGTTATTGTACTGAAGCTAAACTGGGATTAGGTGCTTTTAACCACAAGATATATATATATTTATGTCTCTTCTTTATCCACAAGTTATGTGTATTTATGTTATTTATGTCTCTTTTTTCCCCCTCTTTGTTTTTTGCTTCTCCTTCCTTTCCCACCTCCCCTGTCAAAAGTTTGAAGGAATGAGACAATTTGTGGCAAGGTTAGATTTTTGTACTGGTTGTTGAAACACTGCATTAGGCCACAATTTAAACAGTGGTGGTGAAGTGCTTTCTAGTGTATCATCCTCAATTTTGTTTTCCAAAACACTGTCTTACTATTATAACGAATAGAATACATGTCCTGGACTATATGGCTGCTTGTATGGGCTGCTGGGTTATCCTATTGCTTTTAACCATATATTTTGGTGCTTTGAAAATTCCTGGTGTGATGTTGAAGCACATACAGTTGAGTTGTTCACAAGTTCTTAATTAAAAACATTTGAGCAGTGAAATACAGTTAGATTTAGGGCTGCCTAAATTTTGTGTGAAGCCTTATATGAAATATATGCAAAGAACCACTTTACTGGGTGCCTAGACAGATAGAAAAAAAGAGCCTTATGTATATTTTGAGTTTATTTTGGTGTCAGTGTAAAAATAATTCTGTTAATTTTGATAAATGATGTTGTACATATGTTTGTCTCAATTTACACAGAAGTAATATTTGTGGAAAGCTTGAGTTACAAATTATCACTAGATTTATCAGAGAAATGAGATTCCTGTTTCCATTCAAAAAAAAAAAAACAAGACAGAAAATCTGGAGCTTGTAAAGGGCTCATTAGAGTTAACTCTTCACAAAGTCTTTTCTGTATCGATTTATCTTTCTTATGAAAAAAAATGTGGTTATGTTATGATAGCTCTGTTGTTTTTCCAAGAAGTTTATTTGATAAATGATTGCTCTTGGGGTTCTCAGCCCAAAATTTCAGAGCTGGGCTCATTTTACATCCCATTGGCAGTGTGCTGGTTTGTGTTACTGTCCTCGACAGTCATGATCCTTGGGTAGAACAGTTCTCTCTCAACCTTTCAGGTTTTGTGTCAGAAATAGGCTTCCACTCTGCTAAATAATAGATTTTTTAGTTTTTTTTTTTACTTAAGAACTCTATACTGTGAAATGTTTAGTTCTGACTCGGGCTCTGTGGTGAGCTCAGCTGAGTCCAACCAGCGTCAGGTTCTGTACAGTCACTTCAAGCTTTACAATAGACACAGGCCCTGGTGTGTAAAGTCTCAGGTATTTTATTTTGGACAGATCTGAATGTGTGGCCTCTTTCAGCACTGCCAGCCAAAATGTACAAAAGTCACTTGGGAAGCCATAAAAAGTTGAAGTACAGAGAGTGATTTTCACATCTCTCTATCCATCTTCTGGAGAAAGAGCTCACACTGATGAGCTTAAATACCATCTCTCCATGGTATTGAAATTGTACCTTTTTTCTTGCTTAATTCACAGAGTCTCTTTACTGTGCCTTTTCCTCAGAGTTTCTTCTCATCCTCCTGTGAGGTCTTGCTTTGGTAAGATATACTCAAACCAGTCCCTGTTCTGAGTCAGAGGTGCAGAATTTTGCTGAATAGTAAAATTCCTGGATTTATTTTAGTTTTTCTTGTGGTAAGGCTGCTTCAAGAATTACAGTCTTTCGAGTGACTTCTGGCAAATTTAAAATCGGTAATTTAAACAAAAGCAAAGTACCTTTCAGAAAGGTAAACCCATTTAGAAGCCATTTAGAAGTGTCTGGTACACTGCACACATAAGCCTTAGGCCCATGAGCTTCAGAATTTGTCCCATATGAATACCTTTTTCCAGCACGGGCCTGTTTTTAACTGAGATGGAAAGTCAGTGTCATTCTTTTTGCCTCTAAATGCTTTATTAAAGGTATATTTTTCTTGTGAGCCTTTGCACCCTCAGAGACTTTTCCTCCCTAGATGAATTGAAATGGTCCACACATGGATATAGAAGCTATTATTTTCCCAGCAGGATGTTAAACTTCTCATCAAGTCTCGCAGAGCCAAAACACTTCTGAAAACCATCCAGGTGAAGGAGCTGAAGTTCTGATACCTGCAGGGTCAGCACTTCATCTCCAACAGGGAAGTTTTTCCCCACTTCAGAGAAGCTTTGCTCCCAAGACCTGGACACTTTATGCTTACAGATAACTGTTTTATTAGGGATTGGAAATCAGTAGAAACCTCGGCCTTTTCCATGAAGCAGACACAGGTGCTGCCTGTATCACAAACCTGCTCCCCAAGTAGGATTTGGCTGCTGCTCCTGCTCCTTTCCAGCCTTATTTTGTTGCCATTTTAGATGCCACCCCTACACCCTCCCTCTCTGACCTTGGAGATCCCAGAACTGTGCTTGGAAAGGCAGAAAGAGGAATTCAGGTCTATCAATATTAAAATATATTTCTCAGTGCAGAGAGAGATTTGGTGAACTGGTTAACCTGCTACCATCAGTTATCCGTAATGGTAGAATATATGATAAAACCTCATAATTCTTATTTCTCCCTTCTATTTTTCTGTGTTTTTGTGTTTTTTTTTGGGGTTGGTTTTTTGTTTGTTTGTCTGTGTGTTTGTTTGTTTGTTTGTTTTTCCCCAACTGTATAAGCATATACCGATACCTAACATGAAAACTGCAGTGATGCTGATTTTAAACGGATAAGATTCAAGAGAAAAAAAGGTTTGTGATCTGTGTGAATTTGTGATCTTATGAATAAATGAGCACTGTGATCCCTTTTACAAGAATACTTTAACTCTTAAACATCATGCCCTCTACATAAAGAACTTTTCCTTTTAAGGGTTTGATGATTTTAATGTTATGTGACTATAGTCATTAAAAGTGCTTAAAATCAGAGGTGTTAAATTAAAATGCATACTGTTGAAAAATAACCCCCCAAAGCAGTGGCACTGAGTGCTTGGAGAGGGACTTTTCCCAAGGGCGTGGAGGGACAGTACAAAGGGGAATGGTCTTGAGCTGAGGGAGGGCAGGTTTAGATTAGATATTAGGAAGAAATTCTGCCCTGTGAGGGTGGGGAGGCCCTGGCACAGGTTGCCCAGGGAAGCTGTGGCTGTCCCAGCCCTGGAAGTGTCCAAGGTCAGGTTGGACAGGGCTTAGAGCAACCTGGGATGGTGGAAGGTGTCCCTGCCTTGGCAAGGGTGGAATAAGATGAGCTTTAAGGTCCCTTTTGACCCAAACCATTCTGTGATTCTGTGCTTACATTGTATTTAGCATCTGAATAAACTGTATTTTACGGTATTTTATTGCCCTGTTAATTTGAGATATGGAAATCCATGTTAGCTTTTATACTCATGAAGCAACTTTAGCTGTGTTCATCCCTTTTTGCTGACTTGGGTTTTCTCCACCTTGCTATTGGTTCCTCTTTGTTTGCAGTTATAATAGCCAAGTGATTTGCCACCCTCAGAGGTGACTGTTCCTACAATTCCAATGGACAATTAAATGTTTTCCTAGCAATTGCTCTTCTTATTCTGTGGTAGATGTCAGCTTTCTAACTTCATTTATTTTCATGGTGATGCTAAGACAAATGAGAAATATCTATAAAACTCCTCCAGCTCATAAAGCAATAAAATATTGTTTAGAACAAGACTTCTCTTACATCTGCCTTATTTCAGGCTTAAATTCTTTCTCTGGCTTGGTTCAGTGTCTGAAGGTATCCACTCCTGAACACATTTGACTAGATATGCCAAGTTCCATGTTTTACTGGGAATACAGGATGCTCTATGCTACCAGTCTCTTTACAGCAATGATTAACTCGAGTTGTTTATGGGAAATAATGAAGAAAAACATATTTAGCAAAGATCTGAGGTAATGTTCTACCTGTGGCACTGTGATGTACTGTTCAGAGTTGTGGATACTGTGGACACCTTTATCAATGTGTTGATGAAGGCCTGTGGGAACACAACAGTTTTAAACAATATTTTAAAGGAGAAATTCCAGAGTGCTTTACAGGGATCATGCTCTTTTTGTCCTGAGCAACTCTAAAATAGAGCAAAACAACAGAACATTTTATTTATGTTTTTAAATGAAAGATGAATTTTACAGGATGCCCATTATAATGGGAAATAATAAATAATGAAAGGTTTTCTTTATTGGGAACTAAAAGTGTCATGACATCACCAGAATATATTGCAGAGCAGGAAGCAGAGCAGCTCTTGCCCAGCATGCTGATAAGGAAGGATGTATTTTCTCTTTTTTTCATATGTTGTTATATATTTACACATGAAGGTGTATAATGCAAAAGAAGTTATTCCATCAAGAATGTCCAAGAACTGCACACCAGGCTGGGAACAGCTGAAATTTGTTCATTAGAAGTCCATGGTCTGTTGACCTTTTTTTCGTTCAAGCGTTGCATTGAGTCCATTTCTTATCTCTGTTGTGCATGGCAGGTTGTTTAGCATATTTTTCCTGTTCAAGAGCAACATTGAGTGCCACAAGGACCTCACCTGGCACTTGCAGACATAAGCAGAATGTGTTTGAAAATGTTTCTGTGCTCCCTAGTGGATAATTTAGTTATAAGTGTCTGAGAAATTAGTATCAACCACAGTCAGAAATTTATATTTCACTGCAAAGACCTCCAGTAAGACCTTCACCAGGAAAGGGCTCTGCTGACGTGTAGGACTGGGGCTGGAACAGCTCACAGGTTTTGCTGCACATATTTTGGATGCATTTGAGGATAGGCCACGTTCTGTAGCAGCTTTTTGTAAGGACTCTGATTTTCAGTGGTACAGCAGCAAGAGGACTTTGTCCTTTTGTCCTCTTGTCCTCAGCCTGTCTCAGATCATAAGAGTTGTCTGCTTAGGCCACGTCTCGTTCCTTCCCATGGCACATTATTACCAACAACCCTTGTCTGTTCTTACCAACAATCCTTGGTTGGCTCCACACCCATCCAGCAGTTGGTGTTGGAGACCCACATTTTCTCCTTTTCTCCTGGGATTCTGCAGAGATGAGCAGTGTTGGCCAGGTCCTGACCTGTGATGGTACTTTCTGTACTATTATTCTTTTCCGGGTTACTAAGTGAACTTCTGTTTGGCCCTTGTACCTCTGTTCTGATTTCTTTCAGTCTATTCAAATCCTTGTACTCTGCTCTATGTTCTTCAGTCTTCAAGCAGTTATTTTCTAACTCCTTTCTTTCCAGCTCAACAACTCTGTCTCTGGGGGTATCATGCAGACTTTCCAAACAGTTCAGTGGTGATTTACACTGTGACTTAGGCTGTCATTGCAATTGTTCTCTCCTTTTCTTGGCCTGACAGTCATTCTGGATTGAAGACATGCCATTTTTGCTTATTTGAGTTATTCCCAGCTGCATTAAATTTATTTGAGCTTCTTATTATTTGAAGATTTATATACTCGAATTGGCACAAATTAAAGTGTCTTCCCTGGGAAAACTTGTTTTTCAGTGTTCTGGTATTGCTACCTAGTAGATTAACTTCTTTAATGTGGGCCCAGATAATTGTGTATAAAGATGCCTGGAATGGTGAATCATTTTTCTAATGACCAGATAATTGGAGCAGCAGATTTGAACAAAATGACAGCCTGTCCCATTTTGCAAGACAGGCCATTTGGTTTGATTCTTTATTGAACTTCTGTTGTCAGGTTCTCCCCAGTGACAAGCTGTGGAAACTTTTTCTCTCGTTTCAACTAATGTTTTTACAGAATTCCTAAATTCTGCTTGCAGTTGGTGCTGCAGAAATGGACCCATCTGCATTTCTCTCTTTGCTCACAGGTGGATGGGTAGTAGTTTGGTTGCTATTGGGTTGTGCCCATGCCAATGATTTCATATCTCCTTGGATACGGGAAAAATTATTCCATTTTGTGGAACTTTATTGGTCTTGATCAGTATATGGAATAAGATTCATCAGGAATTAAACCTTGCTGTATTCTCACTGCTCTCCACTGGATTTGGAGTAGATTTAGAAATATATTTTCAGGTCTTTCATGGGAAGGTGTTTCCCTTCATGCACATGCCAGCTCTTACTGTTCCAGATGACTCAGTTCTGCCTGTTCAGATATACCTTTTTTCTGTCTTTCTGTTCTGTAAATATGAAAAAAAAGCACAGGAAATAGGACAGAGTATCTAGTTTTGCCTTTGGAGGGTTTTTATTTCTCCTTGATTTTGGCATTTAGATAAGATTTAATTTAGTTTCAGGTTTCATGCCAGATTTCGAGGTATTGATGAGTTTTAATTTTACCCTTGTTGTTTCTTGCATTCATAATAACAGTATTAATTCTCCAATTTCAGTAAATACTGCATGGCTTCTCAGGTTAGAAAAGAGTGCTCATACAGTTTATTTCCTTGGGGTGATGTGAAGTTATAAAATTATAAATAACCACAAATATGAAATATTATCTTCTCTTGAAATATTGATAAGGATGCAGATGGAGCAGCCATTTAAATATCTTAAAAGGGATATGTTTTTAAATCTGCACAGTAGATGTGGCACTTGGAAGACATTTGTGCCATGAAGAGCAGGTGAAGCCCCTGTGTGAGCATTAGAATGGCAATAATAAAACTGCCAGAGCAGAGGTGATGTGATGGTCAACTCACTTCTCTAGATGTGTATGTTAATAAAAATAGATGAATCTTTAAGTGGTGTAGTGTTCCAAAAATCATCCTGCTCTGGCTTCAGGTTCAATTAGTGAAATCATCCAAAACCCACAGTTCTTAGAATAATACAAAAAAGGCTTAATGATGTGTGACAACTCCCAAGAATATAGGAAATTGTCTTATCTTTTGCAAATGAAGTCCTACTCTTCCCATCTTGTTAGAAGGTGGTGCCACTTTATAGTCAAAGCATTGGCCATCAGAGCCCTCCAACCTGTTTCTGAATAAGTGATCTAAACAACTTCTGTGCAAACTAATATTACTGGCCATTCTTTTTGGCATTTTAATTCAGATACGTCTCAGTTGTGTTTGCTATTCAGGATATGAAATATGTGTATAGATAAATATATATATATATATATAAAATGTTTATTCAGTGCAGCAGATGCTCAGTGAGCATAACTTGGTGTTGTGGGGTATTGTGAATCACTTGTTTTTCTTGTGTTTTAACTCTTTCTCTCTCTTCTCCCTCTCCCTTACTAATAGTAGTATTAGGATTTTATTGAAATTAGTTTGAATTATTAAACTTCTCTTATCTCAGCCGTGAGTTTTACATTTTTTCCCAGTTTTCCTCCCCATCCCTCCAGGGTTTGGGGGGAAGTGAGTGAGTGCCTGTGTGTGGTACTTGATTAGTGGGGTTAAGCCACGACTCTGGGGTAAATGAAATCTTAGTTCTTGTATGGAAAGGCAGAGAAGAGGATTACAGGGAATAAAATTTTTAAATTCAGTAGAAACATTTGGTTTCTGCTGCTGTGGGTTCTAGATGGTCAGACTTTGCATATAAGACATGGATGGTACTGTCACATCATAACATTTCCATTTTGGGCTAGAACGTTATTACTGTTATCCTTGGGATCTGACATGGGTTGTTGGATCAGCCAGGATTTCCACACTGTGCTAAACAAGCAATCCTGAATCCACCTGTTTTCAGGGATCCAGCCCTTCCTGCACGTTGGAGAGAAGGAGGCAGGTAGGGAAATGAGCAGAACATCCACCAGTTTCCCAGGGCAGCAGCAGGAAGTGACACAGAATTGATGCAACAGTGGTACAGTGTATTTATTTTAAAAAAGCTCAGCAAATGTATTAGTTTGGGAGCCTTTCTGTGATTTTTTTTTTTATATCACATATATAAATATAAACCCAGAAATATCACATGTATATATATATATATATATGTATATATATATATATATGTGTGTGTGTATATATATAATATATATATATGTATATATATATATATATATATATCCCTATATAAAAGGGTAACCTCTTAAATCTTTTTGTTCCTTCTTTCTAACTTTCCACTAGAGTGAGATACAACAGACTTAAGCCTGGAGTAATATTTTATTGCAAAGTGATAAAAAGTTGACTTGCACTTTTACTATTACTGTAGTTTTCATTCAAAATTTTATATCCACAAATTAACTTTTTTTTTCAGTTGAATTCCATGTGGAATATGCTGCCCTGACTCAGATTTTCCCTGTTTTCCTTCTCTGCTGTTCAGAGTGTGGATGCTATTTTGTTTTCCAAAGGAACACTTAAACTAAAAGGTTGTGAAACTCTCTTATCTTCTGAATGGTGGGATTGAGGGTTTTCCTGAAGAGAACAGAGCAAAGTCTGTGAAATTAGCAGAACCTCAGAACATATTAAAAGTTGGTGGTGTTTGGTAGGAAAAATAATTGTAAAATCAGGAGGGGAAAAATACTGATACTAGAATGAAAGAGTAGCGCTGACTTTTTGTGTGGTTTTTAAAAAGAAGTCTGATATCTCTCTGGAAAAGCATTTTTGGTGGAAATTAGAGCCTGGAGCAAGGACATGGTGTGATGAAAGTTAATTCAGCATTTCCTCATTTGGAATATTGTCTTTCCTTTGGTGTCATCTCCAGTGTTAGATGGAACAGAAAGGGCCAGGCTCGGGGCTGGGAAACATTGTCTCATGTGCTGGGTAGTTCAGAGTACACACATTTCTTGTTCTCTGCATTTCTACAGCCTTTACTATTTAGTGACCAGGAGTGATTCTTCTAGAAAGAGGGAAGTGGAGCACATGGCTCTGTCTGACACTTTGTTAGCTCTGTAAAGAATGTAAAGGCTCTACATGTGCCTCCTCACTGTGAACTGGTATCTGTGTTCCATTAGCAGGTTGAAGAGGTTTAATTGTACAGGTGAGGAGTTTTCACTTTCTGCCACTGAGTGTGGAGAGGACTTGGAGCCTTGATGTCCAAAATTATTATGCCTTAGAAATCAGAGTTTACACCTCTCTCAGGCAGCCAGGCTTTTGTGTGCACAAAATCCTGAGAGGACCCTGGCGGTGACTGAGCACCGTGTTCCATCTACCTACAGACATGTATCTGCCCAGTCTCCATCCATGTGTCCCAGCCTTGTATCCAGGAGTCTGTCATCCTTCAAAATACTTGATCTCTTTTCCCATATTGTCTGCATTTTAAGAAGTTGATACTGGTACAGATGCTTCTGGGCTGAATTTCTGGCACCTGATTTCAAAGTTCTGTCTAGGGATACTTTCTTCAGTGCTGCAGACAATGAGGAATTAATGACAAAAAACCCCACCTTCTAGGTCTATTTTAGCCATACTGCAGTTATTCCTGAGTTACTATGCACTCTGTCCTCTTGACCCACCAAAAATGTCCACTACACCCAGGCACAGGGAGGGATGGAGCACCAGAATACAGTGTCCTCTTCTGTTCCCTGCTTTTCCATCTGGAAATGTATTTCTCACCCAGCTGGCAGCCTGCCAGCCCTGACCCAGAGCAGGGCAGAAGGGGACTGTCCCTGTGAGCTTTGCATTGCTCTCTTCCAAGGGACAATGGAGCATGCAGGAGTCACGCTTTGGAGACAGAGAAATGAGAAGTGAAATACCTGATGAACTTTTCATTGCCTCTAGTCAACAGTATTGAGCAAACATGTTCCAAAGAGTCATTATTGTACCACCTGAATTAGTGAAATAAAAGTGAAGACTATTTTATTTTCTGACAGCTTATTTTCACAGTGGTTGTCCAATAACAACCATCACCTCAGTCACAGGGTCAGGAGGTTCACGAGTTGTTCCATCAGGATGCTCAGCACACTGGGAAAGCTATTTTGATTCATATTTGCTTGTCCTACAGTTTTGGGTGACATCCTTGAACCAGGAAATGCCAGAGAGCTTTGCTGTCTTTGACAGTTCACTTGTGAATACTCCTAGGAGAATTACTTGAGGAATGGCATAAAGTGTGTTGTTGCTATTGTGACTGTTGAAAGCATCTCACACATGACGTGCTTTTTAAAAAAAGAAGTCTCATCTCTCTGGAAAAGCATTTTTTTGGTGGAAATCAGTGTCTGGAGTACAAATAGTGTTGTGGTAGGTAAAACATACAAGTGGGTCAGTTTGAGTTAATTTCTGAATTTTTTCCTTACCAAGATCTGCTGTTGCTTTGGGAGTATTAAAATATTGGAATGAGAATTCTGCTTACTAAACAATAACAAAAAAAAAATTTGTTCCACTTCCAGATTAATTCTTTTTTTTTTTTTTTGAATGAAAACCCAAATGAAAAGTGGTCAGAGGGAAAGCTTCAAAAATTAGTATTTACACTTCCAGTGACCTCAGCACAATCCACAGTTGTTCAGCAGGAAAAAACCAAATTCCCCAAATTCTGATGTTCTAATTTATCTTTAAAAAGAATCCACAAAACAAATAAAACCCCATGGATGGATTTTTCTTCCCAGCGTGCTTGCACTAGGGAACAAGACATAGAGATGATCAGAGCCTGAGAGTTTAACCAGGAATAAAATACAGGAATGTGTTCTGGCCCTCACGCTTGGTCAGGTTGTATTTTCCTTTAGAAAATTCTTCCCTGTGCTCGTGGGATATCAGAGATAATGATCTGTTGAGTAGGAGCAATGAAGGAAGACTCTCAGTCAATAAATTTGCTCAAAATGCAAGCAAGTGAAATAATCTATTGTCTGGTGCAGCCACTCAGTTACATGTACACAGTTCAAATAATTCCAAAGCTTTGGCTGTGCAGAAATGTTTGGATTGGAGTATAACATACTGGAAATTCAATGTTGTTGATGTGTGTTTGCAGGAATTTATGACAGGGAAAAGAATTGAATTTAAAATTTTATTCTGAATCTTATATTAAATCTTTTTAAATATATCCTGTTAATGCTGAACTCCTAACCATTCTTGTAAAAGAATTCTCTTTTAAAACCAAAGCTAAGCAAAAAGCATTTTTATCAGCAGAATGAGCTTCAATGAGAATTTTTAAATCTGGTAAGGTTGTTTTTTTTTTAATAGTTCAAAAGAGAAAATAACTTTTTTTTTTCCTTATGAACTTTCCACTCTGTATTGCATTGTCTGCTGTAATGGGCCATGTTGATGGAGTCAGTGTAGTCCAATAGGTACTGCATAGTTCAGCTAAAAACCCATAATAAATATTGACTCCTGAGAAGCTTGTTCTTCTCAAAGAAGACTTATATGACTCAGATTTTGTTTAATTTTTTTTTAATTAATTGCCTCATTAAGTGGTATTTGGAGTAGCCAGAAACGTCTCCCTTAATAATGGCATAATTTACGTAATTTTTTGGTGTTTATCAGAACCAGAAACTTTTTGCTGCCTTAGTGGTTTATCCATTTTCTGGAATCTTTTCATGCTACTTTACATGCACAGACTGCTGTCTGCAGGCTGGGCCTGGATGAGTTTTATACACAGCTCATGGAAAAATTTGCTTGTGCATCCCCAGATTTATGAAGTGACTTGGAGTGCCATTGTATCCAATTAGTATTTCTCTCCCTCGCAGAATAATTTCTTGAGAAATATTTGCACTTTATAAAATTATATACGTAATTATATAAGCTTTTGGGTAATTACATGTATATTTTAGGTTTTCTGTACATTTAATTATGCTTTGTTGTGAACTGTTTACAGCATTTCTCGCTGGTGGGGGAGAGGAGAAAGGGAGGGCAAATGGAGCTGAATGTGGAGTAAAACCAAGGGAAATCTCATATTAAAGATTCACCAATGAATCTTTGCATAGTTTATGCAAATCCAGTGGGTATTTTGTGGAAGTGTTAATGAGTGTCACATCCTGATTACTGCAGATTTCCCCTTGCATTTCCAACCGTACCAAATCCAATTGAAACTGCTAAAATTAACACCACGAGTCCACAACAGTTTGTCAGGAAAACGTGTGAAATTTGTTTTTAAAATATCGTGCACTAATTATTCTTGGAAACGTCATATATAGATGTTGACATAAAAATATTCCACATGCATCCATCTTGATGGATGACAAACTTAACATTGGTCCCCCTACGTCCTTCTGAAGGACCAGCTATTTCTGAAGCAAATTTTGCATCTCACTATAGAGGAAACTGTATCATTTAGCTGCCCTGGCACAGGGACACCTTCAGCTATCCCAGGTTGCTCCAAGCCCTGTCCAACCTGGCCTTGGACACTTCCAGGGCTGGGGCAGCCACAGCTTCTCTGGGCAACCTGTGCCAGGGCCTCTGAGTAAAGATTTCCTTCCTTAAGGACGTGCTGGTCCTTTTGCTGAGTGTGAAATGTGGCCTGTGATGTATGAAGTGACTCCACACTAATGCATTTAGTTAATCTCAAAAACTGCAGAGTGAAAAGTAAAAAAATTAAATTAAAAAAGCAGAAAAAAATGAATTAATGATTATGTTTCCCTTTACTTAACAGTTATTCTCAGGGTTTTGAACACTTCAGCCAGCTCGCTTGCCTGTCTCCCTGTAACCTTTGCACTTTGTTGCGTGGGCCATCCCTCTCCTCTGAACCTCTCTATGTATTTGCTGGGTTGAAAATTTTGAGACAACTTCATGTCCTTTTTGTTCTCTTTTTACCCAGTTTGGCAAACAAATCCTGTCTTTAGAACTGGGCTGAGAAAGCCCTTGCAGCTCACGAAAACAACTTCAATCTAGAAACATTTGAGGGGAGGGAGATTTCTATAACATCGCCCCGGGATGCCACTGGTAGGAAGGATCAGGATGTCCTAGCAAGGAGTTGGGTATGGATCTTTTATTTAGCCTGCCTTTATCTTCCAGTGCTGGTGATATAATCCTGTGTATATGACAAGTCATGATCATAATGAGCCTGTTTATTTCGAGATACGTAGTGGCATCGTTCATTTGCACATTAAAGGAAACTTTGCTGGGAGAAGACAAATATGAGGCCACAAAAGCTTAGTGATTATTGTAATGCTAATCTGTATTCAATCCTGTATATGTGTCACATCTTGAATACTTTAAAAAATTAATTAGTCAACTGTGTTGTGCCACAGATGAGCAGGAGCAAGTGGCTGCTTCCAACCACAAGCTGTGGCATTCTCTGTGCCAACACGACTCTGAGGGAGAGAAGGCCCCCAGTAACTGAGCTGGAGGTGGTCCCATCCTCTGCCTTCTGCCTGGTAGTGCACAAAGTGTGGCATTTGTGTGATTGTGTTAGTTTGAACCTATTTTCGTCACTTAAAATATCTCAAGTAACAATCCCAACATTGCTTTATATCCTGTATTTATAAAGATATTTAAATCTTTGCATTCATTTTAGTGGGAAGTATGGATCGTGCATCTTAAGTTAGTGACAAAAAGTCTCTTTGGTATGTTTTGCAATCTGGAGAGCAACTGTAAACGAAAATAGGTTGAGTAAAAATAAACACAGCTGCAAAATAAAGATTTGTCGTTGCTAAGAATAAAAGATACAGATTTACTCAATTTCCCAGCAGAATTGTACCTCCATACTTCTCACAGATTTGCACAGAAAGTGTGTTACTTTTCCACTTACTGTGCCAAAAATTTTCTAGAAATCTCGAAGCGACCTACCCATCATTCTTTGTCCTTTGCTCACTATTGCTCCTGTAGGTGCAGGCACATGCCAGACTCCCAGCTGTCTCCTGGGGGGTTGTGCTCGCTGTGCTTTGCTCAGGAAGCAAAGGCAGAGTGCAAGGTCTGGATTCAGACTCCTCCAAATGTGGGTGCCCCAAAGGATGGCAGAGGGAGGCCTTGGTGCTCCCTCAGTGACTTCCACCTGTGATCTTGGGACTGGAAAATGTTCTGTATTAAGTGTGTTGGATGTTCTGAGCACCATTCAGGGTCCTTTTCTATGGCACAGGCTGTAATTTATCATTTTAGGTGTTACCTTGCACAATGTGATTTAAGGGGCAGCAATTGCACTTCCAGGTTTTTAGGTGCTTTCCCTTGTGTTTTGACATTTCCTCTCACACCTGTACAGTGAGCACTGTCACCTCTGTGTTTTCTGGTCACAGGAAAGCACAATTAGACAAATCAACCCTTTGCAGTTTCGTGGAGGAAAGGATTTGCAGTAAGGCTTTGTGAAGTGAAAAATAAGATTGCAGAATTGCAAGACCTTTTGAACTCACAGTGCAGGAAAAAAGTTGTGTTTTCAAAATGTTGTGATTTCAGAAAATGGTGATTTGTTTGGGAATGACATCTCAAAGCAGATCCAGATTACCTCTGAAGGACATATGTAGTGAAATGTTAAAGCCAGTGTTGCAGCCTGAACTGGTAATCCTTGTTTGTGCTGAAGTACTGTTTGCCCTCGTAATGTGATTTTTTGTGACTGCTTTAGCACTTCAACAGGGCTGTGAATATGGATAAGCACATAAGGAATTATTTTGCTTCAAAACTTTTCAGAGACCTGTTTCTTCTTCATGTTGGTAGGTGTGTTGTCGCCATATGTTTCACATTAAACATTGCATCAAGCTGAAAAAAATAGTCCATAGCCTTGAAGTGAATACTGCTGATACGTATTTTTGTGCTTTTCTTATAGCTGAGAAAAATGAGATACATATTTTTCCTTGATTTGATGCATCTTCAGAAACTTTGCTCTATTTTAGGAGTTTGGATAAGGAATTTTTTTTTGAGCATGACCTTCCAAGAAGCAGTGGCTATGCAAAAAATTACTATCCTGTGGAATATGCATTTTTGGGCTCCTTATGAGGGACTGAATACAGGCATGACTGGTTGTTTTGATGGCCTCTTTTGTAGCATTTATGCAAGAAACTTTTTTTGTAGCAGTGTTTGAAGTAACATTTATTAGATCAGTACTGGTTTAGATACATCAAAATTATGTTCCTCCAACTGCTTTATTGACGGGGCTTGACTCCTTGTTTTTGAGTGAAATTAGGCATGTTTTTGTTGTAAAAAGGTAGCAAATAAAATTTTGCATTTAATACTTGGCAAACTTTGGCATTTAGATTTACAGCAAAAGTGTAAAAGTGCCTTTGGATGACTGTAATGTTTAATTTACCTCCTTTGTGAACTACTCTAATTGCATGTGCAGCTGAAACAGTACTAGAACATTCAAGAGAGATTAGTGACATCAATAGCAATATACCTCCTTGGGAAAAGACAACACCAAATAATAATGCAAAATGAAGCATTTCAGATCAATATAATCACATTTAAAAGTTCTTTATAGAGGCTATTTGTAAGCCAGCAGTGAAAGAGAAATCCTGACATTTTGAATATACAGAAATATAATTTGTGAAAGCACCTAGTACTTTATATGACTGATTTTTTGGAACATCCTTTTTGTAGGTCTGATGCTAAAACCACTTAATTTTGTGTACTCTTGTAATTAATCTCATTGTGAGCTTAGAAACACTGTGGATGCTTGCAGGATCCAGCCCCTGGAGAACGTTTTACAATTCTGCTTGGTAGAGGAAAAACTTGTGTTTGCTGCTTGTGTTTCTTTTGATTTCTTTGATAATTCAGGTTTAAAAATCTTTATCGTTTAGATTCTCCACAAAAGATTATACCGAGAGTCAGTGTAACATTTTGAATTCTCAAATGTAGGTTTCCTTGAGCTTTGTTATGTTTGTGACATCTGATGGATGTTGTGTTTCTCACCACGTTGGTCTCCTGCCTTAGACACTCACGCTGTAACCAGAAACTGTTTTGGGATAAAGCTGCAGCGTGTTTATGATAAATCACACGACACTTTTCCCACTGAATATGCTTCATTAGGCTTGCTTTCTGTAATGCTGCTGGATCATTAGATGGCATGTAGAAAGAAACCATTCCAGCAGTGATCCATCAGGCATGGAGAGCCCCCATGTGTCGGACACAGACCTGCATTAAACCACTGCCCTGTGTGAAAAGTGCTGTCAAAACTGTACAGGTGCAGAATAACCTTCTATAAGGTGCTACTTGGGGACTTTAACAATCTTCATTTTACTTCAGTGGTTTTTAGTAGCTCCCCCAGCACGGAAACTTAATTCAAGGAATTACAACTGAATCAGTTACACATGGAAGACTTTCAGCTGGAAGCTTTCCAGGATGTCATGCCTAACTTTTTGGATCAGTCTTAAAAGAATTCAAGCCTGGCCATTCACTAAAAGGTACTTACTTTACAGATACTTTGGCCTGTTCCTCTGAGAAGTGATTTTTTTGTTGTGAAGTGGGAAATGCTCCCTTTTTTAAGGAGAAAAATGTGTAAGGGCTATGAAACAAGTACATTTATTTAGAACTTGTGAAGTAACAGACATAATGTGATGACACTCGTCTGTGCTATTCAATGAATACTTTGACAATATTTATTTGAAGATCTCAAGTAAAAAAGGAGATAATTCTGGAATTACTGAAGCTTCAGTAGCACTGCCATCACAGTAATATTTTAGTTATTTAATGTTTTTCCTTACAAGTGCAGTGGAAGGGTTAGAGAGGTGCCTTCCATGTGACTCTGTGTGTGTCTGAGTCAGGACAAGGATCTGCAGTAGCTGAACCAAAGCAAGACCCTCTTCTTCCCTGTTGTGGTTCCTCACTCAGGCTTTTGCTTATCCCTCAGATCAGTTCACAGAGAATTTAACTCTTGGTCTTGGTGTTGCTCCAGGGGTTGTAGTTCCACACACAGCTGCTGAAGGATCCGTGCTGTCAAACAAGGGGATGCCAACCCAGCTGAGGTTCTACAGCCCCTCTACAGTGACTCAAGGACAAGCAGTGGCATCCTTTGACCATTACAGCATTTAAGGAATTTTCTCTCTTGTTCATATGTGAGGTGGAAGAAACATTTAGAGAGAGTGGTGAAAATGAATGTATAATACGTACAGCTTTTTATTCAAGGTCATTAATTCTATAGACTGAAACATGAATTTACGAGTCTCTTTTTTTTAAGTTAGACATAGACATTCAGACTTTTATTTTGATCTGATTCTTGTCACCACTTTGTGAATGATGCAGCCTGTTCTGCAGTGCTTCCCCCTGCTCCCCACCCCCCCTTATTTGTTGCTAATGAGATCATTACTTGGTTTAAACTCTTTTCCATTACTTGAATAAAGCCTGGGGATCTCTGAAGAACAGCAGAGGACCACATGTAGCATCTGCCAGCATTGCTGGTCCTCTGATTGAGTGACCATTTGTGCTGCAAAGGCTGGGAACAACAGGCCAGGGTAGTGGGGATGTTTCTTAAGTGGCCTTGCCCTTCACAGCATGTTTTTGTAAGACAGTGGCAATTGCTGCTGGTGTCACTTTTAATGTAAGTCTGAGCTTAATACTAAGGATGGAGATAGAGGAGAATGATAAGACAACCCTCAGGATTTTGTTGATTGTAAATGATAGTGTATGGTATCTTAGTAATCCCTGCGTTTTAGTTCACCCATGTTTAGACACACAAGGTGGTTTAATCAGAATTTCTAGCATTTCAGGGCTTTAGTGCTCTGAAACATATTAGCCCTGCTTTAGCAGGCAGTGTTTATTCATTTCCAGAGCACTGTAGGGTCATTAATCCTCTGAGCCCTCCTGAGAAGTCAGAGATGGGAGACACTGTAAGTTGAATTATTCTAATTTTACAAGTGGGAAAACTGAAGAGATGAATAATGTGGTCAAGGCCACACAATTAGGCAGTGTGAGCTCTGGGATATGTTCTGGCTATTAAGCCCAGTGGTCAGGCCAGCCCTTGAAACATTCTGCTTTTTAAATTATGCACTTCTGCTTTATTATGATTAAGATGCCTTCATTTTCCCATACTCTGTCTAGGTAGATAGTCTTCTTTTCCCTGCAGGTACTAAGGTGGGCATGACTACAATAAAAACTTCAAAACAAGGAAAACCATATGAAATCAGATTCTGAATCTGACGTTAGTTTGTATATTTTAAGTTTTCATAGAACATAATTAAACCTTCCCTATCCCGTTCTGCCACAAAGGGGTGCAAATTCTTTGATTTACATATACAAAAAAGGAATGATTGATAGAAATTATTTTCTTGGAGATCACTTTATTAGTCTCCTTTTTGATTGCAGAATAATGATAAATATTGAAAGATGTTTTACTAAACTCTTTGAGTAATGGTGTATGTGTGGTAAGAAAATTCATTTTTGAGAATTACAAAAATCTTCTAAGTAGCATCTATAGAATTTTTCACTAGAGTTTAAGTGGTTATTTGTTTTCTTTGGTTGCATAAAGAGATGTACTTTGAAATAGCAATTTCGTAGGGAATAAGCAAGGCTTTTGTATAGAGAAAGATGTCAATTTTTAATGTTTATCTGAAACATTTTTGTTTTCTCTGCTCCACAAATGGGTTAATTGCTGCCATCTCTAGTGGAAGATGATCAGGTTTTATTTCAGTTGCAGCCAGTCTTTGTCTTAAAAATAACTTACTCTGCAATATTGTTGTTTTTAAGCAAATGCAGAATTTCGCAGGTAATTAATCATCAATTAATCCAGACGTTAACCATCTCGCTTAAACTGTTCAGAGAACAAAATATGAACCGTTTTATCTACATAGACCCGAATAGCGAAGCCCTACAAACTTTAGCACCACGTCCAGCGTTTCAGCAAGCATTTAATATTTAGTCCATCCGTTGAGCCATTCCATAAATGAATTCCCGAGTGTAATCTGCTCTCCCCTGCCCACCTCCCTTTCCCACAAGGCTGTGGTTTTTAGCTAAGCCGGCGTTGGAGCCGCTCTTATCTACAAATAAAACCAGCGCTGAGCGCCTGCACTGCGAAGCCTCGTCGGCGAGGGGAGCAAAGCGCTGGCAGCCGAGGGCTCCATCCACCGTCTCGTGGCAGTGTTGGGGAGCGCAGGGTACTGGAAGTCAGAAATACTGTCCCGGAGACATTTGGGATCATGTAGGTGTAGCGGGAGAGGCTGGAGCCGCTTCCATCCCGCCCGCTCGCATCTCTCCGCCCGGGAGTCCCGCGGAAGGGGCGCGGGGTGCCCAGCGCTGTCCCCTCGCCCTGCTGGGCTCCTGCAGGAGGGACGGGGACGGGGACAGGGCCACAGGGCTGCCCGCTGCCCTCGCCCCCGGCCGGGAGCCGTGGATGGTGCCCGCGGGCCGGGGGCTGCAGGGCCGGCCGGGGCCGCTCCCCCCCGGCTCCTCCGGGAGCTTCCCCGCCCGCGATGAAACCTTGGCAGCTGCTCGCAGGCTTAGGAGATGCCCTTCAGGTGAGGCTGAGGCAGCTCCGGAGGAATTGCGGGGGGGGGGGGGAGGAATTCCGGGGAGAGCGGAGCGCGGGGGGGGCCGGGGCAAGTTGGCATGTTTGGCTGCGGGGGTTGTGTCGCCGCCGGCAGCGACTTCCCGACGTGAGGGGGGAGAGGTGAGGGGGCGAGGGGGGCTCATGTGGAAGGTGAGAGGGTAAAGGGAGGGGGGCTGATGGCCGGGTGGGAGGTGAAGGGATGCGGGGTGAAGCGTTCGTGGAGCTGCCGGCCGCGTGGGGAGCGGGATGGAGCCCGGGATGCAGCCCCGGACCGCTGGCACGGGGATGCTGCCTCTGCTCAAAGGTGTGTCGTGTACGAACTCACCGATGCGACGGCGGGGCTCGGCGCTCCCGGGGTGTTTGTCCTCCCTGTATTCCCCGTGTATTCCCTGTGTCCGTGTGTGTGTGTGTGTGCACGGCGTGGGCTCGTCCCCGCGAGCGAAGGCAGCGCGGGGTGAGGTGCCTACGGAAAACACCGTGCGGGGGGGATTATTCGTCCTTCCTCCGGCTGCAGTTCATGTGAACTTCATCTTCAGGGAGCTCCTTGACTTTCTTTGGGTGGAATATGTATTAGCATTTATATGGAATGTAGCAGGAGGCTCATCAGTAGCGGTTTTGTCAGATGGATTGTTGCCTTAACAGCATTCCCGACCAACCTGGGAATTGCCTCTTTAGCTGTAGGGTACCTGTATGCCATCAGAATAACATACTGATCTTAAAAAACACAATTTAAGTGAGTATTTTAAAGTTTTATTGCTGTACTTGTTAAAATACATGGGATGAAACAGCAGCAACATTTAGTTAATAAATACAATTTAAGCATACAGATAATTTTGGCTAACAATCCATTTATATATTTTTGCATGGAAAAAGGCAGGAACCGTGTATAACAGACTGGGATTGAAAAGTGCCTATCAGTTTCCAGCTGGATATAATTGCAAGGTAATTTGAATACTTTGAATGACTTTAGCAATTTTCTTTCTTTAAAAAACCCCCACGGTTCAAAGTGTGGAAAAAAATGTTGAGGGGAGTGGGGAAGGTGAGTTTCGGTAGCTTTTAAAAAAAGAAATCTCTTCCAGACTCTTCATAGGGGCATAATATTTTTGAAAGACTTGCTGTCACATGGAGGAGAGTCTGGCACAGCCCAGTAGTGGAATGCTGGGCTCTGCAGTTCAGGCACCATGAAATCACATTGCTTCCAGGACTGTACATCAAATTCCACTCCAGGTATTTTATTTTGGTGGGTGTTCAGGAATTTAGTGAGATCTAAAGCAGTCTTTGTACTTGTGACTTCTGTAGTGATAAGGAATTTGGTCTTGATAGAGAAGTAATTAGGATTTATATAAGTGTTTAACAGAAAGTTCACAACTGTTTTTGCTTGTGAAATGCTTAGTTTATGAAATGAAACAGTTAGTTTACCTACAGGACATTGGTTTCATATGTATTTCTAAAATGAGGCAATGGACATGTATAAAGTTTGAATGTCTTGATATTCTGACCATGCTTTACAGATTTATTTTTCAGGCGTGTGATGTTTACATTGTTGTTTTTTGAGCATGCAAATGAAGGCTGACTTCTCAAAAGTGAGCTAAACTGCAATTAAGTGAACAGCATTCCCTCCTCTACAGCAAGAGCAGTGGTGCTGTGTGTAATCACTGGTTTTAGATTGCAATCATTTCATGGTAAAAAGTAGACTTTTTGGGTTTATCCTTCACAGGTGCTTCCCTTGAGAGTCCGTGTAATGTCTGTCAGTTATCAGCTTTGCTTCCTTTAAATCTCCCGGATCTATAGGGGTTTGATTACCCATTTCAGGGTTTTTCTTCCTGCAGCAGTGCATTTCTCGGGGGTTTAGAGGCTGTAAACATTCAATAGCTCCCATTCCACTGCCTTCTCTGTCAGATGTGGGCAGGAAGTTGTGGTTAATCAGTGCCTCCCAACATCCAATACCCTGGTACCTCCCTGAGTGTAAGTACAGCTCATTATACCCCTTTCCAAGCACAGTTTTAGAAAGATTGAGCTTTATGTTCTTCCCTAGGTGATAAATGTTTGAAATCAGAATAACTTAACGATGGATGGATGAAGCAACTTTATTATTATCTGGCAAGGTGTTATGTTCAGTCTCTCTAACTTCAAAGCAGTTACTTCAGTAGTATCATTATCATGGAATTGGTCAAATTTAGTTGTTTTATAAAATTTTCATGGAGGGCCTCAGTTTGCTCATAAACCAGAAAACTTTTTCCAGGAACGAGTAATAAATTGATTTTTCAAGTGATCAACCTTGTGGTATTCTAAATGTTAGAAAAGGTCTAGAAAAATACCCTGAAGTACAATATCAGAAGTTTGGACTTTTTCCATTGTAATGAAAAATACTGTTATTAAATTTTAGTAAATTTTATTAAGATAAATATGTTAGATATGGTAAATGAAGCATCAGATTAAATAGGAGAAAGGAGATAAATGTGGTTAACTCACGCTTTTAAGTTATTGTGACAATAATTGTGAAAGAGTAGCACGAAGAGTAAACCAGGGGAAAAATGCGTAGGGAATTTTATCTGTAGAAAGCATCTTGTCTAAGCTTGACTTCATATTTAAATTTAAGTAAGTAATGTGCTAAAAGGGAGTTATTTTTCACTCCTTAGTTAAAAGCTCAAGCCGACTAAAATCAAGCTTTTAGTCGACTTCAGTGATAGGGATTTTAGAGTTTTTCTTGGAATGATTATGTCACAGTATAGTATCTTTCCAGAATTTAGAGGTGGGAACAAAGACTACAGAGGACCTTGATTATTTCAGGTGGTTTTTCAGTGGTGTTGGGGTTTTTTAATGTATATTTCAAGACTGGGACATAATTTACAGCATCTCGAAATGTTGATTTTGAAATGTATTAACTTTATAGGGGAATAAACTTTACTTTCCAAAACAATTATTCTGCCATAAACAGGCCGAAAATAAAGTATCTGCCTTTAATTTTCTTTTGGAATGTGTTACAAAGGAATAGTTCTCATAAACTCTGAGGAAATAAAGGGTTCAGTGACTACACTGATCTGCAGCTGGTGGCTTTGCACAGGGAGGCATTTTTGAACACAAGAAGTACCATAAGTACATAATCACCAGAGAGGAGAAGAGTTCAGGCTTATTCTTTAAAAAGATGCATCATAAACATGTTTTCTCTAAATTTCAAATGCTATGGGGTTGCCTTTGGGTGAGGTACCAGACAGATTAGTGAAAAGAAGTAGATGTATAAGATGTATAAGTGCCAAGCTCTCTTCTGGTGAAACTTCCTTCCAAATTTATCTTGTCAGTCGTGGAGGTCTCTACCTTTAGGAATAAGTCTTTTCCTTCTCATTTTCTTTTTAAGGGATCAAGTGGAGATGTTAAGGAAGGTAGCAAGAGTTGTCTTCAGTGACTTTGCACACTCACTGCTTTTGCTTTACCTGGATTTCAGTTTGGACAGTGTGAGAAGGTGTTTGCTTTGGGGGATTGGAAGTCAGTGTAAGCATTTCTGCTTTGTGTTTGTCTCCACCGTGCCCCCTGTGCATTTAATTTCTTTTCATTCTGCCACGTTAAATTGCAGAGGCTGTGATTTCCCTCCATTGTCTTTGAAAATAAAGCACAGTGTGACTTCCTCCACCAGGTTGCAATCAGAGCCTATTTCTTCTTTTGTTCTGTAGTTAATTACAGATTTCATGCACAGCAATAAGGCTTCTGCAAAGTGGAATTTCACTGATGGTCAGGAATATTTCAGAAAATGCTGTCGTGTCACAGGGGCTTATTAGTTGCCTTTCACAAACATGGAGACACAAACTTTTTCTAAAGTATTAAAATGGAGAACCTGCTTGAGTCAGCAGGAACATCCAGATTCAGCAAAACTGGGTTATGAATTCAAGCAATTAAACGTGACAAAAAGCCCAGTTTTACTGCCTTGACTTAACAACTTTCTTGTATTTTTATTTGGAGATATAAAAACTTCAAAATTTTCTTTTCTGTCAGGTGTTCCCAAAACCAAGGTGTACCTCCAAACCCCACAAACTCTTGAAAGTCCTCTTGCTTTACATTTGCACCTTGAGTTTTTCTTTAAGTATTTTTTATTCTCAAGAGAAGCAAACACTGTTATTTTATTCAATTTAGGATACTTGGAGTTTGACAGCTGTGCATTATGTACCTGCATTTTGGTAGAGATAATTAAAAACAGACTGGTTGAATATTTAGTAATGAATAAAATAATCTTTTTTGATCAATATTAAATATATATTGAAGGGTTTGCTGATGATTATTAAAAATCCAAGCTACTTTTTTTCCCTTTTGTTTTTATGGATTTGATGCTCAGAAGTTTTAAGCAGATTTCCTGAGTAGTAATTAATTATTGCAAATTTAGCTGGGTAGAAAAGGGGAGGGAAGTAACCAGATGAAAGTCAAGGCACTAAAGACAAATGGACCAACCTGAACTGGAACAGAGTTTTAGCAAAGATCATCCATTCCCCACTCGTGTCTTGGAGCCTGATATAAAATTCTAATCCCCACCCTTTGCAAATGGAAATTTTTCCCTCTGTTTGTGCTGTGGTGCTCTCTGGTGCTTATGGGGTTTTTAACTTAAAAAGTTTTCTTTGTTAAAGTTGGACTTTCTGATTACATGAATTAGAGTAATGGTAGTCCACTAATAGTAATCCAAGAACGAGATTTGGCCATTTTTCCGGGTAAATAAATTGTAGCTTATGTGAGAACTTGTTTTAACTACTAATTAAACTGAATCTAGTGGCTGCTTTAACTGTAAAAAAAGTGAAGTGAGAGGCACATGTGGCACATCCCTGCTGCTGATTTGGGGACTGATTTCTTGCTGCTGAGAACTTGCACTGTTACCTGATGCTCTTAAGGAGAGTCATTTCATGACTAATGTCATTTAAGCTGAGACTCAGGATCTTTGAAGAACTGCTGCCCCAGTGGAGCAAGTCTTCTAAGAACATGACATTTAGATCAAGCCCTGATGGAGCATCTTGGCTCTCTCCTTCTGCACTGCTTTATGTGACTTTTGTGTTTTCATCTTGGCATCAAGTGAGCACCTGTTTAAGATGACTCTGCCTTTCTGCCAGCACGTGTCCTTGGGGAGCAATCCTGGGATGGCAATTCCCCTCTGGCCTCTGACTTTTCCTGGCCCAGCCTTTCCATGTGTGATACCAATGAAGAGGAAGAGGTTCATTTGGCAGGATGAAACTCCTGTCACCTGTGTTTGCAGGGAAAACTTGATGTTTGGCTGTGACACACAGGAATCTGAAACCATATTTACTTTGTTGGAATATTTGCAAGACTATAATGAAAATGAATATCATCTAACATTTTCATTTGAAGACTTTAATTTTATTTTATTTATTGATAAGGTCTGTATGATGAACAGTGAGAAGATGTCCTGTTTTTCCTCCTTGCCAGTGGAGGCAGCACCACATGAGGCTGTGATCCTGCACTAATCTTGACAGTTACCAGGAAAAGCAGGACAGTGCTGCCTGTGCCAGAGAGCAAAACCATCTCAGAACCAGAGCTCATCTCAGGTGGCATTTCATTGCAGTCTTTGCCAGTGTCAGCAGTCAGAATCCAGTCGTGGCAGGCTGAACTTTCTACCAACAGAGAAGCCAAGAGAGTCAACTTAATTCCATTTTGACTTTCATATTTGAAATCATGAGCCTTTTTCTTCATCCTGCTTCCCTTTTTTGAGCCACGACAGGCAGTAGTATTTACTAAAGGAAGATATTAAGAATGGCATTGGGTATTTTAATATTTATTTTTTTACTTCCCATTATGTTCTCAAGATCTCACCATCTCTCCAGAAAGTACTTAAAATTATGACAGCAGGTAAATCAAATTGAACACAGTCATGTAACAGTTTAGCAGAATTTCTCTTTGCCCAATTTTAGTCTGGAGAACAGAGCATTTTATCAACTCTCTTTGGTAGCTGTGGTTCACTGATCACACTCCTTCTTAATTCAGTGACTTCAGGATGGTCTTTAGAGCTGGAAAACTGGGGTCAGAGAAGAGCTCAGTTGTGAGATATGTTACAGTCTGTGAATTATCAATGAAATGGGACTTTACAAAGAGTGTGCAGGGGGATGCTGAGCATCTTTGGGAGAGGCAGTAACTACAGGGGACTGAGCTCCTCCACAATCCTTGGATGGCCTGTAGGAGGAGAAACTGCATCCATCAAGTCTTGCTGTAACTAAAGGAAGCAAACTTGTAAAAGAACTGAGTGCAAACCAACAGCAGCGATGCTGGGCAGCTGGTACAGGCTCACACACTCCTCCTGCAGCAGCGTGGAACTACTCAACAGGGAAAAATTGGGTAAAGCTGAAGCCTCTTTGTGTGTTGGTGTTTTTTCTAACTAATGGAAGCATCAGGTTTGTGTGTTAGTGTTTCTTGCAATGAATGACTGTGTTTCAGACGTGGGGCAAGGCATTCTGAAGAGGGGAGGCAGTGTGGTGGTTCTACTTTCATTCACCTTTGCCTACACAGAGCTGAGCAAGCACAAAACACAACTGGTGCTGAAATGAGGTGTTTGGTGATCACAGGAGAACAGTGGTGCAGAGGACCACTCCTCATGTCACTGAGCCCTGCTCTGCTCCCCCAAAGGAGCATCTTTATGAGTGTCATTAATGACAAATATCCTGTTAATCTTTGAAAAGAACTCCCTGGACTACCTTTTCCAATACTTAGAAGTCTTTACCCTCTTAGAAAATATTTGTTTGCTGGACAAATGAAAATCTACCATGCTGCAGATGACCTTAGTGTTTCATGTTCTCAGGGGACCTGAAGAAAAAAAGGCTCCCCTGCTCCTTGCACCAGTTTTCTGTGACTGAGATTCCTCAGGTTTCTGTCCTGCCCATTTTAATTTCTGTATTTTGGTTCAACCCTTTCTAGTTATTGGGAATCTTTATTTTTAATCTAAGAAATGCTTTTTGAACATTTTTGCATTTAAGTGAAAGCATTGAATTCAAATAGTTTAACTGATGATCAGAAGCCAAATATTGGCCATGATTTATAATATAACCAGGATTGTATAATGATTATTATAAGACATAGACATTTGAGGCTGGCTTGACATCTCTAAGCTGCCTGTTGGACTTCTTTGAGACAGAGGTTATGAGGTTTATTATTTTGCCAAAGTCAACTAGAAAGTTTTATTTAGAACCCATGATGTTCCTAAATTTGCACAAGTGTGTGTGTGCAGATATGTGTGTTTGAGCATCTGTGTCATAAAAAGATAAAAGTTAAACACTTTTGCTGATACACTCAAGACTTGATTAACTCTGCCTGCTCTGAATGAGTTCCTCTGAATTATGATTACACACATTTATCCTGTCAGTACAACCTCACAGGGTAAGTGTGGGGAGAGAAGAAATGCAAGACAGGGATTTAGAAGACGAGTCTTTTGACAGAAGAGGTGATGCATCATACTCTGCTTGAGCAGTTTAGCACCTCCCCACTTGGAGGGGGTATATCCAAGAAGATCTGAAGGACTGTTCTTGGATAACCTCCTTCCAGCCTGTCTCATCCCAAGATCCTGTGTTATCAGCTGGGTGGATCTGCTGAGCAGTGAGTTATTTCAGTTCTCAGAAAAGGGTAAAGCACAACAGGGATAAAGTGGAAAATGCTTCTGCACTTTTGAAATATATTTGTATCTCTGGAAAAGGATGCAAATCTATTCCAGCCATTTGTAGTAAACCCTGTTTTGGTAATTAACAGCTAAATGACTAATATTATACAATAACAATGTGTGAGTCACTGGCTGGTGCACAGCTTGACTTTGGCTATGGAGTAGAATAAGAAAAGTGGAGGATGCAAATTTTAATCATACACTTGAATGCATGACTCAGGTAGATTATCTTGTGCCTTCGTGGATGGGAGGTGGGTTGGGCTGTTCTCATTCTCTGCAAGTTTTAGCACTAGAGAGGAGCCAAGGGCATTGTGCCCGTTAAGATAACAGAAGACAAAGATGGATGAGCAAGCTGAGATTGTTATGGGGAATTATCTTTAAAAATGGCATGCAGGATGTGTACATTTATTCCCCCAAATCTTTACGTCTGTGAAGCACAAACACCGTAAAAATCTAACTGGATCCAAGCAGGTTTTTTCAGGGAGTTATTTCCTTGGAGGTAGGGAGGAGGGTTAGGTCACTGTCAGTCCTGTGTAGTTATTTAACAAATTAACAAATTATATCCACGTTTTAAGACAACTGGAAACATGGAGGAAAAGAAGAAAGCACTGCAACTTTACCATGTTTCATTTTGACCATGTAAAAGAAATTGTCCTTTTTTTACCTCACTGAGGAATTTCTTTTGGATTTTCCTGCATGCTGTAGAACTGCAAAATGCTTGGGTCTAACTTGAGTTAGTAACAGATGTTTCATTTGATTTTTCAATGCTACAGACAGTGAACTGCATTTCTGCTTAAAGAAACAGATTCTAACATGTCACTGGTTATAAGAGCTTTGATGTGCTCTTCTCCACGTCTGTAGTGAGGAGGATGTGAAGCTGTGGGCTTCAATTACACAAAGGAAGGTTCAGATTAGGCATTAGAAAGGCTTCCTGATAGTAAGAATACTAAATATTTAATTAGATGAGTTTGGAGGATTATGAGATTTCTATCACTGGAGGCTTTTAGGAATGGTTTGGAAAGCAAATGCCAGACAAATGCAGCTGCGTGTCTTTCTATGTGAAGATGTTCTAGAGAATTCATTTCTAACTGACAGCACTTGTTCTCATTTCTACATTTTACTTTTCCTAAAGTAGCAAATCTTTCTCAAAACCGAACTTAACTCCCATTCAGCAGGTGGATTTCACTTATGTGTTTACCAAGTGTTTTTAACCCAAGTTCACAATCTGCCCTTGCTGTTGTTCCACATCTCTGATGTGCATCTCAGGGGCACTGAATCAATATTGTTCCCTAAGAACAGAGTTTGGAAAATACTGGAGTTTTGTGGTTTCTGATAAAATCTCTTCCTTTGGGCCAGTTTTGTTTTCTGGGGAGCAGTGCAATAAGGGATGTGCCCCTCTTCAGTCCCTGCTCCCAGCTCCCCTCCCAGGGGTCTCATTTCTGTCATGAACCTTGTATGGAATTCTCCACTCAGCTCTGAGTGTATTTATGGAAGTTCTGAATAATCCTTTCAATAAGGGACAAGACAGGTATGATAGAATTGAAGCATTTAAACAATTTGCTCTGTATAGCCTCTTATAACACCTGTATTACATACCACAGCTTCTCTTATTCCCTTAATGTTGCCTTTAGGATTTAAAATACAGACATATAATCTAAACTAAGTTATTTTGAATATATTTTTGCTTTATTAATAGAAAGTAATTTTTTCTTGTGAGAACTCTGCAGACTTCCCATCTTCTATTAATAACATAACATTAAGGTTTATGAATAAAAAGCTGATTACACAGAATATATTAAAACAGTTGAGACTTTTTTTTTTTTTTTACTATTTGAGAAGTGTAAGAGAACCTTGGGGCCAGAGAGGCTCTGCTGTGCTATTTTCTATGCAGTGTTCTACAGGTTCTGTAGAGGAACCAGCAGAAAAAGCTCAAAATAAGGAAACAGTAGAAATTAAAAGGATATATTCCTTACATAATCAGTGCACATGTTCTTGTCTCAGGAATTTTAGTTTGCCAACTGAAAATGAGGTTGCTTAATTTGTGTAGACACGAGAATAATCACACCGGACACCCTCTTTTCTCATTTTCTAATTTATTTATTTATTTTAAATATAGTTTCTAGAGCCAACAGCTAGTTCATAGGACAAAAGACTGTGTTAGATAGAACTGGAATCAACTCTTGAAGATAAAACTCCACCAGTTGCTGAACTCAAAGACAGAGAATGAACAGTTGGGAACAAAGTCCTGGTGTCCTCCCAACTCCTTTTTGTTGCAACACAAACCCTTGTTGTGTCTAACCATAATTTCTTTAACCAGTTTTTAAATTCTGCACAGACAAATAGCAAAATGTAGTATTCTGCTTAGAAATTAAATTATTTTGAATGAAACAACGCTTCCATTAATTAAGTTTAAAGAAAACTCTACTTTTTTTTTTTTTCGAGCAGCAAATTGGAAACCGATAAGGAAGCACTAAATAGCATCCTGTAATATCTGTATTAAAGAAATAGCTGCCAAGATGCTCATTACTTACAGGCATTGCAAACTTCAACAGGTTTCTGAAGAATTTAATATTTTCATATGCTTCAGTGTGAAGCCATCTGTGCAGTGACAGAGCAAAGTGTTGACAACGAGAACAAACGTATGTTTGTGGAAGTGCTCCATGAAATGTTAACAAGAGAGACACAAGATGCACAGCAGTATCTTGTAACAAGTGGGCCAGGGATTTGAAAAAAACATGGCCATCATCTTCAATATTTACAATTACCATTTCTTTTCTAATTTCTTTTTGTGTAGAAGTGTTAAAAAATACAAAGTCTGTCGATGCAGATGGTGAGGGAGACAGAAATACCGAGGAAAATACTGTTTGCATCCACCTTTTGTAGTTTTTCATGTTTCTGCTCTCGTTTCTTGCAGTTTTAAGCCTATATCTGGATCCATCAGTGTATATGTTAGACCTTAGGTAGCGTTTCATACATCTGCTGGGCTTTTTGGTGTAAATTAAACAGCCTCAAACACCCACAGGAGCTGAACTTTCCTAGTACCCTCTCCCCATCCCCCATTTGGGATGGATTTTTATTCCTGGCTGCACAGAGGAATGAATCACGTTACAGTGTTTGAAGTCAGAAGGTGACATAGTGTGACTTTTAACCTGCCATACCCCAAATGTGGGACACAGTGTGGGCTGCTGAGAGATACAAAGAGATTATAGGGGGGGAAAACGGTGCCCAGACATCAAAAAGAAAACAAGTGTTCAAGAAAAGTTACTTTGAATCTTTTGTTCAGTGGCATTGCAACAAGAAAAATCTTGTTCTAAAGAATCCATACAGTTGGATTTTTAGTTACAAGGTACAAAGGATATATTTGAGGGTGATCCTGTTATCTTCAGGTCTCCATTCTCTCCCCAGGTTTGGGTGACCGGGAGCAAGGATTGAATTAGATTGTGCCTTAGCAGCACTATGATTTTTCTAGGAAGTGTATTTTTATGTTTTAAAATGATAGCTCCAGAAAAAAAAAAAGATGTGTGCTGAAGGGTTAGGAAGCAGGTTATGGCAGAATTCCCTCCCCCATTCAGGTATGAAATCCTGTTCTCTGAGCAGGACACAGCTTGGTGGGCCAGTTCCTCGGTTTGAACTGGCAGTGATGGGGGAAAGGGGAGACTGATTACTAATCTTATGATGCCAGTTTTAGGTTTTACTCTAATAATCTATTTTCTTAATGAGATTTATAACCACAGCATGAAGTAATATCCGTCAGCCTTCAAAAATTTAAGTCAGTGAGATGCAGAGGTGGGAATACAAAATTATACTGGTGACATCCCTGCAAGATAACCAACAACAGGAGTATTTTAATGTTGACACTGCTGTCATTGTGAATTAACTGGTAACATCCATATCCTTTAATTTGTAGTCAGACAGTTTGAAAGTTCTGAATGGATGGCACTGTGGTATCTTTCGGCTGTGTTAAGTTGCCCCGTGATGGTCTTAAAGGAGCAAAATGTCTGAGCTATTATTTGAGTCCCGATAAATATGCAAGTTCCAAAGGTTTGCTCAGCAACACTGACATCGTGTGGCTGAGAGGAAAAACCCAGCTCTGTTCACTACCGAGAAGTTAATTAGTTAAAAAAAACCCTTCAATTTTAACAAACCAGTCAAAAATAAACAGCTTTAATGTTACTCTCTACATGAAGAGAGAGAACCAGGTAGAGAGAAACACAGACTGGAGGTTATTTCATGTTGGTTTAGCTCTGGCAGAGCAGGGCACTGGGAACCAGGTACCTCAGGTGAAGAAGGTCTATGGAGCTGTCCCAGAATCACGGCTGCTCTTACTCCTCTTTATCTTGATGTTTAATGGTGAAGGGATGAGTTTGATCCTCAAGGCAACAGGTTTCAGTCATCAGGGTATAAAGATTTATTTCCACTTTGAACAGTCCTTAAGTTTCCCTGAGTATGTTTCCTTTGGCAACACATCTTTGACAATGAGTCTTCCAGTTACTGCATTTTAAAAAGATCCTGACAGGTAGAGTTTGTGGGAGAAGAGACGTCCTTCTGGTTTTTTTTATTAATTTTCATTGCACATTCCCGTGTCCTTTCTTCTGAGAACAGAATTTTCTAGTTCTCTGTTCCAGCTGTGGGTATTTTTTTTTTTACTCTCCTTTTTATTTCCTTTAAAAAACAAGCGACCTTAGTGTTATTTCTCTGGGTTTCATATGAGAATTATGAGGTCTTATAAGTGGTTCAATCTTCTGTCATGACCATCGATGTTCTCTTCTACAATTTTCTTACAGGCTGAGTAGACTTTGTGTGGCTGAAACAGGCAAATTACTGCAAATTACAGGAGAAGTTCCTGGTAGGGTATCACATGCCAGTAATTGTTGTACTCAGCCAAAGGGTCCTAACTTGTTGTAAATAAGGTTTACAAAGTATTTCTGATATGCTGAGACTTTCTCTTATTACCAACAACAGAGGAAAATGGCAGGATTTTTTTGTGCTGACATAGTTTCTGTGTCAAAATACAGACTCTTTTCCACTGTATTTCTTCCAGAATATGAATGTTAATAATGCATTTACAGCCATTTTAATTGCCCACATATTCATATGCTACCTACATGGTAAAAATTTCTAAAGCTATTTTTTTATTATTAATTTTCTTGCTCAATAGACTATCCCCCCTTATTTGACTTTTATTTTGATGAAAAATGGTAAATGGTGATATGATTGTATTCTAATGCTGAAAATTATTGTCTAATGAATTCTACCATGCTTTTAATTAAGATTGACATTAGCAAAATGAACTGAGGGATTTGTTACATTTACTGATAATGATTCTGTGGAAGTTACAGAACTACAAGGAGAATGTTGAATAGAATGTTTCATCTGTTAGAACATAAAACAATCAATAAAATGTGAGAAACATGCACAGTCTTAACAGATTATATCAATAATCTGAGAGACATTTGTTTCTCTGTGTTGTCATAGTGTCTTTAGAGCAAGGGTTGACCCAAAGCAGCTCAGCTGGGAGCTGAACCAGCAGCCAAGCTGGTGATTAATTTGGGTTTCCTCCTGCCCACATCTGTGTGCACTCTCTCTTCCTAAACTCCTACAAAGTCCTGCCTCTTGTCTTCCAGACAGGGATGTTTGTTGTTGTACTTACTGCTGTTTGTTCTCTCTGTGTACGACTGAGCATCTTCTTAATTTGATTTTCTGTTCGTAGTATGTCCCAGATGTCAAAAACCTATCCCGTTGTTAGGGGAGAGAGATTAAATTTTCCTCCTAGAAAAGACTGGGTTCATGGCAGGCAGCTTGTCCTGTACTACAGGTTCTATGTTGGTAATTAAAATTGCCTCTAGGCTCCCAACTATTGCACAGGAGATCCTGCTGGGGAGTAGTTTTCCCCCATTAATGGTTTTAGGGGCTGGTTTGTGGCACAGTTGATGTTTCTCATTTGTTTGAGGATGTTTCTGAGGGAAGATCAGGGAGAGGATGGACTGGTTTAAGTGGAATTCCCAGGCTTAGGTATGAGATGAAGTAGCAGCAGTTTGGGCACGGACAGAAAGAAAAATTGAGGTGCCTTCAGCTGCTCTGCTGGGAAAAGGAGAGAGGGAGGGCAAGAACAAATAACTGCAGGTGTCTGGTGGTGACAGAGATTGGGGGGATGTGTGTGTTCAGAACTGTACCCTGACACATCTGCACAAGCACAGGTACCTGTATTCCCTTAAATACCTGACTGTCCTTATTCCACATTGTCAGTAAGGTCAGGAATCACCTCTCTGAGAGATGGGTTCAGCATAAGCACCTTAAAAATTGTGAGGAGCTTACAAGGCTGGGCCTCTATCCTAAACTGAGATTCCTTGTCCTTCTGTCCTCTCTTTCTTTGGAGTCTTGCTGGTGGCACTGAATTTCAGACAGCAGAAGAGAAATAATTTGAAAATTTCCCCCCTCCCTAAAGGACTAAATGCCAAGTGCAGAGCTGCTGATTAAAAACATATCTCTGAGGAGCCCAACAGGAGCTAATCCTTAGGATATATTTAACTATCTAATCCCTTCCACTGGAAAGTGCATCAAGAGGTAAAAGTTTCTTCTCTTTGCCATAGGTTACCTAGTTCTTCACAGAGTTCTCCTTTCTCTTACTTCAAGTTATCCCTTTTTTCTGTCTTGACAGTTGACAAACAGTTATGCATCATTAAGAACACCACCGTGGTACTTTAAAGGTGCTTATTGCCAAGAATAAAAAAAAACCCCAAACCTTCAAGGTTTATTTACTGTGGGGGCACTCCTTAAATAGTTTCTCTCCTTACTTGCACCTCAGTGGCAGAGCATGAGATCTCCTGGCTGGAAGTGATAATAGAGGTATTATTTTCTCCCCTTAAGCAAAATGATGTGTTCCTAAAGTAATTGGCTGCAGTGCAAATTATAACTGCTCCTTTTGTCGTGACAGGACTGTAATCATCTGGTGTCACTGGTCACCTTCTGACAGTTTATTGGCTCTCAGTGCTATCAAGTGGAAGTAAAAGGAGAAAAAGAGAAGCATTTTTATTCTTTAGCTGGTGGCAAGGCTTTTGGCATTTGCATATCGTGTTCTCCATTGTACACTGAAAATAAGTTGGTGATTATTGGAGTTATTTTTATATCATAGAATAATTTGCTGTTGAGTGAAAACAGAAAAGCTACTTGGAACATTAAAAAGCGTTTCTCGTAGTCTGACTTTTCTAATATGCAGCTTCTGGGAGATGTTTTGAAGTGTCACTTCAAGTCTACATTGTGTACCTACATAATTAATGTAGATAAAGAAGAAAATAGAAAGTTCTTTTAAGTGAGATAGTTAAGCAGTTAAATGTTGATTGAATTACAGTCTGAGACCTTGAGGGGGAGAAGGAAGAGTATTGTGTGGTACAGGTAAAGAACTATTTTGGTGCAGTTGTTTGTATTTTTCATCAGCATCTCCCACGTGGGCCGTGGTTCCAACACACACTCCTGTAATCTCCTGCAGTGGCAATGATTCAGCTTAAAAATCAATAGGGCACGAGGTGTTTCAAGTTCTCATTATTGTAATGTGTCAACATCACTTCGGTGACCCCAGAGCCCTATGTTGGCTGATTTGTTCTCTGATTTATTGTGCAATCTTGTAGGGCAAACTATAATTTCACTGGCAACCAGAAACTCTGCTTTTATGGTTTGTGTCCCAGCCTCCAGTCATTAGGATGTTCAGAGATAATCAATACCTGTGCTTGCTGCTGAAGGTTGAATGAAGTTGTCAAGCAGCTAAATTACAAAGAACACAAACAAAAGAACATTGTTATGGCTGAGCAGACCAGGAAATGTTTTTATCTAAATTTTCATTCCCTATTAACTCACAGATGTTTTTATTGCTTAGCACTCTCATAATTTATATTTCCTTATATGCCTACCAGGTTGAGATCTTGAATTTTCTAGTTGTGATGACTTGCTGTATCACTATGTTATCTGTGTTCATTTATGATTCTGTTACCTTCTCTATATCTGTCCAAATTTAATAACATCATGAACAGGAAAAAATTATTTTAATTTCTCAAATTTAGTAAACTTTTTGTGGCTTTAATCTCCAACAGACAAAGCAGCGTTGTTAATTTTGCAGTTCTCCTCTTCCACTCTTATTAATTTTTGATGTTTGTTTACGTGGCTCAAAGTGCTGCAAGTGAAAAAAATGGAGACAATATCAGTTTATCCTGAGCAATATAATATCTATTAATTTATTTAGAACCTCTCAAATAGAACTGAGGGAGCTTTGCACAACTGAAAACTCTTTGGACTTTCACTGCATTTGACATGAACACCTCACGTGTCCAGCTGTCAGTCAGAGCTTAAAGCAACGATCTGGAAGCCAAATATCTAAAATTTCACCAAGTGATACTCATTTAACTTTAGTTCTTCATTTTTCATTAGTCAGAGGTTGCATTTTTTACACACAGAATTGTAATCCTTCAGCAGAAACACTTGCACTTCTGCATCTGGCTTTGAACTTACCCAGTGAGAAAACATCTGGCAACACATAAATGCATGTGAGCCTTAGATGGAATAAATATGAAGTTGGGCGGTTTTTAAAAGTTTTATGAAACAAAAAAGTCCATTATTAATCACCAAATCTAATACAAATAGGAGAATATTCAGAACTGGAAACCAAATGGAAAAAAAGCTAATGTCTCAGATTCAAAGTCAGAAATTTTCTGATTTTCAGAGTTGTTTAATAGTAACTTTTTAGTTAGATTAACTAATGTTTATTATGTTATTGGGGGGATTACAAAATTAAGAATGAGAATTATCTTTTTGGTTTTTGTCCTCTGTTTTCTCACCCAAGCCATCTGTTCTAGTTATGGTCTCTGAAACTCATTTTTCCTTCAGCTGTGTCCATGTCCACATCCAATTTGAGGCCACACTACAAAAATGCTTAACACTTTTTAACATCTCACATGCAAAGTCATTAATGTGCAGATATTTTTATTATCCAGTAGGTTATTATTCAGTCTCTCTAAGGAAAGGTTGATGTCATTAGTGAACACAGTGCAGGTACAAATTTGTTCATGCATTTCTCAGATACTGAAAGATAGGTATCCTTGGCTACCATAGGAAATGGTGCACAGGCTTCAGATGCTTCCTAAAAATGGGTATCAATCACAGTTCACTGTGGAAAAAAGGTTTTTTTAATAGGAAAGTGCCTCATAATCGTTTACTAAGCTGATATATTTAAAAACCTTTACATAAAATTAAAATAATTGTCGTGGGGTTGGTAGAGCTTTAAAAAGTTAACGTCTCTTGCCTTATATATGACAAAAAAGATGTATAAGGGTCTTTTCTGCACGAGAATTTGACCTATATAACAGAATAATCTGGCATAATGCAGAGCAGGGAGACGAGGGAGAAGGTGGGCTGCAGCAAACCTTTCATGTGTTGCACAGGCCATGAAAATCTGTGGAGCTGCTGGAAGGTAGATAACCTGTGCAAATTAATTTGTCTCCTGTACATGCAATGATGTATAATTCATTTTACAGTGTAGATGTCCCACATTCTGGAGGCCAGGACTGATTTCAAGTGTGTCTCCTGTGTCCCTTGAAATGCTTATTTAAAAACAAAATGCCATAACCACGTGGCAAACTTGTAAGAAAGTTCTGTTCTTTGTTGTTATTTGTTGTTCCTCATTCTCAGCAGGTTTTAATGTTTAAAGAGGAGTTTTTTAATGTTTTAAAGAGTTTTTAATGTTTGTACTTCAGGCACTTATTTCCCTTTTGCTGAATGCACTTTTTCACCATCACCCAGAGATTTCTGGAGTGCACAAAATATCAGAGAGTTGGGTCTTTAATCCCCCTCTGGATGCTTTGGGAAAGTAGAGACACATGTTGAATTGCTGCAGAGGTTTCCCTCCTCCCTTTCCCACCTGTCAGTGGAACACCAAGGAACATAGGCCAGGTTTAACTGCTCCTGCAGGAATTCTGGCCAGGGCAGCCCTGCTGTGACTGGCTGAAGCTGCATGAGGATGAGCTTTTGGCTTTGGCTTTGGTGGTCTCTGCCAGCTGTCCCCAGGCTGGTGGAGGAGCAGAGCTCTTCAACTAATAATGGAGTCTGCCCAATTAATAGGATCTGAATGAATGATTAAGCTTTACACTTCATCAGACACTGTGCTGGCCCGTGAGGTGCCAGATTGGGGGTGGCAGCCCCAGGTCACTGCTGGGAATGGCAATTCCTGCAGAGAGAGGATCATCTGCCATGGCTGTGTCACCCCTGCTGTGTCCAGGGCTGGGCCTTGGGATGGGTGGCCAAGTCACTGGTTTGGATGGTTTATTTTGTTTGGTTTGGTTTCTTTTCTTTTTTTTGTTTGTTTGTTTGTTTGTTTGTTTTATTTTGAGGGGGTTTTTTTGTGTTTTTTTTGTGTGTGTGTTTTGTGGTTTGTTATTTGTTGTTGTTGTTTGTTTGTTTGGGTCTGATTTATCTATTTCTGAATTATAAGCACTATGTAGCAAATATAAATGATTTTTCACCAGTACTCGCTCAGTCATCTTGCCTGTATGTCCACTGCTGTTATACTTGCTATCCTGTTAACTATTTTTGGTACAAGAAGCCTGATCAGTTCATGTTCCACCACAAAGCAGACTTCATCCTAATTTGACTTGTATGTTCAGATAAAAGCTACAGCATGGTCCAGCAAAATTCTGGACAGTTCAATTAATCTAATATATTTCCTTTGATTTGGAAATTTCACTGGGAGGAGATTGAGTTGTGTGTATTTCCACTGAGTTATGGAGGCAGCTGGTGGGAACACCTTGCTAGGATTTTGTCATACTCTGCTGTCATTAGGTGAGGAAAATGGAGACTCATGTGTTGGACCCATGAGTATTGTAATTATTGCCAGTGAGTTTTCCAAGAGTAGTGCTGAGGAGCATTGTAGGGGAAAAAAAAAAAGAAAGAAAGAAAAAAAAAAAAGAAAGGAAAAAAAAGCTTTTTATTGTTTGGAGTTTTTTAAGCTTTGAGACTCACTGTAATTCCAACTGGATATATGGTTTTCACTGAGCATTTTTGAATTCCTGCTGGTCCTGCCGCAGCAATACCTGTATCCTTCTTAGTCACCTTTTGGGGGGGGTTGTGAAGCTCACTGTTTTCAAAGCACTTCCAAAAGTGCCTTCTTAAAACGTTATGATGTGTGTGTGAAATACTGCTGCTCCTGCTGGAGCTTGGACAAACCATAAACCTGTGTGGCTGGAGAAAATCACCGAGTGCTGCATCAGCTGTTCGAGTGCTGCTTTACCAAATCAAAGACCCGGGGCTCAAACACTGGGGGGAAAAAAGAGCCCTCCCGCCGTGAGAGGCAGCTTGTGACAATGGCATTCCACTCAAGGTCACTCAGAACGGCGGGCACGGCGGGGAAAAGAGCCAAATTCGGCGTTTTTAGCGGTGCAAATACGTTGAGAAATAACATTAAGGGTGTGAGGATGCTGGAAAGGAAAACGGTAAAATCCAGGCAGCAGAACAAGTCGTGTGAGGAATGTTGTGGGCAGGGATATATGGAGGCACTTTACATTTTGTGTGTCACTGAAACACTTTCCTTACGTGATTGTGCTTTTGTGGGTGGCTTTGGGACATCTCACCTTTGTGATGGCAGCTCTTATCTAAAGAGATTTTGGTTTTAATATAAATGGCTGTGAAATGAATGGGAAGGTCATTCCCAGTGACAGCACTCATTGGATGATGGGAGGTGTTTGGTTTTTTCCTTGGGGCAAGGAACATCTGGGATTTTTGACAGACAAAGATTACCTGTATGAGAGTTCTTAAATAAGACTCACCAACCTTTACACCCCAATACCTTATCAATTATGCTCATCCTGTATTTATTTTTGAATAGTACAATTAATACAGTTTCAAACTGTAAAAAGTATCTCCCTTGCCTGTTACTGAGGGAATGTTTGCATCTGGAAAAAAAACAAATAGACTGAGATAATTTTGTCATTGGATATCAAAGCCTGAAGAAAATATTGAAGGTTTTAGCATTTAATATCATAATTCTTATTGCATCATATTATTATATCATATTATTATATGATGTTAGGAGTAAATATCATTGATCAATTTTCAGCACAAAGTAATATTGATCAAGGGATATGAATAATAACATTGCTACTTTTTATTGTATAAAATATTGATAAATTAGTAATTAAAGCAGGACATAGGGCAAATACCAGTAAAGAAACACACACCACTTTGAGCTCCTGCAACTGGGCAGAGATCAGAATGATGCCTGATTCTGATGTGCCTGTCAGTCAGCAGACTTGTTGATTTTGAGTTTGATTTCTTGATGATTTCAGTTCCACATTGAAAAAATGACTACTTCTGTTTGTTACCATGGTAGCCTGAAGCCCACAAAACCCACCCCACCCCCCCCCAGCACAGGAGGGCAGGAACCCTTCTCTCCAAAGAACTGATCCTGATGAGATCTAGTCTGGGACTTCTGTCCAGGTTTTGTTCCTTTGCCTGCAAGTGTCAGACCTGGTGCTCTCCTGAGTTCCTGTCTTTCTGAGGGTTCATTTGAGGGAGTTTTAAGTCAAACCATGCTCTAGGGAGACAGATGGAGATGCCCAGATCATACCACAGGTCCACACAGCACTACTGGGAGCTCTGCAGGAAGGCACTTAGGAGGGTAATTCTTACTGAGAAGATTGATCCTTGGGTACTGCTTGTTTTTTTCTGCCCACTCTTGAACTCTTAAACTCTCCTAGTTAAGAAGCAGCTAAAGTAAATTAATGAGGTGAAATTTAGGTGGGTTCTGTTGCTCTCTTCTTTGTGATATTATCATAAGTGCTGAAATTATCATAAATGATGAAATTACCATAAATGCTGAAATAGTGGTTTGTGGACAGTAATTTTGCTCACTACAAGTGGAATCTGGAAGCATTACAAAGTTTAGCAGTGGGGAGTGTGTTTCAGGGTGGGAAGTGAAAGTTTCATTTTTGATGGGTTTTGCTTGAAACCAGATTCCCACTGACATCCAGCAAAGCTTTTCCTAGAAAAGGAAATGGCAGAGTGCTGCAGTCAGGGCTCACACTCAAGTTGGGCACTCAGCAAACTGGCACAGAGGGAAGGGCAGGTCTCCTGGGGATCTTGCTCTCCAGGCAGGGGTAGTGCTGAGCATGAATGGGGCTTCTCTTGACCATCCCACATCCTCAGTAATTACTGTCTAAACTTGAGGTTCACCTCTGTAATGCTACAGTTGTTTAGTCCTGATGTGCTCTGGCTGCTTTACCCTCTTTGCTGGCTGGGTCCCCACAGCAGATGCAGAGCTGTCTCTGAGATGAGAAATATTTTAATTTCTCCTTCTTACATCCTAATTCCTGTTAGTTACTCCTAAACTTCTTTTAGTCACATCGTGTGCCTTCCTTTTGATTGCGCTCTAAATTAACTTGTCCTGCTCCTGCACGTCTTAATTCTCTCTCATGCACTTAACATCAGAGGAAACAGCTCCTTCTTTCTCTTCCACTCAATGTTCCCGTCACCTCCTGGAGTTAATAGAATTAAATTCTAATACTAACATTCAATTTGCAATTTTGGAGATTTGAAACATCACCTGCTCTGCATGAAGGAATAGCTTTTGTGGTGAGGTTTGAACGTGGCATATTCTCGACAGAGTTCCCAGGGTTTGAAATCTGTTGCACTTTTGAGAGGTGTTTTCCACCTGCAGGAGTGCTTTCAGTGTCAGTTATAGAGCAAGATACAAAATCTGGGCAACAAAATTTCAGAGGAAAGCCTGACTTGGGACACAGACACAAATACAATAAATGACACAGTTACACAGGATCTGTGTCACTGTTGAACAGCCACAGCAGCCACTTGCAGGACGTTTCCCAGCAGAGCTGAGGGGTGAGTTGGAAGCAAGGGGCTGACACCAGAGGATTCAGGGGCACAATGTGGGGCAAACAAGAGCCAATGCAGCTCCAGGGGAATGACTCAATGTTTTATATCCTCTCCTCTCCAGCACCAGGTGTGTGAGCTGTCTCTTCTCTCAAAATTTCCAGGCAATTATGTTTCAGAAGCAATTGAACACAATGTTCAGATGCTTAAATATTTGACATGGCCCTTCCCATTCTGCCTCAGCAGGTACTTATTGTTCTTTTGGCACTGTCCTGATGAACATTTGATGACTTTAAAATACCCTGGTAAGCAGAAATCCTGGATGTAAAATATTGCTGTTGAAGTATCATTTCTGATTCGCTGGTTTGATCCACAGAAACGTGTGGGTGGGTACAGGAGTGGACTGAAGAGATACAAATGACAGGGTGACACTTTGGCCAGAAATCATGTCACAGAAAAGAGAAATATATTTTCATTTTAATATTTGTTATTCCCATGTAAAAATCACTGTTGGGAAAGCAGTTTATATCAGGAGATACATCCATTAACATCTCTGCTATTAGATATACAAACCACACAAATCTAACCAGCCAGGTCCCACCTAAACAGTTGTGTCTTCCTTTCCAAGACCTGCAAAGCTTCCCATCCCAGTTCCTATATGACAGATAAACTGAGCAGGTTAAAAGCAGGAATAAATAATTAGCAACAGTTACTACAAGGCTACAGTATTTGGTTGGCCACTAGAAATGGAACTGAGATGTCTTAGATTATTTTGCCACTTCAAGACTTGATTATTAGTACTGAGTATCTTTCCAAAATTGTATCTTTAATTTCTGAAGGAAGCTCAGGGATGGATTTAATGTTACTGGCTAAGACATCACTATCTGAGGGAGAAGGGTTCTAGCATTAGACTGAAAATTCTGAGTTCTTTGCCCACATGCTTTCCACCATTATGACTGATGATATTAATACATAATCTCTTTTCCCAGGTAATTTCTAACCTAGGTGCTCCAGTCTTTGAAGGCTGAACAAGCACTGACTCTACAAGATACTATTTGCACCTATTCCAAGTCCTTCCCAAAAAGTCTAGAAAAGTCCTTTGCAACATATAGCAACTTTCATTTATTTCAGAGACAACTAAAAGGAAAACTAGGAAAAATCTTTTTGAAGAAAGAAAGAGAGTGAAGTGGTTTTGGTGTTGATTTTGGTTTTGTGTTTTTTTTTCCTAAACAGGAGTTTGACATTTCATGAAGGTGAATTATGCAGGATAGAGATCTGTAATGATCTTTATCCCTTTATCTACTTTTGATCTAGCAGGTCTTTAGTAAAGTAAATGTTACTTAATCTACATTCATATTATCTCTTTTCCCCCACCCTTTTACTAGAAAAAAACCCAACAAACCTATTTTTTCAGTGTTAGAAATGTGAAGACAATTTTATTGTGCTCCTCTGTTCTACCCTGTTGCTTTCAATTCCTGTTTAATAAGACACAAGACATCTCTCATAAATTCTGTGCCATCAGTGTAATGTTGCTGTGATGATACATTGCACGTTAAGTTGGGATTGGTGTGAAAGGACAGTGTGGGCTCAGGAGAGATTTTTATTTTGATCTGGTTTTGCCACAAGTGTTCTGCATCTCTTGCTGTTAAAATCTCTGGAGAGCTCTTGATGTGATGGTTTGAACATGGGGTGTTCTGCCCTCTGGCCATGGGCCTTCTGCAGCTGCTGACCTCTCCTCCTCCCTCTCCCTCTTCCTCCTGGAATTAGATCTCAGTGCCCTCCCTGAAGTTAAAGAACTAATTATTTTTCCAGCATCCCTCTCTCTCCTCTGACTTGCCCCTCTGGGAGGCACGAGTGACTCTCTGAGGGAGACAAAAGCTGCACTTCTGGAGGTGACCATCCCTGTGACCATTTATTGTGACCCTTTTCATGTGCTGTTGCACAAAGGGTGAGACTTGAACCCCATGAACCCACTTAGAGCTGATGGAGAGGATGGTGGCCTGGGAGCTGATTTCAAACCTCTGACATTTTGAGTTGCTTTCACTTCACTTCCCTGCACATATTTATTGGCACACTGTCATTCTGGTGGCTGTCTACCTAGAAAGCAGTAGAGTTACTCTCTTATTGCTTTTCTTTCCATGGAATAATGAGGATCTCAACTCAGTAACGACCATGGGCATGAAATGTAATCTAGACACCTCAAACCTAATTTCGTTGCAAGACCAACTTTTACATATTTTTACATTTTAAATATATATGAAATAATATCTAAATACATATCCTATATCTTATATAGGATCCTGTATTGTATAATATATTTATTACTGCCAAAACCTCTCTCACAATTGTATTGTTCATCTCTAATATAACTCTTGCTGTCTCTTCTTGCCCATCTTGTTATTTCTGTGCTTTTCATCCCTTTTCTTGGTAGTCTTTATACTCCTTCCACACAAGCAAATTCCATCTCTTTTTCTTCCTTTCTTATATGCCAGCTCTTTCTTCAAGGTGCTGTCTTTTTTTTTTTGCAGTGTGGTGCAGAATAATCAAACCAGCAAACTTTGTACTTTTTGAAGTAGGGGTGTTTGAACATTTGAAAACCCACAAAAGAAAGGCAGATCAGTAGTTCTGGCATTCTTCAAAATTGCTCTTTCATTTGAAAGGAACAGAGAAGCTCTGGGTGGGCAAACTGAAAGTTGTGGTGTCTATTTAATGAGGCTGGGAAGGGAGGCGAGGAGTGTACCAGTAATGATTCGATGTGGTGAATGCAGATGTGGCCACTTAAAGGAAAAAAATGTGCTTTAAGCAGAGTCTTTTATTTGATAATCAGGCTGCAATCCATGTGCATCGGGGGGGGGTGGTTCTCAGGATGCCCAGAGGGCCGAGATCTGCTCTGGGGATGTGAAGTTCCAGCAGGCACCAGCCTTTGGCTGGGGGAGCTGCACAGATGTGAACGTGTCAGCTGAAGTTTGGAATTCCAGCTTGAGTCCTCCAGCCCCGTTGCTGCTCCCCGTGGTTGTGGTCAGGGTGCTGATTGCTGCTTTTCTGCAACAAGGAGCAAGTGATGTTAACAGAGTGCACGGCATCCCTGGAAGGGTTTTCAGTGCGTGGCCAGCTGAAATCCGTGCTTGGGACGTTGGCTACTTCGAGCATTAAAATGGGCTTTAATGGACGCTCACAAAAGGTTTTAAGTGAATATATTCATCAGTTCCACACTGCAGGTGTTGCTTAAGTCTTGCTCTTGCTCCAGACTCTTTAGTGTGTATAATGGGATTGTTTTTCCTGAGTGTTAGGAAAGCCATCACACCCCCCTAGCGCTCCTCATGTAATGAGCTGCATTCTTTATCCTAATCGGTGAAGCCCGTGCATTCCCAACGGCACATAATTGTTTTCCAGACGAGGCATTCCCACCTCGGGAAGCCACTTCTGCCCGGCCCTTCCTTCTCCAGGAATCGTTAGCAGCGGCAGTCCGGGGGATTTATAGCGCCAGGAGCACCTCCCAACCCAAACTTTATGGCTCTTAACAGCTCTCACTTTTCCTTGGGAAGTGTTTCTCTCCCCGGACACGCTTTTGCCCCAGGGCAATTAGTTATCAAAGTAGTCGTTAACTATCGATAACGATCCATTTGTCAGGGGTTATTGTGCAATGATGCCATATTCTCTATTAATTAGCTAAACCCACGTTAGTTGTAGATAGTGCTAAAGGCCCTTTCTTGGAGGATCAAGCGGGCTTGCCATAAACCAAACTGAGCAGCAGGTTTGCCAAAGCAGAGTAAATGATATGAGGAAATGAATGTTTCCAAAAATATCATTATAATAAATATTTCTCAAGATTTGACAGGTTTATAATTTTCAGACATATCTGCCCATAAGGGAAAGAAATTAATCCAGTGGCAGTTTTTGATGAAAGCAGGGTCTTTATTGGTCCTTTCTGATACTCTTTCCTAGAATAACAGGAAAGAAGAGATGTACACACAGACATATGACTGTATACACTGAAAACCGTGCCCATATTTGGGGCAAGAAGACCTCAGTGTACATGGGAAATCTCAGATTTTTCATCTTTATTTTTTTTTGGCCAGTTTGCAGTGTATCACAGAATAGATGCAGGATCTCTTTGGAGAGATGTTGATGCTTAAGAATTAAAATTGATATATGCATACAATTATTTTTTTAATTATAAAATTCAGTTAGTTTCTGTTTCTCACCTATTGCTTGGTTCCAAGTACCCAATAGAAATTTCTGTCTTCTGAAGAAGTGATTCTGCAGGAACTCAGCATGTGGCACTCTCATCACATCCCACTGAAATATGGTCGTGGAAACCGTGTCTGAACCATGGACTGGAAAAATGCAAAGTGAATAAACACACAGGAAAATCCCTGCACCCTGGTTAGGTGGGGAGGACGGGCATTCAATGTGCTTACATGAAATTCTTTCTGGGCTCCATTCGGTTTTAATACTAATCTGTCATAAAATCTGAAGGGTTTTAGGCTGTTTCCAGCAGCATTTGCCATCAAGTAAAGGTTGAGTGGATATTTTATTATAGATGGAAAATTATTTTAGCATAACATCGCAGTTGAGCTGTTGCCACTTGATGAGTTTATGCAAGAACTCTTGCACGCCATTTCAGAGTGGAATTCGTCCTTTCAGCAGCAGAATGCTGAAAGAGATACAGGGTTATTTGTTTGTGTTGTCAGACAGGAGGTGGGAAAAAGAGATCCCATTAACATTTTAACGAGATCAGCCCTCAAGTGCCCCCCACTGGTTTACTGGGATCTTGCCTATAATGCTCTTGTGGAGAGTCCAAAAAGGATGGCAAATCTCTGAGTTTATAATCTCTCAGGTTACAAAAACTGTGCTGAGTCTTTATAATCCATGGGACGAGAGGGAGAGTGGGGGTGCACATGGCACCTCCGTACACCACAGTGATAAGGCAAACCCGAATTTCATCCTCATCTCCAAGCTGTAACTTTAGTTCCATGGATTTTGCCATTTATTTATCCCTGCGTTAAATGCTGCTTCTAAAGTTTAAGGTCAGAAGGTGAGAGGAAAATTGGGGATGGTATTGAGCCAGGAGGAGTGTTGCTGGAGAGAAAACCTTAAGGCACTCCAACTTTTAGGTATAAAACATAAATTCTTTATAGCTCCCTGTCTTTGTCAGAATGTTTTCCATTGTAGAGCATTGTGTTTGTGACTTGTTAATGCCTGAGCTATTGATTTCCTGTCAGTGGGAACTGGATTCCCAGTGAGCCTCTTTGTCCTTGTCTTTGGCACTCTTTGGTAAAGTCACTCAAGATTGTTAGTTTGGTTTGGTTTTAAAAGCCTTAAAATAGTATTTTACATGTGAATTACCCATTGGAAATGTAACAACTTTCCCTTCTTTTTTTCTTTTTGCACTCCATTACTAAGTTTTTTAAGTGGTAATTTTGAGAAAAGAGGATATGTAAACACAAGTTGAATTAATATACCAGCGTCCTGTAGAGATTAGTTTCCTCTTGTGCTTTTTTCCATGATGTTGGCTCATGAACTTACTTCAAGGCACAGATAAGAAAAAGAAATGTAGTGCTCACCTGCTGCTCAATTAAAAGTGATTGCCTTTCATGCCTCACCAGTACCAGTTTATGTTTAGAAATGGTTAGGAAAACACAGATTAAAAAAAAATGTATTTTAGGTGTTTGATTAGGTTTGTTTTAAATAATTATTGTTTCATTGCATTTAAAAATGCAGAAGGCATCACACAGTTTTACATGCACACATCACTGTGTTTTGGTCTTTTGATTCTAAACAGTTACATGGGCCATGTAATCTGGGCACAGAACAACCATGTCCAGTGCAAGATGTGGCCAAACAGCAGCCAAGCCCTTCCTTAGACACCTTCCCACCCCTTTTGCCTCTGGTGCAGAACAGCTGATAGTAATCACTATAAACATTAATTATGAGCTGATTGGCAAGGGCCTAATCGAAGCAGAGATGAATTAGAACAGTGATGCACCATCTAGATTTTTAAACCAACTGACAAAACTCTACCTTTGATTAATATGAGAAAAATGTAATAGGAAGAGTTCAGTGTCAAGGGCTCTGACTGTTCAATTCTACACATACAGTGAGTTTTAAAATGCAATAGCTGGGAGGTATGCAGACAAAAAAAAAAATCAGATAAACAAAAGTCTGCACTGAATTAATGTTTCAATAAAATGCCTAAGTAACATATGTCCCAACCTGGCTGGAGTCCTACAGCAGGAGTGAAAGACTTTAATTACATGATTGATGGGTGCTTCAGGAGAGAGCTGGGAATCCACAATGACTGCAAGGTCATCAGCGCTGCCTGGGAAGGGGGAGAGGGAAGTACAAGGGGGAACGAGGTGGGAAGTGCCCGCAGGTGACCGGGAAGGGCCATCTGCCCCGAGGAGCCAGGCAGCAGCACAGCAACTCTGCCCCAACTGGGGTTATTACCTGGGAGGAACACTGAAGAGCTTCGTGCTTGGCTGTCTCACAAAAAATTATGCAAAATGTCCAGCTGCTTCCTGCAGAGCTCAGGAACTGTCAAACTTGGGGAGTTTGTTTTTTTTTTGCAACGACAGAAAATCGCTTGTTCTGAAACAGCACAAACCTTACACTGTTGATTGGTGACTGCTGATCCCAAGGCAGTTGGTGATAATTAGAAATATCTACGATGTTAATCAGTTCTGTTGAAGGATTCTTGGCCAAGTAGGTACCAGTTTTTCTGTGAGAGGGGTCACACGTGTGTATGTAAATGGGCATTTCTGTTTGGGTGTTGCTGTCACAGGTTCTGAAGTTCTCATGTGAGAAAATCAGTGTGGCCAAATCCTGGTCATGCTCTCCTTAAGTGCCTGTGAACTCCACTCTTGTCTGTGATTCTCTGTAATTGAGTTCAATTATCATTAACATCATCATCATATTTTTTTTAGTTGGGGTGCTGAAGCTTTTGCTCTCCCATAGGCAGAGGGTGTTTCTCTGTAAACATTTTAGTTGATCACAAGTTTATTTTAAATATTCCTTTCTGTTTCCAGTAAAATATTGATAGCAAAGCCTTTCTTTTTGTGCTTCTTAATTTTTAATATCTTTCTGTGGCCATTATCTACATAAGCCCTTTCTAGACACTGCTACCCAATTCAGTTTTGTTCTCTGACAGCCTTGGGGACACCACTTGCTATGGAAAGAAGCAAATACTATGCTCTTCACAATATTTCTCTTCTGTATCTTGTGGCAGGTCATTGGATATTTGCTGTTAAGGAAAAATTGAAATGTCTGAGGTGAATTTACAGAATCTAGGTTAAATAATGATTACTTGTCCCAGTTTAGATTGTGTCCCAGATTTGAACATTGTGCTCTATAGTCAATTCATATAAATTAATGGTTTCACAGCTGATTATTAGTTTCCCCTGAGATGATACCCCTATTAAATTATTTTGAGCTTCTACAGTTTCATGTATTTCAGATTTTGTTTTTAGCATTCTCTTTTTTTTTTTTTTTTCCAATGGCTATGGGCAAAAAAGGTAGAAATGTTACTTTGCTTAGGGCAGATGTAGTTTTTCTGAATAATTTTGAGTTATTTGATATATTTTTTAAGTTTGTGGCAGTATAATACAACTCACTAAGTAGGATTGGGAAATTGGAATGTTGCTTTCTGGGTCACCATTTCAAAAATGCATAGACGCAAAAGTAACACGTTTTCCACAATTATCATCAATGCTATTGTCAAATAAAGGCTGAGATAAAAATGGGTCGAGGCCCAGGCTGCCTTCTCCCCATTCTGTGGGATTTTCTGACTCAGGGGTGGGAAGTGCTGTCAGGGCAGAGTGTACCTGTTCGACGAGATCCATTTGCAGGACTCTCAGCAGCTTGCATAAATAAATAAAAGCACCCCTGCCCTGGAAAACATGACATCAATTTCAGTCATTGTCTGTGTGTCAAGTATAATGCATTTGGTGAGGATAGCCTGAACTAATATTTTTATTTTAATGAGACGGGTTGATAGAAATTTCCCAGAAAGCTGCTGAAGGTTAAGGTGATAAACGTACTCAGTGTCACAGTGGTGTTGAGTGCTTGTAACGTGCTCCATCACAGTCAGATAAACTTAAAGCAATAACAGACTAAGGAGCTGGGGATGTGGTGACCCAGAGAGGTGGAAAGAAGCAGAGGGGTTGTATGAGGTTATAATGTGTTTGTGTTCTCAACAAGCAGTGAATTAAGCATCCGAAAGTTTCTCTGAACCTTAAATACTGCTGGGAGTGCAGGTGGCTGTAGAGGGTTTGAGCCACTCCCTTTGGGTGCCATTTGGTTCCCCCAAGCCAGTGAAATGACACCACTCTTGTCACCCAGCCTTGGGTTCCAGTCACTGTTCACTCCATCCCCACTGGTCAGGTGATGGATGGATCTTCCTCGTGTCCAGAGCACTCTGTAACCACGTGTTCAGTGAGCACAGAGGCTCCAACTCTGTAGCAGAGCTGTAGTTCAGTGTATTTGATGGACCAGCGACAGTAATAGAAGAGTTACATCACAATCAGTGGCCCGGTGTCATAGTGAAATTAATTGCAGTTACATTTATGCATTTTGAGCGAGTCAAATAGTCCATTAAAATAAGCTTTGTTTGTAGAATTGGTGCACCAATCAATGCAGGGTTTTGGAAAGAACCAATATATTTGGAATATACTGTAACTATAATCAAAAAAGTAGTTTGAGTGCAGTGAACAAAAAATGCCTTTTCCACTACCTTTGTGTTGATCTTGCTGTCTTTGCTGTAGTAAATAAGATTTACATGGTCTTGTAGCTTATTATCTCGTTGTTAGGAAAAATACTTCATGTAAAGATGAAATTTCACCCCAAACATAACTGACATTCAAGCCTGATATAAAGATGAATCACACAAACCTGAGAGTGTTTGCTGAGGAGAGGAATATGACTTATAAAATAGGGATTTTTACTGTCTTGGTTCCTACAGAAAGTACTAGTTCAGCTTCATTGTACTGCAGACAGTCTGGTGTGAGTGAATCTGTACTGAGAGCACTGAGAGTCCTTCCACTGTATAGTCATTAAATAAAAGCCAAGGTGGTGGAATCAAAGGAAGGCACTGAGGTGACAGTGACCTACTTTGCTAAATCAGAGGAGTGGGCACAGAATAACTGTGTTAAGGTCCAACACTGCAGGAGATAACCTTGAAAGTGCTGAAAATCTCAATTTTCAGACAGTGCCGGAGCAGAAATATAAAAATCTATGAATCACTAGTAGAACAAGCCTATACATCATTTAATCCTGATATATTTAAAAAGTGGAACGTCTTCAGCAACCTGCATGTGAAAACACTGTGCACTGTGAAGTGGATAAAGTAATAAACACCAACCACTTCCACAAACCTGAACACTGCAAAATGCCTGGAGTAGGGAAATAATATGGGGTCAAAATGTGCTGTACTGAGATGTCTGGATTTGTTATTTTTTTCCGTTGGTCTTTGGAAAGACCTTCAGTGGTAGCTGATGCAGTCATTACAGCATCACTTTCCCTTTTATTGATTCTCATTGTCTAAATTGCCAGCTAAGACAGGATTTGGTATGTCTCTATTCAGAACAATTTTGTGCCTGCACTAAGGTACAGCTTGTGAGGGTGTAAACTGATGCAGTTTCGTTGACATGAAGGAAACACGGTCAATTAACGCATAGAGCTTTGGTCTGGTGTCTGTAATCTGCTCCTAAAACTGTCACAACAAATGTGCATTATTTTGTTGTTGAGTTTTCACATACCTCACTTGCTGTTTTTATGTTGGTTGAAGGCGTGGTGGAGGAAAGGGGAAATAAAAGGGAAGGGGGAAGTACTGGTTTTGGCTTAATAAGTAACTCGGTGCATGTACTTCCTTTTATCTCTTCTTTGTGGTGAGTAATGAAATTCTAAACACAAAAAAAAAAACCCAACCCCCAAAAAGATGCCCAACAAACAGCACCCCCCCCCCAAAAAAAAATAAAATTAGAACTAGTGGCAGATTTGAGCTCTCTCTGGTGAAGCTGCTTTATTGTTTGTGCCTGAAAGATTGACTTTCTGTTATTTGCCTGATTGGATTGTCTTCTCCATATGCAACACTGTGGGCAGGATGGGAACTGAGTGAACGTGGCAGAAAGTTGTCTTAATTTTTGTAGTTCACAAATGGGTGAATACTTCTGATTTTATCATGGTAAGACAGAAGTGACTGTGCTGTTTGTAATGAATACTTCTGCAGTTTTGTCTGGCACAGCAAAGTTTTCATAGGTGACAGCAGCAATAGCTGTTGGTCTAATGGGTAGTCGTTACGAATAGGAATTAAGTTGTTCTTTGCAGTAAAATTATCCAAGGGGAAATTGCAGTAGCAAAGCTGTTGCTTGGAGTTATTTGCCTTTCCACTGATTGAGTTTCATGACACTCTTTCATAATGCTGAAGTTGAAATTTCTTGATTCACTTGTTTTCACTAACAGCCTTCTCTGCTGCTGGGGTGACATTACATTTGTTCTGGGGACATGACCCTCAATTCTTTTGCAAGTTTCTTTGTCACATTTTTCAAAAAACCGTTTTTATTTTCTTCTAAGCCATTTAATATACATATTTTAGCAAAATACTACCTGCTACTGTAGCAGTTTCATTTGACTGACATTTTTAGCACTCTGCACTCCACGTACAGCCTGTGAAAGGCTGGACACCATTAGCATTGCTCACATTTCAGTTACATCCATTCCAATATTCTCTCTGCTTTCTTTTCCTCCTTGAATCCGTCCTCCCTGTATTGTTTTATATGTTATTTATGTTTCATCATATTGTATATTTCAATTTAAAACTCTTCAACAAAATTATATTTGATCAGAAAGCTTTACAATGCTGTTTGCAACACGTTCAGTGTAGAGGTTCATTAGAATCAAATTCTTCACTTTTGTTTTAACTTTTAGGCAGAAATAACAATCAAAAATCCATATGGGAAGTTGGGAATAAACTCCTAATAGATCTGATTCTTAATAGATACGTGTGAAGTACATCTGAGGTTCATCCAGCCAGCCCATGAGCATCTTGAGGAGAGAACAGTCAGATCTCCCAGCTCTTAGGCCATTTCTTGGTGGAAGTGCATGTTCAGGACATTTTGGAGACTGGACTCCTCACAAGACGAATGCTAACACAGTTCCCTTGGAAACACTTTTCCAGGGTTGTATCCAGCACAGGGAACATCCCAGCAGTTATTTCAGATGTTCTTAAGCCAGAAGTGCTACTTGATGCTTTTGGACTGTAGCAGCAGGGCAGGAAGGGGGGCTGGGTTCATTGTGCCAGGATGGCACTCGTATGTTTTTATGTTTACCATTTTGGTATTCCCTTCCAAAACAAGCTGATGAGAACTGTTTTTCTTAAGGAGAAACAAAGTGTGGTCTGTCTTGGGCCACAGACAAGTTGATATCCCTGAGAGGCTCCCACTGCTCCTGACCTTGTGGTGGGTTTAAAATAATACTCAGAGCACAGGAGCAGCACATGAATTGTGTGGTGAAACTCAGGAGGAGAGAATGTGAAAAGAAACTTAGCATGGACACTGGACTGGAAGCTTGGTTTTCCTCACTGGAAGCTTGGTTTTCCTGATTGAGATGTTTGTGTTTGGTGGGAGGAGGGACAGTTGCTTTGAGCCGGGTAGTGGTTCGATAATATTTTAGACCAATATGTGGAACAAGTGAATATTAGACTGTGTTGGGTCATAGACAAAACTATGTTGGGTCATGCATTTGCTTCTATCCACACAGCATTTATTTTAAAAGACTGCAGTCGTTACTTAGGATGAGTGGTTTATTCAGCTACCAAAAGGGGAATAGTGTAGTAGTGTAAAATACTCTACTAAAACAGGGTTATAGGTGTACAGCAAAACACAAGAGTCAAAAGCTGCAACCCAGGGAGTCCTGGCTGGGCTGGTGAGCACTGGAGCAGTGGGGAGAGGATGAGGAATCCCCTGGAGATCAATAGAAGTTGACAGAACAAACCACGGAGTAACCTACTTCCACCTGGAAGTTCACCCTCCTGTGAGCAGGAGGGAGGACTAAAGGCCTCGAGGTGTTCCCTCCCCATCAGTCACTCTGTGAGTCCAACATTCATTCCCTGGGCCAGCTGCAGAATTCCAGTGTGGCTGATTGCACAGACAACAAAGGCTGTCCTTCCACTTAATCCAATCTTCAGGCGCTCTTCTTTTCCTTGGGTTTTCTTTTTTTGTTTGTTTGTTTGGTTTTAGGTAACTTGTTTACCGAGTTTTCTATTCCTTTTCAGCAGTCCCAATGTACTTAAAGAAAATCAAATCTCTTCAGTCAATTTTAGTTCCATATAGTATTTAAAATAAGTACTGCAAGATTCAATTGTCTCTGATAACAATATTTGTTTTGTTAGATCTTCAAGTAATTTTGCTCTTTTTTTTTCTTTTCCTTCTTTTTTTTTTTGGTAGAAGTTGGCTTTAGGAAACGTGTTTCATTGTATTATTTAGACAATGACCTTCAGAACTGATAACATTTTGTTGTAGTGCACATTTTTTGTGCACTGTTTAAATAATGAATAGTAAATCAACATAGTTAAATGGGATATGACTGCACAGATTTCTGTATAAATTGGGAAACTTCGCCACCTGCTCTACAAGGACAACCTTTTCCAGTTGTGGCTATTTTTGTGTGTTAGAAAACCTTTCCAGAAATATTCCAAATCTCTCACTTCCCAGATCATTAAGCTATATGAGCAAATAGTCCTTGTACTGTAGAGTGGCTGAGGAGCAGAAGAATGCTTTTTGTATTAACTGTTTTTCTAAGCCACTGCTTTGAAAAGGTTTAAGGGAGTAAAATGCATGAGAAATTTTAGGCAGAACAATCTGTATTTCAAAATACATAGAAAAGAGTAAAAAAAAAAGGGACTGTTTTCTCTTTCTTTTTTGTGCCTCTAACAGTGAGTATTAATATTAAATAACACTTCTGGTACTTATTAGTTTACAAAACAGTTTAATTTTTTTTTTCTTAAAAAGTCTCGGAATATGTTTTGTTTTGTTTTAATTTAGATTTGGCTAAAATTATCTGTCATATGCAGATGATTATGCAATGTCTGCCAACATCCTACCCTACGACAGTTTTAGCAGATGGTTGAATGTGTTTCATGTGGCATTTGTTTAAATGCAACTATATCTAATTTTTCCTGTAATTATTAACATCATCTTGGTTCTGAGGACTCGATCTGCATTGAATTAACTACTGTTAGGCTATTTCTGCCAGAGTTTGTATTTCAACCTTTATATTTTGCGGGACAAATATTTTACTTTACTGTCTGAGAGTTATATATTGTCACATGGAAAATTTATGGTAAGAATAACAAATAATTTATCCAGTGCTGACTGTGCTGCTGTATAAAGAAAATAAGGCTTGTTATTTATTTTGTGTGTCTCTCTCCTCAAGTGTTAATTCTGTAGCAAAATGAGAACACAGCACTGAGACTTAGTGAATTGACTCTGAGTATTGAAACAGCAATTTGAGGTACATATGCAAAATATAAACAAAGTCACTTAAAGATCTGTTTGCTTGAATAAACCCCAAAAAAGGGGATATAGGCAGGTTTACTTTCATATCAGTGATGGAAGGTGCCAATCAAACAAGATCTGGGGGGCTGGATATTTCCACAGTTGTATAATATGATTATTATGACAATTTACTTGTTAATTAAGCTTCACCAGATGTCTGTACAAGGCTGTAGAGTACATGTAAAAATGCACAGGTGTATGTGTGTGTGTGTGTATATGCACCCAGACACAGGTATATGTGTGTAGCTAAATGTTTGGGTAATTTCTTTGCTGGACCTATGAACCCTCTTGAGTTCCTGGACAGTTTTCTCAGGGGAATTGCTCTCACACATTTTTACATTTATTTTAACCAACAGAACATAGTCACAAAACTCCAAACAATGTGTTAAACTTCTGTTTATCAGCGAAGATCTTCCCTGGTTGTTTGAGCATCCCAGCTTCTCTTTCACTTTCTCCTAAAAAATGTCATCGTTCTCCTAAAAGTGTCATCACTCACCCTTGAGTGAACCTCTTCTGCTCTGCTGCCTAAACCAGCTGCTTTCTCCTCCTCCCCTGCTCCAGAGCCCGAGCAGTGATCCACCTTCCCAGCCTCCCCAGCTGCCTTGGTCTAATTTTTTTGCCAATTGTTTTATGCAAAATCCCATTTTTCTTGTGTTTTGGCAGGGGGGTCCACATGCCCACTGGAATATTGTGTTATTCTCCCTAGTCCCTTGCTCTTTATGTTTTTGTTCACTATAATTTCCCTGCTGTGCTTCATTAGAATATTCTGGGGTTCAAGCTGGTTTTTCTCTTCTGTAGAAGTATTGCTAAAACATTAGATGATCACTGCATTAAACCCCAGTTTGTAACATTAATGACCAGGACATGTAGATAAAACTCAGTAACATGGATGGTAAAGTCAGCCATGGGGTTCATCATGTGCACTTTGGGCTTTCAAGGTTTATTTTTGAGAATCTTGCTGTGATTTTGCCTTGGCTACAATAGTTGGCAGTTTCTTATTTTTTATTGGGCATAAAAAGTAATAATATGGCACTGCCATTAGCTACAGAATAAAGCACTGTTAGCACTCAACTTTTTATTTAAAATCCAAATCCTGTATTGATTTTGCAATAGGAAGACATGCAGGTCAGAAATGCAGTAAATAATGAGATCAACAAAGCATTGGTTCGGGATATGAAAGGGAATTGCAGATTTCCAGTCAGAAATAATAGAAGGAAGGAAATCAATGACAGTAAAAAGAGAAAGCAAGAGTGAATAAAATAATATTGAAAGGAAATTCAGTTACTGAGAGGGTTGTTACTGCATTCACTGTTTGATACAGGGCATCATCCTCACCATCTGATGTATTCCAGTACCAGGGTTTTTTGAGAACAGGAACTGGAAGACTTGGCTTGAATTTTTAGGATGCTTCCAACAAAACTAATGCATCACTGTGTCTGCTTGCACCTCTTGTTAATGCTCATAAAGGACAGCAGCTATGGTCTAACATCCATGCTCTGCTCAAAATGAACTAAGCCTCTAACCACTAATGCTAAACTAATCATCTGGACATAAAAATCTCATGTAGCAGCAAAGGGAGAAAAGTGTCTAAATTGTCAGAGAGACATGAAGTGCAGCACTGGGTCAGCCAGGATGAAATTAGACCTCACTTGCAACAAACCATGCCTCAGATTCTACTGTTTAGAAGCACTAAAGTTATATTAAAACATAATCTAAGTGACAGAAAAAAATAACATTTTCAGCATAGCTCTCCTGGTCAACAGGAGTTGTGAAAGATGTTTTAGCTCTAGAATTTATTCTTGGGTAATTGTGACTGAGACACACAGAAAACAAAAAGCTATGGGAGCATCTCTGATTCAGGGATAAAGCACAATATTTTGATCCATGTTTCGTCCCAGTGCCGGGTTGTGCTGGTGGTGGTGCTCATATGCAGCCCCTTTGTACACACAGAACATGCAGACACATCCCCTGGCTCTCAGAGTATCATTACACATCTTTCAAAGTCTTCCCTGAGTACAGAGTGCAATAAAATAAATCAGAAATATATTTGAATTTTTTTGCCTTTGTCTGCTAAGCTACTCTTCAGTCAGCTCACTTTCGTAGTGTTACATCCTGTCTTGGAGACACACATTTTGTGGCAGTAAAACACTTGTTAGGAAATGCACTTTTTAAGCTAAAAGATAAATTTTTCTTTCACTCAATCCCTTAGTTCCTGTGCACTTGCCATTCAAAATACGTTGCAGTACATAATTGTGCACCATGCTACACACTTATTTAAACCCCTTTATTTTACAGGGTTTGGGTTTTCCCCAAGTTCTTTGTAACTTTGGGATTGTTTTGCTTGACCATAACATTCTGCACCTATAAAAACTAAAAAAAGAGAGATATCAGATAGGGTGGGTTGCGAGCAAATACTGATATTACTCTAATGTAACAGGATCAATACATGAGGAATTTGCATCCACCTGAGGCTGAGCTGGGATGTTGTGTGGGAGCAGGAATCTGAGGAATGGGTGCACACTGCATCTCTGGGCAAGTGGTGGGTGTCAGTTTGGGAATGTTGCTCCCCAGTGGATCCCAGTTGCTCTTATTTTCTCAATAAAGCTGCATTTTAGATTTCTACTTTTAGCTTGCAGGTGTTTAAAGGCACTGTTTGTACTGTGCTACAGATACTGGTCATAAATCAAAGTACTGATATAAAGTGGTGATAATGATGGAATCTTCCATCTACTGGTTTTTTTTTTTTTAATTTTTTTTTAAAGACTTTAGGACTGATCTGTGATAACAACTTTTAACCATTCCCTCTCCAGCATGTGGAGTTGGCACCGTGGTGAACTGGTAGGATGCAGTGGTTGGAATGGGGGAAAGGAAAGGGCTCTTCAGGGTGACACAAATAAGCATTAAAATGGTTTCTTGTATTAAATAGCCTTGCTGGTGGTTGTGGCTGACTGTGATACAGGACTCGCAGGTCCCTTTGATTGCAGCAGCCCTTGCCCAGGGATGTTGGAGCACTGCTGAGCAGGAGAGGGGCAGCACTGCCCCTTTGAACCACGTTCCTGGCCTGCACAAATGCCTTGAACTCTCCCAGGGACTTTCATTCCTGCAAAGCCCAAAGGTCAGAAATGGGTAAGGCATTAGCAGAGCCCGAAGGAAAGGCTGACGGGAAGGTTTGAGTGGATTGCCTGTTCATTAATGTCAGGGAGCCCTTACTGAGATCATGGATTGCAAGAGAAAATAATGAGCTGTTTTTCAATGATGGGCTCAAATATTTCTCTTTCCTGACCATTGCTTTACTTCCACCTTTCCTGTATGCAGCCTTTCCCTCTTCTCTCACCCATGTGATCTTTTCTTTGGAAGAACTGTAATAAATGTAGGTGTTAGTCCTTTCTGCTAACATAAAATCCCGTGTGTAACTTGAAGCTCTGCACTGATTTTAAGGAATTGGTAGCATTTGTGGTGGACACTCTTTTTAGCCTGTCATGAATCAGTCAAAGCTGGCTTGAGCCAGTTCTACCTCTGGGCACTTGTCAGTTCGTTACCTCTTGCTTTTTGTGGTATCAGTCACAATTTTTACCTCTTTTTTTTTTTATTATTTTTTTTTTTTAATTTAAGCCTAAAACATTCATGGTAATGTTGCAGACTGACTGAGTCTTCAGCGAACCTGAGCTCTATTTTAATTTATTCAAGATCTCATACAAGTTTCGTGCTGCTCAGTGTTTTTTATAATTCTGTGTGTTTGCAGCTTTCCAATGCCTGTGCAGTCAGAAGCGCTGAGGGAGCTCTGCTTCAAGTAAATACTTAGCAGGGAGCCAGCAGTTCTCCAGTGAGTGGATCTGCATAGTATTGTTCTCCCTCCAGATGAGAGAGAGAACACTGTGGTGCATTCTGCTTCTCTACCTTGCCCTTCCCGGGCAGGGCACAGAGCTGAGACTTGTTAATTGAACCCTCTCCCTGCTCTGCCCGGGATGGGGCTGGTGCTGCTCCTTGTAATGGTTGTTGATTTGACAACTTGTCCTGCTGGGTGCTCTGACTGTGTTCCAAAGCTTATTAGTGACTGAAGTAAACCTTCCTCAGTCCACGGAAGGCTTTTTTATTTCCTGTTTTTTCCCCCCTTTCGTTTTCTTCCCTTTTCTTTTTGGCTTTTTCTTCCCCTTCTCCTTTTTGTTTTGCAGCTTCAGTTGTGTTAGAACATGGTGCTGTGGATCCCTTTTATACTCTTGTCAGTGTTTCAGCCTTCACCAGGGATCCTGTGAGCCAAACCCAGGTTCTGTACTCACACAAAAAAAACATCTGATGTTGTGAACAGCTCAGGCATGTTTTCCTTCTGGGAGGAAGGAGAGAAGTGGGAAAGGAAGGAGGGGCAGGGGGATACTGTTAGAAGTAAGAGAGTCTCTTAATTTTCTCCATCTTAAAATTGATCTTTTTGTCTGTACTGCCACTTTCACCCAGCTTCTGGGCCTTTCTTAGCTGGTTGCACTTGTTTTCTCCCAAGCCTTTGCTGTCTACCTGTACAGTTTTCCCCAGTCTCTCAGGAAACAGAGTTAAATGGTTACTCCCCAAAGAAACAGGGACTGCACTGGAATTTATTTTTTTTTCCCCTTGCCTTTTGCTTCTATTGCACCTTTGATACCACTGCTTCATCCTTAAGTGGTGTTTTGTGTCAGACGAGGGACAGTCATTTTTTCTGAAAAATGAAGGCTCCCCTTAGTCATCAAAAAGTCCTGGGCTCGTTACTCTCTGGAAGGGAAGAGCAACAAGAGCTGGGATGAGAAAGAGCTGTTCAGTGACAGAGACAAAACATAACTTCCAATGTATTTGTCTTGGAGTAAAAGTAATGTATGCCCTCTATTGAACAAGTAACCTATCGATTAGAGGGGAACCAATGCACTCTCACATCCCCACCATGGCTTTTTCCTTTAATGGATATAAATGTCTACGGCTTTTCTCATGGTGGTTTGAGAAATATTAAGGGTTACAGCCAGTGTAACAAAGAACTGCTTAACAGCTCTGGTATCTTCTGACTTTAAGAGCCACTTTGTCAACTGTACAGTTGTCTAAAGATGCTGATTAATTTGCATTTATGTTATGTAATTTTAAGATTAAATGATTCGTGTTTTATCTGTTTTAAAAAATAATTCTTCAGTGACTTCCTTTCTGCTGTCCTGAAGAGGGATTACATAAAGAAATGCTACTGGATGCATTTATCAACTAGAAAAAGACTCCTCTTTTATCTGAGTGCCTTTTTTAAAGTGTTTCTGTTCCTTTTCCCACTGTGTTTTATATAAATTCGTGAACATCAGGAATATAATTTCTGAAATACGCTAGGGCGAGGTCTTGAGGGATGAGCACTGTTACCCTTGCACATTAGGGAAGAGGCTGGGGATGCTGAGTCTTTAAAAAGGCAGCTGTGCCCAAAATGTTCAATCATTTTTGCTAAATAAGTTACCAAAAAAATGCCTCAAAACCGAGCACGTACCTCACCAGTCTCTGCATTGTTCAGTTTGATTTCTCTTTTCTCTTGTATATTCCTGTCCTGTGAAGTTTTTCAGTTTTAGGGGTGATAAATACTGATTAATACACAGTATTTACTACACACACTTGTATGTACATACCTGTAAGTACATATATAAGAGAAGGAATCATATCATACATAAATAGATACAAAAGAAGGCTGTTGTAGTACATTTCGGGTCCTTATATTATCAAGATAAGCGGAAAAAAGCTTGAATGTCTTCTGTGGGTGATTATCTGATATTAAAAAAAAAAATATTTAATTGCTGAGGGTTTCATATTAATGTTTAATAACCAGTCTTTCATGTGAATACAGTTTGACACTCAGGACAGAACTGTGTCACAGGTTGCATTGCCTCTGCTGGGAGACCTAGTTCATTAAGAACATTCAGCTAATCTTTTTTGGATAAAACCCTCTGGTTTCCTCCCAAATGGTGCTTTATTCTGGTCCAGTCTTTTTTGTTTCTTTTTTTGTTTGTTTGTTTTGTTTTGTTTTGTTCCCTGAAGTTTCAGCAGCCTCCATGTCCTCTTTAAGTTCTTTTCTGGCCTACTTCTTTCCCCAAGAAAACTTCTCTCTGCCGATCTTGGCATCCTGGTGCCTCTGTTGAGGGTCACAGGCAGTTTTGTTTTCCAGCTTCTGGACAATGATCAAAGGTTTCATATCAGGGACATTTATTTCATTCAGGTGTCTTCTTTGCTCTGGGGATTCTTTTATCTTTGTTTCCATTATCAGCAGCTCCAAAAGTTAGATCTACTCTATGAATATGCATAACATTGTGTTTCCTGTTCTGTTTTAGGAGGACTGTTCTCCATCCGTGTTTAAGTCCTCTAGAAGTTTAGAGGTCAGTGGGACTTTATAGTTGTTCTTTCCACTGCTTTATCCTCACAGAGGCTGAAGGGTCTTGCATCCCTCTTCAGTACAGGGATGTTTGTGGCTGCCTGATGAGTTCTTCTTCACCTTGAGCCATTCTGGAAACTTCTAGTCAGGGGTTTCCTCCACTCCTTAGTGCCTCCAGAGAACCACAGAGTAAGGGCATTCTTCAAGTTGGGTGTTTCTGTGTTTTCTCATTATCTCAGCTTTGGTTGTAAAGTTATGCTTTTTAATCTTGTTTAGTTATCTGGCCATTTTGAAACCATTTTGACGTCATTCTCGCCACCACAGAATAACAAATCCAGTTTTATTATAGCTCAATTAGATTATTTTTGGCTGTGTTTTGAGTTCTACTGAAATGGAGGTTTAATTGGGTCGATATGGTGCCAAAATTTATGTTTTTTTTCGGCAACTTGTTTTTATTTGCAAAATAAGAAGCTGGAACATTGAGCAGTTTTATTTCATAATATTGAAAGCTAATCAGTTCTGTTGTGTATTGAGTGTTCGTGGAAAGAAGAGTTTCATTATTTGATATTTTGTCTGTAACTGTAAAATCAGAGGCCAAATATTTAGAAGAAATGCTTTATAAAACCAGGTTAATTTATTAACTCACAGCTAGTACACAGGGATTTGATTTGAGACGGGTTAAATCACAGAATTATGAAATCACAGATTGATTTGGTTGGAAGGGACCTTAAAGTCATCTTATTCCACCCTGTGCCATGGGCAGGGACACCCTTCCAGTATCCCAGGTTGCTCCCCAGCCCCATCCAGCCTGGCCTTGGACGCTTCCAGGGATGGGGCAGCCACAGCTTCTCTGGGCAACCTGTGCCAGGGCCTCACCACCCTCACAGGGAAGAATTCCTCCCCAATATCCCATCTAACCCTGCCCTCTGGCATTTCCCCTTGTCCTGTTACTACATGCCCTTGTTAGAAGTCCCTCTCCAGCTCTCTTGGAGCCCCTTTAGGCATTGGGATGCTGCTGTAAGTTCTCCCCATAACTTCCCAATAATTTGGAGGTCCTGCTCAGTGAGATTTCTGACAGAACCTCTGTGTGTGTGACACCCTGGAGGGCAGAAAAAGCAAATTGGGGTTGGTATGTGTACGAGCAGAAGGGTAAGGGCGAGTGAAGGCCAGTGCCCTTGACCATGATTTAGGATGAATGTGGCCAGTATTCAGTAACAGACTGTATATATGCCTATCTATACAACTTCTTCTGCTTTTCCCATTAATGCCTGTCCATTAATGTCATTGCAGGACGCCTAGAGCTTTCTCACATAGTGCATTGGGTGTTGGTGAGTGACACTGCTTTCCTTCAGTATATTGCTGCAATCCTTGCTTGCTCAATGGAACCCAGAAGAAGTTGGGTATCAGTCTAGTGAAGAAACATGCCTGAGGAGCAACATTTGTCTCCTTGATGTTTAGCAAAGACAGCTGTGGTGGTTGGCTCTAGGTTCAGTTCTCACTTTTATCCTGCGCTTAAACTTCTGGCTAAGGTCGTGCAGGACACCTTGGCATCTCTGCACCACTTAGCTCGACTTTTATCTGATGCTGAAGAACTTGCTAAGTTGTCTTGGAAGAATAATGTTGTGAGGAAAATGGATCTAAATGGATATATTGGGTAAAATAAATTCACCTGCAGTCCTGTGAAAAAGCACTGTAAATCTTGCCGTGACCCCGCTCACTGAGGAGGTTTGTTGATGGTGTTCTATTAAATCAGGAACAGCAGAGGAAGCTATAGAGATACTCAATAGCAACTCAAGAGGGAGAATTGCATGGCTTGTGGGATTACAGAATATGGAATTTTGTGCTTCCAGGTCATTACTTTGAATTCAAATACACTCCTGGTGGTAATAAAAATCTGTTACCAGATGACCGCTCTCCAGTTTCACGTCTGAAATGAGCTGAGGTTTTCTATCACCTGGTAACGGGCAGATGCCCACTATGCAAAAAGTGGCACAACTGGCACCATCAGCTACTTTTATTGACAGTCTCAGTGGGGTGGTCAGCAGTTTAATACAGTCACAGCAGAGTCACCTTTTTGACCTTAGATTAGATTCTCCTTCGGGTGGTTCAGCAGGATCTCTGTGCAGAGAAAGCTTAACAGATAGGAAATTTCCCTCCTTTATTTAATATTTTGAACATTGCTTCAGTGAAAAACAAGTGAAAATTAAGGGCAATTTCCAAATTATTGCTCAGTGTCTTAAACATTTTATGAGAGACTATGTGTTATTCCTTATTTCATATGGCACCAAACAGCCTTTCAACAAGGGAAGCATCTGAAAGACAATGTAATTAATAAGTATTTTGGCAGAGGCCAGCATTATCCTTTCTCCTTGTTCTCTGGGGCTTACATTGTTGACACCAGTGAGGTAAGAAAGCTGATTTATTTTGGATGTGTAGGTGTTACAGAACATAACTGCCTTTGAAGAGATGTGGTGCATTTAACGTGTCTGATTTAAAGACAGTCGTCCTCTGGTGTTTGCAGAAATAAATTCTGTGACAAGTCCCTGTGACTCATGAAGTGGGAAGTTCTACAGGAGCTCCCCCAAAGTAGCTTTTCCCTCATGAAACCAAATCATCTCTCTTGTGCCTTCTCAGGGGTTTGTTTTGCCCTCAGTGTGAGGGAGTTTCATGTGAAGCTCTTGCTCACACTAATAATTGCAAAAACTCAACTGCCTCGTGATTCCTGAGACAGAGGCTACCAGGAAAATCTTAATTAATCTGTCTCCAAGTAGCTGTTATTACTCAGTTAACCCAACTATCAGGGAAAAGAAAAATGTGGATTTACAAAAGAACATATTCACAGATATATATATATGTGTGTGTGTGTGTACTCAATGCTATAAGAAGGAGGAGCAGTTCAGTAGTGACAAGAGAACTCTGTATATAAACATCACTGTGCCAACCTGCAGCTCTTGAGCCAACTCTTGACTCCCTTGAAGGTTGTCACCAGTCATTTGCCTGTGGCTCAGCATCAAGCAGAGAGAGGGCAGATGGCATTTCAGGCCAAACAAACCAATCTTGGTGATTGGAAATAATTCAGATCCTGTTTGTAAAGGAGTGGGACTGATTGTACTGGCTATAACTGCTCCCTTTTGCTGGAGACATTATCACTACAGGGTATTTGAAAATAAGAGAAGGCTGGATAACGCCCCCTTACAATTATTTAGGAATTTTAAAGAGAAACAATATTATTTTCTGTTGCTTGCGATCTTGATGTTCTAGTTTAAAGTGTATTATACTTTTTTCTGTCTCAGATCTTAAATATACTTCAGAGAAGCCACTTCTACTTCTGCTGCTTTTACAGTATAACCTGTTACAAGCAGCATTTTTAACAAATGTATTAATTTGTAAATAATTATGCAATCAATTTATAAACCCAACAAAGGATGTTAATTGCCCTGAAGGCTCTAAGGTTAGCCAAAATTCCAGTACTGGGTGTTTTTATGTGTTGTGTTGGAGTTTTTGGTATTGTATGAGAAGTTTTAAATAGAAATGCTGATAGAATTTTAGCATTGGAACAAATAGGAGCCTATAAAATAAGACTGGCATGGAGTAGCAATCTTAATGCTGATGAACATGGCAAACATGCACAGCTTCCACTCGGGGACAATTGACACAGATGGCAGAGCTGATTTTACCATGTGCTATATGTCTTATTAATTGCTCTGCCAATTACTATAAACTCCAAAGCCTGTTTCTTTGTTCCACTATCGTGGACGGTTTGTCTGGTTTATGTTTACTGCAAATATCAGATTTCTGTATTTATTTAGTGGGAATGGTGGCTTTTCTCTTCCTCTCCTTCCCTCCTGTTGTCTTTCACTCTTCCCTTCTACCCTTGTATTGATAGTCAGAGATGTTTTTAAGCTGTGATGAGCAAGTCTATGTGAACCAAGAAGAAATCTGTTGTGTTTGTGTACCAGGTTTCTCCCCAGCATTTTAAATCTGGACTTGTGCATGTGTCTTGTTGTTTTGGGGAAGAAAATGAAATCCTGTCCATGTCAGAGGTGGTTTAGCATCCAAGCAGAGAAGACTTGAAGTGACATTCTAGAAACAAATGTATGTGCAGATTCCTTATCAACATTTGTATCAATGTAATAGGGACAATTATATCTTTGAGTCTGCTGTATCAGGTTTGTTAAGGTTTGGATGGACCAGAGATTGTATTTTGGTTCCTGCAGAACCTGTGAAATCATTGTGGGGAAGAGAAGAATGATGTAAGTGACTGAAATTCCAGACTCTAAAGGGATTCTGCCCCTGTTGCTACCTGGCGTGAAATTTAATTTCAAGAAACCCTTTAAATTAAATTTAATCGAATATATTCCGGTAGCAGTAAGGATATTAAACCAAGAAATTCCATGAAACAAAAAGCACACTGATGGGAACAAATAGTGTGTTATTTGCTATTTTTCTAGGCCTGACAGCATTATAAGCAACCATTGGGAAGTGCTGGGTAAACATGGGAGAACATGTAGATTGAGTTATGTGTTTGCTCAGCCCTGGGCTTGTCCTAAATAGCTGGTGCCCTGTTCTGGGGAGTTGATGGAGTTGTTATTGCCAGTCACCAGTGCTGTCCTTTCCACAGTGGAGAACTGCAAATGCTGAGCTGGTGTCAGGTTTGCTGCGGTAGCAGAAGTGAATTGTAATCAAATCCTCTGTCTGGTGGGAGGCAGCTTAAGAAAGGTTATGGTTGGAGGCTTGAAATTTGAGTGGGCTGCCTCTTGGGGCTTGCAAGGAGTCAGAAAAGGCCTGGAACTGTGACAATTAAATTAGGACATGAAATCTTTTACAAAACCATAAAACCTTTGCAAGCTGCATACATGGTGAAAACTCCCCTGGGAGTGAGAAAGGCTGTTGTAGCCCCCAGCATCAGCTCAGAGGAGGGAGCATGTACAGCAGATTTCACCTTCTAACTCACACATTTCATCTGTGTCAGTGCCTGCTGTTCCAGCTGTCTGTGTCTGACTGGTACATCCACTATTAGTAAAAGTTACATTTTTTTTCCATTACAGGCAAATCTATTAGATCTACGATGCAGCTGCAATTGCAGCGTGGAAAATGACCTTCTCACAAGGAAATTACTGTAAAATGTTGTTCCTTCCTTCCAAGCACAACATAAACACATTAATTGCTACAAGTGTTTTCTTTTTTTTTTTTTTCATTTGTATTAAATAGCTGTTCTTCAATAATTTAAGGATTTTAGCAAAAAAAAAATTAGCAAAAAAACCCAAACCCAAACATTACCAGAATAGCCTCATCTCACAGCTTTGTTAGCAACACTTTGCATTTCACTTTTCATGCTGGTTTTCACAACATCAGACTGTGGTACAATAATGAATTTTAAAAAATGCAAAATGATTCTTTGACACACTTTTTCTCCCCCTCTCCCATTCTTTTCCATTACAGGATTGCACAGGTTTAACTCTCAATACATTTGAATTTAAAAATTTGGCCAAGGTAATCAATAGCCCATTCTTTTTTACCTGCTTTTGATATTTGTAGAAGTACAGAGTCTTAAAGACTGGAAAAGACCTCTGAGATCATGGTTCTGAATGAACTGGGAGACAATCTCTGCCATAAGGCAAAGGAGAGGACTGCCATAAAAATATTTTACAGTGTTTTGTGATAGGAAGCAGAGAAAAGGTCTTTGAGGGAACAATAGGAATCATAACTTGGGGGAAAAGTGTTTTCTTCCTTTGTTTCACAGACATAAATTTAACAGTGTTTTACAGTGTTTGTTTCTACGAAAGTAAAAGGTTGTTTTGTTTTGTTTCTTAAAGAATCCTTGAGGTTGAAGTAGTTGTAAATCAGAGGTAGAAGTATTCTTTTACTCACGTAATAAATGGCTAGAGGGCATGTGGTGCTTAGCTAATTCGTTTTCTAGAGTTAGTTCATTCCATTTTAGACAGACTTTTATTGCAACAGGAATGAAAGTACTACCTACACATTTGGTTGTTTAATCCTGGGCAGTTGTATGTGTTGCATCAGGTGAGAAGGTTTAAAGGCAATAAGTTATGGACAACCAGGATATTCAAAAACTAGAGGGGGGGGAAGTTAATTCAGAAAACAGGTTTTGCAAAAACAAGTTTTTGCTGGTGAAGCAAACTCCAAGGGTGTCTGCTCTGGAGACTGGCCTAGCTGTGGTTAAATTAGGGTTTGAGGATGGTCCTGATGAGATTAGAAGTAAAAAATCAGTATCTGCTTTGTTACTGCACGTTATTTTCTTTTTGAGTCATTTCATTTCTTAGAAATTTATTAATTTCTTAGAAAACATTATTTCAAAGGTGCAGGAAGGCTAAGTTGTTCCTTCAGCCGCAGAGCAGATTTGAATTCCTGGCCTTAACAGGTGCTTCACAAGATTCCCATGTCTCAAATATAATTTGCAATATATTTTGAATGTATACCTACCATCAGTCTCTGTAGAGAAGAATCTGCTGCATGTGTTGACATAAGCCTGGGCTGTTTTCAGTCAAATACAATAGAATTATAGTTCTAATGGAGAATATTATCATAGCAAAGGTCTAATCTAAAAATGTGGGTTATGTTACAAGTTTTCTTCAATCTACTTGTGCTTTTTTTATGGATAATATGATGAAACAAGGCAAACTCTTACATTACTTGTTTTCATCTTCTTTTGATAATTTATTGATCCTTAAAAGCTTTTAAAAATGGCTATTTGCATTTATTTTAGTTTTAAAATGAAAAATTAGATAAGTTTAGGCTGTGAGTATAAGGTTTAAAAACAATGAGTTCATTTTAACACCTTAACACATATGGCTTTTACATGCGTGTCCAGGCACTAGAAAAGCAAACCCAACACATGTAAGAAAAAAAAAACAAAACCAAAATGTTTTAACTCCAGCTCCATGCTGCTTGTTGTGATGTATCACAGCTTTTAGGGCTGTATCAGCAAGTGTGTGGAAGGCATCAGTCTTACAAGTTTTAAAAGTAATCCCATCTCAACAAGGAGTTTCTTTTTTCCTGGGCATGGCAGATGATATTTTTTTATTGTTTGTTTTCTGCAGTGCTATGTGAGGGGGTTTAGAATTTCTCATTTGTCTCTCAGAGTCTTGTTTTGCTTGGCCCTCAGTGCAATGTATTAATATTTTCTGAAAGATGTAGAAAGCATTCTCTCAAACCCCTTCATTGTTTTAATTAGATGCTGGGTTTGATGGATCAGTGAATTTCTATCATTTGAGATTTGATAGGTATGATAGATGACAAGAAATAGTATTGACTACACACTGTAATTTGATGAGAAGGACATTTAATATTGCTTACAAATATGTCATCAGTTCTTGGAAAATCGGTATGAGTGGGACTAATAAGACAAAGCTGAATATCTGAACCAGAGCTGCTTCTACAATCCCAGACAATTACAAAGCTTAAATTCCCCATTTTGACAGTGGGTCACCCAGTGAGAGAACGTGGGTGATTACACATTGTATACAAGAAAGCCAAACTAATGAAACAGCAATCTCCATCAGAGGAAATGTACTTTTTGTTCATGGAGAGAGATGATTTGTTTGATTAGTAATAATTCAGGGACTCAGCTGAGGTGCTGCATACACAGAAGAGCTCACAATGAAGTAATAAGGAAAAGGAGTTTTAGAAAAGAGCTATTTTGGATACAGGGAAGTGACAATAATTGCCTGCTTACAAATACTGAATAAATACTTGAAAACTTCTGAGCCATAATTGACTATGATTTACATGCTTTATGTGTCCTACCAAGATTCTGATTACTAGCATTTTATTGCTTGTCAGAATGCAAATGCTGTTGTTTTTTTTTTTAAAAGGTAGAACTTTAAACCCTAAATCAGCTGTGTGTTTGGATGTTGCTTTGGGTTTGTTTCTTTGTTTTGTCTTGGTTTTTTTGTTTGTTTTTTTGTCATTGTTTAAAATATACTTTATATGATAAAAGAAAGAGTACAGAGAACCACATAAACCAGCAGATTTGACTTAAATTGAGGTTGCACACAGAGAAATCAGCCACATCAGCTCCTTTTAACTTAATCAAGGAGAAAACTTAGCTTTATAACTGGGCACATTATGCAGTTATAGTACATTTTTAAATGTGTTGGGTAACCCTGAGGATTCCATGGATATTTGAACTCAGTATACCTCTCATCCTACTGTGATTACAATATATTTGTTCATCTGCCTTTCAGCACTTACTTACATCTTTTCCATAACAATCCACAGGAATATTATACAGAGTGTAAGAGGTAATTTAGGTAGAGGTAATTAAGGTAGGCTTTGCCTTCTTTTCAAGATGAAGGAGATGGAGGCCATTGCTGACATTTTCAGATTAACTGATAACAAGCATAGAAGAAATATCATAAGCAATATTACTTTGGTCAGCAGGTGCTCTGAGTACTATTAAGTACTTCAATACTTAATAGTATTTTGACCATTCAGAGTTGTTGAGTAATTCCTAAAGGATCCTTGGGTTTCAGCAGGATCTCCAGTTGTTTTATGACAGTGCTGGGTCCCACTGCTGACAGAAAGGTTTTCTTTCTCCTTTGGTAGTTGTGATACTCCAACTGCATTTTCTGCATTCATGCTGTTATCTGTCCAAAGGATTATTTTTTTTTTAAATTGTACAGGGATCTAGAGTGGTTCCTATGGTATGGCAGTGCTGGTTGATGAATGGCTGCTCCTTGTGGGAACATGATTTGCTGAAATTGTGTTACTGTGTTCTCATTATTAACCAAGTGCAGATAAACCTAAGTCTTCACAATAGCTAGAAGCATTTATAGCAGGCATAATAGAAAAAATAAAAAAAAAGAAAATAAAAAGGGAAACCTTCCTAATTTGCTCATTCTGAGGCTGGAATGTTATTAAGTTGCTGAGCCAATTTAACTGCAGTTGATATAAAGAACCTGTTACCTGAATTTTCCCTCACTACTTGGAAGTAATAGGTTTGAGATTAGAGGCCCAAATGTTTTCAATACAAAGTAACAAAGTGTTTCTTCCTTTTGCGATTTAATAAAACAAACAAACAAAAAACTTCAGTCAGACTGAAGTTTTGAAACAACAGGTGAGTTTGTTGCCCTCAGTGGTTTAGAGGAGTATTCTCTATTCTTTGCAAAAATCATAGTTTGTTTCTGAAAATCAGTTAAGAAATACAGTGGTAGTATATTTATTTTCCTAAATTCACTTTTGACCCTAACAATTAGAATTTGATGTGACAAGAATGTATTTACATGCATGTCTTCTCACACAGAGTGAAAACACTTCCATAAATTAAGAGTTCTGGTAAATCCCATCTTAACCTGACAGGACAGACAGGAAGAAGACATTTTTTAAACAATTCTCTAAAAAAGTGAGCTTTTCCAACTGCAATTTTATTTAGGATAGATGTTGATATTTACATAAGCTGATCTTTTGTCACTGTGTGCTGAAGAAATGATGTAAAAAAATATTTATGATGTTGCTCTCATAAGCCCAGTCTTTTACGAGCATGATACCATCCTGTGATAAATACTGAGCACAAATAACCTTGCAGCTGCAATTCCTTATTACCCCTCCTAATTATTTATGGTTTATGATATGTAAGCATTAGATTTATCGTCATTCACAAGTTTTCCACACCAGCTTCCACACATCTCTCTTGAGGTGTCTTTTTTTCTGGGTATGATGTGCTTTTCACAGATTTGTGAAAAGAATTTTAGTACCAAAAAAAAAATAATAATAAAAGATGTGTGCTGAGGTTGTTGTTTTGTGGAAGCTGAGAAGGGGCTGCGTCTTGGAGGCCTGGCAGGCACGGGGTAGGCCAGGCAAGAAAACAACCTTCAGTGATGCTCCTTTTTGACAGGTTTTTCTTAGGTTTATGTTTGGTTTGGTTTTTGGGCACGTGTGGCTGCCTGTTAAGGGCGTTTATTATCCCATTTTATGGGTACAGCTGGAGGCAAACGCCTGTGTTTTGTGGGCTGCTCTGGGGTCCAGCAGTGGGGCCGGGGGGCTCCGTGAGGGAATCCCGGGGATGTCCCACGCCAGGCACAGCCAGACCTGGCTGGTTCCAAAGCCAGGCTGGGGACACCTCATCCTGGAAAGGATGAAACAGGGGGCAGCTGTGAAGAAATAGGGTGAGTCCCAGCCCTGGGAGAACCTGGGGGAGCAGGAGGAGGCGCAGGAGGGGCTGCGCTGCCCGGGTGGAGAGTCCCTGGAGCTGTGGAACAGGGATTCCCGTGGAAACCCATGCTGGACTCCAAGCTGGAGCAGTGCCCTCAAGGAACTGTGGCTTGTGGAGAGCCCACACTGGAGCAGCTCCTGAAGCCCTGTGCCCCTGGGAAGTCAGTGTGCAGCTCCACTGACCCCCCTCAATCTGCACGGGCTGATGAGCTGAAGTTCTCTTCTGTGGTTTCATCACTATTCACACCAAAAGTGCACGTTGTTTCAAGAAATAGAGAAGGAAGGTCGCTCTGTAGGGGTGTAAGTTTAAATTATTGCAGTGACCTTTTCAGCTGTCCTTGTCTTTCTGCTTCTCTGCTGAGCTGTGCGTTGGACTCCCTGACTTGAAAGTAAAGTGGTTTTGGGACTTGGAAGAGACCAGAGATCCCAAAGCAGGTCCCAGCAGCTGCTGCTCTGGCAGCATCTATCTGTCTATCTGTCTATCCGTCTATCTATCTGTCTATCTGTCTATCATCTATCTATCTATCTATCTATCTATCTATCTATCTATCTATCTATCTATCTGTCTGTCTATCTATCTGTCTATCTGTCTGTCTGTCTATCTATCTATCTGTCTGTCTGTCTATCTATCTATCTATCTGTCTACCTATCTATCTATCTGTCTGTCTATCTACCTGTGCCCTGTGGGCAGTGCTGGATGTATTCCCTAAGTCTGAACAGAACTGGCAGTGGTGCAAAGATTATCTCACAGGAGAGCACTTCTGGGCTTTATTTTCCTCTGAAGGGCTTTTTGAGTTTATCCTGTCGGTTCCCAAAGAATTCTTCACGTGGACTCACGTGAGTGGAGGATCTTGCTTGCATTATTGTACTGGTCATTTAAATGCTTCTTTCCCACGTGCTGTGTTTGCTCAGCCAGCTCTGGAAGGGTGGAACAGGTCAAATGTAGTCAGTTTTTCCCAGAATTTGGTCCTGGCTGCCAGAGATTCATGGTTCAGGGATTCTCTGAAAAAGAGGAGGTACTGTTGTATTTAAAAACTCTTGACAGATTGCTTTTTGAGTAAATTTGTCATATATGCCTATGCTTTTTAGAGCACCCCTAGTTTCCACTTTGTGCTTCCCTGTTGTAATACACCCAGGCTGGTTCCTTCTCATTCCTTACTCTTGACTGAATCAGTAATTTGAGGTTTTTTGTCAGTACAATTTTTTGACCTACCAACTTAGGTACTCAGGCTCCTTTTTCTGTCCACTATAACTGCATTTGTCTCTGTATTTTTATTTTTTTGTTTCATATTCCAGCAATTTCCTCTGGATATCTATAACATTATGTGTGTACCCACACACATATACAAATATGTGTGTACACATGCTTATGAACTCAAAACAGAAAAGGCAATGTATACTGAGTTGCACTGTTCATGAGAAACAGACAGCAAAACAATCTTTTTTTGCCCTGACCCTTCAAAACACCTGCCAGTTAGCTCATTTTTTTAAAATTATACCAAGATACCAATAACTTTTGCAAGGAAATCAGTATAGAAAATTTTTAAAAATACCAAGTTCTCACTCATTTGTAGCTGTGAATTTTTGTGTTTTTTACAAGAGTTTTAGTTTTGCTTGTCTTGTCTTTATAGAGTGATGTTTTCAGTTTAAAGTTTGCTTTTTTAGTTTAATCAAACGCTTTACATCACTATACCTATTTTCAGGTATATATTGTATGAAGTCATCTATACAATTGTGTCTGAAAGTGATTTTTGCACTGTAATATGACATAGATACTGCAGTGGTCATTCACTATGTGTTCCTCTCTGTAATTGTAAGTCAGCTGGATTGGTGAAGGAACGTGGCTGTGTCAAAAAAATACTTCCATTAGTGCCATTTTTTTTTTATTTTGTAGTTTCACAAATTCAGCAGATCTATATAAATTCAGTAGCTTGAAAAATTGAATCTCAGAGGAACGATTAGACATCCAGTATTACTTACTGATCTTGAAAATAATTAAATGTTGCTCAAATAGCCATATGTCCAGCTCAATAATTTGGATTCCGACAAATATCAACTTCCTACAGGACATCTGTTAAGAGGTCAAAGCTGTCATCATACCCAGACATTCCAGTAGTTGGCCATCTCAATACTTGGTAAAATCTCATGCTTTACAGACTTGCATATGCATACTTACTCAGGAGGACACAGAATTCCCACAGTCCATGTTTCTATTTGTACAGGTATTTCAGGAATTAGATGTAATTAAAAAAAAAATAAAATAAAGAATGTAAGGATCATGATTTTTTTGGGCTGCAAATTAAGTACTTGACATTATTTGAAACTGTCTTGGTGTAACTTGCAATGTTACTGTTGTCATCTCTTTTCCATTTGTTCTGATCTGTTTGGGGATCAGCTGCAGGTTTGTTCCCATGTTCTTTTGAGATCCTCCTGTCTTCCTGCACCAAAACAAGAGCTTTGGCAGGAGGAGGTATTTTATCACTTGATGTGTGAGCTGACACAACCCCAAAACCACGGATGAAGTGTTTTACTACCTCACAGACCAGGAGATTCCCAAAGCAGCACCAGGCCAGAGGCACACAGGTGGGAATGAGGATGCCATGGAGCTCAGTCCTCGCTGGGGGGTCACTGAACCTGCTGTTTGATCCAATTTAGTGGAGTTTCCCACTCTGCTTTGATCTTTCCACAGCAGGGCAGGAATCTGCAGCGTGTTCAGTTGAGTTCCTCCAGGTCTGTCACAGGCCTGTGTTACCTAAACACAGATGTTCTACTTGTGAAGCACTCGAGACTAAGCAATGATTAGTATGATATATGTGTTTTCCTACACCCCAGCTGGAGGTCACCTGACTGTGTTTGCAATCCTCCCCATTCTGCTGCTATTTTCCCACGCTTACTAAATATGAGTATGCAAAACTCACAGTTTTTCCTATTACTTTAGTAAATTCCTGTCTTGCATTTTCACCTCTGGTTTATCAAATATATGTCATGTGCAAAATGTGCCTTTAGTGGATGCGAGAAAAAGAGCTGCCAGTGATTAGATTGGCTGTTCATCCTCTCTGCTGGTCCAGCACAACCAACATTTGCTTCCTGAACGTTAGCCAAAAATTATCTTCTCTCCAGCTGGATAGGGATGTTTCATCATCTTTAAAAGCTGAGGTGACCATTATGTTGTTATTGTTAGGCAATTATTTCCTGTTCTCATACAAATTTACCCTCTGACCAGTTCTGGCCATGATATATCTGGCAGAGAAGCCAGTGAAGACTAATCCAAGCTTGTGAGAGCCTCTGTTACCATAATGCAATTTGTCACCTTCTATCCCTGCTACCTCTGCCACTGCTCTCTTGTTCAGGAAATGCATCTGTCATCTTTATCAAAGCTTCCTGTTTCTGACTGATTACCTTTCCTGCAAAATGAAACAAATCCTCAGATTCCAGTGACTGTCCCGGAGTGGAAGAGCATGACCTGGTTTTATATTCTCCTTGTACAGTTCCTAAATTTGCCAGGGAGTTGGCTGAGGGCTTAATGCTGTGTCTTTTTTTGTACTTGTTCCTGAGTAAGGCACATGAAGAATTGAGAGATGCAGGTAGAACTGAATTTATTTAGATAAAGGACTGAGCTGGTTCTTTATTAGCTAAGAGTGCACAAAAGATGGAGCCAGACTCCATGGAAGGGCACAGTAAAAGGATGAAGGGTAACGGACACAAATTGTTTTCAGACATGAGGAAAAAAAATATTGACAAAGAAATTCCATAAACCCCAGGCCAAGGCTGTGGAATCTCTGGTTTTGGATGTACTGGTGGAGTTCACAGAATCAGAGAATATTCTGAGTTGGAAGGGAACCAACCCTTAGCCCTGCACAGGCACATCCCCAAGAGTCACACCACGTGGCCCAGAGGAGCATCCAAACACTCCTAGAACTCTGTCACACAGTGGTGCTGTGACCACTTCTACTCAGAAACACGTTGTGATTGACTTTTCCTGTAAACATTTGGATAGATATTTAAGTTCCTGTAAATAAACATTTTATCTCAGCAGCAGGTTTGTCATAACTGATTTGCAGAAACAAAATAGGTGTGGGGAACAGAGGCCATTTGTTTCTATCTGGCTTTTAATCATCTGCTATGACCACAGGGAGAGATGAGACACTGAACTGGATGGGTCAGAGATCTGAGCCAGCACTTCAAAGCACATGCTCTGTTCAGACAACTGACTTGCTGAATGTAAAACTCTTCTGTGTTTAGTGTTTCATTTCAGTTCCCAGGATTAGAATCCTATTTCTCAGACAAGTTTCCAAATTGTATTTTAACCTTGAAGTAGATTAGAAAGCTTTTTGTTGTTGTGGGGGTTTTTTTGTTTGTTTTTTTTTGTTTGTTTGTTTGTTGTTTTTTTTTGTTTGGTTGGGGTTTTTGTTTCTTTGTTTTGGTTTTTGTTTTGGTTTTTGTTTTTCTTTCCTTTTTTTTTATTCCTAGATTTGCTATCTTCTGTAATAAATGATATGACTAATATCATCATATATGAGACTGTGTAGGGAAATCACCCTTTGAGAAATCAGTTTTGTCTGCCCTCTCCCAAAACCTCACAATATTCATCTCAGACAGAATTATGAGTTTTAAAATGCTTACTTGGGCAGGTAAGCTTAGAGAGGAAGAAAAAGAAACAGGTGATATTCCTTTCCTTTTTTAACATTTCATCTGTATTAATTTTTATTTTTTTTACTTTTTCCTTCTTCTTCTGCTTTCCCTTGCTTCCATTTTTTAATACTGTTATGCAGATAAAGATTTATAACACGTAAGCTTAATAGCACTAAACACTTGTTTAATTGGTAGAGATCTGGGAGAAGGCCCAGACTAATTAACACCAATTCCTACTCTGCTGCCAGTTTTTAATGGATCTTAGGACCAGATCTTTTTGGAACTGCAGTTATGCTGAAGGCCTGTTGAAAAGAGAAAATCAAATCATATAAGGCCACCTTGACAAACCACCTGTCACCAGTATAATCCTTGCTTTTTATGAGTAACAAGACATATATGCAGTATAAACAGTGAGTTTCCCTTTTAAAACATCATTCATAACTACATAAACACTTCTGGAATTCTCTCCAAGTATTTCCATACACCTTTAATTTCACAATTTCTCTTCCTTAAGACTGGAACATTTAGTGAATAATGACCAATTTTACTACAGGAAGCCCCCAGAGTGGTATTTATTAAAGTTCATAACTAATTGGTTATAAAAATAGGAAAACTAGAAAAATGGGATAGAACTCTCTATAAACACTTAGTAAAATATCTAAAAGGCACGATGTTAGGAAGGGATAATCACAGTACAGGCAGGATGAGAGTTAAGTTCAGATGTATTAAGCATGTGGTGTTCTCTAGCTATTCAGGTTCCTGTCTTAGTCTCCACAGAGAAGGGTCCTGTCCCAGTCAGCAGCAGAGGATGCCCAGCCTGGCTGGCAGAACTCACTTGCAGACACTTAAAGCCAGGTCAGATGAATCCAGCCTGTGAGAAAAATGACTCAGCATCGTTTGGGTGATTCTTTGCAAGAACAAGAACGTGAAGGAAGTTTTGTGCCATCAGAATTTTCTGCCCTTTGAGCTTTTTCGTTGCTTGGCTTCCCTTTCATGGACTGAGCTGACATGAGTGGGATTCTCACCTTCTTGGTGTCTGCTCCACCTTTTGTTGGGTTAGGGCCAGAGTGCCCTGATCTTAGAGGATGCTGCCCTGTGATTTAATACACTGTTTCTCGACATTTCTCTCCATTCTTTGCTCTCTAGCTCAGGGACTGTCTCAGCTTAGCTGTGATTTGTATTACTCTTGTCACTGCAGCGTTTCCAACTTCAACTTCTATGTCTGCTTTTCAATGTTAAAACAAGAAGCTGTGATTGAAGCCCTCTGTTTGCCCTTTGCAGTACAATGCTGTCAGGAGTGTCAGGGGAATGGGAGCTTAAGTGGCCTGTCACTGTGCTAATGCAAATCCTTTGTTGGTAATCTTGGTATAAGGAAATACGAAATGGGAATTACTTGATATGATTCTACTAAAATCCTTTGGATGTCTTGTAGCTCCCACTAGTGTTTGAAATTTTAGTCTGCTGGCACATACAATGTTTCCTTTCGAATAAATGATGTTAAATCCTTATATTTTTATATCAGGATTTCCTTGTTTCCTAAATTAAAGCATCAAATACAGTTCAGTATTAGGAAAGGGTATGCAGAGAGATGGAATTCCTGTCACTTCATTCTTTAAGAAAAAATTCCATAAAAATCATTCAGTGGTTGCTGTGTGTTTGACCCTGCTTCAGAGATATTGCATTATCCAGAAAACTTCCAGGCAGAACTGAGAGTTAGTTATTTTGTATTCAAAATGAATGCTTTATTATTCCTGTTTTTGGAAATTTAAACTGTGGTTTCTTAGGGAAAAAAATCCATACTTTTTTAGCCAGGATGCTGCAAGGTATAAATGCATTTAGTATGTCTTAATCTTAAATTTTAGAGTGTGAATTACCTAGAAGTGATTGGAGTAGAAGTCATTTTGGTTGTTGGCCAAGTTTTAATTTTTTACTGCCCAAGTGTTTTTCACATGTTTATTTACCTGAAGATGAGAGAGCACCAGCCAATTAGCATATGTTTCTAGGAAACACAGTGGATATTCCAGTTGGTAAAATATCATTTAAAATGTGTTATTTGTCATCAAGGTGCACGATATGTGACTGGCCTTTTAATGGCTTTCAGAAATGTGCTTCACATAATTTGAAGCAAGCTTTCTTATCAGTATGTCTTGCAATTAATTTAATCTTGTTTCTGTTATTTCCACAGTATTTTTCAATTCAGTGAACCTCATTACATTTGCAAGTGCATTAAATTAGAGTCTGGATAGAAGAAGAGAGATGATTATCAATTAATTTAATTATGTTTCTGCGTTTGCCCATTCCATGATATGTCTGCCATTGTTGTTGCAGCCTTTGCTGCAGTCACTCTGTGCAGGAATTAGTTCTGGTTCCATGTAAAGTTTATGTTATCTGATAACTCCCGACAACTTGGTGGAGCCACATGTTCACTAATTTATGAGTCTAATCAAAAGTCATTTATTTTAAGTCTAGAGGCTACACTATGGAATACTTTTACAGTGTTCACTGCATCGCTTTTTGACTTTGCATATGTGGTGGTGTTTTTACAGAGCTTTACCTCAGGAATTAAGGGACACAACTTTTTATTCCTGCCGTGACTGCAGGAGCGGGAAGGGTGGCATCACACAGGTCTCTTTTATCCCCCTAAACACTGCAGCTGGGAATGACCTTGTTTTTAAGGGTCAAAAAGCAACCCCCCAAATTCACCACTATGCAGTACTTCCTGTAAAATAGTCCTTAGTTTTACTAATAAAATTATGTGGTTGTTTAGGGTGAGGCTGCAGTCTGAATTCCAGTGCTCAGTGTCTGTCAGTGTTACTGCTTTTGGCAGTAACTAACTTCTTTTTTTTTTACTTTTTTTTTTTTTTTTTGCAACTCTGCATAAATTTTTTTTCCTAAAGGTTTGTGCCATATGTTCGAAATTTCAAGATTCGTGGCATTTGCCCTGGCATCTGGAAATCCTAAGGATATAGCCACTGAGACTCTCCAAAGCAATGCTGCATTACATACTGCAGCATCTATCAACTGCATAGCTCATTAAAGGCACAGCTGGTAAGGCAACACTTTGGGGTTTTAGACATTTCTGGATATCCAATATTAATGTGAGAGAAAAAGAAATTCAGCTGTGAAGCACAATATGCTTGAATTGTTAAGATGACTTTTTCTGGGATTTTTTTAGTGATTTAAGATTTGGAAGTAAATGGAAAAGATCTTTTAAAATTACAGCAGAAATAACATATCACTGAGAAAGAAAAAAAAAATTAAATCCACATTTTACTAAACTCCTAAAGCTGTTCTTCTCTCCTTATACTTTGGAAGGCAAAACAATTAGGTTTACATTTGTATTTGCTATTTGTACAGGTTGAATCATTCTGTGGCTGCAAGGTAAATAATGCACATAAATTGTGTACAGTAATTTGTTTCTTTTTCTGAAAGTACTTGCCACTAGAAAAAGGCTCTTCTGTCACCTCTCCTGTCACGAGGAGGATCAATATACTTTAAAAGACTTCTGGTCCCATAGCCTACTCCTCTTAGTCTTGCAATATGAAGAGCTGATGGACTGTTTTGCAATGGAATAGATACATTAAGCTTTTCAGGCTGAAGATATTTTAATATTTCTGATGCACTTAAAGGGACCAAAAAAAATAAAAAAAGGCAAATTTAGTATGTTTTCGAAAGTGAGATCAGTGTGTGGGTGCAGAGTGGGAGAATCAGGCTGAACAAAGTCCCCAAAGATGGGATTTGTGGAGTTATTGCAGAAAACAGTCTGTTAACTGTTGGTAGGGGAGCTGGTACCCAGTGGATTATTGCTTACTATGGCTTAGTAACGTTGTTGTAAAGCTTGTCAGTTGTAGTTGAGTGGTCAGATCAGCAAGATATATATATAAACATATTATCTAGATCTACTCTACATATAGATACATGTACTACTTCTTCTGTTTGTTTTGGATTTTTTAAATAACTGTTTGGTAGCTTCTGACTTGCATCCATTTGATGAATCCCATATTTTATGTCACACACTCACTTGTGTTTACCCCTCTATTTTTTTTTTTTCATTTTTACTTATTTTCACTGTAAAGATTTTTTTGGCAATGATGACTGATAGGCAGGCACTGCTATTTGTACAGGGCAGTGCAGGGGTATGCCAATATTGGTTGGATCCAGTGGGTTTTGTGGAAATTAAAAATATAACAATTATTACATAGCTCCCTTTTCTGTGAGGAGGAGTTACAGTCAGGAGACAAACACTTTCTATTTATCTTACAGGTATCCATTTGGGATTTGAGATCTAACCAGGGGTTTATTTTGAGTTGCAACTCACGATTTTGTAAAAACTGACAGTTTTTCTTATTTATTTTGTTATTTTTTAATTATTTCTCTAAGTAATAAATATTATTTTTTCTGAATAAGTACAGACTTTCTGTTCAGCTCCATTGGAAAGAAGTGTTTTGATTATCTGCTATTATCCAGTGGTCTCTGGCAGAATCCTGTGAAAACTCCCATGGGCCAAAAAGTGATGTTATGCTCCTTTATATTGGCAAAATCATCACTTAGGGACTGCAGGGCAGGGATAAATCCAGCCATTTGTCCAAACACAGAAATAAAGGAAGGATTCATTAGCTAGTTTTGACTGCAATAAATAGTGTCTGATTACAAGAGTCCTCAACTAATGCTAAGGGCAGAAAAAACAGATCTGCTCTGACTGTGGATAGCAATAGGGAGAATTAAATAGACTTAATTAATAGATCAGTGAAATTTTTGGTGGGATATTTGATATATGGGAGAAAAAAACCTCTTCTTCAGTGAGGATAAATCTACTTGGTTGATCCTCATCCTACAATTACAACAGTTTTGCATTCTCTGCTTAACTTTTCTAGAAAATGTTTTGTTTGGGGTTTTTATTGCTTTGCTTTGTTTGAAACCAGTGGTTTTAAACCTCTGGGGTTTTTTTTTGTGGGTTTTTATTGCTTTGCTTTGTTTTAAGCCAGTGGTAACTTGGTAATTCACTATGACTTAATTAATGATGCTTGTTGTAATGTGCGTGATTTCTGCTCTCCTTGTTCTTGTCAGTTCACTTGTGCTGTTTTGCCCCCAGCTGATATTTTTGGAGGGACTGGAATGGTAAAATTACACCCCTAAGTGTTCTGTGTTGGAAAAGTCCTGTGTTTTTCCTTCTGTCAGGAAGAATGCTTTCAAATCCTTCCTTGGCCTGAGCTGCTGTGCTTGACAGCTCGTTATTTGACTCAGCTGTTTCCGTCTCACCTTCACCCAGCTAATTAAGTAACTCATTGAATGTATTATTCAGGATTTGATTCCCCTATCTGAGTCGGTGAGAGATGGAATTTAAAAAAAAAAAATAAAAAAAAAAAATCCCCTTGATGGGATTAGGGGCAGGATTGCTGCTCTCCATGGTGGACTCAGAGGAGCAGGAGCTAATGAAGCTGGCGACAAATGAATCACACTGTGGCGTTTGAGCCGCTCTTTGGCTGCTGGTGAAAGGCTTGGGATTGGGGCTGATCACTCCTTAACTAACCAGATACCGACCTGTTAATTGTTTCAGGACATCTGTGGTGTTGAAGGAGGTTCTTTGGCTTTATTCACAGTTTTGTTTCCCTCCTCAGCCGTTGTCCCGCAGGGGATGGGATCGTTCTGTGTCAGGGCTAGATATGGGCTTGAGCTGTTCGTGGCACTTGGCTTTGCTCACCATTTTGGCTCCCTTACCAACATGTATTACTTTCCAGGGCTTTTGGCAATTTGTAAATCATTTATTTCTTTTCCTTGGATTATAAATGTAAACAGGAGTGCTCTGCAAATGAGCAAAATCCAGCATTCAGCTATAGGTTATCCAAATACATTCCTGTTCCTCTGACTTTGTGACTAATCTTCTGCATTAAAAGTGTTATTACAATTAAACTAATTTCCTTTTTGCTTTAGAATATTTATCTTTAGTATTTACATTAAGCCTCCTGAGTTAAACATGACTGTAGGTAACATTCTCATCCACTTTAAACATATATATTTTTATCATACTGCTTAATGTAAACCTTTTAAAATATTTTTCTAAATGCAAATTAACACAAAAAAATTAATGTCACCACAGAAATCCAGCCTAAGAATATGATATTTATTTTTGAAACAGAAAACTGAAGTGTATGAATCAGGTACAATAAGAATTTGAGACTCATTCTTCAGAATCCCAGAAAAGTTTTCCAGTGAACTCACTGGTTTTTGTCCTGGTGGAAGTGTCTCCTTCTCCTCCTCTCAGGGTGTTGTCCTTTCAGCTTTGATCAGGAACACGTTTCTGGCTCTGAGGAGCCTTTCTTGGCAATAGTCCAGTGAAAAAAGCACTTTCTGTGAGTGTTTTGAAAGTGAAACTGGGTATCATCCACCAAAAAGCCATTGGAAAAATACTAGTCAAGCCTTACACAAAACATTGGATATTTGTCTCTAGAATAGTTTTTACAAGAAATAAAATAGTTTGAGTGAATCACAGTGGGAAAACAATCACTAGAAAATCTTCTCTCTGGTTTTAAATGATCAGTATTTTTTCTGCAGAAAAGTAAAACTGGTGCAGCTCTGCTATGATTAAGAAGTGAGAACTCCATTCTGAAAGGTTTCCTGGCAAAACAAGAAGCAAACTGCAGCAGATTCTGCTTTTCTCTAATTAATGTTGCTTTTGCATTTCATTTTGAAAATTGGGATAGTTCCTAAAGCAAAATTTTAGACCTTTTAGAATGCACATACACTCTAAAGTTGGGGTAAAGAAAGGGAACTCCAATCGCTTGTCTTCGTTAAGCATATAGCTGATATTTTTTATTTTGGAGTAAGAGTACATTTTGTCTGTTTAACTTAATCTGCTTTTGCTCTGAGCAGTCACACACTTTGGCATCTTCATGTGCCAAGGGAAAGGCTGACTTTTGGTAGGAAGTGATGGCTTTGGGATAGTCTGCAACATCTCTGCCTTGCTTTGGCAGACACGGCTTTGTTGGTCCCGAAGGTCAGAGTTCTCTGCCAGGAAAAATGTCATTGGAATGGGATGTGTTCAGATTAGTATTCTGGCAGGTACCTTTTTATACTCATCTTCTTGCTAATGAGAAGATATGTAAATATTTTATTGGGCTACTAAAGGACTGAGAACATTGTCTTCAATGAGACGTGAAGTAGAAAAAATTAGACCCAGACTTTCAATAATTTGGAACAGTGAAAAATGTTAACTGTCTTATCATACTAACAAGGGCTCATAATATTCAGAATTTTGTCAGCAAACTAAATTTGTATTCAGTTATTTTCTTGTTTTAAACTTGTTTTGAATCCCTGTTTTTTACTTGCCTTCCCAGAGAAAGGCTCTATCTTATGGCCTATCAATATTTCTTGATCCTTTGTTCTGATGAGAAAAAGAAGATAATACATATATAAACTTAACTAAGTTTGGGGGCTAATTCAGTGCACAAAATCTTAGCTACGTTTGTAGATAAATACTTAATCAGATTTTTTACATATGATTGTCTTAGAGGTTATGTCTAGTTTGTATTTGCATATTCTCATTATATAATAACATGCTGAATCACACTGTACTTTTATGAGGAGATTTTATTAACCATTGGAATCAAAAAATAATTCATGAATTGTCACTTTTTCTTTCACTTCACTGTTTAAATAAGACAATGTATTAATTATGCTATGTAGGGAAATAAATTAGTTTTAGCAGGGAAATTTGAGCAATGTCTTGCAAATTTTGTCATATGTGCTTAATGAATATATATGTGAGTTTTATTCACCTTCAATGGTGCAATGTCTTTTTTTAGAACTTTAAATATTTTTCACTTAAGAGTTCAACATGAATGGAATTATTTCAATTATATTCTCTAAAAATTCTCCATTAGATTTCAAAACCTGTGTGTCCCCCAGGTGGTAAGAGCAGTTCTCTTCCTTTCTACATGATGTGCTCTCTGGAGCCCCTTTGCTAAGGACAACTTCTTTTCATATCTTATGATATTATTACATCCAAGTACCTTCCAAGGCAGTTCCCCCCCCCCCCCCAAAATTGTAACTGTAGCTAGAAAATACATCTGAGAGAAATCTGCTGATCTAAATCTTCAAGTCTACAGGTAGCAAGGTGTACTTGTATCATATTATATCATTTATGGCTAAACAGAGGGGGAGATCAGTGAGGCACAATAAGCACAACTTACTGCACATTTGGGGATGTGGTGAGTCACAGGAATTATAAACAGAAGAGTAGGTAAACATCCATCTTTTGCTGGTGTTTCCTCTGTATCTTCATTGCTCTACAAATCCAGCATTGTTATTTTTTAGAGTGTGTGATGCATCAATTTCTAGTTCAATTCGCTGTTCCTGCCTTGGCATTCTCTGCTCACATTTAAATATTAATGATTTCAAGCACAAGTTACGAAACAGTTATGTCTTTTGGGTTTAAGTGTCATTATTTTTAGGAAACTGCTTCTCATGTGAGTAAGCAAAAGCAGCTGTTGGTTCTGCTGCAAAATATTAAGGCATAACTGAAAAAACCCAGGGAATATTTTGAAGACAGAGATGGGTTGCTGGAATCATACCTTTGATATGCCTTGCTGTGGCCATATATCCCCAAATTCAGACTCTGTGGTGAGTGTTCTGTATGTACTGAATTTTTAGCTTTTACTGTGCATTTTTAATACACCATTCTGAGGTTTGTTGAAACTGTGCATACTAAAATTTTCTGATGTGTTTCTTCTTGAAATAAAAGACCTCAGAGGTATTACTCATGTAATATTTCAAATTACAGCTAATTTAGCTCTCTACTGTTGGGCTATTTTCCATATGTAAGGGTAATTTCAGTCACAAAGCTGCTCTGAGTTATTTTCTCCCTGAATTTTTTGTCCTCTAGAAGATTTACAACGTGTGCCTCTGGCTTGAAGCTCAGTTGCAGCGAGGCACTGTGTGCTGAATTATGTTAGGTGTGGAATATATACACCTTTTACTGACTGGGGAGCCTTTCTTGCCTGGGCATTTTAACAAAGGAGGAAATGATTGCCTCCAGTTGTGATGAACAGCCCCCAGAGAAGCTGTTTAGGGGAGAGCATTGTCCCATCCAGCCAGAGCAGAGCAGCCAGTCACGCCAAGACTGATGGAGATGAGGTTTTTGCTGACATTCATATCTACAGCGTTCAGAGGCAACCCTGGATTTCTGAGAGATCTCAAAAATAGCTGGAGAGCTTCCAGGTGCACTAAGTTCCTTACCTTGTTCTACTGTACTTTTGTAGCACTAGAAAGGTGCTTTCTGGGGCTCTGTGCTGCTGTAGAGCTGTAGCATTTATCACCCTTGAAGTTACACTCACAGATCCCTGGGTGTCCTTGTCACCTTGGTTCAGCTTCTTTCCCCCACAACCTGTCCCACTGGAAGTTTTCCTTTCCAGAGTTCTGCTGAAAGCTTTGCAGTGTTTCTGAGTTTCTCTGAATTCCAGAAGAGGGCTGATCCAATCAAACAACTGCACACACCTGGATGCACCTTGCTTAGCTCAGGACTTCCAGCAGGGGTGAAGCCACACAGCTGCTCAGATATTTGAACATCTGATGTGCATTGCAGGTTCTCAACACACTTCCTGAACATTTGGGGTGTGCCATACTGTCTGTGAGTGAGCAGATCCTGTCTGACCTGCATTTGGATGGTGAGCTGCAGCCCTGATCCAGCTGGGAGTTGCACACCTGGGAATGTGTGCTGCAGCAATGTGTGCTGTGGAAAGGTGGTCTCGTTTCATTCTCCCCCATAAATTACACGTCTGTTTGTCTCCTCTTGTTGTCAGCTTTGCCTCCCATCCAGTTAATAGGAAAGGTTAAAAAAGAACTCCTAGGCTGAGCAAGGACTGTGGAGAAGCTTCATCTAATTCCAGAAAGGGACTTTTTTTTCCCCCACTATTATTAATCTAGAGAGTCCATTTTTACTCCCTTTATTTGTCTTTTTAGTTGTTCAGGATGATGTTTGAATTGTAAGCCTTTAGAGCATGGACTTGGAATGACTCTTGTTCTGTGTTTATGGTGGTTAGTGCACCCATGACAGCAGGTAAAAATGGAAGTAACAGCATTGCTGGAATTCCTCTCTTACTAACAGTGTGTTATGGTACGTCTTTTGAAGAACAAGGAAACATTTCAGCTGTATTTTAGGTTATCACTCTCAAGCCAGGAGGCCTGTTTTCCCATCTCTCCTGGCCTGTCTTAAGCTTTTAGGCATCCCAGCTCATACAATTTCTCCACAGGTCTTTCTGTTGTCTCCTTCTCCCAGCTGACAATTTCCCTATCCAAATATTAACCAGACTATCTTACTTCTCTCTCCTTTTACTCCATTGTATTAAAACATAGCTTTGAAATTCCTCTATTATTCTCCAATATTCCCTGCATATGCATTTGTTTTCCTGCCTGGTGCCCAGATCAGGGTCCATCTGCACCCTGGTACAACTGTTCTCACAGCTGAACGTGCCCAGTTCTCCTCTGTCTCAGCTCATGATGTTTGTGGGGTTATTACTAATAGCTTGCAACATCCCTAATTGCCAAATACCAATTTTCTCAATCAGCCAAAATCCCTTTTTTTCTGAACAACTTTCATTCAAGTCTACTTGACCTCTCTAGGCTTGAACCTGTGTGATGTTGCTGGATGTGGAGTTGGAAATATTTGTCCTAGTTTCAAGTAAACAAATCATTTCTCTTTTGAAGTGTGTAGTTGCAAAAATATAACAGCAGTTAACTAAGGCTTCATCACAGCCTCATGATGACTGAAGTTTCAGTGGAGGATGTCAACATATGGCATATTCTAAAGTAGATAAAGAAAATACTCCTTTTAACTGTTGTAGATTGTCATTTTCCCAATTTCTTTTTCCCTGAAACTTGTATATTTAGGTCATATTCATGGCTTTTTATTCAGTGTATTTTCTGTGGCCATTAATAAGCCCGAAGCTGACTTGTGAGTAAAATAAAAGAACCTACAAAAATTGGGCTCAAACAGTAAGTTATGACTATACAAAGTAAATCATTTTTCATTGCTGTAGTGTGCAGTGCCTACAAGCATGGATTGCAAACTTTGTTAGGCATCTAAATCAGAAATGAGAGTAAAGGAAAGATAAATTTACTTAGGCTTTTTTTTTCTTTGCTAAAGATTTAAAGAGCCCAGTGAGACAGCATTAGCAAAGGCATTGTGTGACTGCTCTAGCAAAGGAAGATGACTTACTGCTCATAGTCACTGTGATTATTATTTCTGGAATGAGGAGTTGTTGTTTCATCTTGCAGAAAACCTAATAGCCTTTTTTGGCATAAAATACTGTGCAGAAACACGGGGGTTAGAACAAGAAATATCACTTTGTAGAGCACGTAGTTGAGAGCATGGGTAAAGTGGTTGAAATGTCAGCTTGGGGAGGTGGGCATGAAAAACCTCGTCAAAAAATCCTGCAGCAGCTTCAGAGGTGAGCAAGGTTGCTTTGTGTCTCTCTGAGCTTTGACACTGCTGCCTTTTTTAATTATTATTTGGGTGTTTCAAAAGCTCAAATGCAGTTTTTGGGGCTTTTCTTTTCAGCTGTCGGAAACCCCGAACTTGGATTTTGAGGGTCTTTTCTGCGAATTCAGTCGTATGGAATGTGCTTTATGAACCTGGAGCAATAAGAAGTGAGACTGGAAAGGTGTTTCTAAGATGTTGGGCTACAGAAACTTTCACTGTTTGTCCTCCTTCTGTCCTGGGGACTGGCTCAGTCTGTGCTTTTGGCTCACAGTCACATACCCTGTGTGCTCCATATTCAGGATACTGAAATTTCTGCCTTTTGAAATACAGGTAGCTGTTATCACCCCTGCTGCTCTGATTGCCTCCTTCTACCCTGTGTTGTTATTCAAATAGGTGGGTTACATATTATACGTATTAAAGTAAATTTTTATATAGTTACAGAATTGTGCATAAATTTTCTGGTCACATTTAGACTCTGCAAAATGTGTCATGATGGTTACAGGTCTCACATATTAAGAAACGAACCTGCTGATCAGAAACTCCCTCTCCTCTTTTTTGTGGGGTTCCCTTGCACTTCAAAATTCTGGTTGCTGATGAAGTAGTTGCCATGAGTGATAGCTGAGAATACTGATATTTTTGCTTGGGAGGATACCAGATGGGAATTATGTAAAGTATAGTTAACTGAAGCCTTCAAAAGACGCATTTGGGGAGCTAATTTTGCAAGTGCTTTTTTGTTGTTGTTTCGTTCCTTCAGCATTGCAGGAGGTCTGAGGGCAAGGGGAGATCACTGTGCTTCATCTGCTGGCTGATTATAGTCCTCCAGAGCCTGTGATAATTTTGATATCTGGGTTTTTTTGAACCTTTATTCATTAATTGCTTTTTAAGTGTTTGCAGCCTGATCTGGCCAGCCCAGGCAGTATTTTGTGGAGTAGCCCTGCTGCAGAACCTCAGTGTTCATCCAGTGCTGGGCAGCAAACCTTGTATTGGATCTGCTTTCCTCAAACTTATTTATTTATTTATTTATTTTCCTCAGCTTCACATTTGGCTTTACTGTATTGTTACAACATGTCAAGAAATGGATTTTTCCAGCCTGATGAGCGAAAAAAAATGTTAGTTGTTGGAGAATATCTGGTGTAATTTACTAAATATCATCATTTAGTTATCATCACGTAATTTTATAGAATGGATTTCTCTGGCTGCCTCGTTAATGTCATTAAGCTCAGCAAGAGCAGTTACAGTGTAAATGGTGGTGATGGCTTTCAGTATTTTTATTGTAAAATTAGCCACAGTTTTAGATGTGATTTTGGACGTGTTATAAGGAATGATGAAGTCACTTTTAATCAGTTCAAGCAGCGAAAAATTCACAAGCAGCAAAAAGGGATATTTTGTGGTTGGTGGGAGTTTAAAGCTACAGAAATAAGGAAACAAAACTGATTTTAGATTAATTTAGTTGAAAATTCTTTGTTATCAGTTAGTTTTGAGACAGTTTTTACAAGTTATGATTGCAGTTCCACAACATTCCAGGAATTCCAAAGGGAAACAAGTACCTTTCTCAGGATTCCTTCAGTTAACATTACTCATCCTAACAACTTGATCTTTTGCTTTAATTATGATGCTGTTTTTACTTTGGGGTTTATAACACTTCTCTTATGAGACAATAGATTGTGGAAGAGAGAGTTTGTGTGACTCAAATGTTTTTAATGACAACCTTTATATAAAAAACTGTCATGTTTAAACACAAAATGGAAAATAAGACTTTATAAAAGTGACTAAACCACATCTCTTTTCCTAATTTTGTGCTAAATCATCCTTAACTCTCCTAAAAAATCAGAATTCCCAACAAATTAGCTTATAAATGCTTATAATATTTTCAATTTTGATGAAAATATACTTCATTCTAGCCACTTAAAAGCTATTTAGGATCCTTTCAGTCCTCAGTGAGTGTTGAAAAGCAGTTTATTGTGCTTAAGTGTACACGTTTTCAAGAGCATCAGCCCTATTTTAGTGGAAGATGTTATTGTAATTCTTTTGTTTCTGTTCAGCTAGGACAAAACATAACAGTAATTTTCTTTCTCTTTTAGAAGAACATAGATAATAATTTTCTCCCAGAGGATATATCAGTCCTGTTTTCACTTGGTAAACACATGGCTACAGCCAAGGAGACCTGGGAGGCTTCGTGCTGCTCTCCCTGAAGTTATTAAATCATCAGCCTATGCTCTGTAATGCTGAGTTGAAATCTATTTTTTAAAACATATTGTTCTTTACATTTGGTGAGAGAATTTTAGCTTTTGGTCTAAACCTGAACCTGCAAAATGTCTGAAATGCATTCCTGGCAGTTCCTCAGGTGCTGGATCAGCACCTTGAAGCACATCAGTGCTAAAGTTCAAACAACTCAGCACCGCTGTGGGGTCTCTCATTCCTTGTTTGAATGGAGTGATGATCCCATTTGGATTAGAACTCTGGTGATCATTTCACTTTTACTGAACATTACACCCGTTCACTTTGCCTTCAAAGCAATGAAAAATGCAGGGTTTCTGATGGAGCCGTTGGAAGAGTTTCTTTGTCATTTGATGCACTTGTATAAATCAAATCAGAAGCTGGTTAATTGGTAGGAATCCAACTTAAAAAAACTCCTTCTCTGGTTTAAGTTGGGTGTGTTTTTTTCACTTTTTAGAGAGCATGGCTTCTCAGATAGAAAAGTGTCAGCCTATTTACATTAAACGAGTGATTCTTTTCACTCCTTTTTATTGTTATTGTTGGTTTTATTGTTGTTATTATTATTATTATTGATGATGTCATTGTTGCTACCCCTACTAAGATCCTTTCATTGATAAAGAGTAAGGAAACACCTTGTGGGCACATGGTTTGCCAAGCTGACATACCACATATTGTACTATTAGGTGAGGCCCAAATTTTTTAATATATTCCCCTACCCCCCCTTCACCTCAGTCAAGAATATTGGATTTTACAGCTCAATGAGTAACTGGTTGTTATCATTCATGTGCTCTATTGCAGTTATTGTTAATGGTTATATGAACAGCAAAATAGGGAGCATATATCACCTGCCAGCCTGTGTGCTGTACACCCATCTTGGGCTAAATTATAGTAGGATTGATAGCACAAGCCACTAAAACTAAGGTTCCATAAAGAAATTGTGGTTTTGTTTTTGGTGTTTAGTTTTTGTGGGTTTTTTTGGTTTTTTTTTTTCTAAGGTTTAGGATTTGTGTTCAGTCTTTACAGAAAAGTTCCAGTATATTAGGATCATAAATTCTGAATTGGTCTTGCCGAAAAGTAATTTAAAAAATTTACCAGATCAAATAAAAATGTACTAACCTGGTTTATAGAGAAAGAGGGGAAATATATTTTTCTGCTCTAATGTGATTGTAACAACTTTCTAGTCGAAGGGAAATGTGTGCAGTTATACTTACCATGGGCTGAAAATAATTCATCAAAGCAATGTTCTGAATGCAGGAGCAGTGCCATTTGTGCTCCATCAAAAATTGGGTTGGATGTAATGAATTCTTCAGCTTTGCAATTGATCTGCTGTCTCTGTTTTACTTTGTTTTAGATTGTGCAGCTTAGATACTATTCAGTATTCATGCTCGAGTAACTTGATTGAGCTGGAAAAAAAAACTTAATAAAAAGCCCAGAATTGTGTATTTAGTGTAGAAGGGATGTATAAAAAACGTAACGTGAAGATAGCAGGGGTGGGTGATTGTTCCTCAGAATCCTTTGGCCATGCTGAGTTGCCATTTCTTACTATGCAGGTCTTTATTTTCTGCAGATTTTTAAATTTTTTTCAGCAATAATGCCATCAGATTTGCTAAGATGATCTTTTCAATGGAAGTTTGAAATAAGTACATCACTCTCTTTTTCCTGGGTCAACACGTCACCTACTTTATTAATTGAACTGGAGCATTCAAATTTTATCAAGTGTCAAACAGTTGAAGGTTACAGTGAAGAGATGAAGGAATCTCTTTAGGATTGAGGGAAACGTGTTGGCATGAATTCTAACATTTGAGAGAGATCTCTAATGCATTTGAAATGCTGGACTAGTTATTCACATTTTTCCACCAGTGAAAAGAGCTGCTGACACCCAATCAACTTTTGATTAACAAATTAAAACCAAGCAAAAGGGTGTGTTTTACCATAGAATGTATAATTAAACTGTGGGATTGCAATGGGATGTTTCAGATGCCAAAAGCACTGAGGAGTTTCTGAAACAGGGTGGATGAGTTAATAAGATGGAACCTTATGGTTATTAAATGGTTATTAATTCATAGTAAATTCATAGTATGGTGCTTGAGGCTTCATTCCTACTGGATCTTCTGCTGTGAATAGGTGACTTAACCTGTCTAGTGAGTATGAAATTGCAGATTATGAGACAAATAAAGATAAAAACATTTAAAAAAATGCGTTTAGTTGGCCACATTGTTCCTTTCATTTCTCTACTAATTTAAGAAAAGGAGGAAGAAACGGATTTTCTTCATATTTTGATTGATCCAAATCCATTTATTAACTTCTTGTTACACTGACCTTTTGCTTTAAGATTATTTGATACCTCTCTCTCCCAAATGCCATGGCGCATTTTTGCATTAATCTTTCACAAATATATGGGGGGCAAAACTTACCCAAGAAATCGGTTCTAAACCAAATGCAGTAGCTATTATATTTCAGCTGCATACTGAAATATCTTCACATACTTTACAGTATTACACAGAGATCTTTACTATCTGCACTCCAATTAAAAATAATACATTGAATTGGTAGATAGTAAAAAGTACTTCCTTACAAGTAAGTAATCGATATTCCTTATTTAAAAAGAAGGTTAATTCCTCAGTGCACATTAATCCATACACAAAACCACAAAATCTATGGTCACAGTTGAAGTGAGGGTTTTAGGGGAGCGAAGGGGCCTTGTGGTTTTTTGATTTGTTTGGTGGGGGGTTGTTTTGGTTTGGTTTTCCCACTGTGTGATGTGTCTCTTGAGCAGTGCTGAGGCGGAGTCATCCTTCTGCAGAGAGATGCCAGGGACATTTGTTCTCACTGATCCTTTTCCTATCACTTTAGTGCTGATGTTGCCCAAAGCATCTGTTTAGGGGGAAAATAGCCAAGAAAAAAAAGGTAGGAGGAACAATGCACCATCTGCATCCTGAGTTCAAAAGCACACATATGTTGGTACTGAGACTCTGAAATGAAACCTTTTGGATGCCATCACACCCACTGAGGAGAAGAGCACGTGCTGGGGATATTGAGTGCTGATCATTTTTGGGCAGTAACAAGTCTGTGACATGGACATTTGTCTCTGATTTCCTTATTTCAGGCCTCACTTCTGGGCTGGCTCAGCTTCTCTCCCTGTGAGGGGAGGGAGTGTTGCCCTGTGGCCTTTCAGGGCTCTTATGTGACCACTGTCTTTTTAACTCCGTGGTTCCTGAAAACATTTGGAGAACAAATGGGTTCTGAGGCCTTCATGACAGCATAGCTTGGCAAATACTTCCATGGAAAATGGTTTTATATATCTGACACTAAGTATGGAAGAAGGAGTCACGTCAGTCACTTTCTTCTTGCCAACAAGAAGAAAAAAGTCTGACTGTTGGTTGATAAGAAAACAACTCAAAGCTAAATTACACAAGATTGCCACCTGAGGCCAGTTAAATTCTTTATTTCTCTTGGATGTTAAAGCAATAGCTGTCATCATCAGAGCTTCTTTTGAATTTGTTCATGATAAGAATAGTCCTTCACTCCTGCCTTTGTTACTGCATCCTTATCAGTGTGCTGGCACAGGAAGTCGAAATAAGTTTCTATATATGAAGCTCCAGATAATTTGTGACCTGACCACTTGTGACATTTGTGAAGAGGTAGAAACTGAGAAATACTGAGTTTCTGGTGGCTGTGGGTTGACCCCAGTAGGCAGCAAAGCCCCAAGCACCACTCACTCCCCCTCAGTGGGAGAACTGTGAAGGCAGAAGTGAGAACCTTCGTGGGTTGTTTGTGAGGGAGGCCTTGAGTCCAGTATGAAATCGTGCTACTTAACCAGCTTATTATGAGTTCAACTGTTTTGCTGCATAGAAATACACATATTTTATGAGTACATATTAAAAGCATAAAACTCAACCTTTTCTGACAATCAAAAGTTTAGTGTAATATCAAAGAAAAAACAGATTTTCACAGAGCCCCAATTTTCATGGTCACTCACTTTCTTAGTACTGCCATCAGCACACATCTTCTATCATTAAGACATTTCTTTTCCTGTCACTCTGTAAGCTTGAAAATTTCCTATTCGAGTTAAAATTTATGTTTGCTTTTTATCAGTGAATAGTCCCAAAAATGACTGAACTCTGTTCAATTCTTCAACAGAAATCCTCTTCAATCCTGAAGTAACTTGTTTTTGTGAAGACTGGACTGAAGTGCAATAGTTCTGTTACTGATTTGTACCCTGTGTCCTCACAGTCCCCACTCAGAAAACATGGGCTCCTTCTTGGCAGCCACTTGAGTATCTTGACTTCACACAAGGAATCCTTCCCAACTCAGCGTCCTCAGCTCTCTTTGGGATCTTTTATCAGTGTAGGGCTTTGCAAGTAATGTTTGGTCTTTCCCTTTTCCTCAGCCACTAATTTATGAAAAATACAGGAACATCTTACAGCTCCTATTTACTTCCCTTTCAAATATTGCTAAACTTACTTCAATATCTTTAGAATGTATTTATTATTTGGAGTATAAAGTAATTTTATATGCTTGTTTCATTTAGGAAACTTGGCTTAAAAACATTACATTTCTCCAGGAATCCAGTCGTCCCCTTATGCTGCTGTTAATTTGAAAACATAAACTGTCAAGTTTGGTTGTTTTCTATGAAAGTTGCATCTGCAGTTTGGGTATATATTGCTAGTTGTCATCTTACCCAGCCTACCTAGTGCGTGGCCTTGTTGAAACCACACCAGCAGCTTTATCAACAGCTCTCACTTTGGATGTGTCAGGAATATATATTGATCCCCTAGATTTCAGTGACTTCAAATATACTACTATTTATGTGGCTGTCGATCTACTTGACACCTAAGGCAGTGTTATTAGAGAAATAACATTTGCAGCTTGAAAATCCAGTTGTAACAGTTTGAAGCTGTTAAAATTTACAGTTTGGAAAGTTCTTGTGCGTTTTCAGCCTTGGAAAAAAAAGGCCCATATAGCAAAGGAGTTTCAGATTTGACCTGTAGATCAAAATGATGTTACATTTAGGAATCTTAAATTTTTTTTGTGCTGTTCAAGCTGAAAACTTTCTCTAGTGTAAATTTGTATTGCCATCTCTGAAAATGAAATAGTTATTATTAAAAAAGCCTTAATCTGACCTAGGCTTTAGCAGCACGTACCTATAGATATAGATAAATACTTCTACATGATAGATTCACGTCTTAAAGTAACATGTATCTTTTCTGGAAATGCTACTTATTTTTTAGGTGGTTTTGTGCAGTTGTGATGATCTAAGGACAGGCAGAAGTTTTACACTCAGGTAATTCTACATCCTTGGGTTAATGAAACATATGTTTGGAAAAAGGAGGGGAGTTGTGAGGCACACAAGGCTGGATTTCTGTGCTGTGGAGACGTATCTTTGCATCTCTGAGTATTTAGAGAATATTTAAGGAAAGGGTGAGTAGTTCATAAAGGTGAGAGAATGAAGAGGAAAAGAAATGGGAAAGTTTCATGCACTCCAGTCCATAAAGCTTTAGCAGCAAGCAGTACCTGTTCTCTCGAACAAGTCTTGATTTATGAAAAAGTCAAAGCTTTTCTTGGGGGAAAACCAAAAAGTTTTAACTCTTGATAGCCTTGAAAAGTGTAAATGAGCATAAGCAAATCAGCAGAATCAGAAGAAAGAAGAGCTTGGGTTATCCACTCACACAGCCGGAGGGTGGGTGGGTGTGTGGGAGGGCACACGAGTCCTCTCCAGTCTATATTAAAAATACAGCAGTATTTTTACAAGCAGTAAGTTTTTCTTATAAAATTTGTCACTTCACTTTCCCAGAGTCTTGTAAACCTTCCTCTTCCAGCCAGAAACAAGACAAGAAAGCTCCCTAAAATGTTGAGAAGCTTGATTTTAAATCCCTGATCAGATGGGTTTCCTTTTTGACTCCAGTCAAACAGCCTCGAGGCTGCCCTGAGGCAACACTAAACAAGGCAGATGACCCAGTTTTCTCCTGGTTTTTCCTTGTAGGCACAAACCTCTTGGTCCAGAAATATTGCTAAGTAGAGATGAAGCTATTGCTTTGCAAATAAAACTCCTCTCTTACATCTTTGACATTGCAAGCCATTAAAATCCTTGAATTGGTTTCTTAATTTGATGAGACTTCTGCACGAGTCCTTCAGTTGTTGGGGACAAACTTAGTAAAGACTTGAATGTCACATTCTAGGGTTTCATTTTTCATTTATTTTCTTCTTCAGTAAGTATTACTGTGTGGTTAATTTGTTCTCTGGGATGGATGAAATAGAACTAATCTGAAATTCAAATGAATTCTTCTGCTGGCAGCCTGTTTGTTAGCAGCAATAATGAGATATAATGGCTAAAGGATAGCAAAAAAAATTAAGTATTTCCCTCAATAATTCAGAGCTTTGATATATTTCAACACTCAATGAAAATATTCAGAAAAATCAATAAACTAGAATTTGACTGTGTGCTTTTTAATTTTGTATATATATATATGTATATATTTTCTTGTTTTGTTTGACCTTGTGTGACCTTTTACATTAATTAGTCATTATAAGTAATTCAATTCAGTTCTACAAATTTTACACCCGAAAAAAAACCCCAAACCACCCACTTTTTATTTATTCTAAATGTACTGGCCTTTAATGAAACTGGAAATAGGTATTATGAAGAAGAGCCACGATTTGTGTTGACACTTGTTGGGATGCCAAGGACACCTGGAAAACGCCTGCCCAGCCTGGGCAGTGCAATAGGTTTGTCTTCCACGGGAAGTTGAGCAGGATTTTACAAGGTTATTTGCTTCCACCTACTGACCATCCCTGATATTACAGACAAACCCAACGGAGGGAACGCTGGAATAACTGGAATTCCAGAGGCTCATCTTTCCTCCCTCTGATCCAGGAGCTGTGTGTGTGTGTGTGTGCGCACAGGAATTCTGTTTGCCTCACCTTCACGTGGAAGAGAAAAGATGTTAGAAATTCAAATAACTTTTTTAAGTAAGTTTCTTATTTCTTAGGGTTATTTTGGTTGATTGGTTTCTGGTATCTTGTTTTATGCTGATAGGGAAGCAGAGGAAATAAGTTTGGGATAGCAGGGAGAGAACAAGCTGTAAAATATGATAAAGTACACAGCCAGTGTGGGTATTAGTCATGTTAGCATGACTAATGGCTACTTGGGGATATTGATTTCACTGTTTCTGCTTGCAATTCAAGCAGTAAAATTCAATGTAAAATTATAGAAACTATGTAAAATAGTGTATGGAGGTTTCTACTGTGTCCTAAAGCCAAATGCCATGCAGGGTCATGCTACTGCCAAGAATTGCTTTTCCTTTCTAGAGCTTTTCTTTCACTCTGTTCAGTAACATTTGTGTAATGCCACTGCTGAGTGAAGGAGTTGGATACGTTTCCAGGGGCCTGGTGTGTTAAAATTCAAAAATGCCTGAAACACATGGAAGATCAAACAGAGCAAAACTGGGATTAGAAAAGGGAACATGCTCAGGAATAAAATGGGTGTCATGTCTGATGTGTTCTGTACTGGGCACTGACAGTAGATCTGGTTGTTATCTAAGCCATTAGTTGTCTCCAAACCAGCACGGAAAAAATTGTACCTATTGACCTCACTTTTCCATCTGGTGAGCACAGACCTCGATAAACCATAAATTTATTGATCACCAAGGTGACTAAATTTCAGGAAGAACATTTAAAGGCTGCCTTTTAGAAACAGGTGCCAGCAAACACAGGGGTGAGCATTGTTTCAGCACTGAAATTAGTGCCATTCTAATGGGGAATCTATGTGGCAGTTCCCTTTATGACACTTTGGTCTCAGCTCTTAAAGAAAGTTGTGTTTGTCCTGCATTGCTCCATAAAATATTGTTTTGTTTCCCTGTTGCTGCTACCCGACACAAGAGAAGAAAAAGGCAATTTTCTTTTGTAATTACATGTTAAAAATACAGCTCCTAATATGTTTGCAATAATGTGATTTAGTTGACTATTATGCAGTGACACTAAAAAAAAAACACAAACAAAACCAGATTTGTGTTGATTTTAAACTGAAATGGATGAGAGGATTTTCTACCTTAGTGGCAGGGTATTTCTATAATTTATTCTTTTCTGAAACATCCAATGAAGTACTCTGTCATTATATAATTTGTCTAAAGTAATAATGCTTCAGGAGGAACAGATTTTTCTGGGGTTTTACTTCTTTTTTTTTTTGTGATGTAACAACAATAAAGAAAGTGCCTGATGTATTGTTCAAATCTCTGGAATTTTATACTTTCTTTACAGCAAAGGTGCTTCTCAGTCTCAAATAATTCTCAGAGTTGGGAGTGAAGTGACAGTGCTTTGTCATTTTGCACTTAGAGAAAGCAGCACAGATGTCTCCCAGAGAATATTCTCATTTCCTCCCTTCTTGCTCTGGGATTGACAGATGATTCTTTTTGATGATTTTTAAAGCTTAGGGTCTGTGAACGTTTCTTCTTTAAAGAGGTATATCTAGGATGTAGGTGTATACTCAAATATTGATATTTAAACATAGATCTGGTTAAGTCAGCAGCTTCACTGATTTAAAGAACTACAACACTAATTGCTTTAGAAAAATTAGTTTGTGTTCCTTGGGCAATTTAAGGTGAAGATGTGCATGTGCATAACATGGAATATTCTTGTCACTCACAGATAAATTCTGTCACAGTTCAGTTACAGTTGATAAAAAAAGTAGCTGCCTGCTTTGACTTCACCACAGACACCAGATATACAGCAACTCCTGTAACTGTTTCTACAGAAGTGATCAACTATTAGTATTGTTTTTAAATATGAATTGGTTGCATATTACACTTCATTATTCAGCTAACAAATTTGCAAATTACTGATTTTAGAAGAGATTAATTGATCACCTCCCGTTATTTCTTATTCTGCACAAATTTTTACTGTTCAAATTTTTTACTGCTCCCAGATGACTTCACCCCTTTGAACTAAGGATTCTTGAATTCTCATTTAGGTAATGTGTCAGTATCCTTAGTTATTCTTCATTTGAGTAAGTGCCTTTGTGAGAATTTCACCCCTTGCAAAAGAAAAATCCCATCCAGGAAGTCAGGCTTTGTATGTATTAGGTATTAAATGGATGTTATAGTCCAGGTTATTATCTGATAATGTACCCAAAGCAAGCTTGTCAAAAATTAATTAGGCAACACTTTAATATTTGGAATACCAGAAACAATAAAATAACAGCAAATTAGTGGGTTTTTATTGTCCTTGTGCAGAAATCTGAATCCAGGTGTCTATTCTTGAAGATATACAGCTATTTCTTTTCCCAAATCTGACTTGCCATAATTTCAGAGATAACTCTTCAATACCCAGTCAGAGTGAACCCATACAGATGTAGTTTTGATTGCTAATGATGCAGTGATTAATTTTTAAGATTCACTTCCCATATCTTTAGATAGAAACCCAAACGCTGCGGGATGAAATGATTGTCCAATGTTCAGGGATAAGGCACAGAATAGAAATTGTGTCATTAGATCTTCAGCCTGCATCTTTTCCTCATGGAAAATGTTGTCAGTTGACTTCAGACTTGTTGTCCCTTTAATTCCTGATTGCAGGCTCAGCTGGGCTGGCCCCAAGTGTGCTCAGCTGGGCTGCAGGGCTTCATTTGTGCCTTTTGCCTACAGCCATGTGAGAGAAGCTGTGCTGGGAGCAGGATGGTTTCTGTTTTATCCAGGTAAACCTGCATTTTTAATTCACATTGAGTAATGAATGCTTATGAACTTGGGTTTCTTGGAAGTTGCTTTTGATGGGAATGGACAGTGGCAAAATAGCAAACTAAACCATTCCATAGAGAGCAGAAGGGATCAGAGCACTGTTAGGTGTTGAACAAGGTGTATTCATCATACTGAGAGTTTGTCATAGCTCTGACTAGAGTCTGATAGGAGCTACTTTATTCTGCCTTCAGTTAATTTAGGTCAGTGTGTGAGATAGAGCCACTCTTGTCCTTGGTAATATGAAAAGATATGATTCATTTTTGATTAACCAATAAATATGTTAAAGAACATTCCATTATTTCCCAAAGGTGACTTAGGGCACAGCCAGCAGGTGAAGAGCACTGGTGCTAATGAAGTTTGAATTCATTCCCCCGAAGCAGAAAGCTTTTTAAAAGCTGAGGTGTTTTTTTTTTCTCACTCACTCACCAAAAAAGAACTGACTGTAAATACCCAAACAGGCTCAGGAAGTCAGCTGTGGGCAGAGAGAGTGTCTCCTTACCCACCACATGGGAGGAGAGACATGGTGAGAGACTGTCTGGCTGCCAGGAATTCACACTTGAGAGCAAGTACAGTCTGGTTCCCCATGGAAAGGATTTGGAATATACAGAGTATTTGAGGTACTGATTCGTATATAAAGCTAACTTGAATAACCAAGGTTTTTGTTGCTGCTTAAGAAGTGACACATGTGCCTGATGAAACCATCTTTACTATAATTCGCTGTAAATTAAAGTATGTTTCCAGGAAGCCTTGATTCATCTTACTTGATTAAGTTATCTATTTTTTTTTAATCTTGTATGGCTTAGGTAAGAACTCTTTGGCATTGAAATAATACCAGTCCTTCATTTGAGATGAATAAGGGTGGTTTTGAAGAAACAGAAATTCTTTATTTTACATTTGTTTTAATTTTTTGAAAAGGAGCTGCTATTTGCTATCAGGCTTAAATTTGCAGCTTGGAATTTATGTGGCAATGTTCTAAAATCTGATGAGAGTAGTTCTAGCTTCAGTGAGAGCTTGGGAAAGTACTTACTTTTAACAAAAAATTGTCCCTCGTCCGTATGTTATTTTTCCAATAGAAATCTCCAAAGTTGCTGTACATAAGGAAAGTTTGCTTCCAAGAATACCCTCACCAGAGAAGTAAAGTTGAAAAGAGAATTAGTAGGTCACTTGTCTACAGTTTAATGACTTGAACTCTCTTTGGCTTACTCAGCTTCCAGGAGTAACTTGTTGTAAAAAGGGTGACTGTGAAGCAATAAATGCCTTTCAGACTATATTTTTTGTGATAATGGTTATCTCTACATGTCTTCAGGTCTGCTGGCAAAAACCCAAAGGTTCAATGAGTCAAAATATTTTAGGGATAAAAGGACCATGTGTTGGGTGTGTCATTAGGTTTAAGATTATTTGTTTGACTCCTGAAAGAAAATATACACTTGTGTCCAAAATATACACAAGTGTCCAAAATATACACTTATATACATGTATATATATATATCCACACATATACACGTGTTTATCTCAAATAGAGGTTTTATTATTCTTATATTTTGCAAGAAGATTCAGACACAACTATCAACCCCAAGTTAGCACTCAACAACAGGCAGAAGGTTGAGCAGATTTTCTTCTTAAGCTGACCTTTATATTTTTTTAAGCTTCCATCACTAGTTTATTAAAAAGAAAAAATGAGCAACCAATATATTTTCCTCAAGATGCAAGGAAAAAAGAAAACATATACTATAAAATCACATTTTTGTCTTAGGAGCTGCTACACTACATTGAAACAGGTTTGGGGTTTTTGTGTTTCTTTCAATCCCGTCTCTAAGTTTATGCACGTAGTAAAGTTTAATAAACATTAATTAAAGGCATAATACTAACCAGTGTACATTTAAGTGTATTATATATATAAAAATAACAGGTAATTAAAGTGTGATAGATTGAGAAATCTGCTTTTCAGAGTTTGATGTCCTTTCCTCAGGCTGAGTTGTTTCCCCAGCCCTGGTCAATGTGCTTTGTGACACAGGATTCTCTGTTTGTGTTTTCAGGACACTAAAGCAGAGTCCAGTTCTGGTGTAGAAACTGAGGACAGAAAAGTAAGTGGCTTCTTTTAATGTAATTTGTCAGGCAACTCCAGTAGGTGGGGTTTGCTTTGATTGTTTTTTTTTTTTATTTTATTATTTTTGGGTAAAGCATGTGAAATTATGTGTGTATGTTTTATAAAGTTTCCTAACAATAACTTTCCTAATGCTGTATTTTAACTTCTGTGGAGACAAACAGTTTTACTCTGTTAAATATACTTCTTTTAGAAATTTGAATAACTGCTTGTTCAGAAGGGAATTATGGTCTTAATTTGATTATACTGTGAACAGTTTAAAAGGCAGTTGCACTTCTTGTTCTTAATTTTCATTATTAACAAAATTATTATGTCTTTCATGACAATATTGACATACCAATGTAAGTATTTGTAAGACAGCAAGATAAGGACTGTTTTTGATTCCTTTACAGATAGTATTTTGATGCTGATTTTTTTTGTTTTAAAGGGTTTATTTTAAGAAATGTTTCCAGTTTTATTTTGTGAACTAATATAAAATGCATTTTTAGTAGTGTTCTTCACCTTACTTATGGTAAAAAGTAAGAAATAAAGGCATCACATGGAAGATTTCAATTAAAAAAAAATTGTCAGAAGTAAATATCAATTCAGCTTTAAAGTATTTTCTCACTACAGGGAGTAACCTGTTCTGTTTAAAAATCTATTTCTGCTGAAAATCTGGAGCTAGAATGCAGTTCTGGATTACAGGTCTGTGCAGTGCCAAGTAGTAACTGAGTTTGTGGCAGTGTTGAGCATGTACATGTAATTTAAAATCTCTGACATCAGCTGGCCCTCATTGCTGTGAAACTGGGCCCTCCTGGCTGCAGGTTCTGAGCCTTCTCTTTAATGAACGTGTCCAGGTGCTTCCACTTAGGTACCTGTTGGTTTAAAGTATGTTAAAATGCACTTTGGGACCTTATTTCTAAACACCACGTTCTGACTTTTTTCCTGTGGGCATCAACTGTTAAAACTGCCCAACCCAAAGGGGTTTTTTTATATTATGTGTATTCTGGGAAAAGTTGTCAAGAGCCTGACAGGCTTTGGACAGCAGTTTTATTCACGTGTTGTATTTCTTTTTCCTTTTGTTGCAACTTGCCTTTTGCCTAGCAGAGGTACCAGCCTTGTTGCCAGGAAAACATTTTGGGGTTTTTTTTCCTTGTTTATGGTAGGATGGTTTCTCCCTCAGTGTGAATTACAGGAGCTGTGTATCTCATGGTTCCTCTTGGCCTCAGGACTGCTATGAGTTGGAGTGGTTTCATGAGGAGTCGTGTCCATCTTCCATGATTTGGGTTATCCACACCCCCCCCAGCTGTCTGACCCAGAAAGGGGCACCTCCTCCAGGGTAGAATAGGTGATCTGGCCTTTTCTGAGACAGCCCCAGCCCTCGGACTGGGCACGTGAACTGAAATGGAAGAGCACGACATTCCATGTTATCCTGTGATTTATTTCTTCCCTGTCCTGGTCTGCTCACTTCCCTGTCCCTTCTTGCTCTCAGAAGCAGTGGCCTGAAGGTGAGGGGACAGTCAGAGGGTCTCCAAACTTACTGTGGAACCCAGAGGGTCTCTCTCTCTCTCTCTGTCTCTCTCTTACTGAATCCTTGAGGTTGAAGATCTGGAAGTTGTCCATCTTCAAGTGCTGAGTTCCATGAATTTCTGTCCCTTTTACCTGTAACTCCTGGTGCACACAGACACAGCTTCAGGTTTAGAGACTCCTCTCTGATCCTGTCTCACGTCAAACATGAGGTTTTGGGCTATGGTTTGTTTTTTTGGCTTGCTAAAAGTGATCCCATGACAGTGACAGTGTTCAGTGTTCTGCCTTCCACAGGCAGAAACTGGAGTCAGCAGAAGGGATTGTCTAGAAAACCCTTAAATTTGTCTTCTTTATTTTGGTAATTTGTGGAAGCACTTTGAAAAAAACCCCAGAAATGTAATAAATACCTGCTGTTACATGACATGTTTCAACTTTTCTCTGTGTTTAGTCCCAAAAGCTCAAGTGGCAGTTGTACTTCACAGTCCAGGGAAACAGATACCCAGTGATCTGTGCAGTGACCATCAAATAAAGATACATCGATCTTGGTTATTAGTAATGCACTGTTTCATGTTTGTTGAAAGTGTGAGTTAAGAATTTAATGTAATTCATAGAAGCTGAAACATTGGAAATAAATATTTTTATTTCATCTATCTTGAAATCAAGACAAACTACTGCAATTAGGACATGCATCATTAGTATCTAATAATTTGCGCTTCCATAATGAAATATACTCCTAATGAACTATATCATTAGCAATTAATGGAAAATTTTCCCCGTTAACCACAAAATACAAACCTGCAAGGTGCCTTTTCTCACATTGTTTTTTCCCCTGAAGTTTCCTAGTCTCTAACTTCTGAAGTAGAAATTTATGTAACAGCAACTAAATCGTTTCCTGGAGGTAAACTCAAATTTAATAAATGTATTTAGTATTTTCAAACCTATTATTCTATAAATTACAAAATACCATTTGGTTGTCATAACCACTTCATCACTGTGATCTGTCTCTCCTTCCATTGTCTTATACTGACCTTTTTGTGTAAGATTCTATTTATTTTCTACAAGGATAAAAGCTCTCAGGTTTGAGGATAAGTAATGCACAATCTGCTCTAACTGACCTGTATTATTTGGCATTACTAACCTGCACTTACCACTGCCAGCAGTGGACCAATAAATGTATGCACAACCTATTTCCTACCCAGTCAATGCTCTTTTTTGTCTTTGTCACTCCCACCCCTCTTTCTTTTTTTTAAATTGATCTCATACCTTCTCTCTGAACATCACAGTATTGGATGTTTAATGAATCACGTGATCATGGAAATGTCTCAGCTTTGCTTCTCAAAGAAACATATGTGGAAACGTGACCCTTAAATTTTCACAGGAAGAAACCTGTTAAAAACATACCAAGTGTGATTTTTGTAAAAATACCCTGATAGCTGAAGCTGGTTAGGGTTTTGGATGTTTTGGAATTTGAGTCATCATTTCAAAGCCTGTGATGTTTTGCTCTTGCAAGGGCTCTGACAGATGGTTGGCTTGTTTTTCTTTCTACCCATATTTTCTAATAGAACTGTGTGTGTTGGGCACAAACAAAATGGTTGTGGTTAAAGGGAATTATTAAGGATATTGGCTGGTTTTCCATGTGGAATCCTTTGCAATGTTCACTTCCATTTGATGTAACCAAACTATGGTCTCTGTGTCCACTCTAAGACTGCTAATATGTACAGTCTGTACATGTTGTTGTTGTTGTTGCTCTTACATCAGCTTGATCATCTCCTGTTACCTGAAAAACATGCCCTTAATAAATCTTCCTTGGTTTTGATTTCAGTTCACGTTTTTATTTGATCTGAACAATTACATTTTTTCTTGGTTTTTTTTGGTTTTTTTTTCCCATATGTTTATATGGGATTTTCTTTGAACAGAAATCTTTGAAAACATTAAAACCAAAGAAACTGTAAATAAGATTTCTCATAGTCCTGCTCTGTCTTTGAGGTCTGAACAGAGCACAAAGGAGATAGTTTGTTTTAGTCTGCAATTGCATTTGTCGCGTCATCAAATTAATTCCTGGCAAGGCTGTGAAACCAAAACTGATATAAAGCTATCCTCCCCCTGTACCCTGACATCCTTTTTGTTACAATTCCATCTAAAATGGAAAACTGTGACACCAAAGAGTGAAAGGAAAGCTAAGCTACAGTGACCTTTCTGCGCTGGGTAACTTTGTTTCAGCTGGTTTTTACTGTGCAAGGAATGTTTTATTCCTCAGCTTTGGCTGCTTCATTTGTGGTTTATTCCAACCCTGTCCCAGTAATGGGCTGTGTTTGCTGTGATGTGCAGGGACATTTCTCCTGCCTGTTCCTTGCAGGCACGATAATGTTGCCCCTTAAGCAGCAGCTCAGCGCCATTAAAGAGGGGGCTCAAGGTCACTCAGGGTCTCCTGCTTCGTTTTCTGCTCCTGAAAAGGAAAGCAGCTCATGGAGAGAACATTTTTGAGATGCATCTTGACTTCAAAATTTACCACTTTGGAGCTCAGAGGCTTTATGAGAGCAATAGAGTTTATGGGTGTGCATTAGGGCAATAACCTGATAGGTCAGTAAGTTGGAAAAGTTCCCTGTAGTGACATAATGTTTCATAACTCCCCATTACCTTCTGTGGGATATGGGATAGGCAGTAATGCCTTTCTTTCTTTTTCAGTGCCTGCTGTGGAAAATATTTAATCTTTTTTTTTTTTTTTTAGTACCTTCTGTCAGTGGATCTCAAATTACTTCACAAACAAATTAAAAACACCTATGAGGAAAGTACTTACAGTTATATTGCTGGAGTTACATATGGGGAAATAGGAGTGTGAAGGGGAAATGCAGGCAAGGTTATAAAGTGTGTCTGAGACAAAATGAGGAGAAAAAGAAACAGCATTACAAATATATTTTGCTTTGTCTATTCTATGGCTACTTAAAATTTTTTTTTATAGTGATGATATGAAGATGTTTTTGTAACAGTATATGGGAAATTTTTTTATTGGGAGAAAGAATATTTATCCAATTTCTCTAATCTTCTTCAGGTTACTGTGGGAGGGGTTTAATAAGGGTATCAAATAGTGAGGAGCTGATAAGCATCATGGAGGGACTCAGTGAACTACTGACATCAAAGATATGGATATATTTTATACTGTTTAATTGTAATCCCTTTTTCTGCTGTTTAGGGGCTGAGTAGCAGTGAACATGAGTATCATTTTTATTCCCTTGTGAAGGGATCATGCAATCTGAATAATTTTGTAGGTTTTTGAGATGCATTTTTACTCACATGAATAGAAATTAATTTTTTGGTGAGAGAAGATCACTGACTCCAATGGATTGGTAAGGAAGTGTCTAAATTGTGTTGGATAGAGATTTAGAGGAAGGTAAGGACGTTTTGAACATTAATGAGCTTTCTGTTGTCTAGTAGGGTGAACAAACAGACCACACAAAGTAGAGAGGATTGACCAGAGGTTCAGAAACCAGGGGGAGTAACCCAGGAGGGAGAATAATGAGCTGTTCCAAGAATAGTATCCTCCTGTCACAGTACACCAGAGGTTTGCACTGACATCCCAGCTCATGCAAGTCAGATTTCCATGGCACTTCTTGAGTCTTCCTCAGTACAGAGCTGGAGTTTTCACGACTTCCTCAAAAGGGCAAAATTATCTCTGAAGAAGGTGTGGTGTTTGTAATTGGTTTGCTTGTCACCAGAAAAGTTACTTGATATCCATGGCTGACTCCTTCACAATTATTTTAATGCAAGGTCTGTTGCACTTCAGATATCCTAAAACTCAGAAAGCTGAATCAAACCCATAGTCTAAGTTGTTTAGTCATCACTTATTGTTCTTCTTACTACTTTTAGCGATATTTTGAAATCGGAGGGGTTTGTTTTTTAGTTTATGTTCTTTTCAAGTAAAAGCACTAATTCTGGAAAAAACCCCAGGAATCTGAAAGTTGCCCTGGAACTTAACACGCTGCATTAGTCAGCCTAATAAATATTGGCAATTCTAATGTGAGGAAACACTCAGAAATGCAGTCCCTTTCCTGGCATGTGGCTTGACACAGTGCAGAGCCTTGCTGCAAAGTTCCACGGTATTTGAATGCTCTTAATGTCAGTCCTATTACTGCTCTCTTGTTCTTCCTGTCACTGACGTGCAATTATGGGATTTCACAACTGAAGTGATGACAGTTGCTCCTCTGTGTGTGTGTGTCTGTCTTTCCCCTTAATCCAACTCTATCTAGCAATCTGTAATTTGATAAAGTGGAATTGAAGTGACAGGCGTGACAGAAGTGCCAAAACAATAATTTGACCTCCCACTGAAGTGTCAACGTGTTCTGCTGCATGACTTTTACATATGCTGAGTACACAGAAGGGACATGGATAGTATATTTATGGTGCTGCAATACCTGGGAAGGCAGTGCTAAAAAAAGCTTTTACTACACCCTGTCTTTTTGCCAGCGTGTTCCATCCTTAACCATCACCTTTTCTATCCCTGTATTACTATGTACAAACATGATTGCTATTGCAAAACAATTATATTTTTATTAGGAGATTTTTTTTTGAAGTCTTCATTTTGAAGATATTTTGGTAAATCTTGAAATTATAATTCTGTGTCCGTGTAAAGAATTAGTTCTCGAAGGGACTTTTTTATTTTACTTTTTTTTTTTTTAAATTTCCTCTCTCTTTAAATAAATTTCATTAGGTATATGAGACATTCCTGCTATTAACTCCTAAAAATCTCACAGAGCTAGAACAGAAATCTTTTATATGCCTGAATTTAAAAAAAAAAAAAAATATTTTCACTGTAGTAAATGTATGCACAAGTTACTTTGGCATATATTCATATGTACTGCTCCTGCATTGCATACAAGTAAATTATATTTCATCTTGGGACAAGGAAGAGGACAGAAGAAAGAAACTTTTTGCTTTAATACTCAGCTAAATATAAAGTTAAAATATTCAGATTTGGGAGAAAAAAAATCAAGTGGAGAGGGAGAACTGAGGTCTGATGCTAATTATCTGTCAGAATTAACTGAAAAATAATTCATGGGAGACTGAAGGCTTGCTGAACTTTTGATTACGTCTGGTCATTAAGTTTTCAATAGGTATGAGAACACAGAGGGGAATTGGCTTTTGAAGTTCTACAGAAAAGGGAAAAACCCCCAAATCTATTAGTATGCTGTGAATGGGAACGTGTCTTGGACCTTCTTTGTGTTTGTGAACTGATAAAACTTTACAGCAATGGGAAAGTGCAACTTTTGCTGCTTTGTGGAGAAACTTTTCCTTTTAAAAGGTTTGGGTTTTCATAACCCAGACTCCACTGCACCAGGAAGGCAGAGTTGACCTCAGCAGCTGTCTTAGCTAATAATTTCCAGTCATTAGTCTGACCTGTCAGATCCTCTGCAACATCCCAGATACCAAGGCCAGATGACCTGGGTTTAAATGCATTCACTGTGTCTCAGTCTGTACTTTTATATTGTACACATACACCAAAGTGTTTCATGGTCGTTGTTGCTCTAGAGAAAAGTGAGTTTCATGTTGATATTTTCTTCCCTGTTTTATTTTCCTGCTTTTTTAAATAAAGATTTGGGAGGTTTGACAAAGAAGTTATCAGTATTTAACAGTATGTACAGATGAACCACCTTAATTGGAGATACTTCTGTGGTCACTGTCAGTTGTGGCTGGAGGGGCTGGGGGACAGGGAAAGCACCAGGTTCCTGTGAAGGTCCCAAGTCACTTGGTCTCTCACAGTGTTTTGGGGTGCTCATGTCAAAACTACCAGGGTTTTTTTTGAGGCCTCATCTCAAAGCCTGCCAGGGCTCTGGCAGCACTTTCAGGCTGACCCCTTGTTGTGTTCCCTAAGCCTGGGGGAGGCTCTTTGTTTTTCTGGACATGGTGTAAAGAGCACTGAATGGGGAGAGAGGTCTCACACTGATATGAGCAGAATTATCTCTGTGTCAGGCACAACAGTCTCAAGTTGGGGACTTTTCTTTCATTTAACTTACTGCCAACCAACACAAACCCTCAGTTACTGAGTGAAAAAATAAAATATGGAATGGGAATTGGGTCCATCCCAGTTCTGCTGGTGAGGTGAAGGGCAGCAGGGGTGGTTGAGGTGGGTTGTGTGAGGGTGCCAGTGCCATGGCACCAGTTTGGGACAGGGCAGTCAGGTCAGGCACACAGTAGCTCTGTGTGCAGGGCATGGAACCAGATGGAACCAATTCTGAGCAGCAGCCACTGGTGCTGAGGGGCTGCTCCTGCCCAGTGCCTCTCTCAGCTCAGGGGTGGGCTGTGGGACAGTCCCAGGAAAGGAAATCAAAATAATTTGGTAAAAGGCACCTCAGATTCCAAAGGGTGGATGGTGAGGTCAGGGGGATGGCAGGAAGCTGCAGGTCAGTCCTCAGGTAGCTACTGAAGCATCTGGGGTCCTTGATGATGAAGGCTGTCAAAGCCACAATACTTTTAATAGTTTCTTTGCTTAATTATTTTTTTAGCCCTTTTTAATTTATTTTTTTTAAATGCTTTTTTACGTTTTTACCTCTCGGTAAGAATTCAAAGGCACATTTTAGCCAAAATCGTAGCTGGATGTTAGAGACATTTGTTTAAAATAAGAAATATGTACATTCCCACAAGTTAACCAGAAATAGTGTTCTGAACAGTGGGTTAAAAGTCTCTGTTTCAGCATCAGGAGGCAGAGGCTGAAGGTGGGTTTGACTGTTTCTGTGCACTGGGAGCTGCGCACCCTTATCTTTGACCCTCATCTTGAATTTTCCATATGGAATAAATGCTGGAATTTCAAGATTGGGGACATTGAAATGATAGAATTTAATGACTGTAAAAACCTTTTCACTTCCTCTGTTTGAGCTGAGCCTCATATTCCTAGTCACTACCTATTTTTGTAACCTGGAACTTCACTTTTGTTTTTTGACATGTGAAAATATAATCTCTGACAGGATGTTGTGTGCCCTTTAATATAATTGTTTAACAGTGTTACTGGATGAGCTTTGAAATATTTTAAAGCTAAAGTCAGTTTCCTAATTTTAGGAAATGCATTCTGATTTTCTTTCTTTAAAATTACAGGACAGTATCTCATATATTAGGTTTTACAGATTAGCTGATTAAACTTACCAGAACATTTTTCATAGAATACTTGCCAACTTGGCTTTTTCAGTTCTCCAAAAGGTAAAATAAACAAATTAGAGATTGTAATTTGTAAATGTATCCAATTTCTCTGGTTAATTCAAGGTTTTAGAAAATGTCAGATGTTCTAAAAGAGGGAATAGAGGGACTGAGGAGACATAAAATAAATGAAGTGTTTTTCCTTGACTCTGTGTGTCCCGGCAGTACATCTGGGATGTATCATGTGAACCATGTTGGGCTCAGAAATGTTTATTGGCCATGTAGAAACCTCAATTCTTGAAAGTACCAGGACTTAAGAAGGAAGTACGTGTCTAAAAGCATTAAAATATAATTTTTTTCTGACTGAGAACATGTCTGTCTGTGTTTGGCCATATAAGTGTTTTTTTCCACATTTTAATTTTCCTTGCAGCAAGGGACGTAGCCATGATTGACTTAACAGGTCTTTGAAACAGGTGTTCTCTTTTCATGAAGTATTCTTAAAGATCCTTGTTGGTCAGGTGGCAGCCTGGAGATTGCATGTTTCTCCAGGGGAAAAAAAAGAGGAAATGCCAGTTCTTTTATAATTTCTTCTAAGTCCTTTTAGTACAGCTCCTGTTAAAAGAAACCCACAAATGTGCTGTTATAGAGGAGGTTGCAGTTGCTTTGTCTTTATTTAACACCTGACAGTCTGACCTCAGGCAGTTCCTTTGTGATGCAAAGCTTGCATGGTCCAGGATCTCTTCACTGAAACTTGGAAATTAAAATACTGAAACACAGGAAACTTGGAAATGGGACTTGAAATTTGTGCAAAGAACTTGATGCAGGCCGGTGCTTCCTTGTTCCACATCATAAAATGGAGAGAGTTAAATAACATTCCTTCTGCATCAAAAAGCTGTATCTCTATGGAAAGTTTAAATTTTGACTTTGAAAATCGAAATCCTTGTAGGAATTGAACTACATGTTGCATTTTTGCATTTGTTCTCCTTATGACCAGTAGCAAAAGGTTTCTTCTGGAAATTTTTAGGAATATTAGGTATTCAAAAATCTCATGTGTAAGTACCTTTTTCTTGCTGCTCCATGTCATCAACATGAGTATGGATGAGGAAGGAGGTGGTGTTTTGACCCTTAATGCATATGGGCTGATGGATCTTATGCCTGCAGCAATATGGGAATCTGTCTTTGAATCCTACCCCATGAACCTTTGGAGCTCTGTGATTCTTCCTTTCTGTGAGCCCCCACTGTTGGTACCCAGGTATTGTTCAGGATTTGGCTCATTGTGGGGATTCTTTTCAGGAATTGAGGCTGTCTGAAAACAGGCATCAAAATGGAAGTATTGCTTCCACAGCAAAGGAAAGGATTTTATCCCTTGTGATGGGTTGGCTGAAGCCAGCAGCTGAGTCACCCCCAGCCACTTGCTCATTCCCACCTGCCCAAGGGGATTGGAGAGAGAGAGAGGGAGGAAAGGCAAAAGCAAGAAAATTCATGGATTGAGGTAAAGATGGTTTATTAAGTGGGGAAATCAAAAAACCTGAACAAAACCAAACCCCAGGAGATGCAGAGGAGTCTGCAGTCCCCACCTCTCCTATGCAGACTGATGTGCAACAGCCTGAAAAATGGAACATTAGAAGGCACAACCCTTCACATCAACACCACTCCTTGCCCTCTTCTCCTGCCCTGGTTTTGTGGCTGAGCGTGATGTCCCAGGGCATGGAAGATTCCTCTGGCCAGTTTGGGTCAGCTGTGGCCTCTCCCCACAATCCCCTGCCACCCTCCTGCTCTCTGGGTGTGGGGGTGTCAGCAGGAGCAAGAGGAAAGCCTTGATGCTGGTCAGGGTAACCAAAGTGATGGTGTGTTATCAGCACTGGTACAGGGAAGATCTGTCAGGAAGGCTCAGGCTGCTGAAAATGTTTGCAAAACCGAATTACAACAGCAGAAGAGGATTCCTCTGGCCTGTGAGGAAGCTCTGCTTTTCCTCCTCCTGAGCCAGCACTCTCTTGTTCCTACACAGCTCATACGTGGTATTTATTTATTTGTAGCTGAGTAGAGTCTGTAACTCTTTGAACTGTCTCCCTTCACTGTGCATCTTCCAGCACTTCCTTGGGAAGCAGAGGACAAGTTTACCTGCTGTTAATGAGCAGGGAAAGCCTTGTGGCATCTGTACCTGAGTTTAGACTTGTCCTCTCATCTAGGCTTGACTTGGTCAGGTGGCTTTCCAGGAGCACAAGGCATGGCAGGATCATCAGAGGCAGATTGTTTTCGGCATATTTGAAGGGGACAGACTGAATCAGACGATTGGTTTGTTTGCCAAATTAATATCTGGGATGTAATCCAACCTGATTAACAGGATGGCTGTGATTGGATCATGAAAGGGTAAGCAGACATTTGGAAGGCTTTTTTCATACCTGCTGGCTCTATTACTTTCCCAGTAGCTCGAACACATGCAAGAATATGCTTCTGTCCAGTAATCCAATTCATTTCTCATTGATTCCAGTTTGTCTTTTTATGTTGTGTTGGATCTTTTGCCAGGCAAATCTTTTCTCTGTAGCAATAGATTGCTTTTTACAGCTGCCTGGATGTCTGGTGCTGGGCATTTAGATCAAAACTTCCTAGTTCCATTATTTCAGAACTGACTTCTTCAACAGTGATGCAGAGTGACTTTTCCTCTAATGAAGCCTGTTATTATAGAGAATTTATATTTAAATACATATATATATCCATATTTGCAAATTTGAATATCTGTGCATTTTCTTTTGTCTTTGAAACATTATTGATGAGTAAAAGAAGGGTTAATGGATTTTTTTTCCCGATTTTTCTTACAGAGTTATGTTTTATTGTCTTTCAGTTTGATGGATGAGACAGAGACTATGGTTTATATATAAACCATGTGCTTTCCAGATTAGATTGATGTAATCATAGCAGTTTTGCACAGTTCAGCTAAAAATTTGTTCTTGCTGATCAAGGTCAGGAAAATCCAGGGATTCTGCCATTTATCTCATCTCTTGAGTACTGAAATAGGACACTCAGGGCAATATTAAAAGGGCTGGTGTACAGCCATGTCTCACTGTGTCATACTTGCTGTCTAATGGTTTTTAAAAAAAAAAAAAATCATGGGTTATTTCTAAAAAAAACCCCACCAAAACAAACAGTATAAATAGCGAAAGAAGAATGCTGATATTCAAAGCCTAAAAATAAGATTTTGTTTATGCTTTCCCCCTCCCTGACAGCAGAGTAATGTACAAAAGAATGTTAATTTACCTTTTTTTTTTTCTTCTAGATAATGGTGATATGCATTATGCAATATGGATACTATGCAAGTGGCAAACATTTAGTTGTGAATTAAAAAAAAAAAATGTCATCTCCGTTACTGTCTTTCCCTTTCAAGGCTTGGTATGAAGACCAAGGCACACAGCAGGTTTTTTACACGTGTGAATTGTCTGAAATCCAGTTGGGAACATCTATTTTGGCAAATTTGTTTGATGTATTCATTAAAACTTTGCTTTGCTGAGGTCTTTTGCTGAACAGGTAAATGGTTAGTGAGTGATGTAAGACAAAATTTGCAGGGAGAGGTAAAATCTTATTTTATGAACTGATATCCTGTCACAGCAACTCCATGGAAAACATTCTTTGTGCCTTAGATCCTCACAGTTCTGACACTGTTACTGCTACATCCTGAACATTTTTGAGGAAATTTCTCACGACAGTATGTAAATAGTTTTGAAAAGTAGGAAAAACGGAAGAAATTTGCCCCTCTGTGTTTTTTATATTCTATAAAACACTTTAAAGAGCTGTGACACACTGTTTATTAAAACTGTATATTAAAAGAGAAACAAATTTTCAGTTTTTATTACAGAGTCTAAGTAAACAAGTAGAAAGACTAAGCTGAAAACAATTTAGAACCACTATTGCACCAAATCTGTGAGAGTATTAAAATTCAACAGCAGGCAGAAAAGTAACACTCCATCTACTCATTACAGCTTTATTTGAATCAAAGTCAAAATCTCCTTAAAAGTAAGTGTCAGATTAAGGAACAAATTCCAGCTGCATGGAGCTGTATTTAATTGTTTCAGCTGTGTGAAGCAGGAAGTCTTCCCTAATTCAGAGTGACCGAGTTTTGTATGGAAGTGTGTTAAACCATCTTGTCTTCTGCCACCCATATTACAGTCTTGGTTTTTTAATGTATTCTTGCCTGATGTTTTAGTCTACAATATTGACAAGTAATTTCCTGATGTGTTTTATTCTAAAGGATTAAGGCATTTCATATAAACACAGATAATGTGTGGTAGAAATGAAATTTTTCTGCATCTAGTTCTAGAGAGGCAGTTAGATGTGCCAACTTGGTTTTCTGCTTTTGTGTTTCCATGTACTTACAGAGCTCTCACTGATTTGATACTTGAAATATTTAACGTGGTTCTTATATAATTTTTAATTTTGCTCCAGCTAGTGGACTTTATGGAATCTGCTTTTACACTGTATTACCCTTCCTCTGGGATGCTTGAACTGCAGCTTATGTCTTCTCACTTCATCAAGTGCATGAGGTGTCCACTGTATCTCGTTTTGATCTGAGCAAATATTAGCTTGTGTTTTCCAGCTGCATTTATTATCTAAATTCTTTCCCAGAAATTTGATGGGATCTGAATTGTGGACCACTTTCTTTGAAAGAGCTGTGTGCCATCCCACATTTCCCCCACTGTGCAGACTCACCCCCCCCCCCCCACGTGCTGGAGTTCTGGCCATTTTTTGTTTGCAGTGAGAAGCAAATGATTTTCAGGGACACGGAAATTCATCCTTCAAGTCAGCCCTGGTACCTTTATTTACAATCACTGGCATTTCCAAATGAATTTCAGTGGAACACAGCTGTATGATTGAAATTCCTGAGGAGAACCTGCAAAAACTTTGTAATTCTGGGCATTCCCTCAACACTTGCCATGGCCATTAAGATAATTAAGACCAACTGGGTGAGGTTGCTCTAATTACTTTATAGCTTTGGCAAGAGCTGTGATTCCAGTGAGACTGAGTCTTACTGCACAAGGTAAAAAACCTCCATTTACATCTTGTAAATGGGTAAAGAAGGCCCACAGGCTTGTGGGGTCTCACTTGCAATGCTCAGAGCCTCATCTGAAGCAGATGCAAATGTTAAGTTGTTGCTACAAGGTCTGAAGATTCTTGGATTCCAAAACTTTTAATATGTGTTCCCAAAGTCAGGTCTTCAACTTTTTAAAGTTCTGCACACTTTTTGAGAATGTTAACTAGTACAAATTCTACCAAAGAGCGTCCATGTTTATTTTGGTGGCCCTGTAAGCTCAACTCCGTTTGGAATTTATTAACTTACTGCATTTAAACTAAAAATAAGCATACTCAGAGCTGATAGGTTGTAATCTGGTACAGAAGAACCTGAAGGATTGAGTCAGACCAAGTTATTCTGCATGCTAAAGAACTTATCTTTCAAAACATCGCTTGTAGTAGTTCTTTCACATCAAACACTGGTTCAGACTTAATTAAAAAAGCTCTGAAACTTCATAGTCACTTTAAAGAAGTTGTTCATGTAAATGCCACAAACTGCTCTTACCTTGCCTTTTACTTTCCTGTGCATTTGAAACCTACCCAGGTTTATTGTGAGTTTTCTCAGGGCTGTGTACATTGTATATTGGGGGAGTTTATTCTATATATCTGAATTTTAGGATCAGACTGATGATCCTGGCTAGTCCTTAGTTAGCGAAAATTGTCTCTTTGTTACTTTTATTTGAGCTTTGTCTAAAACATCACTGTTTTTGGTAACCCTAAAGGTTGATAAGTCATAGTTCCAGACATCAGAGAATGCTGTAATAATCATTAAAAGAAATAAAATGCTCTTTCTTTTTTTTTCTTGGCGTAATGAAGCACAGAGTCAATTATATGTACGTAGTTTAAATGTTACAAGATAGGTACTTTAAAATATATTATTTTAGTCTATTAACTAATGAAATATGACTTTGTTCATTTTTCTCCTGAGATCCCAAATCATAAACTATTTGGCAGTGTTTTTTTTAAATTGCATAGTTTAACTATGTAAACTAGTAAAACTATTTAAACTATTAACTCAATTTAAAAAAACTAAACACACCAAAGAAACAAGGCAAGCATCATTATAGATTACATGGCATTTTTAGCCATATAGTCAGTTGATATGAATGTTCTGCTCTCATATTCTGTTTTTCCTTGAGAATCGTTTTTTCATTTATATATTCAATGCTTTTCCATATAAATGCTACAGATTCCCTCAGTGTCTTTTATTAATGCAGTTGTGTGTACTATTAAGGCTGGATTTTTAGGTTTAAATGTTTTACCTGCCTGGTTGTGTTTCCCTGTCCCAGGCTGATATAGCTCCCATAACCAGATGATGGCAGTGTAAGCTCAAAAACTTACCTGTCAGTGAGTAAAACCTCTCTCCTTTATAAATGGAATAGGTGTTTTTATTCCTCACCCCCAACGACTTAATTTCATAATAACTTCCAAGTTATTTTAAGGCTTGCTAATCCTCAGCAGAAGCAATGCTGAGGGTTCTCCATTATTGTACTGTCAGCTCTTCTGAGTGTTTGTTGTACTTTGTTTAGATCTGATACAACACCAAAAGATTTTTTTCTATTGACTGTATATTATTTTTTTAATTTGGCGAATTCTCACTCCACTAAAACTATTTTTTTTATGCATTTTGCGCAACAAAATTTTGAACTTCATCAAAATGGCTTCTCTCAAGCTACTCTTCCTCTTTCTACTTCTTTTCTTTGCTGCTGTTTGTTGAATATATTAAAAACTTGAACATTCCAATGGCCCCAGCCCTGTGATACATTAAAATAGAGCTGCAGTTCCATATTCACAGGTTGCATCAAATCCATGTATGTGACAGCAGCTACTCTTTCTCTCTGTATAACACAAGAACCAGGCAATGAAGAGATGAAATTAATTTAAGGCATTGCAAAATACAGTTTAGTGTTCAGGCTGGCATCTGGAAACTAGTCCTAAAGGGTGTTTTTCTGTGCTTCAGCCTAAAATGAGACCACTTTTCATGTCCAAGTGGCCTGAATGTGACAGAAACCTCAGTTCTTTCCTTTCACTCTTTTACCTCCCTCCTCCTTTTCTCCCCAAACTCTTGATGTCATTTAGGCATTATTTGTATTAGATTATTTGATTAGAGTGAGAGGATTAGGGCTGGCTTATGTACCCTTGATAAGGATTTCCTTTTTATTTATTTCTTTCTGTTCATAATGAGCAAAGAGAAGCTTTGGTTGCCAATTCACAAAGTGGGAATATGAATGATATAATACAAAACCAGCTTGAAGGATTTGGTGATAAGTAGGAGAACTGTTCTGGGATGATGCTTTTGAAAATGAAGTTTATTTTATTTATTTTTGTAATAGTCTTGATGAAACTCTTCATAAAAACAGTTCTATTAATTTGTCCAAAACACAAGTGAATACATTACTAATCTAAAAAGTACACAACGAACCCCACCATTTCTGAAGCTGAGATTTGCTTTGTTCTGTAATATGATTGTTATGCTTCAGCAGATTTCTCTGAGTGCTTTTATTACCTGCAATAGTGGGGTTTGTTTATTTATTTTTACTTGCTGCTGTGCCTGTGACTGCCGAATAACTCGGGCTTTCATAACAAGGTTGCTGTTACGACGCTGCTCACAAAAACATTTGCTCATGAATCCCCAAGGGGTGGGCTAATACACCACGGTTGACATTTATATGAGAGGCTGGAATTAGGAGTGGATGCTTTCACTATAAAACTCCAGTGGAAAACTCCTGGGGATAAACCAGAGAACCACAACTGTTAGCTTGCCTTTTCTGGGCGGTGGATTGAGGTGTGCCTTGTGTGGCCTGCAGGGCACATTGCAGGACCTGCCTGCTGAGCCAGGCCTTCATTTACAGGCACATTGTGGGCTTGAATGTGATTTTTTTGACTGGCAAAAAAATCTGGTGGGGGGGCCTAAGTGCCATTGCTGCTTGTTGGGAATGCTGCTTTTTTTGTAGGGATTATAGTAAAGCAGGTTTGTAAGTAATAAATGAGAAAATGCATGACCTGTGTTGTGTCACTCCTTATATTCTTTCTGCCGTGGCTGATGAACTGCTGATATGATCACATGTATTGTCTCACTGTGTGTGTGATCTCTTACATGAAATAGTATTAGAAAGTATAAACTGGAGCAAGAGACAGTTCTAAGTTCAGAATTAGAATGACACTGAGCTGTTTATCAGAATTTTCAAGTCTGATAAAACATATAGATACAGCTGTTTATATGTAGGGAAAGGGAAATTCTAGTTGATAAACACATTAATGATATCCAGCTGCCTTCTGTACACAACAGAAGTAAGAATAAGTTCTTACAGAAATAGAAAGTTGTGAATTGACTTAGGTTGGCTCATTGTGTGTTAATAGCAGTCTCTGTATATGTTTAAAGCTACCTAGAGTAGCTATAATGTCTAGAGAGCTGATTAACCCAAATGGATCTGTGGCTCTGTCCTTTGAAATCTATAAACTTGTGCAACAAAGCATGGAATTTTCAACTTCTATAACTTCTATAGTTGTCTGCCTTGGTTTGGTTTTGTTTTCCTAATACTGGCTTTTCTAATCTTTATTTTCTCAGTAGCAAATGAAATATCTTTGGCAACAGTCTTGTTTATTCAGTTTCTACCTGTTGCTCTGGTCTTATCAGGCTGATTTTATTTGTACTTAAGAATATGTTAAAAAGTTAGGCTAAATTTAGTATGTGTCATTCCTTTTGTAAGAGGGCTCTTTGAAGGAAAAAGTACATGTTTATGGTGTTTTCTCATTATTCAATAAGCCATTTAAGGTTTAATGAAGTTGGAATCAACTGCCAGTGAAATTTTAATATGGATTTAGTGCATTAGAAGTTTTGGTGCCTGATTGTTGTATTTTGAATGTGTGTCTGAACTGAGCCTGTACAGCTGGGAGTGGAGGTGTGCACTGTAGAGTTATGATTTCCAATTTTTAAGTAAATTATTCTGAATTGCACTTTTATTAGTGTAGCAAGTACTTGAGAGTCCTGAAAGATCTTTCACAATGATGAAAAGTCAACCAGTGGTATTAAATATCTACCTGTCATGAAGTGGGAAATTAAAAAAACAAACAAGCTGACAGAGATTCAGTGTTACATCAGGGACTTCTTCCTTGTTCTTGTAGAAAAAAAAAGAAAAACAAACTGTATGTTACTGTGGCTTATCTTCTAACTTAATATTTCATGCTAAGTACTAGTCAGTGAAAAGAGGTTCCTAAAATACCTCACCACTTTTTTCTTTCTTTTTCTTTTTTTAAAGTCAGTTTAATTCCTTCTGAAAATGCTGAATTGACTGTACAGTGCAAGGACTGGATATGGCCTGAAGGGACAAATTACCTGGTTAGTGAATTGGTTGGAGAACTTGGCTTTTTGAGGAAGAATTCCTGTCCAATTCTACTTCAAAGAAGTTGTTGGAGTCTCTTACTGGCTCCCAAAGCCTGGTTCCATAGAGAATTCCTTCTGTTATCATTCATTGTCTCCAGTTCTGGTTGCCTGTACAGAGGCCACAGTGAAGTGACCAATTTTGGATGTTACAGCCCTTCCACGATATTCCTCAATATTTTAATTCCTTTTCAAAGGTGATTCAGCTGATCTTGTCTGATCTTGTGAGTGGGTGGTTGTTCTTGCCTTTTAGGAGTGTCAGCAACAGAACATTATGAACAACTTACTTAGATATTTGTCTGATTTTTCCCAAAGCTGTGTGGTAATTGGAATCAAAAACTTCTCTGTATAATTCATGACCTTGTGTTGCTCTTTGGCTGACAGTAGACAGAGATTCTTGAAGTCTCTTTAACACTTTAAGAAGTTTGGCTTCTGCTGACAGCTGACACTGTCCTAGAATCACAGAATTGTTTGAGTAGGAAGGATCCTTAAGGGTGATGTAGTTCCAACACCTTCCAGCAGAGCAGGTTGCTCAGAGACCCATCTATATGTCAAAGAACAATACATTTGGCAGAGAATGTGATTGGAGCAAATGGTACCAAGTACTCAATTTGATAGTGATTTCCCTTTTATACTAAAGGTAGACTGTTGCCCTAAAGATACAAAGACCATGGTCACCACAGATGGTTTTATCCCAATTTCCATTGAGGAAATCTTCATGTGGTAAACTTATGCAAAAGGGCTGTGCTTGTTTAGTAATGACTAGTAGTTTTCTTTGGAAGGAATTCTGTCAGTAATACCATCTTTTATGTAATTTTGGTCTTTTCTGAGAGAAGACTGAAAAAAAAAAATAAGAAAAAAATTTCACCAGGAAATGATGCTGATACTGTGTGGTTAAGGCATAGAAGTCCTACCTGTCAGTAAAGGAAATTTAGATTGGGTTTAGATTAGATGTCACTGTGAGGGTGGGGAGGCCCTGGCATGGGTTACCCAGAGAAGCTGTGGCTGCCCCTTCCCTGGAAGTGTCCAAGGCCAGGTTGGACGGGGCTGGGAGCAGCCTGGGACAGTGGAAGGTGTCCCTGCCCATGGCAGAGCTTTAAGGTCCCACATGAGATGGGCTTTCAGGTTCCTTCCAACCCAAACCAGTTTGTGATTCCAGGACTTTTTAATTCTATGGCTTTTCTTTGTGGGTTTTTGTGTATGACTTGTCTTGTTCCTCTTCCTGTTTAACTTCCAAGCACAGTTTCTTGTTGTAAAGCCTCAGGAGAGATGGAGCTATTTATCAGGTCACAGAATAATTTTGATTATTCTAGAATCACCTGGTATATAGGGACATAAAATTGGTTACTTTGAACTGTATTAATTTTTCAGGCACATACAAATCTACTTTAGAATAATCCATGCAATGTGGGTGGGTCTTTTTTTTATTTGCAGAAGACAAATTATACTGTTGATGTGAGATGTGTGAAATTCTCTGGTTTAGGCACCTCTCTAAATTCAAACAAAGCCTTCTATCATTGCTCACTGGTTTGACTGTTTTCTGTGTGTGATGTTAAATGTGAGGCCAAGTGCTCATCCTTGTACATTTGCTAAATTTACTGGTGAGGTGTTGGGGTTTTTTTCAGCAAATGACAAACCAGTAAAACTGTTCTTCAAACATGGGTTCATCTGCGAGATGGGAGGGGCAGGAAATCAATTCTTCTTATCTTTAGCAATTTCTTACAGGAGATAAGAATCTCTTTGAGTTCACATAGATTAATTATATAGATTGTAAATCAGTCTTACTAAAATGGTTAATATACCAGCCTTTTGAGTAATTCCTAATCTCTGACAAAACACTAATTCTTTTGTCTCTTTTTACTCTTTTTTTTTTTTTAATTGGAATTGGTATTGGAAGTTTTTGAAAAGCAGATCCACCAAATTCAAACTTAAAAAAAATTAATTCAATCCTGACATTTAATTAGATGTTCCAGATTCTCTTCATTATGAACACAGAAAAGCAACTCTTATTCTGAGGTCATGTAATTTCAAAATTCTCTGTGGCTGCTCTTCAGAGTTTTTGTTTTATTTAGACATGTGTGCATTTATGGAAATGTGCAGCTGCCTAAAAAATTCTCCCTAATTCTTGAACTTACAATTTTTTAGGTTAGTTCTTTAACACTCTGCTTCTTGAAATTTCTTGTTGCCTCAGTCTTAAATCTTTCATACTAAATAGTTGGCAAATGGTAACAAAATTTCTATTTCTGTCTAGTGATGGTGAAAATCTTGAAAACAAGAATGCAAGCAGTAATAAATGCAAAAGGGGTAAATAAAAAAAGAAAGTCCCCTATTGTTTGTGTTGTTATGATTTGGGGAGTTACTGACTTAGTTTTAAATGTGAACATTAATTTCATATGAATTAACAGAGACAAATGAAGTGCTCTTGGTCCCTCCCTTTTACACACTGACTTGATTTCCACTGAAGTGGTTTGTTTAGTGCCCCTCCTGCTGATGTACATTTTGGCAGCAAGTGATTAATTGGTTGGCTAGAAAGTGAAATATTCAGTGCCAGAGGACTGTTATCTAGTGGCCATTATTATTCAGTTTATTACATTTATATGTAATACCATATAACCATTAATAACCATTCCATTATTACATTTATTCCTCGGGAATAAATGATATTTTTTTGTCATCTGTTCTGCCCCTTGACAAGGGCTTTGGGTTAGGCTTTCACTGGTGCCTGTTGTTGATCAGTGTTGCTGTTGGTACGTTTAGTTCCTCCCTGTTTGAACTTTAGATAGATTTGAAATGTTTCTTAAAGGTGTGGACAAATGTTTTTGTGAAGGGGCTGCACAGATGAGTGTGAAGAAGCTTAGATGTAGACTGGGATAGTATCAATAAGATCTTTTAACAGTGTACTAGAGCCTTCTTGGCATCTTTAAGGTGATGTGGTTTATCTGGATGCTGGAAATATTTTCTGTGACAATTATAACACTCATTTATTTTGAACATTAAAAGTACCAGTGATTTTAGAATTTTATTTTTTTTTTTAAATTTTCTTTTTAAGGTGCTATGAAGTGAATCTCATTTTTAGTATAAATGGTGTTATACCAAATACCAGCAGTGTTCTACAGAATATGGTGGGGTTTTTTATGAAGAGTATGTTTTAATTTTGGTTTTGTTTTTTTTTTTTTTTCCCAAGCACATTATTCCAGATATAAAATGCTGGCTTAGCACCAAGTGGGAGCAAAGAACTAATGATGAGCCTCTACCTTGGGTTTTATTCAAAGCACCCAATGGCTCTCCTGGTGTTCTGATCTTAGAATTCCCACTAACAGTCTATAAAGTCCCATAGAAAGCCATCTGGCCTACATAATGCTTTCTTATTATGCTTTTAATCCCAAATAAGCCAGACTCATGGCAATTTTGTGTTATAGGGGAGCTGTTGATAATCAAAGGCAGTTGAAACTTCATGCAGATACCAGAACCTTTTGGAAACAGTAGTAAAAGCCTTTCCTCTAAATTTACCTTCGTGTAGCATAGACAGCTAAGAAATAATTTACAGTGTTGGGCGTGATAATTACAGAATCTTGGTTTGGTTTCAGTCATAGCTGCAACAATCTGAGTGCAGTGTGATGAAGGGTATTTCTTGGGCCTTGGCAACTGGACAACCACATGTGCTGTCCAGTAATGGACTTTTCTTTGAAGGTGTTCATGTGGTCACACCTTCCTTAAGTCCCAGGGGTGTTATGGATGCTCGTTGGGTTATTTTTCCTGTATGGAACTATGTGGAAAGGGATTTACCAGCTCACTTTTTGATTCACGGACACTGTTCCTGCTAAACCCAAAGATCGAGAGGTGAGCAACTCATCTGTTGCAAACTCAGAGGAGGAATTGTGAGGGATATTTCCAAGGGGTTTTGAGCTCTTAAATCTTGACCAGGGGAGTGATTCTTGCCCTGGACTCAGCGCTGGTGAGGCCACCCCTGGAGTGCTGTGTCCAGTTCTGGGCCCTCAGCTCAGGAAGGACATTGAGGGGCTGGAGCAGGTCCAGAGAAGAGCAATGAGGCTGGGGAAGGGACTGGAGCACAAGTGCTGTGAGGAGAGGCTGAGGGAGCTGGGGCTGTTCAGCCTGGAGAAGAGGAGGCTCAGGGGAGACCTCCTCACTCTCTGCAACTCCCTGACAGGAGGGGGGAGCCAGGGGGGGGTTGGTCTCTTCTCCCAGGAACCAGCAGTGGAACAAGAGGGCACAGCCCTGAGCCGCACCAGGGGAGGTTTAGGTTGGACATTAGGAAAAAATTTTTACAGAGATTAATCAGACACTGGAATGGGCTGCCCAGGGACGTGGTGGAGTCACTGTCCCTGGAGGTGTTTAAGAAGAGACTGGACGTGGCATCACTGCCATGGTCTGGGTGACAAGGTGGTGTTGGGTCAGGGGTTGGACTTGATGATCTGAGAGGTCTTTTCCAACAGGTTGATTCTATGATTGTATTCTGACTTCATGTGAAACGTTCCTCTGAGTGGCTTTCAGTTTTTATATGACTGCATTATAGCCGGGTTCCCCTTTGGTCCTGCCCTGTGGGCTCTGCTGGAGGGCAGAGGGCTGGGTGGCACCAAGGAGAATGCTCTCAACTCTTCACATAGAAAACTCTCATGTTGTCAAACAGAAAAGAGTTTAGATCTGCTGAGCTTCAATGTTGTCTGCAAAATTACCTCTTTCAGTGTGGGGACTGTGGTGGTTACAGGAGTCGGTTGAGGAAAATAAATTTATTATCAGTATGCATATTTTTTTAATGATAACGTTGATTCATCTGCATTGAAGCAAAAACTGAATTATTTTTATATTAAAAAAAGGTAAATTTAGTTATGTTTTGTTCTAAAGTTTTCCTATGTGTGAGTTATTGCTCTGTTTCCTGAATTGATGAGACATGCATAGTTCCAGATAAAACAGGCAAAAATATTTAAGTGCATGGAAGAAAGAAAACCATATTTTCACAGTTAGTTTTCTCCTTATAAAACACCAACTTGATATGGTATAACTGTGATTCTAATTCAATATAAAAACATCACTTTCTATTTTAAAAAAATTAGAAAAAAAAAGCTTTGCAAGTTTTTTAAATTTTTTGCTTAATAGGGAAAACTGATTCATTTCGGGGACAAATGAAAAATATCTGCACAATCTTATTTTGATGCTTATTGGATACAGTTATTATATTACACTGTCAACTGAGGTTAATGTACATATGTAGGAATACACATATTTACACTGACAAAGATTTTAGCCCTCTAGGTGCTGGAAATGAGCATCAAGACTAAGGTAAAGTGGTGTTTTCATTTTTGGTTGTTGTCTGTTAATAAAACATAAAATATGGGAAATGTCGTTTTCTAACGATTCCCTATATAAACTACAAAGTCTAAAAATGCATTTAGTTCTTTTGCTGATTATAATTCTGTACTGAATCAAAAATCACTGCATAAAAACACTTCCATAAAGCCAGCTCAGTCTTTTTAAATGATGGTCTGGCAAAGGAGAAATCCTTTATTCTTTCCCCCCTTGTTTTTCCTTGGGGTAATGAAAAATGAAAAATGTTGTGTAAATGTCAAAACCATCGTAAAGAATAAATCCTGGGGGTTGGTTAATGAAACCTTTCTGCCTGGTGGCAAACAGCAGGCCCTCATCACTACAGCAGTGAGCACCAGGATGCTTTGAGCAGTAATATCTCAAGAACTGTGTTCCACATTCCATCACTGATTCCTAATTTTCTTAAAGTCTCCCAGGCACCTGGTTTAAACTAAAACAGAAATGGAGCTGCTACAGCATCTTTCTCACACTACCAGCATATTTGTAGCTCTGTGTTCTGTGGAGATTTGTCATCTACTGTCCATGTGTTAAAAAACATAAGATTTACATGAGTTATGCTATTTGTTTTGTACCACAACTAAATTATTACATGAGTTATAGTGAGATTTTTTGTTTGTTTTTATGATTTCAGACGTGTTCTGTGCTGTCTGTGATACACAGCTTGTGTTCATGGAATAAGAATAGTAAGAAACTGAACTGAAAAGTGAGAAAGTGTGGAAGATCCCAAACCAGAACAGTTAACAGTTCATGAAGCTCACTCTTTTCTGTTGTAAAATTGAAAGCACTTATGCTGGGAAGTACGTCCTTAATGATGAAACGCAAATTTCCTCTAAAAATTTCTCCTGAAAATCCTGAGTGGTCAGAGCCATGTTGATGCACTCCCTTGTTTTGCAAGTTAGACAGTGAGTTTGGGCCTGCTGACTGATGGCAGAATGTTTGCCAGCAAGTGCCGTGTCATCTGGCCTGTGTGTTGTATTTCCACAAACAGTGCTGGACGGAAGAGATCCTGTGCCATTTCCACTTCTGTGTTCAGAGAATCCGCCAGGAATTTCTCCTCTGCCTGTTGCCAGTCTGAGCCCTTCTGAAAAGGACCTGGATGTTTGCCCTGAGCTGTTTGTAGACTTAGAACATCTGCCTTGCTCTGAGAAAGGGGCCCTCGGTGATGAAGATGTGTCTCAGTAATCTTGTTATCAAGTGGCTCCCTGGCATTTGTTCTGAGTGTGCAGGAGTTTGTGAGAGAAATGTCATCACCTCTCACATATATGGAGGGCTGTGTTTCTCTATTGAACAATTGGAATGGCATGATTTATTTAGGAAGTGGGAAAGGCTATTCGAAGAGTCTCAAATATTGGTTTAATTTGTGCCCAGTAAGTGAAAACAGAGGTGGAAATAGGTATTCATAACTCTGTCTACAAAGAGTTTGAGGTTTTTCAGCTGCTGCAGCTTGGCCTGTCGCTATGAGGAAAAAAAATTACCTGGGCATGTGTCTCTCAGAACTTGTTAAGACAGTGAAAGCAGTTGAAAGACTTCTGAATGGCTAAAGAGAGCTCTCTGTGTGTTGGTGATCTCCTGGGCTGGGCTGTAGGATATTGCTGGGAGGATACATGCAGGCTTTAGGAGAAAATTGGGAGATTTGCAGTTAGCTGTCAGGAAGAGTTCTAACAAACTTAAGGAATGGGCATTGTTTTAAAGCAAAAGATAACATATGTCAGTCAAAGCTAGAAACCAACACTTGATTCTCTCCTTCTAGCAAATGGTGATCTCTCTTTATTGCAGTGTTAGATTTTTCAAAATTGTTTTCAATCCTAAATATCCAGTATGTTACTTTTGTTCCTCAATTTACATAGGACTCCTATACTACAGAGAAACCCAAGAATTTCATTAAATACTGAGCTGACTGATGATGTTCTATTTTCTAAGATCACCTATTATCTGTTCCTTCTTTTAGCTGGTTGAGATAATATTTCTTATTTTTTCAGTATGCTTTTATCAAAGGAGAATCTCTTTTGATCCCACATTAAAAAAAACAGCTTGTGGTGTGTAATTACTCTATGCTAGGTGATTCCAATGGCAACACTTATTCAGACATGTGCCATTATCCAAATAGAAGTGGAATTATTCATATATGTTTATGAAAAAAAATAAAATTGAACCTTATTTCCTCTGCAGCTCTCCTTATATAGCATAGGACATCTGGAAAATCACCTGAATTATTATTATTTATATATTTTAAATCTTGTCAGGCCACATTTTCTGTGTCTTGCATATGGTCCATCATATATTTTTCTTTCTTGTTGGTATAGAAGCATCTTGTCCTATTATTAGTGAAGGAAAGTGTTAGATGGGGACTCTCTTTTTGGCAAGAGGCTTTATTCCAGCTGGTAGATGAGTCAAGTGGTTTCATAGTCACTCAGATTTATTTTCTCAAGCTTTACTGTATCAGTAGCAATAAGGTACCATGTGTCTTGTTTGTCTCTAGGAAAGGAAATCAAGTCCTGCCATGTACAACAGCACAAGATATGAGTTGATAATTGTTGGAACTAACCTCTAATATTTAGTGTTTCTAACTTGAGGAGATTTCTCTGTGAATATCTTACTGGGTGTATCTGCTTATTTATTGTGTTTTGGCATGTTAATATCAATTATGCTTTGATTTTTATGATTGTAGGGCTGTGTAAAACCATAAGCAGTGTTTCAGCTGCTTGATAGACAACTTGGAGCTCAGCAATGATTTTTATATTGACATCTTTTATGTGGAATGGAAGGGTGGTGTTTCTTTTCATGGAAGTGGCAAAGAGCCAGAGCGGTTGGAGAACAAAATATGATAAATGGAATTTCAAAGAACACATTTTTAAATAAGTCAATTTGGTAATTACCAGTTGGTGTACCAGTAGATTTTCACAGCAGGGAGGACAGCAGGGAAAGCAAAGAGCGCTAATTTTATTTTAATTAAGCTTTTCTGTTAATCGGGATCAGAGGATTCTGCCACTAAGTGGGGAGGGAGGAGCAGTGGGATGATGTAGAATTGCTCCATGCTTGACTCTTGTCAAGTGGCATCCATTTTGCTGTGGTTATAGTGTGGAGTGTTTTCAAGTGCTGCTGAAGGAGCTGTTGAAGTTGAGAATGAGCACACAAGTAATAGGATGGGGCTCACTTGATCTCCCTTCAGTTCATGACTTTTATAAATTTCAGCAAGCTCACGGTGGAAAAAGTAGTAAATAAAAGAGTTCTGTTTAGAGGGTAAATGGAGAAAACACAGATTATCTTTAATTTTGATCATTAGAACTCTCTGCTCAGACTGAAGACATTCTGTGATTTGCATCGTGGCATTAATGCCTTGAGGGAAAACAGTCACCATGGTTAGACAAGAAAATCTTCAAATCTGTAGCTGCCAGGTCCTCCCAAGTCATGGCTGTGGTTTGGAATTAAGCAGAGCTGTTTGCTTTGTATGAATAAAGGATATTTTCTATATATAGACTTATATAGAAAACAGCTATTTTTAGGTAGCTGTGATTTAGCTGGTAAATGTGGATATACCTAAAGATGAGCAGAAATATTCAAACAGAAGAGGCCCCTGGTAATGTGCCTTTTCAAAGCTGACCCCACTGTCCCACTCATACAAACATATTCCTTCAATTCCTTTCCAAAATAAATTACTGGCTCTAATTTTAGCTTGGATTTGCAGTGTGGCTCTGGTCTCCTGATCCATGACAGGCTCACTTAAACTGATCAAGATGAATAGAAAAGCCAATGTTTATTTTTTATAGAACTCCTAAAGAAATCTTCTGTTCCAGGAATTAGCTGTGGGCTTTCTGTTCTCTTCTAAAATTTTCTGAACTGCCTTACCAAATCCTTGAAATGATAAGAATAGTAAACCTATTATCTGATAATTACCTGCTGCAGGCTGACTACTCATTTGCATGTTCTGATTCTGGATTTGCATTATATAATTTGAATCTTTTGATAATATCCCAGTTATGAAGAGACTTGGCTTTTTTTTCTATTAACTACACTATCAAAAAGCTCTTGCAAGGAAAGTTCTGGGTCCAAACAGTAATGATTGGTCCAGACATGTCAGGGAACAACTGGATTTCAATAGCCCAAGCTGAGCCTTCAATTCTAGCACTCAAGTAATTTTGAATTGGTAGTTGACTTGTAATCAGTGAACTCAGAATGAAAAAGAAATGTCAGAACTCTGTTTTGGCAGATCTTTAACTATTACTTGAAGAATTTGAGTAAGGCAGTGGTAGGGCTTCTTTGTTAAGTTACTCTAAAATGAGTAATTGAAAACATAAACCCAAAGATTTACCTGGCATATAGCTTTTTTAACAATTAATTGATTAATTATTTGCAATGTGAGCCTCTTCCAGAGGTTTCTAGGCTGCCTTCTAGACCTTGGGGACTGAGTACTTGGACTTCATTCAGGTAATTCTAAGCATCTTCCTCTCCCACATCATATCTCAGGAAGTCATGAGGGCCACTTAATCCTTTCTTTTAATGAGCAATGTAAGGTATTTGTGTTTTAAGTTCATGAATTCACTTCTCGTTAGGGTAGTTTGTTCATAGGTTTTAGTTTGTGAGTGAGATTATCATTGGATCAGATAATTCTGCACAGATAATTCATTTCCATGATTTAGGATGTTCTTAATTGCTTTACTGAAGGGAGATTGAGCACCTTTTAACCAAACAGCTGAACGATTTGCTATGACAATTCTGCCACTGTGCATTCACTTAATTTCCAATTAATCAAACATTCAATAAATCATTAGTATAATTACACCTGCTCAAATATTCCTACCCCAGCACATTAGCTATGCTCAGGCAGACTCTTTTACCAGCTGTGTGAATGGATTCATTTGTCTGACCCAGTTGGTTGCACGTCCTTGCTTCTTATGAGCCTTGAGAAATGATAGGGCAGAAATTTTAATTATTTATAATCCCCCACATTCTTTTGATTCGTTGTTCAGGCTTTTCGCTCGGATGCTCCTATAGCAACTTAAAACAAACAGCAGTGGAATAGTGGCTGCTTAATTCCTGAAGATTTTAAAATCATTTTTATTCCCCTACTGTGCCACTTTCCTAATTACACTGTGTCCCCAGGTGCACAATAATTCCCTCATCACCGTGCAGCTAAAGCACAGCTGATTAAAATAGTGTAGCCTGTGTCATAGAAATCTAACCCAAAGTGTGTCCTAAAGGTGCTTTACTGAAAGCCAGGAAACTGGTCCAACAACGTGACATTTTAGGACCTGTTTTTAAAAAATTGCATAAGCACAAATCCGCTGATTTTGAAGAATCCACCGATTCTTCAAAAATTCGTTGCCTTCAAAGGATGTGTGTAGTTATATTTGGTATCTGAGGAAGACAGAAATTTGAGGCAGCTCTCCAGGTGTTGAAAAGGGGAACTTTGAAAGCCCTGTGGTAGGTGGGTAGGTGTAGATGGGGAACCTGAGCCTGGCTGAATTGCCTCAGGTACAAGTGGGATTACTCGGTATTTGTGTCTCCTGATTCCTACTCTCTTGTTGCAAGCTTTGAATCACGCTTAACGTGTGTCTTTGTTGTTAGACTTAAAATAAACAAACCAGGACATGCAGTTTCGGTCTCTGTAATATTTTAAATATGAAGCTCTTTATGTGGGTGTAAACACATTTTAAACCGTGCAGCGTAGGTTCTCTTGCTTCAAAAAATAGATTTACTGGTTACAACTCGCCTGTGTTTTATCTTGGAGTTAGGAACTGGAGGAGATTCATAATACTTTAATCCCTTAGTACAAATAGGTAAGATTTTTTTTTTAAATTAACTGAAGGTGTCATGATCCATCCAGATAGTAAAATAGGTTAACTTTCCCCCGGCAACCCATTCCATATTCTGTTTATACTTTATTTTCTTTTTACTGAATATGCTTTGCGTGGTACTAAGGGGAAGTTCTTTAACCTGAAGGGAAAAGGCATCAAAGAATCTATTTGAAAAAAAAAAAGGGAGATGAGAGAAAGATACACTAATTGGACATTATTTTAATTGCTTAAACATTTGTCAAAGTTTCTTTCTTATCTGTTAAAAAGTTGTTGGTAGAGTGAATCAGCACATGGGTTCTCCAACCCTTTCAGTCTGTAACAGCACTGAGTGAAAAAGAATCTGCTCTGGATAAATGTTTCTTGGCTCCCCATGGCACGGGGTTCTGCTCCTGTTGCTGACAGAAATGTCTTAGTGTGTAGAAAACAGGAAGATTTATTTATCCATTAAGCTGCATTTGGTTTTGGATGTTCTAGCCAATGCTATGGAATAGGAGCTTTCCTAATTGTTTGTTTGCATTTCTAATAGTGGCTTGGCATATGATGCATACAGGCTATTGCATCTGCATAGCTGGGGCTGAGTGTAATCCAGATATCTCGATGTAGGATGTAGTTTGAGCACTCTGTGGAATGCACAGGATCCTGACTGGAAGTTTTAATACCTTGTTTATTTTTTTCTTGTATTTTTGGAGTAGTGCAATACAGTAACATCACCAGATACACTTCTCCACCTTTACAACTTTAAGGTTCTCTTTTGCTTCAGTCATGAAAACTGTGAATCAAAAGTATATTCTCGAAATTTCACTTTGCCCATGCATATTTTATAGTCAATTGTTACCTTTCCTTTTACAATTTTCACCCTCTGAAGCTGACAGGATTCTTTGTCTACCCATTTAATTTTAGCTCCCCTCATCCCAATCCTTTTCACACCTTCAAAATGTCCTCCCAAGTCTGAACTCATTTAGCTTCTCTGAATTTCATTGTAAATAATTTATTACCTTGAAACATAACAGCCTGGGAAATTAATCATCATAAACAACAGCACAGCTTTTAGTTGCCTAGGGAGAGGGTCATAGGCTGAACAGAATCCTCTTCACCAGTTGAAACGTGGATATAAAACTCCATTTTACTTGTCATCACAAGGTCTTCTTCAGGAGTTTCCTTTTAGATTTACCTTTGTTTCTTTTCTGGCTTATCAAGTGCAATGTAATGTGTGGGTTTTTTCTAAAGTGCTTCAGCAATTTAGTGAAAGTATTATAACTTTTTTTTTTTTAAATTGTCAAGTTTTTGTTGCCCAATACTGTTTAACAGACCTTCTCTTCCACAACTTGTCTCATTCCTCTGGGTCTGCAGGGGAAAAGCTCAATTCCTGCTTCATATTTTCAGACATACCCTGTTAGCTGTTGTTGAGTGTGTTATGTGCTAAAAGGTAATACTTTGCAACTGCTTTGAAGCAAAAAAAAAACCCAACCTCCAGTACACACAAATGTAAATTAAACAGCCAAAAGAACTTTGGCAGCCTTGCTTGGGTACCACAGGTGTGGAAAGTTGTCTTTGCCTGGGCATTGACCTTCCTCTGGCACCTTAACAGGGTCAGATGGAGCCTGCTGTAACTGGTGGGTACTGAAAATGTAGTGGTCATGGTCAGGCCTCTCTCTCCAAGCCTCAAAGGCAAGGAAATTCAAGATAGACAGCATAAGGAAGAGAAAAATGAGGTGACTGTAAAAAGCTTCACTGGAAACCTCTGGCACATTCTGTAGCTCATCTCTGGGCTGTCTTGAACCTTGATCAGAAATGTGTCTGTTTGCAGCCACAGAAGAAACAATGCACCAGCTTGATGTCATCATTACCTATACAAATACCTCCAAATTTCAGCTCTTACTCCATTCTCCATTCATTTACCTCTGTTCTGTCTGACAGTGTGAACACTGTGATAAATAATATCACAGTATAATATAGAAGTATAATAGGTATAGTTGACACTTGAAGATAGGACAAGCAGAAGTTAAAACTCCCAAAACATTCTTAGCAAAGACAGACACAAGGCTGAATTAAAAAAAAGTTCAGATACAGAAATGCACATTTAGGAGAAAACTCATCACTTGAACTCTAGAACATCATTTAACTGTATCATCACGATGAGGGCAGATCAGTGTCCGTCAACCCAAAGTGGATTTGAAATAGCAGATCACATTTCCACTCTTCATTATGCAGAAAAATTGCATTAATGTTGTTAGGAGTTTCTAGCAGCAGTTAGCAATGTGCAGCAGTTACACAGCTAAAGCATGCCACTGCATAGACAAATCCATTTAATGCTATCTCTAATGTAAGATTTATTTCAAATGAAAGGGAATTAGCTTCCAAAATTGTCAGATTTACTTTTTATGGACGATTTCAACAAGCAGAACAAACCCCCAGTGTAAGCAGGCATCTACATGAGGGAAGAATCAAAGGAGATTTAAAGTGCCTCCCTGTGCATGAGTTTGTCCCCTGAACACCTTCCTCACTCTAAGCCCCCATGAAACCTGATGGCAGATATTTCATCCATATAAAGTCTTTCCAGAAGCATTTAGAGAAGGGGAAGATTATGCATTTTGTTAAAGGCAAAGTATGACTGCAGAAGAGCTGTTTGCATGGGCTGAGGAAGAATTGCCTGGGCTATTTGTATGACAAATTCTTCCAGCACATTGTTTTGAAACCTGCAACAATTATGATTTTTCTTTTTATTTGATGTAGGATTCTGATATCAATCAGATTTCTTTTAAGTGCCCTTTTTAAGATTGTATTGTTTTCAGGCTTGTTTTATTTTCAATATTCTTACTGAATATTCTTTCTAGAGCTGAAATGGATCTGCATACCACCTCTGAAATCATAATTTGTATTGTGGGGATGATAGTCTGAGAAATGAGTAGAATTTTTTTGGAGCACTATCTACACCTCTCAGTTTATTATCAGTAAAGATTGTTCTATGAGGTACTTAGAAGACCACCTAATTTCATATTAACAGTTGATTAAACTTAATAATACAGTGAGTATCATATCAAAGCAGATAATTGTAAAGTGCTTTGCCTTTTGGAGCCCAAAGGAGTTTCTATGGTGATAACTTTAGAGGCTTATAAACATTTTTATGTCTCTTTCTCAGATTAATAAAATTTTTATTATTTTAGAACTATGTTTGGATAGTCTACAATTAAATGAGTTTTATGAGCAAACGAAATTAAAAGCCATAGTGATCAACAGAGAGTGAATGATTTGGCCAGGGTTTCATTTGTACAGTGTTTGTGTGTCCAGATGGGTGTTTTGGTTTCCCATATTCATCAGTAAGGAACCTCAAAGCATCCCAACATCTGTGTGAGGCCCAAGCACACATGTTTATTTCCAAGCTGGAATGAACAGCCTAGTTTTTTCTCTCAGAAAGAGATGATGATCTTTGTACTTCATTTCTAAGGGGAGAGGTAGCTGCATTAGCCCAGAGTGGACAGGAATCTGTTGTTTGCCTGGCACGTGGGAGAGGTGAGTGGTTGCTCAGTGATCTGATGCTGCACGTTCCTGTGACTTAAAATCATCTGTCATTTCAGAGGGGGTTTGGAAAAGCACAGATAGAGGGTGCAGGGCAAGACCTTCACAGCTTCATGTGCCAGCATAAAGGTAATTTTCATCCCAAAGGGCAAAACCGTGTGCAGTGGTCAGTGGCTACTGCTTCTACAATAGTCCAAAAGGACAAGACAAACAAAATTCAACAGGATTTTGGACAAAATCATCGACTCTGTCACCTTCTGATGCTCCAGGAAGGGCGTAAAGGATCAAGATGAAACCAGGATTTCTTTGCATTGCCTTTAAATCTGTGGCAATAAATACCAAGCAGACTGCAGAGAAATAGGCAGATTTTCTGTTGGTGGAAAGGATGTTTGTGCCAAATAGTTTGAGAAGTATTGAGGTGTATTTTGACCTGGCAGAAATGTACCCACAGCCCTGACAAGGTCAGGTGCCAACTCGATTAGGCAAAGCTGTGCCACTCGTACCAGTTGTATGAGCTAATCCTGCCCTGGCACTGGGGTCCTGGTCAGTGGCAACTTGAGTATGAGCCAGCAGTGCCCTGGCAGCCAGGAGGGCCAACCATGTCCTGGGGGCATCAGGGACAGCATTGCCTGGGGACAGGGAGGGGATTGTCCCACCCTGCTCTGCCCTGGGGCGGCCTCACCTGCAACCCTGGGGCAGTTTTGGGCATCACAGTGTAAGATCTGGAGCCATTAGAAAGTGTCCCAAGGAGGGCAACAAAGATGGGGAAGGGCCTTGATTTGAAGCTGTGTGAGGACACTGAGGGCACTTGGTGTGTTGAGCTGGAGCAGAGGAGACTGAGGGGAGAGCTCACTGCAGTTCCAACGTCCTGGGCAGGGGCAGAGGAGGGGCAGGGACTGAGCTCTGCTCTGGGGGGACCAGGGACAGCAGCCAGGGAATGGCTGGAGTTGGGCAGGTTGGATGTTAGGAAAAGGTTCTTCCCCCAGAGGGTGGTTGGGCACTGCCCAGGCTCCCCAGGGCAGTGGGCACAGCCCCAAGGCTGCCAGAGCTCCAGGAACATTTGGATGATCCTCTGGGGCACAGGGTGTGAGTCCTGGGGATGATCCTCTGCAGGGCCATGAGTTGGATTCGATGATCCTTGTGGGTCCTTTCCAACTCAGCATATTCTGTGTTTCTGTAATCTCATGTTTTGAAAAGGTTCCTTGCTGTGTTTGGCTTTCTAGGCCCTTCAGCTCATTCATTTTGGCATTTTTGTACGTTGTCCTTGTGAACTGCTTCTTTTGTTATTGTCATTTCACAGAGACTTATCAATCCTTACTCCAGTTGGTGCCAACAAATATTGATTTTTATGCAACTCTTGTCTAAAAGTAGGTTGTAAATATAGTCACAGTGTTTTCTTTTTAAGTATAAAACCTTTTTATGAACATTTTTCAAAGCCCATGTAACTAATTTCCTTCCAATTTATGTTATTTTATTACAAGGTTAGCGTGGGCTATTTTTTTTTTTTCAAATAGTTTTTAAAGTGAAGTAATACATAGGTTCTGTTGGCAGGATCAGTTGGCATTTTACGTTTTTGTGTTTAAGAAAACCAGTGTTTTCTTAAAATGTTGAATAATGAGGATTCATAGTCATACAAACACTCACCACCCCACCACCACTGTCCCCACACCACAATGCAAAATACGAAAACATGATCAAAACTGAGGGGAAAGAAAAGGCACAAAAACCCAAACCAAACAAAAACAAACAAACAAAAAAGGAAAACCCAAACACAAAAAAAAAACCCTAAACAAAACCAGCACCAGCTTGACTTACATAAATAAACACATTCTTAAGCTTTTTAGGACAGCTTAAGCTTTTTTCCTTACAGCGTCACATTGTATTTTTCTTGTGTTTCTACCATTTTGCCATAAAACAGATACAGTTGAGGGCAATCCTGAGGAAACAGTCTAGAAGTTTTTAGCCTCCCGTTTTGAATTTGGTGCTTTTAACTTCCAGCAGTCATTTCATCCACAGTCATCACCTGTTCCACCAGCTTTCTCTGTGGATGGAGTCTGTGTTAACGAATAAAAGTTGCAGTTTTGTGACTTGAGAGAAAACGTTAACTTGTTTTACCAGCCCAGGAGGGGGCAGTAAATTTCTTTTTATTGTTTTTGGAAGCAAGCCCAACGTTCTGTCACCATGAAAGGCTCTTCTCTTTTTTGCCTTTTTTTTTAATTAGAAACCAGCATCTTTACTCCACGATTTCTTGGCCCTGTCATTGTGTTAACTCTCCTTTCCTGACGGTCTTTTTATAGAATAGAAAATTACCAGAACTTTCAAAATCAGTTATTTGTAGCTTTGATCTCCAATATATTCAAAATAATCTCTATTAGGACAGGCATTTTAAGTATTAAAACTCCCTATGTAATTTATTCCATTCTTTTGTCAGTTTTGTTGAAAATACTCTGTTTTCAAAGAGCACTGATGAAATGGGGCAGACTTTCCCTCTGTGCTAAAATCATCTTGTTTTCTTCTCTTTTCTAACCCTAATATTCACGTACACATGTATACAGAGGGATCAAGCTGATTTTAAATACAGGCTCCCAAACTGCATGTTTGCATTTCTCAGTGTATTATGCTGAAATAGAAATTAATAGGAGGCAAAAAAATGTAGTTTGTGTGAATGCACATCAATTTTTTGGACAAGTTTTTATGATTCCAAGTTATTTTCTGTGCTTCGCTTGGAGGCAAAATGGAACTAATTATTGGCTATGAGAAGGAGAAAATAGAAATACTGATCTGGTGCATGTGACATTGGTTGTAGGAGGACAGTGAGCTGTTGCAGTGAGTTGATTTTTGGAGTTTTGCTTTTGCTGTTGGGCAAAGTTATTAGCATGAAATTTCAGGTACAATTAAAGTGGCTCCATGATTCCAGGTAACCTGTTTGAAAGTTTTCACTGTTTATAATTCCTGTATTTCTCTAGAAATTTCTGTTAAGAAATCCCACAAAATGTAAGAACAGTATTAACCACAGTTAATCCAAAAGTTCGTCCCAGAGGGAGTAGAAATTGTACTTTTTACCTTGATCCTGCCCAAATGGGGTATTTTTATGAGGTATCCCAAGGTGTCGTGGTGGTACAGCTGCTAATTATTTTTAATTCTTATTTTAGGCCCCCACATTCATAAATTAGGAGCTTTGTAAAGCCCAGGTGTTCTGCTACACCTGAGTAGTTGAAATGTTGCATTCGGTGCTCTCATAGCGTGTGATTTGTGCTGTTATTTGGAAAGTGTTTCACGTACCCTGGGAACACAGAACAGTCCTGTGTTGGCACAGAAAGTGTCCCACAGAAATACTTGCTGCTTATTTGGTGGATGAATCTGTTGAAATGTTTCCCAGAACAACTCTATTTTCCTTGAAAGCCTTGTAATTTCTCTGTTTAAAATGTGTGCAGCTGATGGTTCATGACCCATGGTGCACCACAAACAGCCACAGTTTATTTCTTCTGAAGGGCAAATTGTTGTTGCAAAATTACTTGTAAAGTGCTGTTTGCATTTCAATGCTCTTATTTATTAGTTTTACTACTACTATAGTTATTACACACTATAATGATTACTTTGTGGAAAAAAAATACCACAGCTCTATCTTCTTAATGCTATTTGGGGAGTTAGAGGGTGCTGATGGGAAAAAAAAATATTTCATATGGAAATGTGTCTGAAATTAATTCTAACCTGGAAATTTAGGAGTGGGCTGGAAGAAGGTGGGAGAAACTTTGTGAGTGACTTGAATTAATAAATGCAGTATAGATTTTGAGTAGGTGCCAGCAACGTTGAATACAATAGCTCTGTGTAGAGCTCAAACTCTCAGACTAAAGTTATCAAAATCAGGTGCCTAAAGTTGCATATGTAAATGTAAGTGATTTGATTTCCAGGGTGTGAGTCAACCATGACTGGTGGTGGGAGTCGATGGGAATTGCTTTTGGTTCACAGCTCTTAAAAATACATTGCCTGTAGATATTTTAATGTCTCCCAACAGATTTTTAGCAGCTTGGCCCAATATGTGATGGGTCCTATGTAATAGGATTTATAGATGAAATGCAAGACCAGAGTTTAATGAAAAAATAGGGCTGTCCTGCAGTGGTCTTTTGCTTTTCATAGTGTGAGACTTCAGTGGCATTCATCCTCCTCCCCTGTTTTTTTAGAGGTTAAGGACCCAAGCACTTGATGACTTTATCTGCCTTTAACTTAAGAAAAAATAACACATTATATAATATAATATAATTATTTAGAATATTTGTTTTATATATAATAGCTAATGAATACAATATCTCTTCCCACTGTTTCCTCAAAAGAGAAGGAAAAGCTCTGGAGTCTAACAGATGGGTTTTAGGTAACTATTTATAGGTATCCTACAATGTAGTTATTTAGCTGAAGTTGTACTGGGAGGTGCTTCAATTGAGTAGCTTTGAACATACATTTGAACAATCTCATTTGTGTGTTTAGAGAGGAGCTCTCAATTACCCTGTGCTTGTATTTTAGTTTTCTGAGTTTCCCTGTGTCACATGTTGTTACTTGGAGTTTGTCATGAGGGATCTAATGGTCTGTCTGTGCCACCTTGGATTTGAACTATTCTGAACTGGAAAGGAAAATGAATGAAGTTGGGTGATACATGTAATGCATTTTACAGCTTCACCCTTATGCATTTTCTTTACTCTTTAGAAATTGTGTCTCCTTAAGCAGCAACACCACTGAAGCTATTTTTAAATCACTGTTGAGAATTGTTGCATACCAATATTATGCATTTTTTATTAATTTAAGCTTTTCAAGATTTCTTACTTGACCTGAAAGATTTCCTAGCACACTTTGTGTGTGGAAGGGCTGGTGCTGTTTTACTACCTCTGACTGGAGGCACACGATAGTACTGGAATATAAATGACATTCATCAGAACTTGGAAAATTCAATAATCAAAGTGGGGAAATGAGCTTAAGCACAAACTCATCAAAGATGAACTTCAGTCCATTTTTCTTTTTATGGCTTAGTGTTAAAAGAGATGGAGATACTGCTTTCTGAAACAGTGATACATAGCAAATAGCCTGTTACTTTCAAAATAGTGTGTCATTATTCTGTATTAAAAAAGGTTGCTTTTAGATCCCTCTGTCTTCATAAGCTTCCTAACTATAGCTAATGCCTGATATTGATTCTGAATAATTTAAATGGCAATAAAATTGGGTTTTCATGACAGTCAGTCAGAGACATTTTATATTTAATGTTCATTTAAAGAAACATAGTGCCTTCTTACCTTCTGAATTTCAAAGCCATTAAAGTAATTGCAGGTCGTTAAGCTAAATTTCTTTGAATAATCAGGACAGTTAATCTAATTCATACAGCATTCAAACCAGTGGGCAGGAAAGATTGGAATGCCAGGCATGGATTTTTGAGAGATTCACCAGGTGGATCTTCAGATGTGCTTACCTGCATTTCCTCAGGAACAAGTACCCTCACACTTCAAATTTATGGAACTTGAAATTGTGTTTCACTTTGGTATTTTTAAAATCAATAGTCTTCAGAAGAGAGGAGGCTTAAGGGGATTGTTTTCATTCCTTTGGAGTAACCAAATCCTTGTGTAGTGATACCTTTATTGTGAGATACAATGCATTTTACCAGAACCTACTTTATGGACTTGTTAACAATCCCAAAAACCTTCTCACACGATGTCTCATACTTAACAGGTGTTATGATTTAGTGTGGAGGAAGTTGGAATGCTAATGTATAAATAAATAGTATCTATAAAAAAGGTATTTAGGTCTTATCAGGAGAACTTATTTGGAAGCTGAGGATGAATGTGGGTAAGACAATGAGTTGGTAATGTAAAAGACTTAAAGTACTTCATTTTCCAGACAAGAGCAGGGTGTGTCTCTCTGTCAGTCTCTGTCCATCTCTCTGCAGTGCTTTCCCAACATCCCCAACCCCAACATGATGGAAGGGCAGAGAAAAACCACTGGACTATCTCTAACTACCCAGTTCTTTAATGGACAAGAAACTTAAGAGTTTGGAGCCTTGGGAATTGTTAGGTTGGTGAGTTTTGATCCCTGTACTTTGAATGAATGCAATTCACGTGTGGAACAAGAGAAAAACAAATGTTCCCAAGAGCAAAAAAGGGATAGTGTGGGCCTTGTTCATCCAGATCCCTCCCTGCTCTGCAGGGAGGATACTGCAAATGAAGAAGAAAATTGCATCAGTTTGTCCTAGCAAGAAACCAAATGATATTTTGCAGTTTGTACATCAGTTCCTGCTGCATCAAACACCCTATGAAGGGACTCAGGGCTGCCATCAGGGACTGGGGGTGTTGCAGCTCCTCTCTGTGTCTCTCTGCCTCTCTTTTCTCCCTCAATCCACTGTCTCAGGTGCTGCCTTTGGAACCAGCAGGTCCCTTGGATCTGCCTACACCTTTGCCAGCAGTGTTTCATAATTGAGGATTTACACTCAAATACACACTGCTTTAAATAAGTTCCAATTTTCATAACAATGGGCTATAATAAAATTAAGGGTTTATGTTCTCTAAGGAAAGCCATAAAGCAGCTGTATTATTTTTATTCTTCACAGGACTTACAATGCACTTGGGGAAAAAAAAAAAAAAGCTCCCACAGAGATTAAAAAAAAAAGGCAAAAAGCCATCTTTTCATACCCAAGGCACATGATCAGGGAACATTTTAAGATCATTGTTGATCAGGCCTGTCTCCACTCTGAGAATATCAGGAAGATTAATCTTGGTGGGCAATTTACAGTCAATATGACACCGGTAGTTTTGAGTTAATTTTGGCTTGATGCTATCTATAATTTCTTCAGAACAATAGCAAATGGAGTTCACCATTTAAAAATAAAATTAAGGGAACCCAAATTCCTTGTTACTTACAGAGACTAAACACCTCTTAGAAACTGGGAGAATTTCCATTTGTGACCCATGTGGTCTGTAAAGAACCGATTTGTGACCATGCTTTGGTCTTTCACTGTAAACCAGTTACACACTTATGTTGCAAACAGTTTAAGTTTTAAACTTCAGTTCCAACTATTAACATTTTGAGATCCGATGGCTCAACTTCCCTGTAGGATTTACCTTGTTTCTTAAGCAGACTCATGAGATATACATTTGATTTTGCTTACTAATTAAGCGAATATGTTAGGTAAATTCTGGAATTCAATAGGACAACTTCCGTCCCATCTTATGCAAGATTTCCAGCACTGATTTTAATGGAATTGGCTATTTTTGCATTATATTAAATGAGATTTGAATAGATTTCTTTCCAGTTTAAAAATTAGCCTAATTAATCATAAGAACTCCTGGTTTGAATTGTATATACTTTCAATAAATATTGAGTAGCACCATCCTCGGAGGAGTGTTTTGCAGCTGGTGTTATGTCTTCAGAATGGGAGATAATGCACTTAGAAACGAGATGGTATTATTTTTCCTTCTACTGATTATTTTGCAATTGTTTGAATTTTTGTCTTTACTGAAAAAAATATCTGAAATACACTCAAATGCATGGTGCAGCACTCTGCTTCACTACCTTAATTTGACCACTTAAATAAGGCAGAATATTTTCTTCCTGTTCTATGTCTTGTCAGTGAGGTACATTTTACTGTTACAGTCTTGAAGACAAAAAAAAAACACAACGAAAAGAAAGGCAGCATACAAGAACTTTAATTGAGTTAAATGCACGTAGACGAGGTGGAGAAAATATATAAATTATTCCCTAGAGTTAAATAATGGATGTGTTTATTACCATGTTACATAAGTTCATATATGATGTTCTCTTGATTTATTGTCATTAAGTGCTGAACTTAAGCACACACACTTTAGTTATTCCTTTTGAATTCTTGGAAGTTCATTTCACTTCCTCTACCTTGCTCAAAGCTAATGAACATTCTTTTTTTTCAACTGAGTCAACTTGCTGACCTGTTACTTTTTGGGCTGACTTCAAAATTATGTTAATTTTTCAAATTCCTCTCGAATTTCCCTTGATTTCAGTGACCAATTGCCTCCAAGTTTCATTTAACAAGAAATAATAATTGCATTTCATTATGCTCGAAGTATGACCTTTTTTAATCTGCATATTTCTTGCAGGCTATGCTGGCTTATTTCCACTGTAATACATTAGAATGGAGAACTATTAGAAATATTGATTTATCATTTATAATACCAAAGTGATATATTGAAATGAAATTTGGATGCTCTCCAGCCCTCAGATAGCGTTGGCAATCTGGGATGAGGCTGGATGATCTCATTCTAATTAATATGCCAGTTCCATGTGAAGAGCACACAGAAAATATACCTGAGAGTTGGTCAAAAATAGGAGTTCACTGAAGGCTGCTGGGGTTTGTAATTGTTACAACATGCCACCTTTAATACTTAATATTTGATATATAGAGAAATCAGCGCTTTGCTTTCTCTCCCCTCCATCTCTTGCCCTTTTTGATTTTTTCCTCAGAATTCATCCATTTGGAGAATGCATTTCTCGACTCAACATTATCTTGGTTTGGAGCTGTTTATGTGGGATGTGGTACATATGCATTGGGGGGGGTGTACAGTTCTGTACTGATTATGATTTACATCCTGCAGTGAGCTTGGAACAACAAAGGTGCTTTTAATCAGGTGAAATTAGAATCAGAGGGGTTCAAACCATTAACTTTAAAGTGATGTTCTTATATTAAATCTGTGGCACTCCCCACCCTCTGCATTGAAGCACATACACATTCTAGTACCTCTTGGAATATGGAAACGTCAGAAAATAAAGGCATTTTCAGTTAGCCACGTGTATGCCCTGTATGCAGGATGGTGTCTGTATTCACTGATTTTAGTCTTTATTCATTTCTTTGACCATTTTTGTCCCTGCTGCCCATCAATCCCCCGGCCATGGGACTGGCAGAGTGGGTTTCCATATTGGCTTTTTTTTTTTTTTTTCCCCGCGCTGGGTCCTTTTGTGTGAACCCTCCCTGGCTGCTCTTTGTCTCCAGCGCTGGAGGCAGAGCCCGGCGGGAGGAGCTTAAAACCAGATTAAAGCCGCCTGCGTTTCACCTTGATGGAGCTTTCCCGGGCTCCGGGGGCCGAGGGAGGGCTGGGCTTTTATGGTTCATATGGTTTTGGTCATTTGTCATAACAAATCATTCCAACCGAGCTGTTTACTGGTCTGAGTGCTTAATTGCTGCAGGAGCAGGGAATGGCATAAGTTGTACTTTGTACTGAATATTCATGTTGGAGTAGGAAATGGTGTTTCCATTATTTTGCTTTTTTGGTGAGGATTTTACCTGTAAATATTTATTTTATTTTTAAAATGACTAACAGAGATTTTTTTTTTAAATCCTAACATATGATGTAATAGCAACAATTCTATTTTTATATAAATATTTTATATCGACTATTTTATTTTTATATAAATATTTTATATCAATTTATTTTATTTTCTATTAAATTTATATAAATGTTATATTTTTATTCCATTTATAAAAATATATATTATATGTCATCCATACATCTAAATTTTTATATAATTTCATGTATAATTTAATTTTACATTATTAATTTAATCCTAATATATTATGCAATAGCAATAATTTTATATTTTACTTTCATTTCTATTTTCTACATAATTTTTATATTATATTAATAACAATAATTTTACATCTTACTTTCATTTCCATTTTATATATAATTTATATTAAAATTTATTTTTATATAATTTATATAATTTATATAATATAATTTATATAATTTATATAATTTATATAATTTATATGATATAAATTATGTAATTTATATAATGCATATATCTAAATTTATAGAGAATGTTAGATGTAATTTTATATTATTATTTTAATCTTAATAGAAATAATTTTATACTCTGAATGCATATTTAAACATTGAATTGATTTCCTTTTATTTCTACTGTTCCTCACATGGTTTAGTGATCATCTGACATCAATGGAAAAAGTTCTTAAAAGTATTTAACAAGTCTTTGTAATCTTTGAAAGGTATAGAAGCAATCTGGAAAAAGTCTATTTAATTTGTTTATGAGGAAAAGAAAATAAATGAAAATACTCAGAATTGTAAATATAATACCTTTGTGGTTTTTTTGAATACTTAAAATCTTCTTCAAGGGTCTAATTTTATTTTAGACTATTATTTAAAGAAAACCAACAACCCCCTAGATCTTCATTTCCCGTTTCTCACCTTGCTCCTCCCTGCTGAGGTGCTTCTTGGGAGGAGTTGGATGGAAAAGCATAAATTTGGGGTTGGTTTGCTATTAGAATTTTTATGTATTAGATAATCTTTTGTCTTGCACTGTGCTTTTCAGGTGTAAGACTCTTTTGAATGCAGGTGTATATATTTCATCATAGAAATGGATAAAACCAGAAAAATAGTCTTTTAATGCTCAGGCAATTTATCAGTGTAACTGTAAAAATTTGCTACCATTTTGATGTCTCATTTCTCTTGGAATCAGCAGGGCCTTGTGGTGGTTCTGTTTTTTCATTGTGCCATAATGCAGCCCATTTAAATTCTAAAAGACCTCTGGAAAAAAAACCTGTGAGCAGGGTTGTAAACAGGGAATTGCGCTATTAACTGTTGTAGTTTGGTTTTATTTTACCAAAAAACTTTTTTTGTTTGTTTGTTTTGTCTCTTGGCCCTATTTTAAGTTCTTGTGGGGAATGTTCTGGGCCTCCAAAAAGCAAAATTGGCTTTTTGAGAAGGTGTTGTTGGAAAGTGCAGCCCGGGCACTTTTTCAGGGAGGCAGGAGAGGGACAGTTTCCCACCGTCTTCAAGCTGTTGGCTGAGCCTGGCAATCAAAAATACCCCTCTGGTCACCCCAAGCTTTGGTCAGAGTTTTCCAGGCGTTGTCTATTCTGTATTTCAGGGGCAGTTTGGAACGGAGAGATTTTCTTTACAATGTAAAACATTGTGGCAGAGCTGCAAGAAATGCAATGTGCTGATGGTTTTGTTCACGTTTGCTCAGCGTGCTGGCGAAGAATGAACTGGCTTTATGTGTTCTACCTGGGTTTCTGTTGTAAAAGAAACCAGCCATTTATCATGTTTTTTAGAGAAGGGCTCCAATTAACTTGATTTCATGAAAAGCAACTGACTCAGATCATGAAAACCAAAATACAGTTTAGAAAAGTAAAAGGCTTTTTTTGGAATTTTGAGGAAAACCAGATTAAAAGGCATTGCAAATTATAGTAAGTGTTAATTTTCAGGTAGTATGACTACTCTGTTTAAAAAGAAAAGGAAAATTCATTTTTATATGCTATGCCAACAGAAGCTACTTTCAACAAATGACTATTAAATAGAGTGAGATAGTGGTGTTACTCACTGGCACAGAGGAGCTGACATGAAAACGGTCTAACAGAGTCTGACATAATTTTTTTACAATTTTATGTGAGCCAATATAAGGCAAGCTGTATTAATACTAGGACAGAGTTTTGGGTAGATCTTTGGTTCAGATCCTCTTAGTGCATCACCTGCTTTAAAGCTAAGAACAGAAATAATAAGATCCAATAGTTACACTAAGAAATTAATTTTGATTGTTCCCAGGTGAGTAGTTTAATTCTAATGTGGCAATAGAATTATTTTATATGTCCATAATAAAACGGATCACCTGGCTAAACTTTTGACCAGTTGTCATGAAAGAATTTCTAATTCTAAGCATTGAGCTCTGAATCTGTCCATGTGCATTGATTCTTTAGAGAGGGGAGTAATGTGTCTTAGCTGGATGTGCTCACGTTGCTTACATGACCTGTGGGAGCTGCAGAGTTCAGAAACAGGTGTGTCACACCCAAAGTGTTGTTCCAATTCAATTACAAAATCAGTCATGTAGTGAAGCTTTGTGAGTAGTTTTTATGATTTACAATTATCTCCTGAATGTAATTACTGTACATTTATCAAATCAGTTGCTTTTGACAACCCCCTTCATCTGACTGTTAGAAATGGCAGCTTGAGTGACTGAGTTCAGGAGGACAGAGCTACTACAGCTTATTGTGCAGGAGGCAGTTTTGAACTTGTGTATCTAGTCTTTCCAAAAAGCCCAAAACATGTTAATCCTCAATGGTTTTCATTGCCACAGTGACACTGATAGTTCTCAGAACACATTTATGTGTAATTGTTCAGTGCACAGAGCCTTGGATTGTGGTTGCACCATATATTGGCTGTTCCAACAGCAGAAGTGCTTTACCAAGTCCTGACCTTCTGTTACTTGTTAGTCCAATCCTTATTTGGGTTCACTCAACTAGTTCAAATTATGTTGGTGATCTGGCTTCAAAAGAAGTGGAAGATCATTTTACTGATGCATCTCACAAAGGAGTAGTACAGGTGGGAGGAGTGTAGTTCTGAGGCAGAGTAGGAGGCAAAGCAGAAAACTGGGAGTCTGTCAGGAAGCCTCACTAAGATATTTCACTGTATACAGTGTCTGTAGCTGTTTGTCTGCTCTTCCAGGAGTCACATACATGGCAAGGCTGATGACTGGGTATTGTCCAAGAGTGGTGGAGAAGCTGGGAAGGATTGTCTGTGTGTGAATGGAAAGTTATGGGCATGTCAAGCAGAATAACTTGAGGCTGTGTCACTAATTCTAGAAAGGTCTTAATCCAAAGTAATTGTTCTGAGCAACTGAAAATGAGGATGAGAACAACTGGAGTGCAGTGATTGGGATTTTACTGTCATGCAGATGAGAGGTTATTACTTTCTGGATTCCAACCCAAGCTACATAAAGTCTATGTAGTCCATTGAGAAAAATTTAGGTACCTAGAAATAGAATATCAGTGTTCTGCTCTCTTCCTGTTGATTTTACTCTTCTGCTTTTCCCTGCTTTCATTTCAGGAGGTGGGGATTCATGGTAGAATTGGATAGTGTTCCCTAAAACAATGTTATCCCAAGCTCAAGCAGTTCATGCCTGCTCAGAAGGTAGATACTGAGACCAAGAGACATGTGAAAGGTCCTCTAAATGTGGAGTTACTCAGTCCCTATTTAACTGAAGCTTCTAAATTGTATAGTCTACCTGAACTCACAATAGAACTTGCTAAATCTGGAAAGTTAGAATGAATAAAAAAACAACAAGAAAACAAACAAAAGAAAGGAGGTTTTTTTCTTCGAAATGGAAAACACACTTTCTGTGTTTCATAAATGGGTCACAAAAGGCATCTACACCAGCACTTAAGCATTGTCTACTCACTTCAGTGTGTAGGAAATAAATGGCTTTCAATTATAATTAGTTTTGCTTTCAAACACTGATGCTCGGAGTAAAAAGCAAGGATATTTTTATTGTTCAGGGGAAAGTATTCCATATATGATGTATAATTTAGAAGCTTCTATGAATATTTGCTGAGCAAATTAAGGTTAATGTTCACCCTATTGCACGCAGAGTTCAGTCTGCAACTTGTGTTGGTGTTATATAGAATATATTTCCTAGCACTGAGCTGAATATCCATCCCTTGCTATCTCAGAGGTCAGACTGGGTAATCCTGAAGCCCATTAGCTTTTGTAAGAATATATTAACTTATGAGAAATGTACAGTTTGGGCTGGGCAGTTTATGTTGCAGTGTGGACTGGGAGAGAAAACTTTGTCTCCTGTTGCAGTAGTGCTGAAAGCTTTTCACGGAGTCATAGAAGCACAGAGGGATTTGGGATGGAAGGGACCTTAAGGATCATCCAGTTCCAACCCCCCTGCCATGGGCAGGGACACCTTCCACTATCCCAGATTGCTCAGAGCTCCATCCAACCTGGCACTGGACACTTCCAGGGATGGGGCAGCCACAGCTTCCCTGGGCAAACCTGTGCCAGGGCCTCCCCACCCTCACAGGGAAGAATTTGTTCCTAAAATCCCATCTAACCCTGCCCTCTTTCAGTTTGAAACCATTCCTCCTTGTCCTGTCACGCCAGGCCCTTGTCCAAAGTCCCTCTCCAGCTCTTTTGGAGCCCCTTTAGCTACTGGAAGGTGCTGTAAGATTTCCCTGCACTTGCATGTAAAATGCCATCCTGACTTATAGTATTCCTGCTAATGTGCTTTAGTCCGCTTTCCATTAGTTTCAGTAAAGTTCTGAAGTACAAATAAAGCATGTTATATTATGTCACGTGCAGCTCAGGGCATTTTGAAATAAGATATTTAGAGAGAGACAAATTCTAAGAGGGCTACAGGATTACAAATCACAATGTAATTTTAAAGTTGTAATGAGAATAAGTTGCACAGGAAGGTCTCTTAACAATTATTGTCATGAGAATGAAGTAACACAGTGTTAATGTTTCATGTATTCTGTGAAAGATGATAATAAACTGTACTGCTTTGACCTTATTAATGTTCTGTAATTTGACTTGTTGGCAATTCACATTTTTCTTTGGTTACAGCCTTAGTAACCTCTGAAGAAGAGGTGGAACTGACAGTGAATCTAAACATAACTGAATACTGAAAAGGTCAGAAATATCAAGAATGATAATTCTGATACCTCCTCCTCATGACAAAGGTAGTAGCAAAAAGGCACAAGTGAATGTGTTGAAATAACAAAGCTTATTACAGAAATGTTTCTGTATTTATTGAGAAGTATAAACAAAAGCACACTTTTTTTCCTTGTAGTCCATTGAATACTCCAGTAATGTTTATTTTTTTACCCTTTTATAGAATCATAGAATTGTTCAGGTTGGCAAAAATCTTTGAGATCAAGCACAACCATTAACCCAGCAGTGCCAAGCCCCCCACTAAACCATCCCCAAGTGCTATATCTACACCTCTTTTAGTCCCTCCAGAGATGGTGACTCAGCCACTTCCCTGGGCAGCCTGTTCCAGTGCTGGACAACCCTTTCAGTGAAGAACTTTTCCCTAATATCCAAACTAAACCTCCTCTGATGCAACTTGAGGCTGTTTCCTCTGATCCTGTCCCTTGTTCCCTGGGAGCAGAGCCCGACCCCCATCCTGCTCCCCCCTCCTGTCAGGGAGTTGCAGAGTGAGAAGGTGCCCCCTGAGCCTCCTTTTCTCCAGGCTGAGCCCCCCCAGCTCCCTCAGCTGCTCCTGGTGCTCCAAACCCTTCCCAGCACCGTTCCCTTCTCTGAACCTGCTCCAGCTCCTCAATATCCTTCTTGAGGGGAGCCCAGAACTCACGGGGGACTGGGGGTTCCTCAGCAGTGCCCAGCACAGGGGACAGTCACTGCCCTGCTCCTGTGCCCACACTATTTCTCATCCAAGCCAGGTGCCATTGGCCTTCTTGCCCCCTGGGCACACCTTGGGCTCGTGTTCAGCCACTGCCACCAGCACCACCAGGGCCTTTTCCAACTTTCCAGCCCCTCTGCCCCACCCTGGAGCTACTGGGGGTGGCTGTGGCAGGAGCTGGCACTTTGCCCTGTTGAACATCGCGCCTCACTTTGCCCAAGAAATACTCCTGTGTTCTGAAGGGCCCCCTGCCAACTGTTTAGAGATGAAGGGGACTGAATTTTACACTCTGCTGAAGCTTTTCCAGTTTCCCAGGCCAGACATTTCTCACTATGTGTTTTGGCTGTGTAATTGAATACATTTTAAAAAAGTAGCAAAGTCTGTAATCAGCATGAAAGTTTCAGGTTTTTTCCCCTCAAACAAAACCTTGAGATTTTCCAGGAATTTAGAGAACAAAGTTGTGGTATTGAACGTGAAGGGCAAAGGTCTGATTAACATCTTAACAACATTCTTTGATTTCTACTTACTTGACTGAACACTGAATCAGGCAAGTACACCCAGTACTTTGTGATACTCAGCAGTGTCATTGATCAATTTATTCCTGCATCGTTGCAGAGTGAAATAAGTAATCAAACCTCCTAAAAAAATATGCTTTGTTCTCGGGGTTTTTTGGAGGTATATGTCAGTATGTTAATGGAGATAAAGAGAATATAGCATGTATCTTAATTTCCATGTGCAAATACACGCATAAATAAAACCCCCTGAGCTATTTTTCTTCTAAGTCTTTCGCTTGTTGTAGTTTTGGGATAAGGAAATAAAATATTTTGTAGTTTCTGTTGTTTGTTAACCTAAATCTTGTCTAATCCCTTTACTTATAAATGTAAGAATGTAGGAAACTGTTCAAAATGGTGTAATGTGATATTTGCTACAGTTGGTTTTATACTTTGAGTGTTTGGAGTTTTTCTGTTTGTTTGTTTTGTGGTTTATGACATAGATATGCTTTAAATTTGAACAGATTTGAGCTTAGGAGATGGTCAGAATCCTGTCATATGGCCAGTGCTTTTGGTACTGGTGAGCACACACTCCACTGGACAATCAGCTGCAGCTTTTTGCTCTAGGATGCACAAGTTTCCAATAATTGCCAAAAATTAATTTTTAATGCAACTTTGTGATTTCATGAAAAGGTATTTTCAGAGTCTGTTTTCACTTAGAAGTGCTGCTTTTCATGCTTTTGCCTTCACAACTCCTCATACATCTCACCTCAATCTCTTTTTGTGCCCAAACATACCTCTAACCCACACAAAGCAGCAGGAACATAATTTTTATTGTTGTGCATAATTTACAGTTAAATGCTGGGTCTAAAAACGGAGGCTATAGAAAATGTTATATATGCAAAAAAAAATTAACCCTCCATCAATTTAAGATGTGTCACTGGGCTGGGTCTTTATCCCACCTCATTTTGAGGCTTGGTAGGGTGGCAGGTGTCTCTCATTGGGATGAATTTTGCCACTAAGTCCATGTATCCCTCACCCTTGGAATGCAGAGCCTGAAAGTGGTTTGAAATGTGAGGGGAAGATACATTTTGAAAAACAGAGGAAAGCTAATTGACTTTTTAAATATTTTTACCTAAGTTGTCTGCAGTTCCCTTTCACTGAGCTCTTTGCTGTTGTGTTTGCTGTGCTGTTGACATTTGCTCTGTATTCCTTATAAATTCTTAATTTGGAATAGTATGATGAGGTTTCACTTATCTAAATATGTATTACAACAATTTTCTAGAATGTCTTGCTTGGCAGCTACTGTTGTTTTCTACAGTGTTCAAATGACAAATTAGATTACAACATAAATTATACCATTAGGTTGTTATTACTTTATAATTAAAAATGACTTAATCTTTACATTACGGATTTTGCAGATGGAAAGAAATAGAATCAGTGAGAGCCTCCTCTAGTCACATGGAAATGGGTTTTGAATAAAGCAGAAGAGCAGCATGGTTGATAAATTAATTTAATACAAATGTACATAGCTGTGATTGCCTGGAATCTGCAAACAGCCAAGCAGCTGATGCAGCTCACAGTGCTCAGGAACCACATGGATGCTAATGCCAGCATTTCATAAAGTTATATTGCAAGGTTGTGTATTTTTATTTGTACTTTTCAGAGAACACATTTGTAAATCAGAAAGGAATGTTAGGTTTGTGTCAAACGTTACACAATGCATATTCCATGGGGAATTCTCACCCAACTTTGAAACTAAGGATGTTAACTGCTGCTGCATTTTGATGTCAGTCTGGGTAAGTGGGAGCTCATCTAACATGTTTATTCATAAATTCTCTTTATGTGAGTGGAGTATAGGTCCTAAAAAGTGTCAAGAACGTGTTTAACGAAGGAGAGGAAGGGAGCTGAAGGGAATGCAGTAGATATTTCAAGCCCACTGGCATTCATAAAACAGATACAGGTGGGGCATAAACTGCAGAAGTAGATAGGTGAGGAACTTGCTTATAAAATCACTGCCGGATCTGAAAAGTTTGAACAGCAGCTTCTAATGCTAAAGGTAAATTCCAAGAATATTCTTTGGTTTAGTATGAATTATAAACATATTTAAGTAATCTAACAAATACATTGTCTCTATTTTTGTTTGAGAGATGTGCTAGCAGGAAAGTAAAATGGTCAATCCACAATCATTTCTTCTTTCTTTTCAACCTTCACTTGGAAAACATTGTATTGGCATTATAAGAGAACAAATCTGGCTTTTCTTTCAGGAACACTCCACAAAGATTTGGACAGTTTCTTTGAGTGATAATGACTTGAACTTGTGGTAATGCCACAGTTATTGCTCACGTTCATAATTCATATATTGACAGGAGGAAAGAATGATGGGTGAAATGGAGCCTCTGACCACTTGTGTTAGCTGTTTGTGTGATGGGAGAGCATTTCTCAGTGCTCAGCATTTCCCTTCTGCTCTCTCAAGTCTGTGAGCACTACACAGCTGCTGCAGGCATTGCTACATCCCTGTGATTTTACCTTTTTTACTTAGCTCAGGATAGATCTTCTCTGTCTGTTCTTCTGTCTTCATGTAGTTCCTTCCAGCACTTACTTTTCAGCTGCAAGGGACGTGGTGTTGGAGTTTGTGTTGGCTCTGGGTAGATGTATTAGAACAGATCTGAGTAATGACCATGGCCTATGCAGTGGTTAAATAGAAATATGTGTACCAACAGAGTTCATCAGTAAAACCCCTGGGAGGACACACCAGGAAAATGGGAAGGTACCACAGTCCCTTCCTTCAGTGGCAGAGGCTTCCGTCATCCTGGGGAAAGGCTTCCTGTTGGTTCTCTAAAGTTTAAGGATTTATTAACTATATTGACTTCACTGGTGATATGAACCTCTTCTAGAGCAGAAGCAGGCTGGTTGGAAAGTTTATTTAATGGCTTATTTTAATATTAAACAGAGGGGAAACCAGACCTGAAGCAGCAACAGCTGAGCTTAGTAGGGAAGCCCTGTCGTGTTCCAGCAGTCTGGATGATCTGTTATATGGATGTGCATTTCTCATCCTTTACAGATGTTTAAGATGCCTCCATTAAATTTCAATTATTATTTCAGTGTTGGAGAATAGAAGCCAGTGTTCATTGGCTGGGTGGGTGAAACATTCTTCAGTTTATTTGGCGAAGGAAAACACTTAGGAATTCTCTATTGCAAGTACTGGAATGAAATATATTTTTGGTGTGATGTATTAATTGCATACTTCTGACATTACCACACGTGATTTGGGAATCATGAAAGACATGAACAAAGTCATAATCAGACATGATTCTGGAATTATGGAAGTACAAGCCTGTTGCCTTGCAGTATTCCATGAACTGGCTCTGCAAAGTTCTGTGTGTGTTTGAACATGTGAAGAAAAATAATCAGAGTGAGTTATAGTAGTAATTGCATTAATACTTTGAGCCTTCAGCAATGCAGTTTATCAGACTCCAGAAATAAACCTTATCAAAGGTCAGCATCTGAGCCCCTCACAGAAACACCAGGAACCTAAACAGGGATTGTCATTGAGTTTGAAGTTTAGATTGAGCACAAAACTCATCTAGTTTAAGGAAGTGTCCTAAAGGTTTGTTTGTTTTTTTTTTTTCTTAATGTAGTTTATTGAATTGCTTATTATTAGCATCACACAATTAATGTACATCCCATAGGCAATTTCAGACTGGTGGAAAGGTTAAAATAATAATTTAATAGAATAAATAAATCTCTTAAATGGTTGTTTAGGGAAAAAAAGAAGAAGTCACAAGGTAATTTAAATGATTATATTATATTTTTTAAATAATAATGGGAACTTGAAGTTTACCTTTTCCTTAAAAAGAGACTATCATTACATATCATTCTAAGTGCCTTAGAAATTTTACTGTAATAGATTGAAAAAAGTGATTGAACTGAAATATAGATAAATTTGGGGTGGGAGGGGAGGGGGTTGTTTTTAGGACTACTTTTTGCCACATGGTATTAGTTCTTAGCTGCCACTCCCCCCAAAAGATTGCATCAGTTCCCTAAACTTTAAAGCAATTATAACCTTGTATAACTGAAAAATTTATATTTCAGTACAAGAGTAAACTGTAGTTTACACAGATTATGATTTTTTTTTAATTCCTGAGCTGTTACAGAAGTGAGAAATAACATGAAAATATTATTTTGTCATTTACAGTATTATTTTTGTCCTTTGTAATGTTACAACCTTTATTCCTCTAATGGCTGCATGTTTGAATTGTGTGTCTGCTGGAGAAATTGGTTCCTCCTGGAAGTTGGGGCTTCAGTGTGTTCATCTCATGGTGTTGAGACATTTCTCCACTGAAGGGGTGAGGCCTAAGTGATTCAGACAGCTTTAATTTGGTTTTCAAACAGTGATTTCAGAGCCATTTGGTTTGTAGAATATGACCTGATGTGGAGCTCTGTACAATTCCATGGAACAAACTGTTTCCAGGGTGGGCTTTGTGTCTTGTGCTCCAGGATCTAGGGAAGCATCTTTGAAATTATCAGTGGTGTATTCCAACAAACACTGACTAGATTTGATATATTTAACCCCAGCCTTTAATCTGTTTATTATATAAGCACTTTCAAAGAAAACTAAGTTTATGTCACTGTTAAGACTGAGATTAAAATTAGATGTGTCATAATACTGTATAAAGCTGTGCCTAAATCCTTGGAGAATTGTTTCTTTAAAAACAAGAATTTATATATATATATATATATATACAAGTACATATATATATATAGGTACATAACAGATGTATATAATATGTATATATGTGTGTATCTATGACTCAGTATTTACATATAACCCCCCATATTTTTCAAATAATTACATTAGAAGTTTCCCTTGTATTCAGCCTTTAAGTCAGAACTGTCTCTGTGTGTCACCAAGAGCATCCCTTTGCTTGCAGGGGGACTCTCAGTAGTGTATGTGAAATAAAAACTGGGGGCTGAAGGAAAAACTCTTCAGACTGAGAGCAAATGTAACAGCTATAGGCTGCTAAGAGCCTGCACAATTAGGGCAAGAAATAAATAAAAAGAAGCCTAGATTTTGGTTACAGAAGCCTCTGTGGGCTGTTTTGTCCTGGATGGGGCTGGAGACCTTGAACACCTGTTTTATATTCTCTCAGTGTAGCAACATGGAGAATTCACGTGTTACTCAGGAAGAAGAAATCCAGTTTCTCAGGCTGACACTTTCTTAAAGCTGTGAATCTTGATGTTTTAATCTCATGCATTTCGATAGTGCTTGATATTCATAACTGGTAGGTTTGATAAATTTTTAACAAGGAAGTTGAAGATAATGAGAAAACACAAGGGAAGTTTTGCATTTCTCACCTTGTACTCAAGCCTTCAGGTTTAATTTTCACTTTTTGCACCAAGAATATTCCTTGGAGGAAGACTGACTGGATCACATGTTGCCCTAAGCTGGCTTTAATCCATTAAGGTAAAATTAAACTCCAAACCCTGCAGAGTTAGCTTTCCAAAACCCCAATTTTAGTGAAGGCAACAGTATCAGCACTTGAGAGTCAGAAAAGATCCATTTAAAACCTGTATAAATATATGTTTTTACTCATAACCTGGGAGATAAATCTTGTCATTTCTGCATAAGTAAAATAACAAATATATCAAGATGGGAATAGAGTTTAAATGTATGCATGCCCTATTTGTATTGTGGAAAAGAAAATCTCATAAAAATAGATAAAAAGAGAAAGCTGATAAAAATCAAAACTGAGACATCAGAGTGGAAACACAGTTCAATTTATTTTAATTTGTAGTATTCTAAATATTTATAATTCATAAAATTATATTAATATGAGACTAGAGTTCCCAAGTTGTTTTGAAGAGAATCATTACCTGTCTTTATGCAATGGCAACAATTTTCTTTCTGTTGCATGAACCTGTTTCACTTAATGTATATTTACTGTCACACAAGTATCACGATAAAGAGTGTGCTGCATGTCATTGTATTTACTCAGAGGTGTATGGGGGTTCTAACACTTTCTTTTCATTAAGTATAAATTAGGAGTGACTGTAGAGATGGTAGTTACAACTTGGGTTGGATTTACTGCCTTAATGAGAGGGAAGGAGGAGGGAGAAGCAGATTATCTGTCTCTAACAGTGTCTTGCATGTAGGATGTACATAGAATTCTGTGCTGTGTGTAATCCCACTGAATTCACTCACTGGAATAACCAAATGTGGGCACAGCTTTACATACACAGACTGAATGACCTGCAGAGTTTTGTGGCTGCCACATTGTCTCGTTATTAACAACATCACTGATATCAGAGAAGTGTTTCTCCTGCTTTTCCCACAGTTTCTGAGGGGGCTTTAACTTAAATACTATCATGCTGTTTTTAGCAGCTTGATTCCCCAGGAAAGACCTGTGCCAGGAAACCCCTGATGTTTGGACATGGTAACATGTTGGATGTCTATAAATGACACCAACTGGCACATGGACATGGTGGATTTTAGAAGAACTAAGGAATACACAGTTTCCAGTTGCTCTTGTGTGAACTGTTCTTGACAAAACTGTGTGTTGAAACAAAGATCTCACAAGCATTTTAAGCTCTGGTCCGTGTTTTTTGGGAGCTCCTGCTGTTTACCATCTGTATATTAGCACTGATTATTTAAAAGATATTACTATTTCATAAGATTTAATTGCAAATGAATTACATACTTTTAAAAGGTGTGGGTTGGGTTATTTTAATTTCTAGTGTATAAAATCCTATTCATTAAAATTCCATTACTACTATTTTAGATTAAAAGAAAAGAGCCTAAGGATTAAGGACGTTGACTTTTTTACAAAAATAAAGTGCAAGCATTTTTTTGGGAGCATATTGTTCCAGCTGCTGCTGTGTCTGCTGTCGTGACACGTGTTGTTGCTTCATTTATTTCAGGAGCCATTGTTTGGCATATCAGACAGGCCCAATTTGTAGTGAAAACTTTATGTTTTAAAGTACAGCTTCAGGTTGGCTCAGTAACAGAGTGTCAGTTGGGTTTCTTGTCTGTGGGCTGTGACCCAAACACTGTAATTCTGGCATTAATGGGTACTAATGAAAATGTGTCCAGGATGAGGTGATGGCCCAAACCTTCTCCACTGGGCTGAATAAAGACTTGGGAAACCTTGGAAAGAAGAACTAAACATATCTGGTCAGTCTTTTGGGAACCCTGTTGGAAACTCTTGTAGGAGAATCAATTGTGATGTAAAAACCATAGGTTTGTAAAAAGCATGTTTTAATTATTAAGGATTCACCCGCTTCTGTAGCATCTTTGAAATCTTTTGCCACCCTTCTATGTGTATAACATAAATTTAAGTTGACAACCTGTTTTGCAGTTGGTTTTGGTTTTAAATGGATCATCTCTGGCAGACTTAGTCTGAAATGTGTGAACAGTTTCAGACAAGCAGATCTGTTTCAGGACCTGATTTGTAGAATGGAGATGATACTTTCTATAACGAATATGTTAATAAAGTGGTTTGAGGCAGATACAGAAACGGTCATGGAAGTGGAAATAGAGTTCTGAGAGAAATGTTTCTGTATAAAAATACCCCTAATGATGGGGTGCAAGGTTTTATTTTTTCTTGACTCTTCCTTCACATCTGGATCATATGAAAATAATTCAGGAATCACAGATTTCCTTCCTCGAGATGAGTGTCTGGCCATTTAATGTTCTTGTCTCTCTGGAAATTTAAAGTATAATGATATACAATACTTTCTTGGAATTAAGGGGTGTAACTGATAAAGGTTTTTGTTTGTTTTTCATTGAAAGTATGAGATGAAAGCAGTGGGTATTTATGTTGCAGTGCTGGTGGAATGATGTGTGGTTGTGACAGATGAAGTATATGGACACTTCTTTAAAAAATAGACAAAGTAATGCACTTACATGTTTGCCTTGGTGTCTCATCATTCCTTGCAATATCTTCTGTAATTTCTAAGCATGCTAAAATTAATTCTAAGCATACTAAAATTAATAATTTTGAGTAATTATGTTAAAGACCAAATTATATTCGATATGTTGTCATTAAGTTGATGGTAAACTCCTTTTGGCTTCATTGGAAGTAAATCTATAACCCTGAAAGTTATTACTATGTTACTATCTAGCTCTGATCAGTTCCTGATCAATTCAGCTGCTGATGGGAAATATTATATTTTTTAGGAGAGTTTATTAAATAAAAGAGAAAATACTATTTAGCATGAAGGAAAACCTACATAGAAAAGTGAACTGAAAATAATTAAATACACAGAATAATTCTCTGTTCTTAACAATGCTGTTCATTTAAGATCCTAAATTAAATATAACATTTAAATTAGTTTCTATGGGATATTATTAGAATTTGTGGATGGGTGAAGACAGCCTATAAAAATACCAGTATTGGTATTGCTGCTGGGGATAGCTTTAAAAATAGGATACAAAGCATTTTTTCTCTCTCCTGAGAAATAGGGTGGTGGGAAAAAAAAAAACAAACCACCCAGGGAAAATAAAAATGAGAAAGGGAGAATACTAAGAATGGTATATGATTCAATAACAGCCCTGAGTTGCTTTGTTGGCCAGCTAATGAAGCATGGAGCCAAATTCCAAGGCTGACATCAGTCAGTGTGCTGCATTTACAGCAGTGGGGTTACAAGTCTGGGGAAGGGGGACTGAGAACTGGTAACTGTGCTTCAGAAAAGGGGAAGGATCAACTCCATTAGTTTCTGCTGTTTGTAAATCGCAGGTTTCCCAATTGCTGCTGCATATGTTGCATTGTTACACTGTCTGCAGGGCTTATATATCATTTGTTACAAATACCTGAGCATAGGCTTCACCAAAATCAGATTTTAAAACATAACATTCATAGTTCTGTGACAATACCTTTCTTAATATGTCTGTGCTGTTCCAAAACTTACAAAGTCAGAATTATTGCTATTTTTCTCATTTGAAATATTTCCAGTTTAAATTCTTAGTGGTGCAGTTCCATTTGTTCCATGTGTCCTAATTAAATTGCTTCCTCACAGATCCTTAGGTTTCTTTGTGTGGAAATTTGCATTTCCATTTAATATCATTATCCTAATGACCACATATGGTCATTGTTTCAGTTGCTAATTATTTTAAACAGGTAATGTAAAAACATGTCATTTGATTTAAAAAATATACCTATTTTAAATATGGCTTATAGCCAGGTACTAAACTACTAATTTTGCTAAATTTTGCCATGGTTTGTTTGAAATTACTTTTTGCTATCATCATAATTTCAGTCTTAATTTTTTTTTTTTTTCTTAAATTGAAACTGGTGGGCAAGTGTGTAATAAGGATTTGGTAGCTATGAAAGATAGAAGATCAGAAAACATATATCTGACTTAATCCAGTTTGATAATAAATGGAATGTTTTGCTGTTTATCAGTCCTGAGAAAAAAACAAATCCATATTCTGCTTTGGTATCAACGAGGTGTTTCTCTTCCTGGTCTTCAGTAGTAAGTCTGCTAAGCTTTTGAATTCCTGAATTATCCTCTATCATGGACATAAAGGAAAAAGAGATGAAAAAAGACAGTGGCTTGGCTAGGCTGTGTTTAACTAAGCTGGGATTTATCCATCCAGAGTGTTCTTTCCAACTTCTCTGTTGCTTCATGGCCATAAGAACTCTCCTCCCTGCTATTTCCAAGAGGTTTAACAGGATGAAGATACAAAAACGTGGTGGCAAAATCTTCCTGGCTGCAGAAAGTAATGATTTACTAGTATAAAAATCTGATTTTGCAGTGATCACCCGGAGATTTTTGCAGTACTTAGATTTGGTGAAGGGAATGAACGTTAGCACCTCTCAAACCACATGACCCTCAGGAATTCTCTTTTTGCCCTTCCTCATCAAGGAAGGCACCTTCAGTGAAACAACTGGGATGCAGGAACCTTCCAGAGCCCTTTCTCCTCTCTTGATCCCAGTGCCTCCCTCCTCAGTGTTCAGGATCCCAGGGTCTGAATTCCAGCAGTTACTGCTAGAGTGACATCACTAAATTATTTTGAAACCAAAGCCAGTGGTCTCCTACTATCTTACAAACTCAAAGGAGGTAAAACTAATCTTCCAGAGATGTTTTGTTCAGCTACAAATTAATGCATCTGATTTATTTAGGTGATTTTCCTGGAAATATTTTATGGGATAGACTATTGAAAGTTTCTGTGAAAATTGATGGTTTTTCTTTCTCTGCGACCATAAATACTTAGTTTGTTTCTTGTTAGATAATTTTAACTACAGTAATCAGGTTTTCTGGGTGACCTGGCATATTTATATGGATAAAATGATGAAAATAATCAATGGAGAATGGTAAGAGTAGAGTAAAAAATTAAACTAGATTTACTAGCACAATACATTATTGACCTAGTGAGATTAGATTGTACTCCCTGTTGCACTTCAGGGAGTGTAATTCAATCTGTGCTCACTTGCAGTGGTTTAAAACACTCTTCTGGCAAACATTTTTTCAAATGGCTTCCTCAATGCTTAAAAGCTGTGCCTTTTTCCAAGAGGCATCTCCAGCAAGTCCTCCTAAGTGCCAGAGTGGATGTGTGAGTGTGCCTGGATGAGCCCAGTTCTTACAGGTTATCACACGGCATTGACTCAGTGGAACCTCAGGAGGTGATCAGGTCCCATCTTTCATTCACTCTGGCACTAATGCCAGTGCTAAATCAGTCATGGATTTGTCTAGAACAGCCTTGAAAACCTCCAAAGGAACCCATGCAGAACTTTTCATTGTCTCCACACTCAGCCTGCCAGACTGGTTGGTTATTTTATGTTGACACGGCTGAGAAGGGTTTGGCTCTGTCGTCTCTCAACTCTTACAACTCAGAATTACTCTTCAAGTAATTGTAGGCTGCTGTTAGTGCCTCCTAACCTTTTCTTTGCCAGACTGTACAAGTCTTTCCCTCTACCTTTCCTCCCATGTTCTCTGTGTTAGTCCCTTTATCACCATCTAAAACCACTGGCAGGACCTTCTCCAGTTTTACATCTTTCTTAAACTGGAGGAGAACCAAACTGGGTGTGGTTATTGTCTGTTACTTTCTGAGAGAAAACTAGTTAAAGAGCTGATCTAAAAGATCAGTTACTCATGAGAATATCTGAAAATATCTACCTGTGTACATTACCTTTTTATTTTAGCTGTACTGCTTCTGGTGTTCCTGTCAAGCATTAACACCAGATACATGAAAAGGGTTTGGAGCTATAGGCTTTTTGCATTAATCAGTAATATTAAATTAGTTGGCTAAATATTGCTGTGTTGGCAGAAATTCAAGACAGCCTGAAAAGGATGCAAAAACTGATCTCAGCCTGAATAAAGATACTGGTCTGAGTTCCCATGAGGGGATCCTTAATGAGGAGGCAACTGTGAGGAAGCAAAGCACTTTTTGTGGAGATGTTGGCAAATATACTGGGTCGGGAAAATTTTTAGGCTCCTTATCCGTGGCATGTGGTTTGGGGATGGTCTTGAGGATGTTGTCAGGTGTGCTTTACTAAGAAACAGCCTTTCTCAGACTCATGGTGTGATTGTTGGGGTTGTCCTGTGCAGAGCCAGGTCCTGGACTCAGTGATCCCTGTGGGTCCCTCCCAACTCCGTCTATTCTCTGATTCTGTGATTGATTTGCTCATACTGGGACAACACTTAAGAAAAAGGCCAGGAAAAAAAAAGCTATTTGTCAACCAGATACTCTGGGGAGATGTATTTTAAATCTTGGGATTTCAAGGGTTTGCCTGTGTTCGAAACAAAGTATTGATTGCCACTGTAATCAAATAAAGATTTTATTGGTTCTCACAAGTACATTCCAAGCAAACAAGGCCAGAGTTAGTGAAATGGCTTTCCATGCAAGAATAGGAGTTATACTTATTGATGTTTCCCAGAGTCATCTGGACTTTGTGTGGGATAAAGGCTCTTCTCAATCACATTTTATTATGGCATAGCTTTATGTGACTAATGATTTTAAAATATATAGTTTGAAATTAATATTTTATATTGCTTCCCTAACTGTATATGTGTAAATGTTTACTACATTTAAAGATTTTTTTAGCAGTGAATCAGTGAATATCCCAGAATTATTTGGCTTATTTTCATTTTCAAGTGTTTAAATCTTTTGTTGAGTCCTTTCATGCATGTTTATTCCTATTAGGTTTTAGATATACTTTCAGTCCTGGTTTAACTTGTACAAATACCTGAATCACAGAACTGTAATTATCCTGTGTCTGTAAACTGAGTAACAAGACAATCTTAAGAATCCTTTCTTTTTTTTTTTTTGGGGGGGGATATTTGTCAGTCATATAGCAGTGTTTGTTACCAGGGTTTGTTCAGGTTGATAACATTGGAACAGAATGACAAAAGCTGGATCAATTGTTTTCCCTAATCAATAAATTTGTTGTAGCGTAAATCATATTTATAGACCGAAAGTCACGAGCAGAACTCATCTTTCGTTTACCTGCTAATTATTGAAATGATTGTGCACAGGAGTGTTTCTGATTCATTGGCTCTTGTTGGTGCTGCTTTTTAATTTCACCTGCTGAATTCTGACCTCGTGTGAAGTGTCCCTGTGTTGGGCAAAGAGAGTCATTGAGCCCCTTCTCGTGCCAGACCTGAGCGTTAGAGCAGCGTTATCATCTTCGTCAGGCTGAGCCAGTGATTGCCAGGGGTTTGTGGCATTATCTCTATAACTTGGCAAATACAATCAGTCCTTTTGACTCCTGAGTTATCAGGTGTTTTATAAGAGAATTTCTTTTCTTCGTGATGTATTTCACCGGAAGGAAATTATATTTAAGCAGCGAGTCATTTGCCTGAATTCACACTGTTGGTTATTGCCCCCTTTGTGACAGTACAGAATTGCATTATGCTTTATGACTTTTCATCTTCTTGAAGGATGGCACTTCTGTTTAACAAAAACCGTGCTAGAACTGCAATCAAAAATGCTGAGTACACTGCACACCAGAGAGTTAATCAGAAATTCCTGAGAGAATAGTAAAGCATACACATTTTTACATTTATGGACACTGAACCAAATCCATTTTTTTTAATGGTATGGATTTTTTTTCTTGATTAAATGATGGAGCTGGCCATAGATATTCTTGTCATTAATCAATAATTTCTGCTGTTTTAATTTTATGTTATGAAAGGCTAGAAAGCACAGCTGACTTAGAGAATACTAAGTTGACTCAGGGAAATGATTGCCAAGGGATGGCGATTTATTATGAAATCTGGGAAAGAGCAGAGTCAATCTTCCCGCCCAACCCTTTTTTTATCAAGCAGAATCAGATTTGCCAAGTAATGGAAGCAAAAATCCTCCACTTAAGTCAATTATTTCAATCTCAATTTAAAATAATGTTCTTGTCAGAAAGTATTTAATCTGAGTACTTTTGCTGGTCTGAGTCTGCTGCTTTGTGGACTGAACACCTCTCTTTTAATGGTATTAATGATATGAAATTGTGAGTATCTGTAGGCCAGGCATAAATCTCTGTAGGATCAGAATCCCGTGTTGTGCTTACTCACAGGGAGTAAAGTTGTCTGCTGGGCTGGCTACAAGTTAAACTGTTCCTTCTATTATGTGATACAACAGACCATGATAAATATTAATTTCTTTTTTTGTTTGTTTGTTTGATTATTGTGAAATTATGCATTATATTTATCAATGTATTTTTACTTAGATAACAAAGGCGTGCTATTTTGTAGGGGTGTGTTTTAGTTTGATCACTCAGCAATAAATGTAGTGCATTTACCATTTTCAGGACTCCTTTTTGTTTATCAACTTCATGGTTCATTTTTAGGTTTGTATTAAAGTATGTGTCATTTATGAGGTCACTTAAGTGGTGAGTGAATAAGTGGTAGCCCCTGATGCAGGAATACAATAATAAATAATACTGATTCCTAGCAAAGTGTTCAAATGATGAACTTTTGAATTTCAGTGTGCTTAAAGTAAGTAATGAATAGTAGTAATTCAGTTAGCTGGGTTAACCTGCAGGTTCTCTGTGGAATCACAGTAGCTTAGTTGTCAGTCTCTAGAACTCTGTCACTTTGTTGAGACTGAACCAGTTCTAAGATATTCCTCCATCTGCTGAGTAGAAGGAAAGATCTAACCAAGGAATACTATCCAGGATGAAAATGAAAAGGGAACAGAGTAAATCCCAGTTTATGCACATAGGAAGTGTTGGTTAAGCCTTATATCAGGGGTTTAGTCACATGTTCCTTTCAGAGTGACTCTTTCTGTGCTTAAATGTGAGCATGAGAATAAATGTTACCAGCTCTGGGCAAGTGCACTGATCAACTCCAATTCATGGAAGGGATTTCCTGCCCCAGCAAGGTCTGTTACTTTGGGAATTGATGAACCAAAGCCCTTTGGCTTCAGCTGTAGCTCAGCAGAACCCCTCGAGATGACACTGGCTGCATCTGGATTCTTGATTGCATAGACTGGCTTGGTTTGGGTCATTTTTGACCTCAAAACCCGGGATGGGCCCCCTTGGGAAAGTGTCCTCAGGGATAAAGGAAAAGAAGAGAGTTGAGAGCTATTTAAAGACTTTTTTCTTGCAGCACAAGAGCTCTTGATTTCCATGTGTGAGAAATCAGCAGGGAAGGCAGGAGAAGCTGGGTAAGAACCTCCTGGTGGAACTGAAGTTCAAGAAGGAAATGTATCATGGGAAGAATACAGGGATGTTGCCAGCATGTGTAGGAATGGGATCAGGAGAGCTGGAGTTTGGATTAGTTAAGGAATTTGAAGAACAGGAAGAAGGGCTTCAACAGATACGTCGATCAGAAAAGAAAGAACTGTGATCCAAGTTCCTCCCATTGCAGGAGGAGATGAGGTTTGAGACCACCTGAGGAACCTGAACCTACACAAGTCCTGGGACCTGGAGAAATGTGTCCCAGGGTCCTGAGGGAATTGGCAGAAGTAGGTTCTGGGCTACTGTCCATGATATTTGAAAAGTCATACAAAGTCCCCAGTGGTTGGAGAAAAGGGAGCATCACATCAATTTTTAAAAAGGGTAATAAGATTTGGAGATGCTTGCCTTGGAGAATTTGAGGAAATATTTTCCATTCAAAATAATAAATACATCCTAGAAGGAAGTTTTGATAGATTTTTTTTTTCCCCCTTGTCTTTTTCTAATCAAAATGTGGGCTATGGAAAGGTGTTTTCCAAGAACTTGAATCTGCTCAGGCACATAAAATGATGTGCATCTCACATACAAATACCTCAGCCCAGCTCCTGGTGACCAGACCTTTAAAACTTTATTGGTGTTGGAATATTTGTGGTTGATACAGCTTAAAAGCTTCTTAGTGTACATTCTGAATAGATGAGTGTGTGTGTGTATGACCTGCATTGTTATATTTGCTCATTTTAAAGGGTGTTTATTAAGGCTGCACAAAGAGCCCTTTCCAGCTGAACTCTAATAATATGAAAGTGTAGTGGCTAAGGAATCACTCAAAAGATTACATTTTCTGTGTCTTTTATTACTGTAAAACATAAAAAGCTGCTTTGTGGCCTTCCCTGTAGCCAGTAGTCTGGATAAATGTTTACAGATAAATATATTAAAATACTTAACTCATTTACTTATAAATCATCATAAAAAGGTAGCAATTGTAGGAAAGTAAAATCAATACAAATTGCATATGGCTCATGGGATAGATTTTATAAACTGGGTGTTTTTGTTGTAATAAGATAAACATCTATGAATATTAAGCCACTTTTTTTTCTGCAATTCAATTTTAATCTTTCAGATATAGAACAGGGACTATTTTCTCCTCACTATGTAATTTCAATTCCCTTTTTTTGCTGATGGTATTTATGATCATAAATAGAGATGTTAAAAAAAATAGAGGCACAAAATTTGCTGAAATGATTTGCTGAGCAGGCTGCATGTACATTGGTAAAAGATGCTTAAGTAAAGTTAGAACTTTAAAAAATACTCTCCTTGATCAGTTCTTTCCATATGAGGATTGAAACCGTACTGGATTATAGAAAACATAACTGAGATTGTGACCCTGGAATGAATTTAATTGATCATGTTCTTTTTGTCATTTGGGGCTTCATGAAATAATCAATCCAAAAGTAGTATAACAATAGAAATAATTTAGGAAGTTTTACTGTAGAAGGCTTAATTCTTGTAAGAATTTGCCTAGCGGGATTTCTTCATTTTGCTACTAATTTTACAGTTTGCTGGTTCTGTGATCCTGTGTATCCAAATCAGTCTGTCATATGGGAAGGGAATAGATGTGGCCTGTAGTTATGGGAGCTGCTTGCAACCAGTTTTTTTAGAAAACGTTTGAAAAACAATTATGGTGAAATAATAATCATTTTCAGAACGGCAGAGAAAATAAAATTCAGGCATTTTGAAGACATGCTTCGAGAGTGCAGTCTGTAGAAAACTACTATTGCTGAAATATAGACTTGATTTCCTGGTACAGGTGATGAACACATTTGTTAAACTTGTCCTAACTTTTAAGCCACTTTATTTACGGTATAATTTTATTTCTCAAAATCTGTCCTCGTGCAATTTCGCTGAGATTTCAGGAGGCCCTTAATTTGGTTGCAAAGCTTCTGCTTTTTTTTTAAATTCTCCAGTGAAAGCAGCTGCCTAATAATCATAAGGTGAAGAGCCACATCTCCGAGTGACAACAGGGCTTTGTGTCTTAGTCAAGAATTTTGCCCCAGTCTAGAGTGAAATAATTTCAGAAGATAAAACACAGAGGGCTGTAAACTTATTAAAACATGTCAGTAAATAACAGTTGGTTATTTCCAAAATTTCTGAGGTATTTAGTTAAACACTGAGGGCTAATCATAAATGATAAATACCCATCGTTACTTTGGTTAGTAAAAATGGTAATATCTGTGCAAAACAGAATTGCTTTTGATGCCATAATGTACTTACAGCTTGGAAAACAGCAGAATAAGGCAAGAAGAAAACCCTAGGTATATGTAATTTCAGATTAAATTTCATTTGGATTGAAAAATACTGTCTGGGTGTGGGGACTGCGTTTAAACTGGGCAGGAAAACTACCTCTGTCTTGTTGTACTGTTCAGTTAATTCCAAGTGTAAAATTGTACCAGACTTTTCTGTGTGAATGAGTGGAGAGAAAATATTGTAGTTTTCACGAACTGAAATCAAATTTTTTAGCTGCTTCTGAAACTATAGTTAGTTCTGAGTTTTTCCTTGTGTATCTGTGTAGTGATTATTAATACCCTGGGTACAACAGAACAAAATCAGGGCAGAGCAAGCTACAACTGTCTTTATCTACCCTGGAATATCTTGTGTCTTATTTAGATATTTCTGTACTTACATTCAAGACTATAAATAATTTGTGGAGTCAGAATACATTTTCACCTTTGAGATTCATGTTTGAATGTGAAGAAAAGGTAGGAGAGAGTCTCAGAAATAATCAGAACCCAATAGTCATATTTATTAATTAACTACTTGATTTCTTTTTCCTGTTTCAGTCTAATTTCATGAGAAACTAAGCTCATATGATTACACAGCCTGATCTGCTGGTTGTCTAATATGTTCAAATACTGAAAATTTAATGTGGAATATATATCTGTGTGAAACCCTTTGTATGTCATTTATTTCCACTTTCTAGACAGGCTTTTGCTCTTCTAGCATTGCTACTTCATAGTTGTGGGAATAGTATTCATGTTTACTGATATTATTTGACTGTATTTTTAGACCATTTTCTTCTTTTTTTGGTGGTAAATATAAATAATGTCTCTCAGTGTGAGCACAGTTTGCTCACTTAGCCATGTAATTACATGGTGTTTGGACATAACTTAGTGAAGAGCATTATTTAAAAACTCTTCTTCATAATTTTCTAACTGTTGTGGAAGTAGGAGGATAAAATATAGCAAAGGAAAAATTCATTTGGTTAAACATAGTTGCATTAAATACTGTGCTTAAGAGACACTAGCTCAGATCTCTACAGAAGTGTTTTGTCTTTTTTTTCCCTGCAGGATGAAAATGTAGCACTCAGGAAACACGGATAATGCAGCTATCAAGTAAGATAGAAAATAGTAGCAAATGAAATGCTTTAAAATCCCAGCAAAAAGCCATAATCCTTCTGGATAGATCCTAATAAGTTCAATTCCTCTATGAAAGTTAAGGAAAAGGGAATGATTTCAGAATTATTTTGTATCCTGACCATTTCCCAAAGTAGAGGCTCTGGGTGATAACTCTGTATTGGGAAGTGTTTGTTTTCCAGAGTGGAGGTTTCCTTCTCCTGCAGTGTCCTGGGAAAGGCTGTTTGGCTCCATCCTGCAGCACTGGGGGTAAGGAGGAAGGAAAGGCAGGAGCTTTGGAGCCCAGGGCTTGCTGAGCTGCCTGGTCTAACTACAAACCAAGGCTGTCACCGTTTAGGGGTCAGGGAACTCAGAGAGGGGACAGGAAACCTTTGGGGATCAACGACCACGGTTCTTCCAGAGCCTAAACCACCCTTGGGGTGGGCTGAGTGTGGTCAGACCACCCCCTCCCTAAAAACACCTGCTGGTCCCCTTGGATCTGAGGCTGGCATTGTCCACCCCCCATGGGGCACAGTGGCCACACACTCTCCAAGGTGACAGAGGTGGTTTTATGTGTCCTGGATGATGATCACCCTAGAATTCAAACTGCATTTGACCTCAGCTTCACAGATTTGTGTTGCCTCCCAACATTAAGAACTTGGTAGTTTTGAAACATTTAAGTACTTTTGAGTGACTTCTCAGGTGCCTTGTATGTAGACAGAAAGTTAGTCTGATTTTCAAGTCTTAAGTTTATAGGTTTTCTGTTAATATGGTCATCAGTAATGATATTTGTTTGTTGTTTGATTAAAGGTATTTCAGATTCAGTCTTCTGACTCATCCACCTAATATTCATCTGATGCAATGATCATTAGGAGCTGCCTAATGAGTCAGTGCATCTGTAAGGGGGGAGAAGTTGCTTTGAAAAGTCACCTGCAAAGTTGTCTTTTTATGTAGATTTTGTGTTAAAAGTTTATTTAAAATTCAGCTCTACATTATACTCCTACCAAGTCTCACACAGGTCTCCCCACTGCCACACACACAAATTCTGCAAAGGCACATGTACCACACCCCTGGCAAGTTGCTTTGCACAGGACCATTTTTACTGGAATAACAGCTTCTCTGGGAAGTTTACTATGCTACAAGAATAGCTTTATGTGAAATCTTGTGTATTTTGAATATTACTGGAAGATAAATTGCTTTTAAGTGGAATTTCTAGAGTGCAATTGATTGTGTTTGCCTGGGAGGAATCAGGAATTATTCACACAGTTAGCTATAACTTTGATAAGCTGCTTCTGAGCAAGTAGAGGAATAATTTGGGAATGTTTCTGATAAAGGGCAGTATATTTCACATTGCCTTGGACTGCTTGAGAATCAGAAAAACAATGTTTTGGTAAAGTATATCTTCAATCCATCTTCTGTAGGAAAGGTAAAGGCTGAATTTTCAATTTTTTAAAAGTTTCTACCTTCATCTCTGAGACTTTTCTTCTTGATGTATTTGCACATCTTTAAAGTACTTTTTTGTAACCTGTGATTGTTTTCTCCCATAGTCAGCACAGATTGGAATTTGCTGTATTCCATGGAACATTGCTCCAATGGATGTTATTGAACAGAATTTTCCAATGGTTACGAAAAACAAGGGTCATAAGACATAACATTGGATGAATGGCTTGATTTTATTCTGGCATTCAACAGACTTATCTCTGAAAGCTTTTCTCCATTTGTCAATTCTTGCAAATTCCTCAGTGGCAGAGCTTAGTGACAGGTAAAATCCATCCAAGAGGGGCAAGAACATTGGAAGGTCTCTTAATTAGCTTTCTGATTTATGGTGAAAATAGATTTTTCTACCAGTCATGAGTAACTTGTAACCTACCATGGTGTTACTCACTTGAAGAAATAATTTTGATTTGATTGCAAAGGAATCAGCTGCTTTCAGAATGCAGAGTTAACAATGAATATCTTGCTTATGCAGCAGAAATTTACTCCTTCTAATGAGTGAAGAAACAAACTGAAATGAATACAATAAACTAGATTTTCTGGAAAAGGAAGCAAACCAGTTGGATTTGATTTGAAAAGAGCAATAGCAGGCATATGTCATGTGTCATTAGAGGAGAGAACTGGCGACAGTATTATTCATTATGTGGTTTCAGAGTGCCCTAAATTGGAGTATAAGATTATTGGAAGTGGTTGATTTCCCCAGATTATGGCTTAATAGTGACTAAAGGGCCCACATTACTCATATTTGCAAAGAAAATAGTGCCAGAAAACAGCAGTGGTTGACTGGAATGAAATGTGGAGCCCTGAGGGTTTTAGCTTGAGATGCAGCTTAATTGTGTGTCTCTTGCTTAATACAAATGTCCCTGAGTCTCTGAGGCTGGTGTGCTTTCAGCACTTGCAAATTGATCCAGCAGCTTCCAAAGTATTTACTGGGGATTTTTTCCTCGCTGCTTTCTAAACAAATTATTATAATGACTTCACAGGCTAAAGCAGGGTTCCCTATTTCTGACTGGTTTTCATTACCAAATTCCTGTCAGCTTCTGTTTCTTTCCTTGAGCTGTTTAAGCTTCTGCAATGCCAGGGTTGGAGTCTGGTTTCATCACTGGAACCTCCCTTTTGCCCTCCTGGAAGAATGACCAGACTGGGTTTAGGGAGTGTTTGCTGTAATACAGCTATTGGCTCTTGCTAATGAAATATGTGACATGAATCACCTTTAAACAAAAGCAATTCATATTTTCAAGCAGAATTATTAAAGTACTCCGAGGAAGAATTCAAACTGTGTAGTTTCTTATATTTGTAGAGGGTATATGTAAGCCCTACGTGGGCAATGCTTTGCCTGATTGGTTGCAGGGTATGCACAGAGCATTCTTGAGGAACAGCTAAATTAGATATGACCTGAAATGGAACACAAATTTGACCAAAAAAAAAAAAAAATCATGTTGTATTTCTCCATGATATTTAGAATTTCTCTGCCAGATTCCATGAAATTAAGCCAAAATACTGCATTACTGTGAAAGAAAATTGTGGTGGTGTGTGAAGGTGCTGGACTGAAGTGCAGAGGAATAAGTTTTAATGCAGTGTTATGTTGAATTCCTGGTGTGCCAAGTAAGACTTGTAACTGCTGTATTTCTGTTCCCTGCTGATGAAAGGGAAACTAAAGCCCTTTCTTTTTGCCTAGTGAAAATGTCAGGTGCAAGTAGCCAAGACTGACTTTTACATAGAAAATACCTTGGGAAAGGACCTAAGAAGTCATTCTGCCCCTCTGCTTTAAAGCAACACATGGAACTAAAGTATTTAAATGTTTTATTACAAATAAACAAAGGGAGAAATTACCCCTGTATGTTGTCCTGTCTGGCAATGATCCTGATTTCTGCCTTTCCTGCAATACCTCATAAATTTAAATAAAGTATAAGAGAACCCTCAGATTCTGAAAATGATCCTTGCAGTTCTTGAATTCAGAGGGATCTCTTAAGTCTTTTTGAGTCAGCACGTTGACTTAGGAAGAAACTGGGATTAATTGGTAAAAATCTATAAATAGTGATGAATTAAAAACAAGATCTTAAATATGTTCAAAATCAACTGAACTGTTGCACCTTCTGAGTTTCACTGGTCCCTGAGTAGTAAATCTCTTAAAAGTTGATGTTGTGCCCACGTTCTTCAAAAAGAAAATTGCTGATGGGGATTTTTAATTGTTATTATTTCTTTTAGTTTAGAAGATTAAATAGCTGTCTTACACTGCTCAGCAAAATTTCCAATGAGCATTTATAATCTCTGTAGAACAGGTTTTTTTCTAGTATTTGTTAGAGACATTGCTCCCTGAATTCAGCCACTTACACAAATGAAGTTATTTATTGCGTTGTATTAATTGCAAATTTCTGCCTTTCAGAAATTACTTTTGCAGTTCATATTTCTGCAATGCAATAAAATATTAACTGTGCAACAAGAAGCACGATACTGGAGAATCCCTGAAGTGTCATGCCATTAATACAATGGATGAATATCAGTGAGGGTGTCTGGGGTGAATTGGTGTGATTGTTTTTAATGTATAGGAGAAATTCAAGGTGCTGAATGAAGTTATTCTAGTTCCTTCTAAGACGAGAACTCAAAATTTGGAAACAGAGTTTTTCTAGAAGGAGAAAACCTGCATGAAGAGTTACAAATAACATTTGAAAACCAGAGGGAATAGTAAAGGCAAACACACATGAATGATGTCCCAATAAGATTTTTTTTGTGATCACTATTTATACCTCATACATTTTTGAGATCAGTTATTAGGGGATGAAAGCTACATTCTGTTGTTCTGTATAAAACCCCACTGAACTCATCATATTTCTTCCACTTCTATGTAGCAAAAATTAATTTTTTTCAAGGTTATGTTTTTTTCCCCCCATATAGTTTAAAACTCTTCTTCCACCCCTTGGGCGAAGAAAAGACATCTTTGGTTATATTATATTTTTCCTAAATCAAAAAATGCTTTCACTGTATCGGGATTACAGGTGAATAAGTGGGAAAACCTTGTTCTTCAGTAGGGGAAACCTTGTTCTTGAGCAGGGGTTGGGCTTTTCAGAAGGTTTGGTCTGGCAGAGCTCACACAGGGTCCTTACCTGGGTCACAACTGGGAGTGGAAGGCTTAGACAAAATTTATTAAACAAGTCCTTCCCTTGAGTCAAGAGGAGCAAAAAGGACTCCCTTGCTTTCTAAACTCCTCCTCAGAGGGGAGTCTGGGTGCAGCTGAACCCAACCTTAGCCTTGGGTTATGTCAGCGGTTTAAATTTAAGGAATTACAGTGATGTCATTGAACCACTTTTGTCCCGCAGGTTTTAACGATTGGCAAAATGAGAATATTTACATAAAATGAATCATTTAATATTACAAATGATCAGAAAAAAGATCTTAATCAGAATCATTTACTACACAACATAAACACTAAAACTGCTGGTAGTGTAGTATGAGATAGGGTTATATGCAGAGAATATGTATATGTCCAGCTCTCTTGAGATGGAATGTGTTCTGCATTGCATTTGTTTCAATAAGGGTAAGAGGGCTTGTTGCTTTTACTCTCTGAAGCATCAAAGCACAAACCCAGCTAGAAATAGGTAAGAAATAGCTCTGGTGTCTGGTTGCTGTGCCTTGTTCCTGTGCCAGGGTTAATGGCAGCTGATCAAATACAGGACAGGAATATTTGGGTTTTTCTTCTCAGATCATCTGGGACCTCTGTTTTTTCTTTAGGTCTTGTCTGCAGCAAAGATCATACATCTCCCTGCCACTTGGGGAGTTGTGTTTGTTATTTGCCCTGCTCTGGTATCTACCTCTTTACTTTCTTCCACCTCTTCTACCCTCTCTGAGGTATATTGGGGCTGATTTAATGGCCTGTGGACTGAATGGCAGACCAGATGATTTGGTCCCTTCTATCTTTGATTTCTGTGAAAGTTGTGAAGTACAAGTGTTCTAGACTTGACTGTGCTGGTTAGTTGCTGTCACAAAAATCAAATTCATGCTTTGTGCCTCAGTATTCCCATCTGAAAAACTTGGATATTATTTAGCAGCCTCAAACATCATATATATTAAGTTTTGGGAAAATAATTGGAAGTTTAATCTAATTAAAATACCCATGAAGAAAACAAACTATTTGGATTTGATCCTCCACATATTAGAGGACGATTTGAACTCAGATCTGGTATTAATTGCTATTCAAATATTACACTTTTTTTTTGTTGAGTGATTACATGCCATTAGTTTGTCCATTGCACAGTTGGTTGTCTCATCCTTGTAATATTCTTCTGTCACTTTTCATGGCTGAAAGATGTGGTGCTTTACCCATTCCAGTTTCTGTAATGCTGTTAATGTTTAGATGTATGAAATACTGTGTCCCAAAATGCAGAGCATGTGAGGGAATGCTAATTGAAATTACTATATTTATTTCTCTCTGAGGAAAAGTATCAATGTGGTATAATAGTGTCTCTGAGGGCCAGAGATCATGGAATTCTTGCTCACAATAACAGCAGTTTACTTTGTGCTGGAGATAAGAGGAGACAGTCATTTTCTGGGAATAGTAAAGGCAAACACACATGGATGATGTCCCAATAAGATTTTTTTTGTGATCACTATTTATATCTCATACATTTTTGAGATCAGTTATTAGGGGATGAAAGCTACATTTTTTTTTTCTGTATAAAACCCCACTGAACTCATCATATTTCTTCCACTTCTATGTAGCAAAAATTAATTTTTTTCAAGGTTATGTTTTTTTCCCCCCGTATAGTTTAAAACTCTTCTTCCACCCCTTGGGCGAAGAAAAGACATCTTTGGTTATATTATATTTTTCCTAAATCAAAAAATAGTTTCACTGTACCAGGATTACAGGTGAATAAGTGGGAAAACCTTGTTCTTCAGTTGGGGAAACCTTGTTCTTGAGCAGGGGTTGGGCTTTTCAGAAGGTTTGGTCTGGCAGAGCTCACACAGGGAGCTCTGGGAGCACTGGGAGCTACAACTTTCATGCTGTATGAAGCCAAAGCCCAAGGCACTCAGATAACACATATTAATAGGGACAAAACTTATAATATTCAGGGAGTAAATACTCACCACTTCCATGGTAATCCAGAAACTGAGCCCTGGGATTGTTGGATCTAAAGCCAGATGGGGAAGTGTCTGCTCCTCTGTAGATGGAATCTTTGAAAACAGAGATGACCAGGCAGCATCAAAGAGGCAGGTCAGCAGTGCAGGGTGTGCCTGGAGCTGTGACAGGGGAGGGGCTTCAAATGGTACCTGCACCCCTGAGAATAACTGAAAAACCTCAGTTGCATATGTCTCTGTAAAGAACCTGTACTTTCCCTCAATTTTCCACAAAAATGCAGTCAGTGTGTATTTCAGGTTCACAGCAAGAGGTTTCTACCTGGGGTTTGCATGACCTTTGCACCTACAATATTTGCAGTGCTTGTTTATTCTGTTGGCTGAAAAATAAACTTTTTCAAAGAGCTAGAAACTTTCATTCTTTCCCAAAATAATATTCTGTCACTCTCATTACTGTCTGCATTCCTCACTTCAGTGTAGGAGTGAGCTGGGTTGGCCATAAAAGCAGATGTGCCTTGGAAGAGCTTTGTTTTCATGTCACAGAGTTGCACCGCTGGACATTCAGTGCAGTTGTAACCTAAAGGCTTCATCAGTAAATGTTACCATTAACAGAAGCTCGTGGTAGTAAAAAACTTTTTGTGGGTTTCTCTCTTCAGGAGGTACAATGTTCTTGCTCATAGTTAGACTGTCACCAAAGCATTTAAATGATGCTTTTTCTGTCAGGGCGTGGAACAAGGGCCAGCTCAAAGGGGAGCAGCTCAAGCTGCTCGAGCAGTTTTGCTCCACCACATGGATTTTGTGCCAAAGAATGAAATAATGTCCTAATGATGTTTAGTTAAGCTCTAATAATTACCTTAATGCAGCCTATTGTGGCTGCTATATTTGTTCAGATCTTTTACTGTTTGTAGAACAGCTCAAATGCAATTCTTAGTTTAAATTTATGTGATATTACATAATCTGAAGTAGTGTTTCTTTGCATGTCTGTGTTTGGTGCAGAGTTGTGCCCACTGATGGTTACAAAGTGTTTGCTAAAAGTTTTAGGAAAATATCTTACCAATATGCAGTATCTATTTGCGTGTTTTAATGCAGTTGCACATAAAATATGTGGGTTTTATTTAAAAAAATCTCTGGGAAATTTTTTGAATGAGGCTTTGTCTGTAAAACTGCAGGCCCAAATGCTTCTCTGTTCTCTAGAAAATAATTTTGTTCATTTGAAACAGAATGTCAAGTACTCCAAAAGAAAGAACTTAAAATATTCGCAGAAGATGCACTGAGAAATCTGATGGCAAACCATGGAAAACTTGAAAGCCAAATACTATTTTATTGTCTGCATTTTAGCATGAAAAGTAAAAGCCTGCACTGTGTTTGTCTGTAGCTCTACTTTTGCCTGACTTCTCCTTCAGTAACAAAACCTTAAAACCCTGCAATAATTTTATTCCATTTTCTCCTCAGTTCACTGTAAGACTAAAAGGATTTTAATTAGACCCACTTCACAAGCTGTACTGAGAGTATCAGTGGTGCCTGCTCATGAAATGAAAAAGTAAATGAAGCAGAAAGATGCTGTAGTCCCAGGCACGTTTTATTGGGGTTGACAGTGTTAACTTATTTAGCAGGAAAGAGCCACTCTCTTCAGGGCTTGAGTTACTGGAGGAGTTCTGGGGTCTTTGTCACACAAAGGTTGCATTAGAATATCATAAATAGTCCATCTTTCCCTTTAAAGTTTCTATTAAGAACTATTCTGGCTAGCACACAGATTGCATATAAAATGTATTTTTTTTCTTACTTTTTCTCATTCAGGTTGGAATAATAGATGTCGTTTAGAGCAGTGGCACTCACAAATCTATACACCATGCTGGAACATTAATTTGTTCAGCTTCTTTTCAGGCTTTTCAGAGGGAAAACAGAGGGTTTTTAAAAAAATAATTCAAATTTTTCAGCTCTGAATAAATCTGGTTATAATACATGTAAATATCCAGAGCTAGTGACAAATTGGCATATGGCTGTAATGTAGCAAATGGAGCAAGAGCTGCCATCATTACAGTCCTGAAATATCTTGTACAAAGTCTATTTGTAATTCACTAATTTGATATTCAAATTCTGTTTGTTGTTGTTCCTGCAGGACCCCTACCTAAATTAGCAGTACTGAATTGCAGCCTAATGGACCTATCTTTCACCCACACTTTGATTTGTCAGAACTGTTAAAAATTAAACATTTATTATTTAGCAAAACATTATTTTGTGTATTTTCCCTGATCAGTAAGCAAAACTTTAAAGCAGTTAAAAAATGTAGAAAATGGCAATGGCAGTTGAGGTTTACATCAAGTTGTCATTTCCCAGCACTTAATAGCTGCATAAATGTTTAAAGCCAAGCAAACTTTCAGAATTTATTTTTAACCTTATTCTTATCCTCAGTAAGTATTAAATGGTCTTTTTTATTTGCTGAGCAGGTTAAGAGAGGCTAATGCTTAGGTCCCATGCCAGGAGAGGGCACACAGTGGGCTAAAAATAGGGAATAACATGGGACTAGATTTGAATTTGCTCTTTCCCATTGGCAGTGTCTTAAAACTGGCAAACTGTTTCCTGTTAATTTTCGGTGGAGCTGGTGATGGATCATGTTAGAGCATAAGGAGACACTGTGAACAGGTCTGGGGGTCTGAGAGGAGGGGTGGCACGTTTGTCACAGATTGTGCAGTGAGTTAAACATTGTCCCTGCTGTCCCCTGTGCTCTGCAGTGCCATTGCACTCCAGGGGTGTGTGCAACGTGGGAAAGAGCAGATGGTTCTGGCTGTGCCACCTCCTCTGGGGTTCAGATCCTGGCTGAACTGCCAGGGACACCTCCAATAGGTGCATTTCTCTGCTCTTCCTCATTCCCACACAGGGCTTGGGTGGTTGCTGTTCATCTGAGCAAAATGTGTGGTCATTACATGGAGCAGAACTTTCCAATGGCTGATTCCTTCATCCAGTTTTTTATCAGTCTTGCTTTTGTAGTTCTGGTGCAGTCAAATCTAGTGCATGTTCACTGGTCAAAACTCAGAAAATGCATTTTGCTTCCTTCTTCCTCCCTCCCTTCTCTAAATCAGGCAGATATTATGTCACTTGTTCCCTCCAGGGCACAAGAAGGAACATTCCCTGCTTAGTTGAACTGGATTTATCTCAGGAAGCTGTTAACAATATTACAGTTATTAACTAATCATTACAGATTATTACAGATAACACTGATGAGATTTTTTTTCTTTTAGCTCATGCTTCCTCATGAAATGAAGATGCCCCTCAAACTTTCTGAAGTTTTTATCCTTTAAATTTTCTGAAGTTTTTATCCCTATCAAATATTGTAATCTAATAATATAAGCCAAGAAACTTGTAGCTATTGCAACACATTTCACACATAGTCTTCCCAAGTAGAATATTGTGTGGGCAGTGTAATATTTTATTGCAGTCACTGAGTTTTGCCTTTTTAAATCAGCAGGGGAGAAGTATCAAAGGACCTTATTTCAAGCACTGTTTCCCTTTATTGGAGCAGGCAACTAAATAAATTAATTTAGCTATTGAAAGAAGCTATGGTTTCATTTGTGGTAGTTTTTTCCCCCACCTCTAGTCCCTAAACAAATATGCTTTGCCGTTGTGTGTGTAGGATGATGGGCATTGTTGACCACTGATTTAATCCTGGAGCTTCAGGTATCTCCTGGTATCTTAAGAAAAGGAAAACTTTTACCTGAGAGAAAAGGTTTGCAGCCTTCAACCTGGTGCTCCACAATAACTGATGTAGGAAGCTATCAATTTTTTATTTTTTTTTTATTTTTTAATGCCAAATAAGTTACTGGAAAACAAGTTAAAGAACATGAGTCCAGGCTTTTAGGCTGGGATACAGTGAACTATCAAGAATTGTTTTGTGCATGTCAGTTCAGAATTGTTCCAGTAAAGCAGAGACCCCAAGGTCAGATGGGTCAGGTGGTGGCAGAGTCAGAATGTTTTGCTGATTTGATTGCTCAGGTTCGTGTTATTGGTATCTCCTGTCTCTGGATGAGCATTTCCCAGCTTTTTTAAAATTCATAGACTGTGTTTTACAAATTCATCTCGTGTCATGGAGTGCCTTAGATTAATCAGTACAGTACACTGCAGGAATATGGAGGTAAACAGTTGATGACTTGGGGCAGGGCAATAATATTTTTGTTCTTTGTTATATGTTCAGTCAGCAGCTCTACAGTGGTTTGCTTATGCTTTTAAATGCAGATAAAGATGCAGCACAGAAATAGTAGAACTTTGAATTTTGTACCTCTAATACTATATAGATGCCATGAGAATCCCTCTCTTGCTTTAAGGGGTATTTACTTAGCACATATATGAACTGTAAATGAACCTTCTCAGTCTCCACCTAAACTGATACAGAACTAATGGCTTTATTTTGGAATAGATTTGTAAATGAGGAATTTTAACAATTCTGGCTGCCCCAAGGACCTTGGGTTGGACCCTTCAGCCCACAGACACACTCAGGGCCAGCAGGAATTATCCAAGTGGGCTCTGAAGGGAGAGAGGAATCTGGGAGAGAGAAAGCTTCTGTAGGTTCTAAGAAAATACATCCATAGCTGAACAAGTTGAGAATTCCACTTGCCCCAAAGCACTTCTGGCTACAATCTCCTTTGTAGAAGAGGGAGATAAGATTCTCAGTTGCCAGATCTACACACTCTGTGTTGTTGAATCGAGTGCTCTGTTTTTCTTTCTTAAACTCTGTCAGTGGTTTCCTGGAGTCACTGTGCAAATCTCCCTTAATTCCCAGTCTAGAAGGATTTGCTGATTGCTGGTAATTCTTTGATCACTTCTTCAAACAACTGATCGTAATAATTATAATGCTCTTATTTAATGAGGCAGCACTCCTCTAAGGACTAAGCAAATATTATTTATGGCTCAAGTAATTCAGGTACAGAGAAGTTTAAATCCTCATGTAGTACCCAAGGGAGGGCTGCACTATTTCTGTCTGAGATGTCTGAGAAAAAATACGAGTGCTTGCATCCTATAAGATTTGCTCAGAAGATCTGATGTGCCTCAAATGATGCAACTTTTTGTGCATAAATATGAGGACGTTGCAGAGATCTTTGCTGTGATAGATTCAGTTCTTTACAAACAAACAGTTCCTCCAAGATTTACTGCAAAGTGTTTGTTCACATATTTTTCAGTTCAGGATCTTTTATACTTTTCACCTCAACTGTCTCTCCTTCCTCTATTAAGAAAAAAAAAAAAAAAAGCCCTCAAACTTTCATAAAGTGTGTGTGTAGGGACAATAGTTTTTACATGGCCTTGTTATACCTAATTTCTGCATAAAACCTGTACTGGTTAGGATTAGGAATAAAAAACAAACCTTCCCAAATTACAGCCTCTTAACTGAAGTACCTCTGCCAGCACAAAGCCCAAACAGTTACATGAGTGAGGATTTCCTTTGACAAGAAATAGCTCAGTTTGTTCCTGAAGTGGATTAATCCCCACCAGGAAGCATTTTTGACCTAAGTTATAACTTGGGGCAGAGTCCACTCGACCAGCAAAGTGCAGGTTGCTCTTTCTTTGATGATTTTCACACAAGAATGTTTGAATGCACCAGTTGTACAGCTCCATGGTGTTGTCCTCCCAGGCCTTAACTCCCACAGGGGATTGCCCTTGCACAAGAGGAGCTAAATTCAAACTAACACTTTCAGTGGGTAGGGGTGTAGAAAAATGTGCAAAGAGACATTTTAATCACCATATCTGGAATACTGAATAAAGATAAAATTCCATTAGGGTTAACCAAGTGACTTTGCTCACTTTACTTTGTGTTCCCCCAAAACCCCAGCTGTGAGATTTGCTGCAGGGTCTCTGCAGTGATGCTGGGAAGGGCTTTGTTAAACAGCAGCAGGACATTTGCCATGAGCTTTCTCCAGAGGCCCCGGGTGCCAGCCAAGGGAAAGGAAAACATTTGCAAGCCCCCATTCCCCAAACAAACAAACTGATTATGTTCACAAAGTACCCAGTGAGGTCAGCCCTGCTGTCCTCTGTCCCTGGAAGCATTACCATCCATGAAATTCTATTTGCTAGTTGGCAGTCCATGGAGCCTCATCTGGTTCTTCCATCCATGATTCATAAGGGCAAAGGTCTTTCTAAATTTCCACATCATCCTGAACTATTCTCTGGCTCTTAGAATCTGCTACTTCTTCCCCTCATATTCCACCCCGGTGCTTTTCTTTGTGCCACACAGCTCTCCCACAGAACTCTTCATTTCCCTTGCATATGACCTTTATTTTCTTTTTTTTACCTTATTTTATCTGAATTTCTTGGTACATAGTGTGGGACTTAATATCTTTCTTTCTTCTGTCTGTCTTGCAATCAGAGACGAGCTGAATATGACAAGAATTAATACCAGGGACGGATTTTGTTCATTTCAAATAGAAGTGACCTATGGGAAAAAGGATTTATTGAAAGGTAATGACATTTTCTGCTAGTTCAAAACTGAAGGGAGCTGGAGGGTCACTCAGTTCAGTGGAAGGGGCAAAAAATTTAAAATGGATGGAGTAGATTAAGACCATCATGTTCAGATCCCTATTTTTTCCACTTGAAGTAAGGAAACTTCTAGTAACAGGACTGGGGAAAAAAAGAAAAGCACAGCCAAAAGGGTAGAATGTGCAATATTATCTTTAAAACTGCTAAATGAAAGCACAGTGGGGATGGCAAATCTTACCAAAAATATTATGCAATGTGTTCTAGCAACCAAGTAAATGAATCATTCATTTGCTTTAATTTTTAAGTGCAACAGAATAATGCTGAAGTTAATCAGTTGGAGAGAAAAGAAGCTTTCATGATCTCTTGAATGTGTACACAATTTTATAAACATAGTTTCCTGAATGAAGGTACAAAATTGAATGTATTTTTTAGATTCCAGCACCAGAGATGCCAATTTCCCATTGAGAAGATTTATTAAAATGGATAAATCTTACTGTTGAATGTCTCTCAGTTGAGAGCACTGAGGATGATCTAGTTATTTTTCTGTCATGATTGCTTGATTTAATTTATTTTATTTTATGAAGCTTTGAGGGTTTCTGGGAATTGTTAATTCTGAAGTCTTAACTGGTTCCTTCCAAAACAGGGAAGTTCTAAGATTTTATGCCTGTGTGCAAGCAACCATGTTAACTCACTTGAGTAACTGTATTTTGTAGGCTGATTATAAACTGGGTTCTAAATAGTTAATAAAGCTAAATTCTGAATGAGCAGGCAGTGCCATCTGCAAGGTGATGATGTTTCTTAACAGCAATATATGTTATTTTTGGCTTAGGGAACTCTCTTCACCTCTTAGAAAGATGCTCTTTATTCTGGGCTAAAGCACTTAAACATTTTCATGTACAGTGCTTTGTTTCATATAAGGTCCAGTGATCGGTCACTGAGCGTTCCTTTAGTATAGGAAAAATCTCTTAGTCTTCTTTTTAAACACCTCTTCTTAAGCCAAAGAGGCAGTGATTTGAAGTATAAACTTAGATTCTCAGTAGGCACTAAGAGTAGCAAGTATTTGAGATAGTTCAGGTAGGATTTTCACAGTAAATTGAACTCAGATTCCTCCTAAACCCAATAATTAATTTTTTTTTAATAATCCGGAAGACTGCTGATTTTTAAGATTTTCACCAGTAAAAACATATGTTAAGGGGTTTTGTATTGTGCTTTTTTCTCTTTTTTTTTTTTTTTTTTTCAGAGTACCTTTTGTTTACAGGTTCCTTCACTTCTGAAATAAACTTTAGTTATTTTTTTCACCAAACTACTCCTAAGAAACTGCTAAAAATCTGCAGTGTTACTGTAAAGACAGTGTTTCAACCAGTGAAACAGTGGAGAATGACCTCGTTTTTGTAGCATTCTCTATTTTTCTAAATGAGGCTGTATGTGGTTGTGACCTTATTAAATCAGTAGAATCATAATCCAAATAATTTACTACTGTGAGGTAATTATACGGGCACATTTTTGAAAAAATAATTTAGTTTTACCTCTACTTAGAACCACTTGCAGTCTTTAAAATAAATTTCACGGTTCGGTAATTTGAGAAATCATAAAAATTATTCCAATTAAGGAAGTGGTTAATAATGTATATCTTGTATGGTTGTATTATGGAAACCAAAGTAATTCCCGTTTTAATTGTAAAAAATATAAAATTTAAGTAGTGGCAGGCAAATTACTCATGTAGGGATTAATCACGGGCTCAGCTCGTGGAGCTGCCTTGATACTTGCTGAGAAAGCCTTGTGTTATTACAACTGCAGGGCTTTGGAATCCAGGGCTGGTTGGTGCTGGAACAGCCACGAGGGCTGCACTCAGTGGTATCTGCAGACACAAGGTGGTTTTGGACTTCAGAAGAGACTCTTGCCCAAATTATTTATGATCAACATGATCCTATGTGGAGCATAAGGGCTGTGTAGTTTGGCAGTGGGTTTGGCGAAGGGCTGGAGGAATTGGCAGAGCTGTTGTCCATTTGACCTCTGTGAAGCTCTCCAGAAACAAGGGAAGGTGAACATCACATGAGGCAAAATCCTACTTGTGTCTAATTGCTATGGGTGTCTAATTGCTATGGGTGTCTAATTGCTATAGGTGTCTAATTGCACAGGTGTAGGGGAATCACAGAATCAGTTAGATTGGAAAAGACTTCTGAGGTCATCAAGTCCAACCTCTGACCCAACACCACCTTGTCACCCAGACCATGGCACTGATGCCACATCCAGTCTCCTCTTAAACACCTCCAGGGTCAGTGACTCCACCCCCTCCCTGGGCAGCCCATTCCAATGTCTGATCACACTCTGTAAAGAGCTTCTTCCTAATGTCCAACCTAAACCTCCCCTGGTGCAGCTCAGGGCTGTGCCCTCTTGTCCTACTGCTGGTTCCTGGGAGAAGAGACCAACCCCCACCTGGTTCCCCCCTCCTGTCAGGGAGTTGCAGAGAGTGAGGAGGTCTCCCCTGAGCCTCCTCTTCTCCAGGCTGAACAGCCCCAGCTCCCTCAGCCTCTCCTCACAGCACTTGTGCTCCAGTCCCTTCCCCAATCTCGTTGCTCTTCTCTGGACCTGCTCCAGCATCTCAACATCCTCCCTAACCTGAGGGACCAAGAACTGGACACAGCACTCCAGGGGTGGCCTCAGCAGTGCCCAGTATAAGGGAATCACCTTGAGTGTAGAGTTCCCTAAATATATATATATGTGTGTGTGTGTATATATATATCTGTATGTATATGTATAAATAACACTGCGCCACCCTTTTAATTTGCTCGGAGCAGTTGCTGGGCATTTATCTTTCTGGCATGGTCAATGTTGTCCACAGCACAAAACAAATTAAAAAAAAAAAAGCTATTTCAAAAAGGCATATTCTCCCTTTGAATGATGAGCAGTCCCAGGAGAGGAAGCGGGAGAAAGTAACCATGTAGTGTTATTGAAACAATGAAACAAGAAGGGAAGGAAACAGAAGGGAGAAAAGAACGCTGTGGCTGCAGAAAGAGTTAAGCCATTTTTCTATTTACATGGTTTATTTCACAAGTGTCTGACTCATTGGGCATAACCAGCACAGTTAAATTACAAAATTACTATTTGGTTCTTTTTTATTGACTACAATTCAAAGCTGCTTCAAGCCTTCCAAATTCAATCCCCCCAGCTCTTTGCCAAGAACATTACCTTTTATTTTCAGCATTAAACTGTGTAAGGCACCCCTCAGGCTACATGTGAGCTCACCCTCCATGATAGGAGCTAACAGAGTGTATCAATTGTTCATGATTTCCCATTCTCCTGTAAATTGGGAGAGGCGGGAGGAGCAGTGGGATGGGAATTCTGGGCTGTCAGCAGTTCTGGGGCAGGCTCTGGCTCAGGCAGTGCGTGGAGAGGTAATTAATTGTGGAATGTTTGCAGCTCTTCACTCGGAGTTCCCGTTTAGCAACCTGTCAAAACTAAACTAATAAGGCCCTTGCATGTATTTTGATATGCTGGCTTCACCTTAACTGCTGGGATCCTATTGCTCTTCCTCCTCTTTGGTTCAAACGAAAGCAGGAAACTGCCCTGAGATGGTTAAAATGCAAGAAGAGACCTTTTCACATGATACACCCCTTCAGTGAAGTTTTGTGGGGCTTTATCTCCTGGAAAATTCATTTGGTTTAAAACAGCACAGATTTTATGAATGTGTTTTATGAATTTGTTCTCCTTATGCTCCACCTCCTATCCTCAGATGAGGAGTTTTCTTATTATTTAATTGCATTGCAGGTGTGAAATGTTTATTTTGAACCATAATTGCTTGATTATAGTACTTTTTGTTTGTGGAAATTAGTGCTAAACTTATAGTATAAATATTAACAGGTGTCTTCTCATGTATATTTTGAATCTCTGATACAAAATCTGTTTTTAATGGAATTATATTTTAAAATGCTTCCCCCCAAAAAATCTGAAAAATCAGTGTTTAACAACAAAAATGAAAATATTTCAAAATCTATGAATTTCTCACCACTTCTAAAAGAAGCTGTAATTTTGAAGACCATTTCCCCCTCCCATGTTTCTCCTATTTTATTCACACACATTTATTCAAATACAGACACTATTTTCCAAAATAACCTACAAGATAGTTATGGGCTTTGATTTTTCTAATGTTTCAAAAGATAATTTTTTCTTTACGTTTTGGTTTTGTATTGAGTTCAAGATAAAGATCAGGATGAGAATGTGCTTCTGAGGGAATATATGGGAACAGTTGCATCTGTTGGTGTTTTCTATCCCATAAATGAAGTGTCCAAGCCACGTTGGATGGGGCTTGGTGAAAAGTGTCCCTGCCTGTGGCAGGAATTGCCCATATTTGTTATAAAACTGATTTTAGTGTCCTCTCTTATATAATTTTGACCATATATGTTTTAGGGGAGGGTTTTTTTGTTTGTTTGGGGGGATTTTTGTGTGGTTTTTTTTAAGCAGCCAGGTCTTTTTCTTGTCCTCCTGGCAGTACCTCCCCACTTAACAAGGGATGTTTGCTAACTTTGCAAGAGCTAATAAGTCTCTGCAAATCACCAAGGTGAAGGTAAACTGTGCACAAATAACAAGGTAAGTATTTCCCAGCAGCAGAAGTTCCTGTGTTTGCAGCTGGTGTAGTGTTTCCAGAGAGAATCATAAATAAGTAAAACTGTATGCTCTGCATCTGAGCAATAATCATGGATTTCTTTGTAAATATTGAGATTCAAATTAGAGGCTGATACATGACAGTGTGTTGGGTGCCTCCGTTTGCTGGAGAACTGATAGAGTGGCATTTGCTGTGGTTATTAAAAAATATATATATATATAAATAAGTTTTCTGTTCTTGGGATTTTATGCAATTCTTAAAAAAAGTAATAAATAAAAAATCTCTTAGGCTCACTGCAGGGAAAAGCTCCAGGAGTAAAGCAACAGGAATAAAATAGGAAATGAGATTGTCTGCTTCAGATGCTGATCTCTGGAGATCTGAGATTATTTTCCAGTTCTGATGTGAGTCTTGTCCAAGTTTGGGAATCACTTTTTTTCACCCAAAGCAGTTGAAGGCTCAGAACTAAAATTTGTTACTATCAGAGAAAGGCCCAGGACCAGCTCCTTGCACTTGTCTCCCAGCTCAGTTTAAAGGGACTGCAGCTTTCTCTGAGCAAGGCTTCAAGAGAGCTGGGTGTGATTTTGAATATTAAATTTCAGATTTCCAAAACACATCATACAAACAACTTGAATTGTCTTTCAAGACTTGGGTAGTTTTGAACTAAAAAAGGTGAAGTTTATTTACCAGAAGGGATATTTTTGAGGCAATTTACTTAATATTTTGAGAAATGCTGCTTCATTTTTGGCTACAAAAAAAATGTAAATAAGTAATTAAATTTTTTTAGAAGTTGACATGTTTTAACAATATGTGAATCTCCAGGTTCTATCCATCTCCATTTATTAAGTCCTTTAAGAGTGAAGCCCCAACCCAAATGCTATATCCAGTTGTCACAGATAGTACTTGTATTTCATTATTTAGCAGATGATCCAAGCTGTAAAATTGTCATTTTTAACCATGTTTCCTGCCATTGCTTTATTTAATCATTTGGGGTTTTTTCCAGTTTTACTGGACTTGAAAGGACAGGCACAGTGAGAATTTTTGAGATTGAATTTTTTGCTGCACAACAAGCAAGTAGATATAGAAGAAATCATACCTCTGAGAGTGTGAACTATGAGAAAAGTGTCCAAATAGTTGGTGTATAAGATGAAAACTTATAAGCTCACAACACTGAGGTTACCTTGTGCTTCTCTGTGATGTTTGTTTATAACAGTTGGAGAATTATAAGGTCATTACATGCAGCACTTCCAAACCACAGCCAGAAAATCTGGGAATGGATTGGGTTTTTTAGACTTGTTAAAGCACATGGAAGAGAAATTGTAAAAAAACCAAAAAAGAAAATATGAGGGAACACTGCATGGATAAATACACAGACCTAAGATTAAGGTCCACAGGAGAAAAAAAAAGTGTAAGAAAATTTCCTGGCTTAAGCATTTGCAGAAAATGACTTGGAGAACAATCAAAGTAGCTGTTTCCTTCTTTTCCTTTTTTTCCCCCCAAGAAAAAAAGGCTGCCTGCTACCTTGTAAGCAAAAGAAAGAAATAATCTCCAAAGCAGGGACTCAACTAGACCCTAAGTTAGGCAAAAAGAAATCGTGTTAATTTGTTACAGAACTATAATTTAAAGTAAAAACAATCATCTTGCTTGGGTTTTTTAACTGACATATGTCTGCAATAATCTGATGTCTAACACAAATATTCCAGAAAGGCATCACACTTCTATCTGAAAATAGCAAAAGCAGATAATCCACCATTTTGATGAAAGCTTGGTTCAGTACTTAAAATAGATATTTAGTAATATGAACAATTATCTGGCTTACAGATTCTTTCTGTGGTCCAGTTAATTGTGTAAGAGTGAGCCCATTAAAGGAAATAACTCTGGGCTAGTTTATCTGAGAGTTTAGTTGAAGAAATGAGGTTACAGCAGAGATCAAAGCCAGCTTAGGTAAAAAAAAATCTTTACTACAATCAGTGCTGGGCAAAAAGAAGAAGAATCCAACTGGACTTTCAGATCCTAGGTTGAAGTTGAGCTCAAAGTTAAAACAAGTCTCAACTTGCAAATGCTTTTGATAAAGAAATCTTGGAGGAAAAGTAAATGTGATGTCTCAGGATATTGGAGGTATTGCCGTGATTTTACAGAGTTACACTAAGTTAGGAAATGATCTGGTGTGAAATAATTTGGAGGTATTTTCAACTTTCCAATAAGGTACTTAAGCAAACACCAGTTGTGCTACTTGGAGTGTTTCAGGTTGTATTTCAAGATTATAAACGTGTAGAATTTTACTAATGCTAAACTCCAGAACTGCATATCCTCACAGAGAAAACATTCTAGTTTTTTAAAAAAAGTCTGAACACAGTATAATGAGTATATATAATTTTAAATCACCTTGGAATATAGTCAATAAAAATCACTTTTGACAGATTGGCTTTATACACCCAGTAATTTATAACAAAACAAGAACATAAACCAAATCTGTTAGTAAATAAAGTTTCCATCTCCATAGGAAAAGTACTTGAAAATTTTGTATAAGTTATTGAAGATCCAGTTCCTTTAGTCTTACTGAGAGGAGTAACCTACCTGGGCACTTAGGTTCTGTTTGCAGTGGAATTTAGCTGAGAAATCTTTGTAATCTTAGGATTGGAATTTTTCATCCACAATTTGTATCCATGGGCAGGAGCAATCATCACTCAGCCATTTTTAGATGTTGAGACTTGTATTAAAAATCAAACAAAAATGTTCTTTGAATTCATTCTTTCTCTTATCAGAGTAAGTGGGGGAAAGACTAAAGTAAAAGAGGAATGTGGTAAGTTGTCAATGAACTCAGATCTGTTTTAGATCAAATCCCTGAGTTCTTGCATCCATATCCTTCAGGGAGATCAGGTTAACTTCAAATAGTCATTCTCAGCTGAGTAAAACACTTGGATATAAACTCACCATAAAGCTTCATTAAAACATTTCTGGAAAAAATAAATGGATGAAATGACAAAATCTATTTTTAATGCTCCTTCACAAGGATTGCATATTACTTAATCTCCTTTGAAATTATTTTTCCAACCTGTAGAAGTAATTTCTTTATTTTTTTTATTGTGGTCTTCCCCTATAGAAATGCCAACTTCCAGCTCAGAGGCCCTGAAAACAGGTAAATAATATTCCTGGTAATTCACATCTAGAAATTGTGTTTCCAGCTGTGAGCACAGTACTAACCTCTGTTTTATGAACATGAGAAAACCTCTTATCACATCAGATCAGAACTTATCTCATGCTAACAGATGGGGAAATCCCCACCATACTTCTGTGTCAGGAATTCACTGCAGTATTATTATGTGCTAGAAAAGCTATCTGCAGATACTAGGGGGAAGGATTATTTTTGTTAAGGATTTCCCAGAATGTGAAGGGGTTTTTGTGTTAGGGAGAAGTGGATTTGTGTACAGACAGAATAGATGTTTTTTCCTCAAGAGTGTTAGAGCAAAATTGTCTAAAATTAGATTCTTGCTATTCTGATTTTTGGCTTGGTTTTGTCTTTTTCACTTAAAAGGGGAGCTTTTTAGGAATAAAAGATCAAACTCAAATGTTTGTCAAAAATATTGAACTTACTGGCATTTGTTCTACATGATCTTTCTCAGATCATTTGAAGTTAGAGGTCTTCATGTTTCTTTTGTTGTTGTTACTTTTGTAACTCCAATTATATGCAAAATCAATATTAACACGTAAGACAGTTGAATAAGTGCAATGGAATTTATTTAGGGTGCAGGGACAGAATTCTTTACTTTCAGATGATGGTGGGATGAGCTTTGCTGGCTGCCAGACCCCAGTCAGCCACTCTCCTGCTCCTTCTCCACAAGAGCAGGAGAAAATAAAATAAAAGAGCTCATGGACCATGACAAAGACAGGGAGATCATTTACTAGTTACCATCAGGAGCAAAACAGACTCAACTTGGGCAAGATTAATTACATTTATTGCCAATTAAAATGGAGTTGGATGGTGAGAAACAAAAATAGAAATACCTGACCCCAGTGCCCTCTCTTTCCAGGCTCAACTTCACCTCTTTATTCCAAGCTTCTACCTCCTCTCCCAGACCAGGGGGCACAGGGGGGGATTGGAAATGATGGTTTGTGTCTAATTTGTGTATTTTAGCAGTGAGTTTAAGAAATGAGGTTTTTCATATTCACCATTGAGTCATTCGAGCTTAGAGATTTAAGATACTGTGAACTCTTGAGCATTTATATAACTTCAGATTGGCTTTAAATTTTTCAGTGTACAAATTCAAGTCTCCAGGAAAACTAATGTGGGTGTAGTTGAGATCCAGAGTTCCTCAACAGCACAGCAACAAATAGGAATGTGCAGTGTTGTTGGAACCAAGGTTCTCAGTAAGGAAATGCTGCAGATTCCAGTTATGACTTTCCTGGGTAGATTTTTGAGATCAGCGTGGGAATTTCTTTATAGACAAATCTGTTGTTTTTATAAAGAAAAAACATTATCAGAAAGAACAGAACCTATTCTAGTCTAATCCAAAGCACCCTCCCCTTCTGCCTTTTATTTCCAACTTCAGTAAAGAGACCTGAATGAGGATAGACTAGCTGAAGGATAGTTTTTCCACATAAGCTGTTTGTTTAGAGTCCCCCTTACTTGGAACCTGAAGTCTGCCTTGAGATGGCACTGTTAAAACATTCCACATGATTTTGAACTTTTATTATTTCACCTGTTCAAAGTTTAATTTTAAATCTATGACTATCTTGACATTTTAAAAAATATCTCTTTATCTTGGTGTATTTTTTAAATCTCTGAAATGTAAGACTTCACAGATAATCTGAAGATTAATCGTTCCTGAATCATATACATCAGGTACTACATCTTTTATGTAATTTGAAACAATGAATGTAATGTTGGCTGTGACAGTCATATTTTTACTTCACATATCAATAACAAGTCTCATAATGTAAAATTTTAAAAAGGAAGGAAAGGAAATTCTGTGAATATTATTGTGGGAGTTTTTATACAGCGCAGTTTAATTATTTGCTTCAGTAATGTTCAATAATTATTTCAATGTGGAAAGCCCTCACAATCCCATCCCTTCAAAAACTAAATGGTTTCATTACCAGTAACTAATTTACAAGGCAATTTCAACGTCTCATGACTCCTTGTCTGTCTGAGATTTACAGTGTCTAATAAAAGGCCCTGGGTAGGAGATATGAATTAACAACTCATTAAAAGGAGAGCATGCATTCGGTATCTTCATTTTCTGTCCTCTCCCTCCCCGCTGGCTCCCAGCCCTGCCTGCTCCTTCACCTGCTCAGGGAGACAGGGCTGGCATTCCAAAACTTGTGTCCTCTCAGGTGGCAGTGCTTTGGATACAGCCCTGTGGCAGGGGTGGCCTTGGGGTGATTTGGCTCTTTAATGTCCTCAAATAGTTTATATTCCCAAACACTTTCCACGCAGACAAAACTCAGTTTTCTGACTGGTATGTGTCAGAGGCTGAGGACAAAGTCTTTCTGCTGCCTGAATATCAGCTACTTCAGGATTTTTTGGATCCCAGGAAGATTATCTCCTTTCCCACCCACCTTCCCCCCGAGAGACTGGTTCTGGTCTTGGCCTTAAATGAGTTTCTTCTTGAAGGAAGTGAATACTCTTTGTGGAGACCCTGGATCTATTTCTGGCCTCAGGTCTAATTTACTTACATCATTAATTATTTCATCCTTTCCAAGGGATCTAAAAATCAAAATTCTGCTACTTCAACAACAGTCTTTTAGGAAATTAAAACAATGGAATGAATGACCCTAATATTTTTGCTCTGTTCCAATGTTCAAATCCACCTCTGCGATTTTGTCTGCAGTTTTAACCAGACACCTAGTTATGATGCTCTTAGCAAAATTGCAGTGACCTTTAATCCCTTCTGAATCCCCAAATTTTCTCCTTTACTGTGCTTCACTGAAAGGGAAAAAAAACAAACAACATAACAGAAACCAAAACCAAACCTTTTTTGATCGTTTAAGGTGTTGAGCAGTTCTTCATTATTCCAATTTCCCATCTGCTTTTGGAAGAATATCTCCCATGGTATTATCTCCAAATGTACAACAGTCTAAGATCTTTGTTGCACTTCATTTTGTGGATTGAAACCAGCTGGATCTGGAGGATAGTGGTGAGTGGAAGCAGTTTTGCAGAAAGGGCCCTGGGGGTGCTGATGGACACAGAGCTGAACATGAGTCAGCAACGTGCCCTGGGCACACACGGGGATAAATGGGATCCTGGGATACCTTGGGAAAAGCATTGCCAGCAGGTTGAGGGAGGTGATCCTTCCCATCTGCTCAGCACTGCTGGGGTCACACCTGGAGTGCTGTGTCCACTTCATATTTAATGTCTAAAACTGGGAACATTGAAGAGAATTCATTGAAACAAAATAGAACAGAACGGGGATTTCTCTTCTCCCCTGTCTGTTCCACCAACATTTTAAAGATGCTCTCAAACTCCTCCCTGCTGTGTATGTACATGTGTGAACACAAACTTGCCCCCGAAAATCTCAGTTTACATGTTCTACATCAAATAGAATCGAATCTGTTTATTGATTTAACAAAACATAATTAACTGACTGTCAGTGAACTGTCCCTTGAGGATCAACACCAGTAGCACAACAGAGAAACCAGAACACCAGCTACTTTTAATACACTAATAAACACCTGCACAGTTGAAACCACCCTCTGTAACAAATGTCAGAAAGTCCCACACCCCTTCAGTGTTCACACACATGCACCTCACCCCTGAAGGGCCACAAACATCCCCTTGGAGAGCTGGTTCCCCTCCTGGGGGAGTTGGTACCGGTGCTGTTACCTGCAATAATGTGTGGGGCTCTCCCAGCTGCTCTCCTCATGTTTCTCACATGCTTATTTTTGAGCTGACTCCCTGTTTTCTGTCAAATCTTCAGTGAATCCCTCAGTTGCTGTTCTGTGACACATGGTTGCTTTAACCAAACTTCTCGACTGCCGAGTTCCTCTTTAGGGACATTGTTTTCTGGGCAAACCCCCTCTCAGATGCTTCTGGCTGCCCTGCTCACATCCTGTGAGGACACATTCCCGTGCTATCCATGGATAACACCTGGGCCAGGGTGTGAATCCCAGCCCACAAACCCACAGAAACAGTTTCTCTGCATCTTAACTTGCAGTTGCACTGAACTAGGGAGCAGCTGCATTAACTCAACCCACTCTCTGCTAGGTTTAGTTTAGGAATATTTGCACAGTTACACAAATCAACTGAAAAATCACATTGCTGGAGGGATAATGTGGTTTTTTTGTTGTTTCTCAAATAGCTCTTTGTTTTTGACATTGTTATATGCAGGTGAGAAGAATGCCAGCCCAGCAGACAGCTTCCTTGACTTTCAAAAAGAGGGATTTGTGAGCATTTTGTCCCGTTTATGTGAAGATACCCGAAGAATCTGGAACAATAATAATAAAAAAGTATCAGCTCTGTATATGTTAATGGAAGATGACTTTTAGCTTGTTTGTGCACCCTAACTAAACATCAAATATCTTTATCCCCTCAAACTGACCAAAAGATGAATTTCAAACCCATAATGGCATTAAAATGCATCAGAAATGAAAAGAACATAAGGATTCATCACAGGTCAGAAAACAAAAGTGCTTTTAAACTATCACAGTATATGCTATTCTAATTTTTTTTCTGCTTCAAGTTTCTGAAATATTTATTAAGGAATAATCTGCAGAATAATGAATATTGCTTTCTTATAAGAGTTCAGAATGTGTGCTATATTTCTGCTATAGAGTCTTATTAAATATGGATGTTGTGAGTTTCTACTCACTTTGGGGCCAGCTCCTGACTGCTCTGTCTTTTAGCAAACAATGCTGGTTCAGTTAAGGTAAAAAACCCAAAGCCATTAGTTTAGTGATGACTTCTCAACACTAAAAAAAAAAAACAACAACAAACCTAAAAAAACTTTTTACTTTTTGATGGTTTGGTGATATAAGAAAGTTACATATCCAACAGAGTGTTTAGACATTTTAATATTTCATTTATTCCCCGAAATTAGTGCGTCTCATGGTCCAAGTATAAGGCTGATTTAATTTTTGAAAATAATAAATGTTTAAGCAGAAAGGTCTTGTGGTACTCTCAATAGTTAAGCATATATTTCCTTAATATATAGACAATAAAACACAAGAATGGTAAAAGAAAGTATCTAGGATGTGTTCAGATGATATAAAAGCAAAGTTAATGGACATTATTAAATTTTGGCTACAAAATCACAGGAGAAGCTATTTCAAAACCAGGGAAAAAAGAAAATACACAGCATCTTTAGAGGCTGTCACAACTCTGCTTCCTTAGCATGCTGTCTAATAATTCCTGCTAGGATGGCAAAATGTGTCCCCAGTGATTTCTGGGAACCAAACTATTCCCTCAGACATGTCAGTAAGTTTTGTCTCTCCAAGTCACAGTTCTCTCTACTCAAAGCAAAGTGCAAATAAATAGATATTGCCTGTTTTTAATTACTACTTGGACTCACCGGGTCTATGTTGACGGACATTTTGAAAATCTAAAATAAATGTTCATTTTCCTTCATGATTGAGGATTTTCATAGAGTTTTATTTTCTAAATGATGAACAGCTAAAGGAAGGAAGTCACCAGCATATTACCTGGCATTTTTAAATTAACAGGACATGCTTATAGAAAACCTTATTAATGATGTAATTGATATGAGTAGCTGCAATATCCATCCAATAGGTCACTACTGCAGAGATGGGGATTTTGCTGTTGGTATTTCATTTCAGATGTCTGCCAAGGTATTTTTGAGTGCAGAATTTTCGTATTGCTCAAATGTGGAAACACAATTTTAATATCTTTTTAGCCTCCTCTCCCTTTCTTTAACCAAATGCAGCTGTCTGTTACTTTGGAAAATCGGAATTAATGGTGCTGATTTATCCACATGTACTGTGGGAAGAGTGTGATTTAAGGCTGATTATGTTAAATCACTGTGTTGCTCTTGTGACAAATGCAGTTAGTTAAAGGGGGTACTTCTCTCAGAGCAAAGTCTTCCTTAGTGTTATTATTCAAGGCACTCTTCAAATTGCCTTCATAAATATCCAGCTGTAAGAACTCAACATCCAGGTGTGATATATAGATAAGGACAGCTTTGGAAAATGGCTTGTAGCCGAGACCTAAACTTTGCTATAAATAATTCTCTGAACTACCTTTCCCCCCACAATATTTACAGCATTTACCACTTATTTTAAAGAACCTTGCAGTCTCTCCTCTGGTTTTTATAAGTGGTGCTCACAAAGGGGCGAGAGGAGTTCAAACATAGTCCAAATCTTTAGTTTAAAATAGTGTGAAAGCATCTTGATTTTTTTTAAAAAATAATTCTAGCTAATTAAAACACGTTGTCAGAGTGGGAAGACCCCTGAGAATTAATAACCATTTATGGAGTGGGAGGTTTGTTTGTCAGCATTAAAGCCTAGAACTGGAATGGTTCTCTTGCATCATCGACAGCTGAGGAGGGCCAGAGCAAATAAGCTAATTAATTTCTACATGAAAATTTTAAGTGGGCGTTCTTGAAACAAGAATTAACATTATTTTATGAAATTTCAGAGAAAGGAAGGATAAACCTGCCTGCTCAGAGTTAGAACATGCAGATAAATTCTGTTTATTTGATCCTTTATCAATTCTGACTCCTGCTCGTGTTTCTTTTCCTCCCATCACACTTCCTAAGTTCATTTTCCAGTTGCAAAACTTCTCCTTGATAGTCTGTAAGTTCCTTTAATATTTACATTACTTCAGTAGTACTGTTTTGATGGCATTCTGTCATTTATTTCCACTAAAGTGGTGACTTTCTTCCAAACCTGATTTGCTGGTTTTTATCAAATTTTCACCTCTGCCAAGTAAATGTACAGTGTGTGCACCACAGACAGAGCAAGGCAGTGACTTTGAGAGTGAAATTTTTGGCTTTTTTTTTTTTTTTGTACATCAGAATGAAATCTGAGGTGATAAGGTCAAGTTTTAAATAATTTCAGTATTTTAGAAGTAAATCCGAAATTTAATTTATCTCTTGCCATATGAAACAGAACTGTGACATAAACTTGAGTAGTTAAGCTGTGCAGTTTGTTTCTTGCTGTAAAATGTTAGATACAGCCCTTTCCTGTCCCAGGAGCAACTACCAGGCTACTTAGTGTTACTTAATTATTTATTATTTAGCATTATTTAATGCAGCTTTGTATCAGTAGTGGAGTTATCAAGCAAACACTGTCATCAGTGATAGAACCTCACAGAAATCTTGCTGCTGTTGCAGCTCAGTGTTTGCAGAATCAGGAGGCAGAAACAGGCTGGAGAAGATTTGACAGTAAAGTAATTGATTAATTAAAAAAAAAGCAGTGTTATCTACTTGTCTTTGGCACGTGGCAGATCAAACAGGATCGTTTAATGGTATTTTCTGACCTAAGAAATTGTGAACTAGTTAAAAATAAGATTTTAAACGTGGATTCTACTTTGTAATGCAGTGGAGTTATGCTAGAAGGGAATGTCCTGGAAATGAATTTAGGCTTAATCCTTTTGCTTAATTTACCTTGGTAACAGACTTTCCATGCACAGCCACTTTTTTTTTTGTTAAACTGATTGAGTTTATCTTGAACTACAGACCTGGAAACGAGCAGTGTTGAGTTAGGGAGCTTTTGAAATATTTAGGATGTCCTTATTTAAACCATTTTATACATAACATGTATGCACTACATCAGAATTTACCATTCTCAGAGCTTCTGGACAGTTTATAGGTTGCAGCTTCTCACACAGTCAGATTTTAGATGATACAGTGAAGTTTGCTTATGCATCAAACTGATCCTTTGCATGATGTCCTGTGTTCAGCTGGTGAGAAATTCAGGTAAAAGAAAGATTGGTTGGAGTCATTTTGAGGCACTTGGTGATTTTGGTTGCTGCTCTGTTTTTTCTTTCTCTTTTTTCTGTTTCTTTTTTCTTTTTTAATAAGCACTAACAGGGTGATAACTGGCTTTGTATTTACCTTTAAGTTGTCATAAAGCTTTAAAATGAAAATTAGTGTCATGTTTGTTCTGAAAGACTGTATAGGGCTTATTGAACTCCTCGAGTGCATCTTGATTTTTATAATAGTTCTGTGTTCAGGTCTAGGATGATTTAAGGTCTTTTTTCAAATTATAAAAGTCTCCCTTTCTGATGTTCTCCTAAAAAGTGTATAGAAATCAAGACCACAAGATGTTGCCAAGGTGACAATTGCTTGATAAAATATCACTGAGATGTTGATTTCTCAAATATTGAATTCTCTTAAATTAGTGGCAGATTATTTCATTGTTGAGGATATCACATATTGGCTAAATATGCTTTCTGTGTGTTGAAAAAAAAAGTTCTATTTTCTTCATAATACCACCTGAAGTACAACACTGTGAGGCTTCAGGGAGAGGTGGAAAACTGTAACCTGACCTGGACACTTCTGGAAAAGCACATTTTAGTGCCTGTTTGTGTTTTCACCTTGTCAAAGATAGTTGCTTCTGTGATTTCCTTGTTGCAGTAGTCAGATTTGGAATCTGGAACAGATGGGAATTGGCTGCCAAGGTCGGATGGGATGGGGATGAGGGGAGTGATGCACCCAGCATTTCATCCCGACCAGCTGAGGAGGCTCCCACTGCTCAGGGCTGTTGCTGTGGTAAGAATTAAACCTGATTAAATTTAGCACACAGTGGCCATTTGGGTCTCACTGGACTGGTTAGTTTTAGGTTGTGTCCAAGTGGAAATTTTGCAGATCAATACAGTGGAATCCCACCCAAACTGATGCCTGTGCTGTTGGTTCTGCAGGGAGGCTGAGACAGGAATGAGCTACCTGTTCTGCTTGTCCACCTGTTGCTTCTTTCCATGCAGGAAAGGGGGGCTGTGCTGATCCTGGTGACTGGGATATCCAGCTCATTCCTTTTACAAATATCACACACCAGTTATTTTAACATTAGTTCATCATTTGTGTACACACATGCAGAGATACAGCTTTACAATTCTGTTGTACTGTCAGCTAATGCATAAAGCTGAGTCTTACAATATCACCCACAATAAGAGGCAGACATCAGCTGTAATAGATTTTGACATCTTCTGGCATGGTTACAGAAAATCCAAATTATAAATGGGAATCAGTCTATCTCTTTTGGTGGTTTTGAAAGAATCAAATTCAGTTGTCTAATGTTATTTCATTAGGCTTCCTTTTCTGTTTTCAAATAATAGTTATTTTCAAATTTCAGTTCAATTTCTTTTTCTTATGAATCAATTTTATCTCCATACAGTTTCCATTTTTGTCACTTATCCCTGGTGTAAAGTACAGAGAATATCTTAGTGCTTCGTTTCTCCTTGTCAACAAGTACATCTTTTTTTTTCTGGTAAATATCTACCTAATATGAGAAAATTACTTATTTGTGTTATCCTAGTTATTGCAGCAAGAAATAGGAACAAGCAGATAAGAGAAAAAGAGAAGTTCTGTGTTACCTTCAGCCCCTGGTGCCTGCCTTAGGATGATTCACATGTAAACATCTACAAAGGTGCAGGATTGTTTTGTTATGACTTGAGTAGAAATCTTAACACATAGAATGGCAGTGTAAGTGTTATACTCCTACAGGGGGAAAAAAATACTATACTGATTTTTAAATCTTCACCTTATTGGGCTCCAACACTTTCCACCTTCATGGAGGGATCACAAGGGAATCTCTCAAAAGAGTAAAATATGATTAAGCCAACTCTGTGAGCAGTGATATCTAAGCAGCAGAAGGCTCCCAAAGTTGTCCCAGCTACATATTCCAAAGTTTTAGTGCTTGTTTTAAAGTTATCTTAGCCCACACGTGGTGGGAGTGTGTCATGTGATTTCCATGTATCTGATTCCAGAGCTGAGCTTTACATGTTTGCCACAGGTGTGTGTTACCCCTGCCCATTCCAAATGCTGAAAACCAGGGGTAACAAGGGGAATGGATCTTTGGACAAAGTGTGTGTGGTGGGGGGGAAGTAAAAAAATACAAGGAAACAGAAGGAGAACAGAAGTTTTCAGTTGAAAACAAAAATGCCTGGAGATTTCAATACTCTCTTCAGGTGGATTTCAGCTCTGAAAAATATGTAAAGGTTTGCAAAGGTTGGTTTAAGAAGGCTCAAAAAAACTGAGCAGAACTATGAGTACGTGCATGTGTTCTGTGGGAGATTAGCAGCCTTTTTCTTCCCCTCATGATTCAGCCACTGTTAGTGACCTCAGACCTAAAATCCTGGAAAGATGTTGCCCAAACCAGATGTTTCAGTACTGGTTTTGGCCTTAAGCACTGTTTGTAAGAGTTAGAAAGGTTATTGAACACTTCTGCAGAAATAAAGCCACTGTTAGCATGAGGAATTTAAATTTTAAAGTCTTGAAAAAGTGCCTTTAGATTCCTGTACTATGCAAATGTGGAGTGAGAGAAAGGGAAGAAAAAGGAATTAAAGTGTAGAGTCTGTCTGCATTTACCATAACATGGTGCTAAGAATTCAGGAGAAAAAAAAATAGTGTAAATATTGGAGTGAGTAGAAAGAATTCCCTCCAAACACTTAATTTCACGAGTTTTTTAAGTAGCTACTGAGATGGATAATGTGCCAGCGTGACAAGAGTGGAGAAGACAACAGGGTAAATGCTGTTATGGCCTGTTGACATTTGCTTTTTTACATTGATATCCTAATATCAAACATAAGCTTGGATTTCCCCCGTGATTATTACAGCTTGTTATCCTAGGAACAGTGAAAGAGGTAATGTGTAAGTACCCAGCTCTTCTAAAGTGACCATTTATTTAGAAAAGAAATGAGTGATATAAGGAGAGTAACTTTGCAAAGTGGCTGCTAGTGGCATCTAAGGTACTGAATGTTGCCATTTAGTTTATGTGGAACCATAAAAACAGCTTTGGCCAAATTCCTGGTGGTACAAATTGGTATTTCTGTACTTAATTCAGCAAAGTGATAGCAGTTTTAGCATATAGCAAATTGGATGGAGATCTGATTCCTTTTTCTTCATGGTGCTCTCTTATACTTACATTAATAATCATTATGACCCAGTTATAACTCAGCTCTTTTTCCCTTGCTAAAGTAAAACAAAAGTAGTTGATCTCTTTGATCTATTCTGCAGAGTGAGTACAGAGTGAATATTGTCCATAAAAGTGTTATTAGGTTGACAGCATTCTGAAATTAAATTCTCTGTCTAAATTAATATGGTCTGTATAAAAATAAGGGTCTCTCTGATATTGTTTAGCTGGTGAAGGCCAAGCTGTTCAAGCCCAGTGTTCTGCAGGGGTGAGGTTCATTGCTTTTTGGGAGAAGTCTGTTGGGACTACTAACAGAAACACATTTTCAAAACATTGCACACATAGATGCATCCAGAAAATTAACACTAGTGGTGATCCTGGGGTGACAGAAAGGAGACTATTTCAAAGTCAAACAAACTTCCAAAGAAGCATTTTGCATTGAGAGATTTTTATGCTTTTGATTCCTGTTGCACCACTTCAGACTGAAGTTCTTCAGCTGTTCTGTCACCACCTCAGCTGTGGGTAAGTTGGGATATAAAGACAGACTCTGAAGGGCAGGGAGCCTTCCAGCATTAGGGAACTGTGGAAGCAGAACAGTTCTGGAGCCCACTATACTGGGAAGAATTTATCCTGCCTACAGCTCTGAGTTTGACTGGTTTTCTTTTGTAGTGCTCTATTTCTTGGAATTTAGTGGAAAAGAAGTAAAACTTTGTTTTCTTAGAATTCTTATTCATATATTTAAATTTCAGGGATGCAGATTTGTTATATGGTTTGTTTTAAATGAGAATCCTCATATACAATATGATTATTTTGGTTGTGATTAGTGATTTTTAGCATCCTACCCCATTTTGTCTTGTCTGTCTGCAGGCCATCATACTTTTACCTTTCCCCAGAGAAAAGACAAGTAAATTCGTTACATTTGCTCCTTGGATTGGGGAAAATAACAAGAAAAAAAAAGGGCAAAAGGGAGAAAAAACAAACAAAAAACCCAAACCCCAAAGGCCAAAACCCAGGCAAAAGTGATCATGTTTTCTGCTTGTCCAAAAGCACACTGTAAGTACTGCTGGGAAACTCTGAGCTGAATTATAAGAGCACTTATTCTGATTCCAGGCTGAGTTTGAACATAAACAAATTAGAGTTGTTAATTTTGTGAGAAGTTCTATCTAGATTAGGCTTTACCTTGAACTCCCACTCTCATATTCCCTCGGACAACAGAACAATAATTTGTTGTATAAACAGGAGCAGTAGGGACTAAGTCTCTCTGGATACCCCCATCTGGCAGAGGAAATCTGGTTGTTAGCATATCAAAAGACTTGGTGAATTTCTTCAGTTTATTCAGACTTAAATTAATAGAACTTTGTAAAACTTTCTCCTGTTTCGATTTTATTATTTTTTTTTTACTAAAATTAGGACTCCTATAAAATTTACGAGACAGGGTTATTTTCGCTTTTAAAAATTGAGAGGAAAATCTCCAGCCTCCTTTCCTTATGTACAGAATATTTAATTTCTTAAAAAACAAAATCCCCAATTTATCTGTTCTCAAGTCACTACTTTCTCTATGAAGGTAAATGCCCTCTGGAGATGGGATGATTCTTTCTTGATGCAGCTAAAAACAGTCTCAGGATCCCTCATGGTTTCTTTGCATAACAAAACCATTTCTGCCAAATTATCTGTTGTTTAGAAACTCCAACAAATAACGCTGTGTGCAGAATATTAAAATCCCTGTTAACATTCTGAAACTCTGGCTGGTTCCAGGTTTACTTTGTGTGTTATTGAAGCTTCCATGAAAGCATGGGCTTGGAGGAAGGTGTTTGTCCTCCTTGGGGGCACTTTTGCTCAGTGTTACCCAGGAAATGAAAGGAAGATAAATCTTGGGAAGCACAGGGTTAAACTGATATGTATTTATTCCATTGTTGGTTTTTCTGGCTTCTTTTTCTCCTCTCCTTTGGTTGATTTAAGTCTCTATTTCCTTGGTTTCTTTAAAAAAGGATAAAACAGCCCCCCCCCCACACCCCATTTTTGGTTGTTATTTTGTATGAGAAGAAGAGACAAAGTTTTAAATAAAAATTACATGCCAGATATTTTATTTTCATTGAAATATCTTAAAGGGTTTTGTACAAGCACTTGTGTCTCAGCAGAAAGTACATCTGCAAAAGTAGAAAAGCAAAAAGATTTATTGGCTGAAACAATTCCCACTGTCATGTGGTACATAAGAATTAAATATTTATACCTACTCACTGGGATAATAAAACTCTATTCAATTATGTTGCAGACACTACCAAATGATTGTTGAGGCCTCTAATAATGGTGCAAATGGTAAAATATATAGTATAAACAATACATGAGAAAACATTATGGGAAAATATTTTCTGGTCCATAGGATTTACCTGTTTGTTGCAATAATTACTGAGACAGATGACAAAGCCCTCAGCAGTCTGGGGTGGCCATAAATGTGGATTTCAAGGGTGTTGTGCTGTTGATGAGCCCAGAAGCTGCAATGGTTTGGGGTTGCACGGTTGTCATGGTTTGAGATCTCCAAAATCTAATTCCCTAGCTCCATCCCCCCTCTCACATTATATATATACAATCTATAATGTATTGTAGTATTTATTTATGTGTACAGACATTGTAATATATTCCCTTTTCCCCATTCTGAGTCCGCGTGATTGCCTGGAAAACACATCTTACACTAAGTTGAGATGTGGGAGGGGGGATGGAGCTAGGGAATTAGATTTTGGAGATCTCAAACCATGGCAACAGTGAATCAGGGTTGTCCCCTGGTCCAAGCCTTGTAAACTCTTAGAAATGCAGCAAGGGCTGTCTTTTTCTTTAGCTGGGATAATGTAACAAAAATCTCACTTATCCCTTTTCGTCCTGAACGAATGTCATTAGTCCTTTCACGGTGGGACTCTGCAACGTGGGTTCATTTCTCACACTCCCTGCCACTCAAACAAGAGTGCCACGGGGTGCTGAGTTTGCTGGAGCCCCTTTGGGACACTGTGCTGTGGTGATGACTGTGTTTCACCAAGGTAATTAGCACCAGCCTGTATGTAGACAAGGGAGAAATCTCCTTGGCCTCGGCACAGGACTAGGTCTGCCTCTTTGGCAGAGTCCAAAACTCAAAGCTGCAGCATCTTTTTGTTCAGTATTTTTCCTTGTGGGTTTACAATTCCTCTTAGGCTCGTTCACTGCGGGAATATCTTTGTGAGGAATTCTTACCTTTCTTTCTCGTGGGACTGTTGTGTGTCCCTTTGTGAGCCCGGGAGCTCCAGCTGTGTGGTGACAAGTTTGTAATTAGCTGTTGCTGGCACTGCCTTTGCTTTCAGATGGAAGAGCATTATTAACCCCTGCTTTTTTCCCCTCGTGCCATATTTCTCCCTCTTATCTCTGAGAAGGTGGCATGCACTTTGCAAGCAGTTTTAACCATTAGTAATCAAAACTCAGCAGAGCACAGCATTTGTCAGAAATCCCATTGCTTCCAAACTGTTGCTGTAAATGAATCCATTCCTATGCGAGTATGATAATTTTAAAAGCATTATCAGAGGAACTGGAATTATTTTCTCATTTCCTCCCAGTAAATGCATCCATTGATCCTTAATAGCTTCACAGTTGTTCTGCTAATTGTCGTGTTTCCATTAATAAGTTCAAAAATATGCCAGCAGATTGTTAGGTGTGTGTATGCATCACTATGACTTGAGTGCATCGAGCTATTTTGAAACAGCAGTAATGAATTTTGGCAAACAGAGAAATGTTTTCCTGCTTCTGTTAGTCAACCCCCTAAAGTAAATGGAGAAAATGGGCAAATATCAGCAGTGCCTATCGTCTGGGCTGCACGCCAGTATTGATAACAAAATAATTAAAAGATAACAGTGTTTAAAAACAAACTGTAAGCCTGGCCAAAGAGAAAATCAAACCCAATCAGACTAGTTGTATGCATAATATCAGCTCATATAATATTACTTTTTATCCTTAGGAACTCAGAGAGAGTCAGCACTCAAATACACATTACTTCTTGTAGCACCCTGATGTTTCTTAATTTTCGCTTAGTGTACAGTAGAACTGGAGTATGTCTTCTTTTTTTAACTGAATTTGTGTTAAGTGACAATAAATTAAGTAAAATTCCCCAAGTCAAGACTGCTTTGCCTGTGAAATGTGCTATTTTCAGGCTGTCTGAGTAAGAAACTGCCACAAAATGTTTCGTGTTGGGTGTTTTTCCCATAGCAATGGCTCCCTTCAAATCAAGTGTTAGAACGAGAGGAAGGTGTTTCAGGGAGACAAAAGAGACCATGTTTAAGAGATTTAATATGACACAAGAAAAGCACTTGTCATTTATTCAGCTTAGCATACATGTAGGAAGACTTTTATTGTAATATTTCATTATTTTGCAATAACAATGGAACGTTCTTCTCCAGATTGAGACTGTTACTAGTAGGGAGCATTTCAGCCACTTCTAAAATCCAGCCACCGATGCTGCCAGCTATTTAACAACAAACAGAAATGCTACAAACCACTTGAGATCAGAAGTGCTTATCAGACATTTTAAAGAAAATTAGGAACGTTAGGATTCCTCAGGAACACACTGGGTGTTACCATCCAGCTGGATCCTCTGGTGCTTTGCCAGTTGTGCCCCCGAGCCTGCTCATCGTGCTCAGTTTATTTTACTAATTGTTGTGTGGAAGCTCCACCGTCCCACCTGCAGAGGGGCTGTTTCAGGCAGGGATGTAAGGCAGGGGATCTGTTCTCAGGCTGGGTGAGTAAGCACTGATGTGCATCTGTGCTGTTGGTGCTGTGGCCAGCACAGCTTTTGGGATTTTTCATTTTTCAGGGTATTTTTCATATGTGCTGAGACGAGAAACTTTTTCCCCCTCTCTGTGATGAACGCGGGTGATGAAGCTCAGGGAAAAATAGCATCCTTTTGCCCCATGTTTCTCACCAAAATCCCAGACCCCACTGTCAGTGCTGTGTGCAAATAAGCCCATATTTGAACCTGCTACATATTAAAAAGAAGCTATCTAGCAGAAGGAATTAATCCAGTTCTAGAAAAGAAGAAGAAATAGTCATTTATTCTCTGTTCTGTTGTTTTGGTTTGGTTTTGTTTTTAGTTTGGTTTGGTTTGGTTTGGTTTCGGTTTGGTTTTGTTTGTTTTGGTTTGGTTTTTTTTTTGTTGTTGTTTTTTTTTTACCTTGTTGCTTTTTTCTTTTTACCCATTACTTTTTTCTCACCACAACAAATAAGTGAATGTTTGAAGCTCTCTAGCAGATGTTTTCTTATTTGACTCGGGTGGGATATTTGTGATGCATTAGTCTGCTTTATGTCATTTTATTTTGGCATCTGCATTCTGAACTAATTAGCACACTTGAGAGAACCTCAAATAAGAGTATGTGGGCAACCAGTAGTTAAGTGTTTGATGGCATATTGCAGAGTCCATCATGACTGAAAGAGGAGGCTGCAGCATGTTTGCAATCACTGCATGGGGCATAATTGCATTTCTGAAACCCTGACTTGTTACTGCTCTGCAGCTTTTGTTTGTGCAGCTTTATAAAGGAAACAAGACCTCTTAAATTGTTGTGAATTACAATTTTGTATTAGTTACACTGTGCTGGCTGAGTAATGTATATATTATGTTGTGCATGTGCTTTGTCAAAAGTGACTGGAAGCATTTAATCAAGTGTGTGTACATATTTATACCTGAGTGTGTGCTTGCTGTGTGACTAAGATTCTGAGTTTTTCTTTAACACAGCTGAAATTATTAGAATTACATTTTACCTGATACTGGTATAGAAGTAAGGATGCAGAAAACCAATCTCAAATTTCTGCTAGTGCTTGGTTTTCTACTAGAACATTTTGTATGACCTTATTCCTATCAAGAATTTATCTTGTAGCATTACATCTGCAGTATTTGTCTTCCAAAAAGCGTAAAGTTTATTGCCATACTGAAGGTGGAGTGTCTGATCACTGTTGTCATGATTCATAGTCCACCCAGTTGACTGTTAATGGGAGCTGAAGACAACAAAAGTGAGACTGAAATATTTACTTTTAGTTTTCACCAGAAAGACGTGTCAGCATGAGAGAGAATGAGCTGGGGAAAGAGGAACAGGCTGGAGCAGGATGGTTGAGGAAACAGCCAAGATGCAGGAGACCCAGAGTCATTTGGAGTAATTAGTTTTTAAAACTGAAAATCCCATCAAAGAATCTCACTTTTGCAGCTCTGACTGCATGTTTGCAGCAGCTTCTCCTGCCATGACTCCTGTCAAGTGTCTCCCAGCACATTTCCCCTCGTGTGGGGAGCTGATTCCCTCTCTGGACCCTCCTGAGCTGAGGCTCCACGTGCTGCTCAGACTGGCAGAGGCTCTGGCACATGGTGACCTGCTTGCACTGGTGGCAGTGCCATGTGGACCCCCCTGGTCCTGGCTACCTGACCCCTGCCATGGACCAACTCATTTGTTAACTGCTGGCTGCCCATGCCTGAACTAATTAGGCATTCATGCATAAATTAGCTGGGCAGCCATGCATACACTAATTAAACACTTATGCAGGAGCTAATAGGGTGCTCATATGTGAACTAACTGGGGACTCAGACATGAACTGCTTGGACACTTGTGTAGATTAATTAGGTGCTCGTGCATGGATCTGGTAAACCCTGCAATTTATGCTCAATACCCTTGGCAATTCTTTCTTTAGTTGTACTGGATCTCATTCCTCTTATTTTTCCTCAGAACTTAAATACCTTCCAACTTGGGCCTAGGCAAGAAAAGTGGGATTCTGCTTTTGTATATGTGCACATGCCTGTGGGTTTATGTCTAGGGAGACTGGAGAAGAGACTGACAGTGACCTACTGGGCTTTTGTCTGTGTAATGTTCACCCGACTGCCCAAACCCCCTGAGAAATCCATTATGTACTGGTGTCATTCAGTGATAGAATGGCTAAGGACAGGTCTGTTTCCATCCTTGCAAAAACTTAAGGTTTTTGTTTGTCTTCATGGTTTCAAGTGGGCTGCAGCACCTGAAGTGAGAATCTGTATAAAGCAGGAAATATGAAGCAATATATGAAACAAAAAGCTTTTCTTTCATTTGTTTTTTGTCAATGCATAACGGATTTCTCAGAAGCCTTATTGGAAGAGTAGATATATAGAATTACTCAGAAAAAAAAAAGATATTTGAACACAGAAATTTGAATGGCATCAGCATTCTTTCTATCTAGCTGTTTGTCTTTTGACACAAAGCAATTGCTGTTCCTAGATGAATATACAGAGCAAAAGTAATGCAATCTCTCTACAGGAAAAGTAACTCCCTTGTCTTCTTAGAAATTCATTAATGATTTGGCAAGAGGATTTCTAACTTTTCTAGGTTCTTTGATCCAAAGATTTAAATGACTGCAACCTTGAATGCCATTAAAATAGAACACGACCGTCACTTTGCCATATTTGAATTAGTTCTATTCAGAGATTGGTTTTTAATTAGATAAGAGAAATCTGAAAGAACCTGAGCCAAATCGTGGTATATCTGAACTGCAGCATAAAAGCAAAGTTAAGTTCAGTACAGTTTTGTTTGTAGCAGTTCACTGACTGTGAGAAGAACATGAGGAACTTGAACTGGAAGATTGATTTCAGTAGAAATATCAAGGAACAGTCCATTATAATATGGGAAAGATTTGAAAATCCATCATGTAATTTCTCCTTTTCCTCACTGAAATATATGTCGAGTCCCTCTTCTGATCCTCTACCTGAATAGGCCAAGAAACTTAACTTTTTAATCTTTTTTTGTGCACCTTGTAACTATAAATCAGTGCCCTTTCTTACCAGGGATTTGACATATACTCAGTAAAAGATGCAAGGGAACAAGTTTGCCTTCATTATTAATCATGGTGAAAGCAGAGAAGCTTCTCCCTCTGGTGCTGAGGTTTGTGTAACTGAGACAGCAGGAGCCTTCACACTCTGCAGCTCCAAACACCCTCCAGAGTCCCTTCATACATCAGTGTCAACCTTGAACCCTTCTCTCCAGGGACAGCATAATTATCTTTATATAAAGTGCAACTGGATGGTGTTTGTCTAAAGTGGTAAAATTGAATCTCAGTTTTGCAAGAATTCTTTATGTTCTCATGCAGCCAGAAACTGCCTGGTCCTGGTGAACCAGCTCAGGGTGTCCCCGCTGGAGCTGTGGGGTTGGACCAGGTGATTCCAGAGACCCCTTCCAACTTCAGCCACTCCCTGCCTGATAATGCATCCTCTGGGATGTAAAGCAGCTCCAAGTTGGATGATGGTTTTCTAATATCAGCTGCATAAAACTGGTTTACAAAGATACTGTTGGTTTTCATTGTTAAAAGAATGCACATGAGGTGCTTGCTGAAGTGTGCTGATGATAATACAGATTTTGTGGCAATCAGCTGAAGGCAGGGCTGCTGGTATCTGGTGTATGGAATGGCCAGCTGAAGGAATAGAAATACTAAATCTAAAACTGGACACATTTGCTGTTTTGACACTTAAATTGTGCTTTTTATCACACGAGCCCGTTTAACACTGAGGTTATTCATTAGGGCAGGCTTCACCTTCCTTCTCCACTTCCTGAATGATGGAGATAATGGGATTGATTCTAAAGTTATTTAAGTGTTGTTAGAAGTTAGAGGTGTGTCAAGTGAAGTTAATGATGTTACCTTCATGCAAGTGAAGTGAGAATTAGTAAATTGAGTACAGGGAAAAAAATGCAGTAGGCTGGGAGAGCAAAGGCTGAGCAGGAGGATAAATGTCGGTGGTGAGAATGTGAAATTAAACCAAATGTATCATCTGGAAGGAAATACCACATGAGCTGAGTCCTCTGCTTTGTTCTCAGCATTCTCAGTATCACCCACCTGGCTAAACTTTGTTGACTGCATCAGGTTCAGTTAAGATGTGCTATTTCTAAAAATGTATTTTAAAATATTTTTGTCGTGTGTATAAGCGATGCTGTAACAAACTGGACTTTCAAAGCTCTTAATCCTATTTTTTTGATTATTATTTTTGCCACTGTCTGTCCAAAATTCCCAGTGATCTACCTTTTTATAAGTAGGTCTGTAAACAGTGAAAATATTTTCTTTAAATTACATTATTAGGAAAAAAAAAAAAGAAAAATTAAAATATAGTTTACAATTATGTTTGCACACCATTTGAATAGTTTCATTAAAAACTAACCAGAAAGTCTGGTCAAGGATCACTCAATAATAAGCTCAAGGAGATCACTGTTGATATTTTGTGGCTTAGTGTCTTATCAGTTCTCCATGTTCACAGGTTTTCTCATCTTCCTCTCCAAGGCATGATGCTCTCCTTCATTATTTCTCCCTTCTGCTCTGCTTTTTCTACACCTGCTAAGTCATTTCCCACTCTCACAATTAACAATTATCTGACTACTAAACAGGATGGTAAGAGGCACTCGGAGTGTGCAAAATAATATTTCAACGTGTTCTGCCAACTGGATGCATAAAAATAACTTATCTGGCCACTTCATTGCTTAGAAAACTTGAAGCAATTTATTTTTCTTTAAACGAGCTCAGCCATTTGTGTGTTTTAGTTACAGTAAATCTTGTTTCATTCATCATTTTCAAATATATACATACAAAGCAATAACTGGTTTTCAGTTACTTTTAAGTTCCTATGAAATAAATAATGCACAAATCTCTTTTTATTGTATTTTTTTTTTTTAAATTTTCATTTAGATTTCAGCTTAACACATACAAAAGTGTTCATTCTTGGTGCATTTGGAGCATGGTGGTAATGTTTTCAGTTACTTTGAAAAATGCAAGTATAGATGTTATAGTACAAAACTGTGTAACCACACATATACCTTACTAACACTCAGTGAGGTTATTTCCCAGCTGAGAACTTTAAACTGTTTTCCCAGTGTGACTGAGGGAAGGGATGATGGCAAATCATGGACATACAGGAGACTGAATTTCTCGAAGAACTCCAGTAGTGAGGCTTTTGTTTTGGGGGTTTTGGTGGGCATTTTTTGGGTGTTTGTGCATCTTTAGTAGCGGAAGATCCTTTTTTACTTTACAGATTAAAAGGTTTGGGGGCCAATTTTCTGAAATGATTAATTTTTTTTTAATTTAATATAAGCTGTTCGGTCATTACTTGGTACATTGATTTAATCAGATTTGATGATTTAACCTGTAGTATTTTTGTAGGAATTGTCCAAGGAAAACTCCAGCCAAGAAGCAAATGATGTTCAGTTGTGGTGTCTTTTGGTGTGTCTTGCCCTGACTTTGGGCAAGACCTGAAATTAGAGCTGCATCCACTAACAGAGTTTTCCAAGGAAGCAGCAGTGAGAGCTGTAGCACCATGGCCAGTTCCCACCAAGAATAATTGCATTCCTAATATCCTGCTTTCCTGTACTAAACTTTAGTGTTGTCTGTTGTGCTGTTACATTTTATACCTCAACATCCTATGTTCTTTAAAATAGCTAATGGGATGGTGGCAATGCACTGTAATTATTGAAAGATTATCCAAATTGCCTGCTTGGAGAACATGAAGTGTAAGGCAAATACAGCTAATAATTTTATATTCACTTTCTAATGACCTTGGTTCCCCAGGTTATTCCATCTTTTTAAAAAAAGGGAAAAGTAGAGATTTTCAGGCAAATTGGTTTTCACATTTGGGAATTTAGTGTGGGTGAGACAGTTTCTCTTTTACAGTCTTTCTCAAAAATTAAATCACTCATCAGTATTTATAGAAGCATACTAAGCTACTTTGCCAGATTATGAATAAGTGTTCTGGGTAGAAATTTATAATTAAAGAAAATAAATAACTTGTTACATATGAAAAGAAACATTTTTATGATGTTAGATTAAAAGAATAATGGTTTTGTATTCCAAAGGGTTTCGTAAACTGTTTTACTTGCAAAACGTATGATGTTTTGCATTTTTTTTCCACAAGGCTTAAAAATCCAACTGTGAGGGATAATGACTTCAAGGTGTCAAAATAATATGATTTTTCCTTAAAAAACAAAGTGCTATCCACTTCAACTTTTCTTATATTTAGAGTATCTTGTACCCTGCTTGCATAACTAGTGCATGAGAAAATGTGATACCAGTGGGTTGTTTTTCTTTTTAACTATTCATTATTAATGAAGTGCAGAGCAAAACAGTTACAAATGATTGTTTCAGGGGATTTCCTGTAGCTCTGCTATTGTGTTCAAAGGATTTACTCATAGTGGTTTAATTCCAGTATGAAAAGTTCAGGCTGCTGTTGTCCTAACCTAGATTTCAAAAAAAGTTTGTATGTGTCTTTATATGCCTAAATATATAGAGAGAAGTGTATTGGTTGTAAAGATCCAGTTTGTTTAATATTGGGTTATAATATGTGCTAAACATTTGTTAACTTGGCAATATTTCCTTATTTCAGCCTTATTGTTGCTTGAATTTGCAAGTGGGCATAATAATATTTGCAAATAAGTTTTTGAAGACACATTTTATATTCTATATTTCTATATTATAAATATTCTATATTTATATTCACATATTATGTTCTGTTAAGAAGAAAAGCATAATTCCTGTCCCCAGGGAAGAGTTAGGTGTGGGAGTTCCTGCTCCACTATCTTGAAAAGTGCTGGAAAAGCATCATTCTGACTCTGGGATTTTTCAGTAGAAAACACTAAACTGAACCCCCCAAATTACTATTGTTCCATAAAAGGCAGAAAATTCAGCTTAGTCAAGTGGTGAAAAGCTGATGCCCTATAACTGTCCTTAGTTTTTAAGTATTATTTATACAGTAAATGTGCTTTATGCCAGTCATAACATAAATTGCAGGACACTTGGGAGTGCAGTGAATAGAATTTCTGCTCCATGTTTCAGCTTAAAAAGAATTCTGTGACTTGGAATTCCATCTCCTGGTTTTGGCCTTAAAAGTTATTTTGTAAGCAAAGAAGAGTATATTTTTCTGAAGCCAGGAAAAAAAAAAAAACCTTCACAAAATTATTTAGGAGAAAGTTAAGGGAGTTTGTAGAGATAGGAACCAGACACTTAACTCGGTATTTACCCAAAGGATAAAGTTAGTCCTGTATTTAACTGGAATATAGCATAATATGTTGAAATTTTAATTTGGTGGTGACAACTGTCAGAAAGAAATATGCATGTAAAATTGGAAAAGCCTTCCTAGACCTGTATATAAAACTACCATGAAGTCAGAAAGATTAACTCTTTCAACAAAATTGGTGCTGTGTTGCAGGAATATTTTTTTCCTTTTTTCCAGAGCCCTTGCAGCAATCCTAGAAATCTAACAGGAAAGATTTTTTTCAGTGACATTTCAATATGCTTTATGCTACATTAGCAGCAGACCTTTGCAGTGTTTTCTACCCTGGGGCAGGGCAAAATTTCCTTCTTCTGCACCGAAAGGGATCATTGCTGGTTTTATTTTATCTGTGAATAAAACAGGGAGAAGAATTAGGATAATCTCCAGCAGGGTAATGCAGTTTGTCTTGCACACTGCTGCAACCAGACTCCTGACCTGCAGGTGACTGTTTTGAGGGATTTTGCTTGGGTTTGTTGGGAAGAGCAAAGCAAGATTCTCACTTTGCTTCATCAAAACCTTTACAGTTTTTGATGTTATAAGATACAATCCAAGCATCAGACTGAAAGTTGTGCTGCTTATTTGAGAACTGATTAATCTCTTCTGATACTGTGGGCATGTCCTCAGTGCTGCAACAAATGAGGACAGGCCTGATAGGTTTTCCCATTCTATTTTGCTCTTTTTTTGGCTGTCAGTAATATGATCATACACTTATATAATGAGACCCTGAGTCAGCTGGATCTTTTAAGTGGATTTAAATAGACCTCCTCTTTATAGAGCACTCCCCAAAGAAGGCTAAAAGGCTTTTTACATATTTTAAATGGCAGGTTTTATTGGAATTAAAACTAGAATACTTGGGGTTTTGAACAGAAGACTCGGAGCAAATAAGTTATAAATAAAAGGGATTTATATTCAACTCCTCTCCTATCCATAGGGGCAGGTCCCTGATTTCAGCTGGTGGCTTTGCAAGCTGTAGGAAGCTCTGCTGTGTTCCCTTTAGCCCCTGTGAAGTTCTCTGTTCACCACAGAGTCCCTTCTGGCTGCTCCCTGCTCTTCCCTGTGTTTTCCCTGACTCTTGTGCCAATCCATCCTCAACTTGGGAGCCACCTCCCCAGTGATCACTCCTGGTAGTTCCCAAAGGGAAGGGCCACTCTTCCCTTTTCTGCTTGGATTTTCCACCTCACACCATGGCTCTTTCCACAGTAACATAAATTGTAAACAATAACATAAGTTATAAACAATAACATACATTCTCTCATAAGAGTTTTCTTTCTGTACTTTTCAAATCAGGATCTACCCTGAAAAACATACCATATTTTCCATATGAACACCATTCCAGTGTCAGTGGGGGTTCACTTCTATGAGTGTTCTCACAACTGTAATCCTTAAATTTTGTGTTCCTGTTAAATGTTGTGTCATATTCTCAGGAGGCTAAAATTGACCAATCTGTCTTTATTTTAACCTTTGTATACTGATTTTTATTGAGGCTTTGGCTCTTTGTTATTATTGTCATCTGACAGTGGAAGAACTGAACCCATTTCTTTGGGATAACCTGCTTTTTAATTTCCATGGCTTACCCATATGATCTTTACCATGTGTATCAAAAGAATACATTTCCAAGATCTTCACTTTCTTTCATCTAATTATGTGTAGTGATGGGCTCTGTTGAAACTGCCCTATTTCCCTCATAAGCCATTCTTTCACCAGAGGATTAAATGTTTCATAATACATCATTTGTGTATCAGTTTTTTAAGTATATTGTATATTTAAGTATATTAGGTGATAGTATGAACTTGCTGTTGTAACTCACAACAGTCAGTGGATCAGCTGAATGCAAACAGAAGATGAACCTAAATGGGGCAAACAGCAAAGAGAAATTCGTGTTATTTAACTGTGGAATTAGAATGTTTATGTGTGAAAAACTTTGTATATAATTTCACCCATCACATCCCTACTGGATGTCACATAAGGCAAACAGCTGTCACCAAGCAATATTCTTACTCAAAATAGGGAATTCCAAAACATGGTTTGTTTTGTCAGAGTATTTGCTGTTTGGTTTTGATCCTGTCTTTGTTTCTCAATGCACTACAGGCATTGGTATGGAATGAGGAATCACTAATTAATTCCTGTGCTGGATTGGTATTTCATGGAAACCTGGTTTAATCCTCTCTAATCATCTCCTGCATTAAGATTGTGTTCTGGGGGTACAGTGGGATGACACCTTGTGGTGAAAGTGGTTGTGTGGGGTATTTGTTTCATGTCTCCACTACTCATAAGAAACATCCAGGCTCTTGTGGAAATCATGGGAGAATAAAAGAATTTCAATTTTTTTCCTCTGGCAGTAGATAACTTCTCCTTGGTTTTACTGCAGGGTTGTCTAAGGCCAAGGTGTAACCTGTTTGTTCCTGATTTGGAATGAGGGAATTTGAAAAAAAGAATACTTGTGAGGTAGCTGACTTTTCTTTGTGGCCCACACTGTATTTTTCCCTTTAAACTAGGTTATTAACCTGGCTGGTTTGGGGTGTATGTTCAAATCCCTAGAACAGGAATTTGCTGTGCAAATGGATGATCTGCCTTGTATATTTCTTAGCTTTTATCCATTTGGTTCCTAGTGTTTATAATAATAACAATACTTTGTAGACATTATTTGTATTATTGTTGTTTGTCTCTGAACAGTGTCAAATTCTAATATTTCCAAAAATTTGCTCTGTACAAATTATTTAAGGGCAGGTTTATCATCATGAATATCTACAAGGGCTGGAGCATAAAGGGACAGTAGTAAAATTACATGTCAGCTGCCAGCAAAGGACATCAAAGCATTTTTCAAACTTTAATGAACTAAACCAAGCTAAAATAAATGGTGAAATTAAGCAACGTTGAAAACGAACCATTTTCAAATTGCTAGAAAGCACTGGAAGGGGAGAAGGAGTAATAATATGTGTTTTCTGTACAGCTTCAGCAACAGCAGCTACTCTAGTTTGTGAATTAACTTTATATTCAACATTTTGTCATGTACATTAGGTGTTATAATGCATGAAATGAATACACAGTCACATCCCAGTAGCTGCAGTTCCCAGTAATGATCGACAATAGTGCCTCCAGCTAGAGAACACTTTCCCCTATGAAATATTTTCTGCATGACCACATCCCATGGCAGCAGGCAGCAATGGAATTTATGAACTAGCTGGAGCTATCAGTGCTAGTGAGGAAGCAATAGAGAAAGATGTATGTTAAAAAAAAAAAAAAAAAAAAAAAAAGTGGGGGGGGAGGGAGAAGGCAAAAGATAAATAGCCAACCCGAAAAAAGTTGTCAATATGTCACAGAGACATTCTGAACTAGCAGCTTAATGGCACTGCAAATTCGTGTCTGGGTTCTATTTTTAAAAACTCCAGCTTTTCCTAAATATAGCTTCCAGTTGAGTGTGTTTCTTTGAGCTATAAATAACTCAGAAGAACTGGCACATTCAGTTTTATGTCAGGTTAGAGCCATGATTTGTTTGCATGACTGGGAGTTAGGAATGTTTGGGTTCTTATCAGGTCAAGTTTTTTTCTGAAGTCAATAAGTGAGATTCTCTTAGAGAAAAAGTCCTCAACTTTTCTCTCAAGTTACAGTGGCTTGACAGCAGTTTTCTTTTTCCTCTTCTAGTTATTTAGCTATTTTTTTGCTATTCTTCCAACACACTCCTACAATACTTATGCACCATATATAGAAGTGGATTGCAAATGAGGTTACTTATGTATAAATTAATTGAAAACCACTAGGAAAAAATATAAATAATATTTTCAGGCCTCTGTACATATGTGATTATCATTCTGTTTGAGACTGTTATTCTTGAAAGCGAAACAATTAAATTATTCCAGAAGTCTTCTGATTTACAGAGCCAAAGTCAATGGACTACATATAGTGAGATAAAGTCAAGACTCCTAAGACAATCAAGAGATAGAAGGAATGTAACCTGTAATACTGTGGGGACCAAGTTTAAACTGTCTTGATCTGTTAATCTCACTACATATTGGGTTATGCAAGGAATATAGACAGATAAAGATACGAAAAATTATATTAGAAGTCACAGCTGTCTTGTCTTCATTGCCCTGTTTAAAGTTTTGCATGCAACAAAAATAACTTAGAACCTAATTGGTGTTAGCAGGAGCATAAATGGTGTCAGAGAGTGGTTGAGGTTGGAAGGGACCTCTGGAGAACATCAACTCCAGCTCCCCTGCTCAAACAGGGCTGTCCTAGAGTAGGCTGCTCTCTGTGGTCCAGCATCTTCTGATTTTTCCCAAGGATGGAGATCTCACAACCTGTCTGGGCATTCTGCCCCAGTGGCCAGTCACCCTCACAGCAAGGAAATCAGGGTCCCAAGGATGTCAGCGTGACCCTCTGGCACATCAACCACTCCTCCCAGTTTCGTGTCACCAACACACTTGCTGAGGGTGCACTCTGCCCCTCAACCAGGCTGCATCAGCAGGAATTTGTTCATCAATGCACTCCACACCCAGGAGCCTCCTTGATTGCTTATTCCTTACTACCAAGTTCATAATTTTGCTTTGTAGGCACTTCTTGCTTTTACACAGACACTTGAGGAGACTCCACTCAAGCCTGGTTTTGTTGATTTTGTGTTGCCTTCTGTTCCCATCACCCCAGGCCCTTTGCTCACCAGCCCCATCCATGATTCCTCCCCAGGGCTGCTGGTAACTCTTCCTCCCCTCTTCCTTCTTTGAGGTCTTTCTCACCAGGTCAGATGTTCTACTGGCAAAGCCCCCAAGCCCCCCCTTTCAGCAGTCTCTTTTGAGAGCCTCCAGATTGCCCTGGCCCTGCCAGTAGTGCCCAGAGGGAGAATCAGGTGGAGGTAATCGGGTGGGACAAGCCTTGGCACCTGCCAGCCCAGGTGCTGTGCTTTAAAGTAGATTGGAGAAGGGATTTTTCCCAGTGTTCAGCACTGCCTGTCCCTCTCTGAGAATACTGGCTCTAGTTTTGAGGCCCTCAAAACTACAAAAACAAGGTGCAGAGGGTCCCTCAAGACCCTCAGAGAGTCAGGAATGCAGCCTAGAGGAGACCCTGAGGGAACAGAGCTTGTTCAGCTTGGAGAGCAGAAGGGTGGGGGAACTGAAGAACAGCCCCTGTGAGCAGATCCAGGAGACAGAGCCCGTCTCCCCACAGAGGTTCGTGGCAAGAGGACGAGACACACGAGTTAAAACAAGGTGGGTTCAAACTGGACACTGGAAAAAGTTCTTTACTGTGAGAAGTTAAGCTTTAGACCAGGTTGCTCAGAGAGGCAGCTGTGTGTTCTCCACTCTTGGAGATTTCCAAAGAGCTTTTGGATCAAACCCTGAGCAACCACGGTGTGGTGTCATAGGTAACTATGCTTTAATTAGTAGTTTCTGCTTGAAATCTTTTGAGACCCCTTCCAACCTGAGTTATTGTGTGATTCTCAAGACCAAAATGCCACCAATATCCGAGAATTCCTATTCATTGTGTAGGGTCAACTGAATACCTTCTTGGTAACATCTTTAAACATCCTGGTCATAATTTGACTTAATCAGGGAGTTAAACCTTCACTCTAATATCTCAGATGAGTTTCTTACCCATCTACATGTGCTTTGAATGCTTTCTGTCTGTTGAATTTTTTAATAGGAAGCTAAAGGGTTCAAACATGGGGCCAAGTGAATGGTCAGAGCAGCTGAGGTGATTAAGACATCTATATGAAAGTGTCAGGTTTGCATTCAAATCCACCTGATTGTCTGTCTGGTTGCTGGTTTACTTGTTATTTTGTTTATTTGAGCTCGGCTCCAAAGCATGTAATTGAAGAGTCAAAGGTAAATAAAAAAGTTTCAGGCTGGAGTGCAGATGCCATGCTCTGTAAATATAATAAAGGCAAATATTAGTGCCCAGTCACAACCCTTTTGTTAATGCTATGGTTACCCATCTTATCCTTTTCCCATTGTTTTTGTAGAAAATGAGTAAAAGTAGCAGAGTTCAGTGAGAACATATATTTGAACAAGTAAATCTAAGTTTCTGAAAGTACTCAGAATAGCTGTGGAGGATTAAAAATAAGTCTTGATTTATGTTCTGGCCCAGTCTATTAAGATGTGTGCCTTAGCTTTGGCTAAGTCAGCCAAGTCTTAGAAAAGAAATTTCAAGTGGGTCACGTTGCTAGGTTATGTGAATTGGAGCTAACTTTGGCTTGTCTCATGTTAATGTGCTTGATCCAAACAGAGATAATTAAAAAAAAAAAAAGATTCTGAAGTTTCATAATATCATTTAATCTCACATCTATACTTGTCATGTAAATACAATGCCTGTCTTATTTTTATTCAAATAGCAATCTATCAAAATTGCCTTTTGACAGGATTTTGACTACTACTTATAGTAATAACTAATAGTTCTTTTTTACTATTTCCCAGGGGGGGAAAAGAGTATGTATGTGTGTGGAGGAGGGGGGAGGAGGATAGAAATACTGAAAATAATTTTCATTTTAACCCTTAAAACCGAGCAGGAGCTTTAGTTGTCTGTGAATTTTCATGTAAGGCAGCAATCTGGAAAGGCCACTCTGCTTTGCTTTTATTCTGTTTATGTTTTGTTAGAGGAAAGTATAGGGGCACTTTTAAAAGTAAAGCTGAATCTTTAATTTCTGTTTGTAATAAATCTTTTAAGAATAGATGAAATTATTGATACACATTGCACTCAAAGGGCTTTTAATATTTTTGTGCACGAGTGATAATGGGTTGGGGAAAAAAAAGGGTTGGAAAGACTGATTGCAAAACTAACAATAAATCAATCAAATGGTTCTGGTAATACATCTCATAACCACGGTGTGTGATGCTTAGTTGATGACATCTTAAGATCTCAACTGCTGATTTATTCTTCCAGTAATCAGTGTTCTGATCCATTAGTTTTCATAACGTAGAGAGATGTCACTGTTTTTTCGTGAAAGATTTGTAGTTTAAAATTGCACATCTGTCAATCAAGCCAAAACTGAGGACTTTTAAAAACTTAATACCTTCACTGTAGGTTTTATTTCTGTACACTGGTGTTGTTATATATTATTATTCAATGGAATTCTTCATTGCACTTTATAGTTTGGCATTTTTTGACTAATACGTAGCCCAGGCAAGTTTTTATTCAGCTGTGATAATTGTTTTACTCTTCTCTATATTGATATTTTAACAGAATGTGACAGTCAAATATATGCCACCCCAAACACATCCCAGCTCAGGATAGGTTTTATATAAAGGGTAATTTCCTAGGTATTTGTAGTAGTTATCAACATATCAGAAGTGCTCGTAAAAGATTGCATCTGTTAATACAAACCACTTTGAAGCTAAAAGGAGTTTTATCATTGAACTTGGTAACATATTTTCATCTGTTGTTTCTCAAATTAAAGTTATTGATAACTCACTGAATTCAGGTACATCAAAAAAATTTGAGCAGATGTAAAAAGTCTCCAAACCAAAACACCTGGGTGTACATTGAGGCTCTACCTACACAGCTCAGAAAGTGTTGAAATCTATGGGCTATGGCTTTATTTTTTACTCAGTACAAAAATTATAATTCAGGTTTTGTCAGCCTTTTGTGGGACAGTGAGTTCTGACACTGAGGGCTTCTCTTAAAATTACTTAGTTTATTGGCATTAAAATGTAAGGTCTGGGTGTGTGGGTGTCCTGTATGGTATTACCAGTTCCTTTCACATGTGAGTGTCTCTTAAAACAGAGCTGTGACCAAGGTGAAGGTTGGGAGATGATATCAGTGCTCTGCAGGTCACAGGGGAGGCAATGGTGAGTTTGGGAAGTTGTGCCCTGAACAGTGTTTCTCCTAAATTACATTCAGAGCTCTGCCAGTGACTAAAAACAGTTCATTCCCAAACCCCAGCCATAAGGACTGACTGCAGGAAGGCTTGGAGCTGAAAACATGGTGATTGGGTGCTTGAAGCTTCTGATAAAATGAAGATGAAATGGGCATCAGATAAAAACATTATTCTAGGAGTGCAGATGCAGACAGATGTGTAATTTTTTTTTTATTCACTCATAACCCAGGGATAAAGACACCTTAAATCTCTCAAATGATAATTACAACTGATAGTTACCCAGTGTTAACATTCACTTGTCTCCTCCTTGTATTTTCTCCTGCACTCTGCTGGGCTTCAGCTGCCACCTCCCTCTGCTGCCCACACACTGAGTGTAAACACAATTCCTGGGAAGTGGGGCAGCTGGAAAACAGCTTCTTGGCTCTTGGTGGGTGGATGTGGCTGGAGACACCTGTGCTGTGCATCTGTGCTGTTGGCACTGTCTGTATTGTGAGCGAGGTGGGGGAGCAGAGCTGAGGCTGGATTTGGAAGCAGCACCATCCAGGGAGGGATGGAGTGATGAAGTAACTACTATGGACCATCCTGTTTGGACCAGGGACATGGAGCCTTCTTGTCCTGCTTTAAACCTGGTTCTGGGGCTCTAGAGGTACCTGACAGGGGGGTTTAATGGATTTTTTTCTCATAATCTTGGGTACAACTGTAGAGTGTTGTGTTCCTCTCCATGGGTCCCTTCCAATAGTCAGAGTATTCTGTGATTGCATATTTGATGTCTCTTTGATTGTTTGATTTCTTGGGTGTTTTATAATCAGGGACAGACTTGAAGCACTGCTGTGCTGCTTTGAGGCCTGGAGTGTGCACTGGCAGGAAAAAACTCTTTATCCAGACTTGTTATGAAAAGTTTATAAGCTAGAAAATCCATTAATATTCTAGAATGTAATTATTGCTTTGCTTTCAGTTTGGCTACTGGCTACTGGTATTAAACCAGCAGAAAACAAAAAAAGTAATAAATTAGTAATTGTGTTCATAGGAGTGAAATGTGATTGCCATTTCTTACTGTTGCATTCAGATTTCCTTGGGTGTTTGCTTCTTTTGGTTTTGCATTTAAATAATTTGCTCCTAACGTAGCCAAGAGGAGCCCTTGATGGTTTAGGTGGGAGGGTTTTCTTTTGGCAGGATTAAAAACAAAAAAGTGGAAAAGGGTGAAGTTAACTTAATATGGAAAGCTACAAAAGTAGTGCCACAGCATTTTTTCCAGTAAGCTTGGCACTCTTTGCTGAGTTTTGCACTCTACAGCCATTAGCAGGCTGGTCAATGCATTGCTTTATGAGGCAATTATTTCAGCATACTCTATTCAAAATACACATTAGAACTTAACCTTCTGAATCCTGAAGTAGCATTTTTATCACCCAACATTAGAAAAGAGTCGGAGTCAGCGATTTCCCTTTTCTTTTTATGATCTGGTATCATTAATAAAGCATTGGGCTGGTAGCTCCTTACAGTTCTCCAGGATAATTTGTGACTCAAAAGGTGCTGCTGTGATACAGTTGTCTGTTGACTTATTCAATAGCGGGGGAAACACAGAAACTGTGTAAAAATAAAAATGAGTAAGGGAGGGGAAAAAGCTCTTGGAACAAATGTAGGACTAATACCCAGCATATTAGGCCTGCTGCTGTTGGATATGGGCAAGTAGAAATGGGAAGTTAATATGGAATTTCTAATTAGGGTCACATACTAATGAACTCCCTCTTCATGTTAGTTTTATGCCGCTTCAGAAATTTTTTATCATATGCTTAAAAATTTATGGCTGGAAACATTAATGAAAATGAGGCGTGAATTGGAAATTGTGCTATTATGGAGATGAGTATGGCCATGGCCAGACTGATTTCTAAGGAGGGATCCTTTTATTGCCATTTTTTTTGAGGAATGAGAAATGATACAAGTAAAATTAATGACTAGACATATTCTTTGCCCTGGTTTGCCTGGTGTTATTATATTTAAAGTTATAAAAGCTGGATTTAATAAAATTTTGAATTAATTATAAGGGGAATTTTAATCATAATTGGCAGTCTTCTATAAGAAATAAAAGCGTAAATCAGCAGAAGGGCAAAATTAATGCAGTGAAGTGCCTGTGCTTCTGTGCACCTTATATGTGTATATATAAAATATACATCTTTGTGTATAAGTACAGACACATTCATATACTTATAGGTATGGTGAACATTTCTATAGTGACTTTGTTGCTAAAGGCTGTCTCCTTTTTTTTTTTTTCTGTTTGACAACACAATTGCTCTTAAGTTCTGGGGATGAACGTTTGGGTATAAATTCTCCAGAAGTGGCATTTTCGTCTCTGGTATCTTGTAAAAATCAATTGGGCTTGCTATTTAAAATGTCAAACCTCAAAACTCTACCTGTTGTATTGTTTCTTTCAGCCCCACTAAAATTATCATGCAATCTTGTATAAAATATATTGAAAACATCTGGTAGTCTGTCTCGTTGGAATTGCCTTTGGAAATAGTCTAGTAACTTTTGACAGCTTGGCTTTACAAGGATATTGATTTTGCTGTGGCTTTATCATGGAAAACTGATGAATGGTCAAAAGCTGAAAGTGATGTAAAACCTACTTTATAGTTTTTATATGAATGCATGCAATAAAATAAAGCAGGTTTATAAAACGTAGTAAGGTATGCCCTTGTGAAAACATTGGAGTTAAAAAAGAATTTTGCAGCGTTTTTGTGTTGTGGATTACTTGGCATGGGGGACACTAAAAACATTTCCAGTCTTGCTACAGATGGACAAAGGAAGGAACATACTTATTTAAAACAATACCATACATTGCTAATAATTACATGATATTTGTGAGAAGATAAGCTGGTATAGAATATTGCTTTTTGATCTTATATATTTCCTTTTGAAATAGGCCATTAGTACTGTACAGAAACCAATGTAGGAAAAATATTATTTCCTTGGTCCCAGAGCAAGGAAGAATAGTCAGCAGAAACACAATAACTGTCAGGGCATGTAACATGGGAAACAGGAACTGCAATCTGGACAAGAAATACCTTTTCTGTGGAACTGAAGAACAGAATAGGAAGGATGAGAAACAACATTGACCATGTGTATTGCACCGGCCAGAATAAAAGAAAGTAAGGATAATATAGGAAACTAAATTGATTTCTTTCTGAAGGAAGTAATTACTTCACTGGTCAATTAAATATAAACACAATGAGAAGGTTTTGAAGTAGAAACACTTGTGTCAGTTCTGCAGAACAGTGCATTGCTGGGTGCACAGAATCCTCCAAGGGCCAGAGGGACACATTAATCTCCAGTCCAGTTGGGTTCTGCTCTGCAAGGGGGGAGAGAGATGGTGTGGGGTTCTTTCTGGAGCTCAGTAAGAAAAATCTGAAAACAAATGGCTTAATAAAATGGCTGGTTTAATAACACAGAATAAAAAGAGGAGCAACAGGGAGTAGATTTTGCATCCCCTCACATAGTGAGAACCCTGCGCTGGGGTAGTACCAGGTGGATGCTGCATGGGGGTCCCCCAACATGTTGCACAGATTCTGTCTGTGGAGGGAGTTCCCTCTTTTTTGGTCGTTTGAGCTGCAGAAAACAGCTGTATAAAGGGTGTTTTCCTGAGAGGTTCTTGCTGCACTGCTGGGGAAAAGCAAGGCAAGGCCAGGCAGGTGATTCCCAGGGGGAGCTGCCAACAGGCTTCTTGTGTCAGGGCTGGATGAGGTTGTCCTGCAGCCTGGGGACTGTGCATCACAGCCCAGCACAGGCTGCTCAGGTGAACTGTTCCCTGGCTCCCCAGTGCCTTGGTGCACAGGGATCACTCCACCAGGATCACAGTGTTGGGGTCAGACTGTGTAAAGGCAAGTGTTGGCCTCGGCCAGCTCTGCTGCAGAGCTGGCTCACTGCAAGGCAGATGCAGTGAAATGAGAGCAATTACCAGGCTGTTTGTGAAGGTTCAGCCAGTGCTGCCCCTTTGTCAGTCCTGGATTAGTGAAACCTGAATTAAAACTGGCACCTGTGGACTTGAAAGAAAGAAGCTTTTGTACAATTCTCTGGGTGATCTTTGATCGTGCAAAAAAGCTGTGGCAACTTTGGCCAAGACACCTTGACTAAAGATAAGGCTGTTCTACAGATCCATGTCCAGGCTGGGTGCTGTGCTCAAGAAATGTTGGCCCACTGGAGAGAATTCAGAGCTGGGCAGTGAGCAGAGCATATTCTTCAACATATGATGTGAGGAAAAAGTGATTTAGGCGTTGTGTTCTTGCTCTCCCCAATCACTGGATAGTTTTATTGTATTTTCCTTCTCCCATCTCTTTGAGGCAGAGGGATTATTTCCTCTTCAGTGCTCCCTTGTATGAGCACTTTTAGTTTAAGGCTGTCTCTGATGTGCATTTTCATTAATGAGCTACAGCAAGTGAGTGACTTGTTGAAGGTTGCCAGTGGAACTCAAGTCTCCAGAGTTTGACTAGTGGAGTTATGACTAAACCACTCTTCCATAAGAATATAATAGAAGACATAAACCATAAATAGATTAAAATGGAGGGGGGAAAGGAAGTTGCCTTACTCACAAGTGAAAGGTCAGCCTTCATTCCTGAAAGGGTGACAAGGAGAATTTTTCAACAGATACAGCTGCAAATGGAAATAGGAGTAGGATACAAGTTCCCTTGCAAACTCCTCTTTCCTTCTGTCCCTGTTTTTGACTCTGAACAGGGTACAACCATGATTTATTAAATCAGAAAAGGTAATTGAAAATTAAAAATTAGTCTAAGATTTGTTTGAGCTGTTTGTGTCAGTGTGGTATGAACTGCAGTGAGGGCTCTCTATCCCAGCCCTGATCCTCCTTGCATTGTGAGGAAGTTTTTGGGATTGTGACAGTCATTTGCAGGTCTACCCTGCACTTCTCCCTTCTTGGGAAGTCTAATGGTGCTTTAATAGTGTTTTAATTGTATCCAGTTCTTTGGGTTTTGAAGTGTAAAACTTGCATTTTTTTAGAGGAGCAGAAAACCACTGGTCTTGCACTTTACAGCTTTTCAGACTCGTTATCTTTACCTGGCAGAGAATTCTGGCAATTGGATTGCTTCAACTTAGCAGCCTGATTGTGATGAAGAGAGAAAGATAAACCTGCAAGGATAAATTATTTCAAAGTTGATAGAGGAGTAAAAGGAAACATGGGGAAGCTTTGTGGAAAAATAACATGTCCAAGAAGTTAGTGCTGTGGCTTTATTTATTACGAATCAAAAGCATTGGATACTTGCCATGCAGAAGGAAAATGGAAAAATGTATATCCTGAAACATATTGAAAGAGAAATATTAGTAGATTAAAGGCTAGTGTGTAATACGGTTGAAAATTATGAAATACTGAAAGGATATTGCAGAGTGATTTCTGAGAGGATGATTAGAAAAGAAAAAATTCCCATTCCGTTTTTATTAATCATTTCATCCTCACAGTAATTAGAAATGTCATAATTCAATAAACCAAACATATTTTGTGGAACAGACTTGATCCTGACTCAGTAGGAAGTACAGGAGCTATATGACTGTTAACCACATGGTTAGTTTTTAAGAAAAAATAAGATGTTGCCTGATGTCTCATGAATTGTGTCTTATCTTGCATTCAGCTTTTGGGTGAATGTTTCTTCTCAGCATTTTAGAGTTATTTGAAACTTAAAAGCAGGTGATAACTGTGATGAACATAACGAAGTGTGTTGGGTTTGAGCTTGTGGAAATGATCCAGTGAGCTCTCTCCACTCAAAGGGAATATGGAGGAGGTATCACAATATCACGGTGCAGATGCCAAGGGATGGAATGTTAATTTACCTTAACAAAATGAGCTGACAAAACTGAGATTTGACATCCTCACTCTGAACTGTGAGAACAATCTCACTTGACTGTAAACTTGTTCCTCTGCACTGTGTGAGGAACCCCAACCCTTCTTTTAATTAATGCTGTTAGAATATTGCTGGTATTAACTGATTTTTCGAAAACACTTTTGTAATTGAACTAGAGTTTTTACATTGCTTCTGTCTTTCTATGCTTCATTAAAATTTTTTTGTTCATAATTTCAACAAAACACTTTTAGGCTTTAGGAATCTGAGCCATTTATGAATGCTGCAATGAAAAGCTAAAAAGAGTTGATGTGAAAACATTACAGCACATCACTTGATGAGGTAACTTAATAGGATTGCTACTAGAAAGCTTACTCTTAATGGTTTTTACAAACTATGGTTTATTATGTCAAACTGATGCTATAAAAAGTAAGGAATTAAAGAGAATGAATTAGACATAAAGGGGGGAAAGAAAAACTTACAGCCCGTCTGAGGTTTATTTTGCGTGGTTTAATTTTGTTAGGATAAATAATTGCAAAAATTTTAATTGTATATGCTTGTAACATAAAGATATAATAAAAAAAAATTAGGGTGCCACTTTAAAACAGTCATCAGCTGTAAATGCAGTCATTAGTCAAGTCATCTCACTGCATAACTGATGCTATTTGGCATTTTGCAAGCTGCAAAATTATCCTGCAGCTTTGATGTTGTGTGAGGCAGAAACGGGCTGGGAGGGCAGCCTGCCCAGGTGCTTTGGGAGGAGCAGCAGCAAATCAAGGTGTGGGTTTGGGGGTGGTCCAAGCCCACTGCTCTGGCCAAGCTGAGTGGCCCAGCTCCTGCTCACCTGTTGTGCTTTTGAGAGGCACAGAGATGCTGCAGGTCTGATTGTGCAGCAGGAGCTGGGCAGAACCAGGACACACACCTGGAGACATCCTGAGATGTTTGTTTTCTTTAAGTCAGTGTTTTCTCAGTTGTTGTCTTAGTGTGTGACAGGTCTTAAAGATGGAGAAATTGCATTTTTTTTTTAGAGCACAGGCTGGTCAAGCCAGGCTGGGGAGGAGAGCCAGGAGTGAGTAGCTCTGTTTGCATCAGCATCACCCGACACAGTTGTGATTATGGAGTCACAGACACTATAGAGTATTTTTTCCTAAAATAACAAGGGTATTTAGTGAGTTAACCTGGTTCCAGTAGTTATGATTTCCACTATCTCAGAACTGGTGGGTTAAAATATGTTGGTGGTTTGGGGTTTTTTTCCAAATGAAAATATTTGGAATCAAAGTGATTTCTAACCTAAGACCAGTCATTTATTGTTGTACCCTTTTTTTTTTTTTTTTTTAGCACCTAACACATACATGAGTACATAGCTTTGTCATGTATATATAGAAATATATGTAATACATAATAAAAACATAGAGAAAATGTTGAAGTAGAGTAGCTGGTTGGCTGAACAAATGTTATGTTTGATTGGAACATATAAAGGACATTTTGAGTATATGCTGGGCTATCTCACTGCAAACTTAAAGACACCACATACTGTGTTACTCATTCTTTTATAATTCAAAGTCAAGTTACTATACTGCACCAATAGATTTTTTTTTTTTTAGGCTCATATTAAATAATGAATTTTCACAGTACATGCCACGAAGTGAATTGGCAGGTTTTGTGAGTGATTGGACTGTAAATCTGAAATGAGACTCACTTTGTCACAGTTTCACTTCTTCCCACCAACTGTTCAGATGCCTCAGGTGCCAGAAAGGATTAGAAAACCCTGTGAGAGAGGATGGCAGTTCTGCTGAGGATGGGGAAAATGCAACACTGTTTTTTCTGCTTTTAACTGAACACGGTGAGCACAGTATGAAGCTTTACATTTTACAGTCTTAGCCTGGGTCATAAGAAGATTCTATTACAATGCATCAGTTACCTTTATGTTTATAATCAGGGCTAATGCTATAAAGTTGCATCCAGCAGGTGTTTAACCCTGTTTTCAAGCATTTCTACTTGTTATACCTTGAGATATGAAACATAATCGAGTAGTACACGGTGACAGAAAAGAATTTAAAGTGGTGGTACACCTTTAAAGTTACATTTTCATGACTGATACTAGTGCAATTTTACAATAACACAGTCATGTTTTAAAAAATCCTCCCTTTGTTAGCCATAAAGTGAGTTTATGTTCCCAAAGACATTGCAGGGAAGGGCTGTCATAAAAGTGAAGTGTGCAGCAGGAGGCAGCTCTCAGTGGTCCATGAACCACGTAATCCTGGGACATAATGGTGTTGGTGTGCCTTGGTTAACAACAGAAACTGCCACTGACTTTATTAGGGTTCCATTTTGCCCCCAAAACTTAAGTTTTCCTAACAAAGTTTTGTTGTTGTGGAAGAACTCGGAGCAAACCAGCCTTTGTCATAAACTGAACATCAGCTCCAGGGAGAGATTCCCTGTGCTATTGTTTATTTTCAAAGGTAGTGGTTTTACTGGGAATTGGTGGATTAGATATAAACTGTTTAACCCATGTGCCCTAGCCTAAATAAGACTAACAAAATGCCTAAAGCCAGGAAGGCCACAGATCTCACTTAAAATGAGGAAGGTGTAGATTTAGCAATAAAGTCACGTAAAATCAAACCAACACAATCAAACTCCTTTTCATCACAGGTTTGTGATTGCACCACTGCCCTCACAGACTGGCTTTCCTTGTGATCCTGGTGGTGCTCAGGTGAATCAGGACCTGGCTGACAGGCCTTTGTCACAAATTGGGGTCAAATGGCTTTGTGTGTCTGAGAACTGGGACAGACACGACAGCCAAGAAAAATCCCAGCAGCAAAATACAGCTGGGTCACTGCTTCCCTTGGTTGGACAGCCCTGTCCCTCTTTACTAAACCTTTTACTCCACACTATTTGCTCATATGCTTCCATAGTTTCTCTTAAGGATAATGGATAATGTTGGTAAATACAGAGAGTCGTTTGATGCATTATCTCCACAAGTAGAAGTTCCTCAGCAGCTCAGCCAGGAGACATGACAATAATGAAAAGCAGTTTTCTGTTTTTTTTCTTTTTTTAGGTAAAGGTATTTGTCTTGGGAGTAAAAGTAGGATACCTTATGTATTCTGTGTATGTTTTGGACATAGTTCTATTTATTTGATTATTTTGTGTTCTAAAATAACATGGTATGCAATGTTAAAGGAAACTCTATTATGGCAGAGTCAACTTAAACCATATCCCCAGGTCTGACCAGAGGTGAGGCTGAAGATGCATACATTTTTATATATATATATATGTATATATGCACACAATCAGCCAGTATATATATATATACATGACTGTACATATATATATGTACATGTATATATGTACAGTCAGCCACACAGGTCACAGGCAGATACTCAGAGCACCCAAATGAACACAGCACCAGAGGCCTGATCCTGCTCCCCAGTCTGGGTGGACACTATGAAAATTCTCTAGTGAGAAATATATATAAATACAGGTTGAATCTCTCCAGCCCCTGGGCTCAGACATGGAAACACATCAAAATCTCTCTAAGTGTGATCTGGATGTTGATAATCTCTCTCCATGACCTCCTCCTGAGTGAGGTGATTTTACTCCCTTTTGTGGGAAACATCATAACTTGGTAACGCTGTCGTCCTGTTTGCCTAATTACCAGGCAAAGCACTGATGAAGATTAAACTCAAACAAATAGATTTTGCATTGTCTGAAGTTCATAGATCAAAAGTTAAAGCAGGGTTCTTTTGAACAAAGAACTAATAGTGATTAAGAGCCATTTCTCCTGTACCTTTCAACTGATTGTGGGCCTGCATGGCATGATGGATTAAAATCAGTAATTTAGAAGCTGACAAAACAATACATTACAGAAAGGATGAGTCAGCATGGCAACAAAATGATACAAATGATCCTGAATGTAACATTTAAAGCTTTTAGAATGCAACACCTTTCTAATAGTTTCCCCACATTCCCAAAAACTCCCAGCATTGCAAGCAAATTGAGTGGTGTCAGGTTTTCAGCTATGGAGAGGGGAGCCTAAATCATTTCAAGAGTTTAAGGATAGGAAATAAGAAGGGAAAAGAGAAAAGGGGCACATGTCAGGGAGGGGTGGAGAAGAGACAAATACATGATGAGGTGCAAAATCATGCATTGCTTTCTGTACCTAAACAAAGGCTTTACAAGGAATCTCTTTGGCTGTGCAATAAACTTTCACCTAACTTTAGTGATCCTCATCAGATCACTTTGAAAGGAATAAGGGCTGCTGTAGTTTACCACCTGCACAAATACTGAAGAATAGCTTAATGGATATCAATTAGTTTAAAATTTAGGTGTTTAACTTTTGAGTGCATGCTCTTTGGATCATTTGGTGGTTTATTGTTACTGGTCTTTGCTTATCCATATGACCATAAAGCCAAGGATATCCAGCTGTGTGTTAAAGACCTCTTGTAATACATGCTGAAAAGTCCAAAAATAAAGTATGGCCTTTGTCCAAAATGATTTTGGAAGAAGGTAATACAAGGAAATATTAAATCATCACACCACCTAACACCAATTCAGGGCACCAGTTTAACAAGTCTGGGGAGCCACCACAGCAAAGTGAAGCAAAGAGTGACTGGGGAGGGGAAAAATGGGACAGCTCAGCAAATGTAAGGGGCAGCAGAACAAAAAAGCATTTATCTGGAAGTGTTGGAAATAAGAAAGGGGTGTTTGGAGGTGCAAAACAGTTTCGTGAAATTGTGCTTGCAGCCGTAATCTGAAAGGGTGTGAGTAGAGCCAAGATGGAAGAAAATGTTAATTGTAAAGTGCTGGATTGAAGTGTCAGGTGAGGGTTTAAGTTCTCAGATGGATATGAAGTGCTAGATCTTAGAAATGTTACATATTAAAAATCTAGAAGTTCTTCCATGAGTTCAAGATGATAAATCCATGGGAAGTTGGAAAAGGAGGACCTGGAACTGATGGGAATCGGAAAAATAAAGTTTTGTTTTGAACTTGAAGCAGTTGTTAGGTATCCATGAGGAGATTTGACAAAGACAAGTTAAGATTTAGTTCAAATATCTCCATTAGAGAGCTGATCCCAGGAGTCCTATGAAAACATCTGGGTAGGTGATAAATGGCCAGAGATAAGATGTGTAGGGAAAAGAGTGGGCAAGCAAGGACAGGCACCTCTTCGAGTATCCAAAAAAAGCTGATGGCAGACAAGAAGCTGACATGGATAATGAGAGAGGGCAATTCCCTGAGGAATTATGATCAGCTGTCTGGCTGATGGTACAGAAAGTGGTTTACAGATGAGGTGAGCATGAAGATGAAGAACAAGCTTTTAGCCTTGGCTTACAAAACATTCCTTAGAAGGCTTTGCCAAATACATTTCCTTAGATAATGGATTACAGAGGAGAACAGATTGGGAACTGTCACGGGGATGTGATTGTAAACACTGCATTCAGAAGTTTGAAGAGTTCACTGTACACAGAAATGCCAGAGAACCAGAGGGGAGAAGAGTGAGTGGTTATGGAGGAGTACAAAGGAAGGGAACTTGTGTCAGAAAGTGGCAAGAGGGAATAATCTTGTGTGAAACAGCAGAGAACTTCAGTATTTTAAGGAGGGAAAGGACTTGAAATTACAAAAGAAGGGAAATGCAGACTGTTTTAAACAGGGTGAACTATCTGGGCACCAAACCCTGACTGACAAACCCCAGTGACTGTCTCTGGGAACAACTTCACACTGCAGGTCTACAAGAGAGCTCAGAACCAGTCTGTGTGTCTGTCCTGTGCTGCCTTTGCAGTGGGGACAGGGGCTGCATTAACAAGGAGGGAAATGTCTACTTTGTGGAAGAAAGCTTTGCCTAAATATGCAAAATAAATAGGCAGCTTCAGAGTATTAGATAATGAATTTTGAAATTCAGATGGAATTTATATTTGCCAAATATAAAGTTGACATAGGGTTATACAGGGGAAAATAGTAGTAGCTTTATGTACTAGGCAGCCTTATAGGTAAGGCTGAGAATGGCTTACTATTTAACAGCCAAGGTTTCTAGAAAACAAACAAACAAACAAGTGTCTAGGAGCAACAAAAAAGGCCTGAATAGTTTTCACAAAAAGACTGTAAATAGACAGTGTATTCTCCACTTCTATGATGGAATGTAAGGTTAGAATAAAAGCACACAGTAGCACAAAACCTGTTGCCTTTAGTAGTCTAAATTATAATTTTGTAACTTCATCCTTTCTTGTTTTAAAGAAAATAATATTTATTTTCCTAATGAGGTGTTCTAAAGCAGTGTTCTTTTTTATAATGCAAATCTTATTCTCCTAGTTTTTCTTCATATGCTTTTAATAATACTTATAAAATAACCTAATCTGTAGGTGCTACCAAATGGGAGCCTTCAGGCTGTTCCAATCACACAGTTAGGATGTAATTATTGTAAAAAGCCAAGTTGTTGTAACACCTGATTATAGTTGGAAGAGAAAGTAATTGAATTGAAATAAAAAAAAAAGTTTTCAGAGAACTCTTGTATTTCTCAATACTTTGGCTATTTTTACCAGGTTTCACTCCAGTGTTTTACAATATTTTTTGTATTATTCACTTATATTCTAACTATTAAATTTAACAACCATCTGTCTTAGTTTGACACAAAATTTCTTCCCTCTGTACTTTCGTACTGGAACAGTTATTCATGTGTAATAGTGACTTCAAGTTGATAATTGCTGGAGGTCCTCGATGTGTTACAACTATTTTTTGGCTTTTTCATGTAGTTCTAGGGCAGTTTTTAGGGAATAGGTGTCCTCATTCATAGTAAGCAATGTTCACACCAGCAGTAGCAATAGAAAAAATAAAACACTCATAAGGGAGGTCTCTTAGAATCCTGTTATCCATAGGATTTTGGTTAGTTCCCTTGCTTGCATGTTGTATATATTCTTAGTGTAAAACACTGTAATAAACACCTTACAGATGCCATATGTAGATCTTGCAAGTGCTAAATGTTACTTGAGTCCAAGGGAAGACTCAAGAATTAATGGAAAAGAAATCCATCAGGAAATAATAAACTAAGGAGTTTCTAAACCACAAAGTACTGGAGACTTTGTGCATTCAGGAGATTGCTTGTTCCTCTGCCCTCCCACAAATGGGGAAATCTAAAATTAGGAACAGTTCAGGGAGTAGAAATGGGAAAACAGACGTTTCCTTTAAATGGAAGGGTTATCTCAGCCTGTCCTCCAGTAATTATGGAATGGCTACCTGAGGAAAACAAAACAAAAAGGCAGATGGAATGAAACTGTTGTCCTCAAAGTAGTATTAAAAAAACTCAGACTAATTATTTGTGATCTGAAGGTACCTGCCTTTGTCATTTACCTGTCCAGCCTCCAGTGACAGCTCTAGGAATTAGTGATAACCTAATTATCTTCATTAAGCAACTGTACCCAGCGTGGCTTTTTTAGTGTTAGATTTTTTTTCTGTTTGCAAATCTTCGTGACATCCAGAAGTAAAATGTAAAAAGGTAGATATAATTAGGCATACATACAAAAATAAAATACCAAAAAAAAAAAAAGCTATTTGGAATAATTATCCATTTGCAGGACCAAGTCAGCAGTTTTTGCAGTTTAAAAATGAGATTATAAAAGATGAAACAGGAAAGCTTACTTCAGCTTTTAAGAAAGATGTAAGCAATTTTAAACTGCACTCTTTCCCCGGGGAGAGTTTAGAAATATTTCTAATGAATTAAAGTATAATAAAAGTATTTGCCTGGATGATAACATATTTTTCCTAATAATTTCTTAATTTCTAGAATGCTTAATTGTAGCTCTCAGGGGTGTGAGGTTAAGGCAGTATATTTTCATATCGAAAGTGTGCACTGTATTCCTTTTTTCAACAAGGTTTTTTGGTGGTAAGAGATTTTTTTTATTTTTTTTCCTTTCCTACAAATTTTTGAGAAATTTAGACATCTGCTTGTATATTGATGTGGAGTGTACAGGCTGTATCCATGTCAGCAAAGACTTATTCAGGCCCTCTGAATGAGGGAATTAGTCTGCTTTGAGACAACTCTCAATGAGTTTGGAAAGAAATGCAAGTCCCCAGGTCAAAATTTTTAGAAGTTCACCCAGGGGGTAACAAATTGGTCCCCTAAATAGAAGGAGGATACTCTCCCCCCATAAGTGGGAGAAGGCCAGAGCAGTGCAGCACAAGTTTTACTTGCTATTGCTCTGAACACTCTCATTTATCTGAACACAATCCAAGCTCCTTCCCAATCCCACGGGACAGCAGAAGGCATTTATGAGAGTAATGTCTGTGAAATTCTTTGCTTATAAGAGGTGAATGAGGAGTAGATTATTCCTTTCAAACTCTTCCCATCCCTCAAGAATAAAAAGACAAGACCCCAAGTTGGGATTATCAGGAGCTGCAGGTTGTACCTTGAGCAAGTGCAGGCACAAGGGGAGTCAAGAGATCCTTTTATGAGGTTGTGGAGCCGAAAGATAAAAATCCTCGGGTTAAACATTTCCTGAAAAGGAAAAGGTAGAAAGCCCACAATGAATTTCTGGGAAATGGCTTTAAGTTAGTGAAGCAGTCACCAGTATAAATGGCAATGGTTTGGGCTTTCTGCTCCAATTAGAAAGACGAGAGTCCACTCCAGTTAACCTTGTAAACTTGAAGGGTTATTGGTTAGAAAATGAATGGTTATGTTTCCTCCATTCTTTTTGTGTTGAGACTGTAACAGATGTTACCAATTTCAACTAGAAAGTAGCTTTAGTTGAAGAGAAAAAATGTGTTGTAAAAGAATGCAAATCCCTTAAAACACTTGAAGTGTTATTTTTTTCCTAGATTTTACAAGCTTCAGTGCAGTACAGAAGGATGACCTCTTGCTACCTATAACTTTATTTTTTTCCGTAGTTTAAAAGATTCTTGTCTGCATTGTGACTGTTGTAATCATAATATATTACAGGTCCCCTGAGAATCTGTGAAGTACCATTGTTATTCCCACTCGTTTTAGATAATAAAGAAATATCTTTCACCCCTAAACAAAAAAAATATGTAAAACAGAAGTAAAGGGAGTGCTCCTTTAAAATCTTAATACATGAAACGATGCCGGTGTAATAGGAGTGAAATGTATGAAGTAAATCTTTGGGACTTTCAATTAAGGAGAGCACCCAGGCAGGGCCATGGCAGAGCTTGCTGAAACCTCTGTGCTGCTGAGTCTGTTTGGGCTTTCCACAGCTTCATTCTCTGGCTGCAACTGCCCATGTGCACAAGCTGTAACCACACCCCAAGACAGTGGTTCTCCTCCTGCTGTCACAGGAATCAAGCTCAGGCAATGCGACATCATTTAAAGGAGAATTGCTAATCTGAAAGTCATAAATTATGTTCATCATAAAATGGCCAAAAAGACTTTGTTAGTTCACTCTTTAAAAATTAAATACATATAATAGCACGTGAAATTTTTGTTTGTCTGATGGATTGTGTTTTTGCAGTTGCAGGAAAAATAATCCAATTAAGTCTTGGACGTTCCTTTTTTTTCCTCACTTCCCAAGCTAGCCTACCACATTAGTAATCTGTGTGTGTGCCAATTTTAGTCATCACTGCTGTTACAAATATAATTTTCATTGCAAATGACATATTGCTTGGTGTTCATATTGATAGCTTCCCAGTGTGTAACATGCTTGGGATTTATGAAGCATTTAATGTGGTTCCTTGTTGGCACTTCTAAGTCCTCAGTTTCACAGTAGCATGTTAAGGACTTGGTTTATATATTTGCTTATAAATGTATCATGCAACAGTATATCCTTAAAAATGAAATATAGGCCAATTCCAGAATTCTTTTTATATCAGCTTTCTACACAAAAAAAATATTGATGGTTTCGTCCTGTTGCACTTTGCTGAAGACAAAATCAAATCCCAACCAGGTTCAACCAAACTCAGCAAGAGAAGGATGGGCAAGTTAAAAATAAGATATAAGATCACAGAATCAACAAGGGTGGAAAAGACCTCTGAGGTCATGGAGTCCAACCTCTGACCCAACACCACCTTGTCACCCAGAGCATGGCACTGATGCCACGTCCAGTCTCCTCTTAAACACCTCCAGGGGCAGTGACTCCACCCCCTCCCTGGGCAGCCCCTTCCAATGTCTGATCACTCTCTGGAAAGAGCTTCTTCCTAATGTCCAACCTAAACCTCCCCTGCTGCAGCTCAAGGCTGTGCCCTCTTGTCCTCCTGCTGGTTCCTGGGAGAAGAGACCAACCCCCACCTGGCTCCCCCCTCCTGTCAGGGAGTTTTAGACAATTTACCTCAAAGATGTTGCTTTGAAGCCCATATCTGTCAGTGAGGACCATCATTAAGTTTCTTTCCAATCCCAATTTCCCTCTCCCCTTCAAATACCGGGAGTATTTGAGCACGTGGAAGGCTCGAGCTTAATTGTGCCAGCTCTGTCCAAGCCTTCCAGCTCTTTGCAGGAACTGGGGCTATTCAGCATTTGTGTGCATTAGGCAATATATTGAGTGTTTCCCGTTCCCATCCAGTTTCTGTGTGTTTGGCTGCAGCCCAGAGCTGTGGGCTCCCAGGGTGGGATTGCCATAAATCTGCCCGTGCTGGCTGTAAGAGGACGCCGAGCTCGCAGCAACGTTTGGGAATGCTGGCGGAGCAACGCCGCCTATTCCCAGCAAACCTCCCAGGGACCAAATTAATGGATCTCATATTGTATTGATTGGAGCCAATAAGTGCCTAAATGATTTGATGCGAGGCAGAGGGATTATGAAGGGGAAGAGGGAAGAGGCAGCTCGAAAGAAATATGCGGTTTAATTACAGGATGAATTTCGCCAATCTGCCTCCCCCCAGGAATTTAACAAATAGGCCTAAGTGCACTTAGCTGTTCTTGACATCTGTTGAAATGATATCTGCCCGTGATGGGGGAATCATGGGAATTGGTCTAAGGGTATTGTCAGGATCAGTGAGCCACAGGAAACTGCTTTTCTGGCTGCAAAACCAGACGACAGAAAAGCCTACATTAGCAGCTTCAGGTCAGGCTGTAATGATTGTGATTTCCATAACAGAATTGTGCTTTCTGATTTAATGACATGGGCTCTGTCTTTAGAAAGATGTTAAGTAAATATTTAAAATGGTGTTGAAACATGAGCAGTGAAATACACTTTTAAGATGGAGTCAAAATCTATTCCTCGTGCTGGTGTTGGTGGAAACTTGATATATGACTTTCAAGAGAAATGTCCAGGTTTATACCTTTTTTATGATGTACTGTGGCATGTTATGAAACTCAGAATCTCTTAGGTAAACAATGGAGATGGTATAAAACCCAGGCAACACAAAAGCTGGAGCTTCAGCTTAAATTCTCTAGGAAGACAAGCATGGTGAAGAGTAATGTTGTGTATTTGCTCATTTTGATTACATCTATAATTCAGCAGGAAGCATGGATTGTTTAATGCTTTCTACTGCATTTTATAGTATTTATACTATACCTCTGCACAAGAGAACCTGGCAATACCTTTCAAGTCCTCAGAGACATAAGTTTCTTTGCATTATTTGAAAGCTGTGTTTTCTCGTGCTTGGAGCATTTATGTGTATTACCTCATAAATTACTTGTCATTTCCTTGGAAAAAGTGATAAACATTTATTTGAGGAGGTAGAAACAGAAGGTGAGAGTGTGTCTCCTGTTGTCTGAGCTGGGTGTGCCTCGCTGCCTGCCTGTGTGTGCATTCTCACTGTGCATTTTGCCTTCTAAGGACTGAAAACCCCACAAATTAGGCCTGGGGGAGGTTGTTTCTTTTGCATCTAATGCAAATTCTCCTGCCTGCACTATTCTTTTTCTGTGGTTTCCATAAACAACTTGAAAGCAAAAATATATGGTTAATTTGTTGTACTATAAAACTAAAACGACAATTTATGGCTGTAGAAAATGTTTATTGTTAGGGTTTTTTTAGAGTTAGAGTAATTGAGGATGGAATTTTGATTTGTGTAACCATTCAGTGTTTTCTTGGAATTGACTTTGAATTCACGTCCATCTAAATTCCTGATGAACTTCTCTGTTTTAGTGCAATGAAGTAAAGTGGACAAGTTCATACCAAAGATGGTAAATCGTAGCAAAGCTAAATTTTAGTATTTTGGGTGTTGGTTTTTTGGTGTTGTATTCCTGAAAAAATACATGTAAATACATTTGCATAAGTGATCCACAAAAATGCAAAGAGCAAGAGAGAAAGAGACACAGTTTTGCATTCACTTAATTCACTTAATTTCATAAACTTGGAGAAAGCACCTTGGTTTTGAAAGGGAGCTTTTGTATAGTATGTTTTCCTCTAATGATGAACCTTTAGTTAGAACAAAATACTTCATTTCTAATCAGAATTAAAAATTTCATTTTTAATCTTTTAGTTACAAGATTTGGGATCATTCTCTAATCTCCTGTGAAACACAGTATAATGTAAAGTAAAAGCCAAGTTATCTGAAATATTGGAAGTTATTTACATCATCATTATTACTTGATTTTAGGGTTGTCTTGATTTGATATCTCATTGCTCACTTTCCTGAAAGAGAAAAGTTTCTGTGTTTAGTGTAAATCTTCTGATAATAGGATTAAATAGAATGTTAATTTGTTTCCCTTTGCAATTATAAATACTTGTAGTCTTTTTAATGGAAATAAAATGGGACTTTTTTTCTCCATAAGCACCTGGTGTATTGAATTGTAATATGTGTATAATCATCAGGTGTTTTTTTCACTTTAACATGAATATGAGCTGTCTACCACAGTGTGTCATATCTCAGAGCAACTTCAAACCCAGTGTGATGTAATGTGCACTTATCTAGGCTAAAATTCTGAGTTTATTCAAGTCTTGCACCCATAATTAGGCATCTATATATAATGGCCTGATTCTTGAAAGATGTGAGCACTTTTAGGTACAGTGACTTGCTAAGATTTGCTGTGCTCTGCATTTCTAAAACCAGGCCATATATGTAGGTAGCCTAAATATAGAGTCATGAATTAATTTAAGTCTTAAGCAGACTTCAAATTATTGGGCATGTTTCTTAGTTCATGTTATTCTTAAAGGAGAAAAACAATGATTCCAGCAGTGATCCTTGTCTGATTGGGACTGATGGCAGAGCACCCCCAGTGGGAAAGGATTGCTCCTTGTTTTTAGAAGTACTTTTGAAAGCTCTGTAACAGTTCAGTGTTGTATTATATTATGCCAGTTTAAGGTACAAGCTCTGTCTTTTTTTATTCCAAACTTGCTAGAAATGTAATGGCAAATTGTTTAGGTAGAGCCCTTTCAGTGGAACTGAATTATGTATGGATAATCTAAACTGCCTGCTCTCTTCAGAGCCAGGGTGTTACTTGCTTTGAATAAAACTCATTTTATATTTAGCAGAGCATTTCCACCTGTCAGTGGGGTTTTTTTGTTGGGTTTTTTTTTTTTCCTTGTGTTGGTGGTATTTTCAGGACTTACCCCAAAAAAATGGCTCAGAGGTGATTTTAGTCATAAGTGGATTTTATCTGTAAATTCAGATTCTTCCAGACAAAACAAGGTGTTGGAAAAAGGTGGTATCACTGTCACCAAATCACAGTGTAAGTGTCATTGCTAATACCTTGTAATTGTCACCAGTCCTGACATTGGCAACTAGATGAGACAGAATGATGAAAACCAGCAATTATTCTTCATTTAATGAGGGCATTGTGTGTAATGTGCAAAGCAGCCCAGAAAGTCCAAACTCTTATCTAAATGTATTCATTACCATTCTTTACCCTTTGTCCAAGTTTCAGTTCCTTTTCTTATATTTAAATTTGGCATCTTTTGTTAATTGAGGCTTCTTATAATGGAGATCAGGCTGGAATGTAGATTAATGGAAATGGAACTACAATAGTGAACCATTGCTCCTTTTGAGTTTCAGTTTGGATTTGGTGTGGGGTTTTTGTTTGTTTGTTGCTGGATAGGTTTTTTCTTTTCAAAACATGGGGGTTTTTTATGGACATTAAAAAAACAAGCATGGATCTGGGCACATTCTGTAGTAGACAAACACACTTATTTAAAAATAATACTCAGAAGTTGTACAGCATTGTGCTTTTTGTATAGGCCACGATTTATTCAAAAGTGACTTTAACTCAACGTTATTCTCTGTAGAGAAAATTTTCAAATATGGATAGCAATGCTTGTGACAAAAGGTAACAGAAAAGTGGAGTTAAACAAATGTTATGATCGCTGTTTCTCCTCGTGTCCCATCATTTCATTCTCCCTCTGACTGTGAAGAGAGATTTTCCTGCAGTCTACCCTCTGAAAGGAAAGTAAGGTTTCAAAATGAGGTATCACAGTGTTGGAAAAATATTAACAATCAAGTTATTAACATATTTCCACATTTTGTGAACGTGCTGTCAGGTCTAAACAAGGAATAACAATACCTGCAGCCATATAAAAACTCTGCAATTCCTTGGAAGCTTGGGGTTTTCAAGTGCAAAACTCAAGACTGGTTGTTACTGAGCCAAGCTGAGAGTGTGATTTATTTATTTTTTAAAGAAAATTCTTTCCAGTGATGAATTCAGTTACTTTCTTGCCCCCTCTTTTTTTTTTTTTTCAGGTGACATGAGTAATTCATGAACCCTTTGTGGTTTAGGCAGCAAGGTGGGAGCAGAAGTATCTAAAAAAAAAAAATAAAAAAAATAAAAAAATAAAAAACCCACCAAGAAAATGTGTAGCCAGAATGACAAATCCTTAGGCAGAGCTATAAAACATACAGATCAGTAGCACAGAGCCATAAGAATATATTGACTGTGGCTCAAACTCATCAGAAGATTGATCAATCCAGCTGACTTGCATTAATTGTGGAACAGAGAGAACGACGCGATCAATGATAGGCACGAAAGTGCAGCGGTAATGATGCCACATCCAGCTAATCCAATAATGGAGAACCTGATGTATGGCATATTGGAATTCCACTGCTCGGGCCCCTGTCACAATAAAGTATATCCTGCAATTATGGGGAAAAATGGAGCAGGCAGCAGTGGAGGCAGCCTAATCGGCCAGCGCCGCAGTGGGTTTCCTGATTAAACACCGCGTTAAGTGGCACTCAAACACTGCAACTTGCCCGTGTTCTAAAAGGTAATCCTTGAATTAATGTGAAACTGTGTGTTTTAATCAAAGCAAACTATGAATATTAAGATGTGGGCAAGATATTTAGTTAACTGTGAGCACTTTAACAGCTGATGAACCTGTTTCTCGATGTTGGCTACGAGGAGGAAGGGCCATAATGCTGAATTGTGAGCCACCAGCTTCCTGTGCTGCAAATCAATTTGATTTTGTGCAGGCTTAAAGATCTGATGGGAAAAATAATATACTTAACAGACCCTTGGAGGATTCGAATTTAGTTAACTTGTGTAAATGTTTGCCTCTGGTCACTAATTTCAGTCTGCTCAGCATTACGTGTTGATTGGGGGAAGAATAGATTTTTAGAAAGTAGTGATATAAGTACAGCCAGACCAGCAGCTGAAGTTAAGAAAGTGTTCATCTACTTATTATAAACCCAACCTAAATCCTCTCCAAAACATGGTATTTGTCATGTTAAGGACTAAAAGTCTTTCAGTTCTTTTTAAAGTATAGACTTTTCTGCTGTTACTTGAATACTAATACTTAAATTTTATCATGAAGTTTATCTCTACGAGCCTCCTCATTGTCATTTTGACCCAACTTTGCAGTTGGCTTGACCTTTTAAGACACAGCTTTGCGTGGAGGATGCCAGAAACCTGAAGGGACCATGCAGGAACCCCTCAGTGGTGGCAGCTTAAGGAACATGTACCCTGAATTTCTGCCTCTCCCTGGGGCTGAACGATCCAGGGCGCTGGTTTTTCCTGCTGTGCTTGGATGGGATCACTCAGAGCAACACTGGAGCTGTGACTGTTTATTCCACCTTGTCAACAGTGTTTCTCAACTATCATTTTTGGGGGGGAGGAGAAATTTTGGAGGCCTTGGAGCTGCTCAGCGTTCAGGGAATACAGGGACTGTTTATGTGTGGGTTTGAACAATCGCAGGAAGGGAAATGGATCACTGCCTAACCACTGAGGAAGCACCTAAAGCCATGTGTAGATCATTCTGCTTTGCCTTCTGGGAATCACTGACTGCTTTAATTCCAGTTCTGGGTATTTTTGGTCATCTGTAGGAATTTATCACTTTCCAGATAGAAATGTTTGTGCATGAGTTGGGCTGAGGTTTTGACACTACACAGTTCCTGACACTCCTCAGGAGAACCTACATGCAAATGTAGAGGGTTTTTTCATGAACAAAATAACTTTGCTACTCCTGCTGTGCTTCTTTCCTTTAAAGAAGTTGCTGAGGCAGTGAATCTTGGGGACAATTATTTAAGCAAACTGGTAACAACTGCTATGACAGATGAGGAGCTCTGCATGTCCTGCTGAAGCATCTTTGGTCCTGGAGCAGTCAGCATCTTTGGTTCTGGAGCCTCCAGCTGGGCATGTGTGAGCAGTAATTGTCCAACCATCTCAGCTTAATGCCCTGGTGTAGGAAAGCCAACACTTTGAGACTGCAGCTCACATCTTCCATCTCCTTTGCAGTGCAGTGTAATTTTCTCAGTGGTGTGGGGAAATGATCTGTGAGTATTTGCACAGGGCTCTGCTTCCTCCTCTCCAAAGGTGATTACACATGTGGGGAAGGAAGTGACAAAAGAAACAAGATTCCTCCCACGGTTCCAGTAGGAATGTAGGGGTGAAATTGAGGAGATATTTTATCCGAAAACTTCCAAATATTCCAAAGTGTTTGTTTTCAATATAAAAATGTAATTCAAAACCAGATGAAAAAGTGATCAATAAGCCCTGAAATGGTTTTCAGGCTGCTTAAGTGAGCTGACAGCAGAGACTTTATCTTTTTGTTTCTCTGGAATTAGAAAGTAGAATTCATGTTCTTCGGGTTGTTGGTTTTTTTTTCCTTTAAAAATATTGCAGTATAACCAAAAAATTAGAAAAGGTGACCAGGTTGTGAATTTAATCCCACCATACTAGATTTTAATAACATCTGTTTCTGTGAGGAACCCATGATACAATGTGTATTTTCCAAGGCTGTTTTTGATTGCATTAAGTGCTAACAATTAGCTTTACACCTCCCATCATAAGAGTAATAATAAAAGAAAGGGGGAGTTCAGACTCTGTGGTGGTAGCTAATTGCTGTGGAACAAACCCTTGCCTTCCCTGAGACTTTGTTCGTTTCTCCTTGCCACTAGGGAATAATTTTAATACATGAAAACTGTATTCAAGTTATGTTCCAGCAGTAAATGAGATCTACTTACTTCTTTCCAGAACAATTAGTTTCAAGCCAGCCTATGTTAAAGAAAGTACTGAGCAGTGTGTTCTATAATTGCTGGAGAGCTGTACTTGCAATATTAGAATAGAAATATTGAGTTTCTTTTCAAGTTTTGAGTAATCCCAGTAGACTTGCAAGCTGCTATGAATAATTCTGTTAAGTCTAAGTGAAAGAGTTCAGATATTTTCCCTCCTCTCTTTGAGATTACTGCAGCTATTTGAGGCAAACAGTCAAAGCACCTCAACATGATGGAAAATGAAGACATTTTGTGTTAAAACTGAAGTGGTAATGGGAGCCTAAAGGCATCAGCCCAAACCAACAAACTGATTACAGTGGTGCTTTTTTAATGCTTTTTTTTTTTTTCTTAAATAAGTTGTTGGATGCCAACAGTCATCTGTGAAGTTCCAACACAGTCTCTTCACAAGACAGGAACTTATGTAAATGCTTAACTTGGCTGTTAGTAGCTTAACATCATTTAATAGGTGTGTGTATATATTCCTGAACAGTGACAGGGCTGGGGGAATGGTTCCAAACTGACAGAGGGCAGAGTTACATTAGATATTAGGAAGGAATTCTGCCCTGGGAGGGTGGGGAGGCCCTGGCACAGGTTGCCCAGAGAAGCTGTGGCTGCCCCATCCCTGGAAGTGTCCAAGGCCAGGTTGGACAGGGCTTGGAGCAACCTGGGATGGTGGAAGGTGTCCCTGCCCATGGCAGGGGGTGGAACTGCATGAACTTTAAGGTCCCTTCCAATCCAACCCAACCAATCCAACCCATGATTCCATGATTATTTGTGGTGCCTCCCTCTGAAGTATCTCAAGGCCTGTGTCATGCACCATTTGGGGGTTTTGCTTGCTTGTTTGACCTTTTTTTAAATTTTTCACATATAGCTAAAACTTAGTGCATAGCAAACAGGACTGGGGAGGTGAAGAATTATACTTGGAAAATGAGCCTTCCATGGGAATCTGGTTGTTCCTGGAACTGCACTGACAAGGTGTTGCTGCCTCTGCCTTGCAAGGTATCATTGCCTTGGGTAATTTCTGTGTTGTGCTCTTGAAATAAAACTTGTAACACAGATGGTGACCCTGGAAGGTCTTACAGACTGGCAAGTGCTTGAAAAGGTGTTAATGCTTTTCCCCAGGAAAAGAGAGAGGAATTTTAGCCTCCCCCAAAGTGTTGTTTCATCTGTAATTAGCGGAGGCAAGATCATACAAATACAGAAATCGGTGAGCTAATTGTGATTGTCTGGCAATGAGAGACTCTACTGGGATCAATTAACATGATCTGGATATTAAAGGGAAAGCAGAGTGTTCCCTCTTTTTTTTCCCTCTGATGATTTGCCACATTTGTCTCTTAAATACAGACTCTTGCAAGCAAGAAAAGAAAGGGTTGGCACTTTTTTTTTTTTTAACATTTCCAGAACAATAAAAGTCATCAAAATGATCTTCAGTTCTGCTGACAACCTGCTTCTTTCTTTCACAGTGGAGACCAAGTGACAGGTACAGCTGGGTACCATTGGGAAGGATTGTTGACTGGGCTGCAACTTTTATGCTCTTTAACAGCAGAATTTCTCTCGTGGTGAAAAAGGCTCAAATTCTTAAGCTCAGTACATTCTGGTATTCATTTATGGGGTTTCTGTACTGTTTATTCCTACTGTGGGATGCCCTTAGACCTGAATTTAGGTGGTTAGGATATCTTTTTTTCCCATAGGTTTTGTGTATCATTGTACTGTATTACAACATGTATATGAATATATTTTGCAGGTAGTCATGGGAGGAAAAATATCAATTTTTTGAAATATGTGCAGTCAGTATTGGGAAGTCTTGTCAAGCTTGTCAACAATAATACATTAATATTTTAAGTGTTCTCTGTTCTTTTTTCCAATTAATTGAAGTCATGCACGTGGCATTTGTCAGATGGCCCAGATGTGGGCTCCTGGAGCATCTAAGTGAGTTAACATGTGAATTTAGTTCAGTCTGTGCATCAGCAGGGCTGGATGCTGTAAATGCACTGAGAATGGACTGCACTGCTTTTTAATGTGCAAGCTGAGAGTGCTCATTAAGGGACAGAACACAAAGCTTCAAGCACTTAGTGCTGGGCTTAAATTCACTCCAGCTCCCCTAGAACACAGCACTTGATATTCTGGATAAAATTGGTTTAGTTCTTGCTGGAAGTGACAGGATGCCAGCAGTTCATTCAGGAAAACATTTATTACTTTTAGGAAGATTTAATCTGTGTTATCCTGATGGAAGGTGAGGTTTGGCAGCTTGGCAAGAGCTGACAACCAAAGCTCAGCAGGAAAGGGAATTTCCAGCATGTCTGGCAATACATTGCTCTTGTGTTCCTCGTTGCCTCTGAACAGCAGAGAGAAAAATGGGGTTTGAAACATGGTTATTGGGCATTACAAGGAGTAAAATGCAGTGAAAATGGGCTGTACTACTCTTTTTTTATTTTAGAAAATAATTCCAGACATCAGAGAGAGATTTTATATAACCTAGTAATGAAGAATAGTTCTTCTCCTGTTCTGTGGGCCTCAGGCATTCCACATTTCTGAAGCTGGAACATGACATATACAACAAGAATGTATGAAACCTGTAAGATTTATTTTTATTTTTTTTTAATACCTAGATAGCTGGTGAACTTATTTTCTTCTTAGAAAGAAGCAATTATTGACATATTTCTTTTATAATTAGTTCAGAACTATCAAATAAAAGCAACAGTGACCCGACCTCCTTCCCCACACCCTGTGAAATGCCAAGTTTGTCTTATTTCTCTGGGAAAGGAATATTTAGGTAATGATAGAAAAAACTGTTTTAAATACAGACAAACTCATTCCTTGTTTTATTTTGTGTTTCTCTCAATCCATTTTCTATTATAATGCCTATGGACTTGGAGTTCCACTCTCCACTCCCATTTTGCTTATGGTGTTGACTTGCTTTGAGAAAAATACTTTCCTTTTTTTTTTTTTCCCCCCTTTCTTTCTGGGTGTTTTTGTTTTTATTTTTTTCCTAAAGACAGATGGTGGCAACACTGTTCTGTCTAAAGACAAAAGAAAACAGCTGCTGAGGTGCAAAGCAAGACTACACCAGCAGTGAATGACTGTTCACAGTTTTACAAAGTGTCCCTTGATTTTCCAGAGGAGTTGATGCATAAACTAAGCACAGTTACCTCTCCTCTAACTGTAACAGTAAAAATAATGGGAAAAAAAATCATGAATATACCAAATTTATGGCATGGTACAGTTTCAGTAGCTTTCCATCTTGGCTTCCGTATTTAAATCCAGACTTGACTTAGGAAAAATTTGTTGCAGTCTAATAACTATAAAATACTAAGAGGAAATAAAATCAATGTTGGCCCAAATCTTAGAATGCAAACCACACACACACACACACTATAAAATATGGTCAAATACTGCTTACTCAGTAGATTCAGCTCTGGGAATCAAACAGCACTGAGAACCACTATAAAAAATATGCAGGAAATGAAAAAAAATCTGTTTAATAGATGCTTGCAAATTGTTGTTTTTGTAAGATCAAGGTATTTTTTATTCCCCTCGGGTAAAAAGAATTCTCATGATCTATATATATCTGACTTGGACAGGTGAAAGGTGGTTGTTTGGGGTTTTTTTTTTCCTTCTTTGCGATGTTATTAGTCCCAAGTCTCCAGGCTGCTAAATGTACACATATGAATTACAGTGTTTCAGGAATCAAATGAAAGGCTTTGGGGAAAAAAACCAAGACATCTCCATGATGTATTTTAAGTCTGGCTTTATTTTTAAAAAATGCTGTGTAGTCATTTTAAGGAATTATTGCCCTTGGCTGGCATGGGAAGCAGGCACTGAGTGAGAAGTGTGGCTCTCCTGCCAGTCTGCATCTGTAACCTCTCATACTGGTACACAGTTGCCAAGCTCAGATTCTAGAAGGAGGTTTCCCATTTTTCACAAGAGGTCTTTCTCTTCATCCACAACCAGACAGAGGTACAGTGAGAGCTGAGCCTGGGGAAAAGGAACAAAAGAAAAAAAGGGGGAAAAAGAATAATCAACTTTATGGAAAATTCCGGTGTTGTAGAGCAGATTTTTGCCTTGTTGTAGAATGAAAATGATTTCTTTTAATGGCACTTTAAAAAATGAAGCTTTGGAAAAAGAGTTTTACCTTGTGGTTGCTTCAGAGCCACAGAATGTCTGTGAGTTGTGTTCTCTCCAGTGGCAAAGGTGCTCAGCAGCTGCAGGTTCTGGGGGTCTGGGTGAGGTGTCCAGATCACATGGAAGGCTCAGCTCCCTAAAAACCCCCCACAGCAGTACCTCAGTAGCTGCAGGAGGAGGGGGATGAGCTCACAGAAAGCTGTGGGGGCATTACTGAGCTGAACACTTTGCAGAACTTTATGGCTTTTGATGTGGCAAAACTGAGGAACAAACATCTCCATCCCCGGGTTTATAACCAGCTGTAGGTGTCCAGTGGTGCTGTTTGAGCTGCCTGTTTGGTCACTTCAATAAGATTTGTGCTGCCTCTGAACCTCTGTGAAGGTCTTACTGTCTGCCACCTGTGAGCAGGTTGTCTGTGCTGCTTGGTGTTAGGAAACAGCAGCTGTTCCCTTTTGTGTTCTGCACTTCCTAGTTTTTTCCAGGCATCCAGGATAATCCCATGGCCTTCCTAAATTTTTGAAGTTCAGAGATCTTCATACCACGCAGCAGATGCAAGGCAAAGGCTGTGTTTTAACTAGAGGTGCTTAGTTCTTGCAGGATTTACTTCCTTATGTAATGATGGGTGATAAATAACGATAAAATGCCATCATTTAGACTTATTTGTCCATGGTGGGTATTGTAGTGTAACAGAGCCCAGGTAACAATTTTTAAGCAAAAGTATCCTTTCACAATGGAAAATAATTGTTATTTTTAATGTTGCATGCCGGTTCAAGGCATATCAGGAATTTTTATCTAAGAAATAAGAGACAACCCTGTCTCCAGATACATAACAGAGGTGTAAAGGGCCTGAATTCCAGTCTCTAGACACAATTAAAAATCAAAACAAAATTGCTGTGATATACTGAAAAACTAGACAAGTAATGTCATGCAGAGCAGCATTCCCTACCCTTTTAATTGCTGCTTATCCTGTCTCAGTAAGTGAGGTAATTGATGTTTTACTCTCAGAATTGATTTCGGTGTTTCAGGTAGTTAGCAGACTAGAATGGCTTTTACATCATAACACTAAAAATCATTGCATCTCATAACCTAATCCCAGGCTCGAAAATGTGCCACACTAAGGCTGCCTGGCTTAAAAATAATGAGTTAGTTTGGATCTTGGGTCCACTGGACCAGATTGTGATTAGTCTGAATATCCACACAGAACATCTTGCTCTTTTAAATTCTCCTGTTCTCATTTCTCCCCAAGGGCCACCTACATTAGAGCTTTGTGGAGCTCCAAATTGTTTCTGTGTGGTACCTTGTTTGTTCCTGTTTGAGTGAGAGGAACTGTTTGGTATCACAGTGGATTGGCTAAACAGGGAGTGGGTTTCAGGTTGAACAGTTTGACCCAACACCTCTCTGCTAACGTGTGTGCCCTTGCAGTTGTGGAACTTACCTCAAAGGTTTGGCTTTACTTTTATTCTTGACATGTGGAAATATAGCATTTCTGGGAGGAAAAAGGAAGAAAAAAAAGAAATGATATGATTACTCTGTGTAATTTTGTATATTTTTCTCATTGCAAAATTTAGTCTAGGAGGTTCTACAAGCTCAGGTGTAAAAGCAGCAAAGAATTGTTACGAACATGGGAAATGAAGTGGGTGAGAAACAGGGAGTTAAATGACACCTTGCAGGAGGTGTTGGTTGTATTGATGTGTGGCATATTGAACACACAGGCTGGACCACCCCAGTGGGAGCATTACCTACATGCCAGTGGGATGAAATGTGCCTTTGGAACTGTGTGTGTGGGTACTGTATTGATCATATACATTATTATGTGATGTTGAATTCAGTCATTAGCACCATAATTTGGTTTATACTATGCTGTAATGAAAACATAGCTGCATATGCAGGGAGAAGAGATGCTTTTCTCTCTCTGCCTCCCTCTCCACCTCTCTTCTACATAGAGCTATAGATATGTATGAGAAAACTTGTAGAAGAAACTCTTTGTCCTTCATGACTTTCAATCTGGGTTAGAGTGTGGCAGAAAAGTGAAGATATGTATAGCTGTGTGGAGAAGAAAATATTGCCAAAAGAGATGATGTTTAGATCTTTCCTGTGTATATAGTAAAAGATTTCTGTCTCTCTTCTAAGTGGCCACCTCATTGTAACCCATCAGAGTGTTTTGGAGATGTTGGGAGCAGCACTTCCATGCATAAGGGTTGTGTGCAATTTGCCATTGGAATTATTTCCAAAGGTATAGATACAATACAATTTTGAAGCTACATTTTCAAGCTTGTTATCCTGGAGGTCATTGAAGAACGTGACATTTAGTTTGCAGAATGAGTGTGGGTGTGCATGCAGGTGCACAGGGATACACAAGTTTTAAATGTTTCCCTCTGTTTTTCTATTTTTAGGACAGTGAGGCCATTGCTGGAGTCTCATTAAGAGGTGAAAGAAAATGTTTAACTTTGTCAGCTGCACCTGAATTTTGCCAATGATTGTTCATTTTCCTAACAGAAGAGTAAAGAACATTTTAAATGAGAGTTACTTGCTCAAAGTAACCTTACCACTTCTGAGTGAGGAGAATATAGTGCCCTAATGGATGCTGTTATATGACAATCTCTGTCTTTCATTATTAAGTGTCAAGGTTTCTTCAGGAAAGCTTTAGAAATTCTTGGGAGAAATGTTTCATTGCAGCAAGCTGTAGCACTGCCACTAAAAATATATTGCTAATTAAAGTTTATTGACAGTCTTTGTAATGCATTCCTGGAACAAGGCAAAGCACTGGGTAGTTTTTGGATGCACTGCATCTTCTGTGGTTAGTTAAGCTGTTTAGGAGAGGAGATTAAGGTACTCTGCCCTTCCTTCCCTGTGCAGTGCTTGGCTGTGAGTATTGTACAGAACAGAACACTTTCCTCTCAGGACACCAGTGCTACAGACTCAGAAATTTTGGGTTTTGTCAGGTACTTTTTGACTTGTTTGCCATGGGCAAATGGGAAGGGAATTTAAATGTTTTCCTGAAAGGTGCATCTCCCCAGACAGGAAAAGGATTGTGACTATTCAGGAAACAATTCCTTCAAGGCACAGTTCCTAAGCTGAGCAAGGGTATGAGGAGTTACTTCAGCTCTGGGTGTGAGTGTGAACACACAAGGTGCAAATCAGACCTGTGCAGTTCCCAAGGTGGAACTTTAGGACTCCTAAAAAAATCCCTAATCCAGAGCAGTGTGCGAGTACATGTTTTATTCCATTGAGAAGAAACCTGGCAAACCACTTGAATATCTCTTGTTAGTGGCATAATCTGAGGCTAAATATAACCAAAGCTATTAGGAGGTAATTCATGCTTTCTTTGTTCTCATTTACTGGTGTATTTTGTTCTCCATACAGCTGTGTTTGGCACCACAATTATCTTGGTATCTATTTCTTTTTACATGAATATTAAAAGATGATCAACTGTTAACCGATTACTCATTTTAATAATGAGGAGAATAGCAAGTATTGCTGATTTTGCTTATGTTACTTACTTAGAGTCATAGAACAGATTGAGACCTTTAAAGGTCATCTAGTCCAAAATGACATCTGTGATTTCTTACTGATACCATGACACCTGGAAAACTGTGTCAAGTGATTACATAAATCAGGTGGAGCAGGAGAAGCTCTGTCTTGCCATATTTGCCCTGTCTTGCCACACCTCTGGAATACTGAGCCACAGTGAATCTGTGAACAATTTAGTAATTGCAAGGAACAGGATTTATTCTTCAGACAACTTACAGAAGATTTTTACCCTCCTCTGCATCTCTATATCTAAAATTACTCATTTCAGTAGAGTTTCTCTGCAGTTCTGTTGCTGTACTCAGCAAAGTACTGCCTTTGGTAAGTGAGATTTACAGTGCAAATCAGAACCAAAACAGGATTTTTTTCCCTGTGGAATGAGTATCAACAGCTTTGCAAAGTGATTGGTTTGTGGCTCTGAGAGCCAAATCTTCTGTCTGCTTGTACAGCCTGCAGTTCCACTGAACATTATCAGATTTGTATAAAGCTAAGTAGAAAGTTCCTAATGGCACGTGTGGTCTTGGAGCTTATTAAATATCTGCCTGCCCTTTCTGCTGATTGGAGCTTCTTGCACGTACAGAAATGTGTGATGGAGAGAGGGGGAGGGAACCCTGGTGCAGAGCACAGGTCAGGCTTGTGCCATGAGAGCAAAACAGTCCCAGTTCAGGGTGGGATGGACACATTTTTCTCTCTGGGACCAATTTGTTCATTCAAAACCAAAGAGAAAACGCTTCTGGGTTTGGGTGTATTTACTGGCCTCGCACATACAGTGTGAAGTTCTCCCTCTAAACTTCAGTAGGGTGTAATTCCTTCGTGCTTTAGGGAAAAAAAAAATCTCACCTGAGGAGTCCACAATTTGATAATTTAGTGCAGGATAGGCCAACTCTGCTTCACTGCAAAATAACCCTGATAAATGTGGCAAAGGGTACAGTGCTTGTGTTTGGATTTGTGATCTCTGTGTGTGCAAGCACAAAGCTTAGTGCTGCACTTCATGAAATTTTCCTTTCTGAAAACCAGAAAAGGGTAATTTAAGACATTAATGACATTCTACCATCCTCTTGAAAATGTGTGTGAATACTAATGATTGATTTGCATCTTGCATTTATGTCCTTGCAATTCCCTCCCAAGAGCTAAAGATAAGAAGCACATATATGTTTCATAAATAATGAAGTTATCCATCAAAACTTCAAGTTTTAGGTGGAGTGATACATGAAAACAGACTGTCATTTTGATGTACTTCTTGGTGTTCATTTTTTTTTTTTTGCATTCAAATTCTACTGACAAGAGTAGGTATGTAAAGTACACATCTATACAACTACAAATCCTGCTTGTGACAGAAATTCTTACCTGTTAAAGAAACAACACCCAAACCAAACACAAAACAAAGGGAAAAAAGAGTAATATCAGTAGCTTAACTAGCCAACTAATTTGACCTTTAGTGGGATGATATTAATTATGTCTTAGTTAAAACCAGTTGTAGAATTTAAATTGTTTGCCATGATAAACATCCTAAGGTTTTCCTATTTTATCAGTGGATGAATAAAATAAGTTCTGCAGATCAATTATTGATGATAAATCATCAATTTATGATGATTTATTTATTAGATTAATACTGAAGAATGACCTTTTGGTATGCTTGGGATCATTTCATATAAATTAAACTATTTTATATATGTAAATATATTTGTATACAGCCTTTCACTTTATGATACCCTAATTTTTAATTGGAAAAAGAGTAAATCCAAGTATGGGGACAAATGAAAGTCTGGCTATCTGTCAGTTCATTGGCTTCTTGCTGACCTGGCAATATCTGGTTTCTCAGAGCAGTTCCTTCCATAATGACCTCTTCAGCCAATAATGTGGATGTGCCAGATAAAAGCTGTGGTTTGGGATTTTTTGTAATTTGTCAAGCACCGGGGACTGAAGGAACCTGACTTATTTTTATCAGCACACGAGCACAGCAAGTGGCCGTGCAGATGTTTGCTGATAACAGCCAGGCCACGTCTCTGGGAGCAATTTGGAACATAACTGGCTTTGGTAATTGTCTGGAAATCCAGGCCTGTCTCCAGTGATATCCTCATTGTCAGGCTGCTCTTCTCTCCTCTTCCTTGAAGTGTCTTTCTGAGTCGTTACCTGCAGTTTCTGTAACTGCCACCTGAACAGACTGGGAGGAAGTTTCTGGTTAAAATACAAGACACTATTCTATATAAGGTGGAGTTTTTATTTAAACCCTCTCTTCATTTTATTTCATCTCTATATATAGACAGATAAATACATTTTATACTCTATATGTTCTTATTTTATTATATATTTTTAGTCGCCATATCTGCCCATGATCTTTACTTCAAAACTATTATGCAGCATAATAGATTTACTGCCTTGTTTGTGTAATGCAAACCCTCAGAATTCAACAGTATCAGATACTCAGATCCTAATTAGTATCTCCACTGTCTTCATTCTATATTTACACGAGCTTCAGAGTTTATCACTTCATTGGTATCCATGCCATCATCTGCATTTTAATTATTTTTTTATTTTTTTTCTGGGTAGGACTTTAAGGAAAGAAACTTAAAATCCTTTTCCCCAAAGGTACAAGATCTTACAAGAGTAAATTCTTGTAATAACAACATACTTATGAAACAAAAATGATTTATGCAGCAGTAAATAGGGTAATATATGTAATATGCCAGGCCTGGTCTGGGCCTGTTTGCATTCTAAGATAACATACTGTAATTCTACACTGGTTGCTGCTTTAACATCACAATATTTTTAATTACAATTTTCATTATGTCCATTTATTCTTTGTAGTACACTGCCTTTGCCTTCTGATTATTCCTTATAATATTTTCTGTGTTATGCAGGGAAATTAAATGAAATGCATTATGGCTAGTTCTTTATGGAGAAAAGGAGTTTACATTTGAATACTAACTATGGAACAGGTTTCTCATGGGATTACTCCATGCAGAACATACATGCAGAATTTAATTTTGAGGCTTTGCCACACAAGTGTTTATCTAGAATGGTACTTGTAGCAAATATTTTCTTAGAGATGACTTTCCTAATTTATATTACCCCCCCCAAAAAAAAACCCCAAACCAAAAAAACCCCACCCCACTGTATTTGCCAGGTAACAATGTTCAAGCAACATAGAAAATCTTGGAGAAAAAACATATCCTGAAGGCAAGAAACAATGAAAACTGGACTTTGGGGTTTCTCAGTTGCCTAAAGGAGCCCTTTTGCACAAGGAAATAATTGCCTACAAATTGTTTTAATGTAACAATTTTTTAACAGCGTTTCTGTTTTAATTTCGGAGATTTTATAGGGTTTTTTGCCTCAATAAAATAATGCTGTTTGCAATACTTTGCTAATTTGAGGGTAAAAAGAACAGGAGAGGGAGAAAGCCTATAAAACTATAGATTATTTTTTATGGAAGATGAGATGGTGCCCATTTGCATTTACAGCTTTACAAGGATTGTAGCACCAGGCTCTTTTTCTTTTTTTGATGGAAATGCTTAATCTGAGCTCAATGGGCCATAATAATTGCCTGTTTCTTCCAGTAGAAATAAACCCACTTGTATGTGACACTTGAAACCTTAACTCTGCTTAGTATTAGCACAGAACTGTAGACATTTCTTCGCCCAAATATATTTATGAGAGCAGCACCAGTCGATATACAATAGCCAGCCAAGGGTGTTGGAGAATAAATCAGTCCCTCCAGCCACTGCTAGAGCACAGTAACTGATGGTGGTAATAAAACCCCATGAAATTAAAATTCTCTGCATGCAAACACATACCTAGCTGGGAGAAACCCGAAGCTCTGTGTTCTGGAAAAAAATTTACATATGCAGAGATATATATGTTCTGTAGCCCTTTGTATTAGTACCACAATGGAACAAACAATCTGTAGGTCTTCAGCACACTTTCACCTCCTTAGACTTGTCAAAATTTTGGGGCTTTCAGGAGACATGTAGATGAAAATGTGGGCAGCTCTTAAAGAAAGTGGAGGATGGCCCCAGTTAGTCCTTGAGGAAGAAATACTGATTTTATTTGAAAGCCTCTAAATGATGCTGGAAGTCACTACCAAAGGCTCTGAAAACCCCACTTCTAGTTCAAATCATCCTGTATGTTTATGCAGTTACTGATATTTCTAATGAGTCTTCTGTGTTTGAGCACCTCAGGCTCTGTTTTGGGGCATTGTGAGCTCTGGGGATGGACGTTGTTTCTCCATTTGTGTTTTGGGTTTTCACATGAAGTACTGAAAAGCAATTTTAGATTAATAGGCAACATTATTTATACATTTATGTACAAGCCCATACTCTCTCCACATATTAAATAACTTGAAGCATCATTTCTTCAGAATTCTGTAGGGCAATGAGATAATGAACTCTAATATGTAATAAAAGGATGCAAGGGGAGTGACTGTTTCCATATGAAATACAGCAGTGCATAATGTGTCTCCTTGTGTGGCACAGCATTTTTGGGCAGCATGGCAAGGTAAAAACACAAGCATTTAATTTTTGACAAAAGACTTTTACAGTGAGATGAGTATCTAAGGAGAGAAAATGCCAACAGATGGATTTAGCAAATAGTATGAAATGTCCCAAAGTATCTAGTGAAACACAACTAGTATGGAACAATCCATGGTTTAGTTTCAGCTGTTTGATCTATGAATGAGGAGAAATATAAGGCCTCAATCAGATGAATGAGCAATCACCAGTCAGGAAGTTAAGTTTTGGTAAAAGCACTGTGACTGTGAAGTCCCAAGTTTTTCACATCTGGCTCTCATGTTCCACAGTTCGTATGTAGATACTGACTGTAAACTATCCTTTCCTAATGGAAACAGGAATATTGTTCCAATTCAGGTAATCATATTTTCACTGGCCTTTTTTGAGGTGGAAAGAGAGAGGCAGCAATGCTGGAGAGCCTTTCTTGGTACTGCTGTTACAGTGGGTGTCTGAAGCTGCACAGAAAATCATGGCTGAGTAACTGCAGTGAGTGCTCAGTGGAAAACAGGAGGGTTTCATATGCACTGGTTTCAGAACACAGGCTGTCCATTTACCTCAAATGTTTGTGGCAAAATATCTAGAATGTAAAAGACATTAGATGTTCATTGGTTGTTTTTCAACCCCTGGGGCTGTGCTCCATTTCAAAGGATTTTCTCAATCCTGAAAGCATTTTGAATTGGTAAATGTAAAACAAATACTTGGGAATGTTGTACTACAAGGAGAATAGTTTTTCCTTTTACATTTTAACCAGCACATTCTGTGTAAATAGCCTTGTCACCATCCTATTCTTCTCTTTGCCCCATGACCTAAACCCTTTCTTTACAGTCTGTCATTCTTTAAAATGACACTTAAAAACCTTGACAGCAAAAAAACTTCCCAGGTGGACTGTTGGCATTCCTTGTCACCTGGAGTGGTGCTGTCACTCTCTCATCTGTCCATTCATGCATGCATGGGTCCCATTTTCTATTTTCCAGTTTCTTCAGAGGTAGGCATTTTGTGTCCTTATAAAGAGTGGATGACTGATAAATACATTTAAAAGATCTTTGCTTTCCCACCTGTTACTGTTACTTAAAGAAAACAAAACCAACTTCCCCCTTCTAGTCATGAGCTCCCTGGAGAATGACACCAGCAGGTTGCACAGGATTTCCAAAGGGTCTTTTTTGGGTTTAAAATGATGGAGCCTGACAGCATGAGTGTCTTCTAAGCCTTCTGCCTTTTAAAGAGACCTGTAGTCTTGAAATACTGTTCAAGTTCTTTGAAAATTTTTCCTTCATGAAACCATTTAAAGAGGATCAATCCTTTAGGCATTCTTTTCACTAAACTCACAGTGTGTGAGAGCTTGACACAATGACACTCAATGTACTGACCAGGTTCTTCAAGCAGTCTTGAGCTAAAATAAATAAACAGTTAACTGCATATGGTTCAATCCAGAGACATAACAAAGTAAATTCAGGATTGAGAAGCACTGTATTTAAAATTGCAGGATATGCACAAGGTTTGCTTCTAGGGGCTCCTGATCATTAATTAAATATGTTATAGCTTTCAGTTTTTCTCATTTATCTTTACAGGTTTACATATTGTAAATGCATTATTTATGTTTTCCCTTAAGTGCTCAGTGCTGCCAGGATGTTTCTCTTAAACTGGCACAGATAGCAAAAAAAGACAAAATGAGAGAGCAAATTTGGCACTGGTTAGATGCACAGAAAGCTGCTTGTGTCCAAATGAGCCTTTCCCAGATGTACATTAATAAACTTGAACTGATAAATAGAGGGCCAGACAGACAGACAGATGGCATCAGTGTTTAAACTATGAAAAAGATTTTTTTCATTAAGGGAAGTTTTGAGTTGTTTCATTTTTTTTTCATTTTAATCTCATCCTTATAATGCCTTTTCACTAAGCCTTGTTGCTTTTGTTCTGGAAAGCTCCCGGTGTGAAGGGTGATGGGGGAACTGTGGAGGTGGATATTCTTCCTGCAATGGATTATGTTATTTTACCTAAAACACACAGTTTGGACTCAAGTGTTTGCTGAACTTTGAACCAAGGGAATTGCTGGCATTGGTGTGTCCTGCCTGTTGTCCCCACTGTGTTTCTCTGTTCCTTTAGTAACCAGAGTGCCATGGATGTGGTGGTAGATTGAATCAAACTATATTTTAAAATAGTATTTCACAATCATAAGAAAGCCATTTGTGTTAAATAAATGGATGTTTTTCTTCTGTTTCTTTTGCTGCCAGCTGTGGAGGAGCAGTTGGATGTTGATGTGCAGTCACCCTTTCCTGACTTGTACATCTGGGCTCTTATTCACTCCTTGCCTCTCTCTTATGTTCTCCCACTGCTCATAAACACTTCTTTTCAATCTTAAATAACATATCCTGTTCTGGTGGCTGAGCTGTCAGGTATTTGTCAGGTTTGTGTTTCATATTACAGTAGCAGACTAATTAAAACACAGAATTAACTATCTGTTTAAATAATCAATAACTATAACCCTTGCTCCACTCTACAAATATTTGATACAGGTTTTTTGGTTAGTTTTGTACAAATTTTGCAACTGTCTCATTTCCAGGATGAAGTATCCTGGTCTTCCTACTTCCCCTGTACATTCCCCTGGATGTATTTCCAGATCTTTAACCACCCTGGTCACCTTTCTGTCTGAAGGCAGAATGTCTGTAAATCTGTGCAGCTAATGTGAGGTCAGAGCCAAAGGTTTCATCCCATGGGGAAGAGGACAACACATTCTTTTCAAGGGTGATATTAAAAGTACAATTGGAAGCTATTTTCCCCTGTATTAAAATGGAAGTAAAACAGCAAATATAAATTTCAGACAGTCTTTCCAAAAGACTCTTCACAGTCATTTCCAATGAAGGAACTAGATGATCATTGTAGGTCCCTTCCAACTGAAATACTCTATTTTATTTTTTTTAATCAATGTGAAGAGGTTCATATGGAACTCAGGTCTGAAATTAACTCTTGAGACTTATGCAAGCACACTTACAGTGCAGACTAGTAAGACCTTAAAGTAATTTATAAATGCTGTAAAGTCATGAACTTTGAAAAGTGGAATCATTAGTCTGCAAGTGATAGTGACTTTAGCTGTACTTAGTTTGACTCCTCAGGGGAAGTGTAATTAGCCCTATGCTGAATTCCTTTACATTTTATTCCCTGCTAGAGAACTTCAAAGAGCATTTGTTTCTGTCAGACTTTGTATTTTCATACAGGGACTGCTTTGTAAAACTCCTGCTGTCCATGTAGAAGGTTTAGCTTGTAACTTCCTTACCAGGATTCTTTCTTCTATGTTGGAAAAAGGGCTGGCAGCTTTATTTGTTTGTAGTAACCTAACTTTGAGAAGTTTTTCGTCATCACTGTAGAGTGAAAATGGCTTATACAAATGAGTATTAGTCCATGCTTTAACTTTTTCTAAGTACAAAGTAGCAAAAAGTGTGTTCTGAACCTTTTAGATTTGAATTTTTTTATTGCATCAAATTTCATGTTTTGTGAACTCTTTGCCATGTACATTAATGACAGAAATGACTGTGATTGCACTTTCAAGGCTAACTGTGCTACCTAATGATTATAAAATATTCTTAAAATACTTCTTTTTAAAACAAAACAAACCAAAAACCAATCAGACTAAAAAAAAAACCTCTCACCAGAGGCTGGACAAATCAACATCTGAGTATGTTCCTGAGCAAAGCTCTCACACTGTGGAGAGCATTTCTCATAAACCTAGCAAAACACAGAGACAGCAGCACAGAAAAAGATATGCTGTGGAATCAAATCATCTTCAGAGTTATTCTTACACCTGATCAGAACTGGAAGTTGTCATAGGAATGGGTGTTATCAAGTTATATGAAACCTCCATATCTTTATTTCTTAGGTGTGCTGTGAATGTATCGTGGTATCTTAGTAGAGGGGTGTTCAGAAACACAGCACAGACTTGTGATGGAACAGAAACAGGGGAAAGCTTCTTCCTGAACTGAACTACCAATGAAGTGTTTCAAATCTAAAAAAAAAAAAAAAAAAGGGTGCTTTTCTACCTCAGATTTGTTGTGGTTTCTGGTTAATTTCCTTTTGTAATTTTAAAATATAAGTGGGGAAAAAAGCTTTCTTGTGGTAATGATTCTGTCTAGATCCACAGTGCAATATTGTGTTTAGACACATTTCCAAGATTTATATGTGTAGCATAGGTAGATTTAGCAGCTTTGTTGTGGCAAGAATGTTATGCTTTCAAAGTTATTTTGGTGTTCTTTTTTCCTCTTGTAGAGTTCAAAACAACAGATGAGTTGTGAAAGAGACCAGCTAAGGGTAAGTGCTTATGCAAATGTTATTTGCATAATATATTCTGTTCTTTTAAAACACAAGCAGAGTCTAGTTTGTGCTATTGACAGATGGATTACTTAATTTAAGAGAAGCATATTTAGTTCACTTGTTGCTTGTTGGTAAATATTGTACATCTCTCAGTATAAAACAGCTAGAGTAGATCCAGGGTTTTCTTCCATAATGTAGTGAGATTTGGCAGTAAATAACTTTTCACAGGACCTCTTGACACTCAGCAAACCCTTCCTATGCACCAGGTGAAGGTCTAGTGGGAAAGGTCACTGTGTTTCTCAGACTGTCTCCACTGCTAGATTGTTTCAAACAAGAATTATCCTTTGAATTTTAACAGTCTGTGTACTCTCAGAAGAAATCAGTGCTAGGAGTGTGAGGGAGCTGGTATTTCAGTGTGTCTGCTGGTTGTGTACAGTCTGTAAACAAGATGGAGTTCCTGAACCCAGGTTGCTGACCTTTATTTTGTTTTCCCCTTTTCCTGTGTTCAAGTGACTGTGTTAAACAGGTTTTAGTCCCTGCTCCCTTTAAATGCTACAGGTCTCTGCAGATTGCGAGTATTTTTGATTGCAAGTATTTTCTGATTGATTCTAGTATTTGGTTGGAAAGGTATAAGAGCTTTCTTTGACTAAAGCAAAAAAAAACCCCACCAAACAAAAGCTTTTTCTTCATCCATATGTTGGTTAATAGACCTACATTTATTTGATATCACATGATGAGTATTTACTCGAAATTCCCTATGGAAGTAGAGAGGGAGAGGCCTGAAGGAACTGAGTTTCTGTACAAACAAAAATACTGTTGGAAATAGTAAAAGCAGCATTTTTTTTTTTGTTTGCTGTTTACTAAACATCAGCTATGCCTTCGTGACTTGCAAGTATAAAGAACATACTCTAATCTTAAAGTACATGGTGCAGGGTTCTCATACATTCAGCCATTCATTAGATTAACTCCACCAACATATTGAGATGCTTCAGCTGGTCCTCACCACACTTGTAATGGGATTTTTGGTAAACAAGTTATGCAAGAATGATGCATCACATTGTCCTCAATTCTTTTCTTGCTGACATGTGCACTGCCATTGTACTGGAGCTGGAGTGACAAAGCTTTGTTTTATCAGTAGTCATGTCTCAACAGAGCAGCTGTCAGAGCTAAAATATTGCAATAGTACCTGAAGGACAAGCTTTTCAAGAGGTAGCAGTGCCTTGAGAACAAAGAAAGTTTTCATTTGGTTTTATTTTCTCCCTTGAACGAAGAAAAACATTGGTTTTAAATATAATGCGAGGAGGCTGCCAGCTCTTTCTTCAAGTAAAAATGTGTGGATTTTCAAAGTAGTGGATAAAATGTGATGCAGTAAAAATTTCATGTACTCTTCTATGCCAGTATTACACATTTACATCTAACAATGAGCTCAGGGCTTTGTGTTATGTCGAAACGTGACAACTACAGACAAAACCACATCTGTAACCTACTAAAAGTGGGTACATCATCTCCTGCCACTCCTGTGGTGTTCCTGTGACACAAAACACAGGTACCAGTGTAAGCTCTGCTGCTGAGGCAGGGATGCCAGGAAAGCAGTGCCCCACCCAAAGGAAGAGCTTGGGGCTGTAGGACAGAAACTAGAACCCCCAAAAAGTCTCAGACAGACACAGCAAAAGCAAAAAATACAGAGCTTCTCCTTTCCCCTGCCTGGTCATCAACCATCCAAACCTTCCCCAGTGCCAGGGATCTACTGGAGTTTTAGCAGCTTGTCTGCTGCAATGCAACACAGTGAAATTTAAATATATTGTGTGGAGATGCTGCACCTTCAACTCTCTGAGGGTGTAACTTGACCATCCTGTCGTTTTTAAGTTGGCTCTCCAGCTGAGCAGGGCTGTTAAAGTCATGTTTAGTGGCTGAAATAGGTTTTGCAGGCCTGCAGTCTCTTCTTCAGGGCTTTGTGACCTACCTGTGAATACTTGGATGTGAGGCAGCCTCTTCACAGCAAAATATTGTTTCATCCCAACGGAAAGAACTGAAATAGAACAAGAAAACAGGATTAAAAACAATAAAATGCCAGTGTCCATTCGTGTTTGTTAAACCAGCTTATCCTTATATCATCTAATAATATAAAATTAAAAAGACATTATCTCTCACCCTCCTTGCTAAGTCTAAGATGAATATGTGTCTGCCACTCTCCTCTTTTGATTCCCTAGTCATTCCCTGGTTTACAAGTCATAAGGAAGTTTCAAAGGAAAGGCTTGTTAAAATCCTAATAGTGTAAATAAATAATTAGACATTGTGTGGCTATACTGAGAAATATCTGACTCTGCCTATAATCATTTATTCAGACATTTCTCATCTGTTTATACTTGAATTACTAAATAAGAAATCATACAGAAAACTCTGGGAATTTTATCTTTAGCATGGCTGGTTGGGGCTTTTTTATTCCATTGGGGTACATAACACAAGTTGAGTTTGGTTTATTTCCACCTGATTTTTAAAAATAAACAGAGCGTTAATGCCATTTTTCAAGTTTTACTTTCTGTTGGCAATGATTTTCATTACAATGTGCTGCCTCGAATATTAATTATTTTCATATTTCTGTAATTTCTTTTTGCTTTCTCATCTGGTGTCATCTAAATCAAGTTTTACTAAACAACCAGTGTGTTTTTAAAGGCAAGTTGAGTCCTCATTATTGCTCTCTCCACCTCCATCCACACACTGTGCTTCGTCAGTATTTCCTTTAAGGAAAATAATGATAGTTTAGTCCCCCTCACTCTGTTTTCTGTTATCTAATCCTGATTTATAAATCTCTTCTTGGACAGTTACACCCTCTCCTCTTCTCTGACTCTTTCTTGCTGCCACTTGCTGTTTTATGAGTCTCTGTGTGGAACTTAATGCAATTGTCATTCTGAGGCATTATAAATGACCTGGAAAGACACAGAACTCACAGCTTGCTCCAAATCATTTAAAAACACTTTTCTGCTCATATTTAGGTCTGACAAACAGACTTTGAAACGGGAATGATCCAGGTTATTTAAGGCTGTGAAGAAGATCAGGATACCAGCCTTAGGTAGAAATAAGCTGTAGTACATAAAGCTCTAAAAAAGGGCAGTGACAGCCTCAGAAGTCTGTCTGCTGTTTCCACTGACCCTTCTTTGCTGTTTTGACTTTAGCCTAGCATTTTATTTTTTTATCATAGCCTAAGGACCTTTCTTAAATGTACAGGCTAACTTAAAGCTCACCAAGCTTTACCCAACCTTCCTCTCAACTCATAATTTATTATTTTGCACTATTAACTGAGCATAATTGTTTCAAGTGAACTCCTGTATCTGCACTGACATGAGTTGTGCTATATAAGCTTTTGGTCCTCGTGCAGCAACACTTGATGAGCTCTCCAAGGTGGGCAGAGAGCAATTTTAAATTTTAATGTTAGGAGGGTTTATAAATGTTCCTGTGAATACCAACGAGGTCTAATGGTAAATGGTGTGATTAGCTTCCTTGACCTGAAATTTTAAGTGACCTAGTTGTTGCTCTAATTAACAGCTGCTTTCACATGTGCTTATTATCAAGATGCATTATATGCAGCCAGAGTTCCTTCTCTGGTCTGAAAAATGGGCAGGGCAGGGTTTTACTATCGTCTTGTATTTAATATCAACTTTTATATTTTTATGGTACTCTGATTTTCAAGGAGACAAAAAAAATTTGCATTCAGTATTGTTCTATTTGGCTTGTCTTTTATATGGTAAATCAAATAAGCTCTGACATGGAGCCAAAAATGTATCAAAGGTATGCCAGGTAGAGAGAAAACAAAAGCAAAGGCATTTATGTCCAACATAATTTTTAAGCAATGCTAATCCTGCAGTATTTAGCCCTTTTTGTGGTTTTGTTCAGTGCATTAGTTCATCAGGTTTGTAATGTGCTCAGCTGTGTGGATGAGTTTTTCTGGAAACTTTTTGAAGAAGATTTTTGAAGCTCATCATTGTGGTATTAGCTTTCTCCAGTGATCTAAGAATAATCCATTGACATTTTTCATGTACAGTGTTCCTCTGATGCACTAAGGAGGTAAATTTTGATTCAGATTAGCAGATGCTAATTTTTTTAATCAGTTTGAGCTGAGCAAAACCAAACAACTGAGGAGAGGAAGAGAATCAAAGTGGAATCAATTTGTGATGTAAATGAGAGTTTTCTGAAATCACTTCCTTGGGTGATAGTGGGGCAGAACTCACGTAATGCCTGGCCAAAGAACCTCTGCTCTCAATCTACCTCTTCCCACATTGGACTGGAGGAAAAGAAAGGTGTATAATAAACTTGCTTTGTGAGTCAGTGATGTCTTGTTACCAGAAAGAATGCAGTAATTCACAGCATTTCTGCAAAAATGGGCAGCTTGTTCTGGCTACTGATAAAAATGTCACTGTTTGCCTTTCCTTCTGAAAATCTCTGGTCTGCATTTGCAAACAGCCCGTGTACATTTTGCCTGGAAGAATAACCTGGAACTACTCAATAGTATATGTCCCTCTCTTAAAGGAAAAAAGGGTTAAAAGGGGATAAGCTAAGGTGTACTAGTAGAGTTGGATCGATCTGATGTGTTTACTACTCGTCCTTTCCTTAGGAATATGTAGGTTATGCTGCATTTGACGTGCCAGACAAGTGCCTTAAAATGATCCTTCTTTAGTTCCCATAGTTATTCTTGCAGTGAGCTGCATTTGTCATCATCCATGTAGGTGTAGTGTGAAGATACAGGTAGGTGAGATCAAAAAGAAGGCCTCTTTTTGGCTCTTGATCTGTATTACACATTGACATGGAATGAAATTAGAGTAATCTCACTCACCACCTTACCAGCTCTGTTCCCAGTGGTTCCATAAAGAGTAATTCACATCACAATTTGGGAAAGAATTATTGGAGCTAAGATCTAAAAAAGAATAAAAGTATTTTCAGTAGTCCCCCAAACTTATGAGGAGAAGGGGTAATTGTAAGGATGTGAGTTCATTTAAATTTTCACTTCCCTTGATGTGAATATGTATGGGGGGGAAAAAGGCAACTAGAGAAGTGTAAAATTCTCTTGCAGTCTTCTTGGTAATCCTGGCAAACTTTAGGAGCCTCCTCAAGAATAATGACTTAATGCTGGCCTCCAAGTTGTTGTTTAGTATTATGGTGATTCATAGAAATAACAGTGGCAAAGTAATGAAAATTGTTGTGGTTCATGTTCCAGGTGACATGGCCTCTCCCCGGGAGGGTGCTGTCACCTCCACATGCTCACTGCTAATGGGCCTCTTTGATCAAGAGAAAAAAAAAGAATGTTTGCAGTGCTTTGAATAGTGGTGCCACTTACTTCAGAGTTCTTTAAACTCTTTCAGGAATAGTTAAGAGGCCTTTAGGTATTGTCCTGACTCTGCTCTTGATGGAATGCCTTTCAGAAAACCTTCCATTCCTCTCCTGATGTTGTTTTGGCATCTCTCTCCGAGAACAGCAGGCAGAGGATTTTCTACTGTTCAAAGGGCACTTTCTTCGGAATTCAGCTTTGATTTTTGCACAGTCAAGTATTTTCTCTGTATGGTGCTTCATAATTGCTGAAATGGAAGGATTACAGTAATATTTGGTGGGGCTGAAGCAATGTTTTCGCTAACTACCCATCCATTTAGTGTGACAGGCGGATTCCATCTAGAGTTGCAGCACACTATAGGGATTTCAGCAGCTCCTCAATGTGTATTTAGACTCACAGCTATATGGAGACAGCCAAGGATAGGGAATTGCTTTAGGAGGTAGTTCAGTGAGTGTAATGAAGGTTCAGGAAGTGGTAAACTTCTGACGGGATAGAAGGAAATGGATTTAGTTGGCACAAGGGCTGAACCAGTGCCCACCATGAATTCAATACCCTGGTTCTCTCTTCCCCCCGCTCCAAAAACATGAGCAAGACACAACACTGGACCCACCCTGGATTTGGGAGCAGCTTCTGCCCTCAGAACAGCAACTTTTGGTACAGACTCTGTGCAGTGGCTTCATCCAGCTTCTGTTGCAGAACACTCGCTGCGGTCGGGGATGCTGGCCTAGAAAAGAAGAAAGGTTTTCTTGCTTAGTTTGTGTTTGTTGAGAGGGAGCTCTTTTTTTTTCCACACAGCTTTTGTAGTTTGCCTTTGATCATCTTGAAACCAGACCTTTGAGTGCACAGCTTTAACAGTGTTTATACTATCCTGACTTATTATTTCAACCTCTGCTGTTGCTTAGGCAGTTTGACTAGCAAAGATCATAGTGCCTTTAATGTCACACCTCATTCAAGCAGGAAACGCTATCTAGTTTACAGTGCAATTTGGGTTGGCTTTTTTTTTTTTTTTCCCCCTTGACTGTTTTGGGTTTTTGCAGGTTTTTGGTTGGGTTTGTTTTTTTCTGGCTTGGGTGGGGGTTATGTGGGTTTGGGGGATATTGTATGGTTTGGAGTTGGAGGTGCTGTTGGCTTGTACTATTTATTTTTCTTTGTCACGAGGGTGAAAAAAACTGAAAAAACAGGAAAAGCTTTTCAGCTGCAGGTAGCTGGGCTGGATTTTTAACATACTCTTTGGTCCTTCTGCATGGTGGATTTCTGTTATCCTTTACTCATATATAAAATAACTGACAGAGCAACTAGATTTTTAAAGGGAACAAAGCAAGCATTAAGAATACTGTAATAACTGAAAGAACCCCTCATCGTATATGAACTATCCAAACAGTGTAGTGTTATTAGGAGATGCAGTCACTGGGCAACATTGACTTCTTGAACCACTGTGTTTTCAAGTAGAGAGAATGAAGGAATATTGATTATAATATGGGCATCATGTTCTAGTGTTGATGTTAAGGGTCATTTTATGTTCTGTAAAATCCTTCTAAACCTTTCTTGTTTACACTGGTCAGGTTTGCCACTCTACAAACCCATTCGATTATGCTTTTTTAAGTAGCTGCCAAATTTTTTCAAAGCAGTAGAATTACAAGGAAGAATAAGTTAATCCTAAACAAAAACTCAGATGCATGCATCAATATTTATATGTATGGATGTATATACAAACATATATCAGTGTTTTTTATCTGTGTATATATATAAAAAATACAGCTTAAAGATCCAGTCCTACAGACTTGTAGCTGACATGCACATCCACCATAGTGTTAGATAAAGGGTGAAATCTTTGGCCAGGATTTTAGAAGTGTGTACTTGTTCTTAGTCTTGCAGTCTTTTATTAGTACTTAAACAGTGACTGTGGTCTGTTCTATTCTGCTGCAAAATCCCAAGTTGTCCTGAAAGCCAGGTCTCTCTTTGTGTCCAGCAGGAATGGTTTTCTTGGTACAAAATCCCAAGCAGCTGTATGTAATTCCCAGGAAGAATAAAGAAATAAAAAGAAGGCACACTAAACAAACCAAACCAAGCCATGTTTTATCAACCTGACAGTAGTTTTGCACCATCTTGAAGTTTTGGGCTCAAGCAGGGAGCTATTCCTGTTGTTGGAAGAGAGATGAAGAGAAGTACAGAATTTGAAAAATAACTTTAATAATTTGTCTGGTCTTCACAAAGCCTTACAGCAAAAATTTCTTTGGAAAAAAACTAAATTAGCCAGAGTTTCACACTTTTCACTGTGTTCACAGAAGCTGTTGGGACAGTAAGATCAGCAAACATACATCCCTGTATCTTTTTGATGCTTTCCTAATGTGTCCTAAAGAAGGGCAGTGGGATCAAGGGCACCCTCAGGAAGTTTGCTGATGGCACCAAGCTGTGTGGGGCTGTAAATAAACTGGAGGGGAGGGATGTCATCCAGAGGCACCTGGGTAGGATGCAGAGCTGGAGCAAGGTCAACCTCATGAAGTTCAACAAGGCCAAGTGCCCCTTGACTGAGACAATCACCAATGTCAGTGGACAATTTGGGGACAAATTGATGGAGGGGTGAAAGAAATGCTCAGCTGGTATTCTTTGTGTAGCAGGAGGATGCATTTCATAAGCCATGAAGTTGAGAAAGGCAGAAATGCTTTGCTGGTTTGTAGCATCTTTGTTGTTTTGCACCCCTGGGAGAAGCTGACCTTGTTTCGGGAGTGTTTTTTCCTCCTGCTGCTGTGTGTTTTGGAGCTTTGATCACCTCTGTTAGCTTTAAAGACAGTATGGCTTAGACAGGGAGAGGGAGATATAAAACCCAAGTACCTCATATCACAGGCATTTTATATGCTCCACTAATACCAGAAATTTAAGCCCTTAATGTGAAGGAGTGGCTACGGATGTATCCCGAGTATGTAATCAGATGCCATGGAATCTGTTATTCCGTAGGTAATGGGCAAAAATACAGATATCCTCTGTACTCACAAGTTCCATTTACAGCATTTCTTTCATACAGCAGTTGTCTCTGCCTTTGGATTCTTAAGATGTCTTTGAGTACAATAGTGGAAGTAAAAAGTGGTGTTCATCTCAAGGTCACTTTGCTACTTGAGAGCAGCTGCCCTCCAAAGAGCACATAATGAATAGTTTTATTACCTTTTGGTTGGTTTTCCCTTCGTGCTATAGATTACTTCATATGCTATCAGCTCATTTCTCTTTTTTTTTTTTTTCCCTCCCATTCTCTGAACTACTGCTTTCTACAACTGTTTTCATCCTTGTTAAAAATCATTTATATAGCACCATAAATTACAGGCACTTCACAGGCACAGAGTAAGATTCTACCTTTGGCCCAGGTAGTTTCTGGTTTGCCTTTTGTACTTCACACAGTACCTGGGAATTTTAAGGCAGATTGCATTAATCTCCTGTTTTATTTCCACAATATTTCATGATCAGGTGATGGTGAGTCAATTCATGTGATGTAGGTAACTCATCATTTGTTTGCTACTTAGGATGGATTGAAGATTGCAAATGCTTCTGCTTCCTAATAATTCCAGGCACACAGTTTTGTGCACATACATTTACATCTAAAACCTGCAGGCACTGGAAAAAAAATCCAGACTCTTCATCATTTAGCTCCCCGCTTATTCTTTCTTTTTTCTTCCCACTGTATGTAACTGACACTTCCCATCTTTAATATTGAAATCTCCCAGGAATTTTCACATGATATTGCCACAGTTCCCAAGTGAAAACCTGGCAACATGTTCCATAATGATGCCTTTGAAAAGGTAGTTTATTTTTTTGAGTTTTGGCTCACTTTGGAGGCTCCCAACTCAAGGATATGTTACACCTGGGCTGCTTCAGTCCTGCTTCCATTAAAATGCACATTTAAAATCTAATTGTAGTTATTTGATTTGCAATTAAGAAAAATATTTTTAATTATTATTTGCCTGAAAAGTAGTAATCCAAAATACAGCAAAGGTCTGTTACTGTAACTGTTTACTATTTTCCTTCACCTTTAAACAGAGATTTTTTTTTTATTTTTTTTTTTAAATCCCAAAGAAACAGATGTAAATCTAGGAAAGACTATCAACTCACCAACTTAATTTATCCTAAACCCTTGAAATGTGCAGGCATTGGGTGCTGGTCATCTTCCCACTCTCATGCTCAGATGGAAATGTGGATAGGATAGTATAGGATTGTGGGGATTTCTTTCAGTCCTGATAATCTTATATCCAAAGTATCTATTTTACAGGGAGAGACAGTAAAATATTTTGAATATTCATCAGTGTTAAAAATATAACAACATTTTTCTCAACTTGTGTGTATCCAAATTTTAGAATTTGTTCACATGTTGACATCAGAACAGAGCAGTCCTGGTGTGCCAACATTGCCTTGCACTTCCTTCTGGTTTGAAAACAGTAAGCAATGCTTATTATACAAGTGTCAGATATATTGGATGCAAAAAAATTAGTTTCCATATTCTATTCAGTACATTAAAATTGAGATACTTCTGACTGAGCCAAAATAATTCTAAAAACTGGGGGTTTTTTTCCCTAATTTCTTGTTTTGAAAAGGTGTTAGAGACTCCAAGATAAATTTAAACCCAATACCCTTATATATTAACTCTCAAAAAGACTTTTACCATTTTTAGAGAACTCTGTGGCTTCTATGATACCAAATATATAATGAAATGAAAAACGTGGACTTTTATTTAGAAAAGGTTGAAAGGAAAAAAAAAAATCCTATTTTTCAAATTTTTTAATGAAATTGTATTTTCACATTTCATTCAGGATCATCCAAGTTTTATTTTGAAAGGGCTGGAAAACACTTATTAAAATAAAACTTATTTTAATAACTTTCTAGTTATTAAAGCTAGAAAGAATCTGAGTAAACATGGAACTGTATTCATCTTACAATTAGTGTGACAATAGAATGTGGAGGAAACTCTGTTGGAACAAAGGGGTTTTTTGATGTTATTACAGTAAAAAGCAAAAGCAGATTTATGTCCCTGTGTGGTTTTCTGAACTAAATCCCAGCCAAATGCTTGCCATGTTCCTGCACTGTTTCTTTTGCTCTGTTGCTGGAACTAAAGCCCAGTATTGCTGGTGTGTTGGATGGAGCAGGCAGGTGAACACCTCTGCTGTTGGGTGCTTGGATTCCTGCTGGAATGCAGGGAAAACAGGGAGTGAACATTCCTTCCTTGGCCAGGTGGAGTTAAGAATCTAAACACAATCAGAATTTGCAGCATAGAAATAATCTTAAAAGATATATCTTAATCAAAGAAAGAATCAGGTGTTTGTGCTCCTTGACTTGCACGTTTGGATATCCATGACCATGGAAGGGTTTAATCCAGCCTGGTTGGTGAACAGGGAGACTCAGTGCACAGAGAGCAGCTGAGTTGAATGCTCAGAGGAAAACAACACAAAATATCACCTCTGAGTGGCCAGATGGGCTTTTATGCAATGTAATACTGCAGTCTGGAGTCTTGCTGCCTCTAAAGAATTGCATTAATGAGCTCTACTCGTGGGGAATTTCCTTGTTTGAAGTGCAGGTTGTAATGGAAAAGAAGCCTTGCTGGTTACCCCTTTGCTCTGTGTGGACTTAAGAGACTGTCACTAAATAGAAGCAGGGCACCCAATTCTAAATGTTCTTTGCTGGTTTTCCACAACAGCACATTAAATTTCATATGTCAAAAAAAAAAATCAGAGTATCTTTTGAAATGTTTTAATATTGTTTGTTTGCAAAGATGCTGTGGTTTAGCAAGGTCTTGCTCGGTGAGAAGCACTAAAAGACTGTCATGCCTTTGATCAGCATTTTGCAATTTACTCTGTGTGTGGAGCCCAACTGGGACTGATGTAGTCCCGGAGAGAAGGGGTAGTGATGCTGTTACCCAAGGCTGTGGTCACACAGGCTGCTCCTTTTTCCCATGTGCATAGTTTTTTTTGAAGACAAAGGCAGCAGATGTTGGGTCAACCCCTTGCTGCTGCTCTCTTTCAGTCTGGCTCAAAGTGCCAACAATGTTTTGTCTTGGGAAGTGCTTCAGAACTGTGCAGCAATCTCAGGCTGCATCAGAATGTTGCCATCACGTTTGTGATTTATCTCTGATGAAAGGTGGGACAGTAAAGTGAGGAACAGTCACTCCTTGTGATGCTACGGGACAATTTCCCTCCTGAGGAAGAAAAAAAAAATCTCGATTTTCACATGTCCACAAAAATATTTTCAGTGTGTACTACCAGAAGAATCTACATTTAGATTTGGGAGTGAGGTTATATTTCCAGAATTTCACTCTCTTCAGAATAGGATGTAATTTGTTTTATTTTGTTTTGTTTTGGTGTCAGTACCTGTGCATTTGCTGTTGGAAATAGTTAACTTTGCATTTTGTTGCTGGGGAAGAAGTATCCAACTGATATGAACCATGAACCCCCTAGGAAAATAGAGAATACATAGATTCAGAGCATCTCAGAGCCCAAATTAAATATTTAGTGTACAGGCTGGATCCCTCCTAATGGAGAGTGTCTGAGGTAAGCATGGCATCTCTAATGTACAGTCAATTTAATAACTGAAGGAATGGGCAGCTCGTGTAAGGAGAGAATGCAGGGAGTATTTTGATTTCAGACAAAAGAGTTGTGTGATAAGTGAACTCTGTAATTGTGAGAATGAGTAGTCAGGGAACTCTGTAATTGTGAGAATGAGTAGTCAGGGAATCCAACTCCACTTTGCTGAAGGAATTTCTGGCAGTACCCGAAGGCAGTGGGGTGAAGTGTGCACAGGTTGGTTTGCTCATTGCCTGGTTTACTGGCCTTTGGGTTGCTGTGCAAGTGGGTGTAGAATCAGAGGCCTGACAGGCTTTGTAATGCCTGAAACATGCAGGCAAAAGTATTCCAAATTTGACCTTTTGCAATAAGCTGCATACTCCCCAGATTTTTTAGATCGGAGAAAGAAAAATCATTCTTTCTGTGGGGATGTTGGAAGGGGTGTAGTGACCTAGTCATCATCTGCTATCCCTGTGGGGGAAACAAGGCACAGGTCTCTTGTCTCAGCGTGTTCCTCAGAGCAATGTTGTGGGCATTTACCTGCAGGGTGCATGTGCAGCTACTCAGCTACAAGGAATTCTTTACAGGTAGTTGCATCTTGCACTAATTCTTCTAGAAATACCTGTCCTTCAAAAACAACCGTGTCCTGTTTAAAGAAATTCTAAATCTAGAGATGAACCTTTGTACTGTTAAGCATTCAGTGTGAACAAGAACAGATCCATTCACAGATATGTCATGCTCCAAGACAACAGGAAGACATTCCCTCTACCAGACTCCAAGCAGGCACTCTTCACCTCATTTTGTCTCCTGACGTTCCCTGGGTTCCCTCACCTGGTTTGGACTGATGGGCAGAAGTTTCCCAGTATATTTGAAGTGATCTCAAAATAATTCGAGTCACTTCTGCAAATCCAAATTTGGGCATACATGTACATACAGCACAGTGTGTGTATTGAGAAAACACTTAACTGTTGTCTCGCTGCTTGCTTGTCATTAATGCACAGATGGTTTCAGTAAATGTCAAGGGTTGCTGGAAAACCATAATCTGAGACCTATGAAATGTTCAGTGAATCTCACTACAGAAGCCAAAAAAAACCCCAAAAAACACAACAACGAAGAAAGGGCTGTGGAGAATATCTAGAGACATCAAGATGATGGAGGGAGTCCTACAAGTCACAAAATGAAAGGCAGGCAAAGATGCCCAAGTGTTTTTGTGGTCTGGAAGGCAGCCAAAGAGGCATTGATTTATTAAAGAGCAGCATCACGGCTTCCTTTTCTCGATGTGATGGTGCCATTACAGCTCCTCAAGCAGTCTCTGATTTCCTTGAGAATGAGGACTAGGAATTTCAAACAGAACAGCAGAAGAAGATTCTGAAGAGAGTTATTTTCAGACCGATGCCACTGCCAGAGCATCACTCTGACTGCATGTACCTGACTGGGGAATTCAGTGTGTCAAGTGTGTGCCAGTGTTTGCACATGAGGTCTCTGATTATTAAACACAGCACCTACTTGTGTAAAAAGTACCCCAGCAGTTGTGTACACTGAGTTTCTCACTCTGCAGTTGTACATGGTACACAAAAACCAGCTTTAATGAGACAGGTAATTTAGCAATAGTGAGTAACCCAATAAAAATTACATACTCAGCTGTTTTGTTCACAGAGTTAACTCAGTGCTTTTCTTGTGTACTGGGAATATACTGGGAGTGGCCAGCACCTCTAGCATCACCTTTTTGCATCATCAGATTCTGTGATTTTTTTTCTCTATTTTTGTACATACGTGAATCCTCCTATTCGTTTCTTTTCCCTATTTTCTCTCTGAATGGCCAGTATTTTAGTGTTTTAATTTTCCATACAACATGCACACCTTCCCCCCTTACAGCACCTCCCTAAAACCCTGCCCCTGTGTCTACCTGTTTGTCATTTTACACGCCTGGAGATGGGCAACCCCTTCCCCAGGAAGGACACTGCTGTGGAGGCCCTTCTGATTTTGGGATTGGAGATCCTGAGCAGCCCAATGGCAAGGCTGGTTCTGCCGCTCTTCCCAAGATTTCAGCTGGCAGGGGAGCAGATTTTTTGCCTTCCTCATGCCATGGCTGTTGTAGCAGTGCTGCTCTGACATCAGCCTGGGAGCAGGAGGAGGTGTGCTTTTAACACACACTGTGGATATGCAGGTCCCTCACCAAATCAAAACAACGATACAGTTACCAGGCTGTTCTCACCTTGTTAAAAAACGAGTGTGCCAAGGAGACAGAGCATGAATTAGCTTTGTCAGGTATATAGGCAGAAATAACAACTGATAGGTTTGCTGTGATAAGTTCTCTATGATGGCTTTGCTGAAAGGTAGACTGTTTCATGATTTACTGAACTATTATAAGTGGTAAAACTGATCCATTTGTTATCATCCAGTGCATAAAGACTTCAGGATTTAAGGAGCCTGCACTAAATAACAAAGCAATTTATAAACTCATAAACTGAAAATTACAGGGAAGAAGTCCTTAAGTCATTGGTAATAGCAACCTTTTATCATGTTAGTGATGATTATCAAATGTTAACCCCTACCTCGCTTCTTAAAACAAAACCTTACCTTAAGATAGTTGAAATTACTTAAAGAAGTCATGGATATAACTTTGTATTGATTTATTGTGCAAGAGTTTTATTTATTTATTTATCTGGATGTCATCCCTCCCCCCTGCCCCATGATGTCCCTACATCAAATGATGTGAAGTGATTTATGCTTCTGCTGGCAACAGCATGTTGGCTGATGTCAGCTGAGGAATGAGATTAGTTGACTCTACTACTGGGTAGAAGGTCTGTACCCAAAGCAAATTTGAGTGTAGTATCTTGAAAAGAGAATCCTTCTGTATTTCAACAAACACATAACAGTTAGCAATAGTTGGTTTCAGCTTAGCCTGTCCTAAGGAGAATATAATTATGTGTCCTGCTGTGAAGATGGAAATACCTTGTACCGGATTTTAAAAATGCATTATAAGACTGTAAGTTGTCTTTGTGTTCTCTTGAATCAAAGATTTTATGGGCAGTGGAAAGAAGATGTTGACTAAAGCTAAGCAAACATTTGCCTGGAGGTAATTTTTCCTCATGACATTAGTTTCTTTTTTCTGCTTGAGATTATCCTGAGATACTAAACTCATTCAGTTTTATTCAACCAATCTAAGTTCTCAAGGAACAGATGAATCAAGAGCCACTTGTTACCGGTACTCAATATTTGATATCCAGCTTGCTTTGCTGAAGTGTGAATGATTACTTGCTGAACCAGATCTGTGTCTTTTTGTGATCTGTATAAGCATAGTATGTGAATCAAGCTGAAGATTTGCAGAAGCACCTGGGCGTTATCCAGAAGGAAATTGGAGAGCCACACTAACATTTCAGGAAATTTAGTTAAAACAACGTTTTCCAATAGCCACCAAGTTCTGATCCCTTTGTCCTTGTGTTAATTCTCTGGTATTTTTCTTTCACAGACCTTATGCTAAGTAAAATCAAACCCATCATTACCCCACAGTGACACCCTCCCTGACACTGAGGCTGGAGCCCAGTTATGACAGCTTAAAACCAGGAGAGAATATGTGAGGTTTTCCTCTGGCTTCCAGGGTTTTCCTTGGCAGAACTATTGGCTGAGTCTGGTCTCACTAAAAGCAGTGAAGAAGCAGGAGCAAAATAGCACCTGCCACTGAAATTATGGATAAGGGGTTGAGCTGTTACCAATCCAACAATGATCACTTGGTTTGGGTTAATTATAGTCTCTTAGTTACCCAAAAAGTCTTGTCAGGATAGAAGTTTGAATGTTGAGAGAAATGAGCTGCTCACTTTTTTCCAGAAACATCACAAATGAAGTGAATTTACCAGGCAAAGGGTCAGACCCCTCATGGTTCTTCCCAGCATGTGCTAAGAAGAGGGAAAGCAAGTTTCATTTTCCTGTCTAATGGGAAATGATCAGCTGTGAGCATCCCATGCATGTGTCGTGGGATCTGAGGAGGCTCCCATCTGTCTCTGTCCTGCTTGTCACTCCTTGGACTGTGCACTGAACACAGTTCTTCAAGCAGCCAGGAATCCTGAGTCCATATTTTTAAGTTGTGGTGATGTCTAATGACCAGATTGTTGGCTGGTTGCTCCTCAGGCTTTCCTGGGACTGTATTCTGACCTGGTTGTGCAGCAGATGAACACAGAAACTAATTTCTTGCATCAAAAGTGGCAGAAGTGCTAAAGTAGTAGAAATTAATTGGAAATGAAAAAAAAACAAAAACAAAACAAAACTGTGTGGTGAAAACACAGAATAGTTTATAAACTGACTGAAGCATACATAAAGTTGTGCTTCAGTTGCTCTTCTGAAGTTATACTGAATCCAAAAAGCAAAACCCTGAAAAACAGCAACAGCAAAACCCACCCCCTTAATGCTGCAGTGATCCAAGAGCAGATTAAGGGCTTGTTTTGTTACCATACCTCCTAACCATTTGCAGGTTTTCATTTCATAAATAGCAATGATAGATGAGGCTGTTAAAGTGTGGAAATTAAGCACAAACACAAATACTTTTAGCTTTCTAAATGTTTCAAATTATTTTTTGTGTTCTGTTTAAATTATGTGAGATTTCAGTCTCGTTGCAGCTCATGTATCATGTGCATCATTGGTATCTTTTCTTGGTGAAGCTTAAGTAAAAGAAACCAGTTCATTCCCAGTAATATCAGCATAATCATTACCATCACACTCCCTCCCTCCTTTATTAAGTTTTTTTTTTTTTAAGAATTATTAAATCCCTCCTCTGATTTAAATTCTGAAGAACAGACTTTAGTTGAAAACATAGACTTGTTAAAGTCAATAAGTTTTGTCTTTGCAATCCATTAGTCAAATATATGATTTCAATATCCTTCTATATGTTCATGTAGGACCTAGAAAAACAGAGATCATACCATTGAGCACAGAGATTACTTTGATGTTCTTGCAGCTCCTACATCCTCTGAAAGAGGAGAAACTTAGTTTGCATTTCTTTTGTCTTCCAATGCAGTAAGCAGCAATATCAATGCTATTTCCCATCTTCTGTGTCATTAATAAATGTGCCAAGAGATGTCCATGAATTATGGGTCTTTAATAAGGTAATGGTACTCTTAGAATCTAGAGCTTGATTTTATGTGGCTTTTTTTAAACCTGAACTGCTTAGGTGCCAATAAGAATGTGCTGATCACATACATAACTAGTCTTGACTAATCACGAATACACAATTTGTTATTTCATTTTTGCTATTAGCAACTATTTTAATCTACCCTTAATATCTCACCAATCCCTTGTGATCTCCTCGAGGAAAATATATAATGTTCTGTTTGATTATAAAAGTTAAGGCTGTGGTATGAGCTTGCACAGAAATGCTGTGCTCTGAGGTACCTGTGGAAGAGCCTCATATAATGTCTTTGGGAGCATCAAAGGACATGGGCCGTTATCAGCAAATAGCATATACTCAGATTTGTAACAGAGTTTCTGATTGCTTGTTTTTTTAAAGGAACAGCAAGATTCTCATTGATTTCAGTAGCCTTTAACCTGGACCAGATGTCAGCTGTCTTGGACCAGCCTTTGTTAAAATTATTGTGGTCAGTACCTTCTATTTCCATTTTTTTTTTGCCACTGTTTGCAAATCTAGAAGATGTAAGAACTAACCTTAGTGGACAGGGTTTGGTTTAAGCTTCAGTCATAGGTGCAAAAACCAGAGTAATGTACCTGTTTTCAATCATCTTTTTATCCAGGTTTTTCTACCCGTGCAGAAACTACGGATGATCTAAACGAACAAAGTGTTTAATAATATCTGCACTAAAAATAAAACACTTCAAATGAATGGTTTTGTATAGCTGCATTAGAAATTGTTCCACCTGTTTGAAGGAATAAGATACAAAGAATTGATTGAGTAACCAATTTAATAATGAGGAGAATTTAGAATACAGAAAGATTACTTGAAAGCCTCGGGAAACAATTCACTGAAGTTTTATATGCTTCCTGTGCTCCAAAATAGGGAAATTTTGATACAAAAGTGATTTATAGTCAATAGCTGTGCACAGCCTTTTATCATATTAATAAAATCTTTACCCAGTCTTTGAAAATTCTAAAGCCTGCTGTGTTCAGTTGAGGTGCACAGATCAGAGAGAACTGCTGGCTGGCTGATGTGCAGATACATTGTCAGAAAATGTATTTTCAGCCTAACCACTATAATCTAATTCATTCTAGCATGATATTCTGGGTTTATTATAGTGTAACTGACTGCTGAACACAGTGCACAATGCAGAAGACTAAATCAGGTGAAAGTGTACAACTTAAAGGTGACCAAGTTAAACCATTTAGAATGCTGAATATTGGGGCTTAAAGTGGTTTAAACAACTCAAAACTGTAAACAAAAGGCTTTTCTTTTCCTCTTGAAGTGTGTCTGTGTAAAGGAAGTGACTTTACCTCATGAAACTGCACTAAACTTATTTAAAATGCTATTGTTCTTGTACATTACAGTAAAAGTTATCACTTCAGTAATTGCTATGTTGAATCTTTCCCTTCTGCCTCCAATAAAAGAGGCAACAACCTTTTACCTGGACATAATATTTGGCAGGTCAAACATGAATAGCTCTGTGTGTTTATATGTATCTCTTTATCTATATAAACTTCTCTCTTCTGTTAAATAATGTTAATGCTAGAGCAGTTATTTTTATTTGGGTTTCACCCTGGTGGTAGTTTTCCATTGGTTTAGGAGTATGGATTTTAGTTTGCTCTCCCCCAGTCCTGCTTTGCTATTATGTCTCCTTGTTGCAGGCTGTTTCAGCAGGTGCCTCTCCATTTGCCCCCTGCCCTGGTGCAGTGAACGATTATGCTATTTAGTTAAAGCATTTTAATTATTTAGGTGGCATTTTACCTTATATGGTTAGACTGAGTATGTAAATGGACAGGAGTCTCTAGTTAAAAAGAACAACAATTTTTTGTCTGAAGGAGTGCTCAGTCTCTGACCAAAGATAATGAATAAGTAATCAAACATAAAAATAAGATAAAATTTCTGTTTAATCTCAATCCCATGGCTGTTTTTTTAGTTATACTTCTTTTTATTTATTATTGATTTATAATTGTTATGTATATACTCTAGTAGTTGGTGCACTTAGCAGACAGACTGTGTGTGTAGCTTTCCCCATCAATACCTGAAGCATATTATGGTCATGGTGTGATGTGCTGCCAGTTCACAAGGTCAGGGGTGATTTTCAAGTCCAATAATGCAGCCTTAAAAGTGACCAAGGGTTTGTCTTCTTTACGTTGTAAAAATGTTTCTCACCTGAGGATGCTGTTGATCGATGTACTAAATACATTGTATTTAGTTAAATGAGTTAAAAGTACTTTCACAGCCTTTGCAAATGATTTCTTAGCCTTTTTTAGCAAATGATAAAACTATAAGTTGCAGTCAAAAAAATCTGAGTCCCTTCCATGCTCACTCATTTGCATAAAGCACCTCCAACTTCACAAACAAAGACCAAAAGATCCAATTCTCTTTATTAACTTTTATTAAATACGCAAATCAAAATTCAGATTTTGGTTTTACAGCACGTGTTACGGTAAGTTAAAAAAAAAACAACCCTACCAAAAATAAATGGAATTAGCGCAAACACCTTTCCTTCTGGAGTGATTTGCTGCTCGCCTTCCCCGGTCCTCACCCTGGCAGCTCTCTCCCAGCAGCGGGAACAGCAGCGGCAATAACACCGTGGAGTCAGTAGATGGCTGTAGAAAAGTGTGTTGAACGCTCCTGTGCAGCGTAATAAGATTGGGAAAGGCCTTGACCTGACTGGATGCGGCTTTTATCTGGAGTACATTTAAAGAGATAAAGGAGAAGCAGGGTGCAGTACATGTTCCTTTCTTTCCTGCAGGAGCTTTGCTTTGAGTTTAAAAATTTCTCAAATGCAGGATTTGTGAACTGGGTCCTTTAGCAAGGAGAGGTAATGGCTTGAGTGCCACCGGAGTCACCTGCTATTCTCTGAGGATTTTTTCCTCCCCCCCCCCCTCAAGACGTCTTAGAAATCCTCCTATAAATTCCTACGGAGGGGGCGTCTGTAGATCCCGTAATAATAATCAGGAAGTGGTATATTCCCATTTATTTATTTATTATTACTATTTTTTTTCTTTTTTTTTTTAATCCTCTCTCTCCGATGTAGTTGGCTGCCTTTAGTGCACGGACCTGCTCATTAAATAGATACACCAAGAATTGTTACCTAAGCAAGCCTGACAGTAAAGAAAGGACAGACTGAGTTAGGGAGAAAGAGGGAAGAAAAAAGACAGCCTGAAGCAAGTCACTTCACAAGCAGAAAGAACCACTGAACGAATGCTATTCTCATAAACAAACTTAAAAAAATACCTTGTATAAGAAGAGAACTGTGAGGACTTGACAGAAAAAGGCAAGATTTCTACCCACTGTTTTCAGTTTTCCTTCCAGACATACTTGGTGAAGTAAGGAGACTTCTGTTTGCTGACAGAGCCCTTGATTTCTTTCAAGATGATGATGTATTTGTGGGTAGGTAGTGTCTCTCTCCATGTCAATCTTTTATTAATAAATTGACTTTGGGACTGTAGATTTTAGCCTATAGTCCCAGCATGTTTGCTGCTGTGTAAAGGTGTGTGTGCTGCAGGAGAGCTCAGCGTAGCCACTGTGCAGTCCATGTGCTTGCATTTCCAGTGAGAGTTTGAGCAAACTGGTTCGTTAACCTGAAGCTGTAATTTATTTTCAGGATTTGCAGGATGTGGCATAGTGCACTGCTTTCTTTTCATTGCCTCAGAAAATATTGCAGTTGTGTCTGTGAGATTCGCTGTGTGGTTCAGTCGTACAACAAATGCTGCATCACTTGTGGCTGTTCAGAATTTGCTTTCTTTGCAAGAAATGAGACAATCTCAATATGATTACAACTTCTAATGTGTGTTGCTTAACCGGGTTGTTTTTATAGCAGTTGTCACAGTCTGTCTTGGCTTTTGAAGTTTCTGGCAATTGACAACCGCAGATAAAGAAATAGATAAAATGTTCCTATTCCTGTGATTCTTATATTCAGTGTTGTTCTGATTCCTTGCAGCAAACTGTGCTCACCTTAAAAATAATGTTGTACTGTGGCATGCATACTGTGAATTAGTAAAGCTATTAACCTGTTAATTCATCCAGGTGTCGGTACAGAACGTCGTTTGTTTTTTTTTTTTTCTGAGCAAGCAACCCCACAAAGAAATCAGTGAACAAATAGACGTACTTAAAAGCATTTCTGTGTTCCCTCTTCAAAGCCTGGACACCTTCTGGGAAAATATTTTAAACTAATCTCATTTGACAATCTATTTATTTATTTAATTTAAATGTATGTAAAAATGGAAAGGCGTGCAGCTGATCTGGGCCACCTCTGCAGAACGGGCTGCACGGGAGCAACATTTAAGTCTTGGAGATATTATCAGTAATCGCTCCTTCTCTTTCTAAATCGCTCGTAGTTCACGCTGTAAATCTCCCTTTATGGCTCCTTCTAATTTCTCTAGACCCTCTAATGTATCGTAGTAACTTTTGTTGTCTGTGCAAAAGGCACTGAATGCAGACTTTTAAGTTTCTTATTTCAGTTCTTTGACCTGTGCTATCGTCTGGGGAGCTCACCAATCACTGAGCCTGATGATTTTGTCTTTTTCTTTTTTTTTTTTCCTGTGTTCTGTAGTACAAGTCACTTTAATTTTCGCAAGCCACTGTCTATGCCTGTAACAGCAACCCCGACTGCTGCTTATTTTTAACCCTTCCTCTGATTCTTAATTGAAGCTGTGTTGTTGTTAATGCAAGGAGTAATTTAATTCTATTTTAAGATTTAAAAGTCAGGTCACTTAATTGCAATAGTCCGTTTTTCGATCAGTTTGTATTGTGCTGCTATAGTTAAAATCGTCCAAAAGAGACACACAGTAAATATTTGAGGATAAACCCTTTTTTCTAATATCCACTCTGAGGTGAAAGGACATGTATTACTCTGTTTCTTTGTGCCACTAGCTCTAAAGGTTTAAAAGCCAGTGCTCTTCCCCCCTCTCCAAGCCCAGGAATCTTTGTTAATTTGAAAATTGAATGAAATACGTTTTCTTGGAGGTAACTATGCAGATTTCTATTATCCTCAGTGTATTTTTTTTTAATTGTTATTGATGAACTTTTCTAGTTATTCTTTTTAAAGATGTATGCATGTACCTGAAGCAAAAAAACCCCTCAGTGATAAGCAGTTTCTGATGGCACCACTTCCTAGCTTCCAAAGCATCCAGTAATTAGTATTTCATATTTAAAAGTGTATTTATTCAGTTTTTATTTTGTCCTTTTACTTATATTTTATGATGTCTGTTTTGGTTTGGGTTTTTGATTAGGAGAATTCTTTCAAGAACCTGTCTCTCTTTTGGCACTACTACACTTAGGTACTAAGCATTCTTCCCACTTACAATTGAACTTTCCTAATCTAAATTGATAGTAGAAAAATCTCAAGGTTAGGAGGAAGAAGCAGAGAATTAACTTTTTCTTTTTCTTGTAGCAGAACATTATTACTTTCATTTTTTTTTTCTGGAACTAGATGAGCTGTATGCATAGAACATTTCTTTCTGCAATGGTATGATTTCTAAACTCTGTCTACATTAAGTGCACGTGTATGTGTATGTAGATGTAAAAGATTCAGTATGTAAACAAGAGGCTTTTAACAAATGTGGGTGCAATGTATAAACTCACAGCAGCACTTGAAATGCTTTCTCCTGGCACCACATCAATATTTTATATAATTAGAAAAAGCTCCTCGGCAACATTATTAAAATTTAAAGTAGCCAAGTTGTGTGGAAATGTAGTCTTCCCCCTTACAAAGGGAGCAAAATTAATTTATTACATTGATTGAGATTTTTCTCATACTATTGACTCCTGTTGTTTCGTTTCATGTATAACGTAGAAATATTTTTGCAATATTTACAAAGAAAAGTGTGGTTTCTTCACATTTTATAGTGCCTTACTGAGTAGTATCCTGTAACAGTTTGATGTCTTTTTTTTTTTTTTTAATTCCACTGATGGCAGTGATGTCAGCTTCCTTTTATGGCAAGCAAACAACACGTTTAGCTCACTAAAATCAAAACATTCTGCAGGAATGCAGAGTACAGCCAGTGATTCAGTCTGTTGAATGGAACAGTCTTGATTAGTTGGATTTCAAGATTTCAAAAAGTTAACTCTGTCAAGGGAAATCCATATTTGTTGCCAGCCCAAGCAATCTGATGATGTTTGAAGTCTCCTCCTCCCACAACCAAAGCAGAAGTGGTTTTGGTCTCGTGCTCCGTGTACAGACACCTGTGCTGTGGGAACCAGAGCTCAGCACTCTCAGAGGGGACCAATAAACTTTGAGGACGTTCAGGCATTGCTGACTTGGGAACTCCAGTTAAATCCTGATGTCAGAAGGACCTTTATCTCTCTCAGGGGTCCAGACCCCGATCCTGCTGCAGTGTGACACCTTCCTCCCCAACACAAGAGTGTGCTTGATCACTGCAGATTGGCATTCCCATTTGTTGTGTAACTCACCTCCCAGGAGAGGTTGTGATTTTCTCAGAATGTAAGGAGTGATATTTTTTTTGTTTTCAGTTAAGAGAGCTCTCAAGTTGCTGACTTGTGCCTGCCTTGGACAGAGCAGTGTAACTATGGGGGGGTGAAATCAAAGTCTATGGTTGAAAGCTGGGACTGCTCAGAATCTTCCACTGAGTCCACAATCTTCCAAATCTGCTCCTTTTCATATTTTGTAAAACAAACATAGATTGTCTACTTGACAGCACAAGCAACTTTTTGTTTCCTGAGCAAACAGTTGTTTGTTTTCCTTCTGGTTCTTCAGATTGGACTATGAGTTCTCATAGACCTCATGTTCAACTTCCATATTCTGAGCTAGAAACCAAGAGCTTGAAGTTGCTACATGCCTTGAAAAAGTCATGTGCAGTCAGGAAAAACTGGAGCAATAACATCAGTGAATGCATTTTCAAAATACAAATTACTAGTTTTCCATATTTTGTTATATGCTATAAAAATGCTGAACTAAAAATACCTTAATATACAATAATTCAATTTTATAAATTTTATAAACATCTAATTAATGTCTGGTTAGTCAGAGATGTGCTTCCTTCCTGTCAGTCTGCTGTTCTTTTTAATAATAGGGAATGAGTTGTCAGAAATTTTGTATATATTTAGCAGAGATTTTCAGTAGCAGCTGCAGAACAATACTTGATCAAATAAGGCAGAAAGTATGTCAGCAACTGAAATTTGTTTTTTTTCCTCCCCAAAACTAGAGTAGGCAGGTACAGAGAAACAAAGTGAAAAAATGTGTATGTGATAGCAACAAGATAATTTCTTCTGGCAATAGGGCACTGTTTTAACAACTCCAAAGAATAAAGTTTTTGGGTCAAATATAGAGAATTGTACTTGCCTGCATTAGCAAAACGTTCCTCAGATGAATGTTTGGGGAGAAGGCTGGAGGAAGAGGAGTAGCAGAAACTTCATCTGGATATTTAGGAGATTAAAGTTCTTTACGGTTGCATTTCTGGTGCTTTTGTGAGTTAGCCTCTCCTTTTAAAGACATCTTGATGCACATTTAGGAGCCTGTGTCAGTTCACATGGTCAGAAGCAGATGGTGTTTCATTCAGCTGACCAAAGGCTTCATGGTTTTATGCACTGCCAAATGTGTGCAGGGGCAGAGGGGGCCTTTCTCTCTCCTGAGTTCAGCAAGGGTGGAATTCCAAACCTGGCTGGTGCTCCTCGTGCACTAAGTGCTACAGGACAAGTCTATGAAGGCTTTTCATCTAAGGGAAATGAGAACCCTAAACAGGTGAGAAGATTACTAAAATGATAAATTAAAGGAACAAAGTCTTAGGATTTTTAAAATAGGAATAAGGAGCGAATACAATGCTCACCTTTTTTGAGTAAGTTTAGTATGTGTTTTGCAGCACTGACATTGTGTTCATTAAGCAAAGTATTGCTGTCTTAAATGAGGGCTTCCCAATGATGCCACAGACTAAGGCAAAGTGCACTTCTAACAGTGCTGGAAGAGCTACAGGCAGCTGCTGAAAGAGACCCCATGAGTATGTTGAAAACTTTGTCAGTGGAACACTTCAGCAATATAGATTTTGTTGCATAGAACTATTGAGTAATCAAGATATTTAGATCATTTTAGCTAAGAAAAATCAACTGTATTAGCTGAAAAGCTGCTGGTACCTTCAGAGTCAAAATGATCCTTGTGCTGCTTTCCACTGAGACCTTGAATAAAACATGTAGCTTCATCCTCTCTGTCTGACTGCCTGACCGCTGATGTTGAATAAATATGTACCTTTTATTATTAACACAGAAAAATACAAAATGATTTAATAATGGAGTATGCTGGGATGAATATTAAAGACCTTCAAGGGTATCTGGCTCAATAAACCTGAATAATGAAGTATTAAATCTGCAATCTTGATGGCTAAAATAAAAGGACTGATAGAGATGTTGAATGAAAACAGGATTACAAATAGTTATGGTAGAACCTTGAGACAGTTCTCATCAGGATATCTGTTGGAAAATAAGTTGACTCAAAAATCATATGTATAATAATTCATTTTGTGATGACAAGCTAAAAATCACACCAGTATGCAAAGCATAAAGAGATTTGGCAAAATCACCTTTTTTAGTGTGAAGAAAAATGAAATAGAAGAGAAAGGTGATTTCAATTTAGAATATTTGACAGTAACATTTGGTCATTCAGTACATTCAGACTTCAAGGGTTTTCTTGACCTGCTACAGTATTTAGTAAAACAATATTCTATTATTTATATGGGGTAGGAATGGGAACAAGAAAATAAATCATATGATGCTCCATTATATCCAGAGTTGCATAATGGTGGTTTAAGCAAGACAGTTTTGTTTGTTTAAAACAACATGCATCCCTTTAGACACAAATATACACCTAAGTACTGATGTTTCATGAAATTGAGTTTTAGCAGGACATTAGGAATGTATTTTATTATTATTAATTCTTCCAGCAGAATTCATGGATTTTGTGTAAAGCAGTAAGGCAGACTTGCTCTGTTCTCCCCTGCAGTTGCATTATATACTCTGTATACTTTAATTACCGAATCTATTTCTCCCCCTTACTTCAGCAAGAAGTTACATTTGTCCAATTAACCTTATCTTCCTCTTGTCCCTCTTAATAGCCTTGGTTTCCATCACGGTTTGAATGAACTGCGTGGGTGTCTTTTTATCAGCACAGGGATGTTTATGTGAGGGAAGAATTGAACAAAGACTGCATGAAATGTGGCTGGGTGAGCAGGTTAGAGTTCCCCTATTGTCCCACTATTATTATGTCTTAGTGGAAATCCTTCCTAAATACCTTTCCTGTGTCAATCTGGTGAGTTCATGTGCTGCTACACAGCTACTGTTTGAATGGTCTTAGTTGGTGAGTCAGAAGAATGAGAAAGTCCTGGAGGATTTTCTGGGCGATGGAAAAACGTTATTCGTGTCTTGAGATTAATTTCTTTATAGGTTGCTTTTGGATATTTATTCCAGTGAAGTGTGCCTGTCTGAGAAGCTGTCATAGTCCCCAAGCCAGGACTTTGCTTTTCTTGTTTCTCAGTTATATTTGCAAATGTCATTAGGCTTGATTTGGCTTTTATAACTAGTTTGATTGTCTCACAGTTTAATCAACAAAAGGAGATGTTTAGTCATCAAAGTCTAGGTATCTGTTCACATCTTCTTTTGATGTCTTTCCATATTGGCTTCTTTTTTCCCTTCTGCTCCTGGGTTGATATTCCTTCCTTGCCAAACAGATGAATCTGTGTTTAGATCCTTGTAACAGCCTGGTATGGAAATACACCTGGTCTTACTGCAACCAGAAAAGTGGAGTCCAACATATCTGCAAAAATCACTGCTTATATACGCTGCATATTCTTTCCACTTCAGGAAGGCAATTGTGTCCTGGGTTGGACCCACCTGGCAGCCAAATTCCTGCTCCCTGTCCACCTCAGTGGGACAGGGAGGGAGGAGAACACAGGAAGAGCAGGACTGAGAAAGCTCCTGGGTCAGCAGAAAGACAGAGAGATCACTTATTGGCCACTGTCACAGACAAAACAGACTTGCCTTGGAAGAAATGAAATTATTTATTACCAGTTATAATTTCTGCCGATTAAATTTGGCACTTTCATTTCTGATTCAGGTAGTGGGAAACAAAACCAAGAGCTGTTCTTGTTATCACCACGAGGTAAACTCACTTTCTTCAGTGAGGCAATGAGTGGCATGGAAGGATTGCAGTCAGGACATAGTAGTTTCTCCCTGTAGCTCCTTCCTTTTCACTCTTCCTGGACTCCATGTGTCCCTCATGGGCTGCAGTCCCCTTTGGGAGTGTTCCTTGCCATGGAACACCTCCTCCTTCTCAGATCTCAGCATTTCCTCCACTATTTCTCTTTTTGTTTCATGCTCCTCTCTCCTTTCAGCATTTCTACCCTGTCTTTACAGTGTTTTTGCAGCTGCATCTCCAAACTTGGCTGTGGCCTGTGGTGAATCCATTGCCAAGCCCTCTGGAATCCTCTCTGTCTGGGATGGGGCAGCCCCTGTCCTCCCTCAGAGGCCACCCCGGCAGTTCCCTAATTCCCAAAACCTTGCTCCCTACAGCCAGTACAGATTTAAGTCAGCTAAAAATGTTAGACTAAGTCTGATTATTGACATTTCAAGTTTTCTTCAGAGATTGTTCTGTGTTTTGTAGAGTTTTGTCTATTTAATTTTTTGTGGTGTATATCTAATACAGTGAGGTGTTCCTTCTAGAGAGAAAAAAGCTGCTATATGCTTGAATTTTCCTTTTCAGTTACCTTCTCCTCAAATATAATTACAGGAATCCAAGGAAGAATAAAACGTGACAATGTGTTTCTGAATCACGAGATTTAACAGAGACCCAAGTAGATCTTATTATTGATGTGCTTACTGCTTCATTAAATTCCCCTTAAGGTTTGCAGCATGGATATGGATCATTTGCAATAATAATTATGCAGTGATCGATTGATTGTGGCTGACATTGTACTTGTCACCTTGAAATACAAAAACCATTTATTTTCGACTCTCTGAACATTTGTCTCCAATGTGAGGCACCAGCATGCAATAGTTTGTTCTATACAGGAATGCAGTTTTATAAAGCTGAGAACTTAACATTAACCTTTACCCAAAATGAAGTTCCACTTGTCATTTTACAGAAATGAAAATTGCCCAACCAGCAATGTTGTGAGATTAGAAAACACGGGCTAATTTCAAAAAGATTCTTCAAATTAGAATGTGTGCATTTGAGTTGATTGTGTGTGTGTTACAAACATGAGTTATTCAAGAGGTCTGTGTCTGAGATACGAGGCAATGAACACACTTGATAAAGCTGAGATCTCTGGTTTAGAACTGGTGTGTATTCTTTGGAAAGCCTGTCTGCCTTCCTCACTGAGACTTTGATTCATGGCAGTATTAGTTAATTGGAAAATCAGTAAAAAATGCTTTGACTTTAGTCATTTTCTTTGAGTTAAATACTGTACGTTTCATGTTTTGAGTGGTGTAATCATCACGACAATTTAATCTTCCTTTTATTAGGAATGTTTGTAGTAATGAATGAAACACTGTCCTTTGGGCTTTGAGAACTGTGTTTCTATAGAAATTGCAGTGGCACAGCCAGTTAGTGGCTGCACTTGAAGTGTATCTCTGCTTTCCAAACTGACAGAAAAGCACCAGCCAAGAGAAATGTCACACTTGTAGGTATTTCACTTCCAGCTTTTGGAGAGCATCCGTTGCCTCGAAATAGGAAGTGAAGGCCAGAACTATGTTTTTTGATTAAAAAGTGAATTTTTCACAGCTGAAAGCTGGATTTATATTACAACAGACCAAATACTTATTATTACTTTTATTCAGAGGCCTACTTTATTTGAGCTTGTGTTTGCTTTAATCAGGAATTTGAAAACATATGTGTGTTTCTTTTATTCAAAAACCAAATTGTGAACATTGTTTAGGATGAAATATGTAGGTTAGCTTCTCCCTCCAAGGGTAAGCATAGGTGAGTGTATACATTGGAATACGGATATGTTTAATATATTGGTTCTCACACAATCAATTTGAAGAGTAACTGCAGTTATTCAAGTGGCAAAGTTAATTGTACTGTTGATTTAAAAATTAGCAACCCTATGTAGTCTTTACCACAGCATGAATACCAAATAAAGCTTACAAAACTGCTTTAAAGCTGTGACATAAGCAAAAAAAAGTCCAAATTTTTTAAAAGCAGGAGTTTTTTCATGCAGCACACATGTAAGAAATAACCATGAGATTAGCTGAGTTGGCTAAAGCATGGTGCTAATAAAGCCAAGGTTGTGGTTCAATCCCTGTGTGGGCCATTCACTGAAGTGTTGGACTTCGTGATCCTTGTGGGTCCCTTGCAACTCAGAATATTCTGTGAAATTCTGTGAAGAGAACTGGAACACCTAACCTGAAAAAAAAAAAAAAAAGACTTACTGGTTGTGCTTTACTATTTTCAGCAGATGTACTGCTTTGGCTTACAAGTTTTCAGAAAACATCTCAAATCAAAGGTGTTAAGTTCTAGAAGAATTCAAGATGAATTTTACCACATGGAAACACAATATATCAAACTCTTCTGAAATCAGGTACTCCATGCTGATGTCAGCCTACACAGCCGTGACAAACTCCTAATTTTCACTGCCGAGCCCAGCTGTAATTTTTTTACATGCCTCTCGTGTTCTTTGTCCAGTGGAAGTGTTGAGAGGACTGAGGTGCCTTTCTCTTGTGAAGGAGCGTCCCGAGGGCCGTGGTGGTTGGTCCAGCTGTCCCCGCACGCTCCGGCCGTGACGTCTGGGAAATCCAACAGCCCAGCAGCAACAGGGACAGTGCAGAGGGACAAAACAAGATGTGTCACTGAGAGGGAAGGAAAACGAAGAAGAGAGAGGTCAAGGGGCAGAGATGAAAGGAGTATATTTAAGATCAGAACAGTCACTGTCCCTTTCAGTTCAATGTGAAGAAACCGTGTCCTCTTGACATCACTAAGGTTCTACTTCTAAGGCAACCCACAGGGTGAACTTACTTTTTGTCTTCCTGTATTTCAAACCCTATTTACTGACACAGCACCTGAGAGCAACATGAGGCATGCAACAATGGGAAACTTGAGATCTTTGAGCATTTGTTTCTATCTAGAGTACCTTGGTAATGCTGATAATAATAATAATAATAATGCAATTTTTGATCTGTTTATTGGATGATTCCTTGTGAAAGCTAGAACAAGTAGAAGAGGTTACTCTCAAGCAAGAGAAGAAATCTGATTTAACATGAAGACTAAATTATAGATGCTATAGGAAAAATATGCTGGAGACAAATGAGGAATGTGGAATTAAGACCTGTAAAGAGTAGGCAGGTAATTTAATAACACATACAGACCTAGCTGGGGTAGCATAAACCATCTCATTCCACCACTCACACACACATAAAGAATTCTGTGGTGTGATGGGCACTGATAAAAGTCCTGCATGCACTTCTGTTACTTACTATTCACTGTTAATGTGTGTTTTAAACGTTATTCTCTTATTTTAGAAGGTTATCATATGCTACTGGTGCAAAACTACACAGTGCAACCAAAGATAACAATCCTGTTTTAAGTTAATATATGGATGTTCACAGCCTGTGAACAAATTCTTAATTTAAACTGGTTTATAAAAAGCAATTATAAACAGACAAGTCAAATTTATCTCTTAGCTATAAAAAAACACACACAAGTGAGCCACATGTCCAATTGGAATCTTTCCTGCTGAAAAGCAAGCCTGTTCATGTCTAATTCTGTTGGACATGGAGAAATGAATATTTACTCATGTTTTGGAGCTGTGTAAGACACAGTGAAGATTTTTTTTTCCTCCATGACACTACATCTTTTGAGTGAAGTGACTCCAATTTATATTAGAGGTAAGTCTTACTAGGGAACAAATTTATTAATGTTGTCACAGTCAAATAAGCTAAATACACAAATAAGCAATCTTGTTTCTTTTTCTAAGATGCACATTATTTAACTGGCTAAATATTTTAGTTCAGGTTCCCCTGGAGAAAAGTCAGCAATACACAGATTCACATATGCTTGTGTATATTTTAACCAGTCCTTTCAATCACGTTATTCTGACTTAGTTCAGTTCAAAACCATCATTTCCTACATCAAGTCATGTCTGTAGAATGATTATTTTGACTCTTGCTAGTCATTGAGTGGCTTGAATGGCGTCTGAAAACACATCATCTAAAGTAGTAGTGAGAAGAGAGAGTTAATGAGTGATTCTGTGAGAGATAATATGGTTCAGTCCTGATATTCATGGGATTAGTTGTCTTTTATATGATTTGCTGTATGGGAATCTTGCTATCATATAGATTTTATACATGTTAATAGCTCAGTTACTTTGGCACTATTTCAGGTAAACACCATCATTCTATTACTTGTCAGATGAGCTCCTCTTCAACAGAATAATCTCTAAAACTGTAAAATTTATTGGAATTTGATTGGGGCAACTATAGGAATTAGATCTATTTTGCTCAGCAGTTTATCACTGAATTATGATTGTGTATTAGAAAATGTACTGGATGATATGAATAGCCAAGGAGTTGGTAGTATAAGCCTGAGAAGAATAGTTTAGAGTCACATGGTCACAGCACAGTATCACTTTTTGTTTTGTTTCCACCCCCGATCATTTACTGTGAATTGCTGATTTTTGAAACCAAACATTTGGCTGCCCTAAAGGAGCAGAATGCTCTGGGCAAAGGATACTTTCATGACATAGGAACTGATTCTTGGATACCCCGTTTGGAATCACACTGGAGAAGTTTATCACTGATTTCTTTAAATCTCCCTCATGCTTGTTCAGGAAGCATTTCAGCTAAAAGTCTTAAATCCCTGTACTGGGTCTGGCTGTGATGGAGTTTATTGTCTGCCCAGAAGCCACGTGGTGCTGTGTTTTAGGGTTGAGGCTGGAACAGTGTGGATAACACAGCTGTATTTTGACTGCTGCTGAACAGTGCAGGCACAGCATCAGGGCTTTCCCTTTTTCCCACTCTGACAGTGAGTAGGCTGGGGAGGGCAAGAGGCTGGGGCACGACCTGGACACAGCCAACCTGAACTGATCAGAGGTATATTTATGCTCAGCAATAAAAGTGAAGGGGGAGTGGTTTTTTAGGTAAGTAGGTGTTGCTTGAGACTGGCTGGTCTGTTTTTGAGAGGTGGTGAGTGATTACCTTCACACCACTGCTGGGACACTCTGCAAGTTACTGGCTTCCAACTAGACATCACACCACTGTTCACCACCCTCTGGGGCCAGGCCTTCAGCCAGTTTTTTTTCACTCTACTTGGCTGCCTGCTCACCCTCCTCACATTGTGCTAGTTTCCCTGTGAGGATCTCATGGGAGACAGTGTTGAAAACCTTCCTGAAGTCAAGTTAGGCAATATTTACTGCACTTTGTCTCCTCCTCATCTAACAGGCTAGTCCTTTCTTTATAGAAAGTCATCAGGTTGGTTAAGCACAACTGAAAATCCCCTTGGTGAATCCTTGCTGACTATTCCTGCTCACCTCCTGTCCTTTGTGTGCCTGGAAATTGTTCCCAGGGTTAGTGTCTCCACCACATTCCCAGGACTGAGGTGGGGCTGGCGAGCCTGTAGTCCCCTGGGTCCTCTTTCTTGCCCTTTTTGAAGACAGGACTCACATTTGCTTTGCTCCAGTCTTCAGGCACCTCTTCCACTTGCCAGGATTTTTCATGGGTGGTGGACAATGGCCTTGCAATAGCATCAGTTGTCTCCCTCAGCACGTGGAAGTGCATCCCATCAGGGCCCAGGGACTTATCTGTGCCCAGCCAGCTTAAGCATTCTCTAACCTGATCCTTTCTGGACTTTCCCTGCTCATTAGCCCCCAAATCAATTCTTCCACCCTTCTTCTCAGAATCTGAGATCCTGCTGGGTGATTGTTCCCATCCTTTTCAGTTTCTCAGGGGTATCCCCAGTGTTTCGAGTTCAACACGATGATTCTGTTATTTTGGTATTCATATCCAGTTTCTTTGTCAGGATGCCAAAGTACTTTCTGAGAAGCTCAGGTCACAGAGGGGGAAAAATATTTTCAAATTGGTTCTATCCTTGATGAATCTAAATGAAATGTAATGTAATTGAAGGTTGGAATTAGAGCATGTAAAGTTTGTGGAGTGTTTTGTGTTTCAAAGAGCTCTTGCAAGCAATAGAGATTGCTCTCCCAAAATTCCAAATGCAAAGTGCTTAAAATGGAGAGTACTCAGCCAAGTGAATAAGGGAATTCTTTGTAATAATGGATTGTGTTTCTCCCTTGTAGATTACAACATGGTTTAGAATAATGATTTTTATATTCAGTAATACATCTAAATTCACTTGTAATTCTTAAATTACATGTAGTACTCCATGAAAATAAATATTTCATTACCAAGTGTCAGACTTACGAGCTAATTAACATTTCAGGAATGAAAGGAGCAGTGCCATTAGCTCTACCCATAGAACTCTAAAGTGTTGTTCCTCACTATTCATGTGGAATTTCCACAGTGGAACTGGACAGACAGACTTATTAACAGTTAAATGTTGGTGCTGAATGAGAGGAGTCCAATTTATGGTGAGATTACAGAACACAAAGAAACTTCCATAAAGTCAGTTCAGGGCCCCACGTGGTCCAAGTCCTCAGTGGTGTGTGTGTGGAGAGTCTCTGAATGCCAAGAGCATTTTTCAGTTCAATTAGCAAAATGATATCAGATCTTTTCTCAGTGATGGGGAAGGACTGTGGCAGTGTATGAGACCGAGAGGTTTGAGTGTCAGCTTATGTTAAATGCTTTATCTTTTAAAGAAAAGGGTTTGCAACTAAAGCACCAGGGCTCTAACTCCAAAAGGGTAATGCTTCCAAGTTTAGATCTTCAGTGCTTGTTTTTCAGTGTTCACTCTCTTTGCTTGTTTGTTTGCTTGCAGTCAACTAGTGTTGCAATAATTTTCTATGAAGGATTGAGGGGAGAATACGTGGGAGGAAAAGCAGACACAGAAATTCAGGGCTTGAATTTGGCTTTTCAGTCGAAAATTGGCTTTCTACCTCCAAAACAACGTTCAAGGTAGCAATATTTTTGACCTGCTGCCTCCTGTGAGACAGCTGTACAAGCCTTTTGACAATATAAAGCACCTGGCTAAACCGTTCGATGATTTATTTGGACAGTATAATATCCAACATGGTTGTTAGGGCAAAATTATATATGTCAATGAAATAGCCAAAGTAAAAGACAGCAGGCTGTCTGGCCCTTCCTGGAGAACTGAGATGTGTGATTTAGGCTTGGAAAGGTTTAAAAGGGAGGAGAGTCCTGTCCTTTCATTTGGAGATTTTTCTCTGACATTTGGAGTGTTACACAAATCTATCAATGGCATTTTCTTTCTGTCTTCTCAACCAGGGGTGTACTGCACATTAAAGATGAAGATTTTTCAGAGAGAAACTTCCCTAGAGTTCTTGCACGTGGATAGATAGTTCTGTCCAGAGATCCACTGGGAGCAGTTTTTAATGGCAGTTTTAATTGCACAATTAGACCACAGAAGTAAAAAACCACAGAACTGTTGGGATGTAAAGTCATTTGTCAAAGGTCTCATGTTCCACTTCCAAAAGGTAGGAAATTGCCATTCAGTTGCCTGTAAAATAACAGGTACAAATGCAGACTTTGTCTTTACTCAAAGCCTTGTAGCCTCAGCTTTTACCACAGAGTATCACTTGGGTTATTTCAAGTAAGCAAAATATTGGATATTTCTTCCCAGTTGGTTATGGAAATATTTGTTATCCGTTGAAAAAAAAAAATAGCAAGCTTTATTTGCATTGATGTAAGCAATCATTAAGTATTAGTGACAAGTATATTAAATTGTTGATTGGATTATTCAGGATGCATCAATTCTTCCAGGTGGACATGCTGTACATTACAACAGACATATTTCAGCAAGAACTAGAACTCAAGTAATATCTACAAGCTCAGAAATCCACGAGTTTTGAATATTTAGACTGGAGAGAAACGAATGATCAGGGCGAAAAAGAAGCACAAAATCAAACTTTATCTGAGAATTTAAGCTTTGTATTTGTCTATAATACAAAGTATCCGAAATGTTTATCACTGATCATTCTAAAGGGTTAAAGTATTTGCAGTCTAAGCCTGCATAATGGAAAGTAATTTATTAATTTACATGTATTTATATGTGATAACAGGCTTTTGAGGCATATTTCTCTGATCTACAGTGCATAATAAGAATATGAAATATATATTCCACAGTCTTTGGACTTCACAGCAATAGTCACATTTTGAAATACTGTGGCTAATCTAAAACTATACAGCTGAACAGAAAAACAAAACCAGTCCCAAATATGAATAAATGATTTGCTACTTAATATGTCAGTGTATTTTGTCAGGTTGATGACATTAGGCTCAGCTGCATTCAATTCTAAACCCTGCAATATTTGAAGCTTGATATTGTGCCTCACTAAATTTAATACATGGACCTCAGTAATAGAGGAAATCACTTTAGCACTTGGCAGTTTGTAATGCTGTATAAAATTGACTGCCCTGCAAACACAATAGCGATAATAAAAATTGTGGTCAGTAGGGGGGTGTAATGCATTTTCCAGCTTCAGCAAAGGTCCAGATGAGATTTATTGAGATTTTGCTGTTTGGGTGAAGATCAATAGAGCTTCAGTAATAATTTGTTGTAAGGGCACCCTTCAGGGATGTGACATTTTACTTTAAAACTTTGGTAATTTTCAAAGCAGGCCCAGTGATAACAGTGTCAAGTCCCCGCGTTTTCGCCAGCATGGATTTTTGCATTCGGCTCGGGGGAGCATTTGCTTTCACAGCAATTACATTTGGAATCATTCAATATATGATGCAGCCCAGTTTTGATAACGAGATTCCACATGTTCTGTAACAGTTCTAAGGCAAAGAATCCCAAACACGTTCTTATCTTCCTCCATTTTCTCTGTTGTTTTCCTCTCTAAGCGAGGGACGTTTAAACGTCACTCTGTAATTTCTTGCTGGGTTATAATTTTCCTGAATGATCTGGAGCTACACTCTTATTTTCACGACTGCAGAATTAGAAGGTTTCATAAGAAACTTATCCCTTTATCTTCCTATTGCCAGAAGCACTTTGCATAATAACTATTAGCTTGACTTAAGATATCTGTACTTCTTTTATATTTTCATAAAAGAAACTTCACTTGATGTGCCAAGCAAGCCTTCCTTTTCTGCCAGCAGCATTTGATGGACACTGCTGTTTGTAAGGAAACAAAAATTTGTCAGCACTTGCAGTTGGAATACAGGGAGTAGGTACAGCAGAACGATTTATTTTCAATGAGCATGCACAAAGTAAGATTTATGACTTTTGCAGCTCAGATGACATTCCTCACATAGTTGCCGAGCTACAGCAAATTAAAGGGATCCATGAATACTGAGGGGTGTGTTTTTGTAATGAGGGAGAAGAGACAGAAGCAATAAGAAGATAATTAAGGTAACAACTTGTGAAAAATTAAAGTGTTTCTGTCTTTCATTTTTGAATCTCTGAGCATAAACTTTGTAGTTGTTAATTTAATTGCTGATGTTCTCTGTATCCCTGAAGAATATTAAGGATTAATCATCTGGTTCATTCCAACAAGAGATAAGGCCTAAGTGAATTGAAATTTTACCAATTTAACCCTCTCTCCCTCCTAATATGACATGATTAACATTCTTCAATTAACAACACATAATTATTCTAAAGGCCTCATTGCACTTATTCCATTTTTCAGTTTCAGGTTGCCCTTTGCAGGTATTTTAAAACTGAATAAAAGGCAGGCTATATTTTTCTTCTGTATAATCGGTCACTTAGGTTCATCCAAATTACAAGAACTGAGATTTTTAACTCTTTTACTCCTTTCTGTTCCTATTAATCTCTATGTTCATGCCCTGAAAATCGGTTCTGATTGGCTAAACATTTTCTTCAGCCCCTCTTTAAGGATAGCCAAGTATTTATTTTCCAGTCTTTGCCAATCTGGATAAATTTTCTCAATTATTTGTGGCAGAACACTGATTTACAGAGCTAGTAATTTCATTGAGCCCTAGAATGCAGAGCTGTTCATCTAAATATTAATGCATAATGTATTGTTTCATTTTTTTTCAATAAAAGATAATGAAATTATTTACATTTATAAGACTTCGGTTTAGAGCTACACTCAAAAAATGCAGCACCTTTATGTATCCTGGTATTTTCTGAAGTGCTTTCTGATATCTTTCTGGGCAACTAGTACACAGTTGCCTTGTGTCTCATGGATAATCAAATAGCTGTTGGTGGGAAACCATCATTAATTTATGGTAAAATGAGAGAAAACAAAACAAAATAACTGGATAGGAAGAAAGTAAATCTGCTTTCCTTCCGAAGCCTAGGAGGTAACTGAAGTGTATTGATTTGTAGAGTTATAGTACTAGATTTGTAGATATGGAAGCATTACTGTTTTCCTTTAAAAAGTTTTAAAAGGGAAATACTATGTATGCTTTCATGTATAGAATTGAAAACATTCCATATTTCTTAATCTTTTAGACCAGTGAACCTTTAAATATAAATTATTTTCCATTTGAATTTTTATCCAGCAGGTTCATGATAACCATGAATATCCCTGATGTATTTGGCAGGGTTCTGTCTCATGAAAATCTGGGATGTTTCACATCCCTCCATAATGAGTGCTCTGTAAGACTGGACATCTCCAGTTGTCACTACAGCCCCAAGTACCAACCTAAAGGGACAAGTTATCCTATTACACATCAAACAGAACTGCATTAGGGAGGAGATTAATCAGGGCCCTCTTTCATGTTGTAAAGTTACAGGAGTTTATAGAAAACTACTTAAATCAGCTATGATATACAAGGCCAAAAAAGCAGGAGAAATCTTACTTTGTAGAAAATACAATCAAGTATGATTGTTTTTTATATATATGATCAAGGAGATGATTTTGTATGTGCCCACATACCTGTCTGTTTACATGTACATATATAAAATATATATACCTACACATTTAAAAGACATCCAGGTTTTTGTCTTTTGGAAACAAACAAAAAATCAGCCTCTCTATGCTGGTAAAAGGGAGACTGATACTAATAGGGAACAGAAATGTGGTGTCTTTTCACGGGTCAGAAAAATTGCTTCACAACAATTAACCATACTTATTACTTGTGTTATTTCTGGAAGTCCGTGTTCACTGGCTGATCATGACAGGCAGGCAAGGGAAGGATGCCCACAGACAGCAGTGGTTCTCTCCATTGTTACATTTTTAAAAATGTGTCAGGGCTGAATTGTTTGAAATTTTGCTCAAGAGGAAAAATGCTACCAGTGGAATAATCAGCAAGTGAAATGATTTCAACCCCAGGCACTGCCTGTCTCTGTGAATTCCTGCCCCGGGTCCATCCTCCCAGCAGGCAGGCAGGAGTCTTATAACATTAATGTTAAATATAAGGAATGCCTCAGACACTGTGGTTCGTGCTCCCAGCCATGCAGTTGTGCTTTCTGAGGGCAGTTCACTGGTGTTGGCTGAGGAGCACAGCCTGGGCACTGCTGGTATTCCAGGAGATCCTTCAGTCAGGGTGGCAATTAACACCTGCACAGCAATCACCTCCTCCCGTTTCCTTCTCCATTTTCTTTAAAATACAAGAAACCAAGTTTTTTTTTTCCCATTTCTTTCACCTACTTTCTGCATTAGTCGCTATTTTGGGGCTCATCCCCTTTCTTAGAAGCACTGATGAGCACAACTTCTTCATATGCTCACTGGAGATGTGCCACTGAAGCTCTTTGGGATGTTTCAAAACGTTTTTCAGAATCTTTACTCCTTTTCAGCATCCCTTCAGTTTAACTAAATCTGCTTTTGGAATTGGCAAAGGATTTTTTTTGGAAACGAAATCTAAACCAATTCTCCTGTTTCTACAAAGAATGGCAAACAGAAATATTTCACTCATTTTGACAGCTGTGGTACACTTGTATGTGACCCTAGCCAAGGCAAGGGTGTGATTAAAAATTAGCCAATATTACATAGGTAACTAGGTTGAGAGGGATACCTTTCTTTAAAATAAATTAGTTGGCATGAGGAGAGATGAATAAGGAACTTCCATCATTGTTCTGCAACAGAAAGCACAGGAACACTGATGATGTGCACAGGGAGAAACCCTTCCAAGGAAAATAACTTCTGATTTATTTTTTTTTTTAGTTTTATTTTGCTTGTTTGTTCCATAGGTGGATATACTTTCAGATTTATCAATGAAAAGCCATAGTTAGACCACTAAATCACAGACTTAATTGCAGTTTCTGCCTTTGTCAGCTTTTGGGGAGCCAGCTGCTCTGTGGTGTGAGTAATGCTGAGGATACTCATTAGCAGGACAGCTGAGGGGAAGCATCTCAGAGGGTTGTTACTGACCTGCAGCTCCCACCAAGACCTACAGCACAAGCTCCATAGCATTCTTGGATATTTTACACTTTATTTTGCCTTTTACAGTAGGACCTAATCTCTCCTGTTTGCTGTAATACTGTATTACTCTAATACAAGAAGGCAACTGCCTTGCTCTGGGAGGACTTGGGAAAATTTTCATCACAGAAGCAACCTCTGAGATTTGGTTTAATTTATTCAGAGGAACTCTACAGAGAAATCTACTAGTTAGTGAAAAAAGAAAAGCAGTTATTGTATGCTCTGTAATGTACTGTGTGCTGGGGGAAAAGAGTGGAAAAACCTGTACTGCTGAACTGCTTGGCTACTTTTAAAAAGAGGAGGAAAGAGAAAACAAGGTAGACAATTGAATCTGTAATTCCTTTATAGAAGTCTCTGATCTTGTTCTGTACTTTTCTGAGCAAACATCCTCAGATTTTGTCACTTTGTTTGTGATGAAACAATTTCTGCAGCACCACAGAATCATATTTAGGCTCCTTGACTTTGATGAGCTTATCTGTGGTAACAGTTCTCTTGTGGGGTAGAAATAAGCATAAGACTGTAATATTCAGTTGAATGAGAGGTTGTCACACCTTTAACAATTCTGGGTTTCCTTGGCCACTGCCCCCCCCAGCTGCACTGTGTAGGGAACATCCATGTGACCATGGAACAGGGGGCACTGGGTGAGTATTTCCTTAGCACTGACACCCTCCAGATGTAAATCTTGCCCACTCCATCACCTGCAGTGCTATTCATAAAGGGAGTCCAGGATGAATGCAGTGTATTTCTATGATAAGTTTTGATATTAATACAACTTATTGCAAAAGTTTAGAATATACTCAAAAAAGGGAGCTGTGTTTGGCTCAAATTCATGTTGGATCTGGATGGGGAAGACTTCTTATGAAACTTATGTTGGGATCTACCCACAGGACAGGGGATACATGAACAGTTAATTCCAGATAATTGCAGAGAATTTATCAGAGTCTTTCATTGTTTTTTTTTCCCTGTGCTTGTTTATTGTCTTATTTAATTATCAGTACAATAGTCTTGCTTTGGAGTATAAATGTTCTCCAGGTTAGTACTGACACCCATACTTACTACACTCGATTACAATTAACTTATATTACAAATAAATTAACTTAAATTACAATTAAATTTTAAGTGTGCAGTGACTCTGATTTCCTCTGTGCAGACAGACTTCTACAGTATACATAAAGTGTATCTCAGGTTCTACCCCTATCCCTTAAAGGGGAATTAGGAGCATTTGATGTCCTTAGTAAATTCAGAGCTAAAAGTCTGTTCCTGAGGAAAGAAGCCTTTATGCAGTCTTTTAGAATTAAAAGCAGTGCTTGTTCTTTACAAGGAATAGCTACTGGATTCCAAGACAGTAATCTAGACACCTCTCCTTCTGGCTTGCACTGTTGTTTTTAGATGTCTCCTCTTTAACAGGTCATGCAGAACAGCCCATAGGTTTCCTTTTGGGAGGTAGGGACGAGGTTTGTAACTTACAGTAAGTAAGTTCACACCATTTAAAAAGGGTGCACTGCATATTTTAACTGTTTTATTCTCTGCCATAGAATAATGTGGATGTCAAAAGCTTGCATAGTTCAAAATCAATTTGATAAACACGGAAAATAAGTTCCTAATGGATTATGTAAGCAGAAATGATTGACACAGTTCAGTGGAAGTAAAAGCATAGCAGGGAAGTACCATTATATTGTTGCCTTATTTCTTCTTCTCTGTACTTTCCAACCTTTTGTCAAAATCTGGAGACAGAACCTTGAGACAGACATTTATTTGCTAGCATGTAGTACAGCTGTTTATATGTTTATGTCCCTATGTTTGGCACTGCATGTCTGAAGGGTGCTGTTTACCAGTTTTTACTTGCAGACAGATCAGATGAAGCAACTTCAGGAGCTCAGGGAAATGTTCTCTATTTCTGGTACTCTGAGCTTGCTTTAAAGAGAGTGTTCAAAAAAAGAAACACTGCACTATCTTTTGGATTTCATTATTAAACCTCTATTGCCATGTGTTTTTAACATCAAGGTAATCAGCCTAAAATTAAGGATGAGTTTCTAGCCAGTCAACTGCATTATAGAGCTATACCACCTCACTTATTCTAAGCACATCAATGCTTACCAGCAAAAATGACATTATCTTCAAAATTACTAAAGAACATCATAATGCTCTGATGTTGGTCTGGAAAGATTTATGGAAAGTAGTGGTGCAGCTATATGCTTAACATTAGAAATACAAGCCATCAAACATAAACAGATGCCACATCCTGCCATATCAACCCACTTAATCTGTTTGAAACAATCTGCCTTCCAGAATCTTAAGGGCAAAGAGGGAGAAAATCTGATTTGGTCACAAAACAGGAGTCATTAACCTTGAACACTGAGTCACTGAGCTTCTTATGGTGAGCAATGCTGCTTCATCTCCCATAATCTTACAGATCCTGTCTTGGCAGTATCTGCTGGTGATTTCCCCAAACACCAATGAAACCATGGAGAACAGCACTGCAAAAAGAAAAAAAAAAGAGATAAGGTATAAAGATAAAGGAATCAAATCTTGCATTGCTGATATGCACAGCTTTTACATCAAAAAAGTTCATTTTAAAACATACCACAATACCTGACCCACTAGTGATAAATGGAAAACAGATTCAAGAATGGGGTTCGTGGTTCTGAAATACATTTTGTATTTATTCCAGCTGTGCTGGTGAGTACTAATAAATATCTTCCACAATACTGCTATTGTATTTCAATACTGCTATTGTATTTCAATGCTACTATTGAATTTCCACTTTTATATAATTTGAACAGCAAGCAGTTATGTTTCACAAGAAAAACATGTACACCAAAATATGCATATATACTAGGCAATATACATTTATAAATGTATGTGGAGTCACAGTTTCAGAGTGATTTCTCAAATACTGAATGCAATCTCTAGTTCAAGGCTGTACAAGAAGAGAAACAACCCGATAGCATTCGGGTGAAAGCCACTAATCTCCCAAAATAAAATGCATATTAACATCTTTTATCCTACAAGTATCTCTTGTTCAAAGTCAAAATGTCTTGACCTTTTAGAGACAGCAGAGAAATCTCTGTGTATTGTCATTTAGTTCATAGTTCAAAAATGCAAACTGTGTTTATGCTAGAACTGCAGAGCATATTATTCTGGCAAACTATGTATGCATTAGGTCATGCAATGATACAGCTTGTTTATACCTGCCTGCAACACTCTCCTAAATACAGAGAAATTCAAACCTTGCATTCAGTGTTATTATAATTGATTAGAGACTAAATATTCAGAGGCTTGGGTGTCATTAAGAGTATATAAGTGAGATGACACGGGCAGCATTATTCTCATCAGTGGAGGTTAATGGAAGGAAACTCATCTGATCATCTTTTCAGCAGCAGCCTTGCACGTTGAAAAGCTTTTCCTCATGCATATGTACAATGTGACAGCTCTGAAGAGGACTGGGCTCTGGAAATGGGGAGCTGGACCATGTGCTTAGTTATTAAATACATTCATAGGACAAACTCTATCACTGGAAGCATGTGTAGGACAAGATAGCATTTCAATTTGGAAATGCATTTAGGGTAAATAGAAGGCAGTATCCCGTGCACAATATTGTTATAATATGGTGTTGCTATGGAATCAAAAGGAATTTTATGCCAACTGCAAGGCAGTATTTTCTTTCAGAATACTTGTACATGGAATTTTTGTTAGGGCTGATAAAATCATTTTTGTTCAGGATGGTAAAATTGTGCTGAATGTGAATGAACCCAAATTGCAGGGACCTGCAGCACCTGTGCCAGACTGAGGGGAGCTGGATCCAAAGAATTCTACATCTTACCATTAATGTCGTGCACCTGATCTAAAGTGAGAACAAAATTGACTCTGTGTGTTTTTCCATCAAGGATGTGTATCTTTAAAACCATCTTTCTAGTTGGAAGAACAATTGTGGGGTTGAATCCATACTTACCTTTACCATGTACTGTGTTAAACCTTTCTAAGTACTTTTTTTGTTCTTTTAACACTTACATTTTAACACTGGCATTTATGTTTTCTGAAAGGCAGAATGTAGAAGTTGCCTCAACTCTTGTCTTAGTGAAACACCACTGGAAGAGATTAAATTTAATCCATGTTTTAAGGGAAATTCTGTAGCATTTAAACCTAATATGCCATATTCCCACTTAAGCTTAGACCTTTTTCTACCCCGTTATTCAAGCCAACACCATTCACTTTTTTTATTATTTTTATTTTCATTTTCAAAGCTTACATGGAATATAAGTAGGGGAGAGCACCTTTCTTTCACTCTCTAAAGTGATGTAACAGTGTCTCATGTTTTATATCAACACCTCAAGATTGTGAAATCTTTACCAAATGTCAGCTGCTGTTTGTCAGCAGTGAAATAACTGTTCCTTTTTACTTATACAACAATTAAATGAACTTAAACATCGGTATTAATGAATTACATAGCTTAATAGAAGTGTTTAAATTATTTCTTGAGACACACATTACCTAGGCTGGATATTCATTATCTGTGTGTTGAATAAGGATGCTTTTTTTACTATTTACATCCAATGATCCATGTTAGTTTTTCTTTTGGTTAGTACACATAGGCATAGGAATTCAAAGTTCTTAAAAAAAGAAGAAATAAAACCTCAGCTATCTCAGTGTTTGGCAGGCACAGAGGCATTACAGGAATGCTTTCTGTTGCTGCTCAGCTGAAGAAAACCACAGAATTTTATCTCTCTAATGCAGTTTGGGCAAGGGCTGATTAACCAGCTATGAAAGAACCAACATTTTTATTGAGTGCATTTCAGAGGTAATTTGTGAATATGGCAATGTTTTGTGGTACCTCTCTTTTGTCATGTGATGAGGATTGATTTTCTCTCAGTTATCTGTCCCTTAGCTGTGTCAACAGCCAGAAAGTGGGTCTTTAGCTTCTCTCTTAGTAAAAATAACTTCAGCATATATTGTGTTTATGAACATTTTTAAGATTGCACATAGTTTTGTGGGGGTTTTTTAATAGTTCTGACTAGCAAAGAATTTTATTGTTTCTTTTGTGAGAGCAGCAGGTGAATTTCCACTTTTCTGGTCCAGCAGAAAAAGTGTTTAATGTGATATATTTTGGCAAGAAGGGGTGAAAGTAAAACATTTGTGCATGGGGAACAGCTTAGAGGAGGTGCCTCAATTGACAGCAGGTGAAATAGTTCATGTGACTGAAGTCCATTTTTGGTGGGTGTAACACTCATGAGGAGTCTCAGTTGATAAGTGGTTTTGCAGAGCACCACTGTCTGTTACATTTCCTAAAGAACTTTCAGCCAATTAATTCAAGTGCTGCCACTCTCATTTATTCTCATTAGAGATAGTAAGACTTTAGGAGTCTAGTCCTGTGTTGGTGCCATCCCATTCTTTGAGGTGACACTGATAGCACCTGCTAATTACTGGAACTGATGTCATTATTTTAGGTGACACTGAGAGCAGCTCTGTGACACTATCAGCCAGATTTCTTGGCTTTAAACACTGTCTGTTGTTAACTGTTCACCTTGAAATTTTACATGTTGGACATCTGCCTTAGATCTGTTTTTTTCAGTTGAAAATTGCAACTACGAAAACTGAAACGCAGGAAAAAATGAGTATAGGAGAAATTACTATTTTTTTTTCTGTTAAAATTTGCCACGGTCATTTTAAGAAATCCTCTTGTTTCATATGCTTTGGATTAGTAACCTGAAAGTCAGAGAGGTTGGCTTTTGTCACAGGGCATCCAAGGGTGTGACTTGGTCAGACATCAGTCCTTTGGAGTATTCGGGTGTTGTGTGCTTTTGCCAAAGTTTTGGTCCAGCTCAGCACCTGAATTCCTGAAAAGCTGCTGTGAAAGGATTGCATTGCAGCCCAGGAGTGCACAGAACACTCCTTGCACCTGGAGTTCTGAGTTAAAACAGAGGAGCTGCAGCTGGGCCTAAGAGCTGGATCTTTGAGCTGCCTTGGCTTCTTTAAACACCTTCCTTGCTTTACATCAGCAGCTCTGGTGGAGGGAGATGATCCATATGAATCCAGATGGGAGAGGATGTCATATATATCATAGATATGTGCTGATTATGTGGCCAGTACAACAGTATGGGAAGATTTCACTTCTCACACTACAACTCTGAGGGGAAGAAAACTAATTTGGTCAAAAGAAAGTTGGTAAGTCAAGACTTCAAGAGGTTGTGCCTGAGTAAGGCAAATGGAGTTACACAGAGGATAATGTAGCTTTTTGTGTTGTTTTAATACAGCAGTATGCTCCAGGCATTCAGGGATGCAGGAATTTACATATGTATATATATTAAAAATAAATAAAATATACTTAAGTCTTCTACATTCTAAAATTGAAGTATTAATTTTACAAAGAAGCACTTTGTGTATGCCAGTACATATTAATTACTTTCTTGGTGTTCTATCCTTATGCCTTGTTTCTTGGTTTAAAAAGAACAACTCCTGTATTAAAACTCCATAACTATATATTACTTTATATATTTTAGAAATATTACCCTCTTACTATCTGTGTGCACCAGGTGGAAGAAAGAATAGTGACTCAAAATTACTCAAAAAGCTTTTTTTTTTGTCTTTGTTTTTCTTTGCTTTCTTTTCTGACATTTCCTATAACTGTTTTCTCCTTTCCAAAGCAGTGGGAAGGATTTGGTAAATCTCAAGCACCTGTTTGAATATTTCATAAAGGTAAGGGTGAAACTTGTCCTGTTTTGGCTTTTAAGGGAGAATTATAAGATGCTGGAAAATGTCCCTTAGGTTTTGTACCTGTGACAGCCAACTGAAAGAGCTAACTCTGCCCTGTAGAGTTCGGATTGTCTTGCATGCACAAACCAGTTTTTTATAGGGCTGTATCACTTATTAGAAAATACTTAGCTGCATGCAGTCATCATAATACTGTGCTTACAAGGCACAGCAATCTTCTGTTCCTCCCAGAAGCCAAGGGAGGATGTTGCAATGTCCTACAACGCTCAAGGAACTGTACACTCTGCTAAATTTTTAATGTCTGTTTTATCAAACAGACACTGCGTTATTCTGTGTGAAAAAAAAAAACAAAACAAAAAAACCCAAAAAAAACAGTTTAAAAGACAAAATGTAGAAACTATTTAGTTGTTTGGGTTTTTTTCCCTAGAATTATGGCAGAAGCAGCCTTAAGCTGTGCTTTCCACAGAGTCCTTCCCTGAGCAAAGCTGAAGTGAGCAGGAAGGAGCCGTGTTGATGTTTCACTGCTGCCAATATGAGTGGACAGATCAGTGTCTTGGTGTTCCAGTATTAAAGCTGCTCTGCTGGTTTGTGATGTACATATTGCCTGGGAAGAAAGGAGATGACTTTTTGTTTAAGTAGGTTAATAGGTCCCATGGTTTCCAGGGCTGGGGTTGTTTGGGTTTGGGTAGTGAACTTATAAAGGCTTCCTTGTTTCAGCAGCACAGCAGGCGAGACAGGTTCTCCCAGTGGCACTGACATTTACTATAACTTGTGTGTGTGTATCTATCTTACAACTTCAGTGGTCTGCTCACCAGAGAGTTCAGCTCTGCCAAATGAGCACTTTAGGTCTGATTGGAAGGCTTGGGTTATTATGGATACACATTTGCTTGGCTGAAGGGAAAAATCTAATGAGAAACAGAGAGAGTTGTGTGTATGTAGACAATTTATATCTGAGAGCATTGCTGCTTTATCTGGGAAAACCTGTTTTCCTTCAGAGCCCACATGAAGTCATGTTTATAGGCACAGGCTATGTGATTTTGTTCTCTCACAGGCAAGGATAGTAGGTTTTACTCTAAATTATATAAACTGTGCTCAAACTCTTGTGTGAACATCCTTGCACAAAACGTTGTGTGCACTAAGCTTTTTAAAAAAATAGGGCAAAATGCTCTGCTTTTTGTTTCTTACTAAGCATAGGGTGTGTTTATAATGTTAGACAAAACTTATATTATACATAGATAAGTGAACATCCAGATTTATCATTGATCACAGGTTTTTCTTATGTTGCTACTATGTACCTTTATCTGATACATCAGTATCAATTATTTTACTGATTAGGAACCATTTATTTTACAAGTTCAGTAGAGTTTATTAGTGTTGGACGTTTTTGAAACACTGATGATAATATCCTCTATGTGCACTTCCAGAAATAGAATCTTGGGAATGATTTGTAAAAGGATTTGGGAGAGAAACTCAGTTTGTGTGTTAAAATTGCAAATTGATTCTGATTAGAGTTTTGACACAGTGAGATTCATTTATGTTCAGAGAAAATGCAATGTCAATATTAAGATACAGAAAAGCTTTATTATGAAAACTTGGAATTTCTAATGTCATTTCAGTGGTGATGTAGTGATTTATTTATCTCTTTTTACTCTTTTATACTCTGGTTTTAAAACCTTGACTGTGTCTACATTAAATTCCTTTAAAATAAAATTAAGCCTTCAATTTTCTCTTTTATAATGTTTTAGGGTAATATTTGAATTGAGAAATTAGGTTAAAAGATACCAAGAACTAGAAGAGTGTTCGAAACTGCTTCTGCTGAATTATAGATTTAAGACAGTGCCCTTTGTAAGATGTTTTAACTTTGTCAACCCTGAAGTACTCAGGCAGCTGGACTAGGGAATCCTTGTAGGTTCCTTCCCAGTGAACTCTTCTATTCTGTTCTATTCTATTCCCTGCCAGACATTCTGTTTTTCCTATTTTCACTATTATTGCAGAGGAATGAACGTGCTACATAAGCTGAGCAATAGACTAGTCAGCAGCAACTTGAACATTTGACTTACTGCAAGAAAATATGTTTGCATCATTCTAACAGTTATGCTGCTGCTTGTTGCAGTTTATCCCATTAACAAAGTGTGGATGTTTCTCTGAGCAAAGCTGCTTTAAGGTTCTAAAATAAAAGCAGACACCTTTCCCTCAGTGGCCAAGCAAGGAAATCCAGGATAAATCATGAAAATAATGAGGTTTTTTTTTACTTTCCGAAAACAAAGCAGCTTTTATTTTCCTGTTCCATAAAGAAGAGTGTCATGATTGATTTCAGAGTAAAACAAGTCAATTAGCTGAGAGCACAGAGGTTGTGCAGAAATGGTTTGGAGCTAAAGGAACTTGTGCGACGGGCAGGGATTTGAAACACTGCCCTGCTGAATGTGTGAAACTTGGAGGAGCCCCCTTCCCTCTGTCCATTCCTTAAGGATCTCTGACAGCAACAGTGCTGTCACATGCTTTCAACTTCCTTTCTGTTCCATCCCTATCAGTATCATATTCAGAAAGCTATGAAGCTGCTTTAGTTCTAAGTCTCCAGATTTCTTGTCAGCCTGTCTGGAAAGCAGCAAAGGTTGAGGGAGCATTTAAAATAATCCATCTCTGGATGACAGGTGAATAAAGAAGAGATTGAATGAGTAGAGAAAGGTGTAGACTAAAGGAGAACTGTAATATGGCACTTGGAAAGAGGAGGGGAAGGGATAGACAGGATGAGAAAGAAAGCAAGAGGGGAATAAAAGCAAGAAGAGAAAGGATATGTCAGACTTAAGAATAGAAAATATAGCAGGAGGACAGAAGATGTTACAGGGGGAATGTAGGGAAATGTGTGTTTGGGAAAAGAAGTAGGAAGTGTTACAGTTTCTCTGAGACTCTCCCTGCTGAAAGAATGAAGATGACACAGCATGTTTGTACACACACAGATACTGTCTCTGCTGCAACGGGATTCTGTCCCCAACCTTCTCTTTTGAATGAGCGCTGGGGAGTGAAAACTGTAGAAAGGAGAAGGGCATTACTTCTTTAATGAGGGAGAAAATGCTTTCTGGAAATCCTGACTTCTACCTCACCTTCATGTGTCAAACTTTGTATTTCTGCTGTTCTCCAGGGAGCCTCCTCGGAGTTTTGCTTCTGTATAATACATGGTCCTTTTATTAGTTCTAAAAGTTGAATGGTAGAGATTGGAAAATGAGATTATAGGAATAATATCTTAATTAGCATGCGTGTATTTAATCTGTTTCCTCTTACTGTTCTTTACTTCTGAAAGTAAGGAGCACTATTCTTAAAAGTATTGTCATTAACAATCCTTATTTGGGTATTTTTTTGCCATATGCTTGGAGTTAGTACTCTGCTTTGTAGAAGTCTAAGTTTGGAATCAGATCAAGGAGTATGTTTTCAGTTGTTCTGTAAGTTCTTAGGTCACTTCTTATTCTTTAGATCTTTTATCATTTTGAGTAAGGTGATTTCTTTGTAATGTAGTTTGCAGTTTTTGTAAAGTATTTTGAGACTCTGAGATAAAAGCATAATACTGGGGAATTTTGATTTTCCTTTATCCTCTAGCTGGAATCTATACATTCACCTTTGTAATTCCTTGGAAAGGTAACTTGAAAATATTTTCTTCCAAATTTAGCCTGTTAAAGGAAAATTTCCTGTTAAAGGAAACATCTACCCTGTGAGAGGGTTAGTATTTTCCAGTAAATAAATCAAGATTACAAGCAAAGGTGCTGTTATACTGTACTACAACTGTAACACAAATGCAAAAGCATCCAAGATAAGGACAGCTGTTTATCTTTTTGTGATGTTAATTCATACCATGTAACTGGAGCCAGATAAATAAGACCAAGCATCAGTGCTGTGCATCAGGTTCTTCACACAAGAACCAAAAAATGCGAGAGCACAGAGGGTGCAACGATCAACTCTGCAGATTGTGTCAACTCTGTGTATTACTGAGATCTCATCTCACACCTTTCCTAAGCAGTAATGTGGTATCTCCTGATTAAAATACTACTGAGTACTGGAGGTATTCAGGCTTCTCTACCATGCTTAGGTTTGTGTTCTTTATGTGTGTCAGAATTCATTACTTAAAAAAAAACCCAACAAAACAACAGTTTGTCTCTTTCTGCTGGCAGCTTTATGGTTTTGAGATATGCTTGCTAACCTTATTTTTCAGCATGGTTGCTCAGAGAAGTTAATATCAAGCCTGCATATTTTCTTTTTTTTTCTTTTTTTTTGTGAAATATTAAAAATTCGCAGTTGTTCGAATCATCACAAGTTTCCCATGGCAGAATTCGGATGTGCTCGTTTAAAAGTGCAGATATCTGTTTTATATATGACAATACTTGCTTATGGAATGGCATGCTGGGGTGTACTTAGATTTGAAAGTCTGTCCCAGCACAAATTTTGTTCTGTTAAAAGACACTGACAAGAAAAGGAATAGTTTGAAATGAAAATATTACCGTCCAAGAACCAGCATTACATGTTTTGATTTAGAACGGATAAAGGATGCTTTCTTCTCTTTCGTAGTTTGAAAATGAAAATCCCTTGGAATATTTTAAAACATTAACTGTGGTTAAGGGATTAAACGAAGCAAAATGGTTTGCTGTATCTTGAATCAGTCAGAATTAAAGTTTGTTTTCAGGTGACAGGTTTTCTATGCACAGCAACTTTCTGGTGGTACCGCTGGCGTAAATGACTCTCCTTTTTAATATGCCATGTTACCTGTGCTTAATGAAGTGATTTGGGTGTGCTGGGTGGGTTATTTGTGAATCTCAGTTCTAAACAGGATGAGAATTGCCTTCCAGGAGTGCAGTGCAGGAGGGTGAGCTTTCCCAAGATGAGCTAGGTGGCAGAATTGACTAAGAAAGTGGTGTTTAGTTATTCCTTAAGCTCTGACTGCCAGTTTGTTCACTGAATCATGTAAAGTGCAGTCCATTTTAACTTTATACCTTACAAAAAGGAATTATCTGTTTATATCAAATGCATTTTGTAATATTTTATGCAGAATACCTTGAAGGAGATGTATGCTAATTTCCAAAAACCTACAGGCTCTCAGTGAGCTGGGAAAATGCATCTTGTTTTGCAAATCCAATATGGTTATTTAACAGTTCTGTGATACAATTATTTTTCATGTGTATTACACAATGCAAGGTCTACAGAAGGATTCTGCTGATAGCATATTTCCCTGAGGTTCTCTGCTCTGCCTGCCTAAGTTTGCCTGCTTTATACACTCAATTTCTGCCGAGGACAAAGGTGAAGAGTGGATAGGAAAACAAGGATGACAGATGTTTGTCATTACTGCTTAATGCTCTACCAGACTCTTCTTGGATACGAAGATGGAGAGTGGGGTGTGAAAACAGAGCAAGAATGTGTTTTTAGTGTATGTGTTATTGAGTCAATGGCCTTAAATACAATTATGTAACTATTAAATATGAAGTAGTGCTTTACTTGTAGTTTTGAATGTCAGTGGAAGAAGGTGTGTTTTCCAAGAAACATTCTTGTTGGCAATTGTTATGCTTTAATGTAGGAAAAACATCACATCATAACTTCCTTCAGGTCTGTCTCTTTTAAATAGCCTAAAGAGGAGTCTGGTTTTATTGTATTAGTGGAAGATTAATTAAAAAGACGTATTCTGGATCTTTTTTTTTCTATTTTTTTTCTACCTAACTCCCATCCTTTTGCCTTAATCACTCTGATGTAATAATGCAGCTCTGAAGGTGCAGGAGAGACAGTGTTGTCTGGAGGACTGAGTATGGATAGCTGGGAATCAGGAACTCCTGGAGTTTGCACCTCTGCTGCTCTGCTTGTTTCATTTTATTACATTTGTTGAGTCAGTCAAATTCGAACTCGTTTCTCTTTACATAAAGTGGGTGATAATAGGTGGTGGTGATGATGATAATAGTCACAGTTACTGTACTGGCTCATTAATCCTTTTGTGGGGCCCTGCTTTGTGAAGGACTGGCCTAGCATAGGCTTCCTGATGTAGTCTGGGTGTGTATGAGAGTCCACACATCATACCTGGGGTGTGATTCATTCTGGAACACCACTGTGAGCCCATGACAGCAAACAGGGTAAAGCAGAAATGAATACAATAGCTACAAGAAAATTATGCTGATAGGTGGTGGTAGAGCAGACCATGGATTGTTCCTCACCCAGAGTCTTTGCATTCATTTGCAAATAGATGTTCTGTTATGGAAGTAATACAGGGTGTTTAATGGAATTCACTTTCCAATAAAAGGGAAACGATATTGGATCTATTAATCTGAGAGTTATTCCAAGAACAATCTTGCTTGATACAATGGACTGCTAGGAGTTACTTGTTATCCAGCTCACTTTGGGTATAATCTCCATTAGTCAATATGTGCTTTTAAGATTAAATTTGCAGTTGTACTGTACTTTGTTCCTGCTTTAAAAGCACTGCTGTATTTCTGTTCCTTCTGTCCTGTACAGTAGGACTGTTGAACACACGGCCTCATTCTCTGTGATCATGACCGGTTATGTTCAGTTTACTAACTTAGTTAATAAGACTATCAATAATAATTCATTCTTTTGTAGTTTAGTAGTGGTAGCCTGTTACAATTTTCCTTGGCAGCACATATGGTGGGTGATAAACTAACTAATAAAAATGCCACATGGAACATAGGTCCACTTTTATTTTTTTTATGACTATTTCTTTCATCTGATGCGTAATTAATGTGCAAGGTTCAAAATTGTTTTGTGAGTGATTTTGGCTTCTGCTGATGTATTCTGAGCTGTAAATGTTGTGTGACAACAACATTCCCCTGACTTCATCAGCTGCATTACTTCAATCACCATTGTATAAAGTCAGCAAATGAGGTTGTCCAAACGCTATTCATTCTTTTGAGTGTTATTACTAGTTGTTTTAACTGAGACTAAAAGGAACTATAAATTCCATGTTAGGTTTTGTAGCCAACAAAATGCATAAACTTTTTTCATTCATTTGCTGATCAGAAGTTCAAGCTCTTTCATTGGGTTTTTAGTCCTACCTGTACAAAATATTAGATGCATCCTGCAGTCCTCTGCTTATAAAAATTGGCTTTTTCCAGTGTCTGCCTGCTTTGGCAGAAGCAACTGCAGCTCTTCTGCTAGTAGGAGAACTTCAGTGGAACTCCAGGTTGACCTTGGACAAAAATGAGAAAAGGGACATCCATTTTGTACTTCCCATTTATTCTCTCTCCTGTCACGGAAAGGAATCTTTGTAGTGGTATTGCTTCACATTAAAATGATATAACTGTTTGCCCCAACCCTCATCTTGTAAATCTGATACTTTATGATGCCTTAAGTGAAAAAAAAAGTTGACAGGGTACATCCCTGATTGCATTTGTAAAGTTCAGTCTTTCATCTTAATCAGAAGATATCTGTATTACCATCAGCAGGTTAATGTTAGTTTTCTGAGACTACTCGTCTGTCACTTCTGTCCCCTTCCATCATTCAGTAAATCTACATTTCTCAAATCAAGTTTCCCGCGTATGAACTGTGTGGTTTCAAAATTCTGGGAGTACAGAAACAGCTGTATAGGTTTGTTACCACCATATCAAAGGGAAATCTTCAGCTTCACTGTAAATACTCATCACATATTTGATGAACTGTAGGGAATCTTAATGAACAAACCGTGCCAGGCTCTAACCTGCTGCTTGCTGTCGTCTTCTCAACTACACCTTAGATTGTCACAAGATAGATTTTTCAGTGAAATTTCTTGTGAAGGAAAAGGTGCATTTCCACATTTGCAAGGAGAGGTTCATGAAATTTGAATATTTTCTCTTTTCTCCTTTTTCTCCCAATTTGTTTGTCTTCCTTGGTTTTGATGCTTGGGCACCAGACATTGTACTTGGAAACTTTGATCCAGCTCAATAGATACAACTGCTTAGAGAGACCTCCATTTCCTAAATGTTTTTTCAGTGTGAACATTCAGGATACTTAGTGACCAGGTATCTGTAGTGATGCAACAGCTTTAGAGAGTCATTATAGTATTGTTTTCCCTCTTTATGAGTAATTAACAAAAACATTGCAGTGAGGGAGCTGAGCATGAGCTGACCATTATTGACTGCCATTTATTTGTCTCAACAGTGTGTCACCACAGGGGAAGACTTTCATTGTATGATTTAGATGTCAGTTTTGGAGCAAGAATTCCAGTAGTATCAAATAGATATATATCAAACATTCTCACTGGTTTAAAGGTGTTATTTTTTATTTTTTACTTTTTTTTTTTTGTAATCAACCTTAGCCCAAGCAAAGCTTCACTAAGAAAATAATCAGTCTGTCTTATGAAGAGAAGTGATGAGGAGTAGATGTTCAGTACCTGGACTTTATCAAGGCTTTTAACACTTCCTACCATAGTATTCCTACAGCCATGTTGGTGAGAATTGGAATGGATAAATGGATGGATGATAAGTCAGCTGAAAAATGCCTTGACTGCTGGATTTAAAGGGCTGTGATCAGTGGTTCAGAGTTCCCTTGGTGGCTCCTTAGTGGTGTGCCTCAGGGTGTGACTCAAGGGGCAATGCTTTTTAAGAACTACATGCAGAATGGTGTGAGATGCCCTGTCAGTGGAAGGCAGGACTGCTCTTCAAACAGTGATCAAAGTCCTTCTCTTCAAAGGGACTTGGAGGAGTTGGAAAAGAAAGGTACACGGAATCATAAACTGGTTGTGGTTGGCAGGGACCTCTGGATGTCACCTGGAGCAACCCTGCTGCTCGAGCAGGGACACACAGAGCTGGTTGTCCAGGACTGTGTCCAGATGGTTTTTGGTATCTCCAGGGTAGGAGACTCCACAACATGCCCAGGTGACCCGTGCCAGCACTCAGTCACCCCCACAGTGGAGAAGTGTTTGCTGCTGTTCTGGAGGAACCTCCTGTGTGGGGGTTTGTGCTCGTTGCCTCTGCTCCTGCCACGTGGCACCACTGAAAAGAGCCTGGCTCAGCCTTTTCTTCACCCTTCCTTTAAGCATTTCCATGCATTGACAAGATCCCCCTGAATCTTCTTGAGGCTGAACCAGTCCAGCTCTCCCAGCCTTTCCTTATAAGAGAGATGTGCCAATCCCTTAATCACCTTAATGGCCCTTTGTTAGACTCTCTCCACTATGTCAGTGTACTGGGTATATTAATCAATATTATTAAATATTCGTACTGTAATTTTCCCCCTCCTTTGATTTCTTTAGAGTACACTGTGCATTTTAGAATAGAGGATTTTTCAGTGACTACTTTATCTTCAAAACTGTTTAGCTGTAGAATTGAGGGTCAAGTTTTTTGTTGGGTTGTTTTTTGTTTTGGTTTTTTTTTTTTCTGTTCTTCTATTCCCTTCTTTGACATAGAGGCAGGATATTCACAGTTAATAGTGCATTTATATTCAAATCACACATATGTATGATTGCTCTGTCCATTTTAGAGAAAGATGCCTAAGGAAAAGATCTAAGTTGTTGATGGAGAAGAGAATTGGACCTGAGTGACCTGAGGTGTAGGAGTGTGCTGTTAGCCATGCAAACTTATTACAAGTAACCCTTACATGGTAAAGTTTGCAGAGACAAAGGTTATAAAGGGAAAAAAAATAGTATTAAGATGGTGAATCTGAAAGTTTAGACATTTCTATACTTCATCAGTAGTAACAATTTTCCTTCCTGGGGAAAAGAAATTAAACAAGAACCTGAAGTGCTTCTCTGTTCTTCAAAGATCTTGAAAGATTTTTTTTCTTTTAAGTGCTACCATCTTAATAAAGAAAGTCAGCTTCATGACATTATGGCAAATTTAAAAATCTGTTTTGTTTCCTTTGGCAATGCAATACCTGCTTGATAAATTACTCGATTCTTTATGTTGTTCAAATGCTTGTGGACACAACGTTAACAGAAGGAAAACTAAACTGAAAGCAATTTTATGCAGCTTTTTTTTTTCTTTTTTTACTATACCCTTGAGCATTTTCTAAGTTTGCATTTAATCACAGAATCTTGGCCATGATATTTCTGACAGGTAATTTCCTTAATGCGGTTGACAGAGATGGATTACATGGGAGCCTATTGGATCCAATGCTTTTGTGTGCAAGTGATAAGACTAGATTAGGGTTATCTTCCTCTGAGTGCCTGGAAAGATACAGCCACCTAATAATTCCCCTGGTAATATGGATGGGTTTGTGGGAGCAGAAATTCATGGCGAGATACTGGCCTGCAAAAGCATCCCCAGATTTTATTGCACCTTGAGAACATCTTGGGGTGATGCGTGTTTTTCTGTTACATGATACCAAATTATATGTCAGAGAAAGACAAATGTGTTAAATATTTGGCAGATTGGAAAAGTGATAAGGCAAGAGGCAGAAATATTAATGGGATTATAAATAAAATTATTTTTTTGGAGCGGCGAATATTGTTCTTATTTTAGAGAGAAATATCAAACGAAGTAGCATTTATCCTTTTAGCTGCTGTAAACTTTCATGTAAGAAAATTGATGGTGCCTTATTAAAATACCCTAAACCTGAATGTTCTTAATCAGGATGGTTTTTGAAACAGGATTTAATTATAAATAACAAAGTCTTAATAAATTTTAGGTGTCGATAACATTCTTTTGCAGTCAAGACTTTTTGAACACTTGAGTCTTGCAAAACCTTGAGGGAAATAATTAAGAACCATCAATACATAATGTATTTTTATTTACCTGTAGCAAGTTGAAATAGGATTTTTTTCAGGGATCTCTAAGATCATGGCAATTTTATATTTTATAATTTATAATTTTTTCAGACTTAACTGGAGGAAGGAATTCATTTTGATGGGCTAGTAGTTGACAATGCTGCAGCCAAAGCATCTGTGAGTGGTCCCTCATTTGGAAACAGACTTATTGGAAAGAAGAAGGTTGGAGAAAAGAGTGGGTAGTGTTCATAAAACAGGCTCCTGACACTCCCTGTGCAATCAGTAAAGAGAGAGAGGAGCCTTCAGGAGGCAATTCAGAGTAAGAGTTTAATTTAGATGGTCTGAGTCACCTCCTGTGGGATCTTCTTTGTGTCTCTCGCCTGGTTACTGAGAGGGCTGAAATGAGCAGCTTCCCTGAGCTGAAGTGAGCTTTGCTGAATGTTTCTGGAGTAAGGAGTCGTGTAGATTCCAGACATGGAATGGTTTTCCAGGTTTTCCAGCTTTCTCAGCAATGGACTTTGCTTTGCTGTACCTATAAAATGTTCAGGGTTTTTTTGGTGGGGACTTGGAGAGGGGGAACACACACCCCCTGTGTTTCTTGGCATCCTGGCTCTTTGCTTCTCTTTAAGTAGTGGTGGAAAGGCTGTTGCCATGTTATTTCTGGAAAACACAGCAAGTGGGAAACACCACCCTGTATTGCAGTTAAAGAAGAAAGAAAAGCCAAACAAACCCATGGAGAATATTTGGGTTTGGTGTTGTGGGGAAGCTTTTTGTCCTTTGTGTCCTTCCATGTTGGCCCAGTAAAATATATTACCTACCTTTTCCTTGGTTTATTTTCAAAGGAAAGGAAAAAAAAAAAAGGCATTTAATACAGAGACTGTCTCATGAAAAAGGATCACGTAGGTGTTTAATATATGCTGTGATGAGTAATTTTGGTCATGGTACATCAGAAAGCTACTTTCCCCCACCTTCTTTCTAATAAGAATTTTAATCCATTGATGACAAAAGCTCTAAAGTATTTCCTTGCTTCATTGTAATACACTGTGACGAATTATGTCTCAGGAGTTGTAAAATTTTCTCATAGCTTGTAATACCTCATTTAATGAATTGATCACACTGAAATGTAAAGATGAAGCAGCATTTATTTTGTATGTTATATTGCATATAATTTTTAGACTTGACATTTATAGCCATGGAAGCTGTTATTTTACATATCATTTTCAAACCATATCAGCCTTAAACACATTTAAATTTAATAAGCAAGTAGATTAGATTTGCTTTTAAGCTAGGCATATCATTATAGTTTGTGTTCCCTTCAGTAGGGCACATGGTTACTATTAAATGCAGTATTTAGTTGTCTTTTAAAACCTAAAAATAATAAAAGGGGATGTATTTACAAATGTAATTGAAAATAGAGCTGCTTTTGGGGACGGTGCCCCAGTCATGATTTTTGTAGCATGCAGACATTAAAATAGGTTTTAGTTTTTATTAAAAATTGCCCTGTTTTGAGGAAATATTAATGCAGGAGCTATATGGATTTCAGTTATGAAATACCAAATCTGTCTTAGTAACATATGGGCTGATCATCATCTCCTGCAGAAAAAATCCATGGGAGGGGAGAGCTTATTTGGAAACTCTGCATGATTTACCAGGCAGACTTTCTGATGCCTCATCTTTCTCATCAGAAAGAATTTGTAGCTGCCAAGGAGGTGGGTTCTTTCAGCCTTCTATTTAAATGCCTCACCATCCATAAAAAATATGTTGTTAGCAATGGGGAAAAAAGGCAGTCCTTGTTTCTTCAGTCCTGGCTGTTCTCACCACTGAAGAAACTTTGCAGAACGTCACATGGAGAAACTCTGCTGCCTTTGTGATCTGTTTGTCATTCCCCCCTCAGAATCCTGGTGGATGTAAAAGCAGCTGAGAGGAACCTATTGAAAATCTGAACTTTATCAAATCTCAATGGACTTCTCTCTGGAGATTATGTTGTTTTTCCTACTGTATCTGCTAAAAGATAATTCCAGCATTGTACTTGTTACTGTGGGACAAAATTAGGATGTAAATAAGAGGCTTTTCACCTTAACTCAGAGGGAGAATTGATTTTTTTTTTTTTCATCTTTTTCATTCTTTTTTAAAAATAAGTTTGGAAATGTGGTACTGAATTTTCCTAGACTTTTTGAAAGTATTTTTTACTTTCTTCAATATAAGGCCTATGCCTGTTCTGCAAAGTCCTTCCACTAAAGTGGAAAACATAAGCACAACACCTTGTCTTAGAACGTCTTTGAAAAAACGTAATTTTAAAATAACATTTTGAAATTGAAAATTTACATTTTAAAAATGTCATTTTAAAATTACATCTTGGTGGGGGGGGGTGGTCTCCCCTTCAGTCCATCATTTCACGTTGCGTTCATGTCCAGTTGGTTAATGAAAGGGAAATCAGATGGATTGCACTGATATTAGTAAAAAAAATAGTGAGGTAGGCCAAGGACTCCTGCATATTGCTGAGTGCTTTGCCTCCCAGTGCCTCCCAGCTCGTGGGGATGGCAGGTGACAGGCAGGCAGAACATTGCTACTGGATGTGGCCAGGTAATGCTTTGTGCACAGGGACAGAAGTGCCACAGAGCCCATTCTGGTGTGTTACCTGGCCACAAAACCCACCTTTCATAGTGGGCTGGTGGTACAAAGCAGGAAAAACCCTTAAAACCAGGGGACAGCATCTCACCCAACTTCAAACTGCCAAGTCTTTGCTGTTCTCATATTGCTGCACTTTGTCGTGTGCCTCGTCCATGACATTAATAAAAGGCTTAAAGGAACTGCCACTGCACTGAACTTGAGAGTGTAGAGCAAAGGAGGGGAAAATCTTCTTCTTCAATGAAATCACATCCCTCATTTGACTACTCTTTCCTATTTATTTAATGCCCTTGGACATAAACACGTGTGTGGCTGTCCCTGTGGTGGGAGCTCAGCTCTCATGAAAGCAGATTTCCCAGCCCCATTAGAAGCTGGCCGAGGTGCCTGCAGAAGGCCAAGGGGTTAGTTGGCTGATAAGCTCCCAAGGAAGTACAAGATTTACTAATCAGCAGGGGGACACAGAAAAGGCATCAGGAGAATTAGCTGTTTGCCGTGGGGTTTATAAGAGCGTTATTTAAAAATTAGGTACCCGGTTACTGTTCATGCAAACTCACATAAATCAGCCAGGAGTTTCATTCTCTGCCTTCTCAGCACATCTGATCTTTGAACTCTTGTTGGTAATTTTTATTTTTTTTTTTGTATGAAAGATTGGCAATGTACAGTGTCAGCAAAATATGTCACGTAGTCACGAGGTGGAACTGAAGAATGGAATAATTTGTATCATGTCTTGCTCACAAGGATAATTAAATGGAATGGCATTTAAGTTGATGGAGCTACAGGGGTGACCACTGGCTAAAGAATTGTCTCCCATTTTCTTCCAGTAAAATGATCATCAGGGTTTTAATTTCTCCCCCTTGTAAATGGGTGTTTTAATATGCTTATTTGTCCCAGCACTTTCAGCAGGAATAACTTAATTATAGGGAATAGAAAATAATTCTAAACCGAAATAATTTAAATAAGAAATCATATATTTGGGGAATCAAGCATGTTGTAGTTTTCATTCAAATACAACCTTTTAATTCTTTTATTCAAAGAAAGGGTTCTACACAGTGAAATTACACTTAATAACATGGAAAAAGTAGTTAAAAAAAACCCCAAAAAACGCAACCCAAAACACCCACTCATTTCTGGAGGTTTGTAGCAGTGCATCTTTAAGTTTATCTCAGCATTGAAGGGGCCATTTAAAAAGATAAGAGCTTAATCCAGACATCAATGATGATGATTTCCTTCAATATGATAATAAATTTACCAAAGTACCCTTTTATCTTTAATAATTCAGGATTCATTGAGCATTTAAAGGTTTTCCTGTTCTGTCATTTAAGAAATCTGATAGCAATATGTTAAAAATAATGAGACATGTCTTGAGAATAGGCAAAAAATGTGCACAGTATAGAAGGGATGCTGTTTCAGTATGGAAGTTGCTGCTGCCTACAACACTTGCATAAAAGTTGAAAGATTTTCCCCTTACTTGCTTACCTTCTTAAAAACTGTAGCCATAACATCCCATAAATTATTTGGAAGGTATCCTCATAAAACAGTTGTTTTATAAGAAACTGCTCAAGCCTCCCCTTCAAATGATGTATTAGAAGTCTACAAAGCAAGTTTTGTACGAAAATATACAAAAAATGCACAAAAATTGTTGTGCTGTAACAGGAAAAGAAAAACCAGAATCTTTCTGGACAATAAAGTGCTTCTCAACTGAGACTGACAGTTTGTACCACTGTGACTTTCCAAAAGGTGTGCATTTGTGTTTGTAACACAGTAAACAGAAGTGATAATGATTTTAGCTGATCATACCATTTTCATGTTCTAATTCAGTGTCTCATTCAGTGTGAAGGGCAAAGTATAATTCTTATAACTGGAACTTTTTTTTGTTATTTTTGCCCCGAAGGACTCCATTTTAAGCTGAGCGTTATTTTTCGTAGTCAAAGCAGCCTCCAGCAAGTTTCTCTAGTACAGATTATCGTGTCAGTCATGAGTATTTTCACTTCTGCTTAGAGACCAACAAGGACATGAACCACGAGATGCCTCCTGTGATCTGAGAGCAGCATCCGAGGTGAGGTTTCACACTTGGAAGCCGAAAAGAGCACATCTGAAACGGAACTAATGAAATATGCATAGCCAGTAATTATTATGCTAATTAGAACTAGTTAGAGGTTAGGCAGTGAACTCCCTGTAAGAACTCCAAAAACCCAGGTCAGGTTGCTGACTAGTAAAGAGTTACCTGTGCCTGCACAGCCCGAGCGTTGCTTGAAGCAGCAGCTCAGTGCTGCTCCTTTCTCAGATTTCTCAGGCATTAGCTCCAGCTGGAGGGGCCTCCTTGGAAATATGCTCCAGCTTCCAGGATTTGTGTTTGTGAACAGTAATTCTTTGCAGTAGATGAGCAGAGAGCTCAGCACTAGGCTCCCAGTTATTCATTGCACCACCCCAAGTTGCTGCTGGTTGTCATGGTAACATTTTAACTGGTGGTGGCTGTGGCTTGACATCAGAACGTTTTCTGTTAAGTGGAGATTCTTCTGAGATTGTAATGGAGTGTTTTAAGTCAGTGGACCTTTTGTACTCAATAAAATATTTAGGAGGTTGTAGTAAATATTAATTTGTCCTCCCTTCAAGATAATACACCATGCTGTGTATTTACAGTTCTGTGCTAACAGAATTATATTCCTGGAAAAGAGTTAATCCATCCTGAAAAGTCCAACTTGCTAAAAATAAACTTGCTAATAACGCTTTAAATAGTAATTGTACAAGTTGTTTCCCTTTATCCTTTCAAAATCACCACGTGGCAGATAGGTTGCCATGTGCTTCAGCTTTTTTAGTCATTTAGTGAAGAAGGGATTTTAATATTTGCTTGTATTTGAAGCTGAATTTAAACATCTTTACCCTGGGACTTCGTTGTTTTGAGTGACTGCAAATAAATGTGTTTACCAGAGCTTATATGGGAGGGGGCAGTGGTAGAAACGACCTGACTAAAAGGCTGGGAATGGAACATCTCTCTGTCAATCACGTGTTGCTGTCCTTTGTTACTGCCCGTGTTGCAGTGGAGATGAAGCAATGTGAATGCTGCCTTATCCCTCACTTAGATAAGCTTTCAAAGGTGATCTCCAAATCATGTCTGCCACAGAGCAAGGATTTGCTGAGAGTGACAAACACTTGCCCACGACATTTCCCACATGCTTTTCAATAACTGAATTCGAAGGCTCCTGGCAGAAAGGAAACGTCTCAGAAAACTCTCAATAGTGCACTTCAATACAGCTGAATACATTAAGTGAAAAGCAGAACAGTTTTTGCAAGTCAGGATTTATAAACTTTAATAATACACTTATCGGGAAGGAACGGAAATTCAGTTTAGAGTGTTTGGAGAAATCGTCTTGACGGGTAATACTAATTCATTTCTTCTTGCTGTTGCTCTGCTTCATTGATACTGCACATGGTTTGATGGCCTTTTGGAGCCAATTTAGCCCTTTGTGACTCCACATAATCTCATCCTTCATCCCTGTGATTTCAGAGGCTTTATGGAAATACCATGCAGATGTGTATGTGCTTTAGCTCAGCTGATAACAGTGTCTTAGATGACCCCATCAATCTTAATGACATTTTCTGCTAATCAGCAAGAGACTTAAAATATAATTTTTTTTACTTCCTTCATTACCTTTTCCTTTTGCCCATCTATCTATTAAACAAAAGAATTATCAAACTGTTCTCTAGCCTTGCCATGCTCAGCTCAGTCTTCTGCATACCCTCCAAGTGCTGTTTAACTCTTTGCAGTGTTGCTTTGTCATGGTCATTCAACTGTTTTTCTCGTAGTTACTTTGCTGATTTGTTTTGTCTCTACTATTTCTCCGCACAAGGTTAATCCCTGAGGAGTTGCCTTGTGGCCACCTCACAGATTTAAAAGTTGTAAGACACTCAGAAATGAGAGACCTGCTTTAAAAAACTACACCTTTCCTGGAGTTAGACAGAGGATCCTCAGGAAACAAAAATATGGCATAAGAAAAAGAGAATGGCAACACTTCTGATGCACATAGGGAAATATAGAGTTTGTCTTAAGCTGTGATTTTTTATGATAATTAATTGCTGGTTTTTTCCTTTTTGTTTGCCATTAACAATGTGAATTTGGAGTTTAGCAGCAGTGACTGCCTTTCCAACCTGACTAACTGTAATTTGCATTTTTCTCACATAAACTTTATTTCAAAAGGACACTGCAGTGCATACTTCTATTGAGCAATAAGAGTTAATCTTTTCAATGAAGCTTTCAGATTTATTTAAGATTTATTTCTCTTTCTGCATTTTAATAAAATGTCATTTATGGAAAAGCACCCTGAGTTTTTAAAAACAATTTTCATTGTGTCAGTGAGCCATGGACTCATTATGGATTGGAATTTTGCCAAAAATGGAGAGAACATTGCATTTTTATCTGTATCATCTCCTAGAGTGACCAAGAAATGTTGTGCGAACTTAGAATGCAAGGAACAGAATAATAATAGAACATTACATTTCAATATGTGAAAATATATCAACAGGGTATGTGTGACTGCTTTTTAGATGTGTTACTTGTCTTAAAAAACCTACAAGGAGTACGACTGTTGATTTAGCACTGTAAGTAACATTTCAAGATGGAAGCAAGATTCATTTTTTTGGTGGTTTGTTTGTTTGTTTGTTTGTTTGTTTTATTTACTGTAACAATTGAGGGTCTCTGTTGGGAAGAAAAAGACAAAGTGTCAGGAACGTTAACCTACAAATACTATGTATAAAACCTGTTCCTGAAATTTTATTCTTATCTGATGTAACTCTGCTCTGTCCTCTGTGCAAGTTCACCCTCACCCTGGCCAACCAACCTCTGTGGTGGCACAGGAGCATCCTCACGTTCAGCTGGCTGTAAACACTTGATTGTTGCATCTTTTCTTACCCTCCTTGTGTCTCATGTTGTTCATCTCAGTGCTCGTGTGTTCTGGGGCAGCACAGCAGCTCCCCTGTACATTCTCTTGGAGTCCTTTATAGGTTCAGTGTTTCTTCATAAAACTGGTCAAACTTTGGTTCATCTCCCATTAAATTGCTTCAGTTCTTTGGAGGTGCAGACGCCTTTCTGTGAAATCCCAGGCCTTCACTTCATCTGACTTGGTGAGAGTTGGGCTTCCCCCTTCTTTTTTGACTGAGAATATGCATTTCAGTGGATATTTGATTTTTTAAATCTGTGCCATGGTATGTCTTTGGCTAACAAGGGCTAATGCAGTTTTGTCATTGAGAAAATCAGTTAGCAACCATTTTGGGGTAAAAAGGAGCTTAATGGGACAGGCAGAGTGTGTGTCCCTCCCCTCCAGTTTTATTTGGAAGAATAATGTGAAAGATGTGTATATAACTGGTTTTTGCAGTTCCTTCTCTCCATTCTGGCAGGAGGATTTAGTAGATCAGATACAGCACTGTGATAATCTGCTTTGCATTTTGGATCTGGTTTGGGGTTTGGCACAGTGGGCTCAGTTCTGCCTTTCAAAGTCAGTGTAGAGGTGTTTCAGTAGCAAGATTCTACATTTGAAGGTCCAATGAGCAATTTTGATGTTTCTTCTTTGAAAGATAGCTTAAATAAATCTATTGTATATGAATGTAAAACAACTTTGAAAAAAAAAAGTAGCAAACTCCTCCTCCTTCAAAAAAAGCAAAACCTCAAACCCCAAACAAAAAGCAAACAAGTAAAAACCCCAACAACAGAAAACCCAAACAAACCAGCAACAAAACAAACCCAACAAAATGCCATACTCCAAGAATAGATGGAAATGACTTTCTGTCAAAGTAGATTAATGTTTCTGGAATAATTTTAGAAAATGCTGCTTTAGGACTACTACTAAGTGTTTTCATTATTGACGTGAATGATGGAGTACTAAACATATTTTAGAAATTCCCTGAGAATGTCAATCTGAAAGGACCTGCAAGCATACCTTTAGAATTAAAAATTTCCTTGATGAGTTGGAGACTGAAGAGAAGGCAATGTAGAGCAAATTAAAAGGTTTACACTTAAAAATATTTGGCTGTGAAAATATAAATGCATCATGACTGTGTAGGTAATGTGCAGTACAGTGATTTTAGCTTCTAGTAAATCAGAAATTGAACATATTAAAGGTGTGCTATTGCAAAAAAGGCATGCACAGGCCATACTTTTTGTACAAAAACAGAGTAAACATCAGTAAGGCCTATGAACTGATACTCCTGAAAAATGTGGCACTTGTAAAGCTTGAGCTGCAAGGCAATATCCTGGGAACAAGGCTTCAAGAAGAAAGTGGCTCAATCAGTGGAAGTACTGGGGAGAGCAATGTAAAACATGATAGCTCTGGAAAATGTGACCCACAGGGAAAAGCTGGGGAAGAGAAGCCTGAGCAAGGACTTGATAATAGTCCTCAGGTAAATAAGAAGAAGCTGAAAATAAGAAAGTAATCAACCTTTTCTCTGTATTCATTGTGCAGCTGGCTTGCTTTGCTACACAGCTAGTTAAGGATCAGCAGCAGGAAAAAACTTTCTAATGGAAAAGCAGCTGAAAACTTGACAAAATTCCTTACAAATTCCAGTGAAATGAGGAACAGTTTAGACCAAAGCTGTAGGTACAGCTCATCCTGGGAGCTGGGGTACAGGAAGGCACTGAAGAGTGAGAGGGGAGACCAAAATAATCTGTTTTGACCAGTTGTACTTCTCTATTATTTGCTTATCCAGCTCACACACAGTGAGGACAATGATGATTTTTACATGTTCTTGAGCAAGTATTCTCCTCTGCTTGATTACCTTGCTTTGTTTTGCCTGTTGCTAACACACTTTGGAATAAATAAAACGACTCGAAGTGATTAGTTTTCAAATATAGTAGTATTTATTTGGTCTGTCATGTACGTTTCTTTCAATTTAGAAACTCAAAAGTATGAAGGTTTTTTAGGGGTCTGGTTATTTAATACAGTATATGAATTGATTAATAACAACTGAAACAAGAAGATATAGGAGGTTTTGGCACAGATAGAAGGAGATTCCCAGCTTGGAAGCTGTGTGCCATGGGCATGAACTGTTTGGTGCCTAGGGCACAGTATTTATTTAGCACTTCCTGTTGGCTCATTCCCAATGAGATCCCAAATGTAGAGTGCTTTGTTCTCTTTCCCTCTAAGCTGGAAATAAAATTTTATGATCATAGTTGAGGGGTAGACATGGCACAGTACAAATGGGCACAGCTTGGTGCACGTGTGGCCAAATGCAGGGTGTTGCTCTGGGCTTTTAGACCTGTGGGAGCTGAACAGACAGTGCCAGATGCATCCCACTTCTGTGCCACTGAAGGCATCATTTGAAAGGAAAAAGAGGGTGGATTTAAGAAGAGAGAGAGAGGTGGTCTGTCCAAATTAAAATGTGCAATCTTAGCACAAAAATTCAAATGTACTAGAAGTAATATTCTTTTCCTAATGCTGTTGTCCGAGTATCACTTGTCTTTCCCATATATTGAGCAGAATATATCTCACCACTTAAACTTTTTATATCTCTGTAGGAAGGAAAATTGCTTAGGCATGTTGTGCATGAATGATACGGATCTGAATAACTGCAGGTGTAATACTGAGGCTGTGCTTTCACTCAGCCAGGTAGATCTGCAGCTCTGTGCTAGCTTTGATTCCAGCCTGCTGCTTCCTAACTTTCTAATCCTTTCCAGTTGTGCAGTATCACAGCTGGCACTGACTCTGGCTTCATTCTGGACTCAGAAGTGCAGTGTCTGAGTATCTGCTGCCCACAGTCCAGTGCTGGGCCGTGGAGCTGAGTTAATGTGTCATTTTTTGTCACTGACAAGACACAAACACAACACAGCAAACTGAAGCTTGGAGATAGAAAGAGCAGAGAAGGGGAAATATCGAAACAACTGAGTCATAGCAAACTGATTGTTTGATAAACTGCCTGCAGGCAAGTAATTACTATTAAAAATTACAATTGAAAACCATATATGTAGTAAAAAAGAGTATAAGCCATCATTGAGGTCTTTTACCATTTCAGTGGAGCCTTGAAACAGGAGTTCCTTGTAATTGGGTCCAGAAGGGATAATGCAGTTCTTGGATATGTAAGGAGCTGACTTCTTAGATAGAGTTGTTTTATTCAGACTACTGGACTTGTGTTGGGTAGTGTGTCCTGTTGTCACACATGAAGGTTCAAGAAGAGTGTTTATAAATTGCAAAGATAGAGAAATTCCATGAAAACCACTAGTAGATGGGGGAAGGTACTTAACAGTGAAAGATGTAGAGGCATCTTATGATTTAAAGAAAACTATTACACTGACTTGACCAGCCTTGATAAGTAGTGATTGTTCCCAATTGCTACACATTTACCAAGGAAGATAACAGAGGTTTCTTCACTTGTACCAGCAAAAGTGGAACAACAGCCAATAATACCCAGACACCAACACCAGACAAACTGAGGTTGCCATATTTTGGCACTGAAAATGCCTAAGAAATGAAATATTGATGCAAATTCCTAGAGACTTAATTCTGCATTTCTGAGAATTTTGGGGTTTTGTTTTCTCCAGCCATAAGCTCTGTTTTGAGCAAGAGTTGATTCAGAAATATATTTTTTGTTATATATGAAATCAAGGGGTTAGTTTTGTCTCACCAGCTCTGGAGAACACAGCTGTGGGTGTGCAGCTATATGTCATTGTCAGTGCTGATGGTATGGGAATGCTGATGGGAATTGCACTGAGTTATTTTTAGGATGTTTTTGTTTGGTTGAAGTTGGGATGGAAGATAAAGAAACAAAGCCTAACCCTGTAGAACTGAGAACTTCAGTAACTGCATGAAAATACTTATGTGCCAGCTGCTGAACATAAAACATCCTTCACTGAAGTATAAAATCTGACAGGGAAGTGTAGCTGCTGACAAAGAACATTTTATCTGTGTGACAGAGAAAAAAATATCCATATGAAACAGAAAAGAATATCCATCAGCCACCTTTGGTATATAAGCTTTCAGTTTTGATGAATTCTGGCTAAAATGACCATAAGTCTATTTTTTAAAGAGTTCCCCTACTCTTCCTCACACATGCTTTCCATTAGGTATGTAATGCTTCTTAAAGTTTCATGTAATTTTTACAGCTTCTAATTGAAATCAACATAGGCAATTATCCAAGAAGTTGTAAAAACCAGTGTTTTAATTCAGTATTTTATACAGAAATATCAAATGAGAACTGCACAGGAAATTCAAGAATAGCTTACATTGTATGATACACCCTATATCAGCTGCTTCTAGGGAGAAATAGGAGAAAGTGCCACGTTTTAAGATCTATTTTCAAAACTCATTCCTGAAATGATATTGAAGCAGTTGCTGCTGCAGAAGAAATGCAGGGAGGGTGCACAATTTTCCTGAGAGTTTCTTTTAGGCTTGTTTCAGTTACAGGATATAATGGCTGTTCAATTGTGTTCTTGTAGTGCAAGGTTAATTTCTGTGTGTCTTTGCAAAACCCCTTCCTGTTGAAGATAAGGAGTAACAGTGTAGAAAATGTTTCGTGATGTGCCCTCGTCATGGCTTTTCCTAAGTGACCAGAAGCAAGGAGTTATGAGAGTTGAGCAAAACACAGAATTTCAGTGTAGGTTTTGTGGCAATAAGAGCAAAGAAACATGGTGTGTATAAGTTACTTTACGAAGTAAAGTTCTTTACAAAGAAGGGAAACTTAACAACCAGACAGGAGGGGAAGAAGAAAGGCCTAGAAATGAGGTTTTTGGGAACAGGAGACCACAGACCTGCCCAGCAGTGAAGCATCTGTAGCACTGAGCAGGAGTTTAGTAATGGTGCCTTGAGTGCAAGTGAAAACAGGAGGAGGATCCTGGGAAGACTGAACTGAGGGAGGAGGAGGAGGAAGAACTGAAGTGAGGAATAGGTTTAACAGAGTTAATGGGTATGAGAGAAGTCAAAGCTTGATGAAAGGGGAGTCAAAGACTAAGAGAAACTGAGTGAGGAGAAGACAATGAGAGCAGGGAGTTTGTGATGCTTGGGGACTGCTGTTACAAGAAGGAAAGACGGAGAGGTTAAATATGTAAAGGGCGAGAAAATGTAGAATAAAAAAGCATAAGTACGAAAAGATTTAATCTCTTTGTCCTGAGAGGCTCCACTATTTCCTACATACAAGCAAACAGAGGGTTTGTTTCCTGTTTCATAGTATCTCTGAGGAGACTTGAGTACAGGAGGAGATACATAAAGAAATTTCTTTGTTAATAGTATGAACATATTGTGGTTTGGGAGGTCCAGGTGCTGGGCCATGAAGATACACAGGAAGATGCAGTCTGTGTCCTGGAACACTTCTAGCCTGACAGAAATAACAAACTGATATAATAGATATGGGTAAAGGAGAAGAGAAAAGGAGAAATAAAAAAAATTGGGCACCTGCAGTTCTGCTGCTCCTCTCTCACTGGAGGATTTGTCTTCACTTCATTGGCAGCAAAAGCATTTGCCAGGGAATAGACATATTCCAGTTTTGTGAACTTACCAGAAGGTCTGTGCTTCCCTAAAGTGAATGTTCCTCTCATCCCACCCTTGTTATTGGCCTGGCTACAATCATTTGAAGGATGATTCTTTCAATGTACAAATAAATTTCTTTTTTGTTTGTTGTTTTAGGTTTAAGCCTACTGCAGGAGACATTTTTTTTCAATACTTTTCCCTCTTTTTATTACTTGGTCTCACTGCAAAGAATTACTCTAAGGATATCCCAAATACTTTATAGGGAGAGAAGTATAGAATGAAAAGGCTTAGATCATAGATTGGAATGTACATTCAGTTGCTTGTGAGGGGTTTGTGGAGTTTTTTTTTGTTTTGTTAGGGTTTATTTTAGGTGTCTGTAATCCTTCAAATAGAGATATTAGCACTGTGAATCTTTTTACCAGTCAGAAGAGATATGGGTGAGAAATAAGTACTTTTTTTCTGCAGCATTTACAACCTCAGTGGCAACATGAAAGCTTCTCTAGTTGTGATTTCCAGGGCTGTAAGCTGGAATTCCATGAATGCAAGGTGGTAACTTCTTGATATATTTAATTTATAGTTTGTAATACTTTACATATTTTAAAATAGAGTATTGCTCTATTTTAATGCTTAGAATTTCCAAAAAGGACTGAAGTGGGTTAGCACATACCTTATGTGTTGCTTTAGTCTCGATCTTCAGGCAGAATATAATGAAATTCAGTGTGTTCTGTCTGAAGTCACTGAGATCTGATGGAGTTTTTTCGGGGTTTGGTGTTTTTTTCTTTTATTTTCTTTTCTTTTATTTTTTTTTTGTGTTGTTGTGGTTTTTTGGTTGGGTTTTTTCTGTTGGGTTTTTTTGGTGTTTTTTTGTTTGTTTGTTTTTTGGTTGGTTGGTTGGTTTGGGGTTTTTGTTTGGTTTGGGTTTTTTTTTGAGGGAGAAAAAAGAAAAGGGGGAGAAAAGCTCAGTCTCAGTCTTTTACCAACCTTTTCAGTTAGTGAACAAAACCAGGCTAAAGGCATCCAGAAGAATTTCCTCTGGACAGTGCCTGGTTTTGCTGTGTTAGTGGCAGTTTTGTCTTTAGACAAAACCCCAGTGTTTAGTGAGCTATCAAGCAGTGAGTGATTTCTGTACACTCGATGGGATGAAATCAGTAAATTATCTGAAAATGGTTTTAGGAGCAAAACCATTTCAGCTGGACTAAAGGTCCTTCTCTCATTCTCTGTGTTCTGTGCAGTTACAGTGTTTCCAGACCCATTCTCTGTGTGTTATATGGAGATTTATTTACTCTCCACAGCAAAGTTGATCTTATTCATTCCGGTAAGTGCTTGCTTTCCGTGGTGTCTGAGAGGCATGAGGAGGAAAAAAGCTGCCTTTCGAAATAAATATTATGTTCTGGCCACTGCTAGCCTTCATTACCCACTTTTTGTAAGCTGGAGTTTGCTGGCTTTTTGTCAGCCTCGTTGCAAAGCTTTGTTAATACACTGCCACGAAAATGAAAGTTTCATACACATTGACATAATTAATGAAGAGGCAGGCAGCATGCTCCACCAATTAACACCACAGGGAAAAGTAAAATTGGCTTCCTTTTTGCGTGTTGTGCCAAAGTGAAGAACTGTAACACACAGCAAATAAATAGAGATCCTTTTAATGAGCTGCAAGATCGAGCTGAATAACTCTGAAAAGATGTTGTGTAAACATTGCCAACTATTTAGAATGTTAAGAGTAATTGATGAGCTTAACTGAAAGTTTTGAGGGTTTTTTTTTTCTTTGGTTGGGGGGGCGGAGAGCCTGTCAAAGAATGGAAATACTGCTTGTTAATAAATAAATTGTATTTTCAGTGCAGCTATTAGGCACGTTAAAAAATATAACAAGCACTTTAGAACAAACATGGAAAAAAAGAAGCAGCTTACCGTTTCCTACTCGACCAACAAGTTTGTCAGAACTCATTTTTTCAGCTATTTCTGTCCTTAGTGTTTACTCATAATGAAAACTTGACTAATTGTTCTCTGATGCTGATTCTAAATAGCACGGCCATCTGGCAACATGAGACATCACTCAACCTTCATTTTTACCAGTTATCCCAGAAGTCCTCATGTTAACAATAACAGGGAAGTAAACAGGTGACATTTTTCTGTGCTTTATGTGAAGCATTCTGTTTACCTTGAGACATATATGTAGAAAATTCAGAGCAATTCAGGTTAAAACACTTTTCAAAAAATTCTACCATTAAGCAGAATTATCCTAAAAACCTCTTAAGTAAGACTGAGTTCTCAAAGCATACAAATCCAAACCTGTAATGGCTAGTTCTTGGTGAAAAGAATTAATGGGCACTGGAAGTTAGAAGGCCATTTAAGTCAGAGTCTATGTGTAATAAGAGAAATGTAATTTTGACTGTTCAGTGGCACCAGCCAGCTTAATCTGCCTTTTTTTAAAGCAAATAAAACACCTCCTTCACTTTCTGTCCGTTCTAAATAATTTGAATTTTGACAATAATTAACTTTCAGTGTTTTATTTTAGCCCAAGAATTGTGTTAGGTCAGATACAGCTTCTTATCATTGCACGTTGTACTCAAGCAAATCACCAGGACTGGTGATGTACGAGCTCCTGCACCTCAGCATCTTAAATAAATCTTCAAATATGTCAAAATTGTAATTAAGGAAGCAAAACATGGTAAAGCTAAAAGTAATAATTAGAAGTCAATAAAGATTATGCCAGACTTGCTGAACAATTGACCTTCTGAATGGTCCTGTCTGCTGTAAGAGTTATCACCACAGCAGAGAATTATGTGTCCCTTCACTGGGAACGTTAAAGGTGAATCCAGAAGTATCCAATAACTGTGCAACTAAGAATATTAATATGCAAACACAACTGGAGACAATTTATTTTGATTCTGGTGAAGTTCTTCTACTGTATGTTAAGAAACATATATTGTGAGTAGTTGGTTAACTTCCATTTCCAAAAGGTTAAAAGACATAATAAATGTCGAGAGTATTGTAAGACTCAAAAATAGTGTTGAGCTTTCAAAATTTATTTGTTTATGAAATAGGAATGGTGATGAAAAAAATATTATTCCCCTTCCAGCTGGTGGAAGACTGAATTTCTACTACCTAATCACTTAGCTAGTGAGGAAGATGCATTTCTGAATTTTTGTTTTCTTTCAGGACTTTTTATTTATGTTTGATTTCCTCATTACATAGTCAGCCTTATTTCAAACTTATGATCAATATTTTATGTTTTTCCTTTTTCCATCTTTTTACTGCTTCAGCTCTGAATCTCTTTTTTATTTTTCTCTTTAGCCTCTCACACACATAGCTCAAATCATTCTTGTGTATTCTTACATATCTTTACATAGTCTAACCTTTTTCTAACCTAGGTTTTGTCCTTCAAGATGTTTAATGGACTCTGTTCTGTCCTTAATGATGGGCCAAGTCTCTGCTGTGGTGGTGCCTGGCTGTTCTCAGTTAATCTGATGGCTGTCATCCTTCCTCCTCAGCCAGCTGGCTCTGGCTCTGCTCTGCATAACAGTGTCTCTGCTTTTCTGAGCTTCCTCTCTTTTGACACCATTTCTGCCACCCTTTCTGTGGCCCAAGTGGCTTCTGCTGCAGCCTAGTAGAATAACTTGTAGATCTATAAAGCAGAATGACAACCACTGAGTTCCAGTAGGGTAGATGAGCATGGATTTAGTAGGACAGAGAGAGAAAGGACAAAAGCCTTCTTTAAGATTTGTAAGACAGAAATGCATTATGGCTTTTTTTTTTTTTTTTTGAGGATTCTACATATTAATTGTATTTTCCCTCATTGATTTCCGTTTCAGAAAACAATTCACTGTCTTCAATGCTTCATTTTTCCAGACTTGTGAAGAGGTAGAATGTTAATTGAGTGGGTGTTGTGGTGTTACCTCAGCCAGCAACCAAATACCACAGAGCTGCTCACTGACTCCCCCACCCCTGCCCGCCCCAGCAGGGAGGAGAACTGGAAAAAAAACCCCAAAGCTCACAGATTGAGATAAAAACAAATCAATAGGTAAAGCAAAAGCCATGCCTGCAAGCAAAGCCAAACAAGGAATTCATTCCCCACTTCCCACGGTGTTCAGCCATCCCAGGAAAGCAGGGTCCATCACATGTACTGGGGACTTGGGAAGACAAACACCATGACTCTGAGCATTCCCCTCTTCCTTCTTCTTTCCCAGTTTTTTATGCTGAGCGTTTTATAGTCTGGAATATCCCTTGGGTCAGCTGGGCTCAGCTGCCCCTCCCAGCTCCTTGTGAACCCCCAGCCCCCTCTCTGGTGAGCTGGGATGAGGAGCAGGAAAGGCCCTGGCTCTGTGTCAGCCCTGCTCAGCTGGAAGGAAACATCCCTGTGTTATCAGGGCTTATTTGTGTTTGCAGCACAAATCCCAACCACAGCCCCACACTACCTGCTATGAAGAGAATTAACTCTCTCCCAGCCAAAACCAGCAGGCTGTGTTAAATAATTTCTCTTCGGGTTGTACAAAGTTCCTTCGTTGGTTCTGACCAGGTATAAAATATAATTAATAATTCATTGCTGTTGTCATGAAAGCTTAAAGTACAATGAGCATTATAAAGACTGATGATAGTCATTTCTGTGATAGAAAACTGGAGTGATACAGAGTTCTTTAATGCTGAAACCCTTCATGCAGTCACGTTTTGTGTAGCAAATGTATTTCTGGCCACTCATATGTCCAAGAGGTAGAAAGAGAGAAGGTACCAAGACAGAGGGTGACAAGAAATACAAAATATTCTACTGGATGAGAGCTTAAATAGTTTAGAGTTCTTGAGCTTGGAATGATGACAGATAAGTGAGAAGAGAGGAGTATCCAATCAGCAATACTTCAAAGAAGATGGAATGTTTTGCAGCACAAGTGCTCAGTGATATTGTCAGTCAGCAAGTTCAATATTAGCAAAGCAAAGTACTTTTTTTTTCACATGGAGCATAACTGTGGAACTTAGAATTTATGTGGGCTCCAGCAGGATGGATCAAGTGGCCGGTGTGCTCAGTGACCCATGTACAGGCTCTAGCTCAGGAGGCTCACTGGCTGCAGGGTCATATTTTGAGGACAGGGGCCGTGCTCCATGGAGCATTTCTTATGTTCCTTCCATAACTTTTTGCCTCTGTGACTCTGGATGAGATGAGCCTTTTCTCTTAGGCAGTATGGCAGTTCTTATGTATTAAAAATATGTATGAACTAGATGTTGTTGTTACGAAACCGTCACAATCAAATGAAAGAGCAGCTTTGTGTGGTTTCCATTTGTATGCCACGAATTAAGTTTCTGCAGCTAAATATGAGCTACTGAAGGTGGACAGGTTAGAGCTTATTAATTACCTAGCTTTGTACATATAAGCAATATAAGTGCCAGCTCCAGTAGCTAATAAATCCATCAGCTCTGGGGGTTTTCCTGTTCCTTCCTGCTGAACTGTGAGTGTATGTGACAGGCCATGGTTCTGTCAGAACGAATTGTCCCCCTTGAAAAGCTGGCAGCACAGGGAAGTGACAACTTAATGGAAGCTAAAGCACTCTAATGGCAGTGCCTGGTGAAAGCCAGGGAAAGTCATCCCCAGCATTTGCCCTGGCTCTTGAAAACGTCTCTTTGCATTTCGGGTTGTGTGCGAGATATTGGAGCTTCACTGGAGTCCCATTTGCAGGTATTATTAAATGAAATACGAGTCAGTGAAACACTTGTTTGTTGATAGACTTTATTCCACCGGGGTCAGCACGACTGGCTCTGTGACCTCAGTGCGTGTGCTCCCAAGTGCTGCAGCATTGCTCATTTTAGGAGCCTTAAATTTAGGGGTCACATAAACCCATTTCAAGTACGTAAAATGAAGAGAAATGTAAATGTTTATCCTGCTGTTCACGGGAGTACATAAATATTTTTATTTAGTTATCAGTGGAATATGTGTTTAATCAAATGGATGAAAACATACAACACTTTGTTCAAGTATATGTGTTTAATCAAATGGATCAAAACATAATGCAGCTTAGTTAAGTATATTTGTTTACAGGTGAACAATATAGAGATTAGTTCTTTTATTAGCACTATGAACTAAAAGTTGTGTTGAGTCACTGGATGAAATTACTGAGATTATTTCCTGTTGTTTTAATATCTGTTTAGATTACATTGCTGTATGCTAACATATTTATTTATAAATAAATAAAAAGCAGCCATTTGCATACATTACATTTGTGGGCTGTCTTATAAATGCCCAGTGATTACATTTAAATATTTTCATTTTAATTACATTTTAATATTTTAATAACTTTTTGTATATTAAACCGTGGATATTCCATTTAGATTATTACCTTCTTGCAAGGGTTACATGCAAATAATTGCTTTATTCCTGGTTTTCATGGCGTGATGGTGCTTTTGGACAAAACCAGAATAACGAGGGCTTTCAGTAGAATAGCACTTTTTCATCTTTTAATAAAAAGCATGTAGTTTGTAATTAGCAAGGTAGAAATTTTTTTTTAAACAAAATGGTGCCTATTAATGTAATTTCTAAGAGTTAATGAACTTAATCAGTACCATACTGTTCATCCAAGTTCATAGAAAGAGAACAGGGGAGGGCAAACCGAAGAGGACTTGAGTCTATTTCCATTCAGGAATTTCAGTATTTTTAAGGATTTTCTCAAGTGTGAAACTATGGCCTGCAGTAACTATCAACCAGATGGTTTATAATAACTGATATTAACTCCTTTTTGCTACAAAGTGGTTTTCAGGGCCTATTTTCACATATATTCTCATGGAAAGTCCCATTAATATACTTTTAAGTACAGAAGCTGCACTTCTCTGTTTATATAGGGACTGTGGAGTTTATATTATGGAATACATTCATTTTCAGTTTCTTAACAGGAATGCTCTCTATTAGAAATTGTTCCTTAACACACAGAATCAGTAAGCACTCACACAATCTTCACTTCAATTTGAATTTTCCTCAGGTAAGAATAATTTCATATTCCAGCATAAGGGGTGTGTCCCTTCTCACACTGGATGCACTGAGCTCCTACAAGAGACAGAGGCTTTTCTCTCTTTTATTTTGCAGTTGCTTGAAATATTCATTTACCACCTCCTTTTCAGTACTTCTCTTGGCTGACTTGGTAGTATTAGAGAAAATACAGATTAAATCTCACTGTCTTGTCCCTTAAATTTACCCAGACTTAATTGTGTATTTACAGGATTATGTATGTATAAATATTTATATTTTTATATGTGCATATATATAATTTTTTTTCCTTTTTAGGCTAATGAAAAATTCACTGTGCTGATGAGCTTTATGTTGTCAGTTGAAGATTAATGCTTGTTTTTGAATAGTATTTCATTTTAATTTCTTTTAACTGACTAAAGGCAGTAAACCATGATCTTCACTATTTCCCTTTCTAGCAAGCCACTGATTGATATGAGATTTTTTCATTTGTATATATATTTTATATATATATATATATATATATATATATATATATATATATATGCAAATTGTTCTCCAAATTCATGTCCAAATTAATTGTTAATTTGACATTTTTAAATTGACAAAATTGATATTCTGGGCAACAGTGCCAAGTTCATATGCACACAAAAATTGGAATATTTGTCTGCATGCTGTGAGTCAAGTGAGAGTAGGATTTTTGTGCTCCCACTGACAGCTCTTTCCCTCATACTTGTGTTTTCCTCCCTTTAAGAAGCAGCTTGCTTTCAATTTATGCAGTATAAATACTATACCTCATGCAGGGAGTATATTGCTACATGTAGGAGAGACTTTTAATTTGGGCAAAGTGTCTAATATATCACACCTGCTTGCTAAGTTGTGAGAATTTAAGATCACTTTCTTCAAGAAAACTCTGGACTCTGGAAAGGTATCAAAATTTTGTTGGAACTGAGACAAAAGTGAAATGTGCACAATAATTATTTAGTTCATCTCTGGGCTACTTTTTAGGTGTTGTGAAGGAAAAAAGCAAGAGGAAATATAGTTGCAGTCAGAGGTCAATGTAAAGAAGTCCAGGTAAATCAAAAACTATTTTACACTGTAACCACCTTTGCCTTGTCCTTTCCCACCCCACCTGTAGTTTTTGTTTGCCCTCCCACTGACCTTTTCAGACCTTCTCTGCTCATTTGTAGCGTGTTTAATTTGAGGTAAACAAACGTAGTTTGTTAAGACAGAAAACTCTGATGGAAGTCTGTGATGTTTTACAGCCTCTTTCTTGCCCCTGAAGTTCTGAAAGGCAAATAAACCCCCAGAGAGCCCTTGGTGGGGTCTGCACAGGGTCTGTAGGACCTGCTGTAGCAGTTGCAGAGGGGATGTGATATCAACCCAACGTACCCATGGAATCAGGAGCCTGTTTGAACAGGGACCTGCCCGTGTCAATGATGTGCCTCGGTCTGTTTACATGGAACAAATTTGGAATTTACACAGAAAACTAATGGAGTCTCTGGTGTCTTGCAGATTTCCTTGGCTTTATCTCCTATGTATAATTAATGTAACCAAGTGAGTGAATGAGCACTTTTCTGTAGGAGTCAATAGGCAAGGATGTTTGGAAAATGAATGAAGTGCTAAGATTAATTGCAAGGCTGCCTGCCTGAATATCCTGTTGAGAGACTCAGAAGGAAATGCCAACCCTCTTATATCCAAGGATTTCTTTATTAAAAGTTGTTCATAATCTAAATAACATTAGATATCAGATTGGACTGAAGATAATGTTTTACTGTGACTGTACATGTCTTAGGAATTGAAAGCTATTAATTGCTGTTAGAGAACAATTCATATGAATATTGATCTTAATCTGCTCAGCTGGCTTGTTAGTATTCTGCATAATGACAGCCAATTCCAATAATAATTAAAAAAATGTATCTTCTAAAATGTACAGTGGTTGACTAGTCAGCTGAAAGATTTCAATGAAAGTTTTGTGTGAACTACTTTTCTGAAAAAAAACAGGCAAAAATCAGATGGGGACAGGGTACAGTTAAAGAATTCTGGTTTTGCTTTACATTTTTTTAGTCATTTTAGAGATCATTTATCTTTTGAGTCTAGATTTTTTTTTTTCCCTGTTTATTTTAGCAAAGAGCTGCTCACCAATATTTTGCCAGTATTTTCAAACAGATTTCCTGAAGGGAAGAAATAATATTTGATGGTTTTTTTTTTTTTTTTAGCTCTTAGGAATATTTCGAATTTATTGATTGATTCTGTCTGCAGACCTCTGTTGTTGTTTTGACTGCCACTAATGTAAGACCTGACAATGTGGATCTAAAACGTGCAGCCACGTTTGTGAGTGGCAGATAGAAACACAGGAGTGCAAGAAGGACAATCCCCAGTACTGGAAGGGAAGAACTTGTCAGCAGGTACTGTGTTCCAGTTCAGACGGAGGTTTTCATTCTTTACCCTTTTAGCATGAAATCAATGGGGAATGCATAATTTTTTTACATGTGTCTGAGATTGCACAGCAAATGGTCACCAATAGGACTCTCAGCTGCCACACAATCTGGCACAGCTCCTTTCTGCTCCACAGCTCCCAGTTGCATTCAGCCCACTGTCGATGTGAAGCCACTTTTTGGCTCCTTGCCCATCTGTTTTAGTAATTACTGTCACATAAACTGATATTTCTGAACTAGAAATCGTGTTGTTGTGAGATAAGCCCATTGGAGTTACCTTTTGTGATGTGTTGAAGCAGTTCATTGGCTTTCTGCTTTAAACAATAAATGTTACATCAACACTTCCTGCAATATATAGAGAAGGATATTATGATTTATTTTTTTAACACAAGGAGTTATAATTAAATATAATCAAATTTTGAAAATGCTTGCTTTTCTTCATAGTAATGGCACTTTCAGAATTGTAGTTTTAAGATCAAAAAAGAAAACAGTGTCCTTGAATAAAGTATTTGTGTTAATAAGTTTTGGCACACATAATTTTTTAAGTGTAAAATATACAAAGAAGTGCTTTGGCCTATCCAAGTTATCCATTAGCACGACAGGACTCTCCAAAATGACATCATTACATATGTCAGCTAAAGTACAAAGGTTTCAGGAGGATGAAGAGCAGCTTCATTCTTACAGAAATTGAGTAGAATCAAAGGTGAGTTCAAAGAAATGTGGCATCCAGGATCAGACAACATCCTGTCATCAACTTTTAACCCATGAAGAAACCCAGGGGCAATGGCAAGGAAGCCAACACAAATGTCAGTGGATTGTGCCAGAGAGCCAGATGCCATCACTGGAAAATAACTTCCTCAGCTTGGCATCTGTGCCTTCTGCCTGCCATCCAAAAGGGAAGGAAAAGCTGGGCAAGCAGGATTATTTTGGGGTCAGCACAGAGCATGTTCCTCTCTCTTCCCTTTGCTCCCTTGGCTGACTTGCATCAGGCACCTCAGTGCCAAGTGCAGGAAGAGCACAGGCATTGCCATGCACATACAGGTAGGGGTGGAAATGAGGATGTGGTTGCATTTGGGCAGGTGGGAATGGGAAAAGGGGGAGACCAAGGAAAGAGGCGGAAGAAAACAGAGAAAAATAAAAGCAGAACACATAATAGGATGATGACAATAAGCCTCTACCTTCCACACTTCTTACAGTGTTCGTTTATTTTAGTATTTTCAGTGGTGCAACTTCAGTGATTTCTCTGACTTTTCCCCAGTCAGGTTTGCTCAGTAACCAAACAAATCCTTGTTGTGTTCTCTTTGCAGTGCCATGGCACAGAGCAGGCTCAAAGCATTTAGCAAATGTAATGTTTAGAACTTAAACTGAATTCTTTTATGTGATTGTTGATACCATTCTTCTATACCTGAATAATGTATCTAAATATGCATCCAAATATGGTTTGATTGCTTCCTTTTAAGTTGTAGGAATAATTTCTGTTCATGTTATCAGACATCTAATAGTAGGCTTAACCACTGTGAAGCATTAGAAAGAGGGACTGCAATAATTTGAGTGGCCTCCAGTGACAGTGAGGCCACTGGAAAATGTACACTGAAACTAGTAACTAGTAGTCTTTTCTGGTTAGCCAATAGTTCTTTATGTATAAAAGGTGTGTTTTCCTATTCAAAAGGCTTCATGTGCATGGATTGGGTAGGGGGATAAACACTGAAACTTCTGTTTTCAAGCCTGAACGTTCTGTGCAAACACTTGTGGGAAATGGAGGTCTTGTGAAGTGGCAAAATCCTTTTTTTTCCCTGTTTTTTTTAAGTGAAAATGCCACAGTAGTAAATATGAAATAAGTGCTAATTAATTCAGGGAAAACTCTTTAAATATATATTGATCAGAAGGAGGGAGACAACTGAGGTGAACTGTAGACTTAAAACATTACTTTTCAAAGCTTAAAAAAGCTGAGAGAATATTGTTTTTCTGCTTCATCTGTCAAACCTTGTAGGGAAGGCCCAATTTAAGGCAGACAATAAAGGATTTTGATGAACATTCACTACCCCATGGACAGATCAGGGTTCCTTTTTGGTGTGATAGTGCTGGATTCTGAAAGAAAACAGTGGGTAGGTGGAAGTTGAAAAGACTTGAGCAGCCATCATCTGTCTTGGAACTAAAGGATTTTTCCCCACTTCAAGTTACAGTATCCTGTGTTTTTCATGCATTCAGAACATACTAAATCCTTAGAAAGATCCCAGTGTCATAATGGCATGAGGAATTATGAATAAGAGCAAACTTGTGTCTAGAGCTGGTCTGGACAAAAGAGGATTATGGAACTCTGACTTTTTAGTTAAAATCTTCGGGTCTTTTTTTTTTTTTTTTTTCCTTTAGGTTCAGTAATCATTGCTGAGGACAAAAACTAACAAGATGTAGTCATCAATCTAATTTACTTTTGTGGCAGCTGTGGAGTTTTAAAATTTGTAATATATTATGAGGATTTTGCAAGGAGGATAGAGTTGGCACTGTGCAATTTAAGGATTTTGTGTCATAACAGATTCATATACATTGAACTTTATAGTTCTTTTGGAGTTAAATCTTCAGATGCCTTATCCTGGAATAAAGCCTTTATCATTTGGGTTTGAAATTCCAAGTGTGTCATGATTGAAATATTTTAGCTTGGCAGTATTACATTTTGGTTTATTCTTTCTTTCTTTCTTCATTCTCTTTCTCCTTATTATAGATGGTCTAAATTTTTTTCACTTCACCTTTTTACACTTCAGTGCTTCACAGACTTCACTCCCTAAATCTTGCCACATGAACTTAATGCACTTTTTCCTTTTAATTTTTCTTGATGCCTTCATATATTTTTTAATTAATTTATAACAATATAGGGGGTCGCAGGTTCTGACTATGAGGAGGAGTAGCTGCAAGTAAATTCTCAAAGATTTAAAAGCTTGAATAATTTGGTAATGGATGAAAGGTTATTCCTGGAGGCTGGTTATTCCAACGCTCAGTAAAAGATTCAGAGTTTTAATATTATGGAATCACAGAACGAAGGAGGCTGGAAGGGACCTCTGGAGATTGCTGAATCCACCCACTCTGCACAAAACAGGATCAGCTGCAGTAGCAGGTACATAGGGACCAGATTTGGGGTATCTCCATAAACAGAGACTCCCCAGCCTGTGTGGGAACACTGTGCCAATGTTTGAGAGATTCTCCTCACAGGGTAAAAGGTTCTCTGATCTTTAAACAGGCCACAGTGTCAGTCAGTCTGTGCCCGTGGCCTCCTCTAGTTTGCCTGCACAGCCCTGAGAAGCATCTGGCTCGTCTTTCCTCTCCCTTCAGGTGTTCATGCCCATTGGTAAGATCCCTCCAGCCTTTCCTTTTTATGGCTAAGCAGTCTGGGCTGTCTCAGCCTCTCCTTGCCCATCACATCCTCCATTCCCTGCTTCATCTTTCTGTCCCTTTGTTGGACTCTCTGCAGCACGTCCGTCCCATCCTGGGGACGGTGGAATTCCAGGTGTGGCCTCACCAACACTGAGTCAAAGGGGAAGGATCACATTCCTTGTGATCTGCTCTCCAGGCCCTTTCTAACACAACCCAGGACGCTGCAGCCTTGGTTTTCTGCAAGGGCACGTTGCTGCCTTGTGTTCAGTTCGTCCTCCTGGTCTCCCACGTCCTTTCCTAGGGAGCTCCTTTCCAGCCAGTTGTTCCCCAGCCTGTGCACAGGGCTGTTCCTCCCCAGGTGCAGGACTTGGCACTGCTCAGTGTTCTGTTTTCATCCTCTTCCTTACCACACTGCATCACCTGGATTGCATTTTTAGTAGTAGCAGTTGCTGGTTTTGAATTCCTTTGAGCAATGGATAAAATCCGGGTTTAAGGTTTCTTTTTTCTTCTCTTGGGAATTTATCACTCCCAGAATACCCCTTATTATAGGCATCAGTGTTTTATCTTATTCATGCTGACCTCTACCTATGTTGTTTAAATGTTTTGTCTTTCCTTTTGCTTTTCATTTCTCTCCTATCTGAGAAATACAACATCCTACAATTCTTTTTATTACTGTTTGGAAATCCACACATAATTCATATGGCTCAATTGCTGTCATTGCTGTAGTCACATTACCCTTATAGCTTTTAAAGAACATTATTAAGAGCTCAATACCTTGAATTTCAATGACAGTCTGTTGCCTTATTCTTTGAAAACCCCAGTACAGAAACTTTAGGTGATTACCTTTTAATTATAGGTGCTAATGAGTTGGAGGAGGGAGGAACCAAGCAGGGGCAAAGACTCTGAGTAATAAAAAAAAGTTTAAAAGTACTTTAAACTAGGAAAAATGTTAGTGATCTTTTTATGGAATGTACAGTGCTCTATTTCTGTGGCTGTAGGTTGGAAACAGATTGGATGTCAGACTGATTGTCAGCATTTGTGTTAGTGGCTTTTACATGTGGGTGGTTTCTCAAGTAAAGAATTTTGCATTTATTGTAAAAACTAGTAAGGTAATTTTCCTATAGCTAGCCAGTTATTAAAATATATAAAATTTAATTAATGTATAACAAGGATTTGAAAACTTACCTTCTGTTTCAAAGAGAAGGGACTCCTAAAACATAATTCACTATTAGCATTTGAACCAACAGACTGAACATACAATGCTTGGTGTATGCTGAAAGGATTTGATAGAATAAGTTTTAAGTAGCTTCAGACTTTTTCTTTTCTCTCTGTTGCTTCTATCACAATAAAGATTAATTACTGTGTGCTTGAATAATCACCTGCTGAATCAATATATGTGCATTTTTACACCTATATCCATAACAGATGGTGGTGTATTATCTTTGCTGCTTATATACTTTATCTTCTTGATCTGTGCTATCATCACACTTTGGAATATCAGTTGAAAATCTGAGTTCTGGCTCACTGGAACATTTTGAGCCCATCATTTACCACTTCACGAAAAGTGGCATTCAAATAGTTCTTCTGTGTTGATTCAGAGCTCTCTTTTGAGGAGTTCTGGGAATTCTGGTACAAGGGAAACAGCCCAGTTTTCCTGGACAACTCTGGGGTTGTGTTATTCCCTCTACTTACTGCTCTATTCTTAAACCTCTTCCCATGAGCAGAACAACAACTTGCCCAGTGCCTGAGCATCATATGAAGTCACACCAAGAGGTGTGTGCCAGCCACCAGCAAACACCCTTCCCCTCTGCCTTAGTGCCAGAAAATCCTCCATAAAATCCAGCAAAAGTCATGGGTGAATCCATCCAATTTGTTCTGTGCGTTGAATCAGTCCTGTTTGTTTATTTATATCTATATTTTATTTATTTATATCTATATTTGTTTCCCTACAAATGTGCTTTTAAAGCAGAGCTGCTTTACAGGTAGATGTTGATTTTTGTTTTGCTTAATTCTTTTAAGCAAAAGAAGAATGTCAGATCATAGTTAAGTTGGTAGGTTTATTCTGTGTAGGTTTATATTACATTAACAAATGTGGCTATAAAGTAAAAGTTAGTTAAAGTGGGACAGAAAAAGTTAGTTAAATCAGGGTGCAGACTTGAGCTGGAGATGTTTATTCTGACAATTTGATGGCTTGGTATGTTTAGCTGCTCTGAAACAAATTAAAAAGGGCCATCATGTGAAAGATTTGGTGGCTATACTCAGAATAGTTGGCAAAACAAGAGAGCAAAAATTAGGGACAATTTCAAGCTGAATAAGTATGGAAAATGTTTGTGTGTTGGGAGATGAAGTAGGGACTAACAGCAGAGTTTTAAGGCTAATGCTGAAAAAAAATGAAACACAGGAAACCCAGAAAGAGCAACATTACCCTGATGAAGAGAAAAGCACAGAGAAGCCTGTGTTTTAAAAGTTAGATCAAAGGACAAATTTTGGTGATGACAGAAAAAAAGTAATTATTTTATTTTTTGTGATGAACACAAGGAAATTTGTCTGGAACACAAGGAAATATGGTTTTGTACACATTTATATGTATTTATTAAGAAAAGTACATAAAAAGTCTTTCAAAAGACAGTTTATATCTTACTCTGTGAAATAGCTTCCTATACTGTTGGCTCTTCTACAGGCTAATTGTATTCTAGTTACATGTTTAATTCAGATAGGCATTAAAGGTGTGTAAAGATTTTTTTTGTCTAAATATTACAAAACTGAGCTTTTTTACCACGTTTCTTTGTCTCCTGTTTTTGTTTAGTTTGTTGATCCTGATGATCCAGCTCTGCATGAATTCAGATTTTTCATCAGATAATATATAATGAAACAAATGTACCAAACAGTAAAAAGCTAAAACGACTGAAAATACAGTTGAAATTGAGAGAAATATAGAGACAGGGCAAAATATGAACTAATAAATCCTGCATGAAAGCATCTAAATACTTAATATTACTTGTGTAAAGCTTTTGTTTTGCCATGAAAGCCCTGAAATATAATAGCACTTTGGTATGTCTAGAATATAAATAATGTGATGACAGCATCATTCTAAAGTTCATGCATGTTTTTAAACTGATTTAGTGTTCTCCTACAGTTCTCAATTTTATCCAGATGCCTTATTCAGTCACACCAAAAGCACATTACTGAACATTTTATTTATCATTCTGTAAGGCTTAATCCACTTGCAAGTGAGAACTGCACTGTTTGCAGTTGAGCTGCATTTCACACCTGTTTGGAGGAGGAGAAAGATTGAGGTGGTTTTGTGTTTCAGCCTGAGGTTTCTGAGGATATTTTTTTCTTGAAATAGGCTCTCCAGAGCCACATTTTCTGCTACAGATCCTGCATGCTACCTGCAATTCACTGTTAATTTTTCCTTTATCACCTGGATTACTGATTTTAGTATATCCACTGCTCCAATCTATTGATGTCAAGGCAATTTGTGTCTAAATTTTATTCTTTTAAACAAAATCTGAAAACAACCTCCAAGTTTGTAATTAATTTGTATTTTATTTTTTTTTATTTTTTGCACAGGAATCAGTTATCTCACTTTGCAAAAACTTTTTTCTCATTGACATGAGGAATTCTTTCAGGAATTCAGTAGGTGGGATACTTGGATGACGTGGCAGGATGAGTGTGTGGGTACTGGGTTGTGAAGAATTCTCCAACTTTCTAATGAGTTTCTGGCTTAGAATGTTTTCTTAGGGGTAATTATCCCCAGTGAATCCAGTCAACATCCTGCTTGCATAATTAAAATATTTTCTTCATAACTATTTGTTTGAAATAGGATGTATTTTTTTTTTCATAATTTCAGAGCTTATGACTAATCATTGGCTTAGTTTTTGAAATTGCAGGGGGCCAGATTTTTTCCAAAATCTTTTGTAGGTTTTTTTTCTGTATTTTTCCTTTATAAATACGTATAAACCTTCTTCTTTCAGCGGAAGAAATTATCCTCAGGTGTATTTCCTAGTGTGTTAAAACTTTGTAGTTCTTTAAGATGAAAGCAAGGAGTAAGATTATACATTTAATTGAAGCACATCACATTTTGGAGATCATTTGTAGCTGGAAGTAACCGCCATTATTTACTTATGATTTCCTTGCAGAATGATCAAAAGCCATCATTGACAAACAAACCTGGTTCTCTCTAATGACTCTGAATGCAAGTATCAATAACAAATAACAGCTGTTCATCAGAGAAGACTTGATTAAATGAAAATTTAGTGCTGCAGACACTTAAGGTGACTCCATTTGTTGCTTCCAGTTGGGTACAAGTGGACTTTCCTGTTACTTTATCTTCCTTATGCTTTAAAGGATATTTTTTGTAAACCCTCTGTAATGAGTAACTTAAAACCAAATTTTAAGCAAGTTATAAATGATGGATTTTGCCCTCTCTCCAGCTCCTCGTGTCCCTCCAGTTTCACAGTTAATTAGGTGGCTTAAAAATGTGGCTTCACTGTGCAATTAATGTGAGCTGGTGTCTCACCTCGTTTTCATTCACAGGATCATTACCAAGATGTAGAAGGCCTAGGTTTTAGTAAAATGCTGCATGAACCAATGTTTCACAGCTTACTTTTGCAAAGAAATGATCATTTTGTTTTCAAAATTCCCTTTTGCCATGAAGGCAGCATAACTCGCTTCAGGCAGACCATTTGGAATATTTTTCCAGCCTCTTATGCACTAATATCAAATCAAATCTTGCTCCATGTATCTTGCTGCTGTATTGTTGAACCAAATGTCATTTTATATCTTCTGCAAGAATTTTTGAGGTTTTAACTCCATAGCATTAATAAGCCATTAATGAAAGATGACCATTTAGAAATTGCTGTACAAAATCAACTCAAGAGCACTGACACGTTATTCAGCTTGAATATTGTTTTTTTTCTTCAGCCTCTTTATATGTCAAGGGGAAAAAAAATTGCTGTAGCATGTTATGAAATACTCTGTCACATGCACATGAAAATATATCATAGTTGGCATATCTGTAATTTAGTTGTAAGCATAAAATTCCTATTAGGAATCTATATATCATATTAGCAAAACAGTATCCATCCTGCAGTATATTATTTTGATAACACGATAGCTGGATTTGAAATGGAATCCAAAGGTCAGAGTTGGCATCGTATTGGGAATTATTTAATCACATTTTCCTTCCTGTCACTGACCTCATCTCCCTGCAGTCCTAACTACGACTGTCTCCTTTGCAGCAGGTGTGGAAACCCTCTGTGTTTGTGCAATTTCTTTTTTTAAACCTGCAGTGGAGAAAGTTTTCAGATTCCATATCAGCTTTTTTCCCGGGGGTGGCACTGAGCCAATCAAGTATTTGATTATTTGTGATCTGTAAATTCATTGTATTAAATGTATTTGCAATTTTTATTTTTCAGATGGCATCTCACAGTTACTTAGGTTATATTAGCAAATACTAAATTTACAATAACAACAGATAAAGATAACAATAAATCACACTGTTCATCCCCCACAAAAGCCCATTATTCCCCACATTGCACTTCCTTACAGCAGCAGCAAACCTGTATTTGCTTTGAGTAAGTTATATATTATTTAACAATAAAGCTACATAAAAAGTATGTGTAAGGTTCAGGACTTGAGCATTTGAATTTTTCTTGTGCTGAAAACATCATGAAATTCCTGCATTTAAAGAACAGTTTTTCTCCAAGCATCTGATCTGGACTTCTTAACGGCGTAAAAATTTAAATTACATGGGACATAACTCAAGTAAAGTTGAGGTTAGTTTGTCCAAAGATATGCAGAAACCAGCATTAACTTGTGATAGTGATAGCACAACAAAAATATTGTTTAACTGAGTCAGCATTGGCACAGTATAGTCAGGATATTTGTGAGTGCTGAAGGGAAAAGAAGCTTATAGTGATTGATTTTTTTTGTTTCAAAACAAAAGAACATTAAAAATGTCTGATTGGAAGGTATGTGTGTGACAAATACGATCAGAATGGTGCTTTTGAATGAATTTATTTGAGGGTTTGTAGGGTTTTTTTAAGAAACAACCATCTATTGATAAAACAAATTAGAAACCCAGCGTATCCTGTACCCCAAGCCCCGAATTTTTCCGCTGTAATATGAAAATTAACTGACTTTTCTATCAACATTTAAGTGTTATTGTGGGGAGTGAGAACCAGTGTGAATGTAAGCAGGTATTTAATTTTGTTCCCTGCTGCTCCTTTTTGAGTTCCTTCTCCCTGGTGGGGTTTGGGAGGGCAGCTTCATCCTGCACTTCAGCCTCCTCTTGGGGGGCAGAGCATCCAGAGCACCACCAAGGGATGGGAAGCACAAACTTGGGCTATCCCTCACCTTTTATAATCACTAGCAATCTTTTAATTGTTACCAGTCTAAGATGTGCAAAATATTGTAGAAGTAAGTAAAACTTTTGGGGAGAGAGGATACCTGAGAAAGGAAAGCAAGCTACTCTTTTACTCCAGATACACTTCCAGCCAAGAAAGGCTCATCATCTGAATTTTGCTTATAATCATTGCTATCAGACTAAGAAAATAGAAGAGAATCCCAGAGTATGTGACAACACTACATGATTTTTACTTTATGTAATGAATAATAATAATATATGTGTGTATCTATGTATCTCCCAGGATTATATATATATAAGAAAGTGATTGATAGCTAGGATGTAACAGATTTTTAAATACTGTTAAGAGTTCCACAGCTGGAATAAATTCTGGGAGTAATCCAGAGGAAAATAACTTCAGATCAGCTTTTGGTTCAGTGTGGTGTTTTAGAAATTACTAAGAGTCTTTTTGGTGCTGTGCAGTAAGGGGACATATCCTGCTTTCCCCAGTCTGTCTGTCATGGTACCAAATGTATGTTGGGAAAATACCAAGAGATTTTAAAAAAAAGAAAAGCTCTAAAAGGGATATAACAACCCAGACACTGTGTGGACTGGGTATTAAGCTCCTCTTCTGTGATCTTTTTGGTTGGTTTCCACGTGAGCAGAAATCTTGTGTCATAAAGATTCAGGTTCCAGGCTTCTCACTTGGCAGGAAGGACTGTCAACAAGAAAGGCATTCATTATTAATAATGAAAAAAACAATTCACAGCATTTTTCATCTTTCCCAGGGAGGAAAAGGACAAAGAGCCATCAGCACATTAAAGTGTGTAGCTCACCCATCCTGGCCTCCCTGAGCCATGGTAATGAATGTGATATATGCAGGCAGAGACAATGTACACTGCCAAAACATGTATATTTGTCACGAAATACAGCTTTCCTTTTGGGTTATCCTAGTGGGAGGCAATATTTGTTTAAGAAGGAAAATGAATGTATTTTCCAGCTGTGAATTCTGTGTCAGGGCAGCCATTTTCAATGGATTTTGTCTCAGTTCCTTGGTATTTGCTTCATAATTACATAGATAATGTGTCATTTTTGTGTTTGAGGTCAGTTAGATAATCTGAACTCAGAGTTCCTCTACAGATCAGTTATTTCAGTCCAGGCTAAAGATCTGGGTTTGTAGCTTATGAATACAATTTGAATACCTTACCTCTGTTCTGAACTACAAAAAGATTGTATACATACATAAATAGATTTTTTTAATAGAATAAAGTACAGAAATATCTTAAGGGATACAACCATCCCTGGTTTTTTCCTAAAAAAAGTTAACTGTTCTGAAGCAAAAAGAAAACATTCTGGTGGAATGAAAACTGAAGCACAAGAATAAAATGTTCAATTAATAGCAAAAAAAGCTTGACCAAACAAGAATTATTACTTATTCAGCATTATAAATTCTGCAGCTAAGGACACATGACTCGGGAAACATTCCCTTCATACTCTGCTCTTCGTTTGGCACAGTGTTCTAAAGTACTTGTGTTAAATGTGTGCTGTTTGTACTGGCACAGAAAACATACCCAGAGGGACATGAAGTGTGAGAGTGTGTCTTCATACTCCAAGTGCATTTGATGTTAACTGTGCTGAACAAGAGGCTGTTTGGATTGCAGGTGAAGGACACCTGCCCAGTGGTGTCACTGAGGGAATACACCAAGAATTACCTGGTTTTGTGGTCCCTGAGACCTGGTGGACCAAATTCTTGGCCTATTTTGTGTCAGTTCATGTCTGTGACTAAGGCTCTGTCACCCTAAGGTCATCTGTACCTCTGAGGAATCACCTCTGGTCATCCACTCATGATGATTTATTGCCTGCTGGGACAAAAATCCCTTGCTACAAAGAAAGCTGGTGTCTTTTCTAATGCCATTTTCTTCTGGTTATGTGTTATGAACAAGCAGTAGAACTTCATGAGCTGATGGTTCCTCTGAGTCTCAAAACCAGGTGAATCTGGTAAAATCCAAATGCCCACATTTGGACACAAGGAGGTGTCATAAACATTGGTGAGAGACTTCAGCCTTTGGGACCCACAGCTGGACAAGAGGGGAGCTGAGGTAGTCCAGGTGTCTCTTTTTCACACCAATTAAATAATGAGGGATTTGCAACACTTTATTCCATTGTGTCCAGAAATGTGAGATTCATCCCAAGGTTAACTCGATAAATTTAAACTTCTTGAAATTAAATACTTGATGTTATGGAATTGCCCTATGCTTTCTTCTCAGGAAGCATGAAATGAAATACTTATGTTGTGGAGTTATTTTTAATGAAAAAAAAAAAAAAAAGAAGAAAATTTCTTAATACATTCCAGCACCTTAATACATTCCACCTTGATAGGTGGCCAGAGAAAGATGGGACTTTTTTTCATGAACATGACTTTGGCCCCTTAAAATCAGTCTGAATACCTGCTCAGATTTGACTAACAAATATTAAATCACTTAATGGTTACAGTCCTGCCCCTGGTTCACAGTTCAGGGCCCCTGACAGAGCTGTCTCTGAGCTGTCCCCAGTGAATTGGACTCTCCAGCTCCTCTGGCCTCACGTGTGTGTGTGGAGGGGATTTGGGGCTGGCTGGGAACAGGGCACTGGGGCACAGGAGAGCCTGTCCTCTCTTTGGTGCCCTCCTGCTGGCACTGAGGCTTTGCAGGGGACAGAATTCTCTGGTTCTGTCAGAGCAGTGAACAAAAAAGGATGAATGAAAATGAGGAAGCAAAGATTTTGTATTTGTGATCCAGTCATTCCAGTGGGACGTGCCATAACTCTGCATATTCCCAGCTGACTGAGAGAGGGTCAGGGGGTGTGTGGGAAAGATGTATGTGATGAAATACTCAGGGGGTTCACATTACACAGATAAACTTACTTCTGCTGTTTCGTGGGCTTGATTATTGAGTTCACAGTCTTAGTAATGTCTGTAATTTACTTTTGTCAGTGTTGCTATATAAAATCATTTAGGTGTTGAAAAAAAAGGAAAAACGGTAAAAAGTAAAAGCTTCTCCAATAATTAGGACTAACCCCCTGTGTACAACTGCATTTTGTTGATAAATTTGTTGCTTTTAGCTTGACAATAAATGAGAGCAACCTCAGAACTGAGCAAATACTTCTTTGCATGCAATATTTTTCAATGAAAGTAAATGCTAGGGAGAACCTCAACTCAGATCAGTTGGCCAGGTAAAGTATTAGCATTTGCAGTTTGTTTATGATTTCAGGGGTGCAAGTTTTCTTTATATGAACATCATTTTCCATTACAGAGGCCATAGGGTAGGTTTTGCTTTATTGTTTTATCTGTTAGTATACACATCTCATAAATTCCTAAATAATAATGATTTTTCTTAAGCATTCTTTAAAAGCATTTCTGTAGAGAACCTGATATTCATCAACGGGATTAAAATGGCTAATGAATTATGCAGCAAGGCTATGTAGCTCCTTGACTAAATATTTTGTGGAAATTGAATTATTTTGGCAAGATTTAAGTATATAAGATTGTTAAAGTTTGCTTGTTTCAGATGTGTTTCTTTCCATGTTATTTCAGTCTCGAAAAATCAAGTTGGCTTTTCAGCAGTAGGTTGTGAAATATTTAACTAAGAATCATGAGTACATGAAAGCACACCTTAACTTTGTGTCAAGACACGTTTTTTGAGGATCAGTGGTGTATCAGGTGTAAATGATTATCCAGTCCTAGTATTGCTCTTCTTTTAGAAGGACAGTAGATATTTTTTAGATTTTATTAGATATTAGATTTATTAGATGTTAGATTTGATTAATATTTTGTTGTAGAAGCTAATAAAATTAGGGTTTTTTTCATATATTTTAGCTAGAATCAGATCAGTGAATCCTTGAGAAAAATATTCCTGCTCAGTTATCTGCATCACTGCAGGTGTTTTGTGTTCAGAGAGCCCAGACCTGCATTCACTGACTGCTCAGACTTCTACCAGTTTCAGTGAGTTTGGCTCACAGTTAATGGAGCATGGAACAATAGCATAGATATTTTACTGTTATTTGTAATCTAGCTGCTGTTTAGTTAAGCTGTCTTTTGTTTTTCTGATGTTTTGCATATCTGTCAGATTCTGAAGTTGCAGTGTCTGGAGTGAGTCCTTGCATCTAATCTTGTTCTTAACTATTCTGTATTCCAGTGAAGGCAGTACCAGCATTTGATATTTTAGCTTTTTTGTTGCTATATAAGATTGTTACACCCTAGCAATGCTTCTTACCAAGATTAGGGAATGTAATTTTGGTACCAATAATATTGGCTTCTGGTAAAAATTCAAGCTCCAGTGCTAAAACTGCACCTCTAATGCACATAATGCAGCTGATCCAGCAAGAGACGTGCTGCACCTTAATGAGGGCTGGGATTGTCTCTGGAGCAGGAAAGGTTCATGCACACACTGAGATCTGGTGCTTTAGAGTTCACTTGCAGGTAAAGGATGGCACTAAACACGTGCAATTAAATGGGAGACCCTTTGTGGGGGGGTCTCTTGGCTCGTGTTGACTCGGACCTGGTGTTCTCACCTGTTGGCCGTTCAGTGGCCGGGCTGGAATTCCCAGCTGATCTCAATTAGTCTCTCCAGCTGACGAATCTTCCTCACAACCTACACCTGTGGGGGCAGGAGGAGGGCAGAGGTGAGAACAGGCAGGCAGAACAATCCCTGGGGTCATTCCCAGAGTCGGTCTGTGTGAGTTAGAGCTGCTGCAAAGGCTTGGAGGCATTAAGAACCTGCACTGTGCTGGGTTTAACTACAAGGAAGAACAGGTCTGTTACTATCTGATGTGAGTAATTTTGCAGTTTTAATTTGCTTAATTGTAAGTGTTCCATTTTTCCCTGTGTCCCGAGATATACAGGGGGTTTTATTTGTTTTTATGATTTTTTAATTGGTGTGTGTGCTTTACGGATGTAGTAACAGAACTTCAAGAAAAAGTAAGTTACAAGTCTGGGCTCTGTATTGCTTTGAATGACCACTACAAAACCAAGTTGTTCTCTGTGCTTGTCAGTTCTCTATCCCTTAATTTAAATAGAGTGTTTGCTAATTAAGAAGTTTATCTATTTGATGGGTTTTTTTCTGCCTGTTTGGGCAGAAATTAGCCTGTGTTTTGGAGATCACTAGTCTGCTGACTATGGAAACATGTCTATGCTCTGTCTGAAGAGGAAGGCACATCCTTATCCATGCTGGTTTAATGCAGCTTTGTGGCCAAATATTAGTAATGTTTCTGCTCATTTTGTGTTCTGGGATTGTCAGTGTAGAGGCCTTTCATAGAAGAGAAATTGGGTTTGGTGGGTGAAGCTGGAAAATGCTGGGTTGGAGATTTAAGGTAGGACAAGAAGGCTTCTCTGTATATAGGAGCAGTTGGACACTGTTCTAGGAAGCACAACAAGCCCTAAGACAAGAGTTGGTAGGATTTCATATTGTGTTTGAGAATGAATGCATTTAGCACCTTATGTTCAGGCACTTTATAAATATGTTTTATCTGACCTCACTGATGTTCTCTGACAGTGCTTTTGAGTAGCTGAATTTCATGTATCGTTCAGGTTTGCAAAAAAGACTGTATTCATATAAAAGCAGTTGTTTATAATCTTATTTATCCCATCTTAGATCTCTTTCCTGTGGTCTTGTTGGGTTTTTGTTGGCTTTTTTTTTTTCTGAGTTTTGGTATTATTCTTTGTGGGTTTAATGATAAATATAATAATATTTGTATTAATATAAATCATGCTGTGTGGATATTATATTGAGATATGGGAAAAGGAGGTATACTTTTCTGACAAAATATTGAAGTTATGAGAGAATACATTTTCAATTTTTATGTAGTCAGAATTAAGACAAAACCAAACCTCTTTGGTTTGTGTCTTTCAGATTTATATTTTAATCTGAGAGTCTTTGGAGGCACTCCACAAAAAGAAGTTAGAAACTGCAAAACCAATTCAGATACAGTAAAAATAAGTTTAATTTTAAGACTAATTTATTTTCCATTTTCTGTGACAGTTTCTTTAATTCAAATACTGTAATAATTTTTAATTATAGTGTTAAAAATTTGATGTTGCTAAATTTTATCATTAAATTATTTTGAATTTCATTACCAAATTATAAATCTTAAAGGAACAGTTACACCCACAGAGTCTCAGCTGTAGAGAGTAGTTTCAACAGGCTAATTCAGGAAGAGCAACAAGAAAGCCTTATTTATGTGCATAAAAACATTTCAAAGGGGATTTTGCTATTTTTCTCCTCTTCAAAATACATGAATATGAATGGGTTTGTAAGGATGAGATTTTTTGTGAGCATCGAGTGAAAAGTAAAAATGGGAACTGATCTCTCTAATGTTTTGCTACTTGTAATTTGAGGCAAAGATTTGTGTAAAAAAAACCACAAGTAAGACTTTTTAAGACTGGACTCATCATAGTTAGAATAAAAAATATTTAATTTACACGTTTTTATTTGTTTGAATATTTGTGTCTATAACTGGAAGATTCTTGGAAGTCAGAGGTGAAGGTCCTGTCCAAGATGAAATAAAATTTGATGCTTGAGCAGAGTGTAGGGGACTCTGGTTGTGGATGCCTGAGAGAGAAAGTTGAGAGGGGTCTTAGAGAAAGGGAGCAATGTGAGGTAATCTGTGTGTAAATGTTCAACAGGACTAGATTTTAGTGCTGAGTCTTGAATGGTCTGAACCCTGGAGGATGAGAAACTTGACCTTTATGCTGAAAGCAGAAGTGGTGATAGTGCCAAAAAGCAGCACAGGAGAGTGAAATCAGTGTTTCCAGTGTGAATTTCATTGCATTAAAGAAGATCAGAGAGGAAGGAGTTCCAAGGAGGAGAGGGGAAGGATGGCCATCCTAACAAGGCAGAGTTGATTAGCACTGATGAAAGCAAACAACTTCTAGAAAGTGTTGTAGATGAATTCTCAGACTCTAGTTATTAGCTGAGGAAAAGGTAGACTCAGAGGTGTAAAATGTGACACCTTATCAATTGAAGTAGGAAAAGATAAAAAAATACCAATTAGAGTGTGAAGAGAGGAGGGAGGTGATGCTGGACTCATGGACAGGCCTGATAGAGGTTACACTGATGGAACAGTGTAGCCTGGAGACGATCCTTGGAGGGCTCAGGGGATAATATGGTTAGAAAAAAGCAACTGCTGCCTTTAAAATCAGCTGATGGAGTAAACTGGAATAAAAGGAATGGACACAATATTGACCCTGGATATAAAACTGGGCTTTCTCACACAGGACTTCTGTCCCTGCTTCAAAATAAGTGAGCAGGCCTGTAGAGGCAGCTTTGTAGGCAAAGTTTCCTCTATGCCAAAGCGTCTCATTCTGCAAGGGTTATAGAAAGCCAAAAAATCATAAACTAAAAACCAAACAACCAAATTCCCCCCAGACCAAACCAACTAACTCTTCTTCTAGAGTCTGGCACAGGAGTGGGATTGGGTCATGGCATCAGACATCTTTCTTCTGGTCTGGTATTTTGGAGAGTGTACTGCTGCCTACTTTGCAAACCCTTGGAGGTGCTGCAGTATAAACTGAAGTTCAAAGCTACAAACCCCTCAATTTTAGTTCTTTTGAGTCACATCTTTATCTCTTTGGATGAAGAAGGGTATTTAACTAGGACCTGTTGGGCTTGGCCATTAGAGTTTTGAAGTGCTTTAGTTAAGTGAGATGGAAAGCCACAAGGAAGAGCTGGAGATAAAGGACTGGATTTTGAGGAGTCATTGAACTAAATTAGCTCATCTTATGGGGTAGGGCCAAAAGGATGGGGAATATTTTGTTTTATTGGTAGATGAAGCCCTCAAGGGAGCTGTGGAGATGTTGTTCTTTCCACTGGGGGGATCAAATACTCTGGGGAGTGGGCAGACTGTAAGCAAAGGACAGGAGAAGTGGAGACTTCAGGATTCAGCTGCAGCTAATGGAGGATTTCTTGGTTCAATACATGAGCGTGTTAATATTAAGGTGTTATACATTAAAATGAGTTGCTGCATTGAGGACTGAGTGTGGTGAATTTAGATTCAGGCAGAATATATGAGATATTCATCCCTAGACAGAATATTAAAAGGAGAAGTGGTTTCATTGTAGAAGGAAACTGTGCTGATGTCCAGTTAATTTAATTCCCACAGAGAAAAGATGCAACCTTTACATAATAGCATAATTAATCTATCATTTATTCCCCTTCTGAGATTTGACATTCTTTTAATTTTCAAGAGATTAATAATATTTGACAAAAACTTTCTTCAGCAAGATATGTTTATGCTGCCCCACTGTGTATTCTTATAATTACATTTGGTGGTATTTTTGCTTTTTTAACTTTTATTACTCTTATATGAAAACAGGCTCTAAATTCATGTGCTCCAGCTGCTTATTTTGCCCTTCAAGTTAAATTCTTTCCTTGTGCTTTCATAGCAGCAGCAAAGTGTGAGATGTGGTGGTGCAAATTAAGGAGCAAAAACAGTGGGGCAAACTTCTGTGGATTAATGAATTGGTGTGAAAATTCTAGTTTAATTGTATTCATTGTGAACAAAACAGTGGTTATAGTACTGCAAGTGACTTGTGTCTATATAAAGTAAGAAAACAGAATTTTGTATAAAAGCAAATCTGAGTGATATATAAGTAGTATGTCTTTACTATTCAAATATTCTTTATCTCATACTTGAGAAACTGCCACAAGTGGCCACAGGCTTCATCACTTCAGGTCAAACAGGACTTCTCTTTTTTTCTGAGTAGTTTGTAGCCCTCCCATCCTGCAGACTGAAGCTTTAAGCTGCTTAAGAAGGTGTACACAGTTTTCTGTGATTAGTATTCATTATTTTTTTAATTACTTAAAAAAAAAAATCCTGAGTTTTTGATTTTAATTCAGAGTTCATTTTCTAAGGGTCAGACTGTCATGTCTTCTCAGCTGGAATTCTGGGAGAGTCATATAGGGCAACACTACACATGACACACTTGTCTTCTTGCTAGAATTGCAATATAAAGAATAACCTAAATGATAATTATTATAGTTCTTAAATGATAATTATTGTCAATGGACACTTGTGTCAAAGGGGTTTTTATGTGACACAGGCTTGTACCAATGTGTCAGACTTGAACAACCTCTAAAAATGCCTGTTTGGAAAAGTTTATTTGTTGCTGTGAGAGTAGTGCATGGTGGGTGTGAGCACCCTGTGCTCCTGAAAAAGAAATGTGGGAGTGTCCATACCACCTTTGTGCCAAGTGAGGTAGGAGTGGGATTGACAGAATATTTTGCTACCCCAATTTCCATTTCACCTGCTTGGTTCTGCCTCCTTCCCTGCTTTTCCCAAGTCTATACTCCGGAGGTAACAGTTTAGATAAGGATGCTTTGTTAATTTATTTTTTTTTTCCTTGCGCATCATCTTAAACCTCCCTAAAATCAGGGCTGCTGGGCCCACTGCTTCCCACACAGCTCCCTTTGCCACTGGGTGAGGAATGCTTTCCCAGAGCTTCAGCTGCTTCAGGCATCAGCCTTTCCAACCTCTGGCCACCGAGTCTTGGTGCCAATGTAGCGTTAAAAGTGGAGGGGAAGGCAGAGGAGAGAGGAGTGACGGTGGTGATCCCAAAGGAATTTAATGCGCTTTGGAGCCGCCTCCAGCGCGCTGCTATAGCCGGGGGTGGGCAGCGGCTTCGGGGACACGAGTGTCCTCGGGAAACCCGTGTTCGTTCCCTTTGGGAAGTGCGGGAGTGGCGGAGCAGGTCGGTCACGGCCGGAGCGGCTGGAATGAGCCGCGTCTCCGCTAGATGGAGCGCCCGGAACGGCGGAGCGGGACCGGGAATGGGACCGGGAGCGGGATCGGGAGCGCTCCCGGCCGCGGCTCTGCGGGGGACAGTCACCAACCCGCGGCTTGGTCAAGAGACGCTGTAAACCCGCACTAAACTGAGCCACCATCACTTTGTTAGGCCGGACTCCTTCCCATCCCTCCCCCCTGCCACCCCCCCGGCTTCCCACAGAATGCCCACGGACTTGTAATCCAGGGAAATCCCACCTACACCTTCTGTTCGCGAGCGTCTCGAACTCTTTAAGGGCAGAACATTTTCTTTGTTTTGTTGCCTTCCCCCACCCCCGCCCATGGATGGGAATAAAGACTCTTGGCTTCTTCTGTTGTGAAAAATCCACGAAGTGAATGTTAAACACATGAAGTGGTGCTGGAGAGGTTAACTGTGCTACAGAGGCTTTGTAGAGGTGGGGTAGGAAAGGAGAAGTCAATGGGAGTAGCACCCTGCTTAATAGAAACAGAAAATTGGTGATTCTTACTTGCCTGAGGTAAGAATGAGCCTCTGAAATGTTTGGATCTTGTGCAAAAACCTAGTAAAGGACAGCAATCTTAACAGAAACCTTGTATTAGAAACAGGGATATTCATGACAACAAAGTATCACTGGAAGAATGAGATGTTGGCTGTTGATTTACAAGAATAGAGGGAACCCCCTTTTTTTGACAAAGCAAATTATTTAAAAACATCTGGGATAGTTCTGCAATTTATTTAAAAAAAAAAACAACCATGGTACATATACAGAAAACAGAACACTGAAATAAAGGCAGAGATACTGATAATTGATAGTAATTGATCAAAATATGTTACTGATGTATTCTATTTTTAAACTTACATTGTGCTTCTTTTCCTGTTTTGAAGTGCTTAGGAGCTCTTTTTTCCTGTGGTGTTAGATAAGGAGTGTTTAGAGAAGGGACTGCACTACTATTAGATTCTATACCACTTGCCTGAATTATTTTTGTACCACATCCACCAGTTGAGAAGAAAATACATTCATCACGTGGTTTAATTTAATATGCAGTCATGATTTTTTTTTTTAATGCTTGATATCTGTAGGCATGCAGTCTTTATAATACTGTGTACTTTCTATAAGTGCAGATTTGTTGGTGTAGATACTGAGTACTGTAGTACTGAGACAAGCCTGAACTGTAAAATTGTGTGTGGTCTTGCAAGTGATGTGCTTCAGATCTTTTGCTTGATGGGAAAGGTTTGATTAGGCAGTCTGCTGTGGTGAGTCTAAAGGTTAACTTCTAGGTCAAAGGTTTGGAAATAGGAAATCTGAGCTTAAGTTTGGAGAAGCAGAAGGTTGACTCCCAGATCACAACAAACCGAGCGGATGGTTTTAAATGTTATACTAATTAAACAAATGCATTGTAAATGAAAGTGGGTTGGGATTTGTATGTCAGCTATGTGAGAAACGCTGTTCTTTATTTTTATTTTGCTTCAGAGCTTCTTTAATTTCATGTTTTTAATTGCATACTCAAGACTGATCAAAACTTTGCTGTTGGTGTTTCTTAAATGGCATTTTCACTGGGTGTGGGGAGAGTGCAAGATCTCTGCCTGTGCCATAAACCACGGCATGGGCAACCCAAACAGGTTGGAAGAGAGAGTGTTGCCTCCCGTGGTGGTATAGTAGATATTGCACCTCAGATGGATCCATATTTCGTGTGTGGAGGAAGGTTTTATTTCCTAGAACATTTCTGGTTGAACTCCCACCGAGGCTGATTTGGGTGGCGTAGACGAGTAGCTTCTTTTTGTTTTGAAAACCATCTGTATTTGTTGTTAATTGATATGCACTTGATGACAGCAGCAGCTGAGCGTGGGGTGAGTTCAGTTCCTGACCCAACAGGGCAGCACTGAGATGTCCTGTGCTGGGGGTGAAGTGGCTTTGCAAGTGCACACCCTGATGGCTGCAGGACAAGGCAGAAATAATCCAGTTGTTAATAATTTGCAGCCGAGGTGTTGATGGGGTCTGTGCTGTCTGTTCTGTTGCAGTGAGACTCTGGCTGTGCACAAGGAGGGAAGGTCAGCTTGTGTACAGTCATTCATGTCCCTCTGGCAAATCTGAGGGGGTACTTAGGGTATATATAGCCATAACTTGGAATGTGGTTGTGATTAATGGGCTGGGGTAGGTGGAAGAGTGTGTATAAACAAGGAAATGGCTTTAAAGAAGAGACATTGATTTTGTATTTATAAAAATAAAGCACAGTTTGGTACCTTTTTTTCTATTTAGACATAATGACGAGTTATCCTTGGAAGGGATGAAAATTGGTAATGACTTTCCCCTGCATGTCTTGAAGTAGCATATATCAGCCTAAAGAATTGTGTTTCTTTTTTAGGTCTCTTACACTACTGAATTATGTATGTTTATTGCTTCTCTGTGTACAGATGATTTGGACAGTGAAAACATTGATGTTCTTGTTTTTATAACATGAATATGTAAATGTAAGCAATCCATAGTATTTGTGGGTCATATTTTTCTGACTTTGAATTGTGTGCAATTTAAGGATAAAAGGCCAATGAGAAATTTCCTCTTACAATTACTATTAGCTCCATTTACACTGCTAAATTTTCTTCAAGTAATTGTTCAACACACTGCTTTTAAGAGTTTAATCTGTTTTATGGATGTCCTTTTATCTGTAAAATAGTGCAATAGACAGAAGAAGCTTTGCTTGACCAACATCATGTTCCAGAACTTCACTTTGGGAAATTGGATAGACTTATATAGTTCCAAACTGTTTGGCCAGGAAGCATGATGCCTTTGATTTTGACATAATGTGGAAGGAGTTGGTTATTTGCCTCCTTACATAATGTATTTGTTTTTCATTAAACATTCTGATAAGGTCTTATTAAAGGACCATGTATTATTTATGGTGTTTCATATGAAAACGAACTGAAGGGAAACTTCTCTGAGCTTAGGGCATTTGCAGAATAACAACCTTTCTGTGCTAGGGAAAAAAAAAAAGAATGAAGAAAAGCATGACATACTCCTGTCAGAACAGGAGACTGCTTAGGGCACAGAGAAAGAATGAAAAAAGGAGAAAGGGCACAGAGAGGGTTCATTTCTCCTCCTTCTTGCTTGCTCCTGCTCTGTGGCATGTGGGCTCTTTTGGTTGGTGGTTTCAGGGGGGTTTTTTGGTGGGTTTTTTTGTGATTAAGTAATTTGGGCTGTTCTAGTAGATGAGTCCATGATAAACTGCAAAAACATGGGTGTTTCCTAAGCCAAACCCAATTCCTGTATTGTAAGTTTATGCATGATTGTTTTGGTGTTGATTATTGAGTCCTAAATACGTTGGTTTTCTTGCATTGACTCCTTTTGAGAAAGAAAAATTACGTAATAACTGATTCTACTGGAAAATTTTCAGTTTTGCATGAAGAAGACTTAGTGGATCTAAATCAGTCTCTGAGGCTTGTGTGGGTGCAGGTATGTGTGTGCACATGTACAATGAAAAAGATTTATTTTTTTTTTTCAATACAGCACCTGAGTTGCAGTGACATGTTTTGATTCTCTTTCCAGTTAAGCGGAGACTATTATTTGTCTTTAAGGGTAGATCTTATATCAAATCAGTTATGCTGTTGATGAAATAGACTTCTCTTGAATGTGGGCTATTTGGTTGTTGTTGTTAATGTTAAAATCTTGATCTAAGATGTGTTTTTGTGGGAATTAGATAACCTATAAAATAGGTGATGTTAAAATCTTCTGCAGAGTCCTTTTAAAAGGAACCCCTTCAAAACCTCAGGTGGTGCTCTGAGGTTTGACCTTCTTTTCTGAAGAATTAATATTTGATTCATTTGTCAAATTCTAATTAAAAATAGTTGTATCTTCTGTTATACTTGAGTTGTATCTAAGGGAAAAAAAAGACCTGTAATATAGGACCTCAAGGACAAGCTGTAATATAAATTATTTGATTTGCAGGTCACATCCTACTTTATTACATAAAGACTAACTAGATCTACTAATGAATAATTATTACTCCATAAAATAAAGGGAGGGGGGAAGAAAAAGCTGGCAAGAGTGGAATACTAATTTGAGGAATCGTTCTCAAAGTAAAAAGTAAACATTAAATTCTGAAAATTGCAAATGTAATTTTTCCATGTAACCTGATAGGGCAGTCCTTGATAATAGATTGACTAGCTGTCAAATAAATTTGTAATTTTAGATGAGATGGGCTTTAGACCAATTTTAAGATAAAGTCTTTATCCAAGCCTGCTCCCCTCCCCCCCAGTGAAGTAGACACGGTGTGCCATAGAATTTTGTTTCATTCCCAGTGTTTCTGCTGCAGTGGTTACACAGCTCTTGCACAGCTTCACTGTAATGCTTTTGTAGGCTCCTCTGGGCAACTAGATAGTGAATGAAATGTAGGTATAAAATTAATTTGTATTTTAAAAATGCTCGTTTGCTATAGCACTGTATGTTTGCTGGAATCCTGTTGGCTAGCCAAGATTCTTTCCCTTTTCCTACTTTGTGCTCCATACTTTTGTTCGTAGAAGGGGAAAGCCCTTTTTGTGTCAGGTGTGAGTCCTGGGAGGGGAAAAAAAAGAAGTGTGTGAGTGTGTCTGTGTGCATGCAGAATCATAACAGGCGTTCAGTCCCAGCTGGGCAATGACACTAATTGCCCAGATCTCATGGATGCCTGTGATGCAGCGCTCTCACTTTCTCTCCTTCCCTATCCTCTCCAGGGATTTTTAAAATGCAGTATTTGAATTTTGGTGAGTGGTAAAGACCCTGCCCTAGGACCCATTTGACAAATGAGAAGCTGTGCAGCATCAGCACCAGCCGACTGAGCCTCACTGAGTCTCTCTCTCTCTCTCTCTCTCTCCCTCTCTCTCTCTCTCTCCTAGTCAGCAGCTACTGTTGTGAGACAAGCTTCAGCTCTCTCTGTCATTGAGGAAGTTCCATTTGCTCATCAATAGGCTGCAGGCTGTGTCTTCTTTTTTTCCTCTCGGTGAAAAAATCCGTAGTTTAAATCTACCAAGTTGCCTTAGCTGACAAACGAATGTAGGGGTTTAGCGCTGGGGAGGAAAAGGCAGTCGAGAAACCCTGTTTCTTATTTAAATAACCAGAAGAAGAAGAGGAAAAAAAAAAAAAAGGGTAGTGACAAGATAGGGCAAACGTGCTTGCATGCAAGCCCCCTCACTTGTTCTACGTAGACTTCAGAGCAACACCATGCAGCATCCCCTTACGGGTGCAACCTGCGTGGCACTGCCGAATGTGGGCATGTGTCCCCAGCTCTCCTGTGCCTTGACTTTTATGTACTTACAGCAGGTAAGTTTGCTTAACTTTTGCCTTTCCTGTAGTGCCTGCTTTGTCAGCGTCGTTTGGGGGATTTGCAGCCGGGGAGGTATTTTCCGTGTGAATAGACTGTATAAATGTCTCCCACTGCGTGGAGCGAATGTTGTGCCTGCACTTAAGAATGTGAGAGTGAGTAGAAAATTGTTTTAATAGGACATCGAGCCTTTGCATATATATATGTATACATTTTTTATTTTTTTTTTTTGGGGGGGGGGTTGGTGTGTTGGGGTTTTTCTTTTATTTATTTTTGGTTTTTTGCAACGTCTCTATTGATACTGTTTATAGATATTTAGCACGGTACTTTGATTGTGCTTCTCGTGGATACTGTAGCAGAGTTTCAGCCATAAAGGGCTGCTCTTTATTCACTTGCAGGCATAAATTATACTTCTAATGTAAATGTGCCCAATGGCAATTTTGTTTAAGCCTTCTTTGAAGCCAGGAATTTTAAGTCTGTGTTGAAACATGCTGCTGATTAAAATCAAGCTGATTTTTAGTTCAGAGAAAAAAAAAAAAGGAAAAAAATTATTTATAAAGCTGTATCTGTGCAGAATTAATACTTCTGTCTCTGAAGTATATTGGACTGGGTTTAAAAGAATGTTTGGGTATCAGCAAAACAATACCAATTTCTAGTCCCTTTTTAATTAATTATTTTTTTAAATTTAATTTCATTTTTGCTTGTAGGGTCCTTTTTTTAAGTATTCTCCCCCTTAAATTATTTAATATTTGGTATCCCCCTCTTTTCTATAACATGAAATAACTGGATAATAACACATTATTTTGAAACTAGTATTTTGAAATCATCTTTGTATTCTACTCCTCTGTTTTATAACTGAGTCCACCATTACAGAGTCATCTAGTAAGTGTGTAGAGCCAAGACAGAAATATGTTATCATGCAAAAATGACTAATCCTGTTTATTCTGTTACTTCTGTTGAAACTTGAGGGGGAAAAAATTCTTGTGCCTAGTGTAACAAATAGGGACGTTTCTTCCAAGTTCCACTACAATACTTTATGTTCATATTGACTTCCTTGAGACAGTCTCTAACTTTATTTCTATATTTACAAATGCCTGGAAGATGTTTTACGGTATTTATTTTTGTTCCTGAAGATCAGATAAAATAGATTTAAAGCCTGTTTTGATTTCAGAACATTTGTTTTCTATTACTGCTGAAAGAACAGAAGTCCAATATTTTCAGGTTATAAACCCTTCTGTAGCTATTTTTTTCTCGTATAGTGTAGTATAAACCCTTTCTGACTTCCAGCATGGGAGTGCATAATAAAAGATTCTTGCATACGCCCTAGATTATACACGTATGTGGGAGGCATTCTTATGTCTGCCATTAAAGTTTGCATCGGATAAATGTGATGTATTTGAATTGAAATTGAAATAATTTGCATGTCATAACTAAAATGCACGTTCTTGGTAGTCCTGTATTCTGGATGTGTTTTGGAAATGACATTTATGGATCAGCTGTAATGAGCCAGCGTGACTCGAGCACTTTAGTGGTTATGTATAAAATGTGCTCCTGCGTTTTGTTGCATTTGTTCTTTTGAGTTTGTCAGACAACAGTCTGTACGTTAAAAGACGGAGCTTTTGAAGGGAAAAATGGGAATGAAGGTGAGAGGTCAACGTGGCCACGCAAGGAGCAGATAAAGGATAACACAGGGCTGGGGTTGGGTGCTGTAATCCCCTTCCTCGGTGAGCTATTGCAGTATCATTATGCAAACCCACCTATGGCATGGCACTGCTTTAAGGTGTAGGAAACTGGGCAACTCTAAGGAATACTTTAAACCAGTGAATTCAATTGCATCCCTTCCATTCGGGAGGAAGATGAGAAGTGATTGCTAATGCACTTTACAAAGCGCTGGATCTGGCGGATAATTTTTAACTCTTTAAGTGGATTAACTGCCACACTCAAAGTATTTTATTTTTTTTTTTAAGTGTTTGCTTTCTCATCTCCTTAATCCTGTTGTCAGTTTAGAATCGTTCTACCTCTACTAATCACGATTATAGAGTAGGTTGAAAAGTCTTCCAAATTTGTGATGAAAATTGTGGCAGGTTCCAAATTCCGTGCTTGTTGCTTCTTTTGGTTGCTGGCTTGGTGTTTTAGTTATTCTGAATTCCTAGAGAGCCAGATGATCATCTTCCTAATTCAGATATAATCTATTATTTTGTGTATTTGGTTAAGTATTTCTTTAGAAACAATGTTACTTTATCTCAGAATTATTCAGGCAGATAGGACTGAGTTGACATTACCTGCAAAGCTCTAATGTAACGTGGTTCTGCTTTTAAACAGTAGAGGATAAGAAGTGCTTCATATTTTTGAAAAACATTATTAAACTTTTACCAGGACAGTCTACTTGGGTTATTTTTCTCTTTTTTCCATATCTGATAATTTATAGCAAACCCAGAGAAATACCTGTTTTGTATGTTGAGTGCAGATATCACTATTTCACTGAAACTGTAAATGTTTTTCCCACTCTATCAACTTGTCTATCGATCTTGAATACAGGTAACCTAAAAGCTTTATGTGGCAACTCAATAACTAGTGAATCCCCCCTGCCTGTGGAACCTGTTACCAACAGTATATAGACATTATGTGAAGCTATCAAGTATTTGTTTTTCTCTAAAAATTGCACTTCAGATATGTCTGCTCACTTGCACCTCAATTAAAATGAACTCAGACATCTGTATTACACCGGAGCTCTCTCTCAGTTGTTAAACTTTACCACCTATTTAGAATTTATGAAAAGAATTATTCCTACTTTTGTGTGTACCTGCTAAATACACCAGCATTCTGTCATGTGTAGGTTTTATAACTGGATATATGTCTTTCCTGAAAGACTGTGAAAGGCATCACGTTCTTCTCAAGATGGGCAAGCCAGTCTCTCTGTCAGTAAATATTTATTTATCCCCATAACCGTGAGGAGGGTGGTTTTCTGTGGAACTCTCTTAGTCTTTGGGGAAAATCCGTGTTTTAGTAGTCATTTAAAATTGACCATTATTTACCTACAAAACTCACATTGCTTGGTCAGTTTGTTTGATATGAATGGTTGAATTGTTTTCCACAGTGTACCACAGGAGTGCTCAACTACTTTTTCCAGGGTTAGAAACTTTAATATTTGCTCTGCTATCTTCCAGTTTACACATGTATATAACATTTTAAGAGTTCAGCGTGGAACTGATTTTTTTTTTTAAAACAATTTGTGCATACAGTAGGCTTTACCTAAAAAGATTTTGAGTTTAACTGTTGAAAATAAAGTTGAAAATGAATAAAGAACAGAGGCCTAGGTCATGTTGTAGATGAACTGAAGAATGTTTCTGAGTTAGTTAAGCTTTTTGAAATGGTCTGAAATTATTTGGACATTCTCTTTTCAAGATGCTTCCAACTATAGAAATCCAGAGTGAGTTTTCAGACAACATTAAAACCCAAATGACTGTATTGGTGGCAGCAAAGAACAGAAGGAGAATGTCTGGGTTTGAGTTGGAAGTTTTCACTGCGTCATTATAAGGACAGGGCGAACTGGGAGAAGTGGAGAAGCATTTGGGTTGGAATTTTCCCCAGTGTCAATATTTAAAGAGACAGGAAAAGGGAACTTGGATTTGTAGTGCACCCTGTCACTTGGTAATATTTTATGGTGTTAGAAACAGCTGAAGGCATCTATTTTCTTTTCCTTAATATGACACAATGAATACAAAAACCAATTTGACTACAAGCTTCCAACAAATACTGGCATGAAGTAATTTTTGCAGCAAAATGTTGACCACTTTAAATTGGGATTTAGCTGATATCAATGGAGCTTAGTTCTGTTAGTTGGTGTTATCTTATATGTTTTCCTTGACACAGGGTTATTTAGTTGGTATTTTCTGAGTAAAGAAACAAAATGAACTGTTGTTTTGAAACATCCCATAATATTCCATGGCACAGTGTACAGTGCTGCTGTCATTATTTTCAAATTGGTAATTTTTTTTTCTGTTTAATGATGATAGATGTGCTTTGTTTTAAATAGTGAAGTGGTTTGTACAAAGGGTAATTCCTCTTAAATGGAGCAATTGCTCATAGTGGACATTCACAGATCGAAAACAATTGAACTGAAACTTCAATATCAACCTTTTCTGTCTTTAACAAAGTAGTTCATGGTACAGCTCTCATATCAATGATGAAAGGAATCCACCATGAAAACAAAGCAAAAACCAACAAACCCTCCATCTCTACCCCAGCTATTCCATTACTGCTTACATGGTAAATTAGTGTAATTTTATTTGGGCCTTAAGCATTACGACTATGGAGAAAAGCTGAATTCCCCGCTCAGTTACTTATGTCATGCTCCTGGATCTGATGATTTATAGGATTCTGAAAGACTTTTTATCACATTCTTTCTCCATGGCTTAATTCAACGTTGATTTATTTGGTAGCATTTTCAATTGATGCAGTCAATAGTGTCAATAATGGAATAAGGATTAGAACAGATTATCTTTGTGCTAAAATTGTGTAAAGAATTGAAATGGATGAACAATTCAAACAATTCCTGGGTACAGTTTAACTTTTTTATAGAGCACAAGCACATCAGTTGCTGAATGCCACCGTTGCAGTTACAGTTCTAAGTATTTGGTTTGTGCATTTAATACTTCAGCGAGTCTCCAAAGGTTCAGGTGTGTTAGCTGCATTCAATAACTGATGTTTATGATGACACTGTTTAATCATGAGAACACTACCTTTCTTTACCTTGTCCGTTTATAGTACTCATTCACTCTGGGGCTCTCCTGTAAAGTCAGTTAATCTGACTTTTAGCTCGTGAAAATTTTAAGCATCTGTTGGAGTCTTCGCACAGTTTTTGTTCCTCTGTCTGTTATTTCATGGCAATTTTCGTGTGAGAACATACAACCTCTGCTTATGACTGCATGAGTGAAAAGAAGTCCACGGTACTAATGCTCACTCACCATCTGTTTCTCTTACAGCTGGGCCTTGAATAATTGTCCAGTAGCTGATGGACTGAGGGTAGGCAATCTTTTCAGGGGTTTCTGATTCATTTAACCAGCTCTGCTGCCCCAAGAGAAACATAGTGCTTGTTTATTCATATGTGTAGGGTAAAAGCCTGTACTCTGTCGGAGAAATTACAATGCCCTGTTAAAGCAAAAAAGGAGCTACCACGCTGCAAACAGTATCCTGTGGATGCGTTTGTACCTAAGGGGGCAGTGTGGCACTCTTAGGGAATTTTAGTGTATGAATGAAACAGACCTCAAAAGGTGGGAGTGCAGCTGTTGCATCCAGAAGTGCTGTTAATGCGGACTTAAGGAGTGATGTCTTGATGCACTGCTTGTCTTGATTAGGGTAAATAAGTTCTCTGGGTATTTGCCAATAAACTTCAACGCTGGTATTTGAGACTTCACCTGTGATTCAAGACCACTTTGCATGTTTACCTACCTTTTGTCTCACAAGAGCGGCTTTGTTGTTTTCCAGAGGCTAATGAGAAGTGGCTTGGAGATCAAGTGCTGTAGCAGTTCTCATTCTGAATAAGAGCTAGTTTGGGGCATTTAACCACGGAGTTGTCAAACAAGGTCAGCCTCTTTCAGAGGAGGTGCTTTAGTTAAGTACTCCCTTCTTTAAATAGTGGGGAGGGGGGGGAACAACCGAAAAAAACCCCAACCACAAAAACCCCTCCACGAAGCAGAAGAATCAGTTAAGAAGGTTACTTGCTGCTTTGGAATATAAGAGCAAGAGCAGTTGCAAAGAAAGCTTCCATGTGGCAGAAGCAGGTGAATATTTTTGGCTTAGAATCATCGTTTCTATAACTGGGCTCTTTGAACGTTTGCAGACACTTCAGGTGAAAAGTGATGGCTGGATTTGCTGTTGGGAACTGTTCGTAAGTTGTCCCTATTCACTGATATTTGCTAAATATGTATACGGGTGGTTATTTTCTGAAAAAAATTATGTGCTGTGGTATTTCATGCCAAGGAAAGTGTGTGGTGGTTGTTATGTAAGCAGGGGTTTTTCTCAGGGCAGCCAGTAGATATTTCAGTTTGTGTAGATTTTTTTTTTTTTTTTTTTTTTGACCATAGTCACGCAAATCTGGAGTATGAAGCTGTTTGTTTTTCAATGCATTTATTTCTGAGCTGGTAAATAAATGCTATAATCACGTTAATATTAATTCTGCTTAAAATATTTTTGAGGCATTTAATAGGTAGCTTAAATGGAAGCGATAAAAATTGTGACACTGGAATTTATCGCCTTGCTTTATAGAGTTAGAATAATGTTAGTGGAAAGGAGAAGTCAACACCCTCTAAGAATCCTTCAAGCTTTCCTGCCTTTTAAAGGTGTGTGTGCGATTGATTTATCAGTTTTAAAGTGTGATGTGTAGTGCAAGAGCTCTCCTGAGAACCTGCTGTCATTTCTTTGCTAGCATTGCTCATTTACCTCTGAGTCGCCCGGTGCAGCGCCATTGACTTCTTTTACATTTTGCTTCCCCTCCTACTCTGTCAGTGCAGCAGCCCAGTGAATTTAATTAGAGAAAATAGCATATCTAATGTCTATAGTATCCTGAGCAGTTGTAGTTGGGCCTTTGGTCTTTTGCACTATAGCAGGCTCCAGCTGTGGAGAGATCTCGCAGTGTTTTGATCCTGCTCTTTCTCGTTGTGTTGAACACAGGCAGAATCAAAATTAGACACTGTAGTAAGAACTGAGTGAATTATTTTTTCTGTTCACAGTGAGTCACCGGTTTTTACTTTTTCCTCCAGATATGGAAAGAAAGAGTGTGGTACTTCAGAGCTGAAATACTTAAGATGTTCAGACGCTCATGAATAAGAATGCAAGTGCTTTCATCTTAGACCATCTTTAAAGATACCTTTTAACCCTGTATATCAAAATGCACCAGAAATTGTTGCTCTTTCTAACTATAACACCCTGAATATGCTTTTTTTTTTGTAACAGTGCACAAATTTCATACTACCATATATATATGTGGTTTGTGTATATATTTTTAATATGCCTTCCCTCAATTCCTTACTGACTTGCACTAACATTAATTATAAGTTGTTTTGAAGACTGCTTCTTTGGTTCTGCTTCTCATAGCTTCTCCTTTTATAGCTGTCTTCATTACCTCTACTGTGGACAGTAGGTCTTGTATACATTAAATAGTTAATTACAGATGTTGATGGTAGGCCTGAAGCTTAATTCACAAACAAAAGAAAGATAAGTTTTAAAATATAAGCTTACAGTTTTGTAATGGCACCATCTTTCATAAGGCAGTGTGAAATTAAAGTAATTCTTTGAAATGTTTCAGTAAGCATTATGAAGGGAGGCAAAAAACTGTTAAAAGTTCTCCCTGACAGCAAGATCTTGATAAAACAGAACCAGTGTGAAAATTTGGGGGCGAAAAGAAGTCAGGCAGTCCATATATTCAACGAGTGTCTCCTCCTTTCATAAGCTTTTTCCCTTGTCATGTATTAGTCCTCTCTCTGGGATGTTACATGGCTGCATGGCTCAATTAATGCTCTGTGGCAGGAGGAGGAAAAAAATGTCTCTGTCTTGTCAGAAGCAAAGTTATTTACTTTCAAAAGCTGACAGAATAGCACTGCAGGGGCTTCATTTATTTCCGTTCAGAATGTCGTTATTGTGTAATGCAGAGGGACTTGTGCATCCATTGCAGGCTTGGTCTTGTAATCGTGAGTCTGCTGGATGGCTGCAGGAGTGTAAAATGGCCCACTGGAACGTTTCCCTCTTCTGACTTCAGCTTGTTCACTTTTGCAAAACTGAATTGCAAGTGTCTTAAATATTTACTGCTTAGATGGCGATAAATTCGTTTGGTGGTGGTGCTGATCCTTGATATATTTGGAATCTCGCTCTGGCCCAGCTGAAAGACTGATTGTACCCTCAGTTACCTTTATAATGTGTGTCATTGTCCCTGATGGGTAGCATATGGCTGGAGACTGCTTTTTCAACATCACTCTGGCTGTCATACTCTTTAGTTTTCCCAAGTCTAGCCCCAAAAGGAATATTTTAGTGCAGAATGTTTTACAAAGATTACTTGCTATTTCATTTCAAAGTTTGGAGAAACATTCAACTTTGTTGTTGTTGTTGTATTGCACGAACTTCAGAGGCAAGATAAATAGCCTTGATGTTCCCTACCCGAGTTCAGTGTGTGTTGCTGCAAAAGCACAGGAGCGTTCAGAAACTGCAATTCCAAGAGTTTTGACTTTATTTTTTTTTCCTTTCCCATTGCTACCATCCCTTCCAGCTCCACTCACAAAGCCAGACTTGGCACGTGCATGTGACATTGCCTGTTGCTCTCTGGAAAACTTTTTGGTACACCTAAAATAAAAAACACTGAAACAGCCAAGTACAGGAGTTCCTCGTGCCCAGACATTGCCCTTCTTGCTGCCTGCTCTTAAAAATAAATAAATAAATGCTCCAACAGAAAATTACTTCATTTGGAGAGGAGTCACCTTCTTAGTGGTAGTTGATTTATCATATTTTTTTAAGGGGAACCCCCCTTTTTTTTTTTCAATTTCTTTTTCAGTTTAGACTGGTAAACGAAAAATTATTAAAATGCTGAATTTATTTGTGGATTTTATTTGAAAACGACCCGTCTTTAAATGAAGGCAAAAGGATTCTGCTTCTAAATGGGCTTGCTTGCTTCTTTCCTGCTTTTTTTCTTCCTTTTATTTACAGACATAAAATCCAATAAATTTCTATTGCAGTTGCTGGGCTTGGGGGAGAAAAAGGAGAGGAAAAGTACAAAGCTATTGGGAAGCGTCAAACACGGCGAGTGATGAAGTACATTTCATAGCAGCCAATTCCAAGCCCAAAATCCCCGTTGTGCAGGAAGGCTCTCCAGCTCACCCAGGAAATTCAGCCATTGCACGGCATAGTATTAATGATTTATACACCCCACACCACTGCTTTTGTTCACTGGCACAGCCAGGTTGTGTTAATAAAGGAATTTCAGGGAAAAGGGTCCCGGCATGCTGAGTTGTTTTGCTCAATGCAGTGGATGCTGCCTTCATAAATCAAAGGAATTTAGTGCTTTACAACCTTTCAGAGCTGCTGAGGGTGGTTGGTTTTTTCTTTTTTTAATCTGATTCACCTAGGAATATTTTCATTTCTTTTCTATAAAGAATGAATGAACTGCTGGATGAGATCTATCTCAGCTGTTTTAGGGTTGATTGGTTTGCTTCACAGTGGCATTATACTTCCATTTGTTTTCCATTTGGATTTATGCTTTATGGTGTTGTCTATAGAAAGGGACTAGCATGGTTTTATTAGCATAAAGAGATGCAGATCACATTATATTCCCTCTTGTTTCTTACAAATAAATAAATGAAATATAAAGGCAAAATATGTTTGCAGTAAACAAAGCAATTTTGTGTTCTTTATCTAAAATAAAAAATAATAACTTATTGGAGCATCATAATTTTAAAATCAAGGTAATTTTTATTAGCAAGAATATGCTTCCATATTCTTTTGCAATACACGTGAGTGATAATTTTTGAAGTTGATTTTTCATCTGGAAACTTTGTTTCCTAACAGTGACTGCAGGATTGGTTCCTTAACTTTGTATTAATTCATATAAATTTTCTTTTCAAATAGTGGGTCAATATTGATATTACAAAAGAAAATATGTATCTACATTTGATTACAGAAGCGAAGATAAGGAAGGATGGTTTTTAAAAAAGCTCTCAAGTTTTGCTATGAGTTAGAGTATTCAATAGTGTTATGGCACATTGTCCTAGAAAAAACACACTTGGTTTGATAGTTATGGAATGGAATCTTTACTTTCCATTACTGCTTTACAAGAGGGTTGGGAGGGGGAGCAGGAAATCATTGCAGGGAATGTTTTACAATTAAAGGGAATCCAGTTTTCCAGGGGAATCTTAAGACCTTGTGTTGCACAGCAGGCACAGTGTTTTTAGTCTCCTTGGGTCCTTCAGAGTCATAGATTCGAGCAGCTTTTGCTTCCAGAAAATGGGACTGGCCTGTCCTGGCTTTGTCACAACAGAAAATGTGGTTCCCTCTGAGCCTTTATGGAAGTCAACAGTGTGGGGATCAATACTGCAGAAGTTACAGCTCCTTAATCCTGAGAGGAATTCTTTGTTTGTAGTTTGTTTTGTGGTCTGGAGGCAGATAAATACCTTCCATTCCTTTTCCTCGCTGGTTTAAATATCACAGATTAATATAAGGCAGGTGCCCAGTAAATGAGGTTTCTGTTTATAGAGTACCATTGCTGTGTTTGTTTGTCCTCTATTATTTGGGTGCGTGAGTGTTTCATTGTATTTAATTATGTCTGTGAGGCACAAGACAACAGTCAACATCTGCTCTATTGTTTCCTTGGTTTACAGATAGCTTTGATGGGTTATTAAACAATCTATTTTTCAAACACAAACAGGGAAGTAAGCTGCACCCACATTATGTAATTTTGTAGAGGTACATTATGTAATTAGTTGTCTAGTGTTTGCACACTAATCTTTTATTTTGGTTGAATTTATGCTATTCCATTAAAAAAATATGTGATGGTCTTTGGCAGTTCTAATTTAATAGTGAGTTTCTATTTTCTATGTGGGTTAAGTTGATTTTTGTCACTACTAAATTGGTTTTACCATGTATTTCATGTTGAAATAATGCACCTGAGTTGTGAATGCTGATATAAAAATTATAAATGTGTATTAATTTTCATTTGTAACTGAAAAGAGCTACTGATAAACTATTACTACAGAAGCATCACTAGTTAACTTGGATTATTTTTGAATAAAAGTCAATACTGTTACCAGAGCATCAGCTGGGGAAGGCAAGGCTCAAGGTTTTACACTCCCAGATCTTACTCAGGGCAGAACAGTCCTTAGTACTCCCTGGACAAGAGAAGTTGTACTGCACGAGCAGGGAGATGACTCAGTAGAACTTGACTCTTGTACAAATGGATTTCTTGAGGGAAAAGTGCTTGTTTATTATCTGGTTTTAATTTTGCTTTGTTTTAATGTACCTGTCAACTGTTTTAACTTCCTTTATGTAGCACTAATCTCCACTATGCTCTATCTGGATGCATTAAGGTAAATCACTGAAAGATTTCAACTACACAGCATGTGATTGTTTTTTTTTTTTTTGCCTCAAAATAAAATGTAGAAGAAAATGTTCCAGACACAAATGATGAACGGGTCCTAAAATTAGGCTTTCTGTGGCTTTTATCATTGCAGAAAGTCACCTATTAAAAATGTTTGAGAACATAATATTTTCACAGCTCCCGAGCTGCTGCTGCCTCCTGTTCTAGAGCTGCAGCTGGGTCTGTTTTTTACCACTGGACTTTTGAGGCCTTTGAAATGTTGGTAATGTAATGAGGTTGCCTTATGCACTGAGGTTTTCCTTTGGAATAAAGTTGTTCAAAATCCTTTTAAGGTGAACTCTGCTCTGGTGAGACCCCACCTGCAGAGCTGCCTCCAGCTCTGGGGGCCCAGAAGAGGCAGGACATGGAGCTGTTGGAGAGGAGGCACCAGGATGATCAGAGGGATGAAGCATCTCTCCTGTGAGGAAAGGCTGAGAGAATTGGGGTTGCTCAGCCTGGAGAAGAGAAGGCTCTGAGGTGACCTAATTGTGGCCTTGCAGTCCCTGAAGGGGTCAACAGGGAACATGGGGAGAGACTATTTACGAGGGCATGGAGGGACAGGACAAGGGGGAGTGGTTTTAAAGTGACAGGGAGTAGGTTTAGATTAGATTTTAGAAATAAGTATTTTACTGTCAGGGTTTTGAGACGCTGGCACAGGCTGCCCAGAGAAGCTGTGGCTTCCCCATCCCTGGAAGTGTCCAAGTGGCCTCAGATGGAGCTCTGAGCAACCTGTTTTGGTGGAAGGTGTCCCTGCCCACAGCAGGGGGTTGGATCAAGATGGTCTTTAAGGTCCCTTCCAAGTCAAATCATTCTCTGATTCTGTGAACTAAACTACTCCTTGTACCTGAAGAACTTAATTCAAAGGAAAAAACTATATAATAAGCATAGTTACTTGGAAAAGTATGCATTGTTAACAGGTAGGACTGGTGTTTCAGGAGCTTGTTGAAATGTAATTTTGCAAAATGGTAGTAATTTTTTAGCACAGAATGAGATTTCTTCACTTTTTTTTTGTGCAAGGGCTTGCTAGAAATACTTTGTAATCCCCCTCTCCCCTACCCATGTGCATTAGCAGCAAAAGATGTGAGCACAGAACAGGGATTTTAGATCTGTTCCTTCCAGTGTCAGTAAATGCTCCTCAATTGATTTGAAGAATTGCACTCGAAGTTTTGACTTTCCACAAACGTGACAAATGGAAACTAAAACAGGAATTTCTAACTACAGTTTCCTAAGAAACGAAGGATTGACAGGGTAATGCTGTTCAGAGAGAACTTTATTTTCAAGGTGTTTCCAGAAAACCACTCTGGAAGGGACAAAGAACAATGATTTTATTTTTTTTTTTTCCTGTAATGTCTATTACTAAGTCGTTTGGTAGGTTGTGTCTCTCAGGAACTGGTTATAAACAAATATGTGTGTTTGTGTATGACCAAATGAACGGGGCAGGCATCTTCAAATGTGTGCCTGGGAATGGAGCATTCCCAGGATTTTTTTCTGGCATCAGATTCAGGGATGGATTTTAGTGGATGATAAAGTCAGGATTAGAATTTCTACTGGGGTAGATCAGTTTATTGACTAAAGTTGTTATCCTTGGCTTTGTTATGCAATTAATGTTTTGTACAGTGTATGTGCATTTTCTGTCATCGTTTTCTTGTATACTGTGCTTAAGAATAGTTTTAAGTGTTTATTTGCACTAAAATTGTACAGGTAGTGTGTGCCTGTTTCCTGAAGAAAATGAACTTTGAAACTGCTTTTTGAAAACTCTAAGGGAAAGCAAGTTTCAGATTGATGAAGGATGCTGAGTTAGAGGAGTCAGCATCTGATCTGTGATAGTGATGGGCACTGCTTATTCTCACAGTTTCACAAAGAATCAGGGCTATGGAGCACAAAATATTGCAGTGTTTTCTTCATATGACCTTAAAGGGCCAATTAGGACTGAAGAGTTGAGGCTAAGATATCAGGAAATTTAGCTCTTTTACCGTGAATGAGCAAACAGATCAGCAGATAACAACAAAAGTTGTTAGCCTGTAGTACTACATCACAAAAGCATTCAAGAAAGGAGGCTGTGAAGGAGACCTATCAAGAGGGGAAAAAAAAAAAAAGGTAATTATAAAACCTTTGAAAATAATTTCTACAAGAATTCACTAGTCCCAGTTGCCTCATTAGTTATCCTGAAGTCTGACAGTTTTGTGGAAGCAGCTGTGTAGTGCTTTTCTGTCAATACCAGAGAGATGTTCCAATAATAGCATTTATAATCCAGATGTGCAAAACTTATGTCTGTCTTATGAACTTTCAGTGCAGTTCATGTTTGTTGAGTAACTCGAAACTGGTAGGGGATATTAAATTTCTTGTTTTTATTTATTGCTGGTGTTCAGTAACATGTGTTTTAGTGTTTTAGTTCTTTACTAAGCAGTATCAGATGTTTCATTTCTTCTGGTTAGGGACAAATAACTACTGAAAAAAAATTGAGACAAAGTACAATGCTCTCAGTCAAAGAGTTTGAGTTCAGTTTCTGGTGTCTGATCCCCTCATGTTGCATTGCAGGAGGATTGACAACGTCTGAGGTCTTAGATGGAGACAACTTTCACTTTGTCTCATTTCTTGCAGCAATAAAAATCTTAGTAATATCCAACTAATACATTTAATATATGCTGAAGTACTGATTTCAATAAAAATAGAAATAATCCTCTTCTCTTGTCCTTCTCTGCACAAATTTGCACCAGTTTTTGGCTGGTGCTCCAAGGGCACTGACAAAAGTTGATTAAAACCTAAATGAAGGTGAGATTAAAAATCCTTTTATTATTCCCTTCAAATATTAAATGGAATTAACCAGAAGTAAAAAAGTTGGTAAGTGGGTGACAGGAAAGGCTCTTACTATCTGGCACTGATATAACAGTGTTATGGTTTCCTGATCTTATGTTGTTCTACCCTCTTCTGTTATTCTGACCGGTAGCATGATCCATGTAGGTTTATGTTGTCCTGAGGAAGTTATGAGAGATAACATTAGAAATCAAGTATTCACATGAATTCAGTATCCACTGTGTTGCTGAAGAATATTTAGGACTGGAAAGTATAACGAATAAATAGAATATTTTTTAACAGGTCTTGGGAGAGGGGAGAAAAGAAAACACATGATGTGATTCTTTAAGGTGAGATCTATTTACTGTATTATGAGGACGTTTTCTTAAAGCTTCACCCAGGGAATTTTGTTCTTTTACCTTGGTTCTTCTGTGTACTGGCTCTTTACACAAAGGTGCCCACAGAGAGGACCAGAGCAATTCCACTGGGATTGACTCCTCTTCAGTCACAGATGCTCAGAGTATGGGCAGAAAAGATGTGGCCCATGTCAGGAAAAGGCTCCTGTGCTGTGTGAGCTTTGCCTGGACAGGCCATGCACAGCAGCTGCCTGTAAGACCGAGTTTAGGTGTGGGGGTTGAATTGCTGAACGTGGGATCAAGTGTGTCTCCAAACAGTTGCATTAGGAAATATCCATGAGACTGAATTGACTTCAGACATAAAGTAGCAATGAAGTTTAAAAAAAGCTTTATTAACTTTGTGGTATTCAGATTTGGAGGCACATTTCATATCAACTGAGCTTTCTAATGCTTTCAGCCAAATCCTGCCTGCCTTAGATGCTCCTTGCTTGTAGCTCTTGGCTAAACTTCAGTACTTAGAGTATTGCCAGTGTCTTGAATAGATCTGAATTATGGCTTGCATTACATCTAAGACCTTCAAGTCTTGATATTTTATCTCTGGAAAATATGAAACTTGTCAGTTGTGAACAGAAATTCCCTCTGATCCCTTTAAAGACCTGTAGGGTCTTTATTGTTTTGAGGTTTGAATGGGCTGTTTCTCCAAGGCACCCTGTGCTGGTTGCTGCAATCAAACCCTTGCACTTGGCTTGGTAGGGTGCTTGAATGATGTATTTATACAGGCAGGAGGCAGGGTTTAATACCATCTCATGATTCACTGTGCAGTCCTATTAATATGAACTTCACTCGGGGGAATAAGTAGCTGTTACTTGTCAGCAAATCCTGAGTGTATTAAGGGGGTGAAGTTGTATTGAAAGATCCTCACAGTGATACTCTGCTGTTCCCAGGGGAAGCAAATGAAAACTGTACTTTGATGAATAATGAATGTGCTAATTGGGGTCAAGAAGAAGTCATAGCTTCCTGTGATACCATAGTTAGAGTAGCCTGACCATGGCAATAAAGAGAGGTTGGTTTGACCAGATTTGGCAATAAAAATATGTGATTATCTGGCATCTCTGGCATCTCCACACAACTAAAGCCTGATACACGGCAGTGATGGGCAGGTGGTTTATCTCTTCTACAGTATAGTGTTGTATTCCTGAGATCCTCTTTTCTGCATCTTGGTTCCATAAGAACATGGCCATGAACTCACACTGAGACTGCTCGAGTGCTCAAGTATTGGCAAAAATCCTGTGTGGAATAGACAGTGATCTCTGATGGCATTGCTTGGATGTATCACCAGGATTCATTAAGAGTGGGTATTGATTACAGTCAGCCTGCTCCTGATTTGCAAGGAAGAGTATGTTTGTTGCTTCTGGTCTTTATTTGCAATTGAAAGTACCCTAAGGGGAAGATTACAGCCTGCTCTTACCTCTTGGCAAAATACATGCCTAAAAAAAAAACGTATTTCTTTGTCATCTTTTGCATGCAAAAGAGAAGAAAAAATGAAAGAGATTAAGAAAGATATATGAAATTATGATTCTAATATGTATTTTGTGGAAAAAAATATATATAACCTGACACTTTATTAAATAAAGATATATGTGATATCATTTGTGAAACTGGAATATGTATGTAGTTTTCAGCAGTTTGTCTGTGTAACTGTGTGATATCAAACAAGCATGAGATTTGAAAGTGTTCTATGTTTCATACAAAATTTTGTATGTATTAAGCTACTTAACTGCTTATAGATTGGAGGCTAATCTCAACTGTTTTAGAAAATGCAGATAATCTCAAGAGCAGAGCAGTGAAAGACATCTGAAGTAGCCTGGAGAAGGGAGAGAGTTTGTTCTCAAAGAGGGCAACAGGGAAAATACAACTGATGTGGTACCCTGTCCAGCTGACAGGAATTATGGAATAAAAGCCAGGATAAAACTCTGTAAGAGAGGGAAAACAATGCAGTGCACTAAGGCACAGGAACCAAAGTGAAAAACTTGGTAACTCATCTGCAGTGTTTGTTGTGAATAAGTACTGATGTCTGGATGTCCAAATCAACCCTTGGTGCTTAAAGCAAGAGATTTTTCCTCTGGTTTTACAGCTAACTTTTCTGAGTGATCCAGGACAACAGGTAGCACACAGAGAAACTCCCTTCACAAATGGAATTGTACAGGCCCATGGAGCTGCCATAAAAGTGACTTGCATCACCATGTGTGTTGCCCCAGTTTTTGTAGCTTTAGGAGACTTATTTTCTGTGTGACACCTTGCAGTCTGATGTCATCTCCCTTCCTAGTGCAGTGCCCAGCACATTAAATAACTAAAGTTTCCAGATTGATCCTGCTTGAATTTTGACACCAATTCTGGCATAAAAATCTGGTTGTGATTTAGAATCTTGCTGACTGGTGTGATAGTGCAGCTGAGTCAAAAGGCACCTATAGCTACTTGTTTGGTTTTTTAGAGAGTTGTTGTGCACAGATTGTTGTCTGCTTTTGTGCCATGATATGTAGGGATGATGACAGGCCCCTACATTTCTGTAGTAACCAAAGGGAAGTCCAGCCAGAGAGCATCCCTTGACTCCAACTTTAACCTGCTTCCCCTCTCTAGCACACATTTATCTCTTCTGTAAGCGAATGTGTTTTGTGACTCACTGAAGGGTAAATCACTCTCTCTGCTGTCAGGAGACAAATACATATCTCCAGCAATCTAGTCTGAAAGAACTGAAGGTTTCCAAGGATGGAGAGGTGGGCAAGGCTTGCCTTCAGGAGTTCCTGGAAAAGTGAAGCTAAGTAGGTGTGTACCTTTGAAATGTGTGTGTTCTTTTGTATTGCTGTCAGAGATGGTGATCTCCTGTAGCAGCCACAGTTCTCTTCTAAAGGAATTTACCACTGACCGTCAGTTCATCCCCCAGTCAACATTTCTGGGGGGGGGTTCTGGCCAAGAGGAGGTTTAATGGACTGAAAGAGAAACATTTATAGGTGTTTATAAGAAGTTTTATCTGATATCAGGCAATTTCAGGGGAAAGCATCAATGCCATTTCCAGTTTGGTTAGGAGGGGTAGGAGTGTAATATTCAAGGCAAAATGAAAAGTATTAATTGTTCAGTTGTTGGCAGTAGGAGCTAGAGTAGGAACAGGCTGAAGTGAGCCCATGGGGGGTGATGACAAGTACTGTGTAGTTGCTGAGGTAGCAAAAGGATGTGTTTTGGGGCAATGCAATTCCAAAAGAAATGCAAAGTAAACATGCCATTCTTTAGCCAGTGAGATACTAGAGCAGTGCATGGTACTGACAACAAAAAAGAAAGTTTCAGGTTGCTTAAAGAAGAGAAAAAGGATTGGCTGTGTACTCAGACACCAACATTTGCTGCAGTGTTGCACTTGAAATGTTATAAGACCAATTGGCCTACAAGGTGAAAGCCTTGATTTTTCTAGAGCTATGAATAGTTTCCCAAATATGTTTCTGAAGTTTTTGTGTGAAGTGATTCTCTCTGAAGTTCTCATAGTCAGTAAGACTGTAACTATTTACCTTTATGTGTCTTTGAAATCTCAAAAATTGCCATCATTTTATATTTAGAAGAAAAAGGGAATAGTTGAACTTCAGTGGAACTGAAGTGTTGTTGGTTTCTGATTACAAACTAGCAGCAGGTCAAGATGAACCTGGCTGATTCTTTCAGTGTGCTCCCAAGAGCTAATGTAATTGTTAAATGCTAATGTAATTTTTAAATAGAAACTTTAAGTTCTGAAGAAAAATGTATTAAGTCCTAATCTGCTGTATCCCACAAGTGTTCCACATACTTGAAAATGATGGTTTCTCTAACTTGTAAACAGTTTCTATATCCTTATATATCTCTATCTTTTATCTATATCCTTATATCAGTACTCTCTTCACTAGTATAAACAGAGATGCTTGGTAAACTCCAGAAACTCTGACTTCATCCACCGCACTTGTATCAGTATGAGATCAGTAGATATCTCTGATTTGTATAGGTGATATTTTCTACTTTAAAAGTCACTAAAACATGCTGTATGTCAGTTCTGCTGTGATGTGTGATAGGAGCTGGCTGAGGAATTCATACCTGGCTGGAAAAGCTCCTACATGTACTTCAAACTTTGCTTAGGAGGGTGGAACAGGGTGAGCAGCTGAGGACAGGGGTCAAGTCTGGATAGTGCTTCTGAGCACTTGAAGAGCCTTTGGTCCTAAATGGCTTTTGCAGAAAGGTGGAAATAATCTTTGGAAGACAAGCAGTAGGAGTTATAAGTGTCACCAGTTGTGCTGGGGAGGGTGGGGGGAAATGTGCAGACCAAGTTTTTCTGTGTATCAGTATTTCATTTAGTGCCTGGGTCTGCTTAGCTCAGGCACTGCTGATCAATGGCAGCTCACCTTCTCTTTCAAAGCATGTGTGCTGCTGGTGTCTGCTAATACTTTTTTAGAGACAGCAATCTAAAGTTGCTGTGGATGAGGGAAATTATCAGGAGACTTGGAAACTAATCTGTCCTTTCAGTTTTGGGTTTTCCTTTACCAGAAAACCACTGAGAAACCTTAAAGAGAAAATGGAGAATAGGAAAGGTGGCCAGAAATAAGAGGCTTGAAGAAGAACCTAAAAGAAACAAATATGACATAGCATGGAGAGGGTGCCAAAGTGGTACCTGAATTATTTATGATCTGAGAGATGGGAAAGTTACGCCAGTGTTGGAAGGAAGTAGAAATTATTTGAAGTTCATTGGTGTCGTTGAGCATTTGCAAGAACTGTTGTGGTATTTTGAACTAGATACAGGCATTAAGAAGAATTAATTATTTGGCAGAAAGATGGTCTAAATAGATTACTTCTGTCAAAATCTGATTAGAGCATACATCATTGATTGGCTGATGACTGCATTGCAGGGATCTGCCTTTTCCAGGCATTATGGCCCCAGGGAAGTTGCTAAAGTCTTTTTTTTTTTTTTCCTTGCCTTGAACCACAGCAAAACCTAAGCATCTGCTTTTGCTTGGGGAAGTATTTTGGTCATTGTCTAATGTGCCATTTACATGTTCTATGTAGGTGGGATTAAAACCTTGGCCTTTCTTGCATCATTTTCATTTTTCTTGTTCTGCCCGAATGTGTAGCTCAGTTTTCAGGCATACTTCTGGCTTTATTTCTGTCTCTGTGCATCCCTATTGTACAGCAGTTTCCATTTCCTTTCCATTTTAAATGACTTCTTAGCAAGTCTTCAATAAAATTAATATTAGAGCACCACTGTCAGTAGCTTGAATTCTGTGCTAAAACAGAAGATTGTTGTATTAGACTGCTGGACCTGAAATACTTCTATATTTTGTGACCTTCTACTGCTACCTTAACTTGCTTAACCTACGCTCTCCACCTTTAAAACCAGCTTTTCGTAAATAATACCTACCTTTTAGCAAAATTGTGCAGAAATGAAACAAACAAGATTGCACGTTTTATTTGTGCAAACTAGTGTTCATCTATTTTTCTCATTCTTTCCTCCTCTCTCATTTTTGAAATCAATTTTCAGTTTCAGAAAATACATGAAAATTTTTAATTAAAAAGAAACAAACCAGGGTTTGGGCTGGAAACCCCAAAATTGGAAACCAAGGGCTGAAGGCAACGTGGCCTGCATTAGCACACTGAAAATGGCTTAGCATGTCATTTATTTTATTTTTTTTTTCCTACCAGCATTATAATTTTCTAGAATGTAATGGAAGTGAAAGCTGTGTAATTGTTTAAAATAGATGATCTCCCCTTTTCCACCCACACATATACTTAATTTTTTTGCAGGGAGTAGGAATCCTGGAGTGGGCAGCAAGTAAGTGCTGTCACCCCCCGTGGCTTCAGGCAGGTGATGGATGTGCTGTGTCCTGACCATTCTGGCTTTGTCCTACCAAAAATGTTTGGGTCTGTGCTTAACCTTTACCATGCTAAAATAAAACAGGCCTATCAGCTTATTTATTTATTTGAACACCATTCTGGCTCATTCTCTGAGTTCTCAGCACTCCTTGTGTTCAAATTTCATACATTCACTCTCTGAGTTCCCAGCGCTCGTTGCGCTCAAATTTCACGTGTTCAACATGTTCTTGCCGAACTGGAGTGACCATTAATGGTGAACTGTAAAATAACCCAAATTTCCTTTTTTGTGTGACTGGGAGGCAGGACACAAATGTGTTGGTATAAAGTGGTGAAGCTGCTGCAGTTGCACTGGTGAGTTCAGAGCTTGGCACGGGGCGGGGTCGTGAGTAAAACTCTGTTTGTACCTCTGTGCTCCTGGTTCACAGAGGTCTGTGAGAACTTAGGTAGCTGGTGCACACATGGGACATCCTCAGAGAGTCCCCCAGAGAGTCAGAGCTTGGCTTTGGAGGGCCATACTGCCAGACTTGTAGAAGTTGTTACAGTGAGGCAAGCAAAGCAGCCTTACCTTAAAACAGGTAACTACCGTTTGGTTTTGAGGTTTATTTTTCTGTGTTACAATCTGCAATGTAGAAATTATAAGTGCTTTTTAGACATTGGATGTTTTTGTTGTTCTTGAATGTTTATGCTGCTTGCAAAGGACTGGAAGGGTCCTCCTGGATGTTGTTGAGTTCAGACTACTATTGGCATCATATAATTGCCTGTTATAAGCCACCCTTTTTTGTTATTGTGTTTTGTTCTAGACCCTCGTTAGCCAAGACCAAAATACTTAAAAAAACCCAAACCCAAAACCAAACCCTTGAAAAAAAATATTTTCAGCCTAAATTTATTCATAACAAGGTTTTTCTTGATTTTTAGAGTGTCAGGATTGTCCTTAGCTTAAACAGTCTCTTCCTCCTACTGTTTTCTTCCCTGTTCACAGATTGTTTTGCTGGGATAAACAAATCCACCTTAGGTTCCTGTTGCAGCATAGTTGTTCCATTCCCCTGAATACAAAGAGGAATTTCTCTACAGCTATTATATTTGAATTTGACCTTTTTTTTTTTTTTGAATGAAGGAAACTGTATGCTAGTGGGAGAACCTCTAAGAAATCAGGAAATTAATTGAGACATAAAATTAATTAAGAAATACTTCTAATTTGCATCACACTAGCAGCTCAAATTCTTTAAACAGATGCAATGAGATCCTGCTTTTCTTCCTCCTGAGTTTAGATCTGCAGTTTCTGTTATTAGCAGAATCATGATCTTGTGTTCTGTATTATTGAATTTCATCCCATTTCTATTAATGCAGCCCATAAGGTTTAGCAGTTCTTTCTATGTAATATTCTTATCCTTTTCAGTCTTGACAGTACCTTCCAAGTTTGTGTCATCAGGAAATTTCATCAGCGTGTTGCCTTGTGCCAGAATAATTAAAGAAAATGTGAAAAAAAAAAAAAAATCTGTCCCAAAACAGATCACAGAAAAGCTTCCCTCAAGCTTGTGCTTCCCTGTACAAGTCTTCTCCTTTAGGTTTTCTAACATCTTATCAAATACATACCTGCTGAAACAAAAAAACCTGCTAGGGATTTTACAGAGCAATTTAACAGTCTTATTTATGTCAGTTGTCCCACTGGAGTCATTTGAGTAAAGCTTGCAGTATCTATTTTATAATCTCCATTCCTGGGTGAAAGAAATCTTTCTCTTCAAATGCAGCTCACTCTGCTAGATGAAACAATTAATTAGTTAAAATGAAGTTGTGGATTTTTTTAAAGAAATTAAATACTTTTAGGTGAGTTGTCACTGCAACTGGCTTTCTAATATATACTTTTTGTTTATATATTTCTGTGTGAAAGTTCACGACTGGTTTTGTATCGGAATTGATGAAAACCATTTGAAAAAATCCACGATGTGTCAGCCCTACTGCACTCTTAATAATTAAACTGCAAGGTTCTCAATAAGAAAAGAGCAAGAAATCAGATTTACACCTGAGCACAGTGAGATAACCGGTGTGACCAGCGTTATCCCCAGCAGAAAAGCGAAGCCATTCTGTAACAGGAGATGGAGCTGAGTAAACATCCCTCCATCATGTGACAATCACTGTCCTCACTGGCAGGGTCTCCAGAGAGCATCCCAGAGGGTCACAATTCAACAGCTAAAGTTAGAAATGGTCGAAGGCTGAGAGAAGCAAGGGCCAGCCTGCAGCTGCTGAGGTAGATTTGTGACTCCTGCACCACGGCTGCCGTGATACATGAGAATCAATTACTGGGAACCTTTCACGATGGTCAGAATGTGACATTAAATAATTGAGTATCACATCAAATCTTGTCTGCAATTAGTTATCTGGAAAAGTAATTATGCAACAAAATCAAGGAGCTGAAATTAGTGGTGTGAAGCACCCTGGTTATTCGAAGACTGTAGGAGATTTTTTTGTGGTGGTTTTTTTTTTTCTCTTGTAACATGAAGTTGTAAGTACCTGAGTAATTCCTTGTTGAAATAAAAAACTAGTCTTGCTCAACTGTAATTCTTGTCATTAGCCATATCTGCAATCGAAGATGCATTCCACATGAAACAGGTGTTAATGACTGAGTTTGTTTTGTCTAGAGTAAAAATTAGCTGTGGAAGAGAATGTCTTGCAAGTAGTATGTTTAAAATCAAACTTTTTTTCTTTAGGGAGGAAAACAACCTAAATTTCACTCTTTTTGTCTCTTACATTCTTAGTGTAAGTTGAATTGGAGGACAGATTTGAAATACTCTATTGGGCAAATTTGGTCTTTTTAAAATAGTTATATCAATGTAACAACATAGATGTTGTGAAAGGTTAGAAAAACCATTAAGATATAATTTACACGTGTAGAAGTAGTTAACTTGTATTAGTTAACTCAAATATTCAAAACAAACAAGGAAATACAATTAATCAAAACAGGGTATGTACCCAGTGTGACAGACTTAAGTTTAAACACTCACATGAATATTGTTTAACAGCTTATAAATTCAGGGAAATGTTTACTTATGCAATCGTGATAAACCTGATTATTTTTAAAATGGCTTCTAATAGTAACTGTTGTCATGTATATGCCAGAACTGATAGGAAAATTAATTCTGATTAGTGGACCTGTGTACAGAATTTGATCTCTATATGTGTAGTACTTGAAAATCTGAACTGATAAAGAGTAGTAGGCTTAGTCATGTTACTTAAGCTGGTCCCAAAATAGCACCTTCCTTTTTTGGTAGAGTTAGGTTTGCAGCTGTTGTCTCTATCTGTTGTCTCTGAAGAAAATTTTAACATTTAAGAGTTGCTGACGTCAATTTTTTTCTTTTTTTTACAGCTGATGTGGGCTTTGCCCCTGACAGAAGTTATTTGGTTCTAGCTCTGAGTTTGGAAGAAGTTGGTATATAGATTTTCCCCTAACTTTCAATTGATGTGTTTAGCTTTAGTTGGGAGTAATACTATCACTTAAACCATGTTGTCGTCTCAAGGAGTTTTGCTACATCCCTATGGAGTGCCCATGATTCTGCCGGCAGCACCATACTTCGCTGGACTTGTTCAGGTAATGCAAGGCCGCTTCCAACAAGCAACTTAACTCTAGTGCACTTAGAGCAATAATTGGAATTTTTATGGTTGAGAAAGCAAACACTTTTAATACAGGCAAAAGCTCTCGTGTAGTCAGTGGGAAGACAGTAGGAAATCAAAAAGATGGATCACCCTAATCTGTGTATTGACATCTCTCATGGCTGAATAAATGGTGTAGTTGAGCTATATTTGCTTGTATTGATTTGTCTGCTGTTTAACATTCATGCCTTTGCTTCACGAGGTTGACCACAGGGCAGAGGATTTGCTATCCATTCCAGGTTTCTGAGGGAGTCAGCATTCCCACGGCAGGTCATAAGACAAAGTAACTTACCATGATGTGTTTAGGTTAAGTGTTTTAGCGCAGCAAATAGGAATAGTGTTAAATGTGCATTAATTCGTATGTTATGCGTCACACAGGGTTTGTGGGTTTGTGTGTATAGAAAAATATCACCTGCACAGAATATTTATACACATCCCATTAATTCTTTTGAACCCTTGAAGTGTAAGATCTTGCTGCAGGGCAAGAGTTCTGTGTTTTAGAAGTTAACTGGCAATTATTAGATTGTTGTTGTTGTGTTGTCTGCTTTTGATTTGATTTTGTTTTTATCAAAAAGTGGTGCTACTGAAGTTTCTGCTGTTGGACTTAGGATTTTTAATAGATTGTGTAGACACTAATTAAGCAAAAAGTATCCTGTTGTTTGCAGTATTGGAAAACATCGAGAAAGAATTCAAATAACATTTCCAAGCATTGACAAAATGGAAGGAAAGGTACCCTGTGACCGTAGGTAGATATTATGCATTAACAGGGTCAAGACATGAGGGCTTTTCTCTGCTGTGCTAGTGATGAGTCAAATGAACTGTGAGGAAGAGGGAAATTTTCATTATGCTCCTCTGCTCCAACATTTTGCTGGCAGAGAGGGGCAATCACAGCATGAAACAGGTGGTTTTCCATACAGGTCCCTTCAGTAATCAAAGACTGTGAGTTACGATCTTCACTTCGGGCTTGATATCAGACACATAGACCTAAAATAGAAATATAGCATTGCACAGTGGCCATTATCAGCTATTGGAAAACTGTGCCTTCTGAGGTGTGCAAGCTGGTGCTATTTTTTGTGCAGTGAGACACGGGAGCACGTCTGAACACATCAAGCGGGCCTTGATATCCATTAGAATTTGGGGGTGAAGGTCGGACGCTGGAGCTCAGTCAGCCCCTGTGCCATCCTGTCCAATAAATAATTACAAGCAAATCGTGCCTTTCACTCTATGCTGATTGATGTTGAAATTGCTTTTGAAAGTTCTCCTAAGTTCCTGTTATAGATTAAGTGCCGGTGTAGGAAAAATAACTGCACCCAACTGAAATGGGTGAATGTAATCAGGTTTAATGGACTCGAGAGCTTGTTGGGAATTAAATAACTATTGATTTGTTGGAAAGTTGCTGTCATTACAAAATGCCACTCTGGACGCATTATCCAAGCAGATAGATTAGAAGAAAGGGCCCTTTGAAAATTGGGGATGCCTTATTTCAGTCTTTTTCCTTTTCTTTCTTTCCTTAGAAAGATATATCCAGGCCTGTTCTGCTCCTGTAGCATAGATCTAAAATAGTCAAGCAATAAGAACTGTTGAACAACAAAAAAAAATAGGTATGTTTACAGGTACAGTTGGAAAGTGTTCATCATGTGGATACTTCTCAAGTCTCTTGTCTTCTCTCTCTCTCTCTCTCTCTAATGTCAAACCTGAAAATTGCATTTTAGAAAGAAAGCAGATATTTGAGTTATTGTCTTAGCGAGCAAATTACTGCATTAAATGGCTTGACCGCTTTTTCCCCCCACATTTTTAATTACATTGTTAGTATCTCTGGTCAGCTTATGACACTAGAATGGTTATTGTTTGTCTCTTAGAGTAAACCTAAGTATCCAAAATAAATAATGCAAAGGACACCTGATAGGCATATTTATATCATCCTCTTCTAAGCAGTAATTACATAACATTCAGTACTTTAATGGAAATTTTTGTTCAAAAGAATATGCCTTGATAAACTGATTATGCAAATGGGTTTTTTTCTGGGTTGCAGGTTGAGATCACAACCTTGAAGTATTTTTGAATATGAGGCAGTTTTAACATTTTATGGGCTTATAAGAATGCAGTTTGTTTACTTGCACAGATTTCTACAGAAAATAGATGTATTTCTAATTAGGGATTCCCCATGATTTCCAATTGGTTATATTCCTAGATTGCATATGAAAGCAGTGTAGAGTATTGCTTAGAGATTTGGGGGACTGTTTTGGGGTTTTGTTATGTTTTGTGTTGGATGACTGAGCAAGCGAGAGCTCAGATCTCCGTGGAGGAATGTTAATCTTCAGAGGTTCTGCACCTTGAGGAGCTGCATATTATTTTCGTAGTGCTGTGCATGTGCAGCCTGTTCCAGCCTCTCCTCCTAAACTGATCAGTAAACTCTGTCATACATCCTCTGCTTGCTTTTGTCACCCTGGCTTCTTACGGACTCCTGGGATGTGTGAGCCCTGGGGTGAACAAAAAAAGGGCAGATACCATGGGTACATCTCTGAAAGCAACTTATATGAGCAGCCATATGCATTTTCCCAGTTGCATGTGTTCTGTTAAGGAGCTCTGTCTTCCTCTTACTGAGATCATATGTTTGACTGAGATGGTGAAAAAGGAAATACATGTGTTCTTGGAGAGAGAAGGTCCAGGGCTACTGAGGTGTTCAGCTATAACTTGCAAAAACTAACTTGCAAACTTAGTTTTATTTTCCAATAAGTAAATATACCCTAAAAAACCCTTATTAGAATGATGGTGCTATTATTGCCTCTGATGTATTAACACATTTTTAAATGAGAAAATGTTCTTTTCCTCTTCCTTGCTTCTCCTGAGTGAAACTGTAGGAGTAAAAAAAAAAAAAAAAAATCACATGAAAGTACAAATGATGCATAAATAGCATGATGCCTCATGTGGGTGGGGAGATGTTTTCTGCCTTGGCACAGAGGATGTCCTGGTGGCTTCCTGGGCTGTCACGGGACCCGAATGGGCTCTGCAGTGCAGCCCCTGTGTGTGCTGTGGGCAGCAAGGCCTCTGCTGGGGCAAAACTATCCTGCTGTTTGTCCTGGCAAGGGAGGTAAAAAAAATGTCATCCAAGATTAAGTGTCAATCCAGTGAAAGGCTTCTTATCCTGCCCTTGGTCCCCATCCCAGTTCTGTCATTTGATTCCCAAGGGGGAGCCCGTATGTCCGGATGAGCGGGGAGGTCAGTGGGGTGTCCATGGAAAAGGTCCATGTGCACTGGCCAGGGTGTGGGAGCATGGCCCTGCTGCCAGGAGGAGTGGCTGTGTGTGCTCCTCCACCATCTCAGGGTAAACCTGAAACCAAGATCCATTTATTTATCATTAAAATTATAAAGTGCAGCATCGAAAAAACTGTCTCGCAATTCATCGAATATTGTGTTTTGTTAAATAATAACTTGAGGGTCTCCACATCTTTCATGGCTCTGAGTGGTTCAGGTATATAAAATCTCTGCAATTGCTTTGGTTACTTGGAATGTTAGGTTTATGATAAAATATTTTAAGAACACATGAGCAATATATAACACTCTAATAATGGATGCTAAATTATTTATTGCGTGGCTGGTTTGAGTGGTTCAATTTCCATTTAGCAGAGAAAAAGGAGTTCATAGGCACTATTATAAAAATAATTAAAGTTGAAGTTTTCTCAGACCTTTCGGTAAACTGGAAAGTTCTAAATAGTCAGACACTTCTATTTAATACAGAATGTGCTACTTAAGTATGAAGATGATAAAGATGGGATTATATTTGAATATGGTCAGTAATTTTTAAAGTATACTTTTATTTTAACACAGTGACCAGAAAAGCTCTAAGAGTTCTGAAGCTTTAATATTTTTATTGTTAAAGATTTCAACCAGCTAAGCTAAAGCCTTTTCATTTGCTTATTTATCTATGTGGTGGTGAAGGGGAGGGTGGAGGAAAAAGTAGGAAATAGAAAGCTGTCGAGGTAACTATTTCAATAAACAGGGAATTTCTGTACTTTTAAATACATCATTCTTAAGTTTAAATTATTCTTAAGGTATTTATATTTTTTTTCCTTGCCTCTGATTTTCCGTAACCGGTTAACTAGTGTGTTGAACTGACAGCTGAAAATGTGGTAATCTGGAGACAGCTCCATTTTATTTTAGGGCCGAGAGAATTGCCTAAAATATGCTGTGAAAAGTAGTGGTGCAAACTTATCACAGTGCCATCACTGTACCCATCTGGAAAATCCTTGGTTTGCTGCCGTGCTGGGAAGTGCTAGCAGGGAGTGCATGCAGAATATTTGCAGATGCTGCTGTGTCAGGCTACCTGCAAAAATCACACTTGCTTTCTGGCAATCCAGTCTTGGAAAATGCCATGCATTTGTTGTGACACTTTGCATGAAAAAGCTTTTGTAATTTAGTAGGTTTTATTTGAATAATGCATTTGAAATAGCAGTGATGAGAGATTTTAATTTTTCCTTCCCGTGTTGCCTGAAGTGGTGTATAGTTGTTTCTGCTGGGTTTAGATTATGATCTAGTGGAATGCAGTGTGTAATTTCTGTTTACATTGGCTGAATTGCCTCTTTGAAGTGCAGTAAGTAGATGATTTACCTTAGATGCAGATTTATTCTGGCTTGATTGTGTTGTTCTGTCTTTGCAAGTGATAAGGGTCTCTTATTACTAGTACTGTACTCCCAGTGCTTTGTGAGTGGAGGTTGAATATGTTTTACTACTGCAATCACTTTTCATCTGAATGTGTATCTTGTTTTGGTTTTGAGGGAGTATATCTAACATTTCTTCTCTGCCTGAGACTTGCTAAGTGTTTTCTCCCTTCTGTATCAGAAGAGCCTTTAACAGATGTAAAGTGGTGGTATTAGTGATGAATGTAGTTTGTGTTACTTTGATAAATGAAGATTTTTGTAAGCAATGCTTAAATCTCTGGAAATCATGGAATCATAGAATCGTTTCTTGGAAAAGAGCTTTAAGATCATCAAGTCTGACTCTTAACCCAGCACTGCCAAGTCCACCATTAATTCATGTCCTTAAGTGCCACATCTATGCTTAATTTTTAATTTACCCTTTTTAAATACCTCCAGGGATGATGACTCAACCGTTTCCCTGGGCAGCCTCTTCCAATGCCTGACAACCCTTTCCTAATATCCAATTTGAGTCTCCCTTGGTGCAATTTGAGGCCATTTCCTCTTGTCTTGTTGCTCTAGAGCAGAGTTTGACCCCCACCTGGCTCCAGCCACCTCTCAGGGGTTTGTAGAGAGAGGGAAGGTCTGCCCTCAGCCTCCTTTTCTCTGGGTGGAGCCCCCCCAGCTGCTCCTCATCACACTTGTGCTCCAGACCCTTCCCCAGCTCCCTTGCCCCTCTCTGAACACGATCCAGCCCCTCAATGTCTTTCTTGTCATGAGGGGCCCAAAGCTGCTCCCAGGATTGAAGGTGCCTCAGCAGTGCCCAGCACAGGGGACAGTCACTGCCCTGGTCCTGTGGCCACACTTTCTGATCCAAGCCAGGTGCCATTGGCCTCTTGCCTCCTTGGGCTCGTGTTCAGCCACTGTCACCAGCACCCCCAAGTCCTTTCACTACAGCCACTCTGCCCCAGCCTGGAGCTGCAGGGGGTGGTTGTGACCCAACCCAGCACTTGACCTCATACAGTGGCCTCGACCCATTGATCCAGCCTGTCCAGATCCCTCTGCAGAGCCTTCCTACCCTCCAGCAGGTGGACGTTCCCACCCTAATCAGTCATCCACAGACTTCCTGAGGGTGCACTCGATCCCTTTGTCCAGATCATGGATAACGATGTCAAACAGAGCTGAGCCCTGGGGAATTCCACCTGGGAGCATCCCCAGCTGGATGGAGCTCCAGGAGCACCACCCTCTGGGCCCACCCGTCCAGCCAGTTTGTTACCCAGTGAAGAGCACACCCATCCAAGCCATGAGCATCCAGTTCCTCCAGGGGAATGCTGTGGGAAACCATGTCCAAGGCTTTTCTGAAGTCTAGGCAGAGATCCACAACCTTGCCCTCATCCATTAAGGAGCTCACCCAGGGTCAGTCACATAGGGCATGCCTTTCTGGCGTGGGCCTGACTGCTTCACTGTCCTGTGTGTGCCTCAGGATGGCACTGCAGATGATCTGTTCCATACCACTGCAGATTTAATTGGTTTTCCTTCTGATACATGGATCAAGCAGTGGAGCCAAGATACCACACTGGTGAAACCTGTCACCTGATCAAGAGGCTGCAGACAGCTTGAAACTATTTGGTTATTGATGCTGCAAGTTTTTCTTTTAACCTGCCTTTGTTTCTTGCCAATAAGTGCAGAGATATCATAAAATACCCGGTGAGTGAACCTACAGGAGCGAGAGGGAGGGGCAATGCAATGGAATGTCTTTCCCACTGAGCAAAAAGTCAATTTTAGTAAGAAGGATAGCCTATCTAAATCGTTTTAGTTCACCTAAGAAACAAGTGGCTATTGTGGCCTCCCATCTAATTTTGTCTCACTAGCCTTTGTTTCAGAAATTAGAGGGTGACATAATTTGGATGAGTCAGGCAACACTGCATTACCTCTTGTTCTGTCAGCTGGGTCAATGTTGTCTTAGAGTCAGGGCTTTTTTTTTTTTCTTTCTGAGTTCAGCAAAAAAAAGCAAAAGATTTCATCTGACACCCAACAGACAGAATTTTTCTTCCTTTTTCCACTTTTGCATGTAATACCAGTATTAGTGAGTTCCAGAAATGATGATCTATAATTATGGTCAGTACTTTGTGTGTTGGAGAATACACTTCAGTGGAGTGTTTTAGTATGGGAAGAACTGGGTAACTTTTTGACTGCAGCTTTTGCAGAGGTTTTTAAGTGGAATAAATACAAGGTTATTTGAATTTGCATGAACACAATAATTTCCATAGATAAAATAGCCTTCATTAGGGTCAATTCTGTTTATTTGTTCATCCTGTAAATAAGAGAAAGCCTTTAAGATTTGGATTCTCTGTAAGGGCAGATTGTTTGATTTGGCTTCCCCAGCTAGAAGCCAGCGAGCTGATAGGACTGTTTCCAAGGATCTGGAATTTCAGCTGATTTTTTTTCTTTTCTGACTCATGCATAATCATCAGTAATAAAAGTTCTGATGACCAGATTATGACAGGAGATACAACTTTGAAGTTCTTTTGCTTTCAGTGGAATGATTCACGACTGATATAAAAATATGCTTGTACATCTAAATATAGAACAATCATTTTAATGGAGTTGGCTTGAATATTTCACCTATTTACCCTCTGAAAAATTATCCGGTGTTGCATGAGCTATAACATTAGAAACCCAGTTAAAATACATCTTTTGGCCTGTCTTTTTTTGCTTTTTTTAACTGAGGTGTGCAGGTAACTGTTTGCTCAGACCTGGTTTCAAACAGGGTGTTGTAAAAACATACACAATGTCTGTTTCAGTAGATCAGGGTGTGGAAAAAAATATAGTGAGGACCTCATAATTTCAGGTATAAACACTTTGAGCTGAAATAGTTGGGTTTGAACTGCATTTGAACTGCACTATTGCTACCTAAGAGTGATGGAACCACACCTGGCAGATATTTGCCAGCCAGGTATCACAGCTGGCTTAAATTTATGAGCATCCAAAGGATTCACAGATAATTTGAAAAATTTGGGGGTATTTTTACATATAGTGACAGATCATGAACCCTGTAAATAGATAATGGGAAATAGATCCAGGTAAATTTTACGTGTCACAGCTTCTAACTGTGTTCCACAAGATTCAGGTTATTGTAGATTAAGGTAAATTCTGATATCCTGGTTCTTTTTCTTTCTCTAGTGGCCAGAGTTCCATGAGTTAGATGGCTTGGCGGATGACTTAATCTTCTAATTCTGATGAGTTTATTAAATCAGTAAAGAATGTAATTTTTTTTTTTAATCTACATATGGTTTTATTGCTGATTAAGCTGAGAAGAAAGAAAAAGTCTCTTGCCTGTATATTCAACAGTTAGAAAGGTTTCTAGTCTGCTTCTTAAGATTTTGTTTAAGACTTTGAATTAAATAAATTATGGTGCATTTCAGTGAAATGTTATTCAGACTTTATTGGAAAATATCCTTCTGTAAAAGCAACTTATGCCTTATTAAGGTAAGACTAAAAGTACTCAAAGCAGTGAACTGATCTGAACTATGCTGGGTTTTTTATTGATTTTTTTTTTTTTTTAATTGCAAGAGATTAAAAGTATGATGAGGCGCTTTATTATCCCAAGGCTTTTTCCTCTTATAGAACTGGAAATGCACTTTTGTTATGTCTCTGTCCTTTGCCATATTATTTCAAAAGCATGTACTGCCCTCCTGTAATAATGCTAATTAGTAGCATTTAAAAATCATGGAGGAGAAAATGGTGGGTTGTTACTATATTGGTTTACTATGAGAAATGTTTATGGCACCTTGTTTTCTTTATACCATTTTAATATATAGCAAATTCAGTCAAATTTATCTCCAGCCATCTTAGACATTTAAGCTTCAAAACATCCACCCCAGGCAAGAGTGTGCCTGCCAAAATGCAAATACATGGGTTTCTCTGAGAGTTACCAGCAACTGTGCAGGTACACATCAGCTGTCTTTATTTTCCCTGACAGTGGGACTGAATATAAGCATGTTTCAAACACTGAGAACAAATCATGTTGACATTTGAAACCCAAACAGAGGAAAAAAAGGGAATTTCCAAACATTTTACTTCCATTCTCGAGAAAATCTTAGAACTGTATTAAATCACAACCTAAGCATGGGTGAGTATTCCAGAGAGAGTAATAGCAGGTTTAAAAAACCCCACCATCAGGCTTTTTAAAAACTATAACCATGTAGTTGGTTAAAAGCAAGAAAGATGACATTTAGCTGAGAGATAAAAGGTGACTGGAGGTGAGGGAAAGCAGGTTCTTCCTGCATTTGTGAATGATCCTGTAGGTAATAATACAGAGTGAGTCATTCTTCATTTCCCCACTAGCCTCAGAGGGATGCTGACTTCAGTGAATTAGCAAACCTGAGAAGTCCTTCCTCACTCCCCAGGGATGACTTTTCCCTGAGCTCAGGGAGTGGGGCTGAGCCCAGGGAGTGGGGCTGAGCCCAGGGAGTGGGGCTGAGCCCAGGGAGTGGGGCTGAGCCCAGGGAGTGGGGCTGAGCCCAGGGAGTGGGGCTGAGCCCAGGGAGTGGGGCTGAGCCCAGGGAGTGGGGCTGAGCCCAGGGAGTGGGGCTGAGCCCAGGGAATGGGGCTGAGCCCAGGGAGTGGGGCTGAGCCCAGGGAGTGGGGCTGAGCCCAGGGAGTGGGGCTGAGCCCAGGGACTCGGGCTGAGCCCAGGGACTCGGGCTGAGCCCAGGGAGTGGGGCTGAGCCCAGGGACTCGGGCTGAGCCCAGGGACTCGGGCTGAGCCCAGGGACTCGGGCTGAGCCCAGGGACTCGGGCTGAGCCCAGGGACTCGGGCTGAGCCCAGGGACTCGGGCTGAGCCCAGGGACTCGGGCTGAGCCCAGGGACTCGGGCTGAGCCCAGGGACTCGGGCTGAGCCCAGGGACTCGGGCTGAGCCCAGGGACTCGGGCTGAGCCCAGGGACTCGGGCTGAGCCCAGGGACTCGGGCTGAGCCCAGGGACTCGGGCTGAGCCCAGGGACTCGGGCTCAGCCCAGGGACTCGGACTCAGCCCAGCTGGATGCTGAACCGGGCCCATAAAACGGGGCCTGCTTCAGATTTCTGAAAAAGTTTGAAGGTTTTTATGCTCTATGCAAAATGGTTCCTTATTCTCTAAGTGTTGGGTATTTTTATGTGCGCAGGGTTTGGGTTTATCTTATTTTTGTGAGAGTGGGTTTGGTGTTTGACCAGCTTTTCAGTACCTTTTTATTTGTTCTCTAAAGTATTAGATCTTACCTGTGCAAAAAAAGAGAGATACATTTTTAATATTTTGAGAAATACAGAACAACCTATTCTACTTTTGCTAGTTTTTCTTTCTCTTTGACTTGGATTTGTTCTGAAAAACATTATTTGAATAAAATTTTTAAAAGAAATTTGATCTTGCTAACCTCTGAGGTACAGAGAAAAAGTAAATCTCTGCAATTGTATTCCAATGCCCTGTTAGAATGAAAATACTTTCATTTCAAAGCATATATACTGTTTAGAGCTATTAGAAAAACAGAATAAAACAGAATGGAAGAGGATGCTGATTATTTGTATACAAAATAGAAAATTCAAATTCTTAATAAAGTCATGAGGATCATTAACAGAATCTCAAAAATTTGATTCTATACAGGCTGGACCATACTTGAGAAGGTCTAATCCTCAGAATCTGAAATAATTTGTATTTTCTTATGCTTTTGTAGCAACTAATTACTACGAAGGGGTTTAGAAGTCGGTGGTACCTGGGGACTGTCCTGTATTGGAAAGCTGTCTGTGCAGGTCCGTGCTGCAGAGCGTGGGTTCACTGCTTGATCTCCTTCCAGGGAATGTTCCTTTCAGAAGTGCAGCAATCTTTTCTACCTTGTCCTGAGATGGAACAAGGAGAATGAACAATCTAACGTGTTCTGTTGTGACAAGTCACGCAAGAGCCTGTTCTGAGTTGAACATGGAAAACAGCACAAGCTTTCCTTTCACTGAGGGAAATTAAATGCAACTGGAGCACTCGTCCTTCTGGAACAGAGAAGAAATTACGCTTTTAATTATTACTTTTTTTTAAAAATCTTGTATCCAGACAGGAGGCAGTACCTTCTTTTTTTCCCCTCTCCTCTCTTTTTTGGCCTTGTAGTGTTTAAAACCAGGATAAAGAGAACTTGAAATCATCAAACTCTCTTAACCTGTCTGTGACCAACTCTTAAAAATCCACCTTCCATGTTGTCTTTGTCTTCTCTTTCCATTTGAAACATAAATCTCCCTCTCACCTTTTACCACCCAGACACCAGAGGATTTAAGGCTAACCTGGAACACAGCAGCTGGGGTTAGGCCCAGTTCTTAAAAGACCAACCAGTCTTTGGCAAATTGCTCCTCCTACTTGATTCCCTCATCAACTCCATTCTGATGTTTCCCTTTCATTTTAGAAAATTGTGCAGTTGCAGAAATCACTCGCTGTAATTCCATGTTTGTTTATTCATTCAGAATCTTAAATATAAAATGAAGGCAAGTACTGTGTGAAAGGGCTTATTTCTGAGCACTTCTTAAGGTTACCTGAAACTGTTGATGGCTCCAAGAAATTTTTCAGAACTGATTGTCCTGTAGGAAAAGGAAACAGATGGATTGGTTTCATTATAGCACTGGTCAGTGTGTGTGCTGGGAAACTGCCTTCCCTGGCTCCTGGGGTGACTTATTTTGGAGGCAGAAGTTGTTAAAGCCCACTCGAGCCTTCTGAACGCTGCTGGTGCAGGAAATGAAATCCATCCGTCGCGGGATTCTCCAAGTCCCATTTTTAGGTGACACACTGTGGTGGATTGAAGGGAGTAGATGGTCTTTTTACTGCAGGAGTGAATGGTTTCGTTTTTATACCTTCCTCCATGAAGGAACAGTTAAAATCAGGCACAGGGAAGTGTAACAGATGTTCATACACATTTCCCATCTGAAAATGCCTTCCGCTGGCCAAGATGATTGTTAGGCACAATTAAGCCCAGTATATACATCCTGTACCGTAAGCCAAGTTTCCTGAGTATGTTCCCAACAGGGAGGCACAGGTTTGGAAAGAAGGAAGTTTATATGAACTTTCATCTGCAGTAGATTTTTGAGAGTCACTGTGTAAAAGACACAGGAGACCTGACTGACAGCTCAGCCTGTGCCCCATGCACCGCTCTGTGTCTTTAAGGCACAGCTATGCTATATACAACTATATCTTTAAGAGACAATTTCAATCCATGAGCAAATTTCCTATGCATTTCAGGGATGCTAATGCTTGAAATCTGATTTTTTGAGAGGCGTTTGGTGTAATGTTGCCAACTGACTTAAAAAGCTCGTGATATTATGCCTTGTAATGTTCCACATTCTGTGTAATTGTCACTGTAATCAGCTTTATGATGGCAACCCTTCGTGATGACTACAGGGATATATTTTTTGCATATTATGTCTGAAATGTGAGGTACTTTTTGATTTCAGAGGCATACTGGTAGTGAAGGGAGGAAGGCACTGCAGGCTTTTGAAATCATGGATAAAATGTTTATGCAGAGAGTGGAATTTGTCATTTCCAGTGATGTGATAGCATCTACTGTTGAAAAAGACGCTGAGAACCAAATGCTCTTATATTTTGTGATTTGTATTGTAATTGAACACATTATAGTTGGCCATTCTGGGAAAGCTTGCTTTCCTGGCAGAAAATTGCAGTGATTGACTATTTTTGTTGTATCAGAATATTATACAGGCTCTGTGAAAGTGTATTGACCTAAAAATGTCAGTGGGTATTTCATATCAGTCTTCTTTTGCCTTGGTTTTTTTTTTTTTTTTTTTTTCCGTGGTAGGGAGGGGGGACAGGAATGCAAGACAGACCTTGCTTTTCTGTTGTCTAATGCCTGTCTTTTAATAATGTAAAAAGCTCTGTGCCAGGTCTGTAAACAGAGTCTGTAAGTTCTGGGCAGTCAGTAAATCTTCTCACTGAAATGTGCAAGAGAATTCTAAACCAAACCTGTTTGTTATTTGTCTTATTTTCCTTTAATAAGACACAAACCTGCAAATATTGCTTTCCTATTTTTCTCTGGCCTTAGCTCGCCATGTAGTGTTTTTAACTTCCTCTTCAGCTGGATATAAATTGAATTTAGTATCTCACATTATTTTTACTCTTGTCAGAAAGAGGGTGAAACCTGTCCTGAGTCTCATGTGCAGATGATGGGACACAGTTCCTTGTATTTCATAAGGCAAAAAAGTGGGACTCTTCCTTTTTTTTTTCTGGAAAAGGTGCTTTGTTCCTGTGACAGAGAATCTCTTAAATACCTTGGTTAGTCCTCTGGAGCTGGTGGACTTCTGAGGAGTGCCTAGAACCTTGTTTGACAGCATATGGCCTTTATATGTGCCTCGAAATTATTCTGAGTGTTAACTCATGTGATGGCAATGTGTCTATTTCTGGTGCTTGTCTCCAAGAAGCATTTTCTTGTTTAAATGTCTGAAATATAATCTTTATATGTTGTTCTGTGGTCATCTTGAGTTTGGTATGTTCCTGGTTTAAGGTATCTGGCTGCAAAATTATCATTTGCATTATTATTAGCTGGTTTATGCAGAACCAAACTAATTTCGTTTTTAATAAAAACCTTTTTCCAACATAATAATAGTAAAAGGCTGAGAAATGGAGTTTTATTCTCTTGGTTCCAATAAGAAATGGACAATCAAGAAGGGAAGAGGTAGTCTTGTGATTCTTGGAATCTAATTTAGCATGGGAGATATTATTTAAAAATATTAATAAATGTGTAACATTTGCTTCTGGATAGGCAGGATGAGAATTTCTGGTTTACATTTTCAGTTTGTTAGTTGAATATTCAGTAGAGACTTTCATCCACTGACTTCTTGAAGTCAGGATGAGGTACCTGAAATACTTAAAAGTAGTTTTGGGTCAGAGCCAGACTATGTAATTATTTAAGCCCATATTTCCTAGTTTTGCTTCTTTCTGAGTCCTTCTTTTCTGACACAGCAAGTAATCTTTCCAGTGTCCCATTTTCTTGATACCATTCTGAAGACTGTTTTTCTAATACACAGTTTTTACTTTGGGTATTTTATGTACCTCTACTGCTTCTCTCACCATGTTACTTTAGAAATCTTTTCTTTTGTTATGTGATTTAGAACACTTCTCTGTTACTAAACAGCATAACCTTTTGGAATTTTATTAATTAAAATGACCTTCTTGTCACCATTCACCCATTACTTTGCCAAAAAAAATATATGATATGGCCTCCAGATCACAGAAACAGGTGGTGAGGTGGGAATCAGACACCTTCCCAAACAGATGCAAGATGTATTTTTAGGGAACACTGCAAACTAGAAAGCACTTAAAGTCTTGGTGGAATTATTTCTTGAGAATGATGCCTGTTCACTCCTGAGGTGTCTCTGAAATGTACTCCCTAAATGACTAAAGCTAAAGAATTAACCTGTGGATATACTGTACCCTGATACCATTGATGATATTTGTTACATTTACCACTTTGTTTTTCTGTGTGTGTGCATAACTCTGCTTAAGCTGTGTGTTTCCTTGGAGGGGAGGATAAAAGTTATAGATTAAGTCAAATTTATTGGGTTTGTTTGTATTTATTATTGTTTGTTAAATAAGTTGTGATTCAAGAATAAGGTCAAGCACTTAGTGTTAGTTACACTCCATGCCTTGTTGGGAAAAAACCAATGCACATACTTTGTGGCTGTGGGTAATAGTTTTTGTACTCTAACAGGACAGGAGACTTTGATTATATATTACCCACTGCAGAAATAGAAAAACCAAATTGAACGTGATATGTTTCTTCTGCTCTCTCTGTCTCAGGACAGATCATTTTTGTTAAAAATTGATTGCACACTCTTTAACAAAAGCCATTTATCTAATGTAACAAAACCTAGATTTTGGTGGGTTTTGTTTGGGTTTTTTTGTTTTTTTGTTTTTTTTTTTTGTCATTTTGGTTTTTATTCTCATTTCCATATTAATAAGTGAATGTATACATTCATACAAGAAAGTTTTCTTGCTGTGAAGAGCAATTTCCAATTCACAGGTTCTAAGATGTTCAAGCCAGGAAGGATCATTATGATAATTCAACCTGTCCTCTTGAAAGTACATGCTATAGAATTTCTCTTGGAGGCTGGCTCAAAGCAGACCTTTTGGAAGATATTTAATCTTGGGTGTTTAAAACAAGTAATTTTTAGTTGCTTCAGTTTCCCTTCTACCCTATGAACTGTGTGTATTTAATTCCCTTTGCAGTTTGGACACTGCAGGGCTCTATTTCTCCTTAATTCTGCTTCTGGCCGCTGGTTCCTGCTGTGTTTTGTGTTCCTAAGATTGAAAATGCAAAATACCCTCAAAAAAAATGCACTATGTCCACCCTTTTCATAGCAGGCCATTTTCTGCTTCAAGATATTGATGTCAACCTTAACCTTTTCCTGTTGTGGTAGGGCAATCCTCATTCCTTCAGTCTTCCCTTCTGGAGTTGTGAGACAGTATGGATAAGACTTCTGGATGTGCAGAATTTAGGTTTGTAATTTCTTTTCTTGAGAAGAACGTAGTATAATGTATGAAGCAAAACTTTCCTTCAGATACCTGAAACTGGAGCAGGTGATAACAAAATTTTGCTGGTAGACACAGATGTACAACGGGGAGGAGAGCTGAGAGTTAACAGTAAGTCATGAGACACAGAGCACTGTGAAGGATGAGTTTATTTTGCTGTTATTAAAAATTTCATTTCAGGATAATCCCTCTGAGATTTAACACGTTATTTTAGGAAAAGCTTCCTAGAGCAGCAGTAAACAAGACACAGTACAGTAGGTTCAAGCGATTCATAAATGTTTGGATTTTTTTAAACATCCCATTTATTGAGTCTATTTCTGATACAGTGCTGAAAGAAACAGCAATCATGTTGCCTGTGTGTTTGCAAAGAGTGACATTTGTAAAGTAATCTATTTAAATAATCAGCACTCTGAGGCCTTGTCTGCCGTTTTTGGCTGTCAAATTTTGTGAAGTAGGAGGAAAACCATTTAAAGCACAGGCTAGTTCTTAACTGAGTTTTGCATATCCCTCCTTCATCAGCAGCTCAGCCGAGGCTTAATTTTGAGGTGCTGCTGTACTTGTGGCAGTATCAGTTTCTGGGCATGGCTTTGGCAAAGCACTGACAGAGCATCCTGTGCCTCTGGATGTCCAAAAGCAGGAGCATCCCATCCTTCCACCTGGATATGTTTATTGCCATTCCTGTCACAATGCCCCACTCCCCATTAATACAGAAATGAGGTGAAGAAACCTCATTGTACTGTATGACCTTTGCATTAATGTGGGACATGTTTAACTCTTGCAGTGCACAAGGATGGCTTGTTGCACTAATATATTGAGTCACACCCACTGTTTGAGGGGACACCATGACAGAAATCACAGCAGAAAGCCACAGACTATTTATATACAAGAAAAACGTGATGCTTTCTATAACCTCAGCACAGTGGGTAGTGATCTTGATATGTTATTGGTAGGGATAACTGATTACACTAAAGGCAAAACAGTGAACAAGATGCACTTGGGCCACCCTTGTGTTACCTGACCTTAATTTTTCCTCAGTAATCATCACTGTACTGTAGGGAATTATTGTCTTGTATGTGTCCTTTCTCCTTTTAAATTTATCAGAAGATAACTGACAAAATATACTGTATAAATACATATATTCTTCAGTTCTTTTAAAGCCACAGTCTCTTCCAAAGTCACACGTTACAAATTTGTAATTAATCCGTATTTCATTTGGCAGCCTCCAGTAGAGAAGGCATTTTGACATGTGTTTAGCAACATTCCTGTTCAAGAAGGCACTGAAATTACAGTAAAGCACATACTGAAGTGCCTTCCTGGATTGGGATCCTAGTACTCACATTTTCTCAAGTTCTCTCCTAGTGTTAATATTGATGATTGGATCTGAAACTCTGAGGCTCAGATCAAGAACAGTCTGTGATCAGGAAAAGGCAGATAAGTGGTCATGGAAAAGCAGAGAGATGAAGGCACACAGAGAAGTAAAGCAAAATAAATGAGCCTTAGCAAAGTGGGATTTATTTACCACTTTTTATTTGTATCACTGTGTATAAAGTGTCTCAAAAAAGCCCTCCTATGTGCCACATTTCTGCTTTAAGGAATCTTCTTGCCCTGGAAAAAAACCTCTTGCTTTTTTCCCTTAGGTTTTCACAGGAGTGTTGATGTGCTGAGGTGCGTGCAGCAGAAATAAACCTGTTAGAAAATCAGAGTTAGTGAGGGATGGAGGTGTGGTGGAAGCTCACAGCCCTTCTTGGAGGCCTCCAGATGACCATTGCCATGTCTTGTTCTTGTAGAATTTACTGTGTCATTTCAGAGAAGAATGAGAGCTTTGTCAGCTCTTACCATCCCTGGGGAGAGCTTGTGAAGGGTCACATGTGGCAAGAAATGTGTAAAGATGAAAGAGTGCCTTTTGACTCACTCCCAGACACAAAATACAGGTATAAGAACATCTGTTAAAGAAACATTTAAAGAGTTTATGTATAATTTTCCATTTATTTCATAGAAGAATAGAGGGGACTGTAACAATAAGGCATGATTTCTTCTGCTTCAGGTTCATAATGATAAATAAGATGATAGTGAATTAAAACTCTTTATCTTATTAGTGGCCTTAAGATAAAGGAGGAGAGGTTTGCATTAGATATTAGGAAGAAATTATTTACAATGAGGATATGAGGCCCTGGCACAGGTTGTCCAGAGACAATCTGTACTCCTCATCCCTGGAAGTGTTCAAGGCCAGACTGGAGGGGGCTCTGAGTAGGTGAGTGGTGTCCCTGCCCATGGCAGGGGAGTTGGAATGAGATGAGTTTTAAGGTCCCTTCCAACCCAAACCGTTCTGTGATTCCATCAATATAATTTCCCTGCTGTTTCTTTTTTCCACTGTGATTTGCCATTCCCTCTCTGCTCTGGTTCATGCATCAATGGCTGCATAAATAGGAAGTGATCCTTGTAATGTGGACAAAATCACGAGTATAAGGCTGGAAACTCCTTTTAGTTTGCTTAATATGTTTTGTATTTTATCTCAAGCATATATGTAAGGATACATGTGTATTTAATGATATGAGGAAGATTTCTGTCTGGACTATGTGAGGAGAAATCTGTTTCTCTTGTAGCCTAATGTGGATCATGTATTTTCATGTCATGAAACTTCTCACAGCTCATTTCATTCTTTCAGGAACAGATTTTGAGGTAACCACATGTATTATAAAATTAAAATGCAATAGTGATGTTCTTTGGGAGACTTGTGAAAAGGACAGGTGTAGTTTTAAATACTCTGGATAGTGGGAATACAACACTGGGTTTTTTTAAGCTTGTGGTGTCTAGATTATGAGCTGTTTTGTATGAGCGTTTCTATGAAATGTCAATATCTGCTTTTAAAGATAATAAAATACTTGAAGATTATACTGGAATTTCTCAGTAAGGTAGAGTTTACAATGTTTTTAACACTGGAAAAGGTTTGGTAGGTGCTTAAAAATTACCATTACCAAAATTCTCTTCATTTCAGTTGGTGTAGACATGCTCCTTTTTTCACTTGCTCCATTTATTATCACCAGGGTGTGCTTAAATCACACTCTGTACTCAGTGAAGCTTTGCTGAAGAATGTCAGTCAATAGTTGCAAAGCTGTCAAACACTTTTCCATAAGTTGAATTTACACGAGCACTTCAAGAAGAAATTAATGAAGTCTTGTTTCTCTGCACGTGTGTAGCCGTGTTTAATAAACTTTTAGGGATCTGAAGTACTGTCTGTGTAGTTGCATTTGTTTCTGGATTACAAAATTTATAAAAGCCTCACCGGCAGAATGAGGGGAATTGCAATTCACAATTTTTTGTGGCAAACACTGACTTCAGGTCAGTGATATGTGAATTTACTCGCTTATTTATTATAGCAGTGATAGATTATTCTCACTTCTACTTAAATTTGACAAGCTGCGCAGTGCTAAACCCTGCTAAAATGGTGCAAAGACCCAATTACATAAACTACAAAGGCATGCAAGAGTAAGCAAAGAAAAAACATATAAAAGGATTAAAGATCAAAAATAGAATGATTCCAGTGAAACTGCATTAGGAGACATCAGGCAGGAAAACATGAAAGAATTAGAGTATGAAGAACAAAGCTTTATAAAGCTTCTGAAAACTGACAAACATATTTCTAAAATTATTTCTGTTAACTCTTTCTAACGGACTGAAAATAATTTCTTGGGAAAGCACATATTTTTCTGTGTTGTAATGAACTAACCACTAATACACACCATTTTTTGTGTATTTTGTTTAGGGAGTTTGGGGTTCTTCTGCAGAGCAGTGGGGGCTGGTTTTAACCACGGATTTTAAAAACAAGTTATGTCTTTAATTTTAAATAAAATGCTATTGAAGATTTATGAAGAATTGCAGGGTGGATTTCCCCTAAAATATTCTTACAGCATGCCAACCCTCCTAGTCCTTCTGTGTCTTTAAACAGCACCTTTGTAGCTAATCCTGATTTCCTCACACAACCACGTGGTGCTGCACTGTTTCTAGAGGGGAGACAAAATCGTGGCACAATCAGGAATGAACATGGCATTTGGACCTTATTTTTCCTCATACAAATGACTGTTGTGTAGAATTCATTTTCTTTGCACAGGGAACTGGGAGAATGGGATCAATGAAAAATAGCCCTTACAGGAATAAGAGCTAATTCATTGCAATTCCCCCACATTCCTTGGAAGAACTAGACAAAATGTGGAGTCCTGTAGTATTGCTAAAAGGATTTCTGTATTTCCCACATACAGGGTTTCTGCTGAAGTTAAGAGAACCAGTTTAGTTACTAATACAGGTCCCCATCACAGCAGCTCCTGATTGTCTTTTAGCATCTAAATGAAAATTGTAAAAGGGCTTTCTTTAGATCAGTCTTTAAAACACTGCACAACTTGTGCGTAAATCACCATTTGCTGTGTATTTGTGGTCAGCACAGAACCTCGTTCCTGCAGCAGTTCATCTGAACTTATTATTCAGGTTTCCATTTCCACGTCCTGGACTAATTTGAGAATGGGTGTGAGTTGTGATTTTTATTCTATTTTTTTTTTTTTTTTTGTGGAAGCATTGCCTGCTGGTTGAGGGGCTGTGGAGACAGTCCCTGTCTCTTCTCTGGGGTTGTTCTCCATGTAGCTATTGCAGTACAGTTGAAGCCTGGGAGGGATACAAAGCAAGACAGATGGTTTCCCACAGACTTCCCCTCCAGCTCTTTCATCTTTCATCTAACTATTAATTCATCTGTTTGGATGGATACATTCACGCATGGAACCAAGATGAATAATAATGAGATTTTTAATAACTCCCTACATTTGCATTCCTTGTAACTCTTTACATGGTTCTAGCTGATTAAAATGAATCATTTACATAATTAACATATGGTTATAGTGTTGGCTTTAATATGCTGATTATCTCAGTACTTTTGTCTAGAGTCAATTGGATTCAAACTGTAACAATTGTTTGAAGTGAGAATAGTTTATTCCTGTGAGGGTTGGTGAATATTTGCCATGGGGCCTGATTAGAAATAGCACAACTGTCCAAGAAATTCTTTAATGTAAAGCATGTATTAAAAAATAAAAAAATGTCATCTACATCTGCTGTGTTCAGGTCAGGCCTTAGAAACAGCTTTCTGTGCTTAAGAAGACTTTTGCCATTAGTTCCTTGGTGAGACACTAACACAGTACCAGGCATAGTATTGAGAATTAATCAAGACAACAAGTACAGTTCTAATTGTTTCCTAATTTTTCAAGACTTTCTTTATTTTTTTGTTTAAATCAGGTTTAGAGATACTAATACTTATTGTTTATTTATTTATTTATTTTAAAATTACATTTGCGGTAGAATTGCGAATTATCTTTTTTTTTTTAATTACACAAAATGAGTTTCAGTGTTTTTCTGTTCACTGGATTACCCTCCTCTTAGGGTTAAAAGAGGACTAGCTTTCATATTTGTTATTTCACTTGTTTTCTCCCAGTATGTATTTGTAGTCACACTGAATTTGAAGAGTTGGTAGAATATTTTCCAATCTTGCTATCACCCTTGGTGGTGTGTTCAGCTTCCTAATGCAGAGGCTGCTGGAAGAGAGAAAAGAATTGTCAGCTTTTTGTGGTTAGGTAACTAACACTTGTGTCAATGAATGCTTTTTGAATGTTCATGAATATTTGAAGCAAATTTGTGTTAATTGCACTACTGTTGTCCACAATTAGTCTGTGGTAGACATGATTAATTGTAAAGAGCCCTGACATTTATGCATAAAAGGCTTGAGGTCAAACAGAAATGGAGAAAAATGGTTGCTGCAGCATTGGCAGATGGAATGCTAATGCATTTTGACTCGTACTGAGAATAATGATATTTCTACATCAATAGCAAATAATTGTTTTAGAACTGTGGAATATTCTTCTCCTTCCCTTTGCTTTTCTTCCTCTGTTTAACTTCCTTCCATCCCACCCCAGGATGCCACAGTCACCAGTTATTTTTACAGTGTAGCCTTTAATTGGCTTGAATACTGTGTTGTGAGATGCTTTACTGGAAACCTGCACCACAGTGTTAGCTGGGAAAGGCCTCTGTTGATTTACTTTTTTTCTGAGGAAAAGTGTAATGGAAAAATGTTCTGATGAGAGTTATGCACTTTGAAGGAAATCTCTTGAATCTGTGTTGGTATATATCCTATAAAAAAAATGAACTTCCCATGTTCCTGAGACATTACTAACATTTCAGCATGTTTATCGTGGTGAGCAGGAAATAATTAAGCAGATAGAATCTCAGTGTTGTAATTTATATCTTAATAGCCCGACAGACCACGTTCTCTGTGTCATGACCAGTTCAGAAGTGTGACCCATAAGTGTTTGGGTCCTTTTCCACCACGACAAACACTGTGTGACCCTTAGACCAGTGCCCTGCAGTGCTCCCAGTGGGTGGAACTGGAGGGCCACAGGGTTCCTCAGGCATTGCTGGTCCTAAACCCTGGGACCTGTTGAAAATCAAGAGCCCTCGATGTATCTTCCTTCTTGGAAAGCTGGCTTGTGACTGTACCCTCACATCCCCCCGGGGCTGGTTGTGTACACGGGGAGTCCAACAGTCAATAAATGTGTGTTTGCTGGGGCAGAGGAGGTTTCTTGGAGCTCCTCAGTGTTTGGGAGGTGACTGATAAGTTGCTTTTGTTAAAACTGACATTAATCTGTCTAATTCTTTAGAAGCTATCGACGGGCTCATTAGTCCAGGGAAATTCTGTGGGTTTAGATCTTGAGTGAGCAGAAAGGCTGAAGGGATAAGGCTTTGCCATAAATTACCAATATTAAAAAAACCCCAAACAACAAACAATTAAGCAAACAGAACTCCCTGCCTTTATTTTGAACATTTTAATAAGTTTCTGATCGTCATACATTTACTTAAGTAGCATCCATTGAAGACAGGCTAAACCTTCCCCATATCCTTTGTAAGTTTTTATTTGTTTATGTAAAATTTCGCTGCAAGATATGGGATATTCTGCTACTTAATAATTCAGGTTTGAAGTGCAAGGAAATTACATTTTCTATTTGTCCTCAAACAAAATGGGGTTGGTTTGTTTGTTTTTTTTATGTGAAGCCACCATAGTCTATTAAAAAAAAGTTTATTTTTCTACTTTTAGCTCTCTAATGGAAGAAGTTTTTGTTTATTTACTTAGCTGTTTGTCTCAGCTGACCATTTGCAATTGCTTTTTAGCGTGTCTTCAAAAGTTAGAGGAAGTGTAAAATGGAAATGTGTGATGGAATATCATACTGGAAATGTATGATGATATTCAATGAATATTTTTAGGGTGTCAGTCGAGAACTAACTAGTAGTGCTCCTAAAAATGCTGATCTTATAAAGCATCTTGTCAAACTGTGGCCCTGACAACACTGTTAAATGTTCCATGGAGTCATGCAGCCTTTTTAATGCTTTTGGGTAAAAACTGGGTGATGATTGCTTGTGATGGCCTCTAAGAAACGTTGATGGTTCATAATGTTCTTTGCTAAATACTCTGGGACGTGGTGTTCTATGAAAATCCCCCAGTGGGTGATATTTCTTATGCAGTAGCTCAGCTCGCTGAATTTGTGCTGTTGCATCAGACCAGAACCAGGTAACAAATGTTTACACCCAGTGGAGCCTTATATAACTCTTGCATAATTGTGTTTATAATTTTTTTAACAAACAAACAAAAAACCCCCTCCTTTTCATCACAAAAAGGCGACCTGTTACTAGTTTTAGTCTGTTTTTTAGAACCCACAAAAAATAACCTAAACGAGAGAAACCACTTGTGTATGTAACCCGAAGGATATGGTTATCTAGAATGACTAAATTAGGTGAAATATTGTGGGTTTTTTTCCACGGAGTGCCTTCTGAATTTCTTGGTGACATTTGGTTCTGCAGCCTCATTTGCAGGTAGGGTGTTCTTTCAAAGCAGAACGTGTGGTGCTAATGTGCAACTCCCCTGTAATAAATGCTGGGCTGCAGACAGGAGATGGCCAAAAGAGAATGCCTGGGCAAACCTTAATCTTTAATAAGGTGCAGAGCTAGTCTATAACTGTCAGGGAATGACAGAAGAGCAGTGCTTTCAGCTTGCCTGCTCAGAATAGAAAATGGGGGCCTCTGACAGGCAAGAAAGGCTACTTTATTCTTTATTGGGTTTGGGGCTACTGTTGTGACCGTGTTATTTAGTTATTTGACATTTGCGAGTAGTTGGGGCAAAAGGAAGTCCAGTTATTAACCTGAAAACAAAATATAATATGGATTTTTATGCTGAACTGGCATTGAAACTTCTTAGTCTTACACTTGGAAATAAAGCCATACCTGATGCAAAACGGGTGCTGTTTGTAATATGTGACATTTAATTTGAGGAATATCAGAGGCTTCATAAGATGTATATTTCTTGAGAGATTTAGGTTTGTTTTTAGAGGAACGAAATTCAGATTTAGAATTTTTTGCCTGAAGGCTCAGAAATTTTGAATTTACAGGTTCAACATGGACTTGGATATCAGTAAGTTTAAACAAAATATTGGTCTAAAGACGTGAGAATGTACATTCTTTGAGTATATTGCAAACATGTAACAGGTGTGCTGGCAGACAATACATGCTAAATTACAATTACAGACTTTCTAAAATTTTGAAAACCAAAAATGTTTCTTTATTCGTTTCGAGTTCTTAGTTTGTATTACAAGATAATTGTGTAGAAGTTAAAAGCTCTTTACCTTTAAAATAGCATTACATTAAATGTTGTCATTTTGTCTTTAAGATATAATGTAGATAAAACAACTACCAGAGGTGGTAATTTGTGCCACCTGTGTGGTGTGACCTTTCATTTGAGGTTTTAAGAGCGCTTTGAAACCTCTATAAAGACCTGGTAAAACGTAAGGTTTGTTCATTATAGAGGTGAACCCAAGGAAAATTACTGTCTTTGTGTAGGCCGATTATTTATATGTTGAATTTTTTTCAGCCAAGTTTATGGGTTTTTTGTGGTTTTTTTTTTCTAAAATTCTCTCTATAGTTTCAGATATGCATAGTTATAAGTATGCTGAGCAAAACCAGTGTCTAAACCAAAAGTTGGCCATATTGCAAACAGTTTTACTTATACAGAACACCCTGGTCCTTGAGAACGTTTCTTTGAAAGGACTCGCATTCAGAACATGCAGTTATCTGGGATTTTTTTTTTTTTTTTTTTTTTTTTTTGAGCAGTTTCTAGTAGGAAAGTGGTTGCTGGTTTTTAGTCTTTGCATTGATGCTCTCAGATTTGCAGACTGTCAGCCTACACAACTTTCCAGGAAAGCCCATCCGGGAAAGGGCAGGATCTCACAGTGCCAGCTCTGTGGGGCCTGCGCGTCTGTGCTCCGGCTCTGCTGCTGCAAAACGATCCAACTGGAGGGCACGTGGTGCTCTCAGGCTCACAATCCTCCTCCTTCTGCAGGAATGACTGGCAAGGCTGTGTGAAATGCAACCAAATTTGCAATAATTCTACCGAAATGAGGTAATAGGTGCTGTGAAGAAGAGGTGTTGGTGTATCCCAGGCAGAAACCCACCGGTACCGTTGACTCAAAACTAACACTGCTCCTCAGCTGTGGTTTCTAGGGAAATACTGCACTACAAGGAAAGGGAGGAACATACCACTTTCCCCGTTCTGAATCATCTTTAGCTTTTCTTCTTCTGTGTAGTCTGAAATCACAGCTAATAGCTCCGTACTTTGAAAGAAAAGGCAGATGCTAAAAAAAAAAATCTTTCCAAACAAGAGTTTTTTAGAAAACTTCTAGATGGCTTTTGCAAACTAGTTTTTGTGTATTTGCCGCATTCACGTTGTTGTTTTTGTGGTTTTTTTGGTTTGTTTGTTTTTCTTGGAACTTGAAACTTTTGTCCCCCGTGAGGAAAAGTATCTTGCAAGCGAGGTAAGTTTATTCTCTAAAGAGTGGTTTGGGACATATTGTTATCTATGTAGTTGTCAGTGGACTTTTCATCTGATCTCCTCATGATATTACTCAGAGAGGGTCACAGCAATGTGAGTGTGGCACTGTGCCAGTGCAGGCAGATGGCACGGGCAGGGAGCCAGGAATGCATGTCGAGGGCAGGAGACTTTTCCAGCAGCCTTGTTTGAAGGTGTGAGCATCTTGGCCCACGTGTGGTGTGACTGCACATACCTGATCCAGTTTTTCTTGACTTGTGCAGCACTCTAAAGGCAATGTTTTATTTTAGGAGAGTCTAGAATAGCCCTCAGATAAACCTCTGCTAAGATCCCTGAGCTTTTCTCCAAAGTCCCAAAGAAGCCTCTGTAGCTCAGCAAAACAGTGAACTAGTTCTCTTTTTTTCTGTTTTATTTGCTCCAGTTGAGTTCAGTCAATTTATGAAAGGAGGTTATTTAAATTGGGATGAATAACATTAATTTTTTAAAAATTAGTTTTTCTCAAGGTTGTTAAGAGCTAAATATAGAAACTATCTTTGTTTGTTTGTTTGTTTGAACATGGGAATTATAAGGATGTCTTTTTCATTATTTCTTAGAGGACTGAAATTCAGTGTGTTGGCCACTGACTTCTTGACCTGAATGGGCATTAAAGTTTATTAACTGAGCCTCAGTTAATTTTCCTTACTCTTGTTTAATGATTAGAGCAAGTTTCTTTAAGGGAAACATTTTAATACTGTGTAACATGGAATAATTTAATAACTTCTAAGGAGTATGTGTTTGAGGTTTGAACAAATGCTAGTCAGCCAAGTTGCATAGATCAGCCAGGCATGGTTGTATTTTAAATATGTCACCAGTCATCATGGACACTAAAGGTTTGGTAACAACTGCTTTAATAATCTAGTCATTCTGAGGATTATTGCTCTATTTGAAAAGCAGTCATTTGTATCACGTTGCTTTTGTAAGAAGAAGTAGTTTAAAGTAATATCTGAAATTTGAGCTACATTGTGAGGTTTGTCCATGGCTAAAATTGTGCAAGTAGTCCAGCAAGTACTGATAGAGCTTTTAAATGTCTACGTGCTGACTGTCAAATCTTAGCAAAAAAGAAATGAATAAAATAACAAAAATTTGTTTAAAATCTTACTGTATTAGGTGTCAGGTTTTTTTTCTGAAGAGGCACACACATAAGTTGTTTTTTTCCCTTGATCTTATGCTCGTGGATGGGAGTCTGATCCATTCTTGGCTGTATTGACTTGAAAACTGTGGGTAAACAAGAGAGTAGTCGTGTGATTGATGAGTGTACAGTGGAAAGCATGAACTGTGCCTGAAGAAAAGCTTTTAAAGTAATTGTATTACTTCCTCTTCTATATGCAAGTTGCATCACAGAGAGAATTGCTTGTTGTCTTGAGTCCATTCCTCTATCACTTGGTATCTCTTCTCAGCTTTTTGTGTATCTTAACACAGTTGAGAGGAGAAAAAAAAAAGTAATATTTAAGTATTCTGGTTATTTATTTAAGGGCTTTGGTGATGCTGTGTCACATCTTACATTACACTGAATTTCATTGTACAATTCGTTCACAGAAAATTGGATTCTTTGAGCAATTCTGTTCTAACGGTTACTAAAAGAACTGAATCAGTTCCTTTCATAATCTTAAAAGAAAGGGTATGAATGCAGAATAAATTTCAGATAAGAGATGCGATTTCACTGTAGCTCAACTTTTTCTTTTCCATTAAACCCATAGGCTAGAATTCCAGAAGGGGCTACTGTAATCATCAAGTCTGACTTTCAACCTGTAGTAAGGCTTTAGAGTCGATGTGCTTTGTTCCAGCAGCCACACTACAGCATATATTAACCCTTTTTTAATCAGTGGAGTGCTGGAAATGATGTAATGAACATATGCTTATGTTCATTGGTGTCTGCGTTGTGTGCAGATTGTAGGCAAAGAATACACCTGTGATTGAAGTTTGGTGTGATCATATTATTACTATATTTTTTTACAGTAAAATAGATGTAAATAAATGTAACTGGAAAAACTTATTTTCGTCATATGGAATTTCTGTTAGAACTTGACTAAATCAAAGAACTCAGTGTTTTGTTAGTGCTGTGTCAGCATCCACTTTGACATGTGTTGATATAATCAGACATCTTGTGGTCTGAGTGTACCAATCTGGGTTTTTCAAGACATGAAGTACAGCACTGGTGCTAGTGGAGGTGGCATAAAGGTGTCTAACACTGAAAATTGTGTTAGACTGAATTGAACAGAGCCTGTGCAGGCACATTACATGATTATATCAACCTAGGCAGTGTTTTGCCTGTGGTTTACTGCCAAGATATGTGGCTGGAGACCCACCCTTCCTTCTTCTACCAAACTAAAAAACAAATGAAAAACTGGAAAAAAAGTGTAGCTTACTTAGGTACAACTGAGAACTGGCCTTTTGACTGCACAAGCAGGTTCCCCCAGTTGAGTTTTACCATCATCACCTACCTTCTTGCTAAAAAATTGCATTATGTAGGATAAAGCTGGATTTATTGCTAAGTCAAAAGGCTATTGGTAGTGCAGAAACTTGTTGGGGTTCCATAGTTCACTTATGTATTCAAAATTCCCTCAAGGTGATCCCATTCTCTTGGTACCTCTGAGTCCCAAACGTTTGGGCTGATTTCCTGAGGTTTACAAGTTGTTCTTTTTACACAGGCAAAATGTTTGTGTTGCCAAGCTGCCCAACATAGATTATGTAGGTGCTCTGTTTTAAGAAGCAGGATGCATTTAGTATTCCTGGGAGAGAGAAACGTGTTCCCCAACACGTGGGTGCAGGTGCTGGGAGTGCAGATAGAGCCTTCGAGGTTGGTAAGAATTTTTCTCCCCGAAATTTAGGTGTTTTTTTTTCTTTACGTTAAAAAATGTTGAAAGGGAATTTGTAACTGTCAGATGAATATTTTAAACAGTTGAACCTCTGTTTTTTTTTTGTTTTTTTTTTTTTGCAAGATTCACTGTATTGTGTCTTTCCAACTTTCTTGTCTCTTTCCTAACTCTTGCTATGGGAGGAATTTTAGCCTTGCTTTCCATTCTGGCACAACACAGAAGTTCAGCTGGTTCTGGCATCATCAACTGTACAAATCTAGTGGGGTCTTGGGGACAGAGGTGTGGGAATCTCTCTGGACTACTGGAATCTTAAAGGAATGGTGAAATTCTGCCCCTTGGGTACTGGGAGAGGGGAGTGGAGCAGCATCAGTGGTTCTAGCCAGGCTTAATTTTCACACTTTTAATAGATGAAAAGTGAGCTTCTCAGTAGGTCAGTCCTGGCCACCTCTATGTCATCATGTTCAGAGCATTGGATACTCTGAAACTACATCCTTTTCCCTGTGCATGAGGAAAAGGAGGCAATTTTTTCTATTTTCTTTCTTTTCATTTTCCCCTCTCTCCTGTGGATAGCATGGAAAGCTTTGTTGAGTTCGTGCTCCTGGCAGCACCCAGGGATTTAATGTTATCTCTGGAATTGTAATGTGTGGGCCAGTATTGTGTCACAGCCTCTCCAATGGGGAACTGTAAAGGGAATTCCATCCTCCTGTGGACTTGTAGTGATTTCAGCATTTTTTCTGTGAATATCCAAAGCCCACTGTACTTACCCTACATGAGCTGAATGAGTGTCTGTAGGAAAGTATGTATACAAAAAAACAAACATCACTTTAGTCCTGAGTCTAGTCTGCAGTGTCATACAAACTATACAGTAAAAAGTCAGTTGTAGCACCTAGAAATGAGGCAAAAAGCTTTTTCTGTGATCCCTGCTCATGTTGAATCTCCCAGCTTCATAGCCAGTCCTCAGAATAGCTTACTACTTACTTAATATATTTGACCTAATGACCGAATGTGGCAACTTTATGAATTATGTATCAGTCTCTTGGGTACCCAAGTGTGTGCTTTAGTTTTATTAAATCATCTCTGATTTGATTATCTTTATTAGATCGTGCGCCGAGTTAATTTCTTCGGAATTTATTGTTCGGACTTCACAATTAAAAGATGCAAATCAAATTGTATAGTCCCCCAACTGTCTTCATTATGATATCAGTGAGTTTCAGGATTCCAGATAGTATTGAAATGTAACTTTCTTACAATCTAACAGTAGAAGATCAGCGTAATACTTGGATTATCAGTTTCTGGAGCCTGTGTGATCTGTTCAGCAGGAGCATATTTCCAGATTCAGTAACATCAGCAGCAGCAGTGATCGAGGGGGTTTTATAGATTTCAACTTGCCAATTAGTAATACAGTGATGGCTTTCTAACATGCATAAGTCACAACTCTTCCCCCTTCCTTAACAGGAACATGACAACTCCCTCAATGTAAGAATATCATGATCTTTTAAAAAAGCTCAAGTTGGGCACTTCTGAAGTCTGGGGTTTGTTTTCAAACTCATCTGGGAGGTGGATGTCTGAGGTTAGTGAAACACAAGTAGGAAATATCGACAAATACATGGAGAGTGAAGGCTTTGTATGACTTTGATGTTTCTTATGCCCCGCAGAGCTCAGTTGTCTGTGTTATTGTTCAGTCCAAACAATCAACAGAAATACCGCAGCCGAACCCAAGTACAAGCTGCATTTCTTCTATTCTCATAAATATTATGAACTTCTGACAGAAGTGCTGTGTCTAAGTCTGCAAGATATAAAAAAGGGGAGCGATCATCTTTTTTCTTCTTCTTTTCTTTTTTTTTTTTTTTTTTCTTTTGTGATTGACTTGCTGTATGTCAGTTTTGGAACTCTTTTAAGCTTGTGTGTGGAATCATCCAAACTCTATAATCCAGGATACTAAATAACTCCTTCATATGCAACAATACTGTTCCAAAAAAAAGCAAAATTAAACGATAGATGGCCTGTGTTATTATGCTAATGCCTGAGGCTTTTCAGTGTGCTACAGCAGAGGGTTTCCCCTTCCTGAGTGTTTATTTAAAGTAAAATTTAATTTGGTCCATTCATAACTTCTTTATTTTATTAACTGAAAAATAAATAAATTACTTTGCAATCCTTTCACTTCTATGTATTCCTGCTGTTCCCATCGTGGATTACCACAGTTTCTTTCTGGATTTTTTGGGAGATTGTGCATGTTCACTTTTTGGAGGGTTAATTTCTTGTAGTTTAAATTGTAGTTTAAATACATTCATGTTTCTTGATTGCAATAATACCCCATTCTTGGTAGAGGAAATTCAAATTTTCTTGGGAAAGATGGATAAACCATTTTCTTTCTATTCCTTGTTAAATTTGTTCCATGCAGCTGTCTTCAGAAATGTACAATTACCATTAAATAGTTTTCTGGCTGTGAAATGATACTCTATAAAAGGATACTTAGTGTTATTTTTCTTACTTTTACAGAGATAAAATTCGATTCTGACCTTTCAATGGATCTGTTTATGATTCAATAGTAAATATTATTGAGGGAGGCACTCCTCTTGTTCCTTCTGAGTCAGTCTGATAAAAACCTTGATTTAGGACAACAGTGCAGGATTTTCTGAGTAATGAAGTAGTTGCTGAATAGAGAGACAAAATTTGTTACAAACTCTCAAATTAGGCAGGGATAAATGATGACTGGACTTCTGCAGTCTGAGGAGTTGTCATTTCATTTAAATTCGTGGAGTTGCACCAGTGTCAGTTAAATCTGTTCAACATTCCATTCCTGCATGCTTAAATATCTCCTATTTTCTTCTCATTTATCATAGATGTACTTTTGGATGAAGATGATAACTTTTATGCTCCATGTATTATTTTCTGCTATACAGGCTGAAATATTACAATTCCTTCTTCAAAGAAAACAATATATTTGAATGAGAACTAATTACCTCTTTTTTTATTCCAAGTGACAAAAGCTAATACATCACACTTAGCCACTATAAGAACTCCATTTCAGTAAACTAATTAAACTAATCCTATCTCTACTCATTATTCTCACTTCTGCTAAATATTTTAACAGCATAGATTTATTTTGTTACATAAATTATATCATACTTAAAGAAAACAGTTTGCATAATGGCGTATTTGCACTCTCAGGAGTTTATTTGGGGTTTTTGAATTCAGACTTCAAATTTCAGTCAAAATAATATTATTTGCCTTATTTACGATGGTAATTCTTCTTAATTATTACTAATTATCTAGAATGATGTATAGCTTTAATTAAATGTAATTGCTTGGCATTCTTGTTAACTTAGATTAAACACTGACAGCTCTCCTGCATATAGATAATATAATGTTAGAAAGTTGTGCTGTTACCTTACAGTTTAAAACCTTTAATTTCATGACACAAGGGCTGATCCATTCAATGAACCAATCCTGGGGGGGGAGAAAGTTGCTTTTTGATTGCTAGTGATAGTAAAAAATAAAATATATATGCTTACTGGACATTTCTTAAGCTATAAAATGTCTACCTCATTTTTTCTACTTAAATTATGAAACCAGAATATGTGGAATGCTAAGAATTTAACAGCAATGTTACTGAGAAGCTGTAAAGGAATAATGCATAAGTACCACTTCAGACTAAATTGCTTTCTACTTATAGACATGTAATGCAATTAAATCAAGAAGCTCTAAGCCTCCCAAATCTCTTAAGTTTAGTTTAGGTCTCATACTTAAGGTTCCTGCTGTGGAGCTTTCCAAAATGGTAAAGACAATACAAATAATAAATAATCAGAATGAATTTACATTATGTGATTGTGTAGAGTATTAATAATGTTATTGATTTTTTTTTTATATAAAATGCTTATAGAGGTAATGGTGTTCTGATTTTAATGCCAGTTTTTATAGTATGATCTGTACTGTAATTTCTGTCACTGTGAGTAGCTTATCACAGTGCTGACACCAGATGAATCATGAGGGTTTTAGGAAATTCACACAGAAAGGGAATTAATTTTGGTTGGTTCTAGCTGGGGATTCTGTATGATTTCCTAAAGAATGAGAGGCAGACAGACAACTGGCAGACAAGGTGTAAATTGTCTTATCCTGGGTGCTGTGGGTCCCTCAGCTCAACACGTCAGGAGGGCGATCTCACTGTTGTGCTTGCCAAGCCCAGTCTGCCAACAGGAATTAACAGAACTGCAATTCATCTTCCAGGTACCAGGCAAGCATCAATACACACTTTCAATGACCCTTTACCCTTCTTTACACCTCAGTTGCTTCTTGAGCGAGTTGCTTTTATATTTCGCTTATCAATAATCAAAACCTTTCATTCGTGTACTGAGTGTACATGGATACACGGCTGCTTTGGCCAGTTCTCAAATATTTGTCCCTAATTTGTTACCAGAGACAATGATAATTTTATTTCTGTCATGTGCTGTTCCTTTTCTGACACGTACAAAAATAGTAAATCAGTGTGTGGGTCTTTAAATTTCAGTTTTCTTTTATTCACCTAATTTGCAAAGATGTTACCTACAAACAAGCTTCGGATGTGATTAACACAGCTTAGCATAGTGATGTAATCTGGTCATATTTATGTTTAAAAGGTTAAATATATAGCAAATAGATTTGAAATTATTAGGAAGAAAAATGGAAATTGAGCCCGTGATATAATCTATTTTTTCCTCCTCTAATACATCTGTCTCCTTAGCATTTCGGAGAATGTCAAGCAAAATTTTGGAGAAAGATAACTGCTTTAAATAACAGTTCTTAATAACTTGATTCCAAGTGCTGTATGAAACATTCACTCATAGAAACTAGGGTAAAGGACTATTGAAGAATATCTAGATTTCAGTAGTTAATAGAACATTACAGATAGTCCAAAGAGAGGAAGCATGTTTGTGACGTATTTGTGTGACGTTTTTATGTAGTTTCTTAAAATAATAATTCATTGCAGCGACAAAGGTGTTCAGTAAGGGAAAAGTTGCAGGTTATAGAGCTTTTCACCTTCAGCAGGTCTGTTTAATTTGAGCTCCATCAATAGTGATTGAATACTGGTGGTGCTGAGGCAGTCGGTGACCTCTGTGCAGGAACGCTGCTCTTTATGCAAAGATCCTGGTGGCTGGTGGCTGAGAGCTGTCAGAGAATGTAGCCGTCTCCTAGTGAGGCAGGAGACTGCAAAGACTGAAAGACTGGAAACCAAACCATGGGGCCCTGTGTGAGCATTCTGGGCTGCTCAGATGTGGGAGTTTACTGAAGTCTATGAACAACCTGCTCAAGTTTTCCCAAGGCCCCGTAGTGACAGGACAAGGGAACGGCTTTAAACTGTCAGAGGGCAGAGTTAAAATACATTTTAAGGAAGAAAGTCTTTACTGTGGAGGTGCTGAGACACTGGCACAGGCTGCCCAGAGAAGTTTGGGCTGCCCCATCCCTGGAAGTGTTCAAGGCCAGGTTGGATGGGGCTTGGAGCAACCTGGGCTACTGGAAGGTGTCCCTGCCCATGGCAGGGGGTGGAATGAGATGGTTTTTAAGGTCCCTTCCAACCAAACCATTCTCAGATGATTCTATGGAGTTGTAAAAATTTAGACAATGCCAGTGACATTGTCCCCTGGTTTTGGGTGCTTAGCAGGCAGTCTGGATGTTACTGTGGTTCTCTGTCTTGCTCATGCAAACAGCAGAGCAAAGCTGTGAGAAGCAGAATTGAAGCTGTTTCTGTTGAAATTGGAGCAGGATGGAAGGTACAGAACTGGCTAAAAATGGGGCTGTAGAGGTTGGTGTGAAAAATGCATGAATAGACTTGGAGATGTTAAATGCTCAGAAGATTAGTAAAAATGACATTTTCAGGAAGGTCAGGAGCCTCAGTTTTGGTGGATTGAGAGTTCTTTGTTTTAATGAAGTGTCCAACAAGTAAGATTGGGCGGGGAAGGGGGGGAAAATAACCTGTGTTATCAAAACTCGAGATAAACGAAGAGAAAGGAACTTTGAAATATTTGTTATTTTTGCCCTGAGTATCTTTATTTACTCCTCATGTATTTTTCTCAGTATTTTTTGCGTTATGGAACCACATTACTTAATGTTAGTTATCAGTAAAATAAATTCCAAAGTTCAGTTGCTAGATATGATAATATTTAATAAAATTGGTTGTACTTTTCAAAGTATGCTGTGCCTCAGTAAAATATGAACTGTGTATGAAGCTTCAGTACACTTGCCTAGCTTGGCAGTCAGCTTTGTATTTTGCTTGACAGATACCTGTAATTACTTATATTTTTCATAGTTATGTGTGTTTGATAAGTCATCTATAAGACTGTATAGTAACCTTAGGTGGCAAACTTATCTGGTAATTTTAAATTTCAAATTTTAGTGTTAAAATTTCTTGAAGTACCTTGTACATATATATATTTATGTCTATTTGTACAGCACTTGTCTGTATAATTTTTGCATTAAACAATACCTGTGTGTTTATGTAGTGCAAAATATGCATATTTTATAGTTATGGAATTTTTTACCCTAACCTTGCTCAATAATGCTCTCTTTTTATTTCTGTTTGTGTTAATTATCGAGTGTCAACCTATAAAATGTGCCTATAAATAAAAAAGTCATTTTGAAAATAAAATAAGATTTTTTACTTATATTTTAAGGCAAATCTTATTTATTTAACAATGACTTTTCAGTCATTGTTACAGTAGCTTGCATGCTTATAGTACTTACATTAATTGGCATGTAAAGAACACCAGTTAAACAGATTCATACATATCCTTCCTGAATAATGCAATAAGCTAAATGTGCTTTAAATTTTATGTGGTTTCAGATTAGCAAATGAGATGTATTTGTGGATCACGTTACTCATATATTAGCTATGTTTAATGATAAATTTATGGTAAATACCTCCTTGGTCAAAAGATTTACAGGTAATGTAAATGTTTAATGGAAGTGCCAAAAACTCAAAACTGTTAAGGTGATGAAAATCGCTTTGAATTTTTTGAAAGAGTTGTTAAACCACAACCAGTTTGGTCTTCAGTTCTGGTAGTACAGTATTTTGACACGGGACAACATTTTCTGCAGTCCAAAGACCAGACCTTTCACTTTTTTTAAGTGATAACAGCTCAGTTGAACTTATTCCTCTTGAGGACCTGACCTGGAGTGCTAAATATCCCAATTCTATCTTTTGCTAGGCAAAGAAGATGATGACAGTATAATCCTATGCACTCACAGCAGCAGTTTCATATATTTGATGAGCTCACATTCACGAGACATCACCATATCCTGTAGTATTGAGCCAGGTGGACCAGACATAACCTAGTCCATAGTGAGTAAAGAGACCTACATTATATTAAGCTCTCTGTCCATTACTTTCTAGAACTGTGATGACTGGCTGTTGGTGTTGGGGTGGGGGTACAGTATTAGGAAATCTTCCTGGTTGATTTAATCCAATAAAATGCTTTCTCTTTTTGTCATGTTCCTCTCCTGTCCTAACGTACGTTCTGAGAGTTTCATCCTGAAGTGGCCACCTAACAGAGACACCATTGCTCTGATGGGCTTTGTAGCTCGCTGTAAAATGGCAAAAAAATCCAAAGAAACTCCAGTGTATTCATTAAAAAAAAAAAATAATTTGTCTATAATTACTGCTGATCATGAGAATAGATAAGTATTTAGAAAGAAAATTACCCAAAGTGAGCAAATATCTCCCCAGACATAACATATGGGTATGAAAAATGCTTAAAAGAATATTCTCAAGATACTTAAGCAGTCTTTGCATACTATAATCACAGAACCTGGTAGTAAAATAACAGATATTTATTGTGGTGCTTATTTCTTGTTTGTAGCAAAATCCTTAAAGTATAATGCTCAGAATTCTGAAAACAAAGGCTAATCTTACTGAAAAAAACCCTAGTCTCTGACAAATTTGGACATTTAAAAGCTGCTGGTTTTGCATGAACAGGCCATGCAGCCTAATTTCAAATGTAAACTGCTGGACTGGTGTTTTTGTCCTTGACACCCCACATTCCTTGTATTCAAAGAGTAGCTAAGATGTCATTGTTAAATAGTATAATATCTCCAAACCAGGAAGATAATATTATTTTATAATAGTGACAAAAGATAATAGATAAAAATATATTATATATAATATTATTATATATCCCAATATATAACAATATTATTATATATCCCAAACTCCTAATTCTTAGCACACAACTAATTCAAAGTCTGATGGTGCATCCAAGACTTACAGGTCCATGTAATGTCTTCTGTTAACCAGATGGTGCAGTTGGATCGTGACAGATGGACACAAAGTGAAATAGGTGCAGACAAGGGCCAGTAGGGCGAGGGGAATGCAGAGCTGATCATGTTAGGAAAGAGCTGAGCATGTTTAGTCAAGCAAAGGAAAGGGCTGAGGAGTGGATATTGTTGCTCTCTGTGGCTACTTGGGAGTAAACACCAAGGATATGGACAGCATTCTAAAGCTAAAAGGCACAAAGCTAAATAGGTGTGTGCTGTCCATAATGATTTGCAGAGAGAGAGAAAAGAACCTTTAAATAGTCACATCAGGGAGTTCCTGAAACAGGATTCCAGTTTGGACGTGGGCCAGGGGAGGTCAAACAGTTACCAAATTGTAAGATGGAATTTCTACACTTTCTTAACAGAAATTACATCATGTGGCTTCCTAGCAGGTGACTCAACTCACTGACTCAGGAGTTGTCTTCCAGCTCTGCTTTCTTTCCAAGAAAAGTCAAAGCCACAGATGCTCCTGCATTTTCAACTGCCAAACTCCCTGCAGTTGAGAGGATTAACCAGCTAAATTTGTCCCTGAAAAATAAGAAATCTCTGTTTTCTCATCCGCATTCAGTAATTCATATGTTACTACTATATTTGGTGATAGTGCTACTTTTCCTAAACCTTGTCCTTCGTGCATGGAAACAACAGAAAATTGTTACTTTGAAATTTATGGGGTTTGGACGATCAGTTGCTCCCACAGAGAGAGTCTTTGGCTTCACAGAGTCCTCAGGGACACACCAGTCTGTTCTGTGATGCTGATTGTAAGTTCTGGGGGTTTATACAAATTTAAATAGCCCATCTTCTTATGTGATAAAGGAATTATAGTTGGTGTGAGTATAAGAGAAAATGAAGTGCAGACTGTAACAAGTTAGCTCGTTTCAGGGCAGGGTTAATTGGGAATGCAGCTCACACAATGTGTGATGAGGTGGAAAAAAATAACAGAAGTGACCACAGTCAATGCATGCAACCCATGTGCTTGCCATTTTTCCATTTTCTTAAGCATTTATGGACAATTGAACTGACACAGTGTGCAGCAAATGGATGGTTTCCATATCTTTCTGTGCATGCTGTCAAATTTGTGTATTTTTAAAATTATTAATAGTAGGTGCAGAGAAAGAAAAAAATCACGTGTCTTGAAACTATACTAAATGTCAGAATTAGGAACTATACTGTGGCTGAAGACAGTTCTGATGGCTGCAGAATCAACTACTTAATTACCTTTTTCACTTATGAAATCTTGCTTGGAGTTTACTCTGAAGTCATACTGCAAAATTTAATTTCAGAGTTAAAATCTCAGTGAAGGGATGCCTCACTGCTGCTTTTTTCAGAGGCATTAAATCTTGTACAGCTGTGTGCTTACCTTTTTAATGCATACATCATTAAATTAATGCTCTTTTAAAAGATTAATGGTAGCACGGTACCTGCACTAAAAATTAAACAACTTCAGGCCAAATAGAGTTCTTTGGGTTCTGTGTATGTAGACGTTGTCATTACTGCCATGAGAAATAAATTAGGGTAAAATCCAGCTTCATTCTCTGTGATCTTCAAGATTCTGATAATATCCCTTTACTAGAGCCTTTCTAGTGAGTAAGAACTCCAGGACATAGCATTGTGTAAATATGAATTCATAGCTTTGTGGGTTTTATTTGCAGGGTGCCTGAAGTTTATGTTACGTGCCAGATCCTCTCCCAGTGTCATTTTACATATAGCTGTCTGTATAATTGCTGTTCCAGCTGCATTAGTTTACACCTTCTTATATATTCTCTTTACATTTTTATTGAGAATTGTCACTAAACCAAAAAGAAAATTGTCCTTTTCAGGTTAGGTAGAAGTACTTTTATTCCACCTATTTTATCAGGCTGAAACCTTTCCTGGCACTCTTAAATAATCGTTATATTTTCCTGCCTTGCCTTTTTGAGCATTTATTCATGTTAAACCATCAGCTAAATGAGCATTTTAAACTGTCACCCAAGTTACTTAATGTGCTGCCAATGTGTACCTTGATGATTCATAGGAACATAAAGTATTCTATCCCTGTTTTGATTATTATATCTATAACACTTATTATAGAAGTGAGATGAGCCATTTGCATGTGTGCATGCATTGATATATATGTAGGCATATATTGATATATATGTAGGCAGGCAAACAAAAGGTTGACATACAGGTAGGAGAATATGAAGGAATTTGCCCTTTTCCTGACCTTTTCAAATTAAGAAAATCACCCAAAATGTTTTGGGTGATTGTGTGGTATCAGCTCATTTCAACCACTTTAATGACTTAATTTAAAACTGTGGCACCAGAAAAGGATGAGTAGTAAGGAAAGATTTTTAAGAAGAAAAATAGAATTATTAGCAGGCAGTTTGATGTGTGCTGGTGATTGTCTTCTTTGGATGTTAAATGCTGGTAAACACAACACACTGGACGTGAAACAGTCTTGAATGTTTTGCACATTCAACAACTTCCTGCAGCTGATTAGTCCAACCTTTGTGGAGGAAGCTCTGCCAACCACATTCCTTCAGCATCACCCCTGGAACTGTTGTGCCTCAGTGTTCTTTTTGCAGAATGTGTTTGAATCTCAGAGGCAGTTATAGTCTAGTGATAAGTGAAATAATCCCCATTTCTGGATTTTACCAGCATTTAACTGGTACTATTGGGTTTCCACGAAAATATGTGTGAAATAATCACAACCTTTTGATTAATCAGCTTTCCCTTGGGCAGTCATGCAGAATTTGCCAGGTGGTGCAGCAGCCAAGTAAGCAGTTAAGATTTTCATTGGTAAGCTCAGTTAAAGTATAAATTCAGATTTTAATAAATGGCTTTTGGAATAAATAAGCATGTGAGATTATCCTCTGTGATATCTTTTTTTTTTTTTTTTTTTTTTTGAGAAATACATCCCTGAGTAAAAAGGGCCACTTGGACCATTCAGCTTTTTTTATAATGACATAAGAAACATGAAAGTGGAATGAAGTGACCTCTCATTGCAGAGGAACAGGCTGACCTTTCAGCCATATGAAGTTGGATCAGATGCCTGGACTAACAGACGAGTGAAAGTAATGCAAAGTTTGTCTGGCATCTCTTGAGAGCTGAGAAAGAGCATCTGAAGTGGTCAGTGAAATGCCTGTTGCAGAAAGATCAGGTTTGATATTATACAACAGATGAAAAATGATGGACACCTTTATAGTATTAATGTAACTGTCATGTATAATATAACTTAACTTTTAAATGGATTTCTGACGTTTAGTTCTGATTGAAAAGTAACAGTGTGAGAAAGGATTAAGAAAGATCTCAGAAATGCACAATTAATTTAAAATCCACTGGAACTCCATGAAGACATACAGTTCTGAGTGAAGGATCCTATGGTAGGATTGCAAAATGACAGTGCCTCTTTCTCACACCAACTTAATTTAGCATTATTATTGCCACCTGCAATCCATAATTCAGCTTTTTTTTCCAGTTAAAACTGATACTGAATTGAAAATTACTTGCAAAAAATTCTTATGCTCTCATAAATTGTGGTGTCTAATTGAAGAACCAAATCTTAGAGAACTCAAGAATGGCACTATAGTTCTAACAACTTCTGTAATTCTTTTAAACTAGGTACAAATAAAATTATTACTTACAGAAAAATATTAGTACAGAGAAAATACAGTGTGGGCAAATGTTATGCTGCTTTCCCTGAAGTATTCAGGTGACCTTATTCTGTACCAACATGAAAAAATGATGTTGGGATAAGAGGGTCATTCAGACATCAAACAAAAATCAGCCCTTGTCCTTTGCCACAGAGATTTCCAAGTGTATATCAGCTGTTCTAGAGAGGAATTCCACAACTGATTTGATGTGTATGATATGTAGATAAAAATCCCAGTAGATTCATTGCTGGAGATATAAATAATTAGGTAGTTACACAGCAAGGTGATAATCAAAGCCATTTTTGCAAAGCACAGCCCGTAAGGCACGATTTGTCAACAAAATCCATGCTGTTATTAATGGGGAATTTCACATATATATTTGGTGGAATATGACATAAAGTAACAGATAGAAAATGAGGCTATTTATTGATCAGAGCTGATTTTTTCCCTTCAGTCCGTGCCCTAACTGTAAAGTAAAAGTGCTGACTGCTGCACAGTGCTGATGGCAGATTTTTTTTGACAGCCAAGCCCTGACTCTTCCCTAATCCATGTAGCTGCATTGTAGGAATTACAAAGCTTATGTGACAGACCTGTTCTGTATTCCAAGAACTGCAACACACCTGTCATCAGATAGAAGCAAGAAAGCCCAAGTCATCACTTTACTTGGGAAGCAGAACAGATGATTGAAATTATTTCTTACTACTGACTAATTCCCCTTTTAGTAGAGATAAGCTGCTTTGTTCAGCTGTAAATGAAACATTAGGGTATTAGCTGTCAAGGCAGAAGTATTGGAGGAGCTAAGATTTTATCAGCAGCAGTAACATTTTGGGCAATAAATTGTTTTGTTGGGCAGAATACTATTCTCCAGAGGTGGAAAGAAACAAAGCTCATTAAGGTAAATGCTTAAAGCACATGCAAAAAAAGCGAAGACAAAGGCTTATTACCTTTGTTTTGGGGATAGTTAAAACATTTGCTCTTTCTCATCTCTGTGTAGTGCTGAAGAATTATGTGGTACTATTATTAAAAAGATGCATTTGTAGGCTTGTAGAATGTTTTCTGAATATATCCAAGGGACAAATGCATTCCTGAAATATCAACAGAGAGCTGTAGTAAGTGATGGCTTTTTGGAAATTGTTTTGTTTCCCTCTGGGTAAAATTAGGTATCTGCACATTGTCCTGTACTTAGCATTTATCAGATTAATAGACTGCTCTTATTAAATGAATGTTTGAAATAGAGAGGACTAAATGTCTGAGTTACGCTAAATATTTTTATCACTATATATGCCTAAATTAAATTTGTAAGGTTTTATAGTGTAAAGCAGTAAGATGGAGAGGAACTGTGTTGCTGGTAGGGACTGCAGCTAAAGAAAAACATTTGGAATGTTATGAAGGAATTACAGCTCTGTAAACCGAGGATGGACATAAACTTTTTATCAGAAACAGTTAAATAGAGTGTAAGCAAAATAGGTCGAAGGAATCTCTGTGTGTGTGAGCTGAGAAGCCAGAGTACAGCCTGCAAGTAGCCAGAGGCAGATACTGTTTTCCATCATTACTTGTTTGAAGTAGCATTTCAGAAAACTTTAAAACAGAAGTTTAATGCACAACACAAAGAACAAAAAAAAAAAAATCTAGCTGAAAAATTGTATGGAAGAGCCTGTTAATAGCTGACAGAAACGTCTTCAAAATCTCCTCAGTGCAACGTGTAGGTTTTTGAAACACTGAGAGAGAGCTGGTTTTGCAATCCATCCTCTACAAAAGAGCCAACAAAAGATGCTTTACAAAGAATCAAGTAAAAATTAATACAGTAGAAGACATCTGACCGAGGCATGGGTTATTTATTGATGACTCTTAGTAGATAGGAAATCCTACACAGATAACAACAAAAGTTCCAAAATCTGCTAGTTGTTTTTATATTTTGTATAAATACGTGTTGTATTTGTATATTAATATTATCTATTGTGTATAGATAGTGTTGTTTAAGTACAGCTGTCAGTCACTGGATCACTGCCCAGTGATGGATGAATCTTTTCTGATCTACAGGTCAGAATCAGGTTCCCCTCTTTGTGAAACAGGGCTTATTACACTGGCCTACCAGTGTAATCTGCTTGATTTTGTGGGAATAAATACAATAACAGTCAGCTTTATTATTGGCTTAGACTGAAATTAATGAAGTTGTCATTTCTTCACTTGGGGTAATTGTGCTCATCTGACACAATATTAAGGTTTGGTGAGGGAGGATTCAAGTGATGCTTTAATTTACTATCCTATATCATTAGCTATAAAGAATATTACTATTTTATACAAGTGCTTTATATGCACCTCACAACTGTAAAAGAATATAACCTTGATTTTAAACGTTCAGATAAAATCTGAAGAGTTTAGGTTATAGAAGGGGAATCTACTTGTGTTCTGGCATGTTCCTTGTTCAGTCCTGGTTTCACCATCACAACTTGAAACAGCAGGAACCTTCAGACTGTTGTTTTACTCCAAGTACTGCATCAAATCACATCCAGCCTGACTGTATTTTAGCACTTACCAAAAGGGCTGCTTTGTAATCTGAAAATAGTGCCAAGTCAGAATTCTTGTGCAGCTGCCGAAGTTGGGAAGTCCAGAGGTAAACCAGAGTATCAGGACTTCTGGCTTTTAGTAGGAGCTTTACTCTGCTTTCTTTAACTTTGAGGAATTCTGTTTTCTTAGATGTCTCAGCACATGGATACCAGATTTTAGACACAGAGGCTTTATTTTAGGAGATGATGAATGCTTGAGGAAAACAGTCAGTCTGCAGCAATTTAAGTAATCTTTGCAAATGTTGATTTCAACCTATACTTTTTTCTTTATTTGTAAAACGGGATCAATAGAGGGAATGTACTGTGTAAGAGTAGCTTATTATTGCTATTTTTATTAAAGTAAGACTGGAACCTTTTGCATTGTGGCCTCATCCCCAGGGTAATTTGTCACAGTTATACACAAGCTAAATTTCTCCTGATTAAAGGGAAAAAAACCCCAAATTTTCAATTTTTATGATAAGCAAATGAACAACAACTTAACTATCATCTTCTAAAATATATGGATTGGCTTTTAGGTGCTATAGACTATAACACCACACTGAATTTGTCCAAGCTGAGCTGTGGTGTACATCCAAAGTGTTAATGGAACAGCAGGAATCATTAGGGATCAAATCCAGTCACTTGTATTAGTTGGGCAAGTTTGTTTCTTTATTTTATAACTCATTTTCCTAAGCAGCTGCTTTTCAGAGTTCTACACCACCATTGAAAAGGCCTGTTGTGAATATGAGTTAATAGAGCTCCTGTTGAGAGGCCAATCAGGAACTGATTAACTGAAGTACTTTAAGCAATTTGGGTATTTAGGGTTTCAGTTATTGTCACCTTTTGTTGTTTTATACTAACAAAAAGATAATGAACAAGTAGATATGTCTGAATAACTGTGTAGTTCCTTTACTCTTAGGGGAAAATGAACAGCAGGCTGGAGCCTCTGGAGCTGGCTGAGCGTGGGCAGGAGGGCAAGGCAGAGGTGCAGACACCCAGAAAATATTTGAGAATTTCCTCCCTGCCTGTCAGTGAGATGGAGACCTTTCCTGTGAGCACAGGCTGTGGAAAGCACAGATTCCAATGACTCCTGCTTTTGCAGTTACTGAGCTCAACTAATTCTTGACAGGGCATTAGGAAAACCAGTGCAGCACATCCACACTGGGCTACAAGCTTTGTCCTTTGCTTTCATGTGAACTGGAGAACAGAAATTCCAAAGCTGTATGAAATCCATAGATTTAAGAAGATTCCTAATATTTAGCAGTATTTCTAGAGTCACTCTTTTGAATGCATTTAAAAGACAGTAGTAGATATTTGCTGTGATCTAGATTCATCCTGTGTTCCTGACATCATAGTCATTTTATCCAGCAGTTCAAGAGTATCTGGATGAGGATAGAAGTGTACTGGAAGTGGGCATTAGCAATTTATGAAAGCTACATTGCAACCTGGACCGAAACCATGGTTGATTCTGAAAGATAAGGAAGGTGCAAAGGTCCATTCTAATTTTTAACTGGTATTTTAAAGTACTTTTAATCATGCTTTTGTCTTGTTTCAAAGCATAGATTTAGTTTTAAATACACACTTCTTTTGGAATAAGGATTGATAATTACTGAAATACTCAGAGACCTGGAATAATTTGCATATTTACGAGTGGCTTGTTTTGTCTGACATCTAGTTAATCTTTGATTATCTTCCTGCCATGAATCACCAGGAAATAAAACAAAACAACAACAAAAAAAATCCACTTGATATATTTCTTTGTTCTTTTCTTCTTTCGGAGCTTGAAAGTGGCTAGAGCTCTGAAAAAACAAACAAACAAAATTTTTGGTTGTTGTTAAAGTGGAAAAGTTTTCTGTAGGGCATCAGAAATGCCAGTCTAACAGGGTACAAGGTGGTGATCTGAGAGAAACTTCACCAGGCTCACTTTGTACTGACAGGTCTAACCCAAATCAGGCATTCTCTTACTGTGTCACTCTGATTTTAGGCAGGATCAGGTATTTCTGTCTTCTCCCAGCTTTCATAAAGGCAGCACAAATCCCCCTCTGATCCACATGTTCTAATTTATTGGGTAGAAAAATGACTGTGGCTAATTTGTTAAGATTTGTGCTGCAGGTAATCCAGCCACGTAGTCAAGCTCTAATACATGTAGCTATTGAACAATGGGTATTTTGGACCTTTGTGAAACAAGACTCAAAAACATAAGAAGCCAAATATATCTTCATATATATCTATACTGGCAACATATCTTAAATTTGCAATTTCTAGAGAATTAGTCAATTAAAAGTAATGTGAGTACAGTGCAGAATTTGGCAGAATTTGGGTATGCTGGTATAAGGCTAGAATTTTCTGTTTAATACATCAGTGCAGTCATCTTTTGTTTCAGCAGTAAGAAAGGGAGAGATAAAAGTTGTTAAGATTATACACCTGACCTGTCAGAAAACTCTTGGAAGTGGCAGAGACTTTCACAGTCTCTACAGTATAGTCAATGAACAGCTTACACTGCATTTTATAACATTGTTTACTGCAATATTTACTGATAAATTGTCATGTGTTTTATACCCACTCACCTCCATGTTTTCATCTGTATAATGTTTCTTTTTCACGTCAACCATCTGCCTTAACTGCTTGGGTTTGTATCTCCCAGCAGCAGTAACAGAAAACAGGGGTGGTACTTAGCTCAGGAGTCCTGCTTTGGTTGCTGTGGGGCCAGGTATTGCAGATTGTTCTGGAATCTTGCAGATTTTATACTCTACCAGGAAATCCACTGGTTTACTTTCCACACATTAAGATGAATTTTGCAAGTCCACTCTAGTCTTCTGTGTTCTTTGTTCATTTGCATCCTTTGCATGATTTTCATTTCAGTGAACACCTCATCATCTTTCCTGTGTCAGTATTTCTTTCATGTGTGCTGTGGTTTAGAGACCTCGCTTGGCCAGCCAGGAAAGAAATAATAATGGAGGGGTAGTACTGAAAAAGTGGTGATGTTGTTCTGTTCGTATGGCCTCTGGATAAATCCCTGAATTACTGTGTTGAAGATGCTTGAAATTTTACAGTCTTTGCTGACAGGAAAACTAGGAGAATCTGTCAGCAGTGCACAGTGGATGGGCCACATTCCTCAAATAATCCAGTCAATTAAAAATTGATTTTTGTTCTAGGCAGCATGGTGGTAATGTAGTGAGGAGACAGTGTATGCATTACCAACAGAGCTCACATCAGTTAAGTGATATTTAGGTGATCTTCTGTCATGGGAGAAAGCAGTGCAGTTGATGATCTTTGCTACTGAAGAAGCTAAATTGAAGTGTCAGATACCAGAATTGCATTTTATTTCTAATATGTTGGCCTGCCAGCCTGGGAGAAGCTATGTGAAGTCTGTGAATACAAAGGGACAAAAGTGCTAAATCTAGCAGAAAGTGAATGGTTTGGGGAAGATACTATAACATGGCTCTTAGAGCCTTCAAGTAAATGCATTTAAGGGAATTGAATCTTGTACTTCACATGCTGGACCTTTTGTCTACTCTTCTGCCTTTTCCTGGCAGCTCATATAAAGTAAATGAAAGATATGCATGATCTAAATTGCACCTATCTTGTTTATTAAAAGAGGTTGTAATGCCACTGAAAAATTAGAAAAATACCCTTTTTCTTAATGTGGTTCAGCTGAGAAGAAAAAAAGCCTGAATCTATTATTTGAAAAGTGTGTTTACCTCAGATTTGTACAATTCTGAGTTGCAGAATATCAAGAGGTATCTTACTAATATTGGAAACGTGGAAATGTGCAGTCATGCAGGTCGGACTCTATCCTCAGTGAGTGTTGTGAGTCTGCAGAGGGAGGCACAGAACACCAACTCACAAATCTGAAATTAGTCTCCTCTTGAGCCATTAAAGCATCTATTGTTAATGGTAGCTTTGCAAACTTTCCATCTGAATAGAAAACATGCAAAAAGTTTTATGTCAGGCTCTTGGTAACCACAGGATGCTGCTGTCACCTCTGCTTTTGGTTATGAGGTATCACAGACGAACACCATGACACTAAAGGTGTAACTTATATTAATTTCTTTTTTAACATGCTGCAGAGTTTTCCCTTTAGTTTGTTTCAAAAGTAGTTGTAGGATGTCCTGGTGCATCTGTGCTTCACCTAAAAGGTGGCTGCATTTCTGTGGTGGGTCAAGTGATACCTCTACTCTTCTTCAGAACTCTTGGAAGTTGTTTCTTAATTACTACCAAGTGCTTTATAGTGCTCACGTGAAAGGCACTGGAGAGAATATGAGCAGTCCTGCTGTTTAAAGTTTAGATCCTAGTTTTTTAAATGGCTAGTGTTATGTTTAGTCTTAATTGCTTTACATCTAAACTCTGTGTCACGGTAATATTTTGGTTGCATGTCATCTTGGCTCAGGTTTCAAGCTGCAGTACTATGTCTGTTTGTGAAATGAATGTATCAAAGAGAGGCTGGAATGATGAGCAGTGGTTTGTATTTCAGATCTGCAAAATAATCTCATGCTGTATTTGGGAACACTTCTCGACAGAAATGTTTGACATCTCAAAGTCAAATTACAGAGGAGACAGTGCATTTCCAAACATAAGAATCCAAAATTGTTTTCAATAGAAGAGATGAGTACAAAAATAAAAGTTGGTCGTTGGCACAGCTACTTCTTAGCATTGTATTTTGTTTTGACCTGAATTTTAGTAAGTTGAAAGTCTTCCACAAAAGATGGTCTCACCTGTGTGAGTAGTTTACTTCATTAATTTATTTCTAGGCCATATAAAGAGAAAATAAATCACAAATGCTTTTTAAAGGTTATTCTTGGTGTAAAATGCTGCTGGGTTTTACTGTTTTGGTAGGGGAACAAAAATAAAGAAAACCCAGAAATATGTTTCTGGGCCTCAGAACTCTGCAGCATGATTTGAATACAAGTGGCTGACTGTGATAAGTACGTTGGGCTCCCTTCTCTTAATTACAGTATTTCAAACGAGACTAATTTGACAGCCACAGTCTCGGATTATGCTGAATATTTCCTATAGTGTTACTGTGAGGAGAAGTTTCCTCCCCCCAGGTGAATACTTTTTGATAGGACATTATAATTTTAGGTCTGCACTACAAGCTGATAATACCTAATCACCTACTAGTTCCCTGTTTAGTTGGAATGTTAAATGACTAAATGGACAAGGTTTTACCAGGCATTGACAGAGGAAGTACAAACTGTGGTGAGATGCTTTGCCTAAAATGTCTTTAAAAGCATGTGCCTTACTTCATTGTGGTTTTTTGTGTAGAGATATTAGTTTACTTGATTTGTTGCTGTGAGTGACAGTTTATTGTAAATATGAAATCTTTTCTCTGGGTTGCATTAAACAGATGGCATTTTTAAATTTTCTTTGCTGTTCTTTTTTCCCCATAATAGTGCAAAGCAAGCTGACTACTAATGTCAAGAATAAAACTAGGTATTGTAGTTATCCTAATATTGAATTTTATATTACACAAATACACACTGATGTTTTGTGAAACCCAAGAAACTATTTCCTCTTAACTTAAAGTTTGTGTTTTGTGAACAGTTTAATAAACTTCATCAGCATTTAGACAAAAAGTCCGGGAGTTGCCGTGACTTTTCTTTTACATTATTATTGTAGTTTTATCCAAATTCCACCAGGTGTTGCCAAAGAACATACAGCCACAGCAAAGTTTACAGCTCAAGTGGAAGTTGCTCAGAGCAAATGTGCACATTTCATGAACACAGCCATTGAAACCTCCTCGTGAAGCAGGAGCATCTTCCCTACACATTTCAGAGCAAACCTCTTTTCTTTGTAACTAAACACTGGGAATCAAACAATTTGGTACTCAGTGGCATCATTCATGGGTATCACATTCTTAAAAATGCATTTTTTTCTTTATGAAAGAAAGATATTCACTCACAAGCCATGGGTATATAAGAGGCTGTTTTAATCAGTAGTTACAGACTACTGTGAATATTCTGCTGTGTTGTTGTATGATGGGGTATCTTTTTAGTGAGATGTTCAAATTACTAACCTTTAGTGTATTTGATGTTTTGTGGTTTTTCATTCCAGTAAGCAAACTTGCTCTAGACACTTTATTCCCACTAACTTGGGCAAAGATGTTTCTTTCCTTTGTTTGCTTTTCATCCTGCAGAGTCAGGAATTTTGTGCATCACCAGTCGGTTCTGTTTCACGTTTTTGTCTCAAGGTTTGCTTGAGGTAATGAGAGCCCCAAACTTGTGACTGATCACAATAGTGCAGTGCAAAATGCTCAGGCAAACAGCACTCATAGCAGCAGGAATCAATTCAGGGACTTGGCAAAGAGCAGTTCCTCTCCTGCCTCCCCGGTGAGTGCAGCCATTGTGCTGGTGACATAAAAAGCAATGTGCATTTTAATTGCTATTCTTATTTTTGAGCTGTTGCTCAAGGACTACTATGGTTTCAGTCAAAAAGCCTGGATCATGGGCAGTGATCAGCTGCCAGGAAAGGTGTAATCAGGGACTGCTGTGTTGGTGATGCAAAAAATCTGTGTTAGGTACTGCCCTGAGCCAGGAGCTTTGAGGGAATTGCCTTGTAGCAGGTAATCACAAATCTCAAGGATGGCAGAGTTATGTTCTGTGTTGTTTTCTTCTGCACTTGATTTAATTAAAGCTTTCAGTTTATTGTCGTGCACAAATGTTTTCTGTTTGAATGTTTACTGGATGTTCAACGGCAACAGTGAAACCAAGATTCTTTTTGGGGTAGTCTGGCATAATCAGTGTGAGCTGCAAAGGTAAACGTGGTTAAGGGGAAAGGAAGGAAAAAACTGAAATGTAGCAATTGCTTGAAGCAGAAAGATATTGAGAACTGTGGCTGTAGCTAAGTCTGCACAAAGAAACTCGTTGCTTGTAAGAAATCCAGGGCAGTGACTTCACCTGGTGGTATTTAATTAATTATTTATTGAGCATTATGTTTGCCTTCCCTCGGGATATGATCTTCCTCCTCCTTGGTGGAAGGAGGGAGACACAAGAAGTGTCAACTAATTACTTGAATGTAGGATATTTTAATTACTTTAGATCTCAGTAGATGTTGGTGTGTAAAGCAATTTGTTCCTTTTCATGACTGTATGAGTACAGCAGAGAGCTCAGCATTCCTTTGGCTTCCCTGGGTTCCCACGTTATCACCATCCCAACGCACGTGACCGAGAGGGAGGGAAGGAAAAAGAGGAAATAGAAATTATCCTACTGCTGTAAGATTGGATCATCATTTAAGCTGGAAGGTGTAATACAGATGCTGTGATGGGGTGCTGGGAGCCAAAATATTCCAAGCCCTCACGCCACTCTAAGCAAAGGTACTGGAGACTGAGCAGTTCTCTGATGTGGTCTTATCAGCTGGAGTATAATGTAAATCCTGTTACAGCAGCTTTGTCCAATCTGCCTGTAGCTTTGTTCTGAACCTTTCAGTAACAGTTCACTGAAGCAGAAAGAACCCTGTGAATTGATATTATAAACCTGCATGGTTGCTTTATTCATTGTTGAAGCAAAAGAATATAACAGAAGTATTTATTTTAGTGGATTGAGGATACTTTTTTTTTTCCTTCTGTCGACATGAGCAGGGGAAAAATGTTCTAAATGCAAAAGAGGAAAAGCTAATACTATAATCATATCCATACCCATTTCAGAGCACAATCCCATACAAAGATAATACAGAATACTATGTGTTTAATTTATTTTACACCTTCAGAGAGATTGTTAAAATCCCAAAGTGTTGTTATTTCCTGCTGATGTAAAAAAAAAAAAATTAAAAAATCATGTGACACTATTATAATCAGGAAATAATAGTCATGTGAAAGAAAAGCTTCTCCTAATGCACTTAGCCTTTCCAGACAACTGTATTTTTCTAAGCACCACCTACCTGCTCTCTTTGGGACTGAGATGAGCCTTAGAAATTCAAGATTGCATTGTATTCACTTTCTTGCTGGTGGGCATTTCTTACTGAAGTTCAAGAGCATGAAATTTCTCTTTAGTCTCACTGCTTTGATATGGTATTTGCCTAATAATCAAACAAATTAAAGTGTGGAAAAAATTGATAAAACTGCAATATCTTAAAATGAAGAGGCTGAAATAGTAAATTGAGTTCCTTGTAATAATGCTATGGTGCCACGTTGACCCTTATTCTTGAAAATCAGTTTTTATGTTGTGCATCAGTAAGATGTAAGCTATTTGAACTTTTCAAGTGTCATGTAATCTAAAAAATTCTGGCATTATACTTGAAGATCTTCTGCAGAGTTTTAATTAACATTTGTGAATTATGCAGATATGGAAGGCCAACTTTATTGTTTCTATGCTGTCAATGATTTTTGCTATTTAATACACATTTTCTCTTGTGTGGAGATAGCAAGACTTACCAAGTTAATTCCATTACCTCTAAAAAGTCTTTTAAGTGGAAATCACTCTAAGATGACAGTTATTTAAGATGGAAATATTCTTATACACTGCCCTTAAAATTTCACTGCTTCTTTATGTGTTATGTGTTTCACACAGAAGCAGAAATCAGAATAAGTCTGGGTGAAAACAAAACAATGTCTGAGAAATCTTAGTATGTGATGTAATATTATAGGTGCCTTATGGGAAGAAAAGGGAAAGGGGGATCTGTTTTCTTTTTTAATTTATTATCCATATAGAATAGTAAAAAAGGAAATCTTGTGAATGTCTAAACTATTTTACCATGGCAGGAATGCTGCTGATTTACCCTATGTAGCCATTCTTCTCTTTACATATCAAATAGTTGAATGACCTTTCATAGGATGAGTCTTGTTGTTGATCCTTGACAAAGGTCTTGGAGGCTTCAGCGAGTCTGTGAAAGAGTCGTGGGTAACTCACACGGTGTGAATGTGGGATGGGCATTAATTGCTGCATTCTCACTTCAAATTCCAGCTACCTGAGTCTGCCAGCTGTAAATGCAGTGACATGTAAAGAGGAATAAGTGCTCTTAATTTTGCAGAACACTCACTTGGTGTGTACCCACACCAGGCATCAGTCCAGATGTTTTGTCCACAAGACACTTGCATCTCTAGATTATGGGAACATACCTGTTTGTCTTAGCAAGATGAATGTTCATCTGATTTAGTAGTCAGGTCTTTTGTCTGTGATCACTGTAAACATTTGCATTGATTAGAAGAAAAAAAAAAAGGCCTGTTTGCAAGGCCAGAAAGCTGAATTGCCTCAAGCTGAATTTTTTTGTTTTGTTTTATATGTTTTTTTTAATTATTATTATTATTATGCTTTTTTTTTTCTTCCAGAATAAATTTTAGGCATTTTGGAAAGGATTATGGAAAAAACAGGTGTATATGTAGTGCTATGTTTTCATTTCTGTCCTCTGAAGTTTGGAATTCCTTGCAGAACTGTTTCTATATTAAATTTTTAGTCTGAAACAATTCCTCCCATTTTGTGCTCCGTAGGGCTGTAATATTTGTCCAAGGATGAGCTGCATTCAACATTTTGTTAACTGAAATGGGAAGTGACAGACTGACTAAAAGAAAATGTCCGTGTCAAAGAAACAGATATTACTTCTTTCTCCCAGATTACTGTATTCCTGGACACTGAGGACTCTGAGATTGCAGATGCACCAAGCTTTCATATTGATCCATGTTAGACTAATTTGATCAGAAGACAGATTTCTGTATCACGTTATTTTCTCCTTTAGTATTTGATTGAGATGGTCAAACACCGAGAATATTGTGCAGGAAAAGAAGGGATTGGAAAAGAAAGACATTCAAAAAAATAATACAGATTTGTTAGATAAATTCTATTTGCATTGATTTTCACTGTGGGTATATATCTTTTGATGGCAGCTGTCTTCAAAATAATAACATAATAGATAATACTCTGCTACATAATGTTGTATTTTTATTACTTCTTTTTACTGATATTTGTAGAATAATTTAATCAGTGAAGTTGGTCAGTACCTGCACACTCAGCAAAGATACTTTTCTTTATTGTACTCTCAGTGGGGTTTTTTTGGCAAAATATGAGAAAGCCATAGTTGTTATGCAAGAAGATGAAGTTGAAAAACGTCTGAAGAACTGCGGAGGAGATTCTGCAGTATGGGCAGGAGAAAGTCTAAGGATTTTTCTAGTCTTGCAGAAGTAGGTCTTGAGCTGCAGGGAAGGCTCCATCCAGCAGAACATGGGCTGCTGGCTCATCTTTAGTTCGGGTTCTCAGAGCAGGACTCTCCAGATCAGTGGGCACTGATGGTGCTGCTTTGAGAAGTCCCTGCCCTTGGTGGTTTGTTTTCCTGCTGTGAGGAAGGGAGGAGGCAGGGGACTAAAGCACTGGGAGATTATCACGATTTCAGGTGTTCCTCCATCACATTTGTTGTGTAAGAACTGGGAGCCTTGAAGGACAGCATGTGGTGGTAGTTCAGCCCCTCCCGTGCCCAGGGAAGGGATGTCAGGGTGCTTATCCCGCTCATCTGCTGCTCTCCAGCTCCTTCACCATCCCACTGCAGACAAGGAACAGTGCCAGCTAATTGGAATCCATCTCTCCCAACTCTCCAAGGCTTTTCCTGAGGAGGCTCTGCTCTGCTTTTCCATAGTCCTAGCTGGGAGCTTACCTATTCTATAGAGTCACCCCTTTAGGGAGATGGAGCTTGGTTAAATAAAAAGAAGTTCCAGTGGGATTTTTGTTGCCAATCTTCAGTAAAGGAAACAGATGATCTGCAAATTATGTAATCTAAAAGTTTACTATTAAGACATAAGAAGCCATTAGCTCACTGTCATTCCCTGGCTAATATCCTGTTTTTGGTGCTGAACTTAGTATTGACTGTCCTCTGTCCGGTGGAATAAAGATAACACCAAAAATATCCATTTTTGTATAAACTGAATAAGACTGGTTGTACAGTAACATGGTATAAGCCTTAGTGAGACAGAAAGAGTAGTTATCACAGTGTCATCACATCATTTGCAGAGCAGTTATTAGTTTTATTTTTCCTTGCAGTTATAGCTCTGGACAGGGAAAATGAGGTATATTGCTTTCTCTTCTTTTTTTTTCTGAGGAGACTGTGTGCTTTGGCAAGAGTGCATTTGTTAGTCTCAGTGTCACATTTATATTAAAGACATAACAAAACCCTTCTGCACTATCAATTGCTTTTCATTACCCTTGTCTTTGCTTGCAAAGGTCATCACCTCACATGTGAATCAAATTTGGAAAAGAATATTTTCTTTAGAACTGGGGCTGTAGCCTGAATTTCAAGGCAGTGCCGATTGAGAAAGTTCATCTAACATATTCCTGGGCTTCCTTTTAACAGATAAAGTTAATTCAGCACCTTTGTGTGGGCAGATTGTATTCTCCCCTGTCAGAGTTACAGTTGCTTTTGTTTTGTTTCCCATTTGAATAATACATTTGATTACCATGGCAAATGTTGCAGTGTGTGCACGCCTGACTGTAGTGCCTAATTAACTGATGATAACAAGGCAGGATTGCCCTCTTCTCTTTCATAAGCAATCATATACATGACAGTTCTTTTATCTTTCTTCAAAATTGACTTGCTCTCCTGACCCTTAAGCAGCTCCTGTTTTGTGTGTTTACCTCTGATGTCTTTGCGAGACTGTTAATTTTCTGTGGCATATCCTATCTACTTGTAATTAACACATCGAACAGCCAAGAAATAGTTCTGCTTGCAGATGCCTAATGGAGGAATGCTTTCTTCCAGTAATTATACAGCTTCATTTTACTGATTTGCATTGACCTACGAGGATTTTTGGGTTTTTTTTTTTTGAGAACATCTACAGTGGTATAGCTTTATATAGACAGGGAAAACAAACTGAAAAAATCGGTTTCTTCTAAAAAACTAGTTTACCTACATATATAAAGCAAACTTTGGTAAGTTTGGTAAAAGTCTGAATTTAGCAAAGTTAAATTGGAGATAAACAGTGCTGTCATGTTGCATGTATTTAATCCTGAAGTCGAAGGCCTGTTCTTATAATTAGAAACTTCAAGAAGCACTTGACCTATTTTGAGGAAGCATTGAAGTCGCCTGTATATAAAGCAAATATTTTCCACCATTGTATCTTAAACTGAACTTAGATCTCGAATACATGAGACTAGGATTTCTGTTTACTGTTTTATAGCTAGGCTGAGAATAAAGCCATAATGAATACAAGTTCAAAGAGAGGAAGGTAGAAGAGGAAAGGTTGGTAGTTACAGCAGTAAAAACAGGGGCAAAAAGAACAGCTTTTCTGAAGGACTCAGGCTGGAATAATAATGATAGAATTGTCTAAATCGATATATCTCTTGTCAGCCTCACGTCTGATGTTTGAATCAGTCAGGCCTTTTCTGCAAGAGCTTTCCTCAGGAATATTGAATTATTTATTATTTGTATCTTTTTTCCTTCCCTTTCTGATGATTTTTTTTCTTTTTCTCTTTTTTTCTTCCTAACTTAGTAAAATTTGTTTTTTATGCTGCCAGGTTCAATGTTGTCTGCTGTTTGATAAATAGCAGTAATTGGGTGTATAGCAGAAGTCATGTAAAAATGTATGACTTCAATTACATCTAGAACAATTTTTTCTTTATATTGATCTTTTTTTTTTCTGTATAAGATCTGCTCTTCATAGCCTCCAGTGCTGAGTTTTTAAAGAATTACTCTATGTCCATATGTTGGCATGCACTTTTGAACCCATGCATCTTTTTTTAAAAAAATGGAAAGCTGTCTGGAATCAGTTCTGCCTGAGCAGTAAGTGAAAAATTAGAGTCATTGAAATAGTGAAATATTCATATTGTATTCTAGTCAGATGAAGGATTGCATTACTTTAAAATTACAATGCCTACTTACAGTCCCTGTTTCTCTTGTCTGAGATAATGAAATGAGGGTTCTGGCCAATTAATGAAAACATCTTTTATTAGCAATTATAATCCAGATAGAATTAAAATATGTTTTGAAAGTCACTTCCATGTGGTAAAGCGTTCTCATTTCAATCTGCAGTTGTACACCATAGCGTTTAGCTTTGTTAATATTATCAAAGGTGCTAATGAAATAGAAATGTACTGGCTGTAATTTCAAATATTGTGTCAGAATTCTCACTGTGTTCCAGCTGTGATGCTTTAAAATTGTTTCTTTCCTCTTTATGTCAGTGCATGAGGTGATAAATAACTTGATCCAAATGTTTGATGCTGATTTATGATAAAGTGCATTAGTGTATTTGCCCTGAAATGTTTTTATAGGTCGGAGCAAAACATGGGCTGAATTTGCTGTTTAGCCTGGGTTTGTGGTTTGCCCTGGTACGGGGTGATGGACTGGTTAGAAATTCAGGTCTGATTTCAGGCTGTAACCGAGTTCAAGGCTGTCAGCACTGGGATTTTGCATATGGATACTGCTGTCTTCTGTTCCCCACGTTGGTTTTCATTGTGTGCATTTTGGAGGGAAATGCAGTGGAGTTATTGCCTTGTCCTTATTAAATATGTTTTTTCTTCATTACATAAGTCTTTGCCTGCCGTGCTCCATGCTTCAAACTCTTCTAAAGTGAGATTCAAAGTAAGGGGTTATATAAACAGTCATATTTATGCCATCCAGCGGTTGATCAAAGGGAATATTTCTCACAATTGTGGTTAATTTATGTCATTTGAAAATGCAATTACCTCATGATTACTGCCTGCTTTATACAGCCCTAATCTGTGTTTTTAAAAGCAGTCATACTCCAGGCTGGTAGTGGACAGGAGTGCTAAACAGGCTGACTAGAACCTAAACCCTGCAGCCCTTTCTCTGCTGGGTGTCCTGCTGTCATTGCAGGGAGGGGATAAGTGAGAGCAGAAATCGCAGATTTTGCTTCAATAGCTGTGATAATTCAGTGAATTGGTAGAGAGAGATCCGAAAGGAGCCAATTCTCAGGGTACGTTTCAGGCTGTTAACGCGTGGCTCTTTGAGAACATGTATATTGGCAAAGAAACGCCTCCTGTCTCTATAAAGTGGTTTGGTTAGGAAACCCTAACTTCAAAATAATCTTTTAGGAGCAGCTGTATGATGCAATTTATTTAAAGGCTGCCAATAAATGCTTGTATCATTCTGGAGATGATCAGATGAAGCTGGGGTTAAACAGATAAAAAGAAGTTGGTGGTGTTTTTACCGAAAGTCTTGTTTAAGCCTCACTAGTCTCCTGTTTTTTCCTGTAGCAGTTTGACAAAATTGCCTTTCCTACCAGCAGCCTGTTAGGTGCTGTGCACGGAAACAAAACCCTATTGTTTTAGATTTTCTTTCATATCATGTAGGTGTCTGTGCCATACCACCCACACAGGAAAGCAAGTGAGCTGTGAAATATATTCATTGTTAGAGTACAGGGGAAATGGAGGCAAGCAATCGGCAGTAATAATGTACGACAGCAAGGGGAGGCTGCCAACATTACCTGCATTATTTCGGTTGCCTTTTTCATTATAGGTTCGGGAAATAGGCAGCAATTCGATTATGGCATGATTTGGGATGGAATTGCTTGCCGTTCACTGACCCTGTCACAAGGGGATCAAATGAGAAGTCAGCTCAAATAAAGTTTATAGTGCATTAACTGGACCAAGCATTGCCTAGCCTGGGAGCATGATTTTTCATCTTCCAGGGTTTTGTAACTGCTTCTCAGATATATTTGTACCTTAAGGCGAGGGGGGAGGGGGAAAGGGGAGGAAAAAAAAAGAAAAAGGAAAAAAGAAGGATTGGCTGAGATGTATAGGAATGAGCTAGTTGGCCAATAGTGAACATTCCCCTCCCCTCCCATGTGCAAATCTCAGCTCCTCTCTAGCTTGTGAGAAGCAGCATGATTAATAACACTGAGGGAACCTGCCTGTTGGATTATTAATTTTCCATCCTTTTTCTCTTCCCTTACGCATACCCCTGACGCTTTGCCTTTTTTTAAAGAAAGCTTTTCTTTTTCTTCCCCCCACCCTTTCCCCCCTTCTTCTCTTTTTTTTTTCCTTTTTTTTTGTGTGTTTTTATTTTTTTTTTCCTTCCCATGGAGCTAACCACTAGCCACTAACATTCTCGTGGCTACCCAACCCTGCAAGGGCTTACTTCACAGTGGGGTGAGTTTGTATATTAAAATAGGGGATTCTGGCAAAGAAGCAGCAACAACCAACAGAAAAAAAAAAAAAAAAAAAAAAAAGGAAAGAAAGGAAAACCATCCCTGAGATGCTTGATTACAGTACAGTTGCCTTTAGCTACAACTGCTAAAACTAGAGTTAGTGCTGACCTAGAAGGCAAGAAATGTGTTGCAGTGCCTGCCTGTTAGTTCTGTAGAGCACTGCACGGGCAGACAAACATTGCCTCTCCTTATTCAAGCTCATTAAAACTGGCCCTTTAAAAACCTTGATTGCATAGAGAAGGGTGCAAATGAAGAGAAAATGGGGGTTAATGGCAGGTAATTGGACAAACTGCGGCTTTTTTGTTGGTGATGCTCGTGGTTTTTCTTTTCTTTTTTTTTTTTTTTTTTTTAACGAGGCTTTTACAAAGCTCGTCGTAACGCCAGGCGTTTTTGGTTTGCGATCCCAAATAGATGGTTGTAAGAATTTGGCGGTTTTCGTGGGTAGTCCCGGTACAGCGTCAGGGAGAGCTCCGTGGTGATTCTGGCGGGGGAGCCGATGCCGGGGGGGGAGGAATCACCGAGCACAGAGGAGCCCCGGAGGGTGCGGGTCCCGCTGCCACGTGCGGGGGATGCCCGGGATGCCCGGGACACCGGCGGGCTCTCGCTGGTGATTCGCTGACCTGGTCATGTGTCCAGTCGGTATAAAGGGAACGGGGGATGGAGCAGCTCCATTTTGATTCCACATGTCTGGGTTTGATGAGTTTTATGAAGTTGCTGTGTTAGGATACCGCGCAGTTTTATTGTATTATTTCAGATTTAAATAGCAGCATTGAGACATTTGCTTTTGACAGTTCACGGTATAATATAGCGAACACCAAGGATTTGTTGGATAGAAACACATTACAAAATATACAGAGTTCTTAATTAAAATGTTTGTAAACTAATGTTTGTAAACTAATGCCAAATAATTTTATCACTATGTATGTATGTACATACAGCTGGTAGTTTTGTTTGGAAAAGGAGCAGACGAGATAATGCATCAAGAAAACATTCTTCATGTGGTTTTTACTGAAGGTAGGATGGGGTGGTGTACTTTTTAACCTATGCAGTGCTTCTTAGGTGGTAAGGAAACAAGGAGAATAATACAGCTATATAGTTATTTTGGATTTATGTAACATATGCATTGCAACTGGCTTTAATTTTAACTTCTGTGAAAAAAAAAAAATTGTGTGTTCTTATTTTCTCTTGGAATTTAAAAGCATTGATACAAGAAAGACAAAAGATTTCCTACCTAATACCAAAATAAATAGTAAACATACAGCATTATGCACGTTCTATGATAGAATATCTCAAGTTGGAAGGGACCCATAGGAATCAATGAGTCCAAATACCATACAGATAATATTGGAGAGGGATATATGTCATGGATCTGCCTTGTAGCATTTAGCTGAAAGGAAATATTTTATAAACTTAAGGTGCTCTTTTTCTAGTCAGTCTTTGCAAGTCTGTGCTGTAAGCAAGCTGTTATAACAGTCTCAGCATTCAGTATGTCTTGGTATTGTTTTAATAATATTCCTTATAATCCTACATGGGCACACGTTGTCATACTTAATTTTCAGTTACTCTTTATTAGGAATTCTTACCTTACTGTGGAAGGACCTGTTTTGTTCCTGGAAGGTGGTTTTTAATGTTGTGCTGTTTCCAGTTCAAGTTCGAGATGCACAGAAAACCTGGGGGCAGTGCTTTTCTGTTTGCCTTATTTATTTATTTATTTTCATTGCCTCTGAGATTATCAGTACACTAGTAGAAGGAATTGGCATTGATTGATTACTGAGCCCTAATTGTTTTTTATCCCTTTTCTCTCTATTAATGTTAGTGATGCCAGATCTTGATATGCATGAACACTGTGACTCACAGTGCAACAAAAGCACTGAAACTATTGTGCCTTGCTCTTAGAAGAGCATCAATGTAACACGTTTTATCTTTCAAGAACTGTTTCGGTTTTAATGTAGCTGTTCCCTTCTAATGCTGAAACGTATTTAAACCTGAAAACAATAACTGTATTTGTGAGTCCAGTCTCATTCTGACATTTGCATGTGCTATATTTTCATCTACTGTCAGTGGGCAATAGCCTGATGTGCCTTCATCAAGTAATGCCTTATTTTGAACAGTGTTTTATGTTGTATTTTTTTTTCCCAGCATGGCTAAATATTTATTAATTTTGTCCTTTTTGATACTAAGAGATTGGGTCATGTAAAACAATAACAGGAAAAGTAATTTTTGATTGAGCAGTTGAGCCCATCGCCTCCTAACTTAGACTACAAAGGCAGAATAAACTTTGTGATGTCTAAAATGTAGCATTTATTGGGCATGTTGATTTTTAGACCCCTACAATTATAGATCTGTCAGGTGTTACAAAGCTTGCACTTGTAGTTTTTATTGGATTTTATAATCTAATGGAGGGTTACGATACATAAAAAATTGAAGTCAATATCAATACGATTGTCTCCAAATTAAATAGCAGGTGTTTGCGGTTTTCATTTTGTTTGTGCTTTTTGCTAAAAGTAAAAATAGCCGGGAATAAAAAAATCGACGGGGAATAATTCTGTAGCAACTGATTGAAAATATATGATGGGTAGAATCTCTTCCACCGGTCACAGGTGGAACACTGTTGCAATAGTACGGCGTTTTCTTCTCATTGTTGCTGACAGATTCGTTCGTAATACTGCCTCCAAACCATACAAGTCTTAGCTTATCTCAGCTTGCAGTCACAATGTTGACACACATATATCATAATCTCAGTCATCTGAAGATGTACAGTACCGGAGAAGGCAAATTATTTTTTTCAGCCCTCATTTATTTTATTATCTATATGCTTAACTGTTCTATCTATCTGTCCTAATCATACGTTTGGTGGTAAAAAGAGATTCCTTATCTCTCTAGGTCGGTGCTTATGATGCGTCCACACTTCTAAAGACTACTGTTAGTAATTCCTAAAGCTCTTAGAGGAGTGATTAGGGAGTCATGATTGCTCACAAATTGAGTCTTTTTTTCTGCTTGACACTGATCCTGTGATAGTCTCCCCACTTAATCCTCACTAGCAATTTGCCTATGGTTGCAGCTAACAGGAGGTGATTAGAGGGGAGTTGCCCACTGCCTTTTTACTTCTGTTGTAGTGGCATGTCAGACACAGGCGAGGGAATCAAAGCTGTTTTCCTATTAACTCAACACCTCCTAATGCATTAGAGCCGTTTTTATCTAATAACAGTGTTCAGCTTCCAGCGCTATTTTAATGTGACTTGGTCTTCCTTTTAAAACATCCCAATGAGCATTTTTAAAATTGGGGAACAAAAAAGCGTAAAGCAGAACACCTAAAGATGAAAGCAAAATAATGACACCAACAGGGCTCATCTTTCATCAGCACAGGCGAGTAACCTCGATTAAAATCACAGACAATTTTCGCCCTGCATCAATAGACAAGTAGGCTCCACGTTCTCTAAACGTGACTTTAATTGCAAGCCTGGTGACAGGTAACTGATGTCATACTTTTGAAGTGCTAATGTCATACATTTACGAGTGAGAACAGCGCCAGTGAAAGGGTGATAATGAAGAGTTAACTTTTCCAGGTATTAGTTACAATGAAGAAGAATATGAAGGGCCTGTGTGAAAATTGCTAAATATTTACTACATAATATTTTGACCCCCTTCTACAACATATCAAGGGTTAGATGGGGTTTATTATTTTATTAGTATGATACAGAATCTTCACCTTGAGGCCTAACTTCTCCGGCTTTTATAGGTTTTGTTTTCAAAACTTTAAATTGTTTTATGCTTTACTACTTTATTGACAAAGCTCTTAATGATTTTAATTAGTTTGTTTTACAGAAACTATAGGAATGGATTAAAAGACCTCTGCAGTGGCATACAATCTGCCAACTGCTATAATTTAAAGTTCCTTACCTCTTTTCTGTTCTTGAGGTTTATTTTGCTGATCATAAAGGTGTGTTTCAGGAATACATTAGTGAATATATTTTAATTTACATGCTTTAGAGCATACAATATGAGTAAGTTATTTTAACATACCTTAATAATTTGAACTACACTGGTAAACACATACTAGTTAGGTGTGGACTGGGGGTCTCATCCCACTAAAAATGTCACCTGCAATCACAATTCAGTCTTTAATTTGATCCTGCAGGACAAGAACAAACTAAACTGGACAAAGTTTTCTGCTATTAGAATGTTGAGAGATTATTTCCTCTGCAATACACATGCATAGATAAGTGAAGAAATATATCCATCTATCCCGAAACTGTAAAACGTGTCATAGTTTCTGAACGTGCCACAGGTCTGGTCTCTTTTTGTCAATACGTCTTGGAACACATATTTTCTCAGTAAATATTATTTTACTCTGTGTCAGAATGCTATTTTCAAGCTCAGGCCTTTTTTTTTTTTTTTTTGGACTGGCTAAAGCAGATGGGACAGGAACCCAACAGCCTGAACCAGGTCACTCCAAAATTACTGCTCCTTATTTTCCATTTCACGTCCTGCTCTTGTCCTGTGTGGAGCTGTCAGCTATACAGAAAAAACATTACCATTGTAAAGTGCTCCAACCCAAAAATTCTCATCTTGTGTTATCCTTTGCAAGTGTGGGGTTGGTTTTTTGGTGAGGAACCCTGTTATCCTTTAGTCCTTACATTTTGTCTTCAATTGTGTTTCTCATTTTTAATATGGCTGCAAGAATGTAATCCATAAATTTTTATAAGGGAGTCAAATAATACCACCTATCATTTGTCTTCTTTTCTTGGAAATGGAAGACATGAACAAACTGTTTTCTCTTGTATATTCATTTGTGGTTTTGCTTTATGTGGCAAATACTAAACATTAAAAAGTCATAAATTCTCTTATATAAAAACTGATGAGCTTTTGATATTAGAAAGCCATAAGCAAAAAAAACCCCAGTTTCTCAGAACTATTTCTGGGTTGTTTTTTGTGCTTTTTGAAGGTAGTAGATGCAGAACCATAGAAAATGTATGTGGCCTTTTCACAAGACATGTTGCTGAGAACTGTTGCCTGACAGGGCATCTGTCTTCCAGAGCTGTAGGACTGCTGAATGTCCAGGACTCTAAAGTTTATTTAAGTAATAAGTGTACCTTGGTTGTAAGGTGAAATACTGCCAATTCATTATTTTAAAGGACACTGAATAATGGCCTTAATTTCCTATTCTTCTGTGCCATTTCATAGAAAATGGCGCCTCTCTGATTTTTCTTAAGTGCTGCTGAAATAGCTGAACTTTTAGATTTCCACAGTTAGGCAAGCAAAAACTGTTTTAAGTCATGTGAGCTAGTAAGTCTTATAGGATAAAGCATTATTTTTGTATTTTTTAAAAGTTAAAGACAGTGGATTTATTTAAAAGGTAGATTTCTGTATCAACAGATTTGTTCTGTAACTTTGTTAAACTTCTTTCCATCTTTTTTTTTTTTTTTTTTGGAGGGCTTGAGGTAATGGAGGGTTGTAGCAGACAAGTAGAACAGTTTTAAATTGATGATTGCAGCCCAGAATGTACAATGTGTGTACAGATATATGGAAGGGCACAAAATCAGTGCTCTCAGGGTGCAGGGCTGTTAGTGACATTAATAAAGGTAGAAAAACCAGTGTGAGATGGATTCAGATTTCATTATATTAACAGTTTGCTGTAGTTTTCCCAGGGATTCATTATAAAATTGGACATTACAGGATTTTATTCTTTCATCCTCAAAGTCTCTCATGGAATGCAATACAGTATTTCTCCTGGGCATGCCATGGTGTCCCACGTCCAGGTTGTGGCTAGAGGTGACTTCTGGTTCCAAGTAAGTGATTAGGACACATTGTGAGTCTGTCAGGATCAAAACTGTGCACAGACTCCTCTCCCACAGCCTCTGGCAGGAAAACCCAGGTGTGTCAAGTCAAGAGGGACAAGGACAGCAGTGTCTTTCAGAATGCACTAACCCTGCACTGTGCCCAGAACCACAGTGAATCATAATCATAAATGAAACACAGCTCTGTTGATGGTCACAGACACTCCAAGTTCCTGAGATGTGTGGAATTGGAATGCAGGTCGTTGTCCCTGTCTTCCAGTGAATCATCTGTTAGCACATTGATGTTCTGGTTCTTTCAAAGTGCAGTAACTTGCTTCACGATGGCTGTTTAAATGCCACTGGGATGTCCTGCTTTCATAGTCTGTGATTTTAGGATAAAAATGACAAAACTGGTAAGTGGGGGGAAAAGTCTGCTTTGGTAATTTCCACAGGAGGAAATTCAGTTTGGTCTCCAAGAGCAGAATTGAATTGTGTTGTACTGAAGTATTGTGTGTAATACAGCCACGGAACATCAAACAGTGACCTTTGGTGCTGCTTGTGCTCCCTTTTCCTTTAATGGTCAGGCTTTGTGTACCCTATCAGACTTGGCTGGCAGGTAGTTTTAGAGTCTCATTTTGGAGAAAAGGCTTTTAAAAATTGCAGTGCAACAAGAAGCTCTGTTACTGAGGCCCAGACTGTACTTTAGTGAAGTCAGGTCTGTGATGCTCATGTTACCACAGTTTGGGGGGGGGGGGGGAGGTCAGGACGGGCTTCAATGACTCCATCATCGAAGTGATATAACTCTTCAGTGAGTAACTAAGATATTTTGACTGCTATTGTGGTATTTTTATAATCAACTCTTAGAGAATTGCCACTTCTTTTGGTCTGCTTTGCTTTCTGCAGTGTACAGAGGACAGTCAGCAACAGGCTGATAGAATCTCCCTTTGTACCTCCCATTACTCTCTTGGGTAGCAGGAAGCTTCTACTGGAGAGTGAAAAACTCTGGCTCCATCCTCACCCACCTCCCCAGGGAAATCAGAGAACTCTGCAATGAGTAAGTCCTGCCCTTCCTTGTACCCCTGTGAGTGTTTGTGCAGCTGCTCAGGGAACCAAACCATGGAACTCCTCTGGGGGAAGCTGCCCAATTTGCTCTGGGTTAACTTAACCAAAGTGGAATTCCCAGTCTTGTTCACCCAAATTCACGCTGATTTGGGTCAGTACCTGTGAGAGGGCACTGCAGAGCTCGGTGTGGGCCATGGGCAGCTGCAAGACCGGCACCACCTTTTGGAAGCAGTCCCTTCTGCAAGCTCCTCACTCAACTGTGGCAACATTAGAGGAAGCAAAGAAGACAATAAGTAACTGGGTAGATGTGAGAATGTTTTTATGTTCCCTGTGACCATAGGGAATATTTAAAAATGCATCCTGTGTTAGTTTATATTCAAATCAGGAGAGCTCAGAGCTGCCTTTGGAACCTCCCATGACCTGTATGGGACATTCAAAGTCCTTTCTTAATTAAACAGCAAATATGAGTGTTTGGACAGTGGCTGATGCTATGGAAATGGAACCTCAACCTTAAAGCTTTCTTAGCCAGCTGTTAATGTAGGAGTTATTTATAGGAGAATTTATTCTGGCTTTCTTTTTAAGATGTCTGAAGTTGTGTTTGTTTGTTTTGTGGTTATTTTTCAACAGCACTAAAAGTTTATCTTTTTTTTTTTCCCCATTTAAATAAGCTGGGAGGCAGAACTAGGTACATTATTCAATTCTTTCCTTTTCTTCCTGAAATTATCTGTGGTTTGCTTATGGAAGTTGGTATACATAAAAATAAAACAAAATCCTATGTAATCAAGCAACATTGTCAGTCTAAGGCAGAAGTTATTCTGATGACTGATGTACTCTAAAACATTATTCAGTTTTATGAGAAGCTTCTAGAAAGCATCAAGGATGTTTTTCTTATTTGAATTTTGTGGTATAGTTTTAAAACTATAGATTTTTTACCTTTTTTTTTTTTTCTGGGAATTTGAAGTAAAATTGTAGCAACCCCATTTTGAGTATTTTAGAGCCTTTCTTTTGTTCTTTGGTCAAACAGTTCCTCCTCAGGGTCAAAGACCAAGTAATAAGTAGATGAGAGGTCATGTACCTTTTTCAAAGATTTTCTTTTATTCCTCTGCAGACAGATTTTGACATTTATTGTAAAATATAATATTTTTACCTGGAAGTTTTTTTCTTTCAAAAAGTGTAACTCTTTGTCAACTTTAGCCCCTCTGCTTCTTGCAAAGTTATTTGTATCAAAACATCTGAATGGTTTTATGACTTTTGAGTTTTCGTATATGTAAGACCTACAGTTCACTGATAGGAAACTTGTCCTGTCTGACAATCCACTTTTACCTCTTCCCTGACATAACATGTTGACTTTTCAGTGTTGGAGAGAGGGGGAAACATATTTACCTCATTAAAAAGTCCCAAACACAATATATTGTTAAGGAGGGTTTATCTTATGAAGCACTGGTCTAAGAAAAGCAAAAGTTTGTACAGTCAGCACAGCTTTGTTAATAATTTTGTTCACAGAGGCATCAAGATCTCAATTTCCTGACAGCAATGAGTTCTATTTCCTCACAACAATAAAAAACCACCGGATTGCACTGGGATATTGAAGTGGGAGATAATCACATCTGAAAATGCTTACTGTCTTGTCTTTAATACCTTAGAAAAGTGACTTGGTTTCACTTGTATGTATGCTTCTTTATATAGAATAGTAAAAGGTAAGCATTTTTGGTTTGCTCCTTCTTGCATCAGGTTTGTTCCTTTCCTGAGGAACTTTTATGGTCCCTATTTAGATTGTGGGAACTTTTAGAGGTTTGTCAGTGTGAAAGCTACAGGCAAAGATTATTGTTCTGCCTCATCCTTTGAAGGATGCCTAAAGAGAGCAGGACTTTGAGGGTATAATTTGGACGACTGTAAGACTGATGGAGTTTTTGCTTTTTTGGGGGGCTGAATAGAGGTCTCTTGAATAGAAATGTGTTGATCTAAATCAAAATAAATTTGATATGCAAACAGAGCCAATACAGTCTTTACAGAACTGGTGTTACGTGCCCAGTGAGTGATATTTCAAGTAAAGGAGTAGTCATGTTTTTAATTTTCTGTTCCTCAGTGTCACACTCTAGACCTACAGGATAACAGTGTAATATGTTTTATAAGGACTAAAATGGACAATGAAGTGAGGATGTGCAGTTCAGAAAAAAAACAAAACAACAAACTTTTATTGGGTCTATGCAGTGCATTAGGAAGAGACTCTTGGCTGCCTGCCATCCCAAGGGTTCCTGATACACTACCTGGCTGACACTCAGTCTGGAAGAGGGAGAATCTCAGGGGGTTGTGGGAAACACCCACAGGAGATTGTATGGCTGAGCAGTGAGTGTATCTGAAACCCAAATAGCTTATTCCATCACTGGGATGCTATATATGATAGCACCACTGACTGTCTTGTTCTGAAAAATACAAACCCCAGCACCCACTGCAGAAACAGAACCATGGCAGCCTTGTGCTCCTGGCTGCTTCACTGGCTTGTTCTCATCAGGTTGACTTCTAACATTTCAGAACTTAAGATAAAACCAAGAAGGGTTACTAAATGTCCAGAACACATGTTCATCTCAGGATAGCCTTAAGCTAAACAGAGCAGGAGGCTGGAAAGTTTTTTTTGAGGGCTATCATGTAGTTTTGCTTTCTTTCTAGTTTCTTTATCAGTTTTGCAAAATGTAGTTATGGATGAAAAAGATGAGGAGCTTGCATGTAAAGCCAAGGATTTATTACTACTGTAATTGAAATGTGAAGTCTAGTCAAAGAATTATTGATAGTACAGTTTTAATTTATACAAAAAAGGATAACAAACTATTATGGAACAAGTCTCCATAAAAATAAGGCAATTAAAGTTGTTGCTTGAGTAATTTATGCCCTCCATTCTAGCAATTCTACACATATAAATATACATGTAATAAGGACATAAAAACATGTTTTGGTGACACCTAACAGGTTTGTATCAAAAAGCCTAGATTTTTCAGAGAAATGAAAGGAACTTGGACACATTAATGTCACATTAGTGTGCAAAATTGTGTGATAGTGCTACTCGTTATTTCATAGAGACATTAGAGATCATACTGTAAATACCTTATGGAATTTGGTTGTGGCAAGTATCCTGCTATATTCTATAGCAGTTTAGTTTGACCAGTCACAGTATGGAAAGAGAAGTACATATTTTTAAGCTGTATATCTAATGTAGAAACTTCAGGGTTGCCTTTTCCTTCAGTTCTGATTCCCAAAGTATCTTTTCTGTATGTGATAAAATCATACCAGCTTTTAGCCTTTTAATCTCCTTTTTGTTTTCCTCATCATATCACTATATCAATGTGGATTTTGCATAGGAAGCTGGCAATGTTCAGAGTTGTCTGTTACATAGAGTCATAGCAGCATTAATATTACCACGTGCCTTATTTGTATTTCATTGTAACTGCTTTTTCTGGGCTCAACTTTGACCAGGTCTTCTCTGTTCAAAGGAAACATTACTTAGTAATGTATAGAAGTTGGAATGGATGTATGTTGTGTGTTCTGTGACTTCTCTGTCTTGATTTCAGTTGTTCCCAGCATTCGGGTTACAGTTAATATCCATTAAAGAGCAAGAAAAGTCTGTGAGTTAATGCAAAGCAGAACTATTATCTCAGCCCTCTGTTCATTAGGTGAAATGATAGCAGGGTAAGGAAATACTAAAAGTAACAAGTAGCCATGATGTCTGATTTATCAAAGATATGTACAGTTTGCTTTGTGTGTGAGTGTTTGAATTTTTCAAGTTCATGGGCTTGGAAAGCACCTCACCACAAACTCTCCAGAAGTTTAATTATTTTATTCTGCTAGGTTAAATTGCTAAACAGCTTCTTCAAAGATGCTGTTCTGTGTTTGAATAAATATAATATGCAAAAATGTGAAAATTGCTGCTGGTATGATACCCAAGTGGGATACAGTGGCTGTGTGGTGTCATATTTTTAGAAGTTATTTAAAGACACACAAAAGGACACTGTCAGTCTGTTATTAATGTTAAAAATTGTTGAGGCTCTGTGCAGTGTGTTTTTTCTAATTAGAGGATAGCTGTAGAGTACCATTTCCATAATCGACATGGGAACAGAAACTCAGCAAAATTTCATGTATTTGCAGTGAAACTGCTCCTCAGCAACATAAAAATGGCTTTTATAACATAAAGACTGTAATTAGAATAAGTCAAATCAGTTGGAAACGATTAAAGCCAGAACAGGCTAAGCTGCCTTCTAAATATTTGTCTGGAGATTAGCCCCACTCTTACAGCCCCCGAGAAGCATCTTTGATTTACTTATAATGCTTGACGTGGCACAGATAATCCTGCAGAAGGCAAATGAACACAAATTTAGATGTGCTGTTTGGCTCTCTTTGTTGATTTGACAGGAGGCAGCATATTGGAAGCGATGCTGGAGAAATGAGTATGGGGTCACATTAGACAAATAGCTCAACACCCCCCACCACCACCACCTCCCCCCACTCCCTGATCATCAATTTAAATTCTTTAAAAAAACCTACTCGTTCTTTGAAGCTTTTAGGATGCACTTTAGGAGTCCATGTGGAATAATTTTCCTCATGTCTGTGCGACAGTTGATGTGAGTCTCATTGTATTTAAAATTATAGTCCTGAGATGGAACTTTCTGCATGTTGCTTGTCTGACATCAGCTATTAAAACACAAGTAAAGCTTGGCAGGTATAAATTTGAAGAAGAAAAGAGATTATGTAAGAAGATGAGGGTTGTTAATATTAATCAGCTGGTTGTGGAAGGATGGTGGTTTACTCTGCTGAGGAGTTCTGTTGGGGAAACAAGCCAACCAAGAAGATATTGGGTGGCCAGTTCCTTACTGACACCCCTTAGTGCACTTTTGATAGCCAGAAAGGAAAAGAGATATAGAACTATTGGGGCTGGTATACTGTAAGCAGGGACTGGCCATTATATTGGCTTGTAGATTTAATTGCATCAGAAAAAAGTAACTATTATAAAAACCAGATTTTAGGATGATGAACCTCTACACTATTGTTAACCCTTGAATGCACATGGTGTAAGTGTGAAGAGTGGTGAAAGCTATTAAGTATGTGAAGCTGGATGATTTGACATGAATTTGGAATGTTAGTCATCTTCTTGGTGTAGATCAAATTTATACTTTGTGTAGTTTTCCTCTCGTTTATAATCTCCCCAGCATCCCAAACTTTTTGTTTAGCTGGTGAAAATATAATCAGTCTAATGTATTCTCTTACTGAATTTTAAACAAGACCATTAAAACTCCTTTAACGTGCTAAAGTAAGCTTCAGAGAGGGTTTCCATTTCATCTTTACTGAGCTGAGGCTGCAGCACTCCTTCCCTTTGCGCCACAGTGAGAGCCTGTCAATAATTCAATAGCCATGGCCTTGATGGGCCAAGGCCTAACTTAGACTTTAAACAGAGCCAAGCAGCTTGTCAAAGTGTGATGTGCTGTCAATGCCTGACTGATCTATACTGCATGAATTCTCCCTCAGCTCTTGATGTATCCCTGGGAATAAAAAGAAAGCGATTTTAGAAGTAGACCTAGCGTGAAGCACCTGTTTGTTTGGAATTTTTAATGAGGGAAAGTTGTGTTGGTAATGAAGCTCAATGAAGCCATTGCCTTTTTGCTTAGAGGACCCACACTAAATTCCTCTCTAATGGCACCGGTGTGTTTCCAGTGTCTCCAGGAAAAGAAGTCACGACATTTGTAAATATGTGGGTGCCTTAGAGCAAGTTCATTTGGAGAAATACTTAATAACTAATGACAAGTAATCCAAGTGCTTAATCCAAATTACCTGTTTACATCTTTCAGTTTTATTGATATTATGCTATTAACACTCAGTTTTGCAGTAATGAAACCTTTCCACAGCTATTTGTTTTCAGATTTTCCCCCACACAGTAAGTGACATATATGATGCATTCACATCCTTTCTAAACATTCTAAATTGAATTTGCTTCTATTTTATAGTTTGCTTGGAAGCTGAGAAATTACTTATTTTTCTAAGAAAACAGTTTAGCAAAAAGTAGAGCTAATGTAGTAATGAGTTGTATTTCACTTCTCTTACACTTTATATTTAAATTTAAAAGCAGCGTTATATCTAAGGTGCCTCTGAAAAGCTACAAGAAAGATTAAATAAAGCTTTACAATATTTGTCTAAAAATCAAAAAGCTATTGTTATTAAATGTGTATTTATATTTTGAAGCATTTGAATTTCAGTCCTTGTGTTGCTAAGCTTCTCCTCTGAAAAATTTTATTAGGATTTAAAGGAGAAAAGTAACATTGTTATTCTCACTCTAAGTGCATTTGTATTGTCATTGTCTTCTTTACAAATTCATGTTTTATGAAGTTTCCATATCTGCAGTAAGTTTTATGAGACCTTTAAGTTCTCAGCTTTCAGGTAATTTTGTAATGGAGACCTGAGAGACTAATAGAAAAATAAATGAGGCCCTTTTAATGTCTTCAAAATGCTAAAAACTTATGCTAGTAGATTAGATTTTTTTTTTTAATAGCTTGTTATATGTTTTAATCTTAAATAGCTTACTCCCTAAGTTCTCATGTTTCGGAAAACTTGAACTTCATTATTTTGTCAGCATTGGTGACATTGCAACTTTTGTCCTTTGTACAGGGAGGCAGAGGGAACACAGTGCAAAACATGGTTGATAGTGTTTCTGAACTAAGACTTTATTTGAGTGGTGAGAGTGCTTCCTACTCCAGAAAATAAGGCAGTCAAAGCCCCCACTGAAGATGCTGAATGGAGAGACAGACAGAAATTTTTCTCTAAAAACACAATCAAAAAAGCAACTGTTCTTTTCCTGTTTCCTAAGGTGCTCCTTAAACCACCCATGAAATGGTCCTGCTCCACTGTAGTGCAAAGTAAGGCTGATTTGCTTAACCTACAGCTGAGAATTGTGTGCAGGACTGTTGGTCTGTGCCAGGGATTGTGTGGATGCTGAGTGAGTGATTCTGTGTATTGAGCACTTAGGCAACAGTCTGGGCATGAAACAAACTTCACACCCCATCAGTTTACCTGTGTTGCTTGAGGTGCTGTGTGCTCCTGGCACCTGACAGTGTGGCAGAGTAATTATATTGGTGCAACAGTTCTCATGGCAATAATGAAAAATTGTGCGTGTCAGGCTTCATAGTCTTTGACAGTTTGGGCCTGTGATCCAGCAAATAATTAATTCTTTCAGATTAAGTAAGTACTTTTGACTCCGTCTGCGCAGTTGTACGGGAGCAAGGAAAGCAAAGTAATCAATTTTTTTAATTTTGACTTTGAAAAATGCTGTAGGCCCTGATGCTGTGTTGCCTTGGGTGGTGGGCTGAAGACTGTCAATGAGATTGCTGCACACCACCATAAGATGAGCAGAGAACGAACTCGACAAGAATAAGAATGTGTCTTGTATGTCGTGCTGTGCACAGAGTGCAAGCAAGGGGAGAATGCATGATTCAGTATTAACATGCCTGCAAAAATATAAGTTTGAAGACATTGCTCTGGGACTGCAGTGGGATGAGGGGCTTCTTCACCCTGACAGTTGTTTATATTCTTGGTTTTCCTGCGTAACTGGGCAAGTAGAATTTGGTTGGGTTTTAACAGACGATCTGTGGAGTGACTGGAACATACTTCTTCTTCTCCAGACAGTTCTTCGGTACTCCAAAACTCTGTAAGACTCTCTTTGGAAGTATAATGTGTTATCTGGGCATATATCTATGTCTGAATAGTTTTACCATGCACAGGACAGCAAAGTTTGCTAGAATTAGGCTCTTCTAAGACAAGTTTTATCAATTGACTTTGGAGTCTGTATCTCTGTGACGCTTTTCTCCTCCTGCTCTACGAATTCACAAAGAGATACCTGTGTAGCACTCACAAGCTTTTCTCATCACAGGTCTAGGGGTGGAAATCTATTCTTTGCAGACCTTTCTAATTCTCTTTGCACGTGACAGAAGAAATGAAGCTCTCGCAAACATCTCAGGATATTTTGATCACCACCTTTCACAAACTGTGGATAATCATGATTTTCAAATTCTGTTGTATTTGAAGCTGGACTCCTTATTACCATGCCTAACTTAGGGCAGCTAATTTAGAAGGTATTAGCAAGGTTTCCCAGCTGGTGCTCGTGGCAAAAGTAAGGATTGTTTTACCCAGGGACTTTAACAAGTGACAGAAAAGGCAAACAACATGCAAACCCCCTGGCTTTATTTCAACAATATTTATTAAGGAGAAAGGAAATCCTTGATTTTTTTTTTTCTCTTTTATTTTTTCCTTCTCCTTGTCCCATTTTTTAACTTTGTTTTTATTGCTGTGTATTTTAGCTACCTCAGGTGCTAAAAATACCAAATGAAATACCAAAGGCACTCTTACGTGACTGAAACTTCGGGCGTGTGTACCTGCTGTCCTTAATTCTGAACATCTCGATTTCTCTTTGGATTTTAGCCTGTGTTTGATAGTTACTCACAGGTCCCTTTTGCTCATGCACTCAGAAGAGAATCCTCTAGGTTTTCTGATTCTGCCTTTCCACATAGAACCATCTAAGCCTTACAAATGAACAGAATTCTCTTGGCTTTGTAGTACAGAAGGAACTGCATTTGTGGAACCCTGGGTGTGTGAGTTGGGAAGGGGCCTTACTCATTGTATGAAATCATTAGAAGCTCTGTGTCTGGGAACACAAGGAACTGGAATGGCTGGGTGAAAGTGAATAAAAATGAGGAGACTTGCAAACTGCTTTTGCTCCAGGGCTGGTTTTAATGAGCTTGTCCCTAATGAGTTGTCCCTGCAACTAGCTTCAGGCCTAAACAGATGAGGCAGGGGTTCTGCTAAATTTTTGATGGGATTTGCACTGGTTTTATGAGAAAGCAAGCAGGAGAGAGTGCAAAGTTGTGTCATGAATCTTTTACGAGAGTGGATTGTTGTCCGCCTTGTCAATAGGGATTGTGAGGCTTGATTGCTAATAGAGGACATGCCACATGCTTGTTGTGCTGACCAACCTGAATAAACAAGGTGCTGCACATGTCAAAGGGAGATTTGATTTGTCAGGAGCAGGGACTGGATGACCAGTATATGATGCTTTATAAAAATTACTATCACCTTATGTTATTAATTTGGGTGGTGGTCTCTGCAACCAGGTGTAGTTACTGGCAGAGACAGAATAAGTTTGGATATGGGCAGCAAGGATTACCATGGACCATGTTGTATTTGTTCTAATGCACTGATGTATTTAAGAAGTTAATTCACCATTTGATGCTTTTATCTTCTAAGGCTTGTATTGGTAGTTGAATTTTATTTTTAAGCATGGGTTTCTATGTTCTATCGACTCTTAGCTCCAGAGGTAAAACAGAATTTTTGTTGAGATTCTCTCCAACTTCAGAGATTCTTTTTGATGTTTCCATTATGTCTATTGTTACTATGAAGAACTGCTAAGAAAAAAATAATTATTTCTTAGGTTTGATTTATCCAGCAAGATTTTCCTAGTGGTTTAGGTGATCACAAAAATGTATGTTAGCTGCCTTTATTGAATTTCACATCAGCTTTTGACAGTCAGGCTACAGTGTGAAAGTTGCCTAACTGTCTAAAAGTTTGTTTCCACTGTATAAGTGTTATGAAAAACATAACTTCTTTGAAAATTGATATTTTTTAGATCCATTAACTTCTTATGTTGTTCCTCAAGTGCAATTTGCCTTCTTGTCTTTTCAATAATTTTCTTTAAAATACAAGGTCTGTGTTGGAAGGAAGATAAATACTTACTGTTTAGCTTTTATGAAGTTAAACTAAAAGGCAGTTTGTGGGGAATAAAAATTAAAATAATTAATTAAGACATCATCCTTTAAAATTATCTTAGTCCATAAAGTTTAGTGACTGATTAACAGTTGCACTACAACTTTCTCATTTTTTTCATAAGTGTAAATAATAGAAACACATTTATCTGTTAATTCAAAGATTATCATGTTTATATATATTCATGTCTCCATGGTATTTAATTCAAATGCAAAGTCACATTAAGTGAGTCCAAGGCTTAATATGTCCTGTTTCTGTTTCTTCAACGTAACATTGTTTTTGCTGTGTTTTCCTTTCATCTTTTCTTTTTTTCCTGCTGCCTGCTCCTTATTTCTCCCATGCATGTGTTATTTTTGTTTCTTTTCTCTCCTAATCGAACTCCCACTTATTTCTTTTCCTAGTGGTTGATCTTTATAAGGTAAATAGAATGGGGAAAAATTGTCTTCACATGAGCAAAAACTGTACAAAGATGGGCTGAAATGGTTTGTCACAAGTAGTGGGGAGGACTCAGAACTTGGTAACAAAAGTTTATGGTATTCCAGGAGAGAGTAACAATATTTCATTTTGGCCTGCTCTCTAGTTTTTATTAAATGGTGTCTACCTTCTGCTACACCATTGTATTTTAGAGCCTAAGTCCAATAGCAGACTTCCTAAGCTATTATTTCCAGCTATTATAATAGGTCACATCATATTGCTGAACTGTTCTTCCTCAGATACCTTGAGTACTTTGCAAGTCTTTAGCCTGTTTTATCACAGCTCTTGCCTCCTGCTGTGTCTGCATTTGTTTTTCTTGCAGCTTGAAATTAAACCAAGCAACTTCTGCTGAATTTGCCACATAAGTGCAGTTCTATAAACAGGAAAAGAATTTAGGAGATTTGAGAAAAATGCTGATTTATTGATTCAGATGGATAATATAGCTACTTTGACTGCAGGGAAAGTCTCCCCTTAACTTTAAAATTTAGAATTTCAGCTCTGTCTCTAAATCAATGTTTGAGAAGCCTTATGGAATAAAATTCTCTTAAATTTTCTCTGGTTCAAAAGCAAAAACGGGATGGGAGATGTAGGTGTCATCACAGATGCATTTACTGCTCTGCAGAGAGAGAAGTAAATTCTGTTAGATAAAAGAAAAAACCCAAAGTTAGGTTTTCTGCTGGTCAGGTCATTTCTGAAGAAGATTTAAATAATAATCAGCCTCTGTTGCTGATTCTGATTAATGTAATTATTTCAGGTAGTGCTGTTAGTCAGCCCAGGCAGTGGGATCGTAGGCACAGGGGAAGCTTTCCCTACATTCTCGGGGGGGGAGCAGTGTGTCAGCAGCCCTGAAGGACAGGGATTGGAAGCATCCTTCAAGGGAAAATAATCCTTTCTTCACGTTAGACCTACTTTTGCAGGGGCTGGTTAAAGAAGAGAAGCAGCTTTGATTGTCTGTGCGTTTTCAGTTGTGTTGTTGCTTAATTTTCCATGCTTGGATTTGTCACCTGGCTGCGAGAGGGTCCCTTTGCTCTCAGCACTGGCTGTGTTTGTGAGCCTACCAAGTTTCTATCCCCCCACTGGGGTGGGTGATTCCTGAGGGTTTCTGCATTTCCTGAGGGATCTTGGGGGGGGCTCCTTTTTGTGCTGCTCGTTCCAGGATCTGCAGTTTCATCGGGAAGAACGTGTTTGTCCCTGGTGGTGTGGGGTGTACCTGATCATTTTCAGCATCAAAAAGAAATCCTCTCGTCTTATTTAATAGCTTTTGTAAAGCCAAATTTGGATACCAAAAAGAAATTAGTCAGATTCTCAGCAGAGCTGATGACTGTCAAGGCTCTTAACCTTTTCTAAAAAAAGTTTACTTTTCCAAGGCCTAAACAGAAGCTAGAAAATAAGCTGGTTTTTTTGAAATTTGCTCTTTATTTTGAGGCTAAGTGAATGAATTTGTTCATTCCCAGCTAAGACTTGCTTATTCCCAGCAAAATTGCAAACTGAAGATTGTTTTCTTCAATTTGAGTTTTCTATATTTTGTTTTCCTGTTTGTACCTCGTGAGAAATGAATAGTGTTTGCTTTTTCCTGTTCTGTCCTGAGATGTGGTTTCATCAGGACAGCAGCAGAAATTAGTGCCTCACATGTAGATCTGGTCATTTTAATATAACCCTAAATTAATTTTAACACAATAAAAATGTATTTCTCTAAATTACCATATTGTGTTTGATTTAGAGGTGCAATATGAGACGTGATTTTGCACTCTCAACAATAAGTAGACTTAGTTCTGGCTTTTTGGTGAACTTTCTTTTCAATTAGCAGGGAAAACTGTTAATTTAGGGACTGGAAAAACAACAGTCCATTCCTCTTTTTTCTCCCTAACTGCTGGAAGTCTGTAACTGTTGGCCTTTCAGGTACACAAGAAGGCCTCCTCTGTTCTCCTGATAGGGACAGAGCTGAAGAACAGGTAGAGCAGATGCTTTTGTAGAAACATTTTAAAGTATTTTCTATTACTTATGTGAATGCCACATGCATATAATTTTACAATAATTTTTAATGTATTGGTTATCCTTCTTTCATATATTTTTCCCCTCACTTTTAGTATCTTTTAAATGTTGAATACCTAGAGGATTTTCCTTAAAATTACTTTTATATATATGTGTGTGTGTGTGTGTGTGTGTATGTGCTAGGTTGTGTTCTAGCTTGTATTAAATTTAAAGCAGCATAACTTTGGTGAAGCCATGAAAGATTTATGTCACATGTGAAGATTTCCATGCTGTAGATTTCCTTTAAAATGGCTCATGACAAACCTTTGGACTGACAACACAGGAACATTTTTTGTCTGTCAAGCAGATTGGCCCAGAGTGAGTTGTTCTCCTTCTCCAAACCAGCCTTGTTCAGTGTTCTCACAGGACCTCTCCAGTTCATCCCTTTACACCATCCTCAGCTACTGATCTTCCTGCTCAGAGACAGGCACAGAGGAACTGGAAATTTATATGTATTTTTAAATTTTAGATGTATTTTTAAATTTTAGATGTCTGAGGGTATGGATTGGGATCATCAGCCTTCATCCAAATATCAAGGATCTGGCTGATTCACTGGATTGAGTGGAGCCAGATAAATGTGAGGGTCTGAGTGTCTCCTGGCAAGTGCTGTTTCCAGCATTATTCCTTGGGAAGTATCAGTTTGAGGCATCAGACAAATAACCCAGTTATTTGAATAATAGTAAAAACGGGTGTTGTGGTGCTGATTTTGAAATTAGGTTTATTAACTTCATTAGCTAATTTCCCTTTCTTCCTTAGGAACAGGCTCAGTGAGCATTCCACTGTGAGCCTGCTGCCTCCTCCATCACTGCCACACACAGCCTGCACCAAATCCTTATCTGTTTGGGCTGAGACCACTGGCCAGCCCTCCTCCTCACCTCCCAATTCCCTAATCTAATCTAGCTCTGTGGGGTTTATGGGGGTTCATTTAAGCAGCAGAAGCTGTGCTGTAATTGTTACATGTGCCAGCAGCGATTTGTACCATCTGGGCATGAAAAAAAAGAGGTTAGTGCTACCACGGAGAAAGATCTTTATTCTATTACTAAGCCAATATAATTCAAGAGTGGCTGCAGAGCAATTGGAAACTGAGAAATGGGCAGCCATGTAGTTATAGTGAAATGTCAAAGTATAATGAAACAGGGGAAATGTAGTGCTTCATGGTATGAGCCAAGTTACAAGCAGGTGGCAGCAGTAAATATGTATATAAATAACAATATGGATGAAATGTCAAGGTTTCCAGCTGGCTTTGTAAAGGCATTTCAGGAATATTATACTTAGAGTAACAATGTAGTTTGACGATTCAATACAAACATGTATCACTTCACAATGCATATATTTATATGAAGGGCTTAGGTATCCACTTAAAATTTAGGTTCTGGCCCTACCTTTAGTTAAAACAGCCTGAGAGTCTGTGAAACCTCAAACCATACTGGATGTTTTATGGGAGACTTGCTTCCATCTGACACGTAGTTATTCCACATAATGAAACCCCTGGTGCTTCTACCTGTACATTTTAATAAATGAATGTAGACCAAGACAACTTGCATATCATGTTACTGTATGTGGAGACCTGTTTCCATGCCCAGACCCTTTAGTTACTTGTGATGAAAAATGCAATCAGGGTCTCTGTTGGCTGGGACAGATCATACACAGAGACCTCTCAGACTGAAGAGCACAAAATGTTCAGTGCACTCATTAGGACACATCTCAAGCCTGGAGTTCCAGCTTCTGCTATCAACTCAATGATATTATTAGCTTTGAAGAAAGGAGTTGTCTGTGATCAACATTATAAAAGTTTCACAATAGAGGGCATCAAAGAAAAAGAAGAAAAAGCATTCTAAAACAGATTTATTTTTTTTTTCTGTTTAGCATGTGGCAGTTCATACCACCTTCTCTGAAAGAGTTCTGACAGAGGCAAGTGCAGGAGAAAAAAGAGCTCTGACACATTTCACAAACTTCCTAGTTAAGTTGCAAGTAAATCACATATTGATTGGAAAAGGAGATAATAATGACCTCTTAATAAAGTCTCTCAAGCCAAATACATTAACAGTTGTTAAACAAACCTTGTATTTTTATTTGCTGAGTTGGTCCTTTAGAGAGCAGCACTAGCACTACCTTGATCTCCATTCTGTGTCCTGAAGACCAAGGACCTTAGTTTACATTCCAGCATTTTGTAAGCATGAGATGAACAAAAAGTAAACAAAATAGTGATATTATAGGGATAAATTAGACTTATGCCAAGAATTAGGACATCATGTTTCAACTCTATTACCTTTATTAGCTTAGATACTTTTGAAAGTCAAATAATGAAATTATGAAGTCCTTAGAAGTGGAGATTACCAATCCTCTCACAGGAATTAGTGCTGATTAGTTACAGACTGCAGTTGTCAAAATCAACTTAAAACTGGTTACTGAGTTTTTTATAACTAAAGCAAATCACCTTATAATGCACAGTCACTTAAGCACATCTGTTACGTTGATCTATCACTAGTTTTATGGACCTGGATTAATTCCAGAGTAAACAGTGAGCACTCTGCTGAAAGGCTGTAAACACAGATACAAGTCATTCATCTCGAAATCCCCAAGCATAATGTGCCAACAGGGTGAGTGCCTCAAGTGTTTTCCCCTTTTTCATGTAGCAAGATGCTGAGGGTGACCCGTGGGGAAAAGTAGTAGTGTTTTCTCCTTTTATTACTTATTGCTTAATTTTCTTCCCTCAAATATTGAAGTGCTGCCAATCCTGAAGCTGGGGTACATATTTTTGAAGTGGTGTGACTTTGCTAACAGTGGACTCTATAGTTTTCCAAAATTAAAGTACAGGCACCCAACAAGGTGTATGCTGATCTTCTAAAATTATTTACCACACTTCTACCTCCCTTTCCAAATCAGGTGTGAGTCCACAGATCAGAAGGATCACAGGGTCTAAAGCCATTAATTACATTTGAACTGTATTTACCTGATTTTAGAGTCTTTTTAGCCATCTCAAAATCTAAGAGCAATTTGGACTGTTGAATTAAATATTTCATGTTCCTTCCCTTCGTCTCATCTTGTGGCCTTTGCTTTGACACAGGCAAAATGATCAGGATTAGAGAAGATTTTACATATTGCTCTCAGTTAGCAATAAATTCCTCTTCTGGTCATGGTATTGTTAAGACAGTTATGATGAGATTAAACTTCTGTTCAGAAATTTACACTGGGAACAGGTTCAAAACTGCAAAATAACACGTGTGGGTTTTCTGGGTGTTTAACGCATGATAATACTAAAAATATAGCCTGAGTTGTGGAAATGGCTACATAGTAATGCTCTCAATGCTTTATTAAATTGTGGTAGGTAAGACCTTTTTTTATTCAATTTTTTTTCAGTGTTCAGAGCATTCATAAACCATTGCTGGGAATTAGTTGAATAGAAATAAATAGTCAAATTTTACTGCAGTTCTTAATGAACATATGTTAATCAACTGGGAGTGTCATGGTGTTCCATAACTTACAAAAGCAGTGCTGTAGATGATTCTAATACAGTCTCTGATTTTAGGTATTTAAATGTAGCTGTGTATCACACCTATCATTTACATGGATAGTTAATATGATCCTGGGACAAATGCAGAAAGGAAAATTGAGCACCCGTGCTTTTGCCTTGGCAGATTTGGTATTTAGTGTGTAAATAATAGGTAAATAACATAGTTATATTTAGCTGATATGTACAGTCCTTACTACTGCAGATTTTGTAGTACATTAGAACCTACTTCTGACATCTTTCAAAGTTACCAGCCAGCTACAATATAAAATAACTGGATTGGGATTTGTGAGTGTCATGAATTTTTATCTGTTTATGTGATATTTTTATAACTAAGTATTAAATAAGACACTAACACTTGGAACTCAGTTTAAATGAGAGCAATGCACAGATCAAAAGAGGAAACGTTCTCCTTAAAGGACAGGTCATTGCTTTTCCCTCAGAAGTGATCAAAGCTGCCTTCATTGAAGCAGTGGTTAAACACTGCTGCAGCACACTGATGCTTTAGGTTTCTTTTCTTTTCCATATCATTTTTCTGTACCCCCTACAAGGACAGTGAAGGACCTCCTAGAAGAAAGGACAGCCTGTGTGGCAGAATTCCCCATGAGGTTCCATCACATTTGGTTTAAACATTTCATATTCAGATTGAGTCTCTTTTATGCTGGTTTTATGCTGATTATACCTAGAGGCCATTAAATGTTATCAGACACTTTATATTTGCAATTTTGAATGCAATGCATGGTATGAAATTCTTTTAAAGGGGGATGTTTGACATGGAGCATGAACATATTAAAGTGGATGTACTTCCATAAACTCATAGAGGTTGAGGGCATCTTTTTTTGCTCTTTTAACTCTCAGCTGCTGGCTGTAGCTTATGGCTCTGAGGTGGTGAAGATGAGGTAGATTTTAAAATATCCATTCCTACGACTTTTGTTTTTGCTGCTTTGAAATACAAACCCACAGAAGCTGGTGCACAGGATCATGTTTGTTTGTTCAGCAGTCCAAAATACAGTTTTAAGGACTATGCTTAGAGATCTACATCTGATGTTCTGTTTTATTATATTCCCAATAACTCTTCAAGTTGACATACTGGAGATGTGAATTTAAATAAAAAGGAGTACTGAACAGGGTCTGATGTGAATAAACTGGTGTATATTACCAAGCTTTCACTGAGGAAAGTTCTTAAGCTGTTTGTGTGTTAGATAAAATTTCTGTAGAGAGAACAGCGTGTGGAATATATGTAAAAATAGAAAGAAAAGTTAAATTAGCAGAATTTTAATCTATAAGGCACCTTAGAAGCTGTAATCCTGACAACATGAATGACAGAGATGTAGGTAAGCAAGGTAATGTTTCTTCAAGAAGAAGAGACAGGGATGTGCTCTAGGCAGTGCAGTGGATCAGTGCCCAAAACAGTCTGAGAATTCCAGACTCCTTCACTTGTTCCATGCCTTTATGACCAAGATCAGTCCTTCTTGAAAGGAAAGAATATAGATATTCTCAAATAATATATTATTTTTCATGTTGTTGTACAGCAGAACCATAAAATAAAAATGGCCTGAATGTTATTTCTGTCATGTGGGTATCGTACAGGATTAGAAAAAGTGGTCATTTGGATGAGAATTACTCTACTTAAAAATCTTTTTTAGGATTTCAGAAATGCTAAAGCAAGTCCTAGAGGATAAAAACCTTGGGAAGCTGAAAACAGCACTCCACAATTTAGCCTGTTTTAAAATATTTTTTTAATAACTTTTGAAATCCTTCTTTAATATTTAGAATACTTATGTGGTTGAACTTTCTGGAGTGACAGTGTTGTTTCTATGATATTGCCAAATGCCTGGACTAAGAGGTTTTCAGTTAATGTCTATAAAGGGATATTACTGGATCCTACTTTCCCATGTGACCCTGCAGAGCTGTGTGGCCTTGAGCAAACAGTGAAACCCTCTCCATGCTTCACTTCCCATCTTTGAAATAAGTGTAATATAATTTATTTTTTTAAAAAATTAAGGCTTGTCAGCAGAATTGGCACAGACTCAAGGTGAGTGATCAGCTCTGGGAACCCTCGTTTTCAATCTGGCTGAGGAGTGGGCACAGCAGCTCTGTTCCCAAACCTGCTTCAGGAGTTACTCTTGAAGCAGAGGAAAGGGTCAGGAGGCTGGAAGCAGGAAACTCCTAAATCTCCCTGGCATGAGCCCTGAGAAGGGAAGAGCCAGTGCAGGCAGGGAAGGAAATGCACTCCAGTGGCTCTGACAGATGTTACATCACTGCGAGAGCTGACGCCGAACACTTCAATAATTTCAGGTCTAGTGAAAGCTGAGTAAAAAGTGGATTCTTTTTTTTCTCTGCTTTGTTGTAAAATGGAGCAAATGTAGCCCACTTCAGTTGTCATTGAAGAGATTTTTTTTTTTTTGTGCTCTTCCTGTAAATGATGGAATACCCTTGATGGGCATTCAGTAGCCAGGAAAAAAAAAATGGGAAACAGAAACCTACAGAATGGGAATCTGAAACAGAAATGCTGCACTTGTATTCTTCTTATACATCAACTGCTCGTGATAACTTTTACAGACAACTGTTGGGATAGAAAGATATCTTTTATATTACTAAAACCAGCAGGAATCACTTTAAATCATATGTATAATTATTTCTATACAATACTAAACCAGTGACACAACAGTGTTCTGTAAAAGAGCACTAATCGAGAAGCAGGTTCACTTTTCACTGCTGTGTGCAGGTTTTCCAGTTGTAAGGATTTTAAGCTTTTAAAAGCAAAAACTCTTAAGCTTTGAACAACTCAGAAATCTGAGTTTTCATGCTTTCAAAGTTCAAAATTTTATGATTATTTGAAAATTAAAGTACATAAATGCAATAGGACTGTTACCACTTACAAATCTAAATCTTTACGTGATAGATTCAATGGGGCTGTTTCACTTCTTGAACATATTTCCTTTTCCTGCTTGTTGGATGTAAACCATTCCTCTGCATTCAAGGATACATTAGACATGTTCTTGACATGTGTAAGAGTTCACAGTTCTCACAGGTAATAGTTCACCTTGCATGTCAAGGTGTCACATCAATTTTCTTTTGGAGTTTGTCTTTGGAAGGGAAGTATTTAGGGACTTAATTCTGATTGTTTAAATAAATGCTGGGCTGTTAAGTCTGAAGTGCTTCAGACAATTGAAAGCTTAAATTCTGGGCCCTTTATTTTTACCTCAATTTCTTTCCATTTTCTTCACAAAATCCCTTCCTAGAGGAGTCTTGGAGCACTTTCCAATAAATATCTATTTCTCTGGTGCCTGCTAAATATCCAAGTTCACCACCTTTATACTAATTTGAAATCTGCAGTTGCACCCTTTAATCTAATATGGCCATTCTGCAGTATTCCTTCCAAGATGCAGAAATGCCAAACTACTGGAATGGTTGACTGTGGAGGTACATCCCAGGTGGGATTTGTCCATTTTGGTTCGTTTCTCAGCTTGATTTCTGAGACTAAGAGCAGCTGCCAACATCAGTGTTGATCTCTGGTATGAAAGATAGCCATCCCCTCAACACAACCAGATTCAGATCATTAAATAAGTTTGCAATGCTATGTGTCCACAATAATCTGAGTTGAATTCAGACCAGTGGCTCTGTTATATTGTTCTCTTTCATAGAACCACCATTTCTTACAGTTTCTTAATAGCAAAACACACATTTATAATCTAATCTATGACAATGTTAATCTTTATATTTGCAATGTATATATTGGCAATATTTGCAATGAAAACTCCACGTTTTCCTTTAGATCCATGTTGTATATAGCTCATCTCCTTGCCACTCCAGATCCTTACAACAGCATGAACTGGTTGCCAGTGATTCAGCCTAACTAGGTTAAAATAGTTTGTTTCTTAGGTTTTACTTTTTGCAAGCAGACCCAGTTTGGTCTCAGCCTCATAAATACATCAGGAAACTGTGTTGAAGTGGAAAGAAGGTAACAAACTGTGTCTGAAAGCTCTAGGATTAAGCCCAGCCAGCAAAAATACTTGACAGATCCTTTGAATGTACTGTTGAACAATAAAAAGAATGAAAATATCCCCTCTTCTGTGCCCTGCTTTTTGTCATCAGAGGTACATAAAAGAATACGTGTTTTACAAATGAATTGAAATAAGAGCCTGTGTGACCTACCTTAATTTTAAACCAAGCTTGAAATGCATTTTGATTAAAATGGTTGACAGTATGCCAGAAGACTTGCTTACAAGTCTTTGATAAAAAGTTATAATTATTTTTTTTGTTTTTCCATACCTTTATAGGAAAACCCCTAAACATCAGGTCTCACATCATCTATATAAGTTTATAATCTCTGTAACATCTGTAAATCTCTCGTAGGCATTCACATTCTATTTTAATCCAGAGAGAGAACTGTTTTTTAAGTACTACATTTTGACTTAAAATGTGCTGATATCCTACAGGATCTTTCTGAAAAAATTGTGCTTGTAGGTGGAACAACATAAATTCTTAATATATTAATGCCAGCAGACTCTTCTGGAACAATCATTTAACCAGTCAACAGTGTCTAGGCCAATCCCTTTCCCATTGCTGCTCAGTAACACAGCTCAGTTAACTTGGGAGGAAGATCTTCCCCTTCTTTAGCCTGGAAATACCATTATCCTATATATTGTTGCTGTTGTTTTACTTCTTTTAGGATTACAGATTTCTAGGAGATCCACAGGCAGAACATCTTCCTGCAGCCCTGGTTTGTGCTGTAAGGGCAACGTGTTCCCCCTTCACGTTTTCACTCCAACTGGATGCTCCCATGGCCAATGGCTCTTCAAAAAAAAAGAAAAAAAAAAAAGAAAAAGCAGAAGTATATTGGAAAACAGCTACTTATTACCTGACCCAGTGACCCTTTTGTAGGATTTGTTCTTGCAAGGACCAAGACAGGGCTGGACAGACTGACTCTTCACTGCTGTCATGGGCACCAGCGAGATTTTGCTAATAATTTTCACGCTGCTTTGAAATCTGTGCACTTGACAGGACACAGCCATGGATTCTCCAGACTGAGAGCATCCAATAAATTATGAAGGGGTAGACTTTGTGGCTGCTGAAGTAAAAAATTAAAGGGAAAGGGAAACATGAAGGCTGCAGAGCAGGTATGGAGGTAAAGATTAAGATATGATGGAGTCATCACAAGTTATATCACTGGCTTTACAGTCTGTTTTTCTTTTTTACTGTTGTTATTTTTGTAATTTAATGGAAGCCATAGTTTAACTTTATCAGTCTCCAGTCCCTGAGCCTTACATACTGGTTTATCCATTTTTGCCTAATAATTAAACAGTGTGTAAAAGAGAAGAGTTGCTCTTTAATATGTTTGGCTTGTGAATAAAGATACTCCTAGGGCTAGCAATAAAATGTTTAATGACAGAGTAAAACATTAGTTCAAGACAGTGAACCTGTCCTACTGAAAAGTAAATACTTTATAATTTTTATTTAATATTGAGTTTAAGAATAAAATATTACCGAATAATAGCTTGAGAAGCCCAAACCAGATATGTTAAAGTCAGATGCATATGGCAAGAAGTCCAAACATATTTACCTACTTATGGAGTATACTGGGAAGCATAAGGACAGTAAGGAATTATGCCACAAACACAGCAGAAGGGGAGTAAGGGCGAACTCTGAGCTTTTTTTTTCTGTGAAGTTCTTATTTAATATTTATGAATGAAGAGTGTCATGGAACTTTTGCTTGTGAGTGGTGATTTACTGGTTCTGTGTGCCCATTGGAGCTACTTGAATTTCAGATGTATTTCACAGCAGCTGAGCAAGTATATTTCACTATATTGGGGAAAAACACGTGAGGAGATCAGTGGTAGATCATGTATGATACATCTGTAAAAAAATTGTTCTCTTTAATGTGTATCTGTCTCAGTAATTCTTTTGCTTTTATGCCTGGTCATGGGCTTTTGACATGTTTCATAGACATAATGACATGATGATAGGAGATGCCACAACATCTGCTTGTGGCTTTTTCCTCCCTCCCTGGGAGAAAAAGAAAATCTAGACAAAAGACCTGTATTTGGGTATCGTTGGTTGCTATCTATTGAATGAGGGTGAGATACTAATAATGTCCTACTAGTTTCTGTAGCATGCTCTGAAGTGAAAACTAGAAGTGTAGGAAGGATTATTTTCTTTTAAGCTGTTGTTGGTAACTAACTAAAGGTTTAGACTTTTGTGAGGCTTTTATGGCTAGTGTTCATCATCATCTATGAAGACTCCTTAAGAAAAAACCCCAGACCTTGAAATTTGATGAAATTATATTTTGATCTTTAAGAAAAGTTACAATCTGAAATTTTTTTCTCAAATGGATGAAAAATACTTTAGAACATAATTTAAAATTCTTTAAAGATTTTTACTGGGAACAAAAAAAAAAAGTGGCCTCTTACAATGAATATTATGATCTAAATATGTTTGGATGAAAGTCATTTGTTCCTGATGTCTGAACTAGGCACACATAATGTACTGTGAGATATTTCATCTTTCTGAAAATAATAACTTCTGGGCTGAGAGATACCTTGAGTTTAAGCAGGATATTGCTTCATTGGAAAACAAGGATTTTTAATCAGCACAGTAAATATTTAGGTTGTATTAGGCTGTATTGGAAAGGACATTTTAGGACACTTTTGCAGATGTGTCTTAAATTGAAGTTTAAACTAAGGTGCCCCCGTTATTCTGGTGGAGCAATGGTGGATCTCAAAACCAAATTATGAGGATCAAGTGTTTCTTATCTGGTTGTTTTGCCTGCCTGGTGCTTTATGAGTTTTGTCCTGTCTGGAGAGGCTGCCCTGTTGCTCCCAGGTGGAAGGGTTCAGTGGGACACAGATCTGGCTGTACCCCAGACTCCTTTCGTGGAACTGAAACCTTTAAATGACACGTTCCAGTGGTGCTTTGAATGAACCTCTCCCCTGCTGTGTGCTGTTTATAATCTGCTAGGGCATGCACTCCCAAATATTTGCTGTGATCTAATAACAGCTATTACTGATAGCTTAAATGATGTCAGCTGTTGAATCTGTTCACTATTAAGCAATACTCTACTATTAGTTTTGACTTCCACAGCTTCCAAAACCTGCTGTGGTGTCTGTATTTCTCTGTCAAGGTAAAGTGATTTAACTGGGGAAAACCTGCTAAAATATATAGAAAATACATATCTGAAAATAAAGAATTCAAAAGAAAGGCTGGTAGTGTAGAAACAATTTAAGAAAAATTATTTGGTAAATACAGATATCTTGTTACTTATGATTTACTGATCAGGTTCCCAGAAGCCTTTCGTACCCTGCTGACCCAGGTCAGTGCAGCTTTCTTTGCTTACTTTATATAAAGAGATAATTTGAATTCCCTGGATGGATCTGTAGGTGACACTTATAGCATTGAAAGAAATGGTCTTTCCAGTTAAAGATGTAATTTCTAAAGAATATTTCTCACAATATTTTTGAAAGAAGTGGTTTGAATTGAAAATAATTCTGTAAAAAGCAATGCTGTGCAAGTTCATATGGTTGGAGGATGAGCTAAAAGTCAGCTTGTTGACTGAAAATAGTGGAATGCTGAAAGATGAGCTATTTTAACAGTTCACTTTAAAGTTTAATCAAAATAATTCTATAGTAAAATGATTCTTTCTCTTGTTCTTCTCCTTGCCCCTCTCCTGTCTGCTGTACTCCTCTGCATACAGTGCCAGCAAGCTGTGTTGCCTCTCCTAGCTGCATAGTCCTTTCCTCTCAGGGTGGTCATGTGGCAAGGACTCTTAAGTGTTTATCTAGAAAAATAGCATTAAAAATGGCATTATGTCTTTTTTGTTTGCCCGTTTTCAGCTCTGCCTTTTATAGGGAATAAACAGAGGGAAACAAGGAGAGGAGCCAGCTCCAGGTGACTGGCCAGCTGCCTGTGGATCAGCACCAGAAAGTGCTCCACAGATTGCAATTTGAAACCCATTAATATAATGGATAAAGTCTATGAAGCATTTTAAAACCTCCCTTGCTTATAGTGCTGCATTTTATAAGCTAGGTGACATCAAAAGAATTGGTTCTGGCTCAGACCAACTAATAAAAATGGATAAGGCTTATTTTTATGCTGAATATCAGTAAAAGCATGTGCAGAAGATTACATTTAACATTCTGGCTTTTACCCAGAGCACAACAAAGTCTATCTTATCCCCATCCATCAGAACAGAATTTGATAGGTTTGGAGACCCCAGATTCTCATCTCCTACTGGAGCATGAAACAGCAGCTTGGGCTTGCACGGAGGTGGTATGAACATGACACTGCTTACTGTGTTATGTTTCCTTCAACACTTATGAAGAAGGCTGTGTAATTAGGCACAACATTTAAATAGGATATTTAAAATACTTTAAGATGATATATAAAGCATTAAATATTGTCATTATATCATCCTATATTAGGAATAATGGAAAGAAATGGAAAGTCTGGCTAATTCCTGTGCTGAAAGAGAGAAGAGCATCTTTCAGAGCCCAGTAAAAACCAACATATTTGCTTTTGTGCCTATACAACTTTAATTATTGTTAATTTTTCTAGTTACCACATGTTTATTTAAAACTGATTTTTTTGGTTCAGTAGTCCAGCCTGTACCAGCATTAGCCTCCAGATCTCAACAGCATCCTGTTTATTCTGATCTAGCTTGCCTGACTGACTCCCCAAAGATAAAACTCACTAAGTGAACCTGACAGATTCCAGGCTGTCTCCATATGGCAGGGACTGGGCTGCAGCTTCTGAAGCTGCCTGGGATTTAAAAGCTGCTCTCACCTTATTAAGATGGCAGCAGTTACATGCAAGTCAAGTTCGCAGGGACCTGTTTTAATTCTTTTGGCTTCTGCTTGAGCCCAATCCATAACATTTTGTGTGTGTGTGAATTAGAGCAGGACCAGAAGGATGACCTTTGTTTTCCAAATGGTACTTACACCAGCAAGGGATCAGAACTGAAAATGAATTTCTACCTCAGTTGCTGACAGTTTTTTAAGAGTGGTTTAGGCTTAGCAGGTGCTAAACAGACCAGAGCACAAGGGATTTCTGAAAAAAGTGATGAAAGTGTGTGAATTTATTTGTTGCCGGGTCTTTCTTCCCTTTTGGCCTTTGTGTACTAATTGCTTATCTGTTGTTTGGGTTTTAGCTGTTAACAAATTAGTGTAATTGTCCTATATTAAAAACGTCAAACCTGTATTCTGGCAACATCAAATATTGAGCTGAATTGCAAAGGAGCCTTTTTGAGAATGCAGAGCAGCTGAGGATCTTTCCCTGCATGGTTAAATCTGTGCTGAGTGTGGCAGAGAGCCAAAATCAGTCACAAGAAAAGGGTTCCCATAAATTGACTCAATATTAGTGAAAGAAAATACTGCTGGAAATACATACACACTATGCATAAAATAAAATATTAGTATTTGTCACCTTAACCAGCTTTAATCAAAAGTTTATCATCATATGATTTTACAAAGTCTTACTGTTAGGTCCATTCTTTGATTATAATTTTTTTGAGTGAGTTCATAGGATTAAAATAATTTACTCTGGTAGCTTTAAACAGGCCATCCTTAAAATCACAACATCAGCAAAGGAATTTAGAACAAGTACACGGTAAATCTTATATTTAGTACTTGTTCTGTGAAATATAGGCACTGCAAAAAATAGGTCATTAGGAAAGAAGTTTAAATTAGTGTTGTTGTATTAAGATTGATGCAGTTACATTTTTCTAAGAATATGGAAGTAAGAGTCAAGGTTTCCTTGGCTATTCCTGTTCCTGCCTGGCATTGTTTTTCAGCAGCATACTTGAAAGACAGACCAAGAACGAGCAACCCTTCTAAATCTGGTTTGTTTTATCTTCTCTGCTGTTCATAGTCCCAAAGTGGACTATGAGCAGTCATGACCTGATGTGGTATTTTCAAGTAAAAAAAAAAATTAAAAAAACCCCAACTTTGTGAGTTAAACTTTGTATTTAATAGTAGGAACTGAGTTGACTAAACCAAGCAATGATGTGTCATAGGGTCTCCTAATGGATTTTGTCCTTTTTTGAGAAATAGTGGGGGGGGGTGGGGGGTGTTTGTTTTGGTGTTCTTCCTCAGATACTGGTTTTAGATTTGGAGGATTTGCTTATACTGATGGTTTCTGGTTATCTGTGATTCTTGCCCTTGAATCCTTTCCATAGCAAGGAGTGAGGATCTCCAGTTGGGACCATATAATCAGTGCTACAGTCCTTCCTTTTGTGGAAGAAGCTCTTGAGGAACCCCTGCTCAGCATCTTCACACTTTGCCTTTTATCTTAAGCTCTGTGAATCAGTTTGTGAAAACTGATTTTTCTCTCAGATATGTTACATGTTTAGTTCTTAGCAATCATCTGTGTCTTCCTGAATGTCATTTGTAATGTTTTTTTATCTTCAGCTAATTTGCATTTAACTGCAGATTAGTTTGCAGCATTAATTACATCCTTATTTGCTTTCTGAGGAGAACTCACTGTTACATTCAGTAATGTATAATGTAGACTTGTGCCAAAATTACCAATAAGCCCAGTAGTATTTAAGCTGGGAACAACAAGACTACATCATTAGTGTGTTTCTCTCATGTTTGGGTCCTGTGGGAACGTGTACAAAAATGTCAACTGAGTCATTATCAGGGTGGATGCTCTTACAGCAGGTATTTTAAAGGCAAAATTTCAAGTCTCTGAACAAAAAGAAACCAAATACCCAGTCAAGAATTTATAATAAGCAAATAGGTTAAACTTTTATCTTAGATCTAGTACAATTATCTCTTTTATGACACCCTTTTGCTACTGCATGTGCTACAGGAAGGCAGTTTTACAGCCTGGCTGCAGCACCAGGTTCAGGGTTACTGTGTAGGGACTGTCTCTGAGGAAGGAGCCTTTAATGTTGCATTTACATAAAAAGGCAGGTGGGTTTGATTTTTAACAATACACCACAGTCATGTTGTTAAATCTGCTACAAAACTGAAATGTCTTTTTTTTAGAGCAGATACATTCAGTGCCTCTTTGACTCAGTCTTATTTTGCCCTAACCTGTTTTAGATTTAAACCCCACAGAGGTGCCTTTTGCTTTTGCTTTTACATGTATGATTGATGTTTTTTCAGATGAATCATTTGATACTGCATTTATACATCCCTTGCATTTGTGAAGTGAGCATGTTTTTATTTTTAATTTTCTGTTTTGTGGACTAAGTAGCAGTATTTCTTAATGCTGCCCCGACTTAACAGTAAACTGAAATCCATTATTTGATTGAACAATTAAATGGCTTCTCCACTAAACCTGGCTGTTAATGACCATGGAATGACATAAAATAAAATGGACAGGCAGCTGGAGCTGACTCTGTAAACATCTAGATTGGCTGAAGTGCAGTGGTGTGTATTTACAGCAGGGCTGGCAGAGGGAAGGTGTGAGTGTTCTTCATCTGCAGCAAGGCAAAGTCAAGTTGCTGATAAAGAAGTTTGAGGCATTATTGACTTTTTTTTTTTTCACAGAATCTTATGAGGAAGTGTCTTGGCACTTAAAAGATGCCATGGTTATACTGGTCTTGAACCAGTGTTGGCCTTGCACACTGGAGAGCAAAAAGGCCTAAAAGGTCTTCCAAGACCTCCAGGTTAATCTGGAAAATGCCACCTGACCACACCTTTGAGGTGCTTTTTTATCCTCCTAGAAAGGTGCCTTGGGTTTGTGGTGTTTTTTATTTTTTTATTTGGATCATGGGGATTTTTTTTAGTTTTACCTGGCTGCAAATTTTTTTGAGATGGTAATTAGCAATTGAATAGATTGGTCACTTCTTCAGACACTTGCAGATTTTTTTTTTCTCCAGTTTCAACTCTGATCTTCCCAACATCCTTGCAGGATACAGCATGAATGAACTGCAACACATGGATTATCCAGATGACCATTTGTTTTTCACAGCAGTTTGTAAGATCTGACATATTTCATTCCCCTGCTTTTTCATCATGTGTTATTTTCAGAACATGGTAACTTTAAACATGAATCGGTTTATGTCCATTTATTTAAAATTTCATTGAAATGGTGCACCCTTTATGTAATAAAGACATACCAAATACATGTGGAAATGTAGAGGAGCTGGTTAGTAACATGGAACACACCAGTTTAAGTTATAGTTTATTGCTATTTTTTGTGAAAGAAGCTACCTGGAAATGTTACTTTGGCATATAACGATTAGTAAACAGAAACATTTTTATGTTTTAGGATTTGCACTTGTCTGAAATACAAACTGTATAAATTTTGCTATAAATATTGCTTAGGACTATTTGAAAACGGAGGTTCGTGTTGGCGAAAAAGGAGCTTCACAAGTTTTGGTAACATGTTGATTTTAGTGAGCTAATTTTAGAGTTGTGCAAGTCTTTATTGCCCAAATTAGGACAGCAACACGAAGGAAATACAAGAAATGCACAAAACTCTGTTAATTAGAAAAAGTGATAGCGAGCAAACAGTAGTAGCTTTTTTAGACTGTGTGGTATGATTTGCTAAATTTGAGATTAAAAGACCCAAGGAGACTGATCAGGGAACCTTCAGGGTGTTTGTTTCCTACAGAAGGCTAAGCCCAGGTTGTTTGTGGACGCTGTCCTAACATCTAAAAGGACACAGGGCTGACGTGGAGCAGCAGTGTTGAGGTAAGAGCTGTTGCTGCTCTGCTGGTGGGTGCAGGGACAGCGCTGAACAAATCCCCCTGTGACACAGTCTGAGAGCCCTGCACCTCGGGGGGTCACCCAGCAGAAGGAGGCAGTTCCTCATAAAATACATGAGAGTAACTTAGACCCCACTGTGAGCTTGTGAAAACTGCAGGATCCTCCCAAGACCCTGGTGGATGGTTACGTCATGCAAAGATAGGCCCGGGAACTTTCTTGACCATTTTTTCAGAAGTGGTGACTCATTTTCTAGCCAGGTGCATGAGTCAGGCTGGTCAGCTCGGTTTTAAAGGAAGAGGGCAGTTCCATGGAGTGCTTCTAAGTGGTTTTTGCTTGAAAAAATCAGGCTTTCGTGTTGGTTCCTGCAGGGAAATCTTTCGGAGGCTGGTAAATTCAAATTGGTTCAAACTGGGAATTTAGTCTGGTAAGGAACTGGATTTACACATTTCCAGAGAGCAACGGAATAGAGACAAGTTCTGTGCACAAGAAACTGGCCCAGGTTGCCTCCTGTTTTACATTTTTCCTTCAGTTTTCAGTGGAGATATTAACAAAACACTTCTCTATATTTGGAATGCTAATGGCAGTCAAGTTATGTCAAAAGAAGGATCTATTATTAAATTGACAGTGTGTCAGTGGCAGAAATCAGCTATAACTTGTTCTGCATGTCATTAGCTGGAAAAATCACATGCAAATTTTTAGCATTGATCAAAATTCCATTTCTCACTGATTTTTGCTGTGTTAGACCTGGGACAGAATAAGAAATTTTTCTTGGGTGTATTTTAGTACGCGAGAGAAATTGCAGTGCTTGGAGCCAATTTTTCCCTCATGATAGTTTATGCATTCATTTTTCCCTCAGAAATAGTGTTTACCCAAGTTAGTAAAACCTGGGCGAGGTCTTTTTACATTTAAAAGAGATTTCCCACATATCTCTTTTTGATTGTCATATCCTTCAGTGTGCTTGTCCAAATCCTACCCACATGGTGCTATGCAGATGAGGCACTCCCACATAGGGAATGTTCTGCACAGAAATCATGGAACGCCTAAGCAGGCCTTTTTTTGCCTTTTAAGAAATAGAGTCCTAAAAAATACTCCAAAGAAAGTACAATTCTGCCCACCAGCTGAGGATAATGTAGGGGTTCCTTTAAAATATGTTGTTATATAAGCTGGTAGGAAAAAAAAATGAAGCAAAAATGGCAAACTTTTGCTTCAGCTTTAGAAAGTTGCCAGCTGCTTGAGATGGCAGAATAAACTAGTTTAATTCACTTGAGCTACTGATTATATTTAAGTTAATAGGCACAGATTTAGCTGACAAACCTCTACACCCTCAACTGAAGGAAACTGCAGTGATAAGACCAGGGTAAGATTCATTTGCTCTTAATACTTTTCCAAGGCATCAGCCACCATTACATTGTTGATGATGGTGCTTTTCACAGTAGTAGGAAAACTGGTGTTGTTTAATTTGCAGTTTAATGCAGCTTTCATTTGCTTTGCCAGATTAGAAAAGGGAGCTCTGCTCTGTTGGCCAGTCCCAGACACGACCTCTGCAGCTCTTTCACACCTTCACTGCTCCCTGCACTGTGTATTTTGCTGCCTTCTGATAAAAAACTATTGCCAATTGCTCCATTTGTGAGTGCTTTTTGTGTCCTGTTTCCAGAGGAAGCTCCAGGAGCTCCTCTGTGACTGCTTGTGATGAGAAAATTGTTTACAGGAGAATTTATAATCTTTGGGGGTTAAAAGTAGTAGATGAATGTAAAAATGTACATGCATCAAAAATTGTTATTTTCTACAAAAATTTTAATTTAAAAACCCCCCTAAACCAGTGCTATGAGCAAAATCTAATATTTTAGCTCAAACAAACATTTTTAAAACCTTTCTTGTTCTGTTGCAATATAAACTAAAGCAGACATATTAGAAGCTGGATTCTTTTATTTATGTGTTGTATTCTTCCTTTATTTTGTTCTTATTAGTCAAAATTAATTAAAAATGACAGAGTTTGCTGTTTGATTCTTCATAGTTCAGTGATTGGTTTCCATATGTTGAAATAAATAACTATTAAAGCCATCTGTTTCCCTTCGAAATAAAAGTAATGGCATTTTCATTAGTGTTTAGCATTTAACTGATACTTCAAAAAAATTAAGCCAAATTTAAGTTGATTTGTTTTTACATTACTCAAATAACTGTGTATGGTGTATTTTAAAAAGCCATGGGGTTTTTTTTATTGATAATACTTGAGGTGTTGTCTGCCTTGGGATATCACCTAACTCAGACATTAAAAATAAGTGTGATACACAAAACTGAGCCAGAAAACATCCCTTTTAATGCTGAATGGGACCTAAGCAATGTATAGGCCTTATTCAGGTCTTTTCTATAAAGGTAAATTTATTTAAGAAAGGTGGTGGCCAAAAGCAATTTTGTATTTCCATATTAACAGAGCTAAAAATTAGGAAAACATTTACTTGAATCAGAAGTTCGGTCTCGTCCTTGCTTTTGTTCATGATAATGCAGTTTCTCTGCTAAGTTTTGGATGTTACTGATATTCTCAGTTTGTTCCTGGGAAAGCCATAAAATCCTGAGTCAGGTCACTTGGCAGTCAAGTGGAAGAGAAAACTGCTTTTCCGCTATATTGTATTGCTTTAAATTGCAAATGTCTTTGTATTTGCTTCAGGTTTTTGTTTCATTTTGTTTGGTTTTTAATCCTGCTGTTGCACTCTCTGTGTTAGAATCTAAGATTTATATTTCTTTGACTGTTTAATGTCTCCTTTCATCGCCCTCATAAATAGTAATGACTAGCTTATGTATATCCAGGGAAGTAAGGCAAAAAGCCCTTGAGTGTGCCAAGTCTGAAAAAATTTAAATTAGTGTATCAAATGTTAGAAGAAGAGGAATTAAGGCTCTTATCAGCTAACCATAAGCCAAGAATCTTTAAATTCTAACAATGGTTTGGTGGATACAGCTAAATCTGGCTTTAGTCATGAAAGACAATAGCAGGCGTGTGGTTCAAAGTGAAAGATTTCACCTTAATGAAAGCTATTTAACATGGTATTTTAAATCCACAGGAAAGCAAATCCTTATTCCAAGGTGTAGATCATTTCTGGTAGGGGAATCCCACAATTTTTTAATGAACATGTTTCCCTTTCTCATTTCTAATTAGCTCCAGCACTTAGATTCCGGGATGCCAGCCTTCAACACCGAGATTTCTGATGGTAATAAAGCACTCGAGGTGGTATTTAATTAAAGTAGAGTGGTGATAGAAAAGACCTGAGCAGGGCTGAAATGCTAATCCTTTTGCATTGCTCAGTGTCCCCTTGTGATTGTGATTGATGAGTTGATTTCTCTTTACAACTTCATTTGCATCCTGTGGTAATACCCACAGGCAGAGGTGCTCTGTGTTTCTGGATGAGAGCTCACCATTAGTACAAGCTAATGTATTAAATGGGGTAGAGGTAGGGTGAAGAGCTCTCTTAGCTCTTAAGCAACCTATTAAATAACTGGTTTATGGTGGGTGATGGGACTCCCCATGTAAATGCTAGTGCTTATAATATCTTTGCCTGCTTTTACCTTGAAAATGCATATTCTGCCACCCACTGTTCTACCCTTCCCCTCTTCTATTTATCTCAGTAGTTGTTTTAGAATGATCATGTCAGGTAGTGGCTGCTATGAGGAATGGCTGTAGAGCCATTTCTTTGATTCATAGAGGTGAAATAAACTGGTTAAATCTTGAAAAAAAAAATAGACTTCTTCTTATTAGAATTCCTTGTTACTGAAATTCTGAGTCCATCTTGAAGCTTCTGTAAATGCAGAACTGCTTCTTGTTTGCAACCAAGAGGTTTGTAGTGGGACTATCCGAGCTCCTCATGCTGTCAGCCTGCTTGCCCACAGAGATAGTCACCAACACTTTGTCCCTCAGAACTGGTGTTCCTGCCAGCAGTTCTGACTTGCATCTGAATAGATCCCCATGTCATGTATTTTATAAGCATTTCCAACAGTGAATTTCTACTGGATTAGTATATTTGCTCTGGCAGCAAAGAAAGCCAACTGTATAAACAGGACAGTAGCCAGTAAATTGGCACAAGTGATTTTCTCCCTTTACCTGGTACTTGTTAAATCTCATCGAAAGTATTTGGCACAGTTTGTGGCCCTCCAGTGCCAAAAGAAGGTTCAGCACAGGGCCCTGAAGATGTGCTGGAGCATGTGCCACGTGGTAAGAGGGTGAGGGAATTTGTACTTGTTCAGCCTGGAGAAGAGAAGGTTCCAGTATGACCTAATAGCTCCTTTTGATGCCTGCAAGGTTATCAAGAAGAAGGAGCTCTTCACAGAGATGCATAGTGGGAGGATAAGAGGCCACACACAATGCAACATTAGAACAACTAGATATGAAGAAAAACCCCATGAGGACTGTTTAGCATTGGAACAGGTTGTCTGGAGAGTTTGCACAGTCTTTGTCCTCAGTGGTTTTAAAAAAATGAGTGGATGCAGCCCCTGAGCCCCTGGGTCTGATCACATAACTCACCCGGCTTGGAGCAAGAGATCATAGCACAGAGAGTGGAGATAAACACTCCAAACTTCCACAGCCAGATACCTTTCTGTTTTTCACAGCTGATACATATTTTGTAAAATACAATTTAGAACTAATTTCTTACATAAAGAGTAGATAATCCAATGTAACACAGAGGTGCCAACCTCTAAAATGCTGTGTGTACCCTTTAGGCTGTCCTACCTATTGCCTTCCTGCCACTTCAGGGGTAGGGTTGCTCTAGCTGCCACTTTCTACTTATCATTTCTCTCTTCTCTCTTTAGTGAATGGAATTCTGTGTCAGCCTTCTTGGTTTTAGATCCAAGTATTATTGAACCTAAACATAAGGGAAGAAATATTTTAAATCTGTGTAAAATAACAACCTTATGTGTGCACTTGTATAACCTAAAGGGTCACCATCCCTTCTGCTGAGATTTTAGGCAGATTTTTATTTTCCAGTCACCTCTAATCTCTCAGGTCAAGTATTTATTCCTTTGCAGTCTTTCTTCTCATGTGAGTGAATGTGTGTTTTTAAGCAAGCCAAGGGTATTTGGTTTTCTGTGTTTACAAGTTCAGACTTCTTCAAATCCAGTTGTCTAGGCTCACATTTGAAAATAAATTGTCAAAATGAACGATTCTTGCAAAGAGAGTAGTTATTGCAACTTTTCCTGATTACTGGTAAGAGGATATTCCTCCATCATTGTCTTGTTTTTCCAGAAGTCTGCTGTTAAATGGAAGGAGTACCCAGAGACAGATCATTGCAAAAATGACTGTGGTGTTTTCAGAAGCTCTGACTGGAGGCTCAAAATCCTCCAGTTGAGACAGAAAAAATATGTTATGTGCCCAGGCTTTGTCTGATTCAGTGGAGAACTGGGCTGCATATACTGAACCATTTCTGGGGTCCGAAAAGCCAAACCTGCTGACAGGGGTGATGCATGTAAGGAGCTTCCAAGTTTCCTCTGACCTTGCAGATGGTGACATGTTCGGCATTGTCACTTCCTCGATGATCACCTGACTGCAAAGTACAGTATATTCATAAAAACAGCACACATCCCAAAATTTAATCTAACACGATGTCTCGGTAACTAGATCAGACCCACTGCACCGTAACTCTGCTGCTGCTGCTGCACTGTTCTTGCTCAATTCAGGGGCTTAGAGTTAAGGAGATGTAACAATTTCTGCAAAGCAAAAGCACTGGGATGTGAAAGGAAAAAATCTGTTCCGCAGAGTATCTTCCTGGAACATGGTTATCTCCTAAAAGTGAGATGCACCTCGTGCAGAGCCCGTGCAAATTGCCCTGTTGCTGCCAAGGGCTGCCAGTGCTTTGCTGTTTGCAGCAACCTGCGAAGAGTTTGGATTATATTTGAATGTAAAAGTTTGGATTCTCTGGGACTTCTAATCCTGGTGAGCTCTAGTTCAGGGGAAAGGACTTCTGTGCTGGAGACCAAGCTCTGTGTGTCTGCTTTGCCAGGTTAGTTCCTTGAAAACATCTGAAATTCCTCTTTTCTTCCGTGGTGGCCGAGACAACGTTGTTGTTTCTGTAGAGAAACCTGAAAGATCAGAGATGATCCTGCACAATAAGGGTTCCTGGGAAGTACAAGTTTCATACAGGAAAAAAAGAGTTTAGTTCAAGATGATTTGTGAATATTGGTATCTCTTCTGGTTTTCAGAGATCTGTTTTGAATTTAGTTAACCATGTACACTGGATTGAGTCGACTGGAAGTACAAGATGGTGATACTTTTGAGAATTTTCACCCACTTTGATTATTTTTATATTTATGGCAGATAATTTTTTTTTCTTCTTCCTGAAAGCACAGGTAAAAGCTAGTTTTCATCTGAATTCTATGGGGAGGTTTTTTCTAGATTGCAGGTAATATACAGCTGACTAACAGCAAATACCTGCAAATGCAGTTGTAGAGGGTTTTTTTAGGGCTGTTTTAATTACTCTTTTCTAATTCTGAAGTAATTTATATTCCAAAATTGTGTGTTATTTGTAGATGAACCACAAGTGATTTTTAAATTAAACTTACCTGAGGTTGTTCTCAAAAAAAAAAAACAAAACAAAAAAACCCTGAGATAATTTTCAAAACTTTCAGACAAATAAGAGAATTTGAGGACCTGCAAGTTACAGTGTTGGTGTGGAGTTTTTTGCATTGTGTACACACACTGTTAGGTGCTCTGCTTTTAGTTTTAAACTACTTGGCCTTTTTGCTTTGTGTAATTCTATTAAAAAAACTCTTTTCACCTAAGGCAAAGGGAACCCCCATTACCTGGGCTGTGTGGGTCAGTGCAGGGTGTGTAGTAGTTTGCTAATTTATTTATTTTTAACTGTTATTTTGATCAGAATGGTGCAATGCTGTTGCTCTTTCAGATTCACAGAATGGTAGATATTAGCTAACAGATTCTGGCAGCAAATTATGCTTTTAAATTTCTGATTTGTGTATGTAAGAAATGAAAGGATTTAAGTTCAGGGTAGCTTCACTCTCACTCTTTTACTTAGAGCACTGGAGGCTTTTGTAACATGCACTGCTTATATTGTTTGAATTAATGTCATATTCTGTCTTTAACTGGAAATATTTTATGTCATAATTTGCTTCTGAAGCATGTGAGAGGTCTTGAGTTCAGGTTGGTTGACTGGTGTTCAATCTGTGTTACTAAAATGAAGTGAAAATAATAATTTGAAAATTTTATTTTCGTAATTCTTATTAGCACACAATATCTTCAGATCAATTTACCAGGCTTTGCAATTCTCCATTGAATTTGGTTCTTAGTTTGATACCATGAACAAATACATGTGTGTGTGTGACGCTAAAACTGAGTCTTTCTTAATTGCAGTAATCACTGCAGACCTCTTTATTGCAGGATTTGAATCTACTTTTTCACTTTTTTTTAATTGAATTTAAGTGATTTGTTGTAGTTGTTTCCCCCTCACACTATTCTTTAGTAGTGAAAATCACTGCAGAATTTAAGAATCCATTTTAAACGCTGAACATTTTTGTTCCTACATGAAGCCAGCCAAGGAGCAATGAGCCCTTTGTGGTTATTTACACAAGGCTGTTCATAGACTTACCCCTTCATCCACACCAACAAATGGTGATTGTGTCAATTTTCAGAATATCTTGTCACCTTTCAAATCCTGGATCTATTGGCTATAATGGTATCTGGAATAAACAGGAGCAGATGAAAAAATTCTCTGCATTGGACTAGTCCTGTAGCCTGATTTCTGCTTACAGTAGTTCACAATTACATTTATTATTTTGCATGGAAGTTAAGATGTGTAGAAGAAAGTCATCCATTGCTTTTCCTTCAGTAATTTAGGCAGAGTTACTGTGTTACCATGTTCATCAGATAACATTTTGCATCTACTGTACTCTCAATTGTGGCAATAAATATTTAAGGGGAGAGTCAGATTTTTGTGGGTAGGCGTAGAAAGAGGTTGCAGAGCAGTAATAAAAAAGGAGGATATGAAAAAGACTGAGTAGGGCAAGGGTTTAAATGATTGAGAAAAGGAAATCAGGATCTGAATGAGAGGAGAGGAGAATTCACTAAAAGGCTTAGCCAAATAGACCCAGTACATTTGGAGAGGCAGACATGAGCCTTCCAGGTCCCTCTTTTGGATCCCGAATTCTATCCATACAATCCTCATGTCTTCTGAGGTGGATTGATTCTGCCTAAGTGCATGCTTGACATACGTGTCACTTAACAGGTGTGATTACTTTTCCAGAATTAAATTCATGTTTCAAAGTTTTTGTTGCATTTAGTCTCTGGCAGCTGAAAACTAGTTCATTTCTGGTGGGTTATATAGTGAGCTTTTTTCTTTCTTGTTCAGATAAGCCAGTAAACATATTTAGAGAAAATTATTTCAGTAAAATCCTGCCAAGTCTGTGTATTGCATTGCTCAGACACCTTTTCCAAAGCACAGTCCTTCACACACCTGATTGATTCTAAATCTGACAAAACTCAGCAGGCATTAGCGAGCACATAAATTATTGTTTCCTTTTAAATGTGCTCTTAATATATTTAAAAGCAGATGGTGTTGCTTTACTCACAGGAAAATTAGCAACACTCGTTATACCCATTGCTATTCCAAGGAAAATGTCTTTCCTTTTCCACAGGCCGACTTGGGAAGAACAGAAGTAATTGCCAGGACATGGTACTGTAACTATGAGTTCAGGCTGTGCATTAAAATGACAATGGAATAGATTAGTTTGAGGGTAGAATACATATCAAAATTGTTCTATATAGATATCAGAATATTAAATAAAAGGAAAAGACTTCATAAAGTCTCATATAATCCCTCTTGGCAAGGCTATATGAGTAGGTATTCACTTTTTCTCCTTTAAGCATGGTGATGTGATTAAATTTAACTTGACACAAGTGATGTACTATACCATGTGATTGTAATATTTAAAAGAAAACCACTTTTCTGATTGAATACCTACTAGCTATCAATTTCTGTGTGGCAATATCTAATCTGAATTTATTCTGCAGCTCAAATGCAAAGGCATTTGCTGTGTTCTCCATCTCACTGGGTGTGCACTCAGCAAATACAAAACTGTTTCAATATTTTTTGCTTTCTTATTTAATCTAATGTTCTACTGTAAAAGACAGCTGGTTCACATGGATATAACTCTTCTCTCAAAATACTCTTTTTTATATTTTTGCTAATTCTAGAGTTTGGATCCGTGGTTCTAAACAGTATAAACACAAATGCTGTTGGATGTGGTTGCTGTAAATTAGCCATATGTTTCTGGTCAATATGCCAAAGTTTTTCTCAGTGCTGTTTCTGTTTCTGAAATACCCTTCCTTCCACCACCTCTCTCTTCCTTAGAAACAGAGGCACAAAATAAAACTGTAAACTAAGAAAGATAATATTCATCCAGCCCTGCAATCTATATTATTTTAAAATAATGTATTGTTCAGAGTAATGGTTTTTAAACCTACCAGAGTTAAGCACCTATGGCACAGGCAGAGGCCAGCTTTGCAGCAAGATTTACTACCATATAAATATGTTCAGTCTTGTGAAGAAGGGCCAGTAAAAAAAATAAATCTCCAAAGAAAATGTACAGGGAGAAGCAATATAGTTTTGCAGATTTGAGAGCATCTACAGATGTGGAAATGAAAACACAAGGGCAAACTGGCCATTCCTTTTACAGTAAGAGAAGCTTTTTAGAGACTTAGCCAAGTAGAACTTAGCTGTCAGTGTAGTCAGTGAAAGTCTTTGCTATAGGAACCATTAAAGGATTTTGTTAGTTTTCTTCATAACTGCAGATTCATTGTAACACTCTATTAATAGATTCTGGGCTGTTTTTGGGGCATTTGTGACATTCAGCAGTGTGCAGTTTGCTTTGCAGAGGCACATCTTATCACCTTTTTTGTCTCCTTGTTGAGAAGATCTTTCCTTTTCTTCAGAACCGTGCCTTAGGTTGCTAATGACAAACATTGTTGGGTAAACAGTTCCTCGTTAATGTTACAACAGCATCTTAACAGAAACATCCACTGAACTATGCAAATGATCTCGGTGACAAACAAGCCCAGCAAAGTGGAGCGCAGGCAGGAAGCCAATCTGTCTGTTCCTCGTGCCCAATGATATTTTGATTGTCATTTTAATCTTAGAAGTAAATAACATCAGTGATCGTGTTCCGTCATTTAATCTGGGTGCCAAAACACGAGTGGTGCTTTAACTGGCATTAAACAAGATGGCACTGCTGTGTTAGCTGGTCGTTGTAGCTTGGGTCATCTGTGTTCCATCCCAAATAACAAAGTGATGGAAACCTCAAAATGAGACAGAGACTGGAAATGGGCGTTCTGGTTAAATAGTTAATGTCTAGATTCTTTATATTTTTATTTTTTTTTCCTGCAAAAATCCTTTCCTGTCACCCTTAATGTCTTCATTAGTCATAGTTCTAGCTAGGCTGGACAAAAAAAACCTTCCAGTTTTTTTTCCTCAAGTACCTTAGCAGTACTTCTAAGCTCCTTTTCTGTTGCCAAGCCTTGACTCCATGGCTTATATACTCATATTTTGTGTCTTTCTTCATTGAGAAGCTTTCTGCAAAACCCTGCAGGCCTGCTGAGTATCTTCTTTCATAATGAATGGTTTGTTCCTGCATGCTGAAGTTCTCTTTAATCAACATCTCAATCAGGCAGCTGCCTTGGACAGTTTCCTTTCCTAGGTGGACCTCAGGGTTTCATAATATTTCTCTGGTTATACCCAAGTCTCTTTTCCTGAAGCCCAGTTTTGTAACTCTGTTGATTATTTTCCTGGTCTTCCTCCAAATTCCCAGTCGTGTCATTGTCTTTATGAGGTTTACCACGTTAATCAAACTTTTACCTGGCTAAGCAGAGTAAAACCAAACAGAACAGCTCCTGTTGGTTCATTTGGGACAGTTTTGCAGTGATTGTTGCTTTAACCTGGTTTGTTCCAGAGCACAGGCTCTGACAGCAGCCCTGTGTCCAAATAGCTGAGCAGGTGTGATCTTCAGTCAGCTTTGCTGCTCAAGGCAGCTTTTGGCACTACATTCTCATTTCCCTCTCTAGCTGACTGTGTTCCTTGTTTTATTTCAGGTGAGTCAAGTAATGATCCTCCCATTGTGAGAAACTTGGGCCTGTTTCACAAATGACAGATGAACGGTGGTTATTGTGGTGCTGCCTCAGGAAATGATTCAGCACGAGGGATTATGAAAGGAAATGTCCCTTTTCTCCTCTGAGGCTCAGTCAAAGCTCATAAGTGAAAGATTGTGTCCCTGGTTCAAAGAGGTCACTCAAAGTGTTCAGTTCAAGAGATGGCATGGCAGTTCAAACTCGAATACCTGCTGCTGCCCTTCAGTCTTGGGGGGTAACATTGCCCCCTCTGTCTCTGCAGCCTTATTTTACTCCAAATCTGGATACTCAGGGCAAGCTGCACATTGTTGTAGCCACTTCAGTGGTGCTTTTGAGCAGCACGTGAAGGTCTGTTAGACTGAACAGTCAAAACACTGCCTGTCTACAGTTCTGTGTTCTTGGTTCTCTGTCTGTAATACTCCTGACACCCTTCACTCATTCTACCTTGTGTTTGTTTTGTATATATATATATATATCATCATTTGTTTGTACACAAAAATCACTACTTAGGAACCCATGACACCGTGATCTAATTTCTCTGAACAAATGGCCCTCAAGGATGTTTTGTCAGCACATGGCTGTAGATTCACCTCTTTCTGTGGCTGACAAATCCAGTAAATACACTGCTATATTTTATGGTATGTCCATTAAGAAATCAACTGAAAAGGCAGTTAATTTAATGTACTTGGGATGAGGCAGCATCTCTAAATTGGGAATAACTCGGTGTAGCTATTAATCTCAACTAGAATAAATTGCCCCATGTAGACACTTCTAAAAAACAGAGCTGTATGCAGTCCCAATCTCCTGAGAAATTCCTGGGTTTTTTGTACTAAATTGCAACTGACATGTTAAATTCTACTTACAACAAATTTGAAATGAATTATTTTAACTATGTTAAAAGAATTTATCAGATTTCTAGAATTGATCTGTCAAAAACCACACACCTGCAACTGGATTTGATTGCTATGCAGTTCCCCTCTGCAGACTTTAATTCTTTAAAGAATTCATTCCTTTACCAATAAGGTGGCATTTAGAGAAGTTTTTGGACTCGAATTATGGAGGTATTTGTGCTTGTGTGTAGATTACAAGGTAGGAACTGTTGCAGTAGAATCCAGAAGAAAGGCTTACAAAGCACAATGCAGGGTTGTGTTTAGACCAGACACAATCTAGCTGCAAAGCATGGTTGGTCACCTGAGTTGGTATATCCCATATCTTCAATCAATATTGCAGTGAAAAAAAAAATTGCCTTTTCAACCACTTTACTAGAAAAATAAAAAAATAGACATATTAGCTTTGCTGCAATTCAGCTTTAGGAAGTGGCAGAGGCTTTCAATAAATTAATATTTGCAATAAATTTTATTTCAGTAGAAAAATTGCAGATAAAATTAGAAAGCTTTCCTGCCTGTTTTTATTGTTTTAGAGGTCATTCAGAAGGTAGAGAAAAATATTCCTTTCTGTGGAGATGTAAGGCAGTGTTCCTCTACATATGATGAGAATAGAGATATTTGGCAGAAAAGTAAGATATGTCATAGTTCACAACATTAAATTGCATTGTTTGAGAAGCTATTCTGGTCTTGCCTGCATTGTAGCAATTGCCACACTGCTCTGGTCATGGAATAAACAAGTGTAAACATATTTTTCTAAGAAAGCATTGCAAATACATCTCAAAGAACTGAGACATTGCTTCTTGAGGACAGAAAGCAGACTAGAAGTTGTAGTTAGTCTGTTCCTTGTCAGTAAATCCTGTGTGAGGAAAGTCATCAAACAGGACAAAAGTATAAAATCCATTTTGAAGCTGTTCTGCTACTGTTGAAACCACATGGAATCGTAAAATAATTTAGGTTGAAAGGGAACTTCAGAACCCATCTAATCCCAACATCCCTTTTAAATCAGGGATAAATATACAGATTAGGTTGCTGAGGGGCTTTTTGAATTCTGGTTTGAAAATCTCCAAGAGGAGTGTGTTCCTGTGCTTAACTTCACTCATATTCATTATTTTATTCTTTAGACCCAACCAGAATTTAGCTTTTGGCAACTTTTGACCGTTTCTCCTTGTTCTTTTACTCTGTCCCTCCGAGTTCTGTCTCTGTGACCATGGGTTAAGTGGGAGAAGCTGCAATTAGGTTGTCTGTGAGCCCTCTCTCCTGCAGGCAGTGCTAAACCAGCTCCCTCAGCCTCTGCTCCTGTCATGTGCTCCAGCTGTCCTGGCAACCCACCACTGAACTCTCAAACACATCTCCTGCCCTGGGGGACTCCAGACTGGACGTGGTGTTCCAGATGCTGTCTCACAGGTGCTGTGCAGGCAGGAATGATCTCTCTCCTCACCTCACTGACTCTCCTTTTGCTAATGCAGCCACTGAGCAGTTTTGCCTTTGCTGCCTCGAAGGCAGAGCAGTGGTTTGTGCCCAACTCACAGTTCACCAGGACTCACAGATCCTTTTCTGCAGGTCTGCTCTCTGGCCAGGCAGACCACAGCCTGTACCAGTGTGTGGGGTTATTCTGTCCCAAGAGCAGGACCTTGACCAGATTCTTGTAAGCCAACTCCTCTGGCTTCTCAAGAGCCCTGTAACTGCTCTCCCTGTTCTCTGCCATGTGTGGATTTGCATTCTGACACCTCTTACATGTCTTCTATGAAGATGTTCAGCAGTTTTCGACCTGGTCTTGATGCCCAAGGGCTGACACTCATGGCTGACTGACTGTTAGACCTGTAAATGTTGACTGCTACCCTCTTTAAAGGCCAGAACTCCAGACAGCTTTTTATGCACCTTTTCTCTTGACAATCCAATCCTTTTCTTCCCCATCCTCCCTGCTATTTGGGTACAAGGATTGCTGAATCCTCTTCTTCAGTATGCTCCAGTAAAGGTGTAAAAGAAATGATGTTTACTCTCCTATAAGGACTTGTGGGAAACGAGAAGCTCCTTTTTTACTTTTCTTCTGCAGTGTTTTAAGAATCAATTCAGTCACTGTGAAAATGGATTGCAGATGCACCTGCTGAGTGCTTCAGAGTCTCTTGCTGTATGGGTCTTAAGGCTATTTTGGAGAGTTGTGTTTTCAAAATGTGATGTAAATTTTCTTCCATGTATTTTAAAAAAGGGAAAATGTTTTTTGTTGTAATACAAGGTTGAGACAGTTGAAAAAAATCTGTATAAAATACTTAAGGGTAAGAATTGGAGGAAGTGAGGGACAGGCAGAAAACTTAAATTTAAAACTTAAAAGAAAGATTTAATTGTTTAATGTGGAAGTAAAGCAAACCAGTGTGACAGACTCATGTCCATTTGTGCCATAGCAGGAGGAGGAATTGCTGTGGATGACAAGGAAATCTATGGTAATAAATCACAGCATCATAAAAGCAGGAGAAAGTTTCAACAGTGACAGCTGGAAAGAATGAAGGTGTTGGAGGGAGTGCTTTCTCCCTGTGTTTCAGTATGTCCATAGAACTGTGTGGCCTTCAATTCAGGAAGGATTTCAGACTAAGACTTAGTTTTCAGCAAGTTGTTTTTTGCCTTCTCTTAACTGTAAGAAAATGTTCTTTGCAGGCTGTTGGGATGTTTCAGCTGCTACTCTTGTTCCATACTTCAGGCACTGACACAAATTGAACATTTCATTATCAAACACATATGTAGCAGTAGCAAGAGCACAGACTTTTACTGGAACAAAATATATGTAAAAAAGGCTAAAAATAAGTTTTACTCTAAAATAGGAGTAAAGAGGTGGTACTTGCTTGCTAAGGTAGTAAAGAAATTCTATTTTGCTTACTCACTGTTACCCTTTTCCCCTGTGCTCTCTGAAAAAAGTTATTCTGCATTATCTTTCTTATTTTTGAGGACACCCTTCTTTTGGAACGAGATTGTTTTTTAAAATGAAAACTGAATTTGGCTTTGTACTGAACCTTCCAAAAAAGAGAGGTGGCTGGAGAATTCATTTTGTGTGATTGCAGGAGCAAATGATGTGAGTCAAGTGGCCTGGTCAGATAATTAAGCTACAACAGAGAAAGCTTGCAGAGTCAGTCAGTTGTGATTATCAGTCCAGTGTGGTTGCATGTCTGATTCCTTCTGAAAAATCTGAAGTGGCTGCTTTTATTATCATTAATTGGGGACTGCCAGCAACAAATCTGGAAGAATTATACTGCCACTTTAAAGCCTTTCAATATATTTTGGTTGGAATATAAGTTTAATAATGAATTGAGGCCTGTTTGCTGCTCTGCCCACCCCTATGAACTGGAAGGTTTGTTAGAATAATTCCTCTGTTATGTGTCTGCCCTGTTTCTGAATCTTGATGTAGGCAGTCAGTGACAGTGTGGCTAAAAGTGTGTATTCTTTAGGGCTGTCTGTATCTTTATAGTTGTTTTTTCTTTTTCTTTTTTTTTTCTTTATTATGTGATTTACTTAGAAGTTTAATCATTTTAAAACCATCTCCAGAGCATCTAGGAAAGTTCCTTTAACAGTGAAGCATTAAGTTGCTTAAAGTGCCTCGCAGAACTAAGCCTTGGAAGCATTTCTGAAATATTTCCCCTGCTAAGCAAGAGGGATGTCATGAAATGAAACAAAAAAAGGAAAGAATATTTCATTTGAATGGAAGGATAAAGTACATTTAATCCAAAACAGGCCAGTTCAATATCGGCAGTTTACTCGGGGCGTTCAGCAATTTTAAAATAGAAATCTTATTGATATTAACTCTGCCACATGGAGGAGGAATTAATCCCCTGGAAATGCACACGTGTTACTGTACGTTGTAGCTATCCCAAAGCCAAAGCCATGGAAGTTTAAGGTGTTTTTTAACTTTGAATACAAAAATGTTTTAAAACAAAAACGTTCACCTTCCAGCAACTTGCATAGTAGCATTTCCAGTGTGTTTTTTTTTTTTTAAACAGCTATTAATGTAGTCAAGCTGTGTTTTTTCTTCTTCTGTGTGTAATCATCTGCTCAGTGGTGCACTCCATAACTAGTAGCAGGAGACAGAGGAGTGGCCTGCTGTGATTGATGGGGCGAGGCCCTGCAAGCTGAAGGAGTCCCATCTGGATCAGGTTTTGGGAGCAGTCAGATGTTGAGAGGGGAGGTCAGCAAGCCCTGCATTGGCTCCCCCTCCTTCCCCACCCCAGCCATCCCCACTCGTGCACACGCTGCATCGCTCACACGCCCTCACCCCATAACTGATGCTGGCTTTGGGCACATGCTGCATGGCCTGGGACTAGAGCAGCTGCCAAGTTTATGGAGGATAAAGGGAGCAGGATGGTACAGCAGGTATTTGCACTTTTATTTTCACTTGAAGCTCTTGATTTTAGTCAAGCCAGGGCAGTTCTTATAACCAGCTGCACCACTGCATGCAAGAACTCCTAATTCACGTTGTGTTGCTTAAGTCTGAAGGAGGGCAAGCTACGGTGGGGATCATGTCTCTGCTGGGCTTGAAATATGGAACTGAGCCATTCTTACAGCCAGCAGGTTCGCAGAGTAATGTTGCATTTTTCTTCTCTGTTTCCCTGCCCCGAGGATACGATGCAGTTTGGCTCATTTAACTACAGTACAGGAGGCTTTCTCTAAATGTGAAGTACCTCTTGCCAGAGAAACGAAATGCACCAAACGAGAAAATAGAGTAAAACAGACAATAAACTGCCAGTTCGACTTTAAAATGCAGGCAGGCAGAAAGGTTTTCATTGAATACGTTTTTATGCTGCAAATGTGTTTTTTGAAAAAGGAACGCTGCATAAGTAATGTTTTTCTGGGCTCTCTCTGTTGTGTACAAACAAAACGAGCTTGCTTTATTATGTTTTGACACTTTTCATGCGTTTCTTAATTATGAAATCCTTTCAGAGCAGAAGATGCTGAAAAGGCACGTTGAGATCTGAGATGCTAGAAGCAGTTTAAATTTGAAGCTTTTTTTCCTATGTAGTAATACAGATGGAATAGGAGAGCCTTCACTTACCTACATCGTTGGAATCCTTTTTTTGTTTTGGTTCTTTAGAGTTCAACGTTTAACCAGAGGCAATAAATTTGATTTTATACACTGCCACGTAAAGCATAGTTTTCAGTTGAAATGTGGTTTTCATTAAGACTCAGGCCAGAACATTTAGCAGAGCCTGACTGTCTGCCATCCTTTGTTCTTCTTGCCGTTGCCAACAACTACTTTTTTTAAAAAAACCATGAACAAAATGAGCATTAAGGGGTCATTTAATCTTAAAGGTACTTGGAACCGAGTCTGAAGGGACAACTTCTGGTTAGCCTCTCATGTCTAGGTGGTATTAAGCAAGGTCTGTGTAGTGTCACACACGGCTTTGAAATTACTCTAATACCTGAGTTCATAGGCTAATTTAGGGTCAATATTTCCTGTTGCTTTTAGGGCCATTTCATATTTTCAACTTAATGCATTAGAACTATTATTTCTTCTTATTCATTTTAGTTCACTAGATTTTCAAGAGTGTGATAAAGGGAAATTTTTGATGATTCTATTTAAAGAATTTTTGGTTCTTTAAGTTTGATTCAAGTGTATCTGACTAGTCTGGAGTTTCCATCAACCACATGTACCTACAAATGCCTGATAGCTGACACTGCATTATTCTTGATATAAATTCATATTCTAAAAAATAATCTTTGGCTATTATTACCCAAGTAAGTACTAAAGAGAAGGTTTATACAAACATACTTTTATGCTACATTGTAATACTGTGTCTGAATTAATTGTGAATAATAAATTCAGACTAATTTTAAAGGCTAGGAAAGGTTTCAGTAGTCACTGATTTTAAGAGATATCAAGTTTATTGTTGCTACCATTTTAAACTTAGGGCCTACAGTAACATGCAAAAGTTTAATTTCTTTAATGTCCCCATCCTCCAAACAATTTATTGAACATGCAGTGACTGCCCTGATAATCTTGTGTGCCAGTTTTCTGCTCAAAGCATGGTGGGGTCGGTTTATTTACTGGCAAGGTTGTAAATCCTAGAGTAGGTACAAGTTACTAAAAAAAAATAGACAAATAAATCCGTGACCCTTCATTGTTTACTTATTAATGAGGTCTCAGTTATAAATAAATGAGTCAGACCTCAGCTGAACAAGTCTAATGAAAGAGGCAGAAGAGTCTCAGCACGGTGAAAGTGGTTGAATTACCAGTGCAATTTGCCATTTTATTACAAATCGAAAAAGTTTGGAGTTGCTGGTAAAAAATAATATAAAAGTTCAACCCTCTTAATTAAATATTAACTGTAATTAGCACTAAGTGTGGATGCTTTGAATATTAATTAGGGTCCTCGTGGAACTGCTGTCAAGGTTAATGAAGAACAGTGGGGGTCTCGGCAACATCTGGTTTAGGACTCCAGGTAGTACAAAAACCTTTAGATCAAATGCACCTGGACATTAGCCCTTGGTCCCTTTGTTGCCATTATTGTTCTTTTTTAACAGCTGCTGACTCTAATGCCATGTTTAGCATCTGACATGAAGGAATAGCTTAAGGACCAGCAGTAACCAGCTCCTGTGTTTCAAAGCCAGCACGGGGAAAATGCTTATACAGGCAGAATTCAGATATGCTTTTGTTCATTCCTGCCACTTGCTGAAGTCCTTCCTGAAACAGCTGATTAAAATAAGGTCGACTGCCTCCTCCACAAGTTTTAAAAATACTTCTTTAACATTTAATGAATGTCTCTGGTGTAATCCAGTCGTTGCTGGGTTTTGCTTCCTCTTCATTTTTTTTTTTTTTTAACTCTGAAGATATTAGGTAAAGGAAATAAGAAATGAACTTTAGCATTTTAATATAAGAGGATAGAAGTACACATTTACAAGAGTTTTTAACCTCCACAGAAGTTTAACAGGGCCAGTTTCAGTGCAGCATTAACCTTGGAATGATTGTAGATGTATGGAAACAAAAGCCACTTAACCCTGTGAAGTCAGAAAATGCCACTGTTTTAATTTTAAATATGTTTGAATCAAGCAACACAAACTACTTGCTCAAGGCCTCCAGTAGCAAAGCTGGGATTAGAATTAGGGAGTGTTTGATTGCTGATGGAAAGTTTTAATTTTTTAGGACACACTGAACACCTCTTACACAAGAAGATTTAGTTTTCTCTTCTAAGCCTGAAATCTACCAAGACTTAACCCTGTGCAATTTTTTAAAAGCTCTTGAGTTTAGGACCAGTTCAGGTCACAGAACTGATGTCTGAATTAGTTGAAATTGGCTGGAAATGTCCTTACACACTTAGTGAAAAAGATTGTCTTTTATTCATCCTATTCAGCCTATTTTGAAATTAGGAAATCAAGGACTGATGAGTACAAATAAACAAAATCCCTGCATTAGTCCTGTGTTTGTACATGCTTTGGTGGGAGAATAACAGAGTAGTTTAAAAGCTAATTAATTTTTTACTTAAATACACATTTTTGCATTACTTGATATTTAGAGGGATAATTTTATCTTATAAATTGGCTCTGAGGTTGGGATAGTCCCTGGATTAATGGCCTCTCTTGCTGTCTCATGCAACACTGTGTTTTGGACATCTTTCATATAAGGTATTAAAGATTGTTGTGTACATTTCCTTCCCTAGAATTATTGCTTTTGGGTATGAGCAAAGCATTTAGTCAGAAGTTTTCTAATTGACTAATTAACATGCTTGGCTATTCTTTATCATATCAAACAGAAAGATGGATCTATCCATAAAGAGATGAGAAGATTTGTTTTTAATTGTATAGGCTTATTGTGATATGCAAATAAAATACTATTGTCTACAAATTTAAAACCTTTACAGTGCTTAAATCTATTTCTTTTGACAGTCTGCAGCATTGAATTTTTCTTTTATTTGAATTGAATATTTCTTTAGTTTAAGATTTTGAACTGAAGCATGTTTAGATTCAAATTTTTAATATTTTGACTGGGTCTCATTATTATTTTGCATTTGTGGCATACGGTTGCTCTCTACAGAGTCCCTCAGAGTATTGTGAATATCTCAGAGCATTAGTTCATATAAGTATTTTCAGTGCAAATCCTGCCCTGTGTGTTAGGTTGCATACATTGTGTTGTGCAAATGGTAAGTCAGAGTGGATCCCAGACAGTGAGCTAATCTGAGCAGAGCTCTGTACTGGCAGTTGTGCTCAGTAGCCTTTGGAATCAAGTGGCTTTGTCCCTCTTCCCTGTCTGAGTTGAAGCATTAATTCAGGCAGATTCCACTGACCTTTCCCGGTTAAAGAATCATCTACAGCTATCCAGTGAACAGCAGACTTGTTTGTCTAATTAGAATATTATTTAATAGGTTTAGCAAAATGCATTTAGTTCAGATAAGAAATATTCCCCTTAAGAAACAGCCCCTGTGCCCTTTTCAGGCCAGCAATCTTAGCAGAACTGTCATCGCTCCGTGTTACCTGTGTGGGACCTTCGCTTATCTAATCTCACGCCACGTTTCTTCTTCCTTTTCTTTCCCTTTGATTTTTTTTTTTTTTTTTTTCCAGGGTAATCAGGAAGCTACAGCACCTCCTGACACAATGGCACAGCCTTATGCCTCAGCCCAGTTCGCTCCACCTCAGAATGGTATCCCTGCAGAATACACAGCCCCACATCCGCATCCAGCTCCAGACTACACAGGCCAAACCACTGTTCCAGAGCACACGTTAAACATGTACCCTCCTGCTCAGACACACTCTGAACAGAGTGCAGCTGACACAAATGCACAAACTGTCTCCGGCACAGCCACAGTAAGTCAAGGTTACAGCTCTTTTCAAGCACTTTGTTTCGAGTTACATATGTTTTTATCAATAATTTCTGTTGTTCCGTTACACTTAACGCTTTTGCACTTCATTTGTGTTAGGATTAGTCAACATGTTAAGCTTAAAAGTCTGTCAAAGTTTATCCTTGAGCTTGGAGAATGTTTTTTCACTGGGTTTGGAGCCTCTCATGAGGTGTCAGAGCTTTGTAGAATCTGTGGTTTCTTTTTCAGCAGTGTTAGACAAAATGATTAATAGCCAGCCCATGAATCATATCATAAAGTTTAATTAAGTCCAATATGGAAAAATGCAAATGAGTGTTTGTAGGCATTCATTTGCAGGGGAAAAGAAAACAACAAAAAAACCCCCCAAACTAGACTCATTTGGTTATTTTTAATGGCCTCTGTGCTTTTGACACTTGCAAGTAATTTTTAATAGAAGTGTTCATGGAACGATATTGCACTAAAATCACCGTGTGAATGAGTGTTGTGAAGAACATGCCTGTAATACTGTATTTTCTAGAGAGCTTGTTTGTGCAGCCATTACCCGAGCTGTGTGTGGATCCGTGCTCAACAGAGCAGAAATGATCGACTTTCCTCCCGTTTGATTTATATATAAAGTTCTGAAGTGTCATGAATTATGCAAGAGACTCCTTGCATGGCTCTACCTTGTAATTTAAGTCACAGATTTCACACATTGATAGTTTAGTGCTTCTGTCTTAATTCTAGAGTGGGACACAATATATCCAGTGCCAACAGCTGGCGGATTTCTGAGCCATCAACCACCTGTGTTACCTGTGTAGGATCGAGCACAGGACAGGCAGTTGGAGCATGTGCTCCAAGCATCTTTCCTGGCTGTCCTCATCCTTGCCCCAGCCATGCTCCATGCCTCATCCGACCCCCCCTTCCTCCCCTAGCACATATCCAGCCTAAAAGGTTCCATGCATCAGGGCAAGAGGAAAAGGAAAACACGTTCCCTTAAAGGAGTCGTTCTGAAAATTTATGTTTATTACCATGCCACTAATTTCTTTATATGAGTATGAACAAGAAAGAAAATCATAGGAGAATACTCCTTGTTATTACCCTTTGTGAATTAATTACATGTTTTTTTTGGTTTGTGCAGTAAAATGTTTCGGTCCTTTTAGTTTTGACCTGGTAACCTTTTATTGCCCTGAGTGGCCCTTTGCTCTAGTAATATGAGAAAGCTTAAATTCAAGAGCCTCTTATTAACTTATATCTCATAGCATTCTTTGCAACTCTACAGTCCCTTCTTATACATCTCCTTACTAAGTTAAATTCCAGGGATTTTTCCCATCTTTTAAAATTTTCTTCCATCATCATTTTTGGTTGTTGTCAAACTCTTGTCAAATACCACCGTCATTGGTTTAGAGCAGGAATCCCAAGCTGAATAGAAACTCAAGAGATTGGATATTGACTGAAAAGATAGTCTTTCCTGCTGTCCCTGTCTCATCCTTTTTATGTTCTACAATTTTCCTTGTATTTTTGCCCACTGCTGCACCCTGAACATTCCACTCGGATGCCTTTTCATGTTTTGAAACTGTTGCTGTTCAGATCCGAAGTGAAATAGTGACAGTGCTAAAATCAATGGTAAAAGACCCATCGATGGCAGTGGGACAGGAGCTCATCCCTCATCATTTATTGCTTTCAGTTGATTGTGTTTCCTCACCCTGTTTTGATTTTTCAGTTTGAAGAAGTGTCAGTCACTTTATCAGAGGAGTCAGGGATGTGTTTCCCCAGCATTTTCCATAGCAAAGGCTGGTGAAAAGATGTAGTTTGGATTGTCTGCAATGCCCATATCTTCTTCAAGTGCTCTATTCAATCCCAGCTAGCAAATCCAATGATTTCCTGCAAAGTTTCCAGTTTCTGATATGCTAATAGGCTTTATTGTTATTTGATTTTGTGTTCTTTGCAGTCTGTTCTTATTTTCTTTTTGCTTTCCTAATATCCAACTTGTATTTTACCTGTCAGACACCTTTTCCCTTCTGTTTCCCCTTGAATTTCCATTCTCTGAAAGGTAACACTTGAATTCCACTAGCCTGTTGTATTCAGGGAATATAGTATTTGCTCTTTTTATTATGGATCCTTTTCTTGCATTCCTGTTTCCTTTTTTACAGAGGAACAGACAGAACATTTCAAAGTAGCTCCCATGCTGTTTATAAGGAATTAGATTTCCTTCCTTTTGACTTTAGGGTGTATTTGAGAAAGTTTTACTTTGGTTTGGTTTTTAAAAAGATTATTTCTTTCCAAACTGCAATGTTATATTGAAAGTTGTGGATGCTCTCCCTCGAGAACAGCACAATGAAAAGAGAGGTTTACAGGACGGGTGTGTATCTCCGTGGAGCTGCACTGACATTTAACACGTTGCTCACCAGTTAGTTTTACAAACTTACAGTCAAATATTGTTTGCAAAATTTAATGAGGGGGACCTAGATTTAAAATCCTTTATGCTGGGATTTTAGCCATTGCACTTGGCAAACTGTGGAGACATTATAAATAGGTATATGCAGACGGATCCCAGGCAGATTTGTGATGTTATGAGGGTCCAGCTGTGTGCATCTCTCTGTAGGTTTAATAATACAAGTTTTTATTGTGAAATAGAGCTTCAATAGCACTGTGTCAACACTGTAACTCCATGTGGTCTTTATTGTTGAAGGAGAAAAATTATGTTTCTTTCCAGTTCCTGCTAGCTTTGAGAACAGTTGATTTCCACTCGAAGAGTTTTAAGTGGAATTGATGTGGGGATGTAGTGGCATTTGTTTGGTAGATTCCAATGTTTCTACTTAGTTTCCTTTCAGTAAGCTGTTTATTACGTGCATTTAAAAGAAGAATAATCAATTGACCAGTCATTCACAAGAAGAAAACTGTTGTGATTAATGTAGATCAGACAGGCTGCTGGAGGCAAGACCAGTTTTTGAATTATCTTACTCGAGTGCAATTTTATGTCCATGTGAGGCTGGATATACCACTAAAAATGGATCTTAAACTTTTGAAATGTCAACATAACAAACTGCAGTCTAATTATCTAATTTGTAGAATTAATACCAGAAGTGACTTAACTTCCTCCCTGAAGGACTGAATCCGTGCTGAGGTGAGACATGGCCCTGGCTTTCTCTGGGTGTCCCAGTTTCTCTCTTCTTGTCTGAAAGAATCCCACACTGCAGCCAGAGCTATCACTGGGTCTAGTGCAGCCTAAACCCCAGTAAAGATAGAAATAATAAATTGCATAATAACTGCAACACAGGGTGTGATCCTGGCCCAGTTGGAACCACCAATATTCCCAGTTGCTGCAAATTGAACAAGATTCCAATCATCTGTTTTATTACAGGTTTGCAATTTTTTTGCACAGTGCTCTTGTACTTCATGTTCAAAAACACTTCACATGCTCTTGGATGTGCTCTTATATTTCTAAAAAGTGTATTTCCCAATTAAAATGCCTTAATCTGTTATTTTGATAAAATAATGTGGCACTGTATTCTGTTAGGGTAAGCTACTCAATGCAAGAGGTGCTTAGATTTTATGTGTAGGGATGGCTAACTCTGTATTTTGATGCTATGAAACAGGAGAAAAAGTACAGGAAATGGGTAGTAAGTGATTAAAGACAGGATGATTTAGCTGAAATAATATAAAATCATCTGTAGGTAATAAAATACTGTCAGAGGTTACTTTAAGTCTTCTCTGAACAATATGGTTTTCATCTTTTTAGATCCATATGTTTGTTTAACTTTGACCAAGGAAGAAATGTGTCCAAGTATATGCATAATCAATAATCATCCAGCACTGGGTTATTTAAGTGCTGGTAGAATTTTGGAGTTGTGTAGCATCAAACATGCTTTTAGGCATCAATAAAAATAATAAATGGCTTCTTCCTAGGAGGATGGATCAATGATGAGTGTGTTACAAAGTTATGCTAAAATTAACATGTCTAATGATTTTGTGGAGTGGTTTTGAGTGTTACATTAAATAGTTACATGTAATAAAGTACTTTAAGATATTTGATCATTTCATGAAATAGGAAATCACCTTTTACCTGTGAACAGATATAGATGCAAACCTGTTGTATATAAATAGTTCAGAGAATGAAACATTCAATTTTTGCCTGTGGTTTTTCATGCACAACTTCTGTTAATGTCAGCAGGAGCTGTGCATGTAAATAAAAAGGGCATTAGCTGGGCATGTGTAAGGGAGCAGGTAATAGTAAATGTTTCTCTACTGTTTCTTGTTCTAAGTGGGTTATACTAACAATGGAAATAAATACTGTGGTGTGGCAAAAACCGAGTTTGTGAAAATGCTCCTTGTTTTATGTGTGTGTATAAAAAATGTGCTGCTCTAAACTTAGTTCTGCTTTGGCATAAGAGAAAACTTGAGGTCATTGTGCAGTGTTTATTCTTTGGACTGAGACCTCACCAGGCTTCAGAAGCTGAAAAGCCTTGATGGGATGTGTGCTTGGCCAGGAGTTGTTGAGGGAAAAGGCAGCTTTGACTTGGAGGAGTGTTGGGGATCAGTGCACGGTGCTTTCCTGTCCCAATCAGGGTGGAAATAATTCATATAATAGATATGATGTCTGTTGTTCCAGCTGCCCTGCTTTACCTTGAAACATTGTATATTCTTTGACATCTAATGGTCTGTAAGTTTAATGTTTTCTTGGTGTTAATTTGTCCAGTTTTGTGTGTTTTTAAGTCATGTCGCAAAGGCCATTTCTTCATCTAAGGATTTGTGAAGGCTCTGGAGTGCAAAATTATTTACCATGTTGAGCTTGCTTGTTTTGGAGAAGTGAAACATATACAACCTGCCTTTGGGTGTTTGTTGAGGTTTTTTGTGGGTGTTTTTTTTCCTGGTACCAATTTTGCTGATGCGCTTTTTAATTTGGGTAAGAAATCTGAGAGTAGGAAGCATTTATAGTGAAGTGCTTTAGTGCATTGCTAAGCCTGCAGGTGGGTAGGTTATTGCTACAGTTTTCTGCAGCATATTTCTAGTTTTTATTAGCCCTTTTTCCTGCTCTATCCTTTATGTAAGTTATTGGTATAAGTGATTTTTTTTTTTCTCCCCTTCTTTCTTTTCTCCCTTAGTTCATCTCCTCTTTCTCTCCTACTATTTTATTCATGGTCTCCCCATCTCCTGGGGGTGTGGGATACATTAGTTTGCTGAAATTCTCTTCCATATTAAACAATGGGCTGTATCCTACTAGGTTTACAGGTGTCCATCAGCTGTTCCTACCGCAGCGTGGCACCGAAGTAGAGATGTTTAAACCTAAGTTCTCTGCAATTTGCTGGCTCATGGTGTAGCTGTGGTTGTGCTCGTTAGCCTGGAGGTAAACTTTGAAGCCCAACGTGCCAAGTGTCTGCACGGTGGGTGGGACACTTCTCAGTGCTGCTGAGCTCAGCTGCTGTTCTCCTTGTCTCTGAACGTTCTGCTCTTGCCTGGGAGGTTTTCATGGTGCACCTGGAACTGCCTCTGGTGGCTTGGGAAGGAGTGATTTGGTTGCTTCTGGGTGTAGTTCTGGCTGGCAGGCAGCAGAGCAGAGTTTCAGGACAGATAACCACACCAGTCCTCTCTCTAAATGGTGCCACTCTGAGGCCTCTGCTCCCCCTGCAGAGGAATTAGGAACTTTTCACCACAGAGCCTTTCAAATCACATTTCCCCATGGATATTTTTGTTCCCAACTGGTATCAATGACCCAGTTTTTACTCTTATTTCAATTCCGTCTTTTGTCTATAGATGTTTGCCACCAGGATGGCAGATAGTTGCTAATGCTTTGACAACTCTTAGAGCAGTGTTTATTCATCTAAATCATACCCTGCTGGTGCAGGCTATTGTGCCAGCATGGTGTGCTGGTCTCATTTATACCACCTATTGTATTTGGTCCCAACTGCTACTCGAAGAAAACGTTTCAGGGAGCTCATTTCAAGACCCTGAGTGCTTCAGAGCTGCAGAAGCAAGGAACCTGGTCCAGCTCCTACTCCATAGTGAAGAGATCAAAACTGACATCCCAAATAGAGAACATAATGCTGTGCTGGTGTGGGGAGGCACAGTAATGACTTGTGATCATAGGCATTATTGCTGCTAAGAGGCTTCCTTGCTGAGAGAGACCCGTGTGTCAACTTGGTGACTGTGTCCTACGTGTGTCCCTTTGCTTGTGCTAAGGAATAGCAGGAACATATTGCTCACTGCAGCCTCTGTGTGTGTCAGTGCAACCTCAAAAATAGATTCTCCTCAAGGATACCCAGAACCTGAAAGTGGCTGTTTTCTGTGGTGCTGTTTATCAAGTGCCTGTTTGTATACATCGCTGTTTTGCCTGGGAAGAAGATAACCACCCTTTTTTTCCTGTGGTGTTGAGTTAAACTGAGGCTTTTTGATGCTGTGAGTGGGTGTGAGGACAGCAGTTACCCTGGCAGCCAACTGCAGATCAGCCTGTCTGGGGTTCTCCTGAGGTCTCTGTTCTCTGATCTTTAAGATTTAGGTATCACCTCAGCTTCTTTTTCTTTTTGATTCTCGTAGCAAGAAAGGATTGCAAGTGTGACATTGAAAGAGAAGACAGAAAAATTGTAATTGTAAAATTATAATTCTGGTTAATTCTTTTTGGTTTGGTTTGGTTTTCTTTCTTATGTATTTATTTTGATTTAAACTTGCTCTCCTGATTTTTGCATGCTTGAAATTGGTGAAGTGATTAAGTTGATGCTCCTCCCCCAGTCCAACAAAACCCCACCAACCAGGGATAAAGAATGCAATTATGCTCAGTCATCTTTAGTCATGTTTGCTCAAATAAATTAGCTGAATGCCATTGATTACCCTTCTGAATGTTCACTGTAGGGCAGACTAACAGTTCTTAGACCACTTCAGCAGGTAATTCCAGCCAACTCTAAGGCAGGTCTGAAACACAAAACATTGCAGAGGTATTTTCAATCACATTGTCAACCAGAGACATGTTACTCCAACTTGAAAAGTTTCTTCTAGAAAACAGTGCCAATTATTTTCTGATCTGCCAAGTTTAATTGACCAATTAAACAATTTAAGATGTTCTTCCTGCTTGTCCCTGAAAGAGCTGAGACAATACTGGTTTTTTGAGTTTTCTTGTACTTTGTGTTGTCTCTTGGGCTCTTTACTCCCCCATACCAATTCTTTTATGTGTTACATTATTGACTTTTTCTTCTCTCTGTGCAGTCTAAGTAGCCACGGTATCCAAATGCTTTGGCTGTGCTTTGGGTTCCGATCTATTGAGAAAAACATTTGTTACACATTTTGCTGAATACACTGAGCATAAATTTCAAAGGGGATCTTGTTATGATGAAATAGCTAATTACAACTTTATATTTGACCTTCTGCATCTTTACTCCCCATTAGAACACAGTAATTAACATTGATCCTTAAGGGGGGGGGATTTTTTTTGGTGAAAATTAGCTCTCATTTTCACTAAATGCATGAGTGGTTGTGTTAGGTTAGGTAAGACTAATGATGTTTTCCATTCTCTTGTAATTGGCATGCAAATGATAGTTAACAGCTTGCAACTTTATCAGAAGTTGTCGATTCCTCCACTCGCCAACTCTTTGTAATTCCAATATGAACTTGTGTATTGCCTGGGGTACCTTGTGCAGGGCCTGAGCACAAACTGCTTGTAAGAAACTTGCTCTCTATTAGAGAGCTCAGAATGGTCTACCTGTAGCACAGGTAGATGGAAAACTGGCAAGGTTTGTAGTGAAAAGCCATGAAAATCATTCAGAAAGGCTTCCTCTCTTCTTCCTTAAATCAGAAGACTGAATTTCTATTCACGTGACTGGAGATAAACTTACTCTCCTGCATGAGGGTGGGTCTTAACTAAGGATGGCTTAGTGGGTTATTACCCCCCAACCCTGAAAATATTTTTTTAATCCTGTTTATACTCTGAAGTTTCCATTCCTCTCCCACACAGCTATTTCTTCAGTTTTCCCCACATCCTGCTACCCACAGAATTACTTTAATTAAACGTAACTCATGTGTGGCTTGCTTACCATATCTCCCTCCTAGGGTCAGTGTGAAAGAGGAGCTCGATTCAGACATTTAACTTTGCCACCTATCACTTTTAGAAAGACAGTAACGAGACGTGCTGCTCTGTCTTGGCTGAATCTGCCAGCAGGTGAATCCATCTGGAAGTCTGAAGCTGCTTTATGGTCTACCAGTGACTTGACAGGGTGAGAGAGACGTTGCAGGCAGAAGCAGACAGAGGACAATTTTCTCATTCACTGGATATGCTTTCAGGAAAGGGTTAGAAGTTCTTCTGTTCAGGCTTTGCCAGCAAAACAATTAGACTGAACTCTTAATAGTCCAGCGTGCACCTCGTGCTGTATTTGATCTTTCTGTGATCTGCAGAAAGAATTGGTTGGTTGTTTTAAATTGCACGGATCTAGATATTAGATGGCCAATAATTTATTAATGAATTGGAGAAATTCCAGAAGAAGGGATAAGTCTGTAACCAAGCCCCACACAGCCATTCACGAGCTCTCTCACTTCCCCCACTTGCTTTTTACCTGTGTGATTAAAGACAGACATTAAGTTACTTTTGTTGGCTCTGCATGGATAGAGTGTAAGTATTTCCTGATATTTTGAGAGGGGTTTATATACAAATTTAAAATAATTACATATATACAAAAACTTCCTCTCCTTTTGCAGCCTTTTTGCTTGCTTTTAATCTTTATGTGCATTTTAGTTGTCTTTCTTTTCATCTCTACAACACTATTTCTTATTTATATTCTTTCTTGTTTTCTCCATATGTTTTCTTTCAATACACCTGCATTGTCTTTACTTTGTTTCTTTCCAGGTTTTGCTCATTCCACTACTCTCTAGTAGTTTCCTTTAATTTCCTCCCCCCTCCTAGGAGTTACAAAGCCAGCTACCACTGATTTTAATGTGGCTTGGAGAGAACATGGAAAGGAATATATAGCTGATGTGAAGAACATACATGAATTCTCTGGTATTTTTGCATCTAAACTGCTGCAACTTGCCAGTTCTAGATGCTTTTTCAACTAATACCCCACACAGTTGTGTTGAAGCATCAGCATATTTTGCTGCCTTTTTTTTTGATTTAGAAAAACTTCTCAGTTTTTGAGAGAGACCCCTGAGGTCTTCTACTATTCCTGCTTAAAAGGGCTTTTTGCATTTGCTTTTCCAGCAGAGGCCTCTTGAAATCTTGCCCATTGAAACAGTTGCCTCTGAACTGCAGTCTCACCCCAGAACACAAACTCCAAGATGTCCTTTCACCCTCCACCTGCAAATAGCAGGAGGATGTGTCAGGACTCCCCAGCTCCTTCCCAGCCACAGCCATGGGATCTGTAAAAACCTGTGAGAAAGAGGAGATAAAAGAGCACCTGTGTGGCAGCTTCTCCCCAGCCCCTGCCTGCAGGTCTAACAACACCTCCAGGTGTGGGAGATGGAGAGCAGGAAACTCCCTCCATGGAACAGAGAACAGATGTTTGCCATTGAGGATGTCTCAGCCTCTATAAATGAACTGATTTCAGGCTCTGTAATGAGACTGGCATTGCCTCCCAGCTTCCTCATCCCTTCAAAAGGAAGAATTGGAGGATTTCTCTTGCCTTTTTTTTTTTTTTTTTTTTTTTTGCTTTGGATTGTAATTTAAATACTTTTCTTTTATTCTCTGATTTATAAAAGGGAGGGAAAAAAAAGGCAGCAGAATGCCTTCTGATTCAATCAGGAGAAGAAAACATGCTTACAATCATAAAGTCTTTTCTATGCCTGTAGTTTTTTTGTTGTTGCTGTTATAAAAAAATGCGTCAAAAGATGTTCAACTGTTTAATTTCATAGGAACTCACATAAGTTCCAGCTGTTCCAGAATAGCATCTAAATATTTGATTTGAAAACAATATGTGTACCAACACTGCAACATATTGCAGGCATGATCACCCAGCTACCCAGAAAGATCCGAGTCTGTCTGTGCTAATTAATGTTTGCAGATGAAGCTTCTCCAGCGGCAACTTCAGTTAAAAAAGATCTTTTGGGTTATAAGAACATAAAGGATATAAAAGACATCTACCAAACTGAATGGAAACTATGTAAATTTGCTATTTTTAAGTTATAATAAGGCTGGGACAGCTAATTTTGCTTTTCGTAAGGATGTGATTGATTTTTTTAATATGTTCGTATTACAAAAAAATATTATTGCTGCTATTTTTAAAAGAGATTTATTGCCAAAAATGTAGTTATAAAATGTCAATTTATTTAAAAATCTTTGGTAGTATTAGTCTTAAAGAAATAAGATATTAAAAAAAGAGATTCTCTGGTTTTTTACAGTTATATGGAGGAAAAATTCATGGTTTAGGCCAGAGAAATTTGCTTTTAACTTATGCATTGACTTGGAAATGTAGCAGTTCTGTTGCCTGTTTCCTTAGAGTCCTTATTCTTTTAGTTTTAGGGATATGGACGTACTTGAGTTGTGCTGAGAAATATGGTTTCTTGGGGACACATTCCCCTGCTTTTTTTCCTTTCTTACATAGTTTTCAATTACAGTGTTGCCAAATTTAGAGAAACTGATGCCAATTTTCACCTCTGAATATTTATATTTCCTTGTTCTCATACATAAGCTTCTTTTTTTTTAAAAAGAAACTCTGACAGGGACAGGTGGCAAAACTGTCCCAACCCGGTGCAGCAGAAATAGTGGAGCTTTGTTGTTGCTATATTAATGTAACTTTTGACATCTTTTTAATCCAGACTGTATTCTGGGTTTCATTTTTTTTTTGCACTATCAAAAGATGATGTACCAGCATCTGAATCACTGATTCTGTTCTGTGCTTTCTAATGGAAAGATCCACCTCTTTTATCATTTTATTATTATTGTGCATCAAGAGATGCTTCTGTTTTCAACACGGGTGTGGTTTTTCATTTTCTTGTTGTGTTTTTTTTTCCTTTTCCAAATACATACTTGTAGGAAAACAAATTTAGACAAATATTAGATGGTATTGAAAAGTTGAGGACGTAAAAGAGAAACTAAAATCAGATTAGAAATAGATTTTAGCAAACTGAAAAACTTTTATTTGTGTAGTAATCCGTTAAAGAGTTGAGCTTAAAATACCCTGCAATTAGTGTAATTGGAGGAGTAACATGTTTGTAAGGTAGAAAATGAGTCATTTCTAGTGCATGACCATTGTTTGATACTCATGAGCAGGTGATATTATATGCCAGTAAATTTGTACCACAGTGTACAGTCATTTAGCCACAAAATACTGTTTTAAAGTCGGAGATAAGTCTTGCAAGCACTTACACTGAAAGGCTTGTGTGCTGCTCTTCACAGTAATTGGACAGAGCTGCTTATGAAGCTATTAAATGGTTCAGGAACAGATACCTGCATGGTGGGGTCCTGAGTTTGTGCAGAGCTGCTGGCTGGGTGTGTTTGAGCACAGGTGTTGGGAAGCCTTGGAACACCGCAGGCTCCCTCCGGGGGGAGTTGCTGCAGTTCCCATCCCGGCTGGCAGGAGCTGTACTTGTGAAACGACTCACTCCTGCAATAAAAGCACTTTCACACCAGCACAAAATGTTGCTGTTGGCTTCTTCCCATCTCCAGCAAGCATTTCCAGTTTTAGAACTTGCTCTCATTTCTGAGCTGGGCTCCCTCTCTTCTTTTTTACCCCACTGAGTTGAGAGCGTTGCACATCCAGCCCTTTTCTCTCTCTTCCCTCACAAAAGGAACTTGCAGCCGTTTCCCGTGGTGCTTCTCTTTTTGCATGTGCAGCAAAGTCAACTTTGCAAAGAATTTAACGTGTTATATAGACAAAACATGGTCAACCAAAGGTACCAGCCTGAGAATCACTGATTCTGTTCTGTGCTTTCTAATGTGTTTGAGCACAGGTGTTTGAGCCAGCTTTTTTATCATTTTATTATTACTGTACATCAAGAGATGCTTTGCTTCTGTTTTCAACACGTGTAGTTGGTTTTTTTTTCACTTTCTTGTTTTGTTTGTTGCGTTTTTTGTGTGTTGTTGTTGTCTCTGGGGGTTTTTTTTTGTTATATTTTTTTTGTTCTTTCTTTTCCAAATACATACTTTTAGGACAACAGACCTGCTGTATCTCAGGCTCCCATGTGTCCACTTTAGCCCAGTGCATCTAATTTGTCTGCCTGGAAATTGTATCCAGTTGCAATCTGAGGACTTGAGATATTTGTCTGAGATTTTTCCAAGTTAGGTTTCCTGAATATGCCTAAAAATGTAACATATACTGACTGTGTGCCAGATGATACAGACAATGTTAATAATCCTAATGATCCAAGTGTAGCAAGTTTTGTCTACAGGAAAAATCACTCATTTTTTATGTCACTTTTCTGAGAAATGTGTTGGCCCTCCCTGTCATATATGCTCTGGCCACCCACTATATAAAATTGCTTTTTACTGCCATCAGCTGTTTAATCTCTCTATGGACAATCTTTTCAGGTAGCAAGCTGAGTCTAGTCTCAGTACCTCCAGTTTTTTTAACCTAAACACTCAGAATGTATTGCCTTGCATTTGAGTAGCTTTCTAATTAATTGGATTATTGATTTGACATATTTCAGATACTGATCACTTAGGCTGCTAAGTTTAGAACCAGCTAGGAGCCATCATTTAGGAGCCTGGCACTTTTTATTTAGATTGAACTTACTGCCCCATGCTTTTAAGCCTTTTGCCTTCAGTGGGAGGAAAAGTGGGCTCATATTGCTGAATACTTAAGTTTTATATTTTCATCATTTTCTTCCATGAAGAATGGTACTTTGTCTTTATTGCAAGTAAAAGGAAATGTTTTGGTTCAGTTTAGTTACTCCTTAGTGCTTAAGACATTCATAGGAGGTTACTGCATGTATAGCGTTGTCATTCTGTGGGTATCAGATTAATCATTTGACTTTAGACTAGACCTTAATCTGGTTTGCAATGTATGTATAATGAGCATTACACAAACTCCATTTTATTCTGGGAAGCTGTGTGCCCCCTGGTGTGTACTCTTGATGCTGGGACCCAAAAAAAAAGAGGAAGGAGGCTGGCTGGTGGTCACTTTGTCCATTGGTTGCCCCTCCAACAAACTGCATTTAATGCAAGGGATTGTTCTTGAGGATACTTTTTGGGTGAAGAAATGGGAATTAACTAGCAAATCCATGAGATGTAGTTGAAAGCACTAATCACTTGGGACACCTTGCCCTACTGATGAAATGCAGCAGCAAGTGTGATTCTTGCTCAGCAGTTTTCAGTAAGAGTAGATATTTCATGCCAAAAGCTGTTTACATCTTTTGCAGTTGGGCTCTTAGGTAATTTGAATAGTGCCCAGGTGATAAATTCATTGCTCTGACATTTGCACCTTGACTTTCTTCTGATAAGGCCTGTGGAAATCATACCCTAGTGCATATTTAGGCCAATTTTACCATTGAGAGAAAGAGCTTTGAGTGCTGTGAGGGCTCAAAGAAATTTTTTAACTTTGTTTGCTTCAGTCTTATCCTTGTTCTTATCCTAATTCACTGTCCACTTTCATAGTAAGGGTGGGAAACACACAAAGCACCCAAGGCTGCTGTTAATGCTGCAGGAACAGAACCCAGGGGTTCAGCGTTGCCCTGTTGGTGCTGATGAATTGCCCTGTCACAGAGATGTAACCAACATTATGAAATCTTGCTGTGGCTGTCCCCTCACACAGATGTCACAGGGACTGAAGGAGGATGTATGACACCCTGTGCTGCTGCCTTAGGACCAGAATGTGTGCGTGCCTTGGTGCAGCTCCAGGGACTCAGGGTCTGTGTTACCAGCAGCTTGTCAGAGCAGGAGGAGATCTGTTGGTGCATTATAGGGCTGCTCTGGTCTGGTTTGGAATGTAGGGCAGCCCTTCTTTGTTTTCTCTAAAATTTCTGACATATTTTGAGTGGATGATTCTTTATATGAGAGAAGTTAAATTGCATTTCCTACCCCTCTTACAGGGAAGGACGAAACAATTAGCAATGCAGAGCTTAGAAGCTTGTGAGCTCAAGTGGTAAAAGTATTTCATTATATTCAAGATTTGGGAGTGGGCTATGAGGCTGAGATAGTTCTGAATGTGTTTCTACTGATCTAATCTAGCATGATTATTTCTTTCTTGTTGAATGATCCCCTCCAAGCATCTCATGAAAAGATTTATTTCATCCTCGTGACCGTTTTGTGAGATTTTGCTGAATTACAATTATTGTCTTTTTCACTTTTCTTGAACTAGAGTACAAGTAGTTTAAATAACCTGCCAGAGGCAAATCTGTGACAAAATAGATTGCAGAAGCTGCCTTTCCTGAGCCCAAGTGTCTAGACTGAGAGATAGTCTTTTCCCCATAATAACAGATCGCTATTGCTGAATTTCATTTTGAACTGATGCTTTTGGAGCACTGAGCATTGAATAGATCACAGTCTAAGCTTGATTTGTGTGAATGCTACGTTTCAGGTGCATGAATAAGAAAAAAATGTTGGCAAGATATTCTGTTACTTAGGAAATTTATGTTGTATTTTTTAGAAAAAGGCAAAACTCTGCAGCCTGGTTTAACTTTCAGACATACTGTGCAGACAGTGTGAAGTTACCATCTCTTCTTTCATCTCTGCCCCTCCTTGGGATATGTGAGGAGATGATACCACACACAATGATGAGATATTTCTGCTCCTTTGCTTTGGCCTAGTTTTCAGCTCTCTTTCACAGAGGAATGGGGCTGGGGAGTCACAGATGGGGCATGAAGTGATATGAGGATCATGGCAAAGGTCGGGTGCCAAGGGTCTGGAATTCCCCCTAGCAAATATGAAAGTATTTTGCTGTGTTATTTAGCTTCACAAATACAGGGATCTGGGGCTGTCAAGAGAGAGGGAGACTGGAAACTGGGCTTTCAACTTAGTGGGTTGCTGAGTTTAAAACCTACACTGTAAAGTCTGAGAAAGCTGCCAGAAGGGTGGCAGGAGATCACAATATGGACAAGAAGCATGACTGGGAGGAAGAGTGGCAACATCTTGTTGGAGAAGGACACTTCTTCAACTCCTTAATCTATTCCATCTGTAGCAAGGTTATTTATGGTTGTTTTTTTTTTCTTTTTTTCCCCTGTATTAAATGCAGCAGGCAAGGCCAATAGTAATCTGTGTCTAGGGTGATTACCAGTGGGCAGAAACCCCTCAGAGGCTGACACTGAGTTCTTGTTCTTTCAACCATTGTCCCTGCTTAAGTGTGCAGAAGATGGTGACTGAGCAGCAGAGACCCTTTCTCCCTTTCTGTGGCATTTTTCCATGTGGTTTTGGCATTGCTCAGGTGCCTGTGGATAGGAGGATACTGCCTTACCCTGTTCTCCCACACCTGACAGAGAGCAAGGACCTGACAGGTTTGGGCAGGGGTTGTTTCTCTCTGAGAGATGCTCAACTTGTGCAGTGGTGTTTGTTAGCCACAAATGTTACAGAAATTACAGAAATGTTACAATCTGGCCTTGCTCGTGGTAGGTTTTAATACCTCTGATTTCATAGTGAATTGCTGAGAAAAATACCCACAACCAATACTGCATTTTATTGTGTAATGTTTGTACAATAAATTAATCAACTGTGGGCTTTTTTTCTCAAGTGTGGCTGTGCAAATGCCTGAGTTGCTGTGTTTTGTGTGGATTTTTTGCTAAATACAGAGGATATGTAGGTGAAGAATCTCTGACTTCAGTAAATGCGAGGTCCTTGTACCGGTATTTATCTGTGTTGTTTTGCTCTGATACGCTGTTGAATATTGCAGAAAGCATAACAGCTATATTTGGTGTTCCTAACACCTTCTTATTTTATTTTAGAATAAAATTTGCATGGGAACGTTTCTCCTCACTGGCACGAGACCATATTTAAGGCATTTGGTAGTTTTGTGTCTAGCCATTTTCATGGGTAGTGGGAAAACAGTTTTACTTTGCATTAATGCTTTTGCTAAAAATACGGACTGTAAAGCGAAGTGATTTTAAACCCAGGCAAAAAGAAATTACAAATGTTCCTAAAAAATGATAGCTAAAATACAGTGCTGTATATGAGCTTTCACTTTGATAAATACTTACTTATGAGGTCATAAATACTTGAGGTACAAAAGGTTAATGTAGTGTGAAAGGCTGTAAAACACAGCGAGCAACCTGCTAGATCATAATGATGCATTAGTACCTTTCAGTATGAATGCTGGTGGTTATAAAAATCTTCATGTTGAATTTATTCTGTAGCACAAGAAGGTAAAGCCAGAGTATCTCCACTGTGTACTTTTGCTTATCTCCTCATATTTGTTTCTCTTTGTAAAAGGAAAAAAAAAAAAGAAAAGAGGGGCTCTCATCTGTTCGTTAATGCTCCCTGACTGAAACTGATAAAAACTGCTTTTTGACTAATATAATTTCTCAAAAGCATGTCAGGTGTTGTCTGTGTGCTCAAAGTAAGTAATAAAATCAAGTAATACTCGGGGAGTTTTGTGCCTGCTCTGTATTAATAAGTTTCCATGAGATAAAGTAAGCAATAATGCATAAAGGAAACAAAAGTGGTATAAATTCTGTAAAGCAGTAATGCAAATTAACTTTGAGGGGAAAGAAATTCAGTGCTAAAATCACAGAGTGAGCATTTACTGAATGATAAAATTGACTTTATCATAATAAATATAGTATTTCTCAGTCTTAAAAGTCCTCTGCAGTTTATAATTGTCTCCAATGTGCTGATGCAGCTAATATTTCTCATTTAATCTCTACCTCTGTGGAGTGTTAATTTCCATGCTTTGGTGATCATTGCTTTTTACTAAAGCAAATTACTTCCTCTTACTCCTATATCACAGCTTATGACAGATTAGGATAATTTTACTGTCATTAATCTTTTGAGTCTGTTCCACTCTTTTCAATAAAGTGCCATGTTTTGGTCAGGCTAAATTGAAACACTTAATAAAATCTGAAATCAAATATAAAAAAACCCTTTTTTTTTTCCAGGCTGTTGATACCTGCTTTCAGCCTTCTCTGCTCTCTGGTTACAGAAGAAGTATTTTACTTTCAGTTAATTCTCTTCATGAAGCACACCAGTACCTTGAAGGGTATTCAGTATTTTGGGGGGATTAGACAAGAAAAATGTTGATGTGGAAGTATTTGATTTTGACACATCCATCTTTTTTATTATTATTTTAGGTGTTGAATATCTATACATTCCATTCTTTTAGAATGTGTATCTGTTTAGATACAGTTTAAAAATTGATAGTGTTTGGGTTGTGCAAATCAGGAAATCTCTGTGGATGATTATTTTTAGTTGAAGACCTTATTTAAATTTGCAAAGAACACTGCAAGCAGTTACTGCACTGACAGAATTAGCACAGAATACCTGTGAGGGACCAGGACTCATATTGTAAAAGCCCCCATAATTCCTCTGAAATAAATAGATTTCTTAATAAATGCTGAGATTGTTTATTTTATTTTGGAACAATTGGTCAAGCTAGAAATCCAAATCACAGAGCCCTGGTAGGGCAGTATAGCAAGTTACAGATACATGACTCATCTTGTCAGATGCTGCTTCATATTACAAAATACAGGGTTTGGATGATAACACAAAAAAATATTGTATATTACCAACTCAAACTTGTATATTAGGTTATGAGCCTTTCTGTATCATACTTCTGGGCAGAAACTTAGTTTGTTTATTTTGTTTGTTTGTGTTCTTTGGCGTAATAACCTCAGAGCCTGCATTACCTGAGAGCAGCCCCAACTGCTCAGTCATTCTGATTGACTGGCTGGGATATTTCAATAGTGCCTCTGCCCTTTTTTTATTTCCTTTTGAATTAAATATCCTCCTCATGCTACAGTAATCATGGATATTCTTAATGGAATTGCACGGTAGAACTTAATTAACCTTTTCTTCTTCTTTTTTATTTAAAGGAAATCTGAGCAAACTCAATGGTGTGGTTCCTAATTTAATGCTTGCACCTCACAATGTCTAATAGAGCCTCTTCACTTGAGCAAGTCAGGTGAGACAGAGCTGCTCATCACAATCCATTTGCTTTCAGAGGAAATGTTCACCTGACATTCTAATAGAGGAAGAGTCCCCAGTATAGGTGTTAATAAATATATATTCTTCATGAATTTAGATAATCTCATAACTGGAGTCATTAAAACATATTGGGTAGTTATGCAAATGACTGGAGGAATTTCAGATGGCACCTGCCATTTGTGAGTCTCATCTCATGGACTGCTTTTCTTTCATTTTGTAAACAATAATTAAAACTGCTTGTGATGCTTTTTCTCTTGCTATTGAGTGGTCAGGAGGTGAATTCTTTACGGAGGTGGAAGTGAGAGACAGCAAAGGTTCTAATTTACAATTTTGGTTGTAAATATATTTCCGGAAGTCTGACAAAGAGCATTTTTGACATTATTTCCTTCAGAAGCAGAGGAAGGTGTTACAAATGTAGATGATACTAAATGTAAATGCAATTCAGGCCATATTTCTGTAAGCTATTCTTTTATCTTTCCCTGAATGAAGTCTGTTTAAGTGTTCTCAGTTCATTATATTTCTAAATGAGTTCTACTCCCAATAGCTGTTAATTATTGCTGTAACTTCCTCTCATATTAGTGTCTAAGTTCTACTTACACAAAAAAGATTCTTTGCTCCTCCAGAATAAAGTCTGTTTTAATAGATTTAAAACCCCTGTGATTTCCTCACACTCGTGGAGTACAGTATATGTAGTGTAGGCTTGGTTGTCAAACTGATTGACCAAAAGCTTTTTTTCCTTAAAAAGCAGCAAATGTTAGAATGAAAATTCCATACCTAGAGAATAGCAAAAAAGAACCATGAAAATGGTTTCTTTTGAGTATATGGTAGATTTCTGAATATTTATGGGAGCAGCATTGAAGCTAAACATAACTGCATGTCCCTAAATCACTAAAAGAAACTAAAAATCTGTTTGGCTGAGCTTTTGTACGAGTTAGAGAGACAAGCTTAGGTTCAGAAGCAGTTTCACAAAAATAGCTGAAATATATTTTCTCTTTTTTTTTCCTTTTCCCAGTTTCAGTCCACTACCCTCCACAGAAGGATGACTGGGGTTGGTGGGGCTTTCTTTTGCAATAGAGGTTTGAAATACAGTGAAAAAAAACAGGAAAATAATTCCTTAAGTTTGATGAAAGACTGGCTTTGGGCTGTCAGACACTGGCATTGTTCTGACAGAGGTTGGTGACTGATAACTGTGATGGACATCTGGCCAAAGTGTTCTGTTGTCAGTTTTCCTTAAGTTATGTTGCTTTTTCCTTTCAATTGGTCAGAAATATAATAGCAGAGAGTAGTTGTAGTTCAAGGAATTGGGTGAGAATTGCAGCTTTCGGTCATTAATTTGGGAAACAAAGTGTGTATAGAGGGGCTTTGATTGTGTTATGCAGGTTCAGGATAAGTGGTGGAAAGGATGCTGGAATGCAGAAAGGAATAAAAATCCTAAAAACTAACAAACTATAGAGTAATGGTGACTACCAAAAAACTAACATTTCTTTATTTACATGGTTATACTGTTATACTCAGTGTATCTGTCAAGAGGAATGTGGAAATCTTAGATATCCAAGTGAGTTCCAAAGGGAAAATAGCACAACTAACTAAGTAAATCAATTCACAGTGAGGGAAATGATGGTGCTAGAGTGCCTTCCTGTGCCATATTAATCCCTCCTCTCTGAAGAGTGTCCTGTTTATTTGGGTTGTGGCCATCAGATGATGTAGAACCGTGATGGGAAGGGGTGACGCACGGTTGTCATTTGCTGGCAGCGTGTTCCAGAATGTTTGTTCTGCTGCAATTCCAAGCAAAGGTGTGGAAGTTTCCATTTCCCTGTGTCTGAGAGCTTTTCTCTTTTGCCCTAAGTCATGGAAAGCAAGGATCTCTGTGTGTATGGGATGTTTTGTAAAGCACAGAAAGAATCCGGGCACGGTTGGTACATCTTTAATAATCCTCCAAGATGACTGTGGAGGTTCCCAAGCTGTTTAGATATTTACCACTTTTTAGTATTGTGAGGATTTTCATAAGTAATTAAGCATGACAGAAGATAAGAAAAAAAGGGATACCCTGATTTGATTATTTTTGCGAATAAAATTGGATTTTATTGGGGATTGGAATGAGATGAGCATTACAGACCCTTAACCTAAACTGTTCTGTGATTCTGTGAAATCACATTCCCACTCTGGCTAATGGACAGAACTTTGTTTTTGAGGGGGAGCTTTGCTGACCAGTGGCCTTTCCAGAGAGTTTCTTGTGTACTTTGAAGTAACTGATGTCAGATATTGGATCATTTGCATGCTTACATTTGTGAAACCTGGTATTTGAAACAATACTTTTTCAAAAGCAACAGTGCATGCAGAGAATGCAAGATTGGGCCAATAATTGCAATGAACAACAGAGAGCTGTTGCTGATGTTTTCAGAACTTTTTGTTACATGGACTTTTTCATGTAAGTAAAAACCTAACTGATTTTTTTCTCACTTGTCTAGACTAAAGTTCTGTTTGAAAAGTAACTCTAAATATTATCATTATCATATTACATTATTAAAGCATTGATGATATCAATTGCAAGTATTTTGTTCAGTTAGTAAACTAGTTTTTTCACAGGTGATGTGACTTAGAGACTCTAATTGTTGTATTTTTCTTCATATGCACTTGCAGCAGATTTGTGAACCACTTCAGGTAAATTTGAGCAGCATTATCAGCTCTGTGAGGCTGGACAGGTGCAAATGAAGAATAATCAGAAATAATCATTGAACCTGGAGGGCATCAATTTGATCTGCAGAAAATTTATTGCTGATGACAGTGTTCAAAATAAAACAATCCACTTATTGCAGTACTGTTAAATTAAAAGCATATTGAGTAGCATGAGCACCTATGAGTCAGAAAAGGAGACCCAGTCTGTTATGTAAGAATAAAATGCATTTATATATGTAATCCTGCTGAACTGCCTGATCTGCTGATTGATGTTCTGGTTATTGTCACTGGACCTGACTTTGATCTGCAGACAAATCAAGCAGGATCAACTAGAGTGGGTTGTTCAGGATTGTGTCCAGTTGGGTGTTGAACAGCTCCAGGGATGGAGCTCCACAGGCTCTCTGGGAAATCTGTTCTAAGGTCAGATCACTCACAGGAAAAGTTTTTCCCACCTTCAAAATGGAATGTTCTATACTGCAGCTTTTGCTCACTGCCTTTTGTTCTGCCCCTGGGCACCACTGACCAGTCTTGCTCCTTCATCTTTAGTCCCTCCCATCAGGAATTCATGCCTTCTCTTTTCCAGGCTGAACAGCCCCAGCTCTCTTATTCTCCCCTTGTTTTCCAGATGCTCTCATTCCTTGCATATGGCTGAATGTCATTCCATTTATCTTCCAGGACTCGCATATCTCTCCCTGCAGAACTGCTCTTCAGCCAGTCACTCTCCCATGCCTGGGACTGCTCTTCTCCAAGTGCAGGACTTTGCACTTCCCTTTGCTGAACTTCATGTGAGGTTCCTCTTGCCTGTTTCTGCAGCCTGGCAGGGTCCCTCTGCATGGCAGCACAACCCTTTGGGGTATCAGTCACTCCACCCAGCTCTCTTTCATCTGTAAACAGCATTACTAGACCGAGTCCCATTTCTGAGAATTCAAGAGGAGATGAAACTGTGTAATAGTGGCTGAGGGAGCATGGCTGTAACATCCTGGAGATTCCTGAAGGGACCTACTGACAGCAAAACTGCTGGAGACTATTAATGCTAATGGCTTCATGTACAGATGTTAGATGGAAATAGATATATCTGGGCTGAGAAATTTCTGGTTGCTGTGCTTGAGGATGAGCAAGGGAAGAGTTGTGTTGGCAAACTCATTGTGTGGAAGAGGGAAAGATGGAAAATAGCTTTAAACTCACAGTGCCAACTCTCCTGATTCGAGGGTTGCTGTTAGAGAATGTTTTCTGTGCTTTCTTTCCTGAGAACTTTTCCAGGAAGAGGAAGTTGATTTAAGGGGGCTCTGAGTCCTGTTTCCATTTCTTCAACAGATGTTTCCTTAAACTTGAGCATCAGTAATCAAAGCAATTCTGCAGTGGGAGCTGCATTGTGAAGCTCTGTAACAAGCAGCATTCAGATGATCAAACAGAATTCCCCATAACATCAGCATTCACAGCTAGATTTAAAATAGTGATTTATACCCTTTACAAATTCTTTGAACCATCCACTACTCCTTAGATTATTTGTTTCTTTTTTTAAGTGTGAGAAGGGAAGGACAACCCATGATTTCTAAAACTTTAAATTAGTCTTTCATGTTAATGAAGGAAAGGTGTTGGGTGAGTTTGAAGAGAAGGATGGAAAAACATTATTTGCATAAAGCACAATGCTCTGTGACATGGAGTTCTCTGTCCTTGGTTGGGCTTGCAGGAAACTTTGAGCCCATTCCATTGACAGTGTCACTCATCATGTGTTTTGTAGAAGGGGCAGCATTGGAGAACAGCAGGTTACAGACCTGCTTTTCTATTCAAAATGTCACATCTCCTTTGAAATGCTGCTTACTTTTGATTGCAACATGCTAAGAGACGAGAGTACCAAACATAATCAATAAGAAAAATAAACCAGCCATTTTTTCATGGAATGATGCTAAACTAAGTTTGAGGAATTGCTATCCTGTGAGGAGCTGAACTCTGCTGCTTGTTAAGTCTGGGTGTCCCTCAGTATAAGAGGAGCAATGTGATTTAGGAAGTGTCTTTTTGTGACACAGAGAACCCTCAAATTCTTCCATGTTTCGGAGGGTTCAAGAATTGACTCCTTAGGCAAAGATATGCAAGTGAGCAAATGGAAAGTGCCAGCAGGGATCCAGCAATAGGTGAGGGGTCAAACAGTGAAAACCCTTTTATCGTGCTGTCACATTTCCTTTCTTTTCCTGAGCTCGAGCTGCAGCAATCAGCCATTCTCTCTCAGCATGAAACTCTGCTCTCACAAGTTCACTCAGCAGTTGGTTGTGTCAACACAAGTCTTACAAAAAGGGACTTTACATGCATGACATAAATCTAGTTCAGGGGGGAATTCCAGAAACTAGTGTGCATTGATTCCAGCTGAGGGGAAACGACTCTTCGCAGCCAAACCTGCAAATATTAAATATTCCACATAAAGACATTTCTTCTTTTTTTTTTTTTTTTTTTTTAAAAATAGTGTCCTTTGAAGCTGTGTAGCACAGCATTTCATTAGGGAGTTTTCATTTAGACAAATATTGTTAAATGCCACAGCATTGTACAAGGTAGTTGCAGATGTTGAAAGTTATTTTGTGCAGATAGAGCTTGTTGCCAGAACAAAAGTTTAATAGGCTTTATTGCAGCTTTGTAGCCTTTTATAATGTTGACTTATGAGGGATAACACTTGAAAGAATTTTTAAGCTAATTAGAACATTTAAGAAAAAGATCTCATTCTATTTTATGGCAGTGATGCTTGTGCATGAATGAATGACCACAGTAAAAAGTACAGTTGCCTTGCTGTGAATTATGTTCTTGTCTGAATAATTTCTTCATAAATTAAGGTAATAACTGAGTTGGATCAGAGAACTTAGGGAGAATCAGTGGATTTCCAGAAACCAAGCATGCCAAGTTCTGCATCAGTCAGAAAATCTTATTCTCAGGAGCATTGTGTCCTGATTTATTGCCAGTGTATAATTGCCTTTCAAAGTGTAACTTAAAAGCAGGTGTTTTAAGAACTGTCATACCCATTAGGTATATTTACCTGTAAACTTTAAAAAAAAATCAACATTTTTTCATCTGTTTACTCCCTTCTCTTAAACTTTGTTACCTAATGGTACATTTTTTTTAGATGGCATTTGGATATTTAGAACATATTATGACCATTTCCTATTGATACTGTTGGAGGAGGTACCAAAGGCAGGACTTTGTGTCAGGTGTGTTGTTGAGGCTTTAGATGATTATGAGCATTACATGTCCATTTAGACACACAGGGGGAAACAAGCTCCGTCCTGACAGAAATAACAGAGTTGAATTTGCAATGTAAATGTGCTGAGTAATTTGTGGGGAAAAAAAAAGTCATGAACATGACATTTTTTAGTGCTGAGGATGCTTCTTGTGATGCTTTGATGGATTTATCAAACAAGCTTGTGCAACGTGAAGCTACAGCTCCCATTCAAATGATAAAAAACCCCTTTAATCAACTGTAATCGAGATTTCTATATTTATTGTCACGGTATTTTTTGATATGTTTTCATTTGTTGTCTGTCTGGATTTTACATTAAGCTTTCAAGCATTGAAACAAAGTTATCTTTGAACACTTTATTCCTGCAATTGAAGTCTTTTTAAGGAGTAACATGAGAAATAACAGACTTCTGACTAACAGATGAAAGAGTAATAACAAAATCAACTGAATATTTCTTTGTGTCTCTGCATCATTACTTCAGATTTTTGATTTGGAATAAATTAATGCATTTGTCCAGTAAAATATTTCCTAATGTTTCTGCTAATTCATGGGGTTTTCTTAAGGATAAATCCAATTAATTTTTTTTAAAATTATCTTGTGAAAATATCGCAATAATTCGGTTCTATTATATGTAGCATGAACTTCTAAAAATGTGTGTAATGTGTATGCATTCCCTTCTTGGCTAATGGAGCCAGGATGCAGCTGATTAGAGAGAGGTTTTGTTAATTACTGTTGTTGTGATATTCGTGGATGGGATCAGTACACGGTCAGAAATATTTATTGAATCAATGCAAAGAATAAATAATGCATTGAGGCAACCCATTATAATTCCTTCTCCCATTTCAAGTCACTGATATGCTGATGTCACTTGGATGTCCTTAAATGAACTTGGCAACTACTTAGTTACAGCAAACTCTTATTAAAGCCTATTATGAATATTCTTGTTAAAATCATATCTGCTCCTGATACCAGCAAATTTTGCCCAACTTTTGAGACATGTTCAAAACATTTATGGGTTTTGGTGGTTTCCCTCCAGACATGATTGATATGCTATTCCCTGAGATTCTGCTGACTATTTTAGAAGAAAAATGCTGAGCCAGCAATGGCAACGTAAAGGACTGTATAAGGGCTATATTCCATATTGTTAAGGAAGATAGATTGGGGAAATAATTAATGCAGCCAAGTTATTAATAACTCTTTGGTTGTCCTGCAGTACCAGAAGCTTAAGAAACCTATCTTATTGCTCCTATCTGTCCTCACAACTGATGATCTCTTGTTTAGGCTGCTGAGCTATCACAATAAGAGCAGTGCTTCCTTGTAGCCTGTGGTACCAGCACCCAGAATTCATCCATCTAGAAAAGAGAGAAGGAATCACTGCTACTGGAAAGGCTTCAACACCCAGGATGCCGAAGCCCCAAAGCAAGTTCAGTAGTGGAACGTTAGAAACTGCTGAAGCAAAGCACAAAATTATTCAGGTTCTCTTTCATTTGTCAGTAAATTGGATTAAGAGGTTCTGCAGGGGAATGTTTGTGTGTGGCAGGGTACCTAAAACAAATGTCCCCCTCAGAGACAACCACCTTGCATTGTCTTCCTGGAAGTAATTTGTGTTCATGTGACTGATCCAGGACCTCTCCCCTAAAATATTCCAGCAGGGAGGTGGTTGTCTCTGTTCCCTTGCAGAAGGTGTGCTGACACCCTGCCTCTGGAGCTTGCAAGCCAAATGTGTGTGTCCCACATTTCACCTCAACTTTGAAAGATGTATTTGATCAATGGGAATAATAGGCACAATTAAACATCTAACACACTTTTGCCAGTAGTGAAATGGAAGGGAGAGCAGCTCTTAGTCACTAATAGACTGGCCAGTGGCCAGTGTGAGAGCTCAGAGCTATAGAGATGGGACAATGTGGCCTCGTGGAACAGGGACTTGGCTGCTCTGTGTGGTTCTTTTCAGAGCTGTCATAGGGTGGATGGTCACACAGTAATTGCCTTGGTTAGTTTTCATTTGGTGCTTTGGATAGTAAAATGTTTTTGTAAAGGACGTGAAACCAGGATCATTATACCTTTTGTGATGTGGGGAGTTAATGGTAATGGTGAAATTACTTTGTCAAGTGGATATAACATCAGGGTGAAGTTGTTCTGACCCAGCTGAAATAAAAGGGAATTACACCATTAAAAACATGGGGGTCAGGATTTGCCCTTCAGGGTTTAAGTCTCAGTGTCTCTGAACCCAAGTGTTTCTGGAGTGCAAAATACTCAGTTACAAGGAGAATTTAGCAACATAATCATAGAACGATTAGGGTTGGAGGGGACCTTAAGGATCATCTAGTTCCAGATTATCAAATGCAATCATGACTGTTCTAATACATTTCTTTATTTCTTTCTGCAAGGTGGTGAGTCCCACATCTGTGGGCACTTTACACGAGGTCAGAACAAGGAACAGTTCCCATTCTCTTCAGGAAAGGATTCTGAAGGGGATAAATGGATGTGGCATGAGCTGCATGTCATGTAGTGTGAGGCACTTGGAATATTGTTATCTTTAGAACTAATTTCAAAAATTAATCTCACCTTTTAATATCCTGAAAGCAATGAGACTTCACCATTGATCTTACACCTGAGAAAAGGATAACAGAGGTGCAGAAAAGTCACTGATACTTCTGATAATTTTTATCACAGTGGTGAAGTAGCAGAGTGATAGAATTTTTCCCTGTGTACACCTTTGTGTAAACATTTAGGCACAAACAGATGTATCTGCATAGATAACTCCTTTTCCTCTCTGCTGTTATGCTGCTGGGAAGCACATTGCAGGGTTGGGACTTTTCAGAATATAAATTTATCAAGACCAGTATGATTAATTAATCAGTTGATCTGCTTAAGAAAACAGGAGAGCTACAAGACTATCGTTTTGTCAGGACTCTGTTAGTGTTAGAGCTGGGAAACAGTATTTTCACAAGGTCCCAAACTCAGTTTTAAATTATTCTCTTTGCTCACTTTTTAATGGAAAGGTAACTTTCCGGAATCTAGATCCCTTTTAAATGGAAAATGTGCAATATTATCTAAGGCAAGTATGAAGTTGATTTACTATGCATGATTTTTTCAGTTTGTACACATTCAGTATGGTTATATTTTTGCTCAGGATGTATATATATATATATATTTTTTTTTTCTGCTGAACTTTTCTCGATTGCTTTTTTTATCGGGTTTACAAATCAAATCAAACAGGTATATTGCAGAGCTCTGATATTATTTTCTCTGCTTATAGCACAATGTATTGAATTATGCTTGCTCATGTACTGCTGCTGCTATTCTCTCCAGATTGAGAGAGAATGACTGTGGGGGCTGTAAATTCACTTGGCTTCCAGCACCACTGGTTAAATCAAGAGCCCTATTCAGGCTAGAGAAGAGACAGAGCAAGTGTTCATTACACAAATCAATTTGGTCAAAAGTACAGCACAGTGGGTACTCAACCATTGCTCACATAATATTGTCAACTTAATCAAATAATGCCTAGAAGACATTCACAAGCTCTTTCCCTCTGAGAAATAACTTGATTGGTGCAGCAGGAAAAAACAGGTGCTGTTTTGAGCATTTTTTTTTTAAATTTAATGAGTGCTTTCTTTTTCTTTCTAAATTTAAAATCTCAAAGAGCTTTACCCTGTGTTGTATAGAGTATAAGACACTCAGCACATAAGTTTGCCATTAAACATGTTTAAGAAAATAATCTATTGCTTTTTTCCCCCCTTTCTTTTCTCCCTGTAAATATTTGCCAGGTTGTTCCTGCTAGAATTAGGCTGTTCTTCCTCTAGAGTTGGTGTGGGTTTAAAAGATGTACAACCAGTTATTATTTGTTTACAGATTGTAGAAGAATGATCAGGGCTTGGTAAAGCTTTTTCATATTCTTCTAACACAGCATATTTTCAGTTTGTCCAGGAAGAGATAAAAGGTTTAGTTCCATTTTAGTCATTGCTGCTGTTTATGTTCCATTCACTCCTTCAAAGCTGAGACTGAGGACAGCTGTTCTTTTTGTCGAGGTGTGCAAACAGCTCTTCTGTGACAGCATTTTATTACCTTGAAAACAGGCTTGGAGGGTGAAAGATTTTGTCTTCACCACCACTGTTTTGTAGAAAATGAAGGAGATTTGTCAGTGAAAAAGAACAGAGGGAAAGTGTAACACTTGCAATTCCAGTGTAAGAAACATTGCAGGGCTGACTGTCTTCAGTGATGGATGGAAAGGGCTACAGAAAATATGTATTAGCTGGGAAGGAGAATAGAATGGGTTTTTTCTGCCCCAAACATTGTACACAAGGCCCCCTCTGATTTCAGGTTCTCTGATTGTTGGTTTATTGCACGAGGTCCCTTTGCCACAAGTGCTAAAGATGGGAGGTGAGACTCCTGTGTCCAGTCAGGAGTAACCTGGGAAACGGGTTTGCACAGTGATTTTGCTGGATGAAGGTTTTAGAATGTATTTCTGAGTGAAATGTACTGAAAATTTGGATTAGTAAGGCCTGAAAAAAGGTGTGTGTGTGTGGGGGGGGGAGATATTTTCTCCAAATAGAAGATTTTCAAATTTATTGTATCCAGACGAACATCTTGTTCAGTAGTTTTCTTGACGTTTATAATGTTTTTAAATTCTCAGATAAAAGCTAGAAAGTGAAACCAGAAAAATTACTTCCAGAATTTTACTTCATTCTGAGGTCTTTAAGAACTTGAGTGAAGTCCTTTAAATAATAGGACTTTTCTGTTTCTAGAACTCAGATAAGGAAACAAACAAGCAAAAAGTATTTTTGTAAAGATAAAGAATTTCTTTAGAAAACAATAGGTATTAACTCCCCCGATGATGGATTTGGTTTGAAAATTTACCATATCTTTATAACAAAAGTATCTTTATGAAAAAAAAAAATCATTTTCTGTGAGATACCCTCTTTCATATGGATTTGTTTACCTGTAAGAATGGTTTCAATTTTCATTCTTACACGTAAGCCTGAAGTAAAGGGAGATCATCTTAATTTATTTCCCTGTAAGTGAGAATTTGGTCTTCTATTTCTTCATTCTGTATTTATAACTTTCATTATAAGTTTTAAGACTGTCATATGTTAAGATTCTTTAATATTTTATAGTTGCAAATACGTGGTGGAACAGGCACCAGAAAGCAGTCTGACTGCATGCAGGACTGAAGGGGTGTAGCAAGGATAATGCCATATACTAATTTCAATTAATTTTTAAAGAAATATCGAACACCTGTCTTCTTCAGTGAAAATATTCTCTTGAAATGTATTATGTATGTGTAAGGTAAATTGCATTCAAGTTCTGTGAGTGTACAGAGCTCAGAAACCGTGATTTTTCCAAAGCCAGCCTGTCCTCTGTCCTATGTGTGTTTTACCTCTTTGGTCTTACCTGGAAATTTTTGTGTTATCTTCATATTCCAATTTCAGTTTGCACTTATCCTGCTCCATATTTCCTAGGCACATCCATAGATTTCTGGGTGATAACATGCTTTGTGAAGAGACTGTTACATTTCCAAGCCTTTTAATATGTTTTAAATGGTTTAGTTCTGTTAATTCTGCCACAGGGATCTCGAAGGTTGTGTACATGTATAAAATGTGGATGACAGTGACTTTCTGAAGTCTCTGTTTTTCAGTCCTCACTGCCCAAACTCCGAGATATTCTTTGCTGAAAGTGTAAATTCGAGGCTTCTTAGAATAAAAATGGTAAAATAAAAATGGTTAAAAAGAAAAGTCACAGAAAATAACAGTACCTGGATTTGCCCACTTTACCCATAATTTGTAGCTCCTTCATTTTGACATCATCTTCAGAAACCTCACTGGATTTTGCTGACAGTGTCTCTGTTCAGCTACTTGGTAGGGAAGTTGCTCCCAGTGTTTTGGTATGTTAATAGTGCCTGGTTCAGCCCTCCCACTCATTTCTCATTATTTATATTAATACAAAGAACAGAAATTGCTTTTCCCAATTTGCATTTATACAGGATGCTGATTATGTAATTTCTTCCTGGGGCACCCTTTGTTCCTGAAGCTAAACAGCACCTTCAGAATTCTTTAATTCTCTTCTGATTAATCTAATTGACCTTAAATTCTTTCAGAGTGTTCTCTTTCAAGAGTTTCCAGTCTCTCATTCTCCTCCCCTCCACACCCCTTCTTGCTCTCATATACCAAATTTTCTTCATATTTCTCTCCTTTTAAGGCCTGGAAGTAGAAAGTAATCTCTGCGATGTCTGTGGATGGAACAGTTGCCTCAAAATATAAATTTTGAATTTTTGAGTTGATTTTAGATAACAGTGGGTCAGCATAGAACATTTTCATCTCTTAACAACTGTGTACCATGTTTAGTATTTAAATCACTAAAAATTTGTCAAGATAAATGATTTCAGTTTGTGGGACCCTCCCTGTGAGTTCAGGGAGTAGCAGGTGAAGAGATGTGCTGGCACTGGCTCAGTTTTAGGTTTACACTTGATCCCAGTTATTTGCTTGGATCACTTGAAAATCCTTCTTCAGTGCACACAAAAGTTCATATTTGTGTGTGAGTCTCATCACATCCCATGAAATGTAGATGCTGCTGATGGACTGATGCTGCTGCAGAAATAAGACCCTTTATTTGTGAAGTGTTTTTAGCACAGAATTATAAGCAATATAGATGTTTGTACTTTTAATTTGAGAACATTTCTATTTCCTGGGTAAGATGTTGTTCAATTTAACTTGCTAGAAGTCATTTTGTGTGTAGTTATTGCTGCTGTAAATGATGTATTCTGTTTGAGTTATTTTGCTTCCTCTTCAACAGGTTTGTTGGTACTAAAACTGTGTGGTAAGGTTTATTTTATTTAACCATTTTTATGTTGCTTCAACTGTTGTCTCTTAAAAGAAATTTCATACTAGCAGGAAATGGGCAATTTCTTCTTTTTATCTTCTTTTTTTTAAATGAAAAAAGTCAGAAAGGCAAACTGAACTGTAACATTAAACACAAGACAAGTGAGTATTTGGAAAAAGAATGAGGTCAGAAGGAAGAGGAAGGACAGAGAAAATAGAGTAGTAGCAGTTGTAAGATCATCCTGATAGTTTCATTCAACTATTTTCTTTTTCCTTCTATTCTTCCTAATCCCCTCTGCCAATGCAAATGAATAGGACTGTGCTGTTTTTACATACCTTTACAAAATCTTTTTCCACTGAATGTGTGCTGTACATGCAGTAATTCATTAGGCACTGTGGGATATAATTGAGGAACACAGATGAGAATTTCTGTAACATACTGATAGACCAGCATGGTTAGTTTTACTTTTTGGATGAAGGACATTATATTTTTCCCTAATCTCTCTGGAGATTTATAATTTTTTCCATAAATTGTAATACACAGCAGTGTCCTTCAGTTATTAAATGGAAGCATTTTAAAACCAGGGAACAGTGTCCCTGTTAGAAGCACCATGACATAATCTCATTTTAGCGAGAAAGAAAATCTGTACGACTTTGTTTCTGGGTCTCACTTTTCTGTCAGGCAACCTTCACCACTGATTAAACTTCTGTTCCCTCTCAAAACTCAAGGCCTTTTCCATAATGCTCACCATTTATCCAGGCAAAATGACCCTCTAGTGCCCATCAGCACTGCTTATGAAATGGCAACTAGATGTGATGTGTTACCTGCCTCCTGTGTAGAAGTCCCAGTGGCCTCTGAATGAAAGTACTAATCTGATTTGAAAGTGTCTGGCTTGCTTCTTTCTGCTAGTAAATCTCCATTTGGACATGGAGATTCAGTTTCTTCCATTGGCAAACAGGGATGAGGTTAAAGGGGCTCAACAGTCTTATAATATAGGGAGATATATTTGTTAATTATTTAAAAATAGCTCAGAAAATCTACAAGTAATAATCTGCTTGTTATTCTCCAGTTTATTCCAAATACATATTTATCACATGTGCTGTTGAGACAGACACAGAAATGGATTTGATTTTCATGTATTTAAACTTCTGGTATTCGTCAGTACCTTTGAGTAGATTTAACTGCTTTTCAGTAATTTTTTTTTTTTTGGAGAATTTAAGCCCACACCTTACATTAAAAATGACAGAAATACTTACAGTGTGCTTTATTTTGCTTTACCTTTTTAGCAGACAGATGATGCAGCACAGACCGATGGCCAGCAACAGACACAATCTTCTGAAAACACAGAAAACAAATCACAGCCAAAACGGCTTCACGTCTCAAATATACCATTCAGATTCCGGGATCCAGACCTTAGACAAATGTTTGGTGTAAGTGCTCATCATTTATTTGTTTCTTTTTTTATATTTACGTTGCAATAGGTATTTTAGGCGGCTGTGAGAGCTGGGTCTCTGATTTCGGCTGTTTAACCCTTTTCAGTAAAGAGTCTCTTTCCATCCATTTATAACCAAACATCCAGTCACAACTGAGAAAAGGAATTCTCCTGATTGTACTGTATGTGATGCAGTTGGTGTTTTGTGTTACATTCACAAAACTCTGTCTGTGTTGGCTTAAAATATTATATGCACACGTATTCCTGCTGTGCACATCTAGATTTACATACCTGTATTTATTAATTTTGATGTAAAATAGTCACTGTTTGACCTCGTGAGTAAGGGACTCGAATCTGTAGGAGGACGTGGACTGAATTTAAAAACAAAGTGGAGGAAAAGGAATCCTCACCCACCCCAGCAGGTTTCTGTAGATTCCTGAAGTTTTTGCTGGTATTTTTCTATAGGTCTCCCAATTTTTGCTTTCCCCCAGGCCCTTGGGTGCCTTCAGCACATTCCCTGTGTTTCACACATCTCAAATGTGCCACCAGTTTTAGGCTCATAACCACGAGAGTCTGGGCTGGGTTTCTCCTCTCTGTTCCAAGAGCTCTTAGATTTATTTTGAAATGTCACTAAATATTATCTAGCACTGGATCATCTATTAGAACCCACTTTTGCCTTTTCCAAGTTAGTACTCTTATGTATTTATGTTACTCTGGCTTTCTTATTTCTGATCACTAAAACTGCATTCTCTTCTGCATTACAGTTGGTTATTCAGTGCAGCATCAAGCACTTTGTGGCTCTAAACTTCTCTCCATCTTTCATGTTCAGTTCAGATTTTTAAGTTCTAATGTGTTTGTATGTGAATTAAGACATTGTGTTTCTCCATATTTATTTCTCTGAAGGAAACAATAACTGGAAAAAGAATCCTAGTGTAATATTGGGAAATGAGTGACTGTTCTGCTGTATCTGACTTGCTACAGGTTCTCTCCCCTGAATGCAGCTTACAGCTCATCAGCAAAATAGCAGAAGGCATAATAATTAACCCTCTGGAGGAAAATATGCAAATTTATTTAAACTAAACAAACCACTTAAAATAGATTTTATTTGAAGGTACATTAAATGAAAGGATTTTTTTTTTAAGTATTGCAGTAATTTATAAGTGAATAAAAACTACATTTCCTTTCAATTTCTGAGTCTCAGGTCTCAAAAGACTAACACTAGAGAATGGCTGGAGTTTTCCAGCTGACTTTCAGAATGACTTGGTAACAGTAAACTTTTATCTTCTGAATTGGTAGAAAAAAGAAATTCCTGCAAGTGTGAGGTGAAATATCAGTTATGAACTATGGTAGCACAGCATCATGACCCCGTTATACACAGAACAGCTGATCTTGGACATGGACACAAATACAACAGAGGAGGGTTGTTTAAACATTAAGTCAATGACTGCTTCTAGGCTGAAGTGGCAGTTAAAGCATTAATTAAATGGTGAATGCAAGAACATGAAATAAGCCAAGGGATAACAAGTGATGGTTGATTTTTCATAATCAAGTTGAAACTCTTTAATAAGCTAGAGAAGCAATACTGTCATTTCTGGCCTGTAATTGTTAATTATATCTTAAAAGTCTGAAGTACAGGCTCACTCTGCAGTTCCTGAGACTCCTGTTGGATGATTCTTCATTTGCCTGCCTTTAATTTCTGCCTTTTTGTTTAATATATTGGGTCACTTCCCAGTGTTAACACTGATCCACACTGCATGTTAATGATGTGTGAGATAACAGCAGTGACCCACTGATACAATTACAGTGTCACTGCACAAAGTGTGTCCTAACAGAAAGTGTTCCAACTAAACACTGCCCAAGTTCTAACTAAACACTGCCCAAGTCCAACATTTATTCCCTTCCTAAGACAAATCCAGTAGGGACTTTTTCTTTGGGATGGCACCTGTGGTCAGGTGTGAACAATGCCTAGAGAACTGAATGCTATTGTAAGGTCAGTAGGAATAACAGTTGCTACCAATATTATAACAAAAGTGCAGTTCTGAGCAGGGAAAAATCCCCCCAAAAGTAAGTATCCATTTTCTAGTTTTCCAAATTATACTCCAGTAAAACAAGAACTTTGTAGGGAGTAATGGTTACCCTTTTCAGCAAGGGTAGAAAGAAATCCTCATTTCCCAAAGCCAGCAACAAAACTCCCAACTGGTTTAATGTTATTCTTGTAAAATGTGAGTAACCAAATTCTTTTGCCTGTTCTGGAAAGCAGCAGAAAATCTTTTGATTTTTTTCCACTATATATGATGGAAATGTTGAAGTTATCTAATTTTCATGTACCTTTTCTATTTCTTTGCAGCAATTTGGTAAAATCTTAGATGTTGAAATTATTTTTAATGAGCGAGGCTCAAAGGTAAGCAGTTTAATTCACCTGTGGAATTTCTTTAATTTGTTTAAAATGCTTATGTGAATAAAAGGAAACAACTGCACTGCTTTTAAAAAATAATGTCTGAAATTTTATGTTAGTGAAAACATCATCTGAGCTGTCAGTCAGTTTTCTAAGCAGTACAAAAATGATTGGACTCATATCTTTTAAAGGGGGTAATTTTAGCTGCTCCAAACTGTCATCTGTTTTATGGGAATGTTGATTTCTGCTGTCCTTATTCTTCAAGGGTAATTATCTCGTTTATTTTATAAGATGAGTCCATACTTAAAGATATTTGTAGGCAGGTTTGTATTAGTACAGGTGTTTTTTTCCTTTATTGAAATGAAAGATGATAATGATACCTGATAACTATCCTCTTTAGTAATTAGCTGAGAAAATAATGTGATTGTTCCAGATTATCTAAGTGCAGATGTTTTCCTCTTTAGTTAAAGCCTTAGTACACCAACCCTTTGAAAACAATCTATTTTAACATTTATTTGATTAAGAGACTTCTAACTGTATTGCAAACATACATTTTTTTTTCTGAAAATTACTTTGCCTTAAATGCATACTTCAATTTATTTAGTATTTAAGAAATAAAGCAAGGTAGAAAGGCTGTGACTGCACTGGTGCAAAACTGCAGCCCAGTATGTTCACCTGTGATATCAGCTGCATTAGAGGGGTTTATGTGTATGTCATATGCATATATTTTTTCCTTTTCTTGCCATGTCAGACACACTGGGAAGTTTATTCACTAATGTTTGTCTTCCTGTAACTCATATATCATTTATTATTAGCAATGGAATTCTATTCCTGTTCTAAACATACCGTAATCTGTCATTTTTTTGAGAATCATATCTATCATAAATCTGTCTTAAATCAGATATATTTTAATTTTGTTAATATTTATGCTCTGAACATAAAGACTTCACTTTTTTTTTTTTTTTAACCTGAATAGAAGAGCTGAAATTTCGTGGTTTATTATTGAGACATTAATTAATCCCCTTTCTAGCCCAAACCCAGTTGGAACATTTATCACTTTTTGAGTAAACAGCTAAACTGGATGATTTTTGTGGCTTAGAATCCTCTACTCTGGCCAGAATTAATTATTGTTAAATTATGGCTATTCAGTAGCATTTGAAAACGATGTAGATTGTCCAGAACATTCTCCTGTTGGATAGTCTATAAATTTCCAAAGCTGTCTCACACTGGTCACCTTGGCTGGGTTGTGCTGAAGATGGAGTGGAGCTGAGCACACATTTCATGGGGTGGTGCTTTACACTTTTGTTCAGCCATAAAATCTTACACAGGTAGGGCTTTTCCACCACAGCTGCAGTGGGCTGTGTGAGGCTTTTTTAAATTATTTGGGGAGTGGGATGAGGAGGTGTTTCTGAATTGAGTTTTTGGGGGATGGCACTAGAAGGTGTTTCTGAATCGGGTTTGTTTGGTTTTTTTTAATGGTGATCTTGCCATACTGAAAACATCCTGTTGCCTTGTGCTAAACCCAAGGTCTGAAAAAAGAATTTCAGAAGGAAGAGGTTTTCCTAGGTGGGCTTGTAATGTCAAGATCTCTTATTAAATATCCCTGCACTCTCAGTGCTGCAGTGGTGCATCCCAGCTGTCTCCAAGTGAGCTGCTCAAGATGCCTAAAGCAGTTCTGTGATGCATCTCATGGCTCATGTCTGCTCCCTTTCACCTTGGTTAGAGTTATTTCACACAGTATTTTGATTTGCAGAAGTACCTTTAGATTCTCTCAATTAAATAGAAAGTTTTTTTAAAAAAATATTAGGAATAAGAGGGACATCTTTTTTTTGTTCTATTTTTATTTATTTATTTATTTTAATCTGATCATTTCGTGTCCATTCTGTAGGAATTAAGATGCACCAGATTAAACTCCCATTCCTGGCAGTGCTTATCTATGTTTTCATAAAATCCCACTGAAACTGAAAGGACTACTAAGTGGTTTCAAACTGAGTACAGGTAACAAAGTTTGCAGGATCAGAATTCGAAATTGTTTCTAGCTGCAGTTTGGCATAAGAATTGCTAGAATATGTTTTTGTTTCTGTTTGTTTTTCTTTCTTTTTGTTCTAATAGTTAATGTCTTAAAAGATTCTTACAAAACCAACAGAAGTAGGTTCATTCTCATGCCATAATAGCTAGTAAAAATGGAATTACATATTAAAAAAACCCATGACATTAGAACACCACCATAAAATGGTTTTGAAGAAGGGAGTCCTTCCATAAAAGCAAACCCTAAAATAATGCAAGTTTCACAGGACAAATTTCTGTCTGTTTGGGTGCATAATAATAATGAAGATAACTTTGCTAAAATTGTATGGCAACACTGATGACTTTTAAATTTTTGTCCATTTTCTATGAGTTATAAATTAATGCTCTAGACAGCTACATGTACACTTTCAGAAATCTGTTTGTGTGTGTATGTATTAGCATATCCCTAGAATATATTAATATGTATTTCTTCAAACAAGAACTCCAAAGCACCTCCCAAATTAAATCAGAACCTTCTCACATACTAACTTGGCTATTATTAAATCACTTGACGGATTTGAAAAGTAAAATGTATTTATTTACATTACCAGTTGATAAAATACATGGTACACTACAATAGAGCAACTGTTAACTCAGCTGCATATAAAATTGATGTTCAAGTGTTCATGTAGGTATTTGAATGTGTGATGAGTGAATCTATGTTCTGTTCTTGAGTTTCTCTGTCAGCTAGGTAAGGTTAAAGATTTGCATAAATAATAAGAGCCTAATTTAAATGGTGTTGATTATGAGAATAAGTACAACATAAGGAATTGAAAAATTACAATGAGTATTATTTTCAGAGTCTTTGAAGTTCCTGTCTTATCTTGGCTTGTGGCTCCACTTTGTATCTTTTTCTCATTTTTTTAGTATAATTAGGTTTTTATCTTTCCCTTTAGTTGTTTGAACAAAAATTAGCAGGTAGTGCTGTTGTGAGCTAAGGAGACTGATGGAAAATTTTGACTGAACAACTCCCACCAAATTTTTGCAATTCTGAGAAGAGACAATTGCTCAGCCAAGAGAAGAGGGGAGAACAAGCAGAATTGGGGGAATTTGTGCTGTTGCACGGTTGGGCTCCTTGGATCCATGGATCCGGTGATGTTTTCTGCTGTGAGATTTTCTTAACAGCATCTTAAATTGGGGGCTTTTTTTTTTTTTTTTTTTACAGAGCTTTAACAAGATGGGAGGAAGCAGTTGTAGAAGAAATAAAAATTTCAAGTTGAGGATGGGTTTAGGTATAAGAAAAGCCCTGTGCTGGCATCTAAACCGTGGGGATTAGTGCTGAGGAGGGGGATTTACTTTCTTTCAACGCTCCCGGTGCTTTGGGCAAAAGAGAGTTACGTCTTCAGTGTCTTGTGACAGGAGAGGTCATGGCCTTGTGCTAAAATTGAGGAGGGCAGTGTGGAGAAAATGTGTGGAATCAGGTGTTCTGACAGTGGCTTCAGCTGGGAGTGGAGCTGCTGACAGAGCAGCGCTCAGCTCGGGCTTCAGGCTGGGTTTAGAAGGGGAAAAAAAGAAGGAACAATGTCTTTAAGCTGCTTTGAAGAGAATGAAACAGAAAGCACTGCTGAACATAAATGTCGGTGTTTGTATTATAAATAGGCATAAATAAATGAGTTCTTAGAGTAGGTAAAATAACCCAAATAAATCCAAATAACAAAGATAATGATCCTGATAGCTACTTAACTTTTTTGGCTGATTCTTGATTAATTAGTTTTGTTCATACCCATTGTTTTTTCTCACTGCTTGGTGTCAGTTTTACCTTAGTTTGATATTTGGTCTCCTCTTTGTACAAAATGTGTGAATAAATGTATAAATGCCTTCCTTTTTCTTTTGTACCATTTTTTTCAATCAATCACTGTGTATAACAGGTAGTACTGAAGAAAGTGGGTGAACACTGATCCCAAAACTGAGTGAGGGGCAGTTGTGATTGTGAAATATTGAGAATGCAGAAGTGTGTTTGTTTGGATAACTTTGGGGGAGGCATGCAAAGAAAGGCACTGTAGTGCTAATGCAAGAATTACTTCAAAGGGTTGGTGTATGTTTCTAAAATGTTCTTGGGTGTCTGATTTTTTTTTTTCCAAAATATTTGCCATTTCAAACAGTGTTTGATTTAACTTAGCACACAAAAGGAATTTTAGTAGGATTGGGAGTGTTTGTTTTAGCTTAATATTATAAAGGAGACCATTTGTCATAAGCAGAATTTTAGGTTTGTCAGGTGTTCTGCTGTCCCACTAACATGGGATTCTGAGGTTTTACCAGTTGCATGTTTGTATGTGGAAAGTAATAAGCAGAACTAGTAAATGAAGCAGTTAAACTTATTTAAAACGTTTGCATTTTTCTTCCTTTATCAGAATTTCTTTTTCTATTCACATCATGTGATTTTCTTTGCTCTGTTAATACAAGAAAGTTTATACTTTGTTCTAAAAGTACTTTTGTTTGGTTGGTGGTTTTCTTTTCTCTTTTTTTTTTTTCTTTTATAAAAAAATAAGTAAAGGCTGTATAGTTTGACAAAAGTTTAAGTTACCCTAGTGTTGCATGGGAACAATGTTTCTTATGATCACAACAGCATGATTAAGTAGGCAATGTTTAGAGTATATTGACATTCAGTGTTGAATTTTGTGCACATGTTTTTTATTTCGTTGAGATATCTGCATGTCATTAAAATGTGGTTCATTTTCTTTTCTCATTAGTTCATTTTTTTCTATGTGGAGACACTGTAATTTATTTTAATTTCATTTTCTTATTGTTAGATTTATTTTTCCTCTGTAGTGACATGTAGAAAGGTATTTTTGGTATCATTCTTTGACTTTCTCAGAGGGTATTATCTAACTGATGGCAGAAAAAAAAAAAAAATTTGTTCACATTTGTCGCTTATTTATTGCACATCTCGATACGATTATAATTTTTTCTAATTTGCATGTTACAGAAATGAAGCGAGGACGAGACAATATTAAATTAAAGAGAGAGAGAGAGAGAGAGAGAACATAAGCAAACAAGTGGTCATTGACTGAAATAATAATGTGCATGTTGTTTTCCCCCCTTCTCCCTCCTGCATGCAGGGATTTGGTTTCGTAACTTTCGAAAATAGTGCTGATGCGGACAGGGCGAGGGAGAAATTACACGGCACCGTGGTAGAGGGCCGTAAAATCGAGGTGCATGTTCAAAATATTTTCCTTTTCATCTTTTTTATAAATGTCTGCTTCACTCTCATTTGTTGTTTCAGATGCATCATTGGTGTCTTCTGTGTGCTCCCCCTTTCCCCTTCCCATTGTTTATATATATATATTTATATATAAAGAGAGAGAATCTGGCCTTACTTGGGTTTTTTATTATGATTTCTTTTGTAATTATTATTATTATTATTATTGTTGTTATCGTTACTGCTGAAAGGTGGATGAGAGAATTAAAAAAAAAATGAAAGCTTTAATATTTTGAAGTTATTATTTTGGATGTTTTGTAAATCGATGGGTGCAGTAGATTCCAAAAAACAGCCAACAACAACAACAAAAAAAAATTAAAAAAAAAATTGAGAACAACAACAAAAAAAAAAAGTGTGACAGACAAAACAAAAACAAACAAAAGGTTGGTTTTTTTCTTTTTCTTTGTTTTCTTTCTCTTTTTTTCTTTCTTTTTTTTCTTTTTTTTTTTTTTTTTTTTTTTTTTTTTTTTTTTTTTTTTGCTGCAGGGTTGATGCGGGATCCACAGTGGCTTTCCAAACAAATTCAGATTGGGAAAGAAGCATCCAAAAGATAAAAAAATTTAAGAAATTAAAAAAAAACAAACACAAAACCAGGCTAGAGAACGACCAATTTAAACACTTAATTTGATGGAAGCCATGAGGTGGCTTGGGTGGCCTGAGCCACCCCTGTCTCTATAAAAAACCAGCAGCAACGCGTTTTCTCCTACCACTGGATCCCCTTCAACACTGCCCTCAGTCGTCTCTGTTAGAATTTTTAAAAAAAAAGAAAAAAAAAAAGAAAAAAAAAAAGAAAAAAAAAATTACCAATTGAAAATGCTGTCGTCTTTTGAGTAAGATGTTGCATATTTTGCCTTTTCATTTTCCCCCCTTCGACGGTAGCGCTTAGGGCCCTCACCAAACTCTCAGTAACCATGGTAACTGTATACATACCCATGCTGGCGATGGTGCTGAATGGTAAGTGGAGAAGTCCATCTGCCGTTTCACGTATTTAGCGCTGATATACCACGTGGATTTTTTTGACTTGTTGTATTAAGTTTTCTTGATGCTACATTTTTTTCTATATTGGTACGCCTGTAATTGAGTGTACGTTTTAAGCAAGCCTGGGAGGCACTGATTGGATTGAGGATATGACTTCGTGCACATCTTACTCAGATTGTTAACTCCATATTGTGTTAAATAATGCACCCTCTTTTTATCCTTTTGTTAGCTGTGATTTTAAAGCTTGAATGATTTTGTTAATTCTTGCAATGAAAAAGGCTCTTGTTCCAAGTGTTGAATGCTAGATGTTGCTTTTCCAATGGTACTTCTCTTCTGAAGGGTTATGTTGCACACTGCTAAAATTCGTTTGTCCCTTTTTTGACATTTTCTTTGTTTCCTTGTACCTTGTCTCTTTCCTTTCTACTCCACTGCATGTTCCTTCATATAATCTTTTTCTTTTTTTTCTGTTTTGAGTATTTATTGTATCAGTGTTATCATGGAATACAAGCATGCTCTTAAGTCTTAAATTATGCAATACCTTTTAATTTGCTTTTAATGTCTTTTTATTAAAGTTTAAATGATATGATGTTGCTTTATTGAAATGATTTGTAAGTTAAAATGGTTATGAAAGTAAATGTAATTATAAATAGTATGATTTTGTTATGCACCTGTTGCCTTCTATAAATTAAATTGCATTTTATTTTTACATGACTAATAGCAGTAATAATGCATGCATTTAATAGTGACACGGGCCCTCCCTGTAACCCTTTCTAATCCAGTGTTCTATGTGCTTAGGTAAATAATGCAACAGCACGTGTAATGACAAATAAAAAGACGGTCAACCCTTACACGAATGGTAAGTGCATGAAACCCCAGAGCTGGGTTTGAACGCCCCTGCATGTCAAACCTCACTGCTGAACTCGTGAGGTGTCACCACCTGCATTTCCCAGGGCTCAGGTTTTGCCCGGCGTCCCAAATCATGACCTGGAAATTCCATAAAATCCATCCCAGCTCATTCGCATCCACGTGGGTGTAGCATGCATCCCATTGCCTGGCTGGAACCCAACCCCAGAGGGTTTTGTAGAGGAAAAGAGACCCGACAGGAAAGCTTTCCTCTCTTCTGCCTTCGTGCAGTGGTAATGTTGCAGTGAAGGATTCAGTTTGGTTTGGGTGAGGGAGGTGGGCAGAGCAGCAAGAAGAATGTCTCTGTCAGGCATGAGATACCTTTTAGCACCAAGACAGGGATCTAGTCAAAGATAACTTTGTGTCTTCCTACCGTAATGTGTTGGAAGAAAAGAGCAAACTATTACTGGGTTCTGCTTCCAGCATTTTTAGGTTTTTTTTTCCCCCCATGAAAAAATGAAAATTCCAAGCCACCTAAAAATAAAGTTCAGTCTAATACTGCCCTAAGTTGATGTAATATTGTACATTAATGATAGAAAAATAATCCATAGATATTTGAGGGCTCCAGAAACAATACTTTTTAAAAACTGTTTCCTTTGGGAGTGGTTGATCACATGCTTGAGTTTTCATTTACTAGTTCAGGAAATTCAAACAAGTTCCTAACTCAGCCATGTCAAACAATACCACATGAACTGAAGTTAATGGCAATTACTTTTCAGTTTCAGTAGACTGTGTAGTTGTCATTATTTGTGTTTCAATTTAATGCAGTTTTTCCCATCCAGTAGAAAGCAGATGAAATCTGCACATTAAGGTTTCCAAAGGTAGATTAGATTCTTTTCCATTTTGAAATATAATGGATCATATTTTCTGTATTTGATGTCTCATTAGTGAGGTTTTACTAAAACCCAGAGCAAACAGTGGCTTTATTTTTTAATGAAAGGCTCATCATTTTTTCTCAGCACAATGAAAATAAAGTGATGGGTTTTATTTGACGTGTGATAATTGAGCTAGTTAAAACGATTTGGAGAAGAAGGGTCTGAAATTCCTCATGATTTCTCAGAAACTGTTTTCTTCCTCATTTCGTATGTAAATGTGAAACTTGGTAAATGATGCAAATGGGAGAATCTCCTTGGCTTTTACTGGTTTTAAAGCATCTTGGTGAATTTAGTGAAAGAGACACAAGGCTTGACAGAATCACATAACAAGATTTTGTTGCAATACAGAGCATTATACATATGCATATGAGACCATGAACTCTGTCTGCTCTCTTGTAATGATAAAAGTAGTTTTTCTACAAAGGACGATGCATATTTTGTATTCATAGTGTCCTAAGGCTACAAAACTATTCATTAGCAAATAACACGTTACATATCAGCATACCCAGTGCTGAAGGAAGGGAATGCTGGCAACGAGAGAGGTGAGATTTTTAGGAATCTCGTTTTAGAGGAGGTTCATGTCTGTGCCCTGCACTGCAGGATTACTTAGGCCTTACATTATCATTTAGTACTATCCAAAACCAGCACAGGCAAAATCTGCTATAAAGTGTTTCCCACTGGAAGTGTTTTTTGTTTGTCCTTTTCCATCCTGTTCCATCTGTACTAGATCTCACCAAATGTATGAAATATCCTGTTCAGTGCCTAAAAATTAGCTTTTATCTTTGTGAATCCATACAACCAAGGTGTTGCGTGCAGAATGTTCTTTTGCACACCATTTGAAGGGTATCTACCAAGAAAAACTCTGCTTGCAGTGCTTTTTCTGTTACTTTTTTTAATATCTGAGGTCTCCTAAAGTAAACACACGAGGACAATCACGTTCCTCTTGCATAATCATCACAAGCAACAGGGAATGAAGTGTAGACATGCAAGGTGCTTCATTTAGTTTCATCAGTGCCTGTGTTATCAGTCATCCTGGCATGGGATGATTCTAGTTCTTTATCATTGTGTCAGGAATTAAGCAGTGCTAGAGCTGATTATTTATTAAAGATTATTGTTGTCTAAAGTAAAGGTCTCATCTTTTAAATAAAAGATGAGGCTAGTTTTTCTCCCAGCACGTTAACATTTGCAAGATTTCTGATGCAGGTAGCCCGAAACAATTCTGTTTGCACGTGCCTGTCGCTTCAGAACCACTTATTTTTTAATGCCTGCCTTTATTTTTCAAAGAGTATGTTGTGACTGACGTGTTGTTGGCAGGTATTCAAAAAGTAGTTGGGGCACATGTTGTGTTATATGAAAACATCAGGCACTGATATTTATTTTCATTTAAAAACAAGATACACACTGTTTTGTCTCTCATTCCTGAACGCTGCTGGTTGTTCAGTAACAGGGCTCATGTTGTTAATAGGATTGTGGAAGTCAGTAGGTTTTGATGCACAAAAACCTAGACTTTTTTGCTTTTTTTAATGTGTGCAGCTTCATTCAAATAAGTTGTTTGCTTTTGTGTCTAAATGATCTTTGAAATAAGTATGCTTTCCACTGACCTTTGGCTGCCCCAAATGAGCAGTTAATAAATGCTCAGTTGCTAGGAGAGCTTTTCTTTGCGAGTTTGTTATCAGACAGGATGGTTTTGATGGCTCACCTCATGCTTTGGAGACAGAACTACCTTTTCTTTGCAAAGAAATTCAGTCTCAGGAGTTCTACTCGTTGGCAAAAATATTTGAGGCATTTTTAGATGTTCCAGCCTATCCTGTTCACAGTTGTACTGTCTTCTGATGCCCATATTGCAATTCAGGATGCTCAGCCAAGTGTTGTAGGGCACGGAGAATTATGGGCAAGTAGATTCCGAGAACTGCAGCAATAAATGGGGGGCATGAAACAGGGAGCAGTAAAAAGATAAATATGTTGTGAAGTTTATACTTGTGGTGCCTTGAATTTGAGCCTTCTCTTGCTCTAAATTTAGGTTCAAAATCACAGCTAGTGTCTATTAGCACAGTTAAATTCCCTCCCTTACACCTCTGCAGCAAACAGGAGGGAAGCAAAAGGTGTTGCAGGTTTCTTTGGATAACTCCACGGGGTGGGAGCCTGGGTCAAGCAGAGGGGTTTTCCTTTCCTTGGCTGGTTTTTAAGTTTTAAGCTTTTACAGTCTCAACTTGAGGAGGAGATTAATATTGTGACAGTAAGAAAAATGCACAAAATTACACCCACAGCCAAGAATTTACCTCCTCCAGCTGCTGCAGTCGGGTTACTTGGCAGCTGCTGGCTCGGATACATCAACTCCCATCACACTTGATTAACCCACACAGCTATGGGCCAGCACATTGTTGGCTGACAAGATAAAGTTAAGTTTAATTACTGTTATTTTCACGATGAATGAAGTATTTCCTCTATAGGCTTCAAAAAGTTAGATGAGACAGCCGTCACTGGGAGAGTGGTAAGGAGCTGAAATATGAGAGTGCCTTTCAGCTGTGAAGAACAATCTGCCTCTTCCAAGATTTTTTTTTTCTTCCTCTCAGACAAATTGTGGCACTGTTAGTGTAACTTAGAAGCTGAGAGATGTCTGTCAGCTGCTTTGACAGCAAAAGCTGACAGATCTAGAATTCTGTCCAATCTTTCATTTTGGGTTGTGTTGATCAGTGGTCTTCTGAGGAAGTACTGAATTTGAAATATTGTCTGTTCCCTAAGCTATAAAAAGTTAGATTTTTACCGAAAGTCTCAAAATTTGAATGATTTTCTATCAAATGAAATTTGGCTAAGAGATGTTATACCACAATGTCCCTAAATATAACCCCGTAGTATGTAAAATTGAAGGGTCGGGTAAAAATCCTGTGGTATTTTCAGGAGGCAAGACGCCTTAACCCTTCTAGGCTGGGCATTTTTCAGCTTCTGTAACTGTCTTTTAGGTGCATAGAGCACCTGCAGTCACTTCTGCAGAGCAGATGTCATGCAGTGCTGCTCCTTGCTCTGAATTTAGCCCTGAGTTGCCTTTCAAAACCACCCCTCCCCTGTTACTGAACAGTTAGTTACTGGTAAGTAGTGACTGTGCATCAGATACAGACAGCAGTGCCCTGAAAAGGGTAGAAATAGTTTTCTTTTGTGTTTTTACTGACATTTTGCATGACACTTTTTCAGTCCTATAATGCCTTGGGTTTTTATGATTTTTTTCACTGTCCTTTTGCACTGCATGATATGGCTAAGGCAGAAATAAGCCTATTGTGCATTTAAATTCTTCTAATCTTGGCTTTTGTGATTTTGAAAAAGCCTTGTTGTCACTGTCTCGATTGTATTTTCATTCCAGCAGCAGTTATAAGTCCTATTTTAAGTACCATAGTTCTGGAGTTTGCAAGATGCTTTTTCTCTCAGTTTTTTTTTTTCTTTATTCCCATTTACAAAAGGTGCTTCCCACTCCTCTGATTTGAGTGTGCTCTAGGAAACCCCTAATTTTTCAGCCCCAGTAGTTCAAAATAATTGTTCACTTAAGAAAAAAAAAAGAAAGAGTGTGGGTGGGGGGATGTTCTGTGGAGTTTGCAGTTAACTGGGAGTGGATCTACCTGTGGCTGAGCAAAACACGATTGGCACTTTACCACAGCTCATAACACTAACGAGTTTCCCAGTGTTTTCTTTTGCTGTTCTCTTGTCCCTTCCCCTCCAGCATGGTTGTCTTAAACATCACACATGCTTTGCACATGTGGCTGCTCGTGCAGCCAGCCTGGGCACTCCAGGCTCAGCTGGAAATGCCACATCAGGTGTGAGGGCACGGCAGCGATTCTTTGGAGTTTGGCCAGGACACACGGCCCAGGAGATCTCCTGGGTCTGTGCTTTGGTTCTATGGTAGCAGGGGGAGGAGGGTGATTATTTAAGACAAAGGCAGTGGCTGCATTTGTGCCCCTTAGAGCTGTGCAGGATGTGACTGAAGCATTCCCAGTCTCTCCCCAGCACTGTGTGTGTCTGCGGTTGTCCTGTTCCAGCGCAGACAGTCAGGTTTACAAATGCAGATGGACAAAGTCCCTGGCATTTGGCTGGATCCCACATCTCTTTCATGTCACAACAGACATTTCCACACTGTGTCTGTGCTTTCATTTTTCCCAGAGTGGACTCAAAGTGCTCTGATTATTTGGTTGCCTTGTAACCCCCACTAACAAATGCTTATCAGAATGTTTGTGTCCAGTGAATGGACTGTCCTGGCCTCTCTGGACTAAGAACTGATGTGCTCTGGTACTGCAGGGTACAGGGATACCTGAACTAGTGCTGACTTCATTCCACAGCTTAAGGAGTAAGTCCATGGCAACTGTGCATTTCAGCCAGAGTAGTTCACCTGGTCATCCACCCCAGTGCCATGTCTGGAGAATGCCTTGTTTCATTACTTATTTCCGTACATCAGAGTCTGATATCAAAGATCAGTAATCAAAGATGCCTATAAAAGTTTAATTCAGATGACCTTTCTTGAAGCCTTTTTATCTGTTTATTTCTCTACAATGATACTAATTATTATTATCATCACCAATTGCAATATTAACTCCATTGTGTTTTTATGTTTGCTGCAGGCTGGAAATTAAATCCAGTTGTTGGTGCAGTTTATAGTCCAGAGTTCTATGCAGGTAAGGATTGTGCTATAGTTGTCCATGCCATATTTTATTTTAGTATTCTTTAAAATATGCAAAAGTACAGAATATGTGTTTGGTGTGAGGTTTGGTTTCTTTGTGTGATTTCACATTATCTACAAGTTATTTACGGATTTGTGATGCAGGATTTTAAGTTACTTGGGCATACTAAACTTTATATACAAGATATATGAATACCTTTTTATTGGAAAGTAGATAGTATAACATGAAATGTATTGCAATATCCCAGTCCCACATGAGATTTTATTTTATTTATATTTTATTTTATATTTCAGTATTGTCACTTTCCTCCAGGAATTATTTAAACCTAGTGAGCAACAACAGCAAAAACTCTTATCTATAAAAATCTTTGGTTTGTATAGATATGCAGGTAGATGCATACAGCTATGGACTATTTGTGTTCATAATGGTTTTTTGAACATATTTCTTTTAAATTTTATATTTAGTTTTTCAGTTTGATATTTTTTGTATTTGAAATCTCTATTATCACTTGAGTCTTCAGTGAGACGGAATTCTGATCCTGGTTGCAATTTGGAGTTAGAGAGATCCAGTCTTTTTCTGCTGGAATTCAGTCATGGCAAGCATCAGTTTCCAAATGTGCTTTAGCAACAAGATTGAAAATAAACTTAGTTGTACTCCAAAACCCAGTTGATTTCAGAGGAATTTGGATCCTGCCCATGAAGAAATCAGGAAAGCATTTTTCGTGGATGGTAGTTAAGCTTGGGAAGAGGTTGCCCACAAAAGCTGGGGAATTTCCTTTCATGGAGGTACTTGAGTCTCCACTAGACAAAGCTGAAAACTTTTGCTACTTTGAGGGACTTGAAGAGATAAAAATTGTTGAAAAGGTCATTGTTGCAAACAGATATTTATTGTTGAAAAAAACCTGCCTGTAATACATCCAATGCCTCTACTGAAATAGATAAAAATGTTCCAATTAGGATAAAAGTGGCAAAGTATAATAAAAATACTAACCTGGCATTCATGGGATTGCAATATTTAGTGTAGGCAGAATTTATTTCCCTCCGTGATGAATGTCTAAGTTGAAAACAGGAATTTAACATTGATCTCGTTTGAGCAGTTAGTGAACCAACCCTGAACCTGCATAAATTAGAAAGTCAGAGTTATTAGTCATTTTATATAAATGACTTTGTGTTAATGACAAATATAATAATATTCCCATAGTACAGTAATCAATTTTCTAATACGTATGCAGAATTAACAATCTGACTTATAATTGTCTCATGAAGTAGGGCATGAAGAGTTCACATAGTTTGTAAATTAAAATCAATATTTTCAATCTCTCCTGAAGGTAATTTTCCTAATTTACTGGACTTTTCCCTAACATTTATTTTGTCTTTTAATTATAAAATGGCAGGTTATTGATTTTTTTGTATAACCTCCTAAAGTCCCAAGTGCATTTTTATTGCCAACACTAGGGAGGTGTTTGCCCTTCTTAATGAGAATCTTTAATTACCATTAGAAGAGTATTAATTTAATTTTATGAATTATGACATGCGCTCTACCACACCTATGCAGAAAGTTCTATCAGGATGCTTCATTTATTTCAGGGTGGGTTTTTTTTTTCTGTTTATGCATGCAGACAGTTTTATGGTTGGGTTTTGTTGTGGTTTTTTTTTCTAATGCGTGTCAAATGCATATTTTTTTATATTGATTCAGAGATGACATTTTCTCAGACATTTAAACTTTCTTTTAAACAGTTTAGTTCAAATCTCTTAAACAGATTTAGGAGATTTTTAGATCCCCTAAAGCTGTTAGAAAATGAAACTGTAAAAGAGCACTGCCACTGGAATAGAATAGTGCAACGTATCTTTACTTTTGGGTTCCCCCCCCCACCTTTGTTAGAGAAGAAGCAATTGCACTTTTGAAGATGATAGAATTACAAATGTGATTTTTAAGGCAGTGAAAGTTCTAGTTATTTGGTTTAATTATTGTCTCCAACACTGTCAGGATAAAATCGCACCAACTTTTTCGCAGTCGGTGCAAGAAGTTCCTTTCGCTCCTGAGTAAACGATGAAAAATTTGGCCACTTCTGAAATAAAGATGATACATTTGCAGAGAAACTGTTGATTTAAAGTACCTTTAATCTTCATAAATAAGTGAAAAACAGAAGGTTATACAAAGCTGTCAGGATGGCACTGATGGATGGCAAATTCCCCCGTTCCTCAATTGCCGGAGAAGACACACGCCGCAAGGCTGAGCCGTATTGTACATCATAGCTGCCAACTCATTGCTGTGATTAAATATTCCATCAGTGCGGGCTGCAAGGCGGTAAAGCTTAACAAGATTCATAAGATGCACCACTTGAATACACATAACTCACTTCCTTGGCTGGAGAGCACCCCGCGTGCAAAAGAAAATTAGAATTGAGTTAAATTACTCCATAAGACAAGATCAATAGAGAAAGGAGAAGATCCCCTAATGCAATGCAAATCTAAGATATAGTTATGTCCTGACAACTTGAAGCAGACAATTAAAGTCAAATAGGGAGGAACGCAATGTAAATCAACCCTAAAACCTTGAAGATAACGGTAAACAGTAGGACCGGTGACATGATTGTTATAGCTCAGCTTTTTTTTTTTCCCTGAGTGTTCACTTGTGTGAAGGAAAAACCTTTATGGAGGAAACGGGTGACAGCTAAAAATGGAGCCGACAGGATGCGTGGCAGGTGCACAACAGACACTGTGAAAGTAAAGTATTACTTGGGGACTGCAAAATACTATATATTTACGAACCACTATAGATTTTTCTTCCTGGGTAGCCCTTCGAAGGCTGTTTTTGTGCCTGTGAGATTCTCGTGCTGTAGTAAATTAGAACCCTCTGGAAATATGGCTGTGGTAGTGTTAGTATGGATTTCCAGTGACACGTTCATGAAGGGCCCCTTGAAGGCTGCTCTGCAATTCCAAGGTCTGGCAAAGCTCCCTGATGGCTGCTGACTGTGGATGTGTTGGTGAGCATGCTCCTGCCCTTCCCACCACTCCACTGGGGAGCCTTAAAATGATATTTCATAGAAAACAAAAGGACAGGGATTTTTTTTTTCTGTTTATAATGTCCGGATTTTCACAGCGTTCCACTTTTCCACGTATGATAATGGATAAGGAATTTTTTAAAACTGACTTATGTCCACTCTCCCTCTATTAAATAAAGGCATACTATTTAAGGTGGTTTTCCTCTTCATGAGAAAGAAATGCTTAATGAAGTTATGATTTCCATTTCAGCTTATCTTTTCCAGTAAACTTTTTATCAAGTTCATAGGCAGGTCCTAATGAGGAAGTTTGTAAGAAACACTGTGTGATTCATCTCACAAACTCTTTGTGTAAACTGGGACAAATTTTTCATTTATTTCTGTATCCCTCCAGTTTTAAATACATCCCAGAGTGACCCATAGTTTTGCTATATTCAACTAGAGTCTGTTCACTTCCCCTAAACACTCATTTATGGCTGGGAAAATACAGATTTCCAACTGGGTTTCTTTACTAGGTGTACTCTGGTTCTTTCTTTCCTTCTATGGTTTGTTATAATATAATTTTTACCTGCTTATTTTTATATAGTGTATACTTTATCTGTAATAACTAGCCTTCCTTTCAGCCTCAGGCAGTCTGAAAGACAATTTCTGTGCTGTTCCTTTCAGTTATTGCAGATCTTTTTGTTTCCCTCTTTTGTTTTTTTTGAATGATGAATTTTTGAGCAACCTCCTGCACTCTCCTTATTGAAATACAGAATATTGTTGCACCTGTGTTACTACAACAGATCAGTCCTTTAAAGCAGGTAGCTTGAGACTACTAAGACCATTTTAGAAGACTTTGTCATTGATGGCAGAAAATATATTTGTTATACCTGTTGGAGAGGCTTCTTTTTGGCAGATGAGGGAAAAGATGTTACAGAAATTACCTGGAAATCTAGTGAACTCTCAGAGAACAGTTATACATTCCCTGTGACTCACATGAGAAAATACTCTTGTCTGATCACGACCAACAAACAGTATTTCAGGAATTTCCAGATTTAAGTTGGCAGTGGAGAAAGAAAGGACAGAAGACTAGTGCTGAAGAACCCTTAGAACAAGTCATGGAGCACAGCTTGGTGACAAATAATAGATTCCATTCTCATTTTACTTAAGGGACTGTTATTTCTCCTGAATAATGATGTGTTTCTAGAAGTTTTTCAGAAAGGAGTTTCAAGAGTCATCCTACATAGCCCTCAGTTGTGGTCACTTCATAAATAGTCTTAACCAGTGAGGACTATTGTAGGCACCCAGTTCCCTGGGCAGTGAGTAGTTATAATTCCAAGGGCACTGGCAAAATTTTCCCCATCAGTTAAAATGAAAGAGAAGGAAAGAGCTTATATTTTTTTTTAGCTATTTTGTATGCCCTCAGAAAACAGGGAAGTTTTTGGCATGTTGTGGATTTGGAAGGTAACAGTGCCTGCCAACAATCAGATTTTGTAACAAGCTTCCTTTCACAAGTTTGTTTAAAAGTTTTAAATATCACATTATATATAATTAAGTAAAGAAATACCATAGTAATGTAAATCAAAATATGCACTCAAATAAGAGGAATCCAGGGGAAAAGAGGATTCCTATACATTTGCTAACACTAATTCTCTTTGTTCATGTCTTAAAGCATCTATTTCTGGAGTGTGAGAGCACCTGGGATTCATTTCATCTTTATAGTGTTTCTGTTTGAATTTAAATGAGTCTTGCATAAGCTCAGCAAATACCCTAGAAACACTTCTCAGTGAGGATGTTTGGAGTTTGTGAAGCTGAATTATATGCTTGCACAGCAGTTCTAATCCTGGGGTAAAAGTTCACTGTACCATATCTCTAAAGCATAATTATAGTGGAAACTGGCTGTCTGTCACCACTTAGATTAATTCATTTTACAAGTTGATTACATAGCCTTAGATTTGAACTTTGCTAAATAAATATATTTTCAAGATTGTTAGATAAGCAGTTTAAATAATTTTCTAACTACAGTTAAGTAATTATTTTTTAATATTCCACCTGTTATATAGATGCTCCTTTTCAAAGCATAGAACCACGCTGTAGCTCTTGTTTCACAACTCAAATGTTAAAGTACCATCATACAAATGATGACATCCTAGCTAGATTAACAGCTAATGCTTTTCTAAACTCTGTGGAGCTGTTACAAGCCATTATAGTGGATATATACTGGTTTATGGAAGATGAATAAAGCCAGTAGAAAAATGGAATTCAGCATCTGTACTAGGTATTTACACATACAGAAAAAGTCCAGAATTAATTATGCTTTATGCTACAGTATAATTAGTTTTTCATTAAAATATATACCCTCATGTTAACTGAACAAGGATTATTCAAAGAATAATGCCAACGACTTCTTTTTGAAATATTAATTTAGTCAGTTGGTTATATGTTTAAATCTGGAGCAAGATTAATCTACCTTTATTCCCCATTGTGTGGAAGTCTGCACATTTTAAAGAGAGCATCACAGATACTGTGTCAGTGTTACCCTTTTAAAGGTGATTCTTTTGGATGTATATTTAATCACATAGTATATACACTTAGGCTTTCACACTGTACCTATAGGATCTCTAAAAAATTCTATACTCTTGATTATTTGATGGTAGATCTTGAACTGTAGGTAGAGCTTTATACCAGAAGATGGAGAGTGGTTAAGAAGAGAGTTCCTGCTTCTTCAGTGTCAAAGTTTGGAAATTTTTGACCCCAACCTGGTATAGAGGAATCATTTTGATACAGGATTATGATGAATTTATGCACAAACAGAAACTGGACAAACAGAAACTCTGTATTGCCCAAAAGTTGGAACAGGAGTTGTCTGGGGGTGGTTGGATCAGTTTTCTTGGTGGTACAGTCTTGCTGAGACACAGGTCTTGATCTGCTGACCATGTTTCCATGTTTCTCCTAATTCCACAGAGCAGGAGCTTTGCCTTGTTTGTTTAAATATTACTTCACTAAAACAAAAGAAAGCATTCTGATCAAGCAGGAGCTCTACTCTCCTTTCTTTGTTATTGCATTACTTCTACTACTTGTATGTTTTTGTTGTGGATATAATTGATCAAATTTTAAAGGGCTAAAAAGGAAGTTAAGTGTTGTGCTTTACTCACAAAGAGAATTTTTTGAGGAAAAATGATGCTTGGACTTCTCTGATTTAAACATCATTCTGGTGCTAGGTGAAAATGTGTTCTGTAGCTTCCTGATTAGTGACAGATCCAAAAATAAATTAGGTAAGATGACAGCCTCTCCAGACTGTGTGTCATGTAGGTTTAGAGTCTGGATGTAAAACCAGCTGTTCTATAGCTGCTGTTCCTGTCTCCCAATTATTTGCCAACACAGGTGAGTCTGGGTGGGCACTGCCTGGACCTGAGGTCAAGGCTGTAAAATGTGTGGTGGGTGTCTAATAGATTAAATTGGGATTGCAATCCAAGTATCAGCCATGGATTTATGTAAAAAGCAGTGACTTAGGAATCTCTCAGAGGAAAATTTAAGACAAACTGCAAGGTTATCACTAAAACACTTGTTTGTTCAGAACTGGGTGGGATATTTGCAATGCTAGATAAGTTAATAGCAGTTATGCAGAGGAATAAATTCCTCTGATTAGAAGAATAACAAAGTTAGGAAGATCCAAGCGTTAGGATGGACAGTCAGGCAGACAAACTATTCTGAAATGCAAAATAGTAAAGTAATATATGAAATGTAAAGTTAATACCCTTAAGTGGAATGGAAAACAACTCTGCTGTGTGTTAAACCTTGATTACATCTGTCAATTAATGCTAAAACAGCTTAAGATTATGGTTAATTGTATTCCAAACATATAGCTGATGTTTTCTGTTCCATCTCGTGCATTTTTTTCCCATTTTGGGCATTGGATGGAGAAACCCCATATATTTGCATTGCAATTGCATTTCATAATACTTACTGAGAGTAAATTTCAGAATACAGAGGTTTTCATTCAGTCATTTATGGATCTAACTGAGATGGGACTGTGCTTTACAAACTCTGTCAGTTTGGTTCTTTCAGATTTTCTTTGGAAATTTCCAAGCATAGAACTGCTTCTAATAAAAGTGAACGTTTTGGAAAGTTTGGAAACATTGCATTACCATTTTTGTAACGGTTTTTCATGCTCCTGAAATTCTGGAATCTGACTGGTCTAGGAAAGAAATAAACTAGCTAAAGCCAGGATTATGCATGATGATTCAATTTTTGCTCTTTTATATTCTCAGCTTGTCATTCAGAATAGAATTTTGTTTATAAGTCAAACCCAGCATTCACTGGTATAAGCAAATAGAACTGAGGGATTAGTAATTTGCATGTCTGCATCTAATTGCATTAGATTTGCATCTCTGTCTTATAGATTTACTGAAATAGGTAATTTACACAGAAAATAGTGTCTTGACACAATATGAGAGGATAAAGCATAAACACATCCACTTGTAATCCCTCCAGGGCCATGTTGAAACTGCAGTGTTTGTGTTTGGGCAGAAAGGCTCCAGTTTCATTTATTCTGTGATTCTATTCCTGTTGCAATCTTTATTCAACAGGCAGATGTATGAATGTGACCCGTTTTAGTTATCAGCAGAACATAAGTGTATTTTGTATATTCTCAAGTATCCAATTCCAAGAACAGTATAATACCAGCTCAGAGTTTATATTTATGCTTCAGGATTTCTCTCATGTTTGTTTCTTAAAGTTACAAACGAACAAAAGTAAGGTTACAGTAAACCAAGAGTAACCATCATTTACCTGCCTACCTACTACATCTGCTAGGACCACCTGGAAAGATTTGGAATAAAGATTGGATTTGTCAAAATCCTGGACAACTTCAGTGGGACACATGTCCCAGTGCAAAATAATGGCAGTGAATATCACAGAATATCAATTTATGTGCACCTGAATTTGTAGAGATATATCCTATAGTAAATATATTTTCTAGAAAAGTGACATTTATGGGCAATCCTGACACCACCACTCCAATTTTTTTACATGGTGCACTTCCAGTTTTAGATTTTTCTGGTGACAATATGTGGATAAGGATTTACACTTGGATGCCAATGATAAAACTTCACCAACAAGCACAGGTAAACTCTCTAAGCATGGCACATATTTTGGTTCAAGCAGCAGCTGAGTTTGTGTGATACCATAGTTTCATTTTGGCTTCCAGACAAGGAATGTCTATGACTGGTAAATAATTTTTTAATTATATTTGGGAAGAAAAGTTTATTTCAACTGTTTTTACTTTGTGAAGGGAATCATTACTTAAATTTTTCCTGCTATAGAGCCCATCTAGGGTAAGGTTGGCTTGTTGATTAAAACACAAACGAGTCAGACACACTGTGTGTGTTTTTAAACTGGCATTGCTTTGCCACATACCAGCACTATTGTGGCACAACCAAAATCTGCCAGGAAAAATGCCAAGCTATTCCTCTCAAAACAACCTTTGAGGCTTTTAATAGATCTCTTGTGGATCTTTAGTGGGTAAACCTTCAAAGCAACTCATCCTGTCGGGAGGAAGGAAAAGGATGCAGTTGGAGCAGCAGGACTTCAAAGGATTTGCCACTTGCCAGCTCCTGTGCTGTCCACAAGCTCTTTGCAGGTCTAAGGCACCAGAGTACACACTCCTGGTAGGAGTTTGACCAGTTGTGTGTGACATGTCAGGTCCTGGACAAGGAGAGGTCCTTGTTACTGTGGGATGAGTCATATAATGAAGAGAGGAGAAGAGGTGGGGAGAAGGAGGGTTGGGGGACTTATCTTTCACTAGAGCTGCAAACTTTGTTGCTTGTCTGATTTTTACTTACATGATACTAAAACCTTCCAATCCCAGAATATGATTTAACTCACTGGATACTGCACATTCACAACAAGGGAGAGAGGTCTGATTCCCAAGAGCTGGGAAATTATACAGCCAGCAAAGAATAATTGGGATGGTGGCTTACAAATGATGTTTGTTGTAACATGCATTGCTGTTCCCTGAGTTCATTGAATGCTGAGGTGACACTCTGAGAGGTGATAATAAAGAAACCTGCACTATGCTTAGAAAAGTGATGGAAGGAAAATTAACATCTTAAATAGATTTTTTGAATAGAGAGATCACAGAAAATGTCTTGGAGACAAATACCTTCACCACCTATTTTTTTGTGTGTTGGTGGGTTTTTTTTCCCCTGTTTTTATGTGTGCGGTTATTTGTGGGTCAGGTACTTACTACCTAAGTGTATGTATAAAGCAGAGCCTCATTCTCATTACTGGTAGCAAGTACACACAGGTTGTTCAATAATTGAATGTATTTCAGGTTTGCTGTCAGAAGGCAAGATGAAAACAGGTTTGGACTTATGGAACTCACCTTTAGATATCAGCTACTTTGGGTTCTCCTCCCCACACTCTTGTTTAACTGAAACTATATATATATATATATATATAAACTTTGGTGGGATTAAACATAGGTTTTATTTGTATTTTTAGCATATTGGAAGAAAGGAGGTGTGTGGTTTTGGGTGATGCTACTTTATTCCTTGTTAATAATGGATGAAACACACAGTCATCCCTGAGTGGTTGTGTTAAAATCTGTAGAGTATTATTCCTGTATAGAGATCCCAAATAACTGAAGGCCCTCACAAAGCCCCTTTTTTTGAATTAACAGCATATTTAAAAGCATACTAAGGCTGTGTAGTTTGACTATTGATAATGAAGGGCTAAGAGAGCACTTAACAACTGTTATGTATTCAAGACAGAGGCTATAGAGGCTCTCTTTAAATTCCCTAGTCAGAAGGGACAATAGAAGCTAACATAAGCTATTACTGTACAACAGGAGCTTTTTATTAGGTGTTTCTGATCCATTTCTGTGACACGTTTTTAAATAATCCATCATAGAACAATAGTTCAGACCAAAACAAAGATAATGCTATTTCTGTCTGAAAAGGCCAATATTAAATTCCAATTTTAGAGCAGCAAATCAAGAGTGGACACGGATTGCTTATGAGGATCTTTGATACACTTGCAAATCTCCTTATTTGTTCATGACAGATGCAGCTTTACAGTTTTCTTCATGCATTGTCCCCTGGAATGTGTAGGAATAATAGTTGTTGCAAAAGGTGTGGAGGACAACAGGGATCAGAATGACCAGAACTAACCCAGGGAGAAGATTGGGCTTCCCAGCTGGGTTGGGAGAAGGAGAAAATGGAATAACAATCACTGAATTTAATAAATAATGTAGCTTTTAGAGTAAGGTCCTAAACTAACTGTTTATAATAATATAGTCAAAGTAGGACACAAATAACGTCAGTTTTTATTCACTTTCTCCTGTGGTTTTGTTTGGATTTTTTTGTGGTAAATAGTATTATAGAATGTATGAACTGGTACTTAGTTGTGAGAAGCAGTAAGAAGCTCCTTTTGGTGACACAATATAATAAATATGTATAAAAAGCAGCTGTTTTACCTGGAAAGCTGAGAGTACAATGGACTAAAGTAATGCAATCATCACTAAATCTCCTTGTATGTAGTAAGTTCCTTAGTTCCTATGTTACAAATTCTCATTTTAGCTACTTGTGCACTAATACCCAGTGAAGACCAGCTCTGCATGTTGGCTTGATGAATTCCTGCCACTGAAAATGCTCCTGTGATTACCCTTTTGCTGGGATGGCAGCACCAGAGAACTCAGCACCACTGCCACTTTTGAGTTGTCCAGAGGGCTTTATTTGAAGGTGTGGTTCTTTAGGAATCCTGGAGTGAGAGTAGAAAATCAGTTTTCCCCCGTGTCTCACTTTGTGTCCCAGGGCAAACCCCCAGTAAGTTATGGAGCTTTACAGTGCAACTTCTGTCCTCTTCTGCTTTGTGAATCCCCCCAAATAACAGCACAGCAAACTGGAAACTCTTGGTTCATGACCTAAACTACTAAAGCCCTGTACATGGTGAGGTGGTGAATTGTAAGCTCAGGTTCTCAAAAATGATGTAGAAACTCTAAACCATCACAGTACTAAAGGTTTCTAGCATTTCACCTGCTTCCTGTGACAGGAGAGAGCTGTGCCCGTGTCCAAGGCCTTGCAACACTGGTGATTTTAGATCAGCAGCCTGATTTTGGCTACTGGAATGCATTTATGTTATTTCAGTTTATACTTCCACAAACAACGCCGTGAAAGATTCCTACTAATTGTGTAAATTCTTTTAAACTAATTCCAGATCTTTACTTTTAAGCTGTCTGTAGTGCTGGCTACCCAGCGGGTCCAGTTAAAAGCTATTTTTATCAGAAGTGGTTTAAAATCCTTTATCATTTACTTGAGAGTCCACCTGTTGTTGATCTTGGGTACTACTTGGCTGAGTATTTGAGAAATACAGTGAATTTTGTGCTGTGACTTGCCTGAGGCACTGAGTGCTCTGTGCAGCATCACCAGTATATTTGGTACTTCCACTTATGCTCTGTAGATTAGTTTATATGAATCATGTAAATAACTATACACAAAAACTTATTTTTGAAAGTATGAAAAAATTAGGAGAATACATTTAATCAGATGTCTTGAAACCACTGGGAACCGAATTTTAAGTATTCTAAAAATATCAGTGACTTTGCATAATTTTTATTTTTTTTCCACAGCCCTGCATATTTTTAGAGTAATTATTTCTCAAAATAGCTACAGTGCCTCAACAAAGGACCTAATCAAACAGCATGTTCTTAATCACCAACTGTGGGAGAAAACAGTGGAGGAAGAGAAGGATGAGTGGGAATAGTCTTTGATCTTGAAAAGTGGGGTTTTGTCCCCAGCCCAAGTGGTGAGAGGTGGATCCCTGCAGGGCTGTGAGCTGATTCTTAAGGAGAAAACATTTCAAGCCTGAAATATGCTGGGACAAGATGGGATTGGAGAATTAGAGATGAACTCCTGTGTATGACTGACATTTTCTGAAGTTCATCAGCTCCATGATATTGTTAACAGTTCGAACAGAAACGTTACAAACTTTATATTAAAACCCCCTTTATTCCTTCATGCTAGAATTTAGTATTCTGGAGGAATTTTGGTTTTTTTCCATTGGGGAATTTATAGATTGTTTCTGTGTTCTGAGGTTTATCCAAGGTCTTCTTGTAAATGATTCAGTCTTCCCTCAGTTGTATTAATCACAATTTAAATGTTTTTAATACCAAAATTAGATGCAGCAGAAATAATCTTTTCTTACAAAAGTAGATTAAAAAGTTCATGTTTTTTCTAACAAAATCTAATAATAATGTTTTAGTTATCAGTGTTAATTTTATGTACAAATTCAAAGGCAGATTGTCAAAATATAATTAGAAGGCTCTATGCAAGAAATTAAATACACTCTAGTAGCACAGATGAAAAAAGCATCTGTTTTGAAGTATTTTCATTAAAAATTAGAAGACTAGAGTAGGGAAAATGAGATTTGTGGAGATGAAATCTGAAAAAATGTAAGAATTGGAAAATACCTATGGAGCAAGCAAAGTATCATCTGGGATTTATGGTGAATAATGTACACAAGCTGCCATCTTTGATTTCTAAAAGCTTTTTTGTTTATATATTTACAAATTATACTTGAAGTCATTATAGTTATCTATTCTTAAAACCTAATGAAAATGCCTGATTTTCCTAATGTTTGTCTCAGCTGGATGAGCCTCTGGGTCTTCAGCTGATTTTCATTTTCAGCATTCTGCAAGTTTTGAAGCATCTGTGGTGTTATATCCATTAATATTCCAAAGTACACATTCCTGGTGTCAAATGAGTGTATGGACTGAGCCTGTTTATTTGGTAGTCTGAAAATACTGCTTTTAATTAGCAGCTCAATGGGTACATGTTCATTTGACAGCTTCCACTTGTGGATTTTTTTAGAAAGTTCAGAGGGATAGATATTGATATAATCAAATATGTGCTGTTTTAAGGGAGGGGAAATCTACCTTGTTTTCTCTTTCATTTTAGCAGTGAATGCCTGGAAAAAAGCTAACATTTCTAAATTCTGTTAAGAATGTGCTATTGTCTGGGAAGGTTAGAAGCATAATAATTAATGAGATTTCCAGTGGTCACAGTCTTAGCTAAATTGCATAAATGACATTATTCAGCATTTCTCATATTTCTCCTTCAACTGACAGTTGCAAACAATAATCAGAGAACTGGTTAAGGGCAGAAAATGTTTTAAAAATGTTTTTTGAAAGAACTCTGCTCTGGTAACTGAATGCAAGTTGAGAACTGCTCTTGTAATACTCAATGGAAAACCTGGCTACCATTTGTAAGGAATCTGGTCCTTCCAAACGTGTTGGACTGAACTCTGTGGAGTTGCATTGTGTGTCAGTGCACAACCACTGAAGTTTCACAAATCTCCATACAAATTTAATGCCTTTGAATTGTGTGATTCACAAATCCTGACAGCTTGAAGTATGTCAGGGGGTGTGTATATATAATTCCATGTGTGTATATACAGATATATGCGCATATATCTGCAAAACCAGATGTGTCATATCCTGCTTTTCCTGACAGACTCTATTCCAGAAGTGCAGAAGTTTTTTTTTTTCTTCTTGTGAAAGTACAGTTGTTTCTACCTCTGGTCAATCTTGAATCTGTGTTCAGCTAAGACTGCTAAAATATTATTTTAAGAAAGACTAAGGCATTTTGTTTAAGTTCATTTAAAAACCCCACAGGAAACAAACCTAAACTTGTGTCATTTGTTCAAAATGAACATTGCAAAAATACTGTTTTAAATTGATTTGGTTATTACTTTTATTTTTTTTTCTTTTTTTTTTTTTCTTTTGTTTGGTTCTGTTCTTAGTCCTGAATCCCGCTTATTCCCTGGAAATGAGCTTATATTTATATATTTCTGAGAAAAAAGTACTGAACTATATACTGGTATTATATACTAGTCATCACTTGCCACCAGTGTTAACACAAGTGATGTCACAAAGATCATTCCTGGTCTGTCCATGGCAGTGCTGTGGTCTGATTTCCCTGTGGAGTTGGCTCCAGGAGCCTCATTCCAGCCAGGACAGGGAGCTGAGGAGGCAGCTCTCGGGTGGGATGGGTGGGTGGGTGTGGGTGATGCTCCCCTGGGCAGCAAAATATCCAGAGACAGGGCTGAGAGGGAGAGAGAGCACTGGGAGAGGTCCTGGGAATATTCAGAGAGGGCACCAACTTCCCCATGGGATAACAAGGGTGTTGGGATTCTGGAGCATGTCTGTGTTTTGTTTTTCCATTGTCAAACTGTACATGTTTATTGGGGCTCTTTCTGCTTTGAAGTCAAAGGACGGAAAGCTCCCCTGCTTCACTGCACTGCTGTGACTTTCTCACCGGTTGTGACTTGATTTCTGTTTTGAGATAAAAAACTGAGGTTTAGTTGAAGTGTTCCAAAACCAGATACCACTCTCTCTCTCTTTCTTGTAGGCAGGGTGCTGCTGTGCCAGGCAAACCAGGAGGGATCTCCCGTGTACAGTGCCCCCAGTTCACTAGTATACACATCCACAAGTAAGCTAGTGTTATGGCTCGTTTTCTGTTCTGTTTTGTGACAAAAGCACATTAATGTAACTTAAGCCCCCGAAAAATGTGAACTTTCCCAACAGCTTTTGTTAAAGCAAATGTGATATTTATAAATATGTGAGTAATGTCGAGAGATAATTTGGTGTTTTTCGGTTGCATCTTTATCCTCAAAGTATATCTTATTAAAAAAAAAAAAGGAAAAAATTACCTATATTTCAATGTTCTACAGAAATGGTCAAAAATTCTACAGTAATAGTGACATTTTTTGGAATCCAGTACTGTTGCACGCTCTGCATTTTGTGTAGATGTTGTGTTTCTTCTTCCATCCTGCTCACAGTACACAAAAGGTCTTTTATCATGCAGCCATTTGATTGTGTCAGGAAGCAAATAGATATGAAGCCTTTTTTTTTTTTTTTTTTTTTTTTTAACAAAAGGAACAGCCTGTATGGAAGTGGGTGTTTTGAGTTATAAAAAGCTGCCCTAATAAAAATAGCAGAGACAAGCTGAAAGGATAGATGCTGCCATCAGCCGTTTCTCTGCACAAAACTTTGGAGTGGAAATGTGTCCTGTGAAATCCCGAAACAGGAGCAGAACTGATTCTTCTGAGAGTGTTTTAGATTGTATTGGTGGTGCCAGTGATGCCCATTCTGGCTCCTGGTCAGATAAGAAGCCTGTAGCTGAATGCAGGAGCAGTAATTGCACTGGCTCTGTGCTCACAGCAGCGCTCTGGAAAGAAAACCCTTTACATTGTCTGATTTAACATTATCAGATATGCTCTTTATGAAGGTTGTATTCAGTCTAGAATGCAGTTCTACTCTTTTAGAGCTTATCTAGACTACTAAAATAATTAATTTATTTTTTTTAATTAAAACCAGGAATGAGGAGAAAAGAATTCCATAGTGATCATCTTTACAATCATGTAATTCTCTTATGTCAAACGTTATCCATGTCATCCCTAGAGTTGCTGCTTCTCCAGGATACATATGGGATCCACTTTTAAATCAGCAGTCTAGTGTCTACAAATGCATAGTGAACTAACAAAATATATCAAGTATTTTAAATTAGAAGTTAAATTGTCAGTTAAATCTGCATTTGCCTCCAGGTGCTCCCAGAAATATTTTGTGCTGTGTCACCTTTCCCAAGCAATAGGTTTTTTTAAATCCTTGTAGCAACAGACAAACTAAGTACTTATTGTTCAAATCGACACCTTTTTGCATGTTTGTAGTGCACTGTTCCTTTTAGACCAAAATACCAATCTTTGACTGAAATTGTTTTCCCAGAAAATGATCCAAACACTTCACTCATCTTGCTGTTAGGGAGCTTATTTTGGAGGAGAGGGGGCAGTGTTTGTTTTTAAGTTTCTGAAAATTACTTTAAAAAAAAACCCTTCAAAAGTTTACCCTGTTGCTCCTATTACATCACTGATACATTTATTTGTGGAGCTGCTGTTTACATCACATTGTATTCCCACTAGTATCAAATCCCTGGAGAGTAGCTGCAAGCTCCCTGAGCTCTGTACTTCACTGTTTCCATTATGTCCCATGAGTGAATCCCTTTGAAAAATCTTATTTTGCAGTGGTGCTCCTTGAATAATGATATCCTAACAAACACCTGTTTGTTTTCAATTATGCCAAATACATAAGTAAACAGACTTTGCCTATCTGCCTCCCACTGGGCAATGTGTAATACACAGTTTCATAACAGACATTGCTGGTAGCCCTTGCAGAAGAAATTATTACACTTTTGTTGAATCTCTGTGCATGCAAGTCAGGATTTTTCTTTTATTATGTGTAGTATTTTATCTTGCCAAAATGCAGTTTCCCCCCCAGGGTCACAACTCCTAATAACACGAAATTACTACAATTACTAATGATTGTAATTAGGTTTTTTATTTCTCAATATTACAAAGCTTTCAGTAAAGATGCAAAATAGTTTCATTTCTATAGGAAATTCTACCAAAAGTGGAATAGAAATGAAGGTTGACTTTTGTCTCATTTCCTTTATTATTTTAAAGATCTTCTATATTCCATTTTTTATGCACATTTCAATATTGGAATTATAACTGAAAAGTCAACATTTGTGTCTAGGAAATCAATACTTGTACTGTTATCATTTCAGGTAGACAACAATATTGCAGCTTTCGTTTTTGAAGAATTTGTTAATCATTTATTCTGTTACTGCTGATATTGTAACCGTGTGATATTTTAGAACCGCTTACAATGTAAGAATTAAGTGGCTTTAAATTTGTAATTGCTTTAACAGAAGGGAAAGAGTCTGCTGAGGTTATTTTAAAGCCATCTGAGATATTTCAAGTTCATTAAATGCTAATGACATATAGGAATTTTCAGATATTTGGAAGAGGATAGTCCCTGTCTAACTTGACTGTTCATCTTTTGCTCCCAAGTTTTAAGGCATAAAGGACTGAAACTTGGTTGTGAGATGTATTTTTCTTAATTCTGGCTAGCTCTATTTCTCACTTAACATTTTGGCTTTTAATTGTAGTGGTCACTTGTAGTCTCTGATGACTCTGAACACTTTTGCCCTGTTGGCTCTCCAGAAAGCAGAGCACAATTCTTGGAGCTGCTCTTTCCCTTCTGATATTTCTCCAGGGTATATTTCATGTCTCATACTGTACATTTCCCAGTACAGTGATTAGTTACACCTCTGAATGTGTCAGGAGATGGAAACATGGCTCTGCTTCCTTCCATCACTTCTGGCCCTTCGCATAATACAGAGAGAAATGAGCTGTTTCTTCTGCAAGCAGTGGAACAAATCAGTAACAATAGTCTCTCATGCCTCATCTGTTCTCTTATGCTGAAGAAGAAGATGGGACCTGGATCAGTTTTTCATTTGCACATCTATTCTGGGAATAGATCATTTGTTATGTAGAAGGCAGAGTTTCAGCATGACAATGTGTTCACATCCCTGGGTGGGACAGGTTCTTTGATTTACTGAGGCAGCCACAGGCAGGAAACTCCTGGTCTCACCTTGGCTGCCAGAGATTCCCATGGTATTGGCATCCTCAGGACAACACTGATACAAGAGATTTCGGCTAAATCCTGCATCATTATCTTAATGCAGAATGCAGACAATCATGGGAAGAGTTATATCCAGCCAGGAATGATTAGAGGACACCAAATCCCCGTGAGTAAGCATTCACTGGAAGCTTCCTGGAGGCCCCTGATATCTCACTGGAACTTAGTAAATAAAACAGTTTGGCTCCACGTAACCGACAGTCTCTCCTTGCCCTCACTTCTTTAGACTAGTGGCTTCCACAGGGAATTTTAAAATTCCAGAGAAATTGGTATCTCCTGGTAAATAAGAAATGTATCAAGGATAATTTTGGAACTTTTCCACATTGAAGCCACACGTGAGTAGGATCCACGAGAAAAAGGAAGATTCAAGAGAAGAAAAAGGTTCTGTCCCTGAATGTCTGTGTCACTTTCCTGCCGAGGACAGTAACGTGGCTGGGTATGTATGGTTCAAAAGAAGCAAAAATGCAAATCTGAATTGCTGCAAGGACTTCAAAAAACTGCTTTGTACCTATTTTTCTATAATATAGAAGTGCCTGAAAGTGTGAATGAAGTACAAGTTCATGAGAGCCAAAGTGTGGGAAAGAAGGAAGACACGAAGTTGTGGAACTGTAGAGTAATTGAGGTTGGAAGGACCAGGCTGCTCCAAGAGCCCTCGAAGGATGGAGGTGGCACAACGGTCCTGGGTCATCTGTTCCAACACTGGAATGACCTAAAGTGGAAACCTCTCTTCTTGCAAGTCATGTTTGCTGTCTCTTGTCTTCCCAGCATGTGAAGAGCCTTGATCACCTCCCTGCCCCTTCTCTGCCAGGGCATGGAAAAGGAGATGTCAGTGGAAATCTCTGTGGCCTGGACTAACCAAGGAGTGTTCCTGGGCTCACCAAGCCTGAGCACTGGTGCAGTGAGGCAGCCCCAGCCTAAATTTGTGCATCACATCTCAGAAATGTCCAGCTGTGCATCACCCAAGTCCCACAGAAGGCAATGGGAGTGAGATGGAATTTAAAATTTAAAGGGAAGTTCAAAGACAGCTAAATATTTTTTTACTCTCTAAATCAGAACTTTGAAACTTTTAGGCTTTATTTTAGCTCCAAGTAAGTATAAAGATACTTGAGTTTTAAGGTCTGTGGATTTTTGTGAGCATATATTAAAAGGGACAGTTCGCTGGACTGATTAGCTGACAGGTATGATAAAAAAATTTAAGTTTCTACATGCCTTTATTCAGAATGGTGTGCAGATGAATGCCTCTATTTCTCAAATGTTTAGCAGGCCCATAAAAGAGAATTTTGCCTTGACTTCATTGAGTACGTTTTAAATTGAAGTCAATTTTGGCTTAGATTTTCTAAATGTTAGAGTCGTTTCATCTTCAGTAAGCATGCTCATCAGCTCCTAAATAAATCTTTCATACTGCAATCAACTGATGGAATTAAAAGAAGAAAAATATTAAAATGCAGAAATCCGATATTAATTCATTTTAATCTATCACACTCAAGGGCAAATGAAGTTGATGGCCCATTTTTTAATTGATATATTGATTAAAATTTTGGAAGAAGTGGTGCTAGAATTCAGCAAAAATGATTGAGGTGGTACAAATGCTTATAAATCTGTCCCACATTGTTCGTGTTCTTTAATTGTAATTGTCTGATAAAACTTCCATCGGTTTCTGTAATTAACCTAATGGTCTAAATGAATTTCCAGATCACTGGTTATTCATTTCAATATAGAAAATGCCATTACAATGAGTTTAATTAATACAAAGTAAGTTCACAGTCCATTGTACCATTAGAATAGAATTATATTGTTTTAACTGTTTAAATTAGGAACGTTTTTTCCTCTCATCTTGTTTGTCCCATTTATAGACTCTAGTGTTCATTTTCTAGTCACACTTTGCAATTAAAATATTTAAAACCTGACGCTCTTCAAACCTCAAAATACCAGCGTAGATATTTTATTTTTTTTTATTTTATTTATCGTTTCAACTATTTTTAAGCAGAATTCAGTCAGTGCCAAGCTCATAATCCCATGATATGCCCTGGAACATCTTATTTGTCTTGATATTCCTCTCACAGAAGTACATGTGACAGATAAGCACTCACCAGAGGATCCTTTTGCTTTGCGTCAGACAGATATTAAAACAATAAACCATGTTGCCCTGGGATTTTGGCTTATGAGCAACCAGGAAGCAACAAGGCAAAGATGAGATGGTTTTGAAAGGCAGGAAGGCAGTTCTTTGGGAAAATTCCCTGGGAACCCTCGGCCCCGCAATATCTTTGACAAGAGATGTTTTAAATGCTAAAGTTCCTTTAAAGCAAATCGGGAAAAGAGGCTTCACTCCTGCAGAGCAGACATTAGGAATGGTCCTAAATAATACTGCTGATCCAAAGTTATGTGTTGTGTGCCAGGAGAGAAGGAAAATCTATGGCACAACCTTGGAGTATTAATTACACGATATGGGAATTTTACTTTTTATGTATGTTCTCTATAAAAAAATCTATCAGCATTTAAGTATAACAAATGTACTAGTTTTAAAAAGAATTTTTTTTTTCCCTCTGGGTGTTTTGTTTTAATTCATGGGTGGAGGATAGTTCAGGATCATGTTGATAGCTATAGAATAAACAAGGCAAATCATAAATATAAAGTATAAATATCATATCCAGTAGTAGGATTTAGTCTCTTTGAGGACTCATTTTGTTACAGAAATAAAAATTAAATCAAACCTGTCTATGCAATATGTCTGTTGAATATCTTTGCTTAGAAGTAGGTTACTTGGCTTAGGAATGTTAGTAAACTCCCTAAAAAATGCTTCATGAAGCTGTTTTCATGTCTCTTGTTTCAGTGAAGACATTCCAGGTTTTAATTTCTGTTGCCTTACTAATGGATTGAAGGAAGACCTTGGACATTTCTGTTATGTTCTGGGATATTTTCAATACTGAGAAGATTACACAGGGAAAATAGAAATTTTCCAAAGGTGATTCACAGTGAACTTCTGAGCCAAATCATTAGTGGGAGCATTGGGTTTAGAAACCTTGAATTCAGTTGATTTTTGTCTGGTTTAATCTGTTGCACACATGTAATTACCTGAAAATTATATTGTAATGATGGTAGTTTTCTGATAGGATTATCCTGAGACTCCAAGCAGCTGCAGTGTAGGTGCTCCTGACCTTTGGAATACTCTTCTCTGGATTTTGTATGCAACACATGATTGACCATATTCAGTCCAAATGGTCAAATGTCGTTATGACATCGTTGATTCATTTGTTCTGATTTTATCATTACATTTTTTTCTTAGTTTATATGTTGCAATTTTACTGTTATTGGTAAAGGAGAGACTGTTTGGCAGGCTTACCATTTAGAATTAGAATCTGGGTCAGGAAAAGTTTAAAAAACGAGTATTCATGTGGTATAAATAATTTGCCAGTGCTACGATATTTCTGAATGAAATGTAAAAAGGTTCTGCAAACTAAATTTTTAATTGGTGTGTTCTCTCTTAGGCTAAATTGGAATGGCAGATCACTTCATCACTAATAAAATATGTATTAGTAGGTTGTGTTTACACGTTGGTGGGTTTGTCTGCTTCTTTGTTGCTTCATAGGGAACAGGTCAAGCACCCCTGCAAAGGAGTCTGTGATTGAGGCAACTTAACCTTTTATAGGACTATGGTTCATAAATGAGAGTGCAAAAATCCTGCCCAAAGGGAAGTGTCGACACATTCGAGTAGAGCAATCACACATACAATTTCCAGGCCACAAAAGAATCTTATTACTGAACATTTAGGAGTCAAACTATCTTTTAATGCGCTTCCTGAATTAATTAATTGCCTTTATTTATGAAGAGAATCACCTTGTAGTAGCCATGAAAAATGTGCAAAGTGTCCTTCCTGTTTGTATGTTGAATACAGTGGGTTTAATTGAAAGTTTAAGTGAAGAAGATGCCAATAGTAAGAAGGAAGGGAGTTGCTTTCCATGATTTTTCCCCCCTATGTATAGAAGTGTCAAAGACTGAAAAATCATCACTTCTAGAGAGAAATATTGATGTCATCTCTTTTGAACTGATCTTTAGAAGGTTTTGAAACACTGTTTTGGCCCACTGTGTTGGACCTTGCTTAGAACAGTTACACTACTCTGGATACAGGATAACTCCACTGACTTCCAAGTCAAATAGTTATAAAGATAGTAAAAAACTAACAAAATTGAGTAAAACTGTATTGATATTAATTATGTTATATTCTTGATTTAAGTATCAGCCTATTTTTAACTGTAGTGAACCTCTTTGAGTTCTTTTGGTAGCACCACCTGGAATTCTTGTTACAGCATTTTTGGTGTTCCGTATCATTATATATTGTCTTTTCTGTAACTATTTTCAAGGTGACTCTCATTTTACCTTCTGTCTGTCTGTATTTTAAATGGGGACTATTAAGTCATCAATAAGATACATTGTAGTTATCCAAAAATGTGTAAATGTGGGTTTCATTTCACTGCCACAAATCTGTTCTTCAGGGCCTTGCTGTTCACACTCATTCTTCTCTAATCTGTTTAGTGGTGGTGTGTCTGAACTAGCAGGCTTAAGGGGCTTTGTAAACAGACACATCCTGAATTGTGTGTCACTGACTTTTTTTTCCCCCACCTATACACAATCCTACATCTGGGTAGTGGGAGATGACTGGAATGATGGGTATAACATTTTCAACAGTAGATTGTGGGAGGAGCATCTCTGTCCTTCAGTTCAAGTAATAAAAATGGTGTGTGGCCAAGGACAGCTGGGCAACTCAGGGCTCTTAACTTGGTGTTTTTCTGGTGATGGAGATTTGGCACTTGGCCACTGGCACTACTTGAGACTAATCAATGAGTTAGGGCAGTGAGATTTTTTGGGCTTACTCATTTCACTATGCAGCTAAATAGTGAGAATTACATTTAGAATTATTTTGCATGAAGATGGACAATGTAATTGCACATCAGACCCTTTGTGTAGAACCCTAGATCCAGGGTTCTGATGTTTCCTTAGCTCTGCTTTGTAGGTGCTGTGTTACTGATTTTTAGTGCTAGGCACACACAGCTGACTGTAAATCTGAAATCATTAACCTGTAAGTTTTGGTTTCAAATAAAGATGTACTTTATTGTCACTCTTCCTGTATTTTGTGATGGTTGTTGTTGAATCATGGCTCTCAGAACCATGCTGTGTACAGCAAAATTCAACCTGAATTTCACAGCTAGTGAGTACTTTTGAGGAATTAACATTTTTAGTATCTATATTACTTTGCAGGTGCAATTCTTTGTTTTGACAGTCTTTTCCATTATGACTTGCATTAGGTTAACAGCTGGGTCTTTCCTCTATTACTTCCTGCCTAAATTGTTCCCAACACAACAGCTTTCTGACAATCCTCTTTTTACAGTTTAATAATTCTGTCCAATTTTAGAAATCCTTGTGTCATCTAAACAGTATTTCTTGTCACTATATAATTGACTTGCATAAACATTCAAATCACTAAATTTTGTCATCTCTTTATAGAAGTGCTACCCTTTATCCAGCTTTCCACAACCCTGGCCTTTTTCCTTTGTCTCAGAAATGATGTTTAGCACAGGGGATTTTTTTTTTCCATTTGCTTGGAACTTGTGGATGTCCAACAACCAGGAAGAGAAGACAAGATATTGATCACTTTGATCATCTATATTTGAAGATTGTTCTTTAAGATCAAATGTGATTTCTCTGATTCCTACTCTTTCTTTTCCTTTATGGCCTTGGTGCTTTGTTTTTATCTACTGAGCTTTTTCTTGTTTGTTAGTAACTTCTTTTGTGAAGAGTCTTCTGTTCTTTGCACCTCAACTATTTGTGATTTGAGCTATGCAGTACTCTAATTTTAATATTAAGTACACCATAAGTCATTTCACCACCAGTTAGAGCATTTTTTTGATTTGAAGTTGTTAGTTGGTGTAATATTAGATTTAGCAAAAAAAACCTCTCAACCATCTTAGCTTTTCCTTTGTATCCTTCCTCATCCTCCATTTCTTGTTGCTTGTTATTAGAAATCCCTTGATGCCTGAGGGGTTCAAGTGGCTGCATATACAGCCCAATAAAAGAAGGATGAGATATATGGGAATTTATGATCATCACAGAATCACTAAATGACTGAATTTCAGAGGAGCTGAGGTTGGAAGGAACCTCTGGAGGACTTGTTGTCCATCCCCTGGTGCTTGAGCAGCCTGTCCAGGACCATGTCCAACCAGCTTTTGAATATCTCCAGGGATGGAGACTCTACAGCCTCTTTGGGCCCCTGTGCCACTGCTCAGTCACCCTCATGGGAAAAAGCTTAGACAAAAAGCTAAAAGAGTTTTCATGCTTTGACATCACAATTTTGCTCAGAAAGTTATAAGTGAATGTCATATAATGGTATCAATATAGGTAGAAACCAACAGTGGATCGTTTATTGGTGCAGGAGAAGAGTTGAAACAAAGGAAGGCAGAGAAAGAGTAATTCCATATATACTTAAAATAATTACAGAGAAAAGTAAGTGTGAAGTCAGTATATGCAAGTCATTGTTGAAATAATGGATCAATTAGATTTGAAAACAACTTTAAGCTAAGGATAACAAAATGGGAAGTTTTCTTTGAATAAATGGTCTTCCTATAATTTAACATAAGAATAAACACATTAAATAGGTTGCTTTTTGCCGAAATATTTAATGTATGTTTTTCGAGTGCATTTGGTTATGTTGGTGGTTTGGTATGGAAAAAACTAAAAATCTGGTTTTTTACATGTCTGAGACTGAAATAATTAATAACATTTCTAGAAATATTGGCATATAACTCAGTTTAAAAAGTTTCACCGAATTGATGTGAAATTTGGTGCTAATTTGGATTTGAAGAGAAACTTGATGCAGTAGTGTTGTGTAAAGGGATTCAATTACAGTGTGCAGTGTTTTGTGAGTAACTGTCTTGCATAAAAAAGTTAATTAATCAGGGCTGTGTCGATTTCCTTGTGCCATGTCAATTAGCAGCAAGGTAATTAATCACTAATCGCCCAGCGTGCAGCTAACTAAGGGACAATCCAGGAGCCATTTGTTGTTATTTTTGTTCCAAATTAATGGCACACAGAGCCATGAAGAAACACATCTTGCCTTTCATAATATTTTTATCGACAGTTTTGCATGTTGTAATAGGCTGCAGCAACAAGCAGCTGTAGTTCAATGGAATATGAATATTAAAGAAACAAATGAGAGCAGATTTATAGGCCATTGCTTTTCTGTTATGTCAGTTTTGAGATTACACTGAGCAAATGAACAGTGAAAAATTACTCTTCCATGTGGAGAATGGTGATTAGACTTGTACATTAATTAGAGATTTTTGTTTTCCTTTTTAATGCATTTCAAATGAGTGTCCCCTATAAGTAAGGGTTTCTCCAAAATACGGATTTATTCATTCCTAAACAACAGTGTATAGTACTGACATATCTTTTTCTACAATAGTAAGGAAATAATTGTTCTATAATTTTAAGTATGTTTCAAAAAATAAATAGATTGTGAAAGAAACAAAAAGAAGTGACCAGTTGTAACTGGTTTTGATATGTATGGTAGGTTTCCTTTGAATTCAGTTAATTCACAACTAGATCCCAGGGAAAACCATCTCACAAAAGTGACAGGTGAAGAACTGTTTGTTCAGCCTGCTAATTTTAAACACTCTGAACTTTCTAAAGGTGTTTTTTTTTACCCTGAAATTTTAACTGTGTGTGTGTATGTAAATATGTATAATTTAAATGCCTTTTTATGTTAAAATCTGTAGTAACACAGCTTACATTTTGCTTGCAGTGTACTTTGGTCTGTGTATTTACATGCACACATCCTCTTTAACACAGTGTTTATGATTCTTTTAAAGAATACCACTTAATAATACTTATTACTATTACAGTGAAGGGAAAACACAGCATACATTGGGCTAAACTGCTGATTCTCTTCCTGAAATCTCAGATAACATCATATAGATTATTCTGCTTAGCTTTTCTCAGCATGTTACCCATTATATCTCTTTGGTTTTAATTTATTGTTTTTCCTCGACAGGGGTCCTCCTGAACTCTGGGAATAATGTAAATGTGTCTCCCTGCCTTTGTAGCAGTTAAACTGTGCTGCAGTAAATTAGCTGTAAGCTGATGCAAACATGATGTAACATTAAAATTCTTCACCATAAAGCATTTGCAGACTCTTGATGGGAGATGACCTGCTAGTTTGTGCAAAGGAGGAGAGATGAGGAGTGATGAGAGGTAGATTTGTTCATCCATTTTGATGGCACACCTTTCTGGGGGCATATGGCACTCTCATACAAATTCCAACCACAACACAAATGGGAAGAATAATTGCCCATTAAAATGGCTGTATATTTTTATGGCTTTGATACAAAATCTGCCCCCTGTTGTTTTTTGCATCTGCTGCTCTTTCATCTATCCCAGAGCTTTAAAACTTTAATACACAGTGTATAACCCTTAAGTATTTTTTGCCAGGTTATATCCCTCTTTTTGGGAGCTCGAGCTCTGTCACTGTTCCTCTAGTCTTTGTTTTCCCAGGCCTATGGTGAGATGTGGTGCCTAGAAAGTGCACCTCCCTGTCATATTCATTTAATACAAAATTAGTAAAACAAATGCTTCTATTACATCTTCTGGGACAAATTAAGATTTGATTAAATTTCATCTGTGAACACAAAGATTAAGTTTGTCTTCCTCATGCTCATATTTACTTTTTGTATAAAATTGTTAGTTACCTGAATTTTAGTGATATATTAACAAGAATCCTTTTAATTCCAGAGGCTTTTTAATTTGCTTAAATGTTGTGATTTGCTGACCTGGTTTCATGTTTGAGATCTAAATTGAAGTTCAGTGGAGGAGGTGTCCTGACAATGTTTCCAAGTTTAGAAAGTTTAGGAAGAGAGACCCCAATATTCATTGTAATAATACATTTTAAAATTTTATCCTTTCAAGTATAAAAATAGAACAAATAAGTTTAAAGAAGAAATCTCACCAGCATAATGTTCCTTAAAAAAATCATTTAGGCTGTAGTAGAAGATGATTTGTATGCTTTTGGATAATTATATGAAGCAAAGCCAAGCACTTCCACAACATATTGCTTATACTCTAATTTTTTAATTTGGAAAAGTAAAAGTGCAGTTCAACTGTAGGATCTGAATTTCTGTGGTTGCTCTTGTAGTCTCATTCATATTTGAACAGCTGAATGAATAATTATAGAACTGAGGGGCTATTAGATGAAATTATAAGTTGTCTCTATGGCTTGATATTTGATCACATGCTGTCCTTAGAAGAGTCTTTTTTTGTTTTATCCTCATGTTATCACCTCATATCATCAATGTGTATTTGGAGAAATCTGCCTTTTGTGTGTCACAGATCAGAAGGATTCCAGTCATCAAATTACTTTGATGATTTTAAGCCACTTTTGCTTAGAAGTGGGCTCAGATGCTTCCCTGCTGAGAGTCAAACACATTTTCAACCCCATTCTAATAGCATTTTCACTGACTGAGTTGCAGCACTTTGGCACTCAGGCACTAAGGAAGGTTGACCTACAAACTGTAAGTCATTAAAATCTTTCCCCCTCCTGGCTAGTATATTCATTACTTTTGGGACTGGTTAATAGCATTTAATGCTTCCTGATGGGACAGCTCTTTTCATAAAACTGTTTTTATGAAGTCCATTCTTCAGTTGTGTTCTAATGGTGCCACTTCTGCTGGTTATTTTGGGGTGAGGATATTAAAAAGTTGGTAGCAAAGTAAATTCTTTGGTTACTACATATTCCTGACCATCTGATTTCTCAACTGGGCTGAACTAACACAATGTTTTTGCTCTGAGCTGAAATCTAGGGTGACAAAACTTGTTGCTTATTTTACCTCTGATCTTAATCTTTAATGTTTCTGCCTGGAAATAAAAGGCATGTTTTCAGATACTCTGATTTTCAGATGGACCTAAATCAGTTTTTTGGGATGGATATAATTCTGTTGTGCTTAAACCCAACTGTTAGACCTCACTTGACCATAAGACCTTGCAATACTACTCTTATCCCGTGCTTCTCATGTTTAGTTTCCATCCCATCTGATCCTCTTCCTGACAGAACTGCAAATCCCTGCTCTGCCTTCTACTGGTTGCTTCTACAACCTTTTTTTAGTGCTTTGCTTTGCTTTAGACATTTTATGTTCCATGACTTTGTTGGAGGGAAACAATGCAATGCAAGCACAGCAAAACAATTAGGTTACTTCAGGCTTTTCATTCTAACACCTCTTTGGGTTGCAGATCCTCTGAAAATGGTGGAAATCACTGTCCTGTCTTAGCATCTCCCAGGAATGCTGAGCCACCATTACAGGGCTTGGATCTGATAGACACTTGGGGACTAAGTGATTCTTCCTGCTATCTCTGTTGCTTGCTTTTTCTCCTCTTTCATAGGAGAAAACCCTCTTTCTCATAAAAATGTAATTTTTATATATATAGATATAGATATATAATATTATTTTTGGCTCATTCGTTGATGGGGCATTCTGCTTTTCCAGTGGCATTTCTTTGCAGAAAGCATTCACTGCCAAAGATTTGAGGTCATTGGCCCTTCTTATAGTTCTTTCCAAGGTGTGACCACCATGAAGAATAAAGAGCTGGATTGAATGGTAGAATTCAAGGGAAAAAAATGCTCACAGAGCACATTAGGAGCTCACACTTTCACAGAGGGGTATCCTCAGTGTCTCTTGCATTTAAATATGACCATTTAGATGTGTGTTGTGTGCATCACCTGTTGTAAACTTCAGGAATTCTCACTCACAAACACCTTCTCTAAGGGACTGAAGTGAACAAGGCACCACGTGGTCCAGCCCTCGTTTTTCTCATGCATTGCTAATTTTCATCTATAAAATTTTATTTATTAGACCCTTGCACCTTTTATTTGTTTGCTTGTATATGCAGAGAGTCCACTCTATCAAAGGAACCGCAACACAGACTTGTAGATGTTTCTGCTATAATTATGTCTTCAGTCCACTGAAAACTCCCTTTTACATTTTCCTATGCATATTGTGTGAATTTTTACACAGGACTGTATAAATGGAAAGGAAAAGGACAAAAGTTGCATGGTTTCAGCAGTAGGTCATAATTCTAGAACTCCTGTATTTGCACTGTTCAATATTCAGTGTTATTGAATATGCAAAAGTACTTACAGCACCCAAATCTATATGATATATATTTGTTTTTTCTCAAAAGAATGCTTTCTATTAGTATTTATTTAACACTTAAATGCTGTTGCTTGCAAAGTTATCAACAGTATATTGAGTTCTGCAAGTTCATCTTGCTGATTTTGACACACATTCTTATTACAGAAAGGAATAAAAATATGGTATTTGCGCTTTTTAAGACAGTTCTAATTTATTTGTATTGCTGTAAGGTTGGTTTATGCTGTATCACAGGCAAGTAAATCTTTGCAGAACTTACTGTATAATCTTTTTGTCAGTGAGAAGGACCTTGCAAAGCTCCACAGCCACAGCAGTAAGGCAATAGTGGAAAGTCACCATAATTACAATATTTGCCTTCACATGTTCAGCCAGCAAGGCCTACAAGTTGTGAATTTCTCATTTCCTTTTTCAAATTCAAGGCTTCTTTTAAAATTTATTACCTAAACAGATGAAAGACCAAGGAGGTTTGAAATAATTGTTTTTCAGATTTGAAAAACACAGTGTTTTATACATCATTATTTCCGTTTGCTTGCTCCTTATTAGGGCTGTGATAAGAAATGTTTATTTCTTTTATCTCTTTATTTATAAACTGAAAAAAAAAAAAAATCAGCATAGTGAAGCACAACTGATGCAACCTGAGTGCCACAGAGCTGGATTTGATTTTTTTCTGTCTCACTGATTAATTCATTCAAGAAATACCTGTTCTAACATTGAGAAGCAATATATGTACACAGGAGAAATGAAATAATGAAGTCTGGTTAAAAAAAAGGCAGAGAAAGAAAAGTGTAAAGTTTGGTTGGTTGCTGGGTTGGGTTTTTGTTTCTTTTACTAATTAAAAGTTTATTAAGAGAGCAGTTTTACAGACATTTTACAGAAAAGAACCCCAAACCTCTAAGTAATACTGTATTACTGTTCAATTTCTGATTAAAATATTTTAAGTCTCACATGGAATAGTAATTAACGTTTACACTTAGTTGCAATGACAATATAAAAATGTCTGGGTTAATTTCTTTATTTGCTTAAATTGCTTCTATTTGGTCTGAATATTATCTGGATTCAGACTGATATTTCTAAACTATGCAACTGCTGCCTTTGAAGGAATGGAAGGTACTGTTATGAATGTGGTATAACCCAAAATAAAAAACAGAAAAGAGAGAGAAAACCCTTTCTTTCCATGGTTACACAGTTAAGACCCAGTAAATAATCAGCTCTTGAACAAAAGCAAAACTCTATTCAGTTGCCAAAATCACTGGTTAATGTAGATGACATGAGGTCACCTAAATGTCTAATGTCTCACCCTCACTCAAAACAGGGCTGACTTTGGAAGGCAGATCCAATACTATGATGCAAATGTCTCTGACCTTATAAGTTGGAGCCTGAACTCGGACCTCAGGAGTCTCCTGGCTGAACCAGACAACATTCTTTTTAATACTGTGCTCTAAGAAACTGAGAGCCACCTCTGATAACTGCATCCAAATTCCCAGTTTGTCCTGTTTACATACAAAGATTTTCCATGTAAAGACGATCTAAAAGACCAATCATTTACTTATTTGGTGACTCCCTCGTCCAGTTACAGGTAATAAGCATAAACATGCTGCTTGTTTCAGAACACTGGACCTGAATGTTGCCCGTTAATCCCTGTTTTTTCCCCCCTGCAGTGCCAGGATTTCCCTACCCTGCTGCCACCGCAGCTGCCGCTTACAGAGGTGCCCACCTACGAGGCCGAGGTCGCACGGTGTACAACACGTTTCGGGCAGCAGCTCCCCCTCCTCCTATTCCAGCCTACGGCGGGTAAGGACCTCACTTTTCCACACCTTTAGCATGGAGCTCAGTTCTCCACACCTTCCAGCATGGGTTTCACAAGGCTACACACTTTTATTTTGGTTTTTTTTTTTTGGCCGTGGCGCATGGGGGTCGTGTCTCGCCGCCGACACCGGTCCCGGGCTGCCCCTTGCCCAGGGTGTTGAAAACTGACTGTAATTTGTACTGCCATGGTTGGTGGCCTCAAGCTTTTCAGATGTCACATGTTGTTATGTGGATGCTCTCAGAAACGGGGAACGCTTTGGAACGGAGAAATCGTTTCGGCTAAAAGATGGATTTTTGATGATTGCAAACATCTGGTTATTAAGGAGGTTGGATCAAGTTAATTCCTTTTTCTTCAAATCGTCTACTGAAAGTTGTCTCTGGACCTGAAAGCTTAGTGCTGTATTTATTTTATTTTTTTTTATTGCAGTTTTCTTAGTTTTTCCAATTGCCATCTTTGCCATGATAGAAATATGGGATGCTTCTCTCAGGACCATGGTTTTGGAGTATGTCTGCTTAAATAATGCCTTAAGATTTCCCTGCCAGTGACCTGCATTTACTAAAACCAACCAGTAAACTAAGGAGCAAAGAGGAATTCGTAGTAGTAATTTCTAGAAACTTAATAATCTTTATTTCAGAAAATGATTGGGGTTTTAAGTATATTTTTGAAGGAAAGAAAGAAGAAACAAATTCTCCTGTAGCTCTGCAAATGCTGACACAGAAAGGCTTTTTATGCTGCATGTGATGTTTAAAAACCCTAATAACAGTGGTAAAAGATTTTCAGCTGAAATTGGGAAAGATTTTCCCAAGAAATTGGGAAATCTGCAAAATCAGAAAACTTACCAGATACCAGGCCAGAACAGCATTTTTCCCTAAAAAATTGAAGTAGATTTGCTGACACCTCTCTGTAGAGCAGCCAGATCTTCCTGAGAAGGGGTCAGGAAGGGTTGGCACAGGCAGCAAGGGAAGGTGATCTCTCTCTCTGCCCACACTCAAATCCCATTCAGGAGCTCATCTGCTCCCACAGGGAATATCCCCGTGTACAGGAGCTGGCAGCAGATCCTCCTCTTCTCCTGCTCCATTCCTTAGACAAGTTTGCTAAATCTCATCAGTCAGCCTTCAGGCTGAGTTTTCAGGGATATTTAAGACAGGCACTTTCACCATTCCATCAATTCTGGCAGTTATTATGTCAGAGAAATTAGATGTTCTGAAAATGAATATACAAATGATGCCACAAAATCAGTTTATTTTGTAAAAGTGTGCTCTGTTGGTTTATGTTAGTTTTTCATAAACAAAATAATATTAATTTAATAAGCATAACAGTATTGCCACTACTGCAGGAAGGCACTGTGGTTTCTGGACATTGCCTGAGTTACCTTCAGGCAAGAATGGTGTCCCACCAAGGTTATCCTACTGTTGCCCAGACTCTCATTTAGAGTTAGTCAAGGTATTGGACATGGCAATGATGGGAGCAAGTTTAGAATGTCCAACATTCAGATTTCAGTCAGAATGTCTCAGCTACCAAATGGATACTGCATATAAAAAAAATGGATTCTCAGTCTCTAGCTCATTTAAAAATAAATTCTTAAATTTGAACATAGAATGCAATATGTAGTGAGATGGCAACGTGGGTCATTGCCAATGTCATTAATCATGATGTCAATAATCATGGTTAACACCCTAGTTTAATGTGAAGTCATAAAGTTATATAAGAAAATACCTACTGGTATTGGACAGTACTTTTTCGGTTAGTATTTGCAAAATGAGTAAATACTTTCTGACTAGTAAGTAACTTAAATTTGCCCTAATTTAAGAGGCCACGTGGGTGCTCTCTGTGTATATGTATGTGGGGTAGTTTTTTTTACAGATTCTTGCAGTTTAGTTAGTACAGTGACTCAGCAGAAAGAATAACATTTCCAAGTGCCATACATGTATACTCTCATGTAATTGTGCTGCTCGTTTTCAGCATCTTTAGGCAGTAAGTCAGATGGGCAAGTGCTGAGAACTCCTGTTGTGAGCCAATGCAGCAGTTGTGCCCTGCAGTCGGGTTCAGCACTGTTCCAGCTGAGCTGGTTTCCAGGGGGTCAGCTCAGCACTCTTCCATCCTTCTGCAGGGTGGTTTGACAGTCAGGTTGCATGAATTTCATTTCCTTCATGGCCTGTCCGTAAAGCTTCAGAGTGAGCCACGTGTTGCATGGCTCAGGAGTCACATCTCACTGCCCTGAGGGCTCCCAGCTCTCTGAGGTGGACCCTTGGCAACCCAGGGCCCACCGTCCCAGTCTAAAGTAATTTGACTCTGCCAAAGTTCTCGATTACTAAGCCCTGTCCTAATTCAGGTAGGTCGTAACTCAGATATTAGTCAGGCTTAATTTTCTCCATCCACCTCTGTGTTATAATAAAACCCTGCTTTCTGATGCACAACACAAATTGCCCACTTCCATAATTAATGGATCAGTGCAGGAATAATGCATATCTCTGTTGCACTGATCCACAGTTGGATTAATAAAGCTTCATTCTGACATAATTTCTCTGGCCTAATGTGTTAGATCTTGTGCTATAACTTCACTGATGCAGTTTGGAATTGCTTTGTGATACTTTGTTCTGTGCTCACCCATTATGTAATCTGACCTATTAAAGAAGCAAAAAAGGAATTTTCATCAGCAAAAATCCTTAATCAATGAAAATAAATTATAAGAATGTGGTTTGCAGTCACAATGGGAGTAGGAGTCGAGAAGAATTACAGAGATAATAAAGAGATTACAAGGAATGAATCAACTTAGAGAAGGAAGCAAACAACTTGGAATATCATTTGTTGATAAGAAAAATGGAAAAAGCTTTAAATGCTATTTTGCAATTAATTTAGTAACAATTTCTCATTTTTCACCCAAAGAAGGAGCCCAGCCTTACAATCAAGCAAACAGTTTCACACTTAAGTATTTTCAATCATTAAAAAACCCCCACACATTTTCTATAGTGACAGATATAATTTTAATTATAAATTTACATTGAATTCCACCAACATTTAGTTAGAAAAATATTGCTTTTCTTTTCGAGAAAGAACTTAATTGTAAAATATAAATCTGAAGCTTGAAATTACCTCTTTTTGTTTTATTTGATTAACCTTAGGAAGCTTATTACTGAGCCAAAATATAATACCTGATCTGAAATAATCTCCTTCACACTTCCTTGTTTATATTACATTGTTTTGGAGCTGAAGCTGAATTATTTTGCTTTGAAGTTGAAAATCAGCTGTAAAGCTGAGAGCATGTGTTTCTTAGACTGACACAGTGATCTCTGATGTTTCTCTGAGCAGCTCTGCCCCCCAGGTCCCTGCTCTCTGACAGGTTCCTTCTACTCAGTCTCCCTGGAATCTGTAGTTGTTCTTCTTCACTGGTGTCCTGTTTGGTACTGACTGTGACCTTTTCTCAGAAGCTGTTTGTTGACCAAGTCAGGAAATGGCAAGGAGCCCCAGGCTCAAAGGAAATCTAGATTTTTGTGGTCTTAAGGCAAAACAAGTTCGTGTGGTTCCTATTGAAAGCTCTGCTGTGCCTCCCACTTACTGGGGACCAGCAGACATGGGACTCTTTGCTATGTCTGAGGAAAATTGTTGAGTATAACCATATTCAAGGCCATTGTTTTCTTATAAATCAAAGAACAGCACACATGCTTTAAAATGTGTCATTTAAAAATGAAACTACTGCTCATGAGATGCATAGCACTACCTTGATAATTAATGGATCCTTTACTTACCGGTGAGGCATTTCCCTAATTCCTTGAGATAGCATCTTGTTTATCAGCTCATGGAAAATACTTCCATTTTAGCACCTGTGGCATCCTCTCTGATGCCTTGTCACACTAGAATGTGCAGTTTAGTCATAGCTGCCAATATATAATTCATTTACGTACCATCAAACCTCACTGACACTGAAATGAGGGAGTAAAACTGTGTAAGAATACTGAGTGCTGAAATTTAGAGTGTGGAGGTCTACTTTGCATGGAGAACTCAGCCTTGACACTGCAGGAGAGGGGAAACAAGGGCTGGTCACCTTCTGTATGACATGAGTGGAGAACAGCAGTCAGAGCCTGTCCCTACAGGAGGATGTTGTCTTGGCTAAGAAAGGTACTCCTGGGGCAGATTTTGGATTTTTTTTCTCTTTGGCAAACTGTTGAAAGCAGGCTAACTGATTCTAATACCTGTAACTTTTTTTGGCCTCTGTAGCAACTAGAATGTCACCATCCTTGAAAATCATTCACCAAACAGTAAAACAAGATGAATATGAAACTCCACCTTTAATTTGCTGTCAAGAAAACCCAGAGCCACTCTATGTCTGGTAGTATAGCAGATAGAAGTATTACTAAAACTTCTGTTCCAGCATGATTTGTTTAAAGTTCTTCCCAAGTTTAGTGTGTGATGATTTTGTGTTCTGTGTCCCCTCTGCTCCTTTCAGTTCTGCTGAAGCTAACAGAGCTTTCAGTCCATACCTCCACTTCTGGTGCCTCTCCTGGGAAAGAAGGATGATTAGTATACACTATTACATCTCCTGTGGTAGTTATGGGTTTTTTCCAATATATTTCTTTAGGCTCACAGAAACTTCCACTTACTTTGGACTCTGTATTTTGTGTATTTGTGCAATTGTTAGAACAAAAAATGTTTTTTGCCAGTGCATAGTGATTTATGTCTGCCAGCTTTGTTCTCTGCAGCAATGCTCTCAGTTAATTTTCCAAAGCAGATAATGTAACTTGTTCATGGCAGAAAATGTTCAAACTGAAAGTACAAGAACCTGGAATTAGAGACCATTCTGAAAAGTTAAAACTGCCTCATACAAGAGCTTCAGTTTTCTGTTTGCAACAGTGAAAATGGTGCCATTACAGTGTTGAAAGGTGCTACTTTAATTATCAGTGTTTGGTTTAAATAAGGCTGCAGTTGCATCTCTTCTATCATTTGTTTCATGAAGGCTTCATGTGAATGGTTTCACGGAAAAGGTGATTTCCAGAGCAGGAGCTGGACAATGTGTAGGACAGTGAAGGTGACCCTTAGAGCAATTAAAAAACAGAACCTCTGTTCTTTTAGTTGTGATGGAGAAGTGATGGTGAACTGCAGACATGATTCCTGTTGCAAGGAATGAAATGATGGTTGTAAGGCCCATTTGTTGCCCTGAATCCATCACTCCAAGGCTCTGAATGTGCCTTAGGTTGTCCATGTCACCCTGTGCAGGACGTGTGTGTGGCTGAGGGCCACAGATACTCAACTGCCATGGAGTTACTCAACTAAGGTTTGTGCAGTCCAGAACTGTCATTTTATGTCATTGATAGATTATTCAACTCAATCCTTTTGAAAGATGAGGATAGAAAATTATAATGAAGACAGATGTAGTCCTCCCAGGATATTATAAAGGCGGAATCTAAACTAGTAAAGAGTTTGTCTTAATATAGTTACAAAAAATGATTATAAGACACAGAGACTTAAATAAAATAGGTAAACCCGTGAAAGTCAGATGTATAATACCTGGTGAGGAAACAGGTTCATATTTATAGGAAAAATAATTTCAGGAAATTATTGCCACATATGATGTTATTTAGATGCACATTTTCTTATTAAATCAAGACTTCTCAATTCTCTGAATTTTCCTTAGCACAATAAAATTATAAAAAACAACTGAATAGATGCCCTGAATTTGTTGTTCTTTTTTTAATGCCCCCGGGTAACAAATTAGCACATCATCTATTCCTGGGTGAAGTAATTCAGATTTCAGTAATGTGGTTATTTGAAGACCCTGTGTTGGTTTATAAGGAGCATGATTTATCTGTCTGCCAAGACAATTCTTTTTAATATAAAGTGTAAAAGGAGCTGTGGTAAGAGGGGTCCCTGTGTGATGCCTTCAATCTCTTCCCATGCTTGAGACATATCATCTGTTTTCTGCCTACAGCTTCAGAGAGAGGAAGAGGGGAGATGAGCCAAGCAAATTACCCTCTGGAAAATTATATACTGAAGTTCTTGGTGTTTTACACCTTGTCCTTTGGGTGAAGGGTGCTGTTAGAAAACACAGTTGACTCCACTGGCAAAATTCAGTCATAGGAGTCAATGAATGACAAGGACAGTGAATAGAGGAAATAGTCTCTGAAAAATCTATGAAACTGTGAAGAATTACTTTTCTTCAAACTTCAGGAGAAGCAGAAGGGGTTTTATTTAACATCACTATCATAATACAAGACCAAAGGGAGGAAATAAGATAAAACCAGCTGATATTTTTTTGTAGTGCAAGTCCTGTTTGGGACTGTTATACTCAGTCGCCTGATTCCATCACTTACATCTTAATATTCTCCATGTTAATGATGGAATTACACATATATGTCTCATTTTAGTGATAGGTACATTTTTTCAGCATAGTATTTATCAAGTGATTGTATTTTTAGAGTTCAAAATAAGCTTCTGTCTGTGCATGACTGAGAGTTATATGTAAAAGGAAGACTGAGGTGGATGAAGGAACCTGTCCAGGATTACAACCACCTCCACTTAGTAATGAAAAATTTATCAGCCCTTGTTCATCTTCTCTGTATATCCACAGATCACCACGAGGAGGAAGAAAAAAAGGTCCCCTTTCTGACACATAGTCTCTCATTATGCATTATTTTCTGAGTAGCAATGTTTAATAGTAATTGAGAGTAGCATGTTTTAATGTACTGTGGTAGGTTGACCTTGGTTGGCTGCCAGACCCTCACCCAGCTGTGCCCCTCTTCCCCAGAGTACAGGGAGAGGAACTCAAATGGAAAAACTCTTGGGTTGAAGGTAAAGGCAGGACCATGGCTCACAAATCAACATCATGGGCAAAACAAGCTTGAAAAATGAATATAATTTAGTGCCTTTTGAAGTGCAGTTGAATGCAGAAACAGAGACAGAACCTAAACTACCTTCCCCCAATTCCTCCACTGTTTCCCAGCAGGAGTGGACAGGGATGTGAGGAACTGAGGGTTGTGGTTGTGGTATCTTCATCTTCAGCAAACTTAGTATAATTTGTATATCATCTCATAAAAGTCCTTCCATGTTGTTCATGATTGTGTGCTCCTACCTAACAGCCATGTGGAAAGTTTTATTTCTTACTTGCAAACAGGTATAAGAAAACCATGGAATGTTTCAAAATAATCAGAATATCAAACCAAAACGAAGGTGCAATGCAGTGTAAACAACAAGCTCCTTGAAAACTGCCAGTGTAGAGCAGGTTTTGCATATTTTGTTCTGCAGACATAATAAATAGAAAAATACATGAGTAAAGGTCTGACCTCACTGAAACAAATGGCAGACACTGATTTAAGTGGAGCTGAGTTTTCACACATTATTATTCCACAGCAAACTTTTATCATCAGTGTGGTTTTATCCATGTCGCTTGTGTGCATGTATGCATATTTATGATTTTCTCAAGTGATTCTGACTTAGACACATATCAGCTCAGCCCTGTGGGTTTTGGTCATTGACCTCGATAGATCACTTATATTTCTGACATGAAAATTCTTGTTGGAATTGCAAAACAGCTCAGACTAGCAACTTGGTAATAACTATTATTCCTAGATAATAGTATTCCCAAATTGAAAATACTGTTGCAAAAAAAACCCCTATTGTGTGCTCTCATATTTAGCTCTTGAAACAGCTTGGGTTGATTCTGATAGTGGAAATACCCATTTGAAGTTGCAGAACTGCCAGATGAATGTAAAATTGCAGGAATTACATAATGTGTGTAATTGGTAGGCCACTGTTGTGTAGTTCCAGTTTTATTTAGTGTAATCATTTAAACTGTCTTTGTCATACTGTGTCATTTATCCTGAAGGGTTTAGAATCTGAAATTTGCACTACATGCACTGATGATTTATCTTAGCTGAAATACCACAGTCTCTGGGTGAACTGTTAACAGCAGTATAATAATACCAACATTTTTTGAGGTAGGAAGTAATAATGTATCCAACCAAAACTGCAGGGGAGCTCAGAACCATTGGCATGTTCACTGAAGTTTTGAAACGATCAAGTAAGGAAAGTTAATATTTTTTTTTTTCCACAAGAATAACACCATGACGTTCTCAACAGACCTGTTGTCACTGTGGGAAATGTGCATCAAGCCAACAATGCAGTACCTGTGGATTCTCTCACCTCTGTGTGCATTGGGTATTGAGATTTGACCCAGTGCATAGAATACCAACAGCATAATTATTTCACCCACTCCTCTCAACATAGAAACTTATGCTGTGTTTTGTTTTCCATCTAAGTAATGAGAATTACCTCTTTATTTCAGAGGGTCAGCATAATTGCAGGACAAGAAAGCAGCATTTCAAGAGTTAGCTTTTTGTGAATGCATTGAGACTGATTGTAGGATTGGCCCACTGAAAATTTTTATAGAAAAGAAAAGAAAAAAGAAAAAGCCCCTCAACCTTATCACAAGTTTTTTCCAATCCTGCCATGCTTTGTCTACCTTTGGCTGAGCATTTGGCATACTCTATAAGAGGATGTATTTGGTACAGTTTCACTTCTGATAATTACCACCAACCTCCTTAACCAATGTGAAGAGTGCCTTCCTTCCCCCTTCCCTCTGTTCTTGTGACAAGACTAACCTCAGCTGTGCAGGGGTTGGTGGCATTTGCATGTGGAAATGCACTAATATGGATGTTTTTCTTTGTGTGTGCATCCTTGCAGTGTTGTATACCAGGATGGATTTTATGGTGCAGACATTTATGTAAGTATTCATTGATGTGCATGCTGTCCTTGTACATTACCAGAGTCATTCTTTTTACAAGTTTGCTGCCTAGCTTGACTCTGTTTTGTCTATTTACCATCCCTTGCCTGTCAGAAAGAATTGAGAAGAATATCTCTCACATTGGAAGACCTTTCTGTTCATTACATCTATCATTGTTCAGTGGAGCTGAATTAACTCTTCAATCAAATGCTGAACGAATGCAAAAAGATGTGAAAAATGTGTGTGTGTGTGTGTGTGTGTGTGTGTGGAGGGGTGTCTCCCTTCATAATTGAAGTTAAAAAAAAACCCAAAACAAAGCAGAAACATTCTTTTGCAAATCCCCAAAAGCTCTTTTTTAAAAAAAAAATCAAGGCAAGCTGAATATTATTAATACTTGAACTGTGAAAATACTTCACAAAGAGATACAAGTTTCCCAAATCCAGCCAACGTTGGGTATCCATAGGTGCTGGGGTGATAGTAGAGCTTAATGACATAGTAAGTTTTAAGATATGGCTGTGTATTGTCTGTAATCTGAGTAGACTTCCAGCTGCACTTTGAAAATCCACTTATTTCAGTTTAAAGGAAACGGGTAGAGACTGCTCATGATATAAGTGGATTATTTGTTAGGAAGGATTTATAGCCCCGCATCCATCATTATCTACTCACCTAATTGTTCACCAATTCCTTTCAAATGATATTTTTGCAAGATTTCGTATCAAGTTTTTCAAGTTTCTCACCTTGTTTCTTCTTGCCAAGTTTTTACCTTGAATGTGTACAAAGAGGCTACTTATGTCTGAGTATGCAAGACATTGAGGCTGAATTTCACTCTTCTAAAATAATTAATTCTTATACCTTATGTGTAGATGTAAAATATTTTACTCAGACTAATTAATCTTTTACATTTGTTATTATATTAATAATAACAAATTATTTACATTTATTTATATTAACAAAGCAATCTGGCCCCAAGTTACAGGTATCATTTTGTTCCACCAGACAAGTTGCTCTAACCAACTTGTACTGTCTCTGTTGAGATACAACAAGACAGATGAGTTGAAATTCATACATATATTAAAAATTAAATAGGTAATGCTAGAAAACATCCCTTGTGCTCATTATCAGCAGTCTTCTAGAACTATTTCCAAGGGACTGGATTTTTTTTTAATAAGTTTTATATAAAGAAGGACAACAATTTGAATTTATGTACGAAGCAGGTTTGTTTTTTCTGATGGAGATAGAAAGGTTGATATTTCTCTGAAAATTCATCTGTGCAGATTAAAAACATTAAATTAACAAGAGTTAAAATTGTCTCCCTATGTACTTAGTGATATTTTCAGTAACATATTGTTTACAACACAAGAATCAGCCTTTGGCCAAAGCCTTGCTCAAGTGGAGTGTGCTGCTCTAATCCCACCTAAACACGTTGCTGCTCAATTTTTGAGCTCTGTGGGATACATGGAACAGTGTGGAACTTCCTCAGGTCTGGGTTCCAATTCTCATGTTCCTTCAAACTGTCAAAAGAATGTGACATCCACTTTGCTCAGTTTACCAACCCAAAAGGGCAACAAGACATCTTTCTCTGGATGGCTCAGTGTGACAGAATAGGTGGGAACTAAATGTTAGTGGAACAGTCTGTAGGTTTGGAACCCAGTGCTGCTGAAAACCAGGAATATCTCTTTTGGGGACTGGCAATATTATTTTTAGGTGGCCTCACAGCCTCTCACAGACTGTAACATTTTGTTTCCACATGGAAAGTGATTCCAGTGAGGAAGATACTGAAGAAATGACTAATTTCTAGTGTAGCCTCAGTTTTGTTGTCTGCAATAGTTGTGTGCATTAGGAAATAGAATAACTATGGTGGTTCATCATATGTTATATATTTGAAAATGCAAAACTATGCTTTGGTTTTCACTCAGTTGCAGCCTCATATTTCTGATGGCATATCTCAGTTTGCTTAATGGAACAGAATGTTTACCTTTACAGCATTTGACAGAATTAAAACACTCTTCTGGAGATTTTTTAAATTTTTTATAGTATACAAACATTCTTATTTCATAATGAATTTTTCTTCACATTTTTACTGTCTTGCATATAAAACATTTGCAGGGGAGGGAAAGACAGATAGAAAAAACTGGCATAAATCAAGTGAAACCTTACAATTCACAGAGTATTAGTTCTTAGTGTAGTAGTTTGCAGCAGACTGAGTTATTTATTAAATCCCAATTGTTTATGACATAGTTCTACTCAGCTTTTCATTTTAAGTGCAAAGCTGAAGCTTTGTGAAAGGAAAAATGCTCTGTGAATAAAAAAAACATTTAAACAATATAGGGTTTAACAGTAGACTGGGGAGAAAAGAACCTTAAAAATACCACAGAAAGCAAAACAAAAGGCACACAGTACTGAAAAGCCAGATCAAAAATATGCATTAATGAGTATATCAAAGTGGGTTTCATCCTGCTCTGATTACATTGAGTACCAACAGCAATATTGCATAACTAGCTATCAGCATAGCCTTTGGTGGTTCAACTTAGGGGAAAGGAAGGAAGGAAGACACAAAAAGATACTGGTCGGGTAAAAAATGGATGGTGAACCAAGAACAGCAAATGTCCAGAGCTGCTTAATACTAACCAGTGGAACAGAAGAGAATAAGAATATAAAAATATAAGTGGAAAGTACAGTCTAAAGTGAAAAATCAACAGCCATGATTCTAGATGTAATATAATATATTCTGTATTTCATATAATTCTATATGGAATGTAATAATGCTTCTGAAATAGCTGAGCTATTGAATTCCCTTTTTAAATGTGCCTTTGAGTAGAAAAAATAAAAGAGATTATTAGGAAGTAAGGAAGACCTTTTAAAATTAAGTATTGATTCACTAAGAGAAAAAGTCATTAAAAGAGAATTAAAGTTGCCTGCCAGCAAATATAGAAGTTCTTAGATGAAGATTGGCACCTGTGAAAATAAGAAAATACGCTCCACAAAAACAAGCAAAAATAGTAACAGACTGAGAAATATCCAGTTGGAATAATAGCTCTGCACTTTTGCTCCGCTTTATCTTAAATCTGTTATTTTTCTTTTTTTACCATTGTCACAAAGAATGTTTCCAGAGCATGTCATTCTTCAATCCACACCTAAAATGTGAGAAGGCTCAGAAACACGAGAACCTTCCAAGCCTTGTCCCCAGCAGCTGCAGAAATCCCTGGGTGGTGATCTGGTTTAACTGTGTCCCTTGGTTGGTCTCACTGTTCCCTGCAAGATTTTCCAACTTGCTCTCAGGGTTCTGGAGCTGGGATACTGCAGCTGGCAAAAGTCCATGACAAAATACTCACACAGAGGTTTAAGATATTTTTTTTGTGTGTGTGAGCTGCTGAGCAAGAATAAGGCAGATCAGGGGTAGGGGACAAGACTAGCAATAGCTGCTGTCACCACCTTTAGCTCAAAACTAGGATGGTGTTGAGGGTGGAGCACTTACTTTATTCCCAAGGGAAAAGCAGATATAATTTCCTGAGCAACATTCCCTTGACCTCAGGTAGAAGTCCATCAGGTTCCCTGGAAGGCCCTGTTCTGATGTGAAAAGCAAGGATCTGCTGATAGCACTGAAAGTTTTCTTTCAAGTACCAAAGATTTGTTGTGTTTTGCAAATGGAACTCACAGAACCAGAACGAGAAGTGGAGAAATGACTTTTCCAAGGGCAAAAGAGTCTCCAGGGAGCAGTGAGCCGTTCCTTCCAGTTCTCTACGTGCTGGAACACTCCTTGATACCTTTTAAAAAGTTTGGATATCTAGTGATGAAATGTCTTTTCATCTCTCATCTTTATTTGTGATATAAACAGTACATTAAAAAAGAAATGCCAGACCAGTGCTGGTGTATTGCATTTGGCTGGAATTAATGCAGGTGGTATCTGTTTGGATGCATTACCAAGAGCTTCTCTGAGGCAGCAAATACCTCTGGGAACATGATATAGAAATACCACAAACGTTTCCTACAACCCTGCTCCAAAATTTGAGCCAGCACAAAGAGCTGGTGGATTGTTTCTCTTTAATTCTTCCAAAGTTTTACTCCATAAGCAGAACAAATGTTGTTTAAACCTTAACACCATATGAGTGGAAGAAAAGGAAATGGCAACTTCTATATTCTGCAGCGCTGGGTATAATTCATGTAATTTTTAATATCATTCCTCTGTTTGTTGCTAATAAGGCAGGCATAATTCTCAGTATTAGAGAAGGTTTGGAACCTTGTTTAATTTATGTTCACAAAATGCTTTGAGATCCTTGAGTGAAAGGAAGTATTGGAAATAAAAACTGAGGAAAACTAAATCTCAGAATTCATATAAAATTTTAAAAATGTTCGTAACAGGAAAAAACAACCAAAAGTATTAATCATTTAGAGTCAGTTTGAACGTATACAATCAACATTCAGTACATCTAAGATCCCACAAAAAAATAATTTAGTTGTATTAGGAGGAGGTGCACACATGTATATGAGCTTTTATAACCTATAGATGTCTGTTTGTATAACTTGTTTTTGTGGAAATGACTCTTACTGCAGATGCAGACACACTATTTAAAAATTCAGCTGCATTTAATTTTCTGTTCATTTTATAGAATCCTACCTAAACTGTGGGTGATTTCTTTCTAAAGTTGATTAAGATTTCTCTGTAACAATTGGCTCCTGCTCTTTGAGGGATCCCACTGCTCTTTTTCTGTTTGCCCGAACCACAGACATAGATAAAACATGGAGAGGAAAATTACAATGAGTTGCTCTGGGGAATTTGCCTAAATTCCTTCCCTGCATCTTTCTTTCCATCCTTCTTCCCTTACTCATTCAAATCATCCCATTTCTGTTTCTTTATAGAGCAGGATTGCAAGAGCCTGTGTTTGGCAATAAGTTACCACAGGTAGGACACAGTGACTGATGGAAAAGCCTCTTTGTGCTGAATGTAGACTCTTGTAAAATCATAGCAATACTCAAATAATTATGTTGAGAAAATGGATTCTCTGTGTATAAATTACAAAAATAGTCCACCAGTTGCATTTATTCACAGATTGTGATTTGTGTAGTATAGTGAAACTATTCTTATTTTTTAAAACTACTTAAGCTGTTGTAACACTGTTTTATCATTGCTTTGGAAGTAGCAAATATGGGAGCACAGATGAGAAAGACGTTTTTTCATTATATTGTCTGAATTTGTTATTTCAGCTGAATTTTCAAAATAATAATTCAAAGCATAACAGTCAGGTACTTACTGTATAAATGTACAGACTGAGGGAGGAAAAAACATTCCTAAAACATTTCTAATACATAAGAAGCAAAAATTGTTGTTTATTATTATGTAATTATTACATAATTTTGTTGTAAATATTTTATTTTGTAATACATTGTAAGGCATGAAGATAAATATTTAATGTTACTCAAGAGATGTGTATGTAGTGAAGCTTACTGGTGTATTCCTCATCTAAGATATCAGCTAAGTTCAAAATTCAAGAAAAAATGTAAAGTAGAACTTGTCTCAGAAGTTGAGTTCAGGGATTTGAATCAGATTCCCATCCCAATTCCCAATGCAAAGTCTACCTCCAAGTATTTTGGTCCTGCAGTGAAAAATTATTTGAAGTAATTGAAGTAAAACAATAAGAAAACTTAGTATGACACCAAAACTGCAGAAACCAAGCCCCATAAAAATAATTTCCTTAAGCAGGTTTTAATGTGTAATTTATGACAGCTCATTTTAAAATTATGAGTTCATGACATGGGATGGTAGGGGATTATATTTTTCCTGGCACCCAAATTCATGCTGCATTTTAGTTCTCAAGAGAATTCAGGCAAATTCAATACCTTCAATCTCTTTTTATTTGTATTGCTTTATACTCAGTCTTTCCAGGGCTCTCACAAATGTCAAACAGTTGAATCCAAAACGTCTTAATAAAGTTCAGAGTCAAGCTTCACTGTTCAGCAGACATTCTTTGATGAAAGCAAATCAAAATGCAAGCATAAAAGGAACATAGCACCTATGTTTAGGCAGCAAGAAAGGGTCTGTCATCGCAGACTGACCAGTTTTTGGGGGGGATAGTTAAATAAAGGAAAGAAAACTCACAGAGGCCACCAGCTGCAGATTCCTGAGCAGCTGATATATGAACAGCCTGTCTCATTTTTGCCTGATTCAGAGCTGCTCGTGGTGGCCTGTTCTCAATTCCATGTCACAGTGATGTGCATAGCTGGGTTGACATGGAGTGGCTCTCACCTTCAAGTCAGGGGTTTTAGGAATGGACAGCAGGACAAGTGAGGGAGTCCCACACATGGTGAATAAAATCATGTCATACTGCAGATTGACCTGCAGTCTGTTACACATTGTCAGGACTGGATCATGAAAACAAGTTTTATATCTTCCTAGTGCTTTTAGAATTTGTGCTCCCTCATATCAGCACTCAGGGAAAAAAAAATAAAGAAAAAGGGGGAAAATGCTATATTTAGCACTCAAAAACCAGGAGGGAAGAACAGATAAATTTGTATCATCTCTCACCTTTCTCCCTGTGGCAGAGGCCAGACCAAGTGAGCAGCCTGCATTGTCTTCCCTCAGCCTCGCTGTTTATTGCCTCAGCGTGCACTTGGTGACATTATTTGACATCCTGTATGCACATACCTGCAAGCAATATGTGCCTATTATACATTTTTTGGCAGTAATAGCCTTCTATTGGTTTATAAAAATCAAATGAGCTGAAATGAGAAAGCTTTTTGTCTCGCTGCCTCTGTGTGTGCTCAGAGGAGCAGCTCCCTGCAAAGGAGGGAGCACGTAGGGTATTATGAATTCCTTATTCCTGCCTGATTCCAGAGCTTGTGTGACACAATTGCTGCTGGCAGGGAGCTGACCGGGAGCAGGGAGGGAAATGTCCTGTTCTCTGTGTGAGCGCTTGAAAAAAATCAGGCAGAGCGTTCCTCAAGCGAGCTGACAATTCAAAGCCTGGAGTTCCTAATGAGCTGTCAGGATATGTAAAACTTATGTTTATTCTCGGGGTGATGTGGCATTATCGGCTGAACGATTGATTCCCAAACCCAACCTGCTTCACATCTTCAAAGCCACGAAGGTTTACACGTGTTAGGGATGAAAGCGATTCCGCCGAGCGCGGCGGTGGAAGGGGAAGTAGCTTGTAAAAAGTGGTTGAAATTGCTTTTCTGAAAAGACTGAATTTTGATTTGTAAAATCCAAATAGAAAAGCCACAAAAGTTGCTGTAGTAACAATGTGCTACTGTTACAGTAAAGGCTGACACGTCGTGGCCTGTTCTTCGTGCTTCAGCAGAACATCTCGGGTGAATGCGGCCTTCCAAAAAAAAAAAAAAGAAAAAGAGTAAAAAAAAAAAAAAATCAATCTATTAAAGCGAACACTTCAGCAAAAGAGTGAATTTTCTTCAAAGCTGAGCGAGCTGGTAGTGTCCTGTGCAGCTCTTTGTTAAGGTGGGGGCAGGTGGGGAAGGCACCACAAGAGCCCCCTGTCCCAGAGGGTGATGGGGGGAGAATTCTAATTGGGACGTAAATCGTGTTTGTGTTATCTGCAGAGCTGGGCTGTGCCCGTTAATTGGCATGCTGAGATCATTTTGAAATGGTTGATATAACACCGTGGTCCATTGAACAGGAAGCTCTGCTGTTTTCACAGTTTGATAATCAATGCATCACTGCACACAATTCCTTTCCAATGTGTGTTTGTTTGTCCTGTTTGCTTAATTGAACAGCTGGAATTACTGTTACATGCAACTGAATGTTAATTCATGGAAGAAGAGAATTTTGCTTCTTCATTATAATTTTATGTATAAATTGGAAACCTATGTAACATTAAGTGTTAATTGAGTGCACAAATTCATAGGTTTAATCAGCCAGGCATGATAAATCATATTTTGTACTAAAAAAGAATTGATTATTAGCTGAGTTTGTCTTTTAAGTTTGGCTTTGCTGTATGAATATACATACACCTTGTTTGTAAGAACAGTTACTACTTGAAAACTTGGAGAAGAATACAGTGTTGCCTTGTAAAAAAGCCTTATGTTCATCATCAGAGTTCATAGCTTTCTCCTGATCTCTGGGACAAATCTTAAAAGTTTGTGGTGAAAAACTTTATTTAACGATTCACTGAAACATTTCCTTGACGTCGCCCTGAATTATTTCCTATGCATTTTAACCCCTCAGCTGAACTGCAGCATGACAGTACTCTTTCAGCTGTTGTTAAATTTTGCAAAATGTTGTTTAAGGTGCTGTAGCAACCCAGTTAGAGCGTGAGTTTGTGTTTCAGGGTGGTTATGCTGCCTACCGGTATGCCCAGCCTGCCACTGCCACTGCAGCTGCCTACAGTGACAGGTAAGACCTCGTTTCCTGCTCATCAATATTTGACCAGTGGAAGTTGAAGATGATTCTCTAAATCTGCCTTGTTGAAGTCTCATAACTGTCTTGTTGCTCTGCAGATAATTGTGATATCTAAAGCAGGCTGTTTTATTGTAATCCATGAATAGCCACAAATTGAGAGATTTTAGGCCTTAATTGAGAATCAGGCATGAGATGTGCACATTGCCAAGCTGTGGATCATCCAGTTAACATCTGTGACCCTTGTACAATGTAGATAAATATATGTACAGATTCACGATGGTCTGCTGCTAAAGATCATTATTTGTCTTAGGAGTATTATTTCAGTTGATTTAGAACCTTGAACCTATTGAGTGCCCTCAATTCTCATTGACGTTGTTTTAGTCAGTGGAAATTGAGAATGAACTGTGTTTAAGCTTGAACTATCCAATGCAAAACAATATTTTTTTCCATTTGCTTTCTTTCCAGGCATTAGATTTTTTTTTTCAATACTGAAAAACAAAAATGTTTTTTCTTCTTTTGCTCTGTATTTTTATCCTCAAAATATAAACCACATTTAGTGGAAATAAGATCAGAAAAGAAAGATTATTAAAAGCTGCACATGCAAAGACTTAACTTCTATCAACTAAGAGCGATGTCACATATATTAGTGTGTCTTCTTGAAAGATGAAAATTGGGAACCTTTGGAAGTCAATGTCTAAATTGCTGTTGACTTCAGTAGGAATAGGATTTTGTCAAATTGCATCAAATTAAGTCTTTGCAGTGTGTGGGCATGATTTTTGAAATGAGAAGGGAGAATATCCTATGTTTTCTTCACAAATTTTACCTTTAAAATCTATTCTATCTCTAATGATTTTCAAGTATTGGAGAGTGTACAGTTGTAAAGGGAGGATATATATCATGACAGACAGAAACACACATGTAGTTGATAGCAGCGAGAAGTAAGGTCACACTTCTCAATACCTGATATAAGAAAATTTTCCCTTGGAATCATGGAAATAATTTCTCAAGTCTTGAATACGTACTGAAAAATTTCTTTAGATGTTAAATTAGACAATATTATAAGTGTTTCTGCTTCTTAAAGAAATCAAGAGATCAAGAAATTTTAGTGCACAATTTCTTAGATTGAAGTGCTGTTCATGGATTCTGTATTTTTAGACCAATGTCCCATGGTATGAATGTTACAATGCTGTGCATGCATATTTGCCTTTCAAGTGCTTATTATTCTGGGTAATGAAGATATATTTCTTAAAGTTATGTGAATAAAATAATTTGCATGTATGGCTGAGGCATGCTGTGTCAGACAGGTAAGCAAGCTACTTTCTATTAATTTTGGGTCAGTAATTATCAACTAGACTTGTGCTGGATGCACTTTGTTTGCAATGTACTGTTCCTACTTAGTATAACCTGCCCAGGTGAAGTGCTACTCAATAGTCTCATTTCATTTCCACAAAGGTGTGTTAGCATGTTGCAGCTCTAGTATTTTTCTGTGAGCTTGTAATGCAAAACAACTCCTCCTTCTAAAAAATCTTACTAAACCAAAAGGACACAATTATAAATAACCTCCTGTGGTTAGTCAGGTTTTGCCAGCTCAGGTGTCCCTGGATCATTTTATAGGGTGTTTATTCCTATGAATTAAACCTATACATTATTTAGAGAAACTGAACAATACCAAGATGACTTTTAAATGCTTTAATTATGAATCAATGTACCTTCTCATAAAAGAAATCAAATGCTGGAACATAAAATATCAGTTGGTCACATGTTCTGCTATGGCAGGGAGTCAACCTCACAAAGAGTTATGCTGCCAAAAAAGGTAAAGGATTTGTTTAGGAAGATAGTGCTCTTAAATGCTGTAAAGGAAGCTTGAGATGGAATCAGTAATAATGCAGTTGTTACAATCCTTAATTATTTTTTGAAAAAATTGTCTAATTTTCAGATACACTTTGTGTCTAATTAGAATTGTAATAACCTGTCTTTGCTTGCATAATTTTAAATATCTGAAATTAATTTTACATCTTTTGGATTTTTTTTTTAATTTAGCTTCTTGTTTTAAACGTGGTTAACCCTCATCTTCGATCTGCTTCCCCCAAATGAACACCTTTCTTGTCTTAATTACAAATCTCGTACCTGAATTTCCTTTTGAGAGAATCCCAAAACTAGCATAGAGAACAAAACAAATAACAATCTGCTCAAACATTTCTTTGCATGTGGGAAACTATGTGCAAACATGGATACCTCTGATTACTCACAACTGCAGTTTGTTTAATTTGATTAACTTTTTGTTCATTTTTTAAATGAATTTAATTTAGCAACTTTTGTGAAATTACTAATATTGAAAGTGCTGGAATATAGTTCAGTACAACTGCTTCTATCTTTTCTTCTCAATGTAATAATCATCTGCACTCCTCTGACAACACTATACACTTATTTAGTGTTCATTTGAGCCCCTGTTTAATGTAATTACACATGAGCTATATTTATTGTTTACGTAAAAAAATGATGGCCAGAGAAATTAATTGAGAACTAGTGAGTATTTGCTATTGAAACAGTGACATATCATGGAAATACTATTTCATACTAAGTTAAAAAGTAAGAAAAGCCTTATTTTTCTGATCACCACTCATATACAGGATGAATGGCAATGTTCCATATTTGAAACACTTCTTAAGTCAGGAGATGGAAAGAGGAAATCTTCAGATTGGAGACATGTTTTGGTAAATTAAAAATAAAGGTTAACAGAAAGATTTGGGACTCCAGAATCAATACACCAAGTCGATGGATAATGATCACTGTCAAAGGGCTCTATGTGAAGAAATGCAATGGTATCCTTGTTTGTCACAGTTGGAAATATTGCTGGAAATAGGCAAGGAACAGATATATAGGGAAGAATCAGGTGGCAAGGAAATATCGTTGAACCAATCAATGCAAACCCCTAAGTATTTGTTAAGACAGGTCATGTGCTCATAAACCCAATTTCACAACAGAGGTAGACCTTGCAGATCCCTCCAGTCATTTCTTAGGATTAAAACCACCAAGGAAACAGGTCCATTTTGTTTTATTTTTGAGGCAATGCAATAACTGAATACAACTTCAAAAACATTTAGAATTGAATTTTGATACCATGTGATCTATCATCCCACTGAATTGCAGTTAAAGATTTGAAGGTCTTTGCATAAGTGGATCAAAGAAAAATCGTGTTTAACTTGCCAAGATTTAAAATATTTCCATTCAGTTTTCCAACTAGTATAACTGCTAAAAGGGGACCTATTGATCAATATATGTTCTTCACCATTCTGGAGCTTTGCCTGCCAAACTCTTTAAACTGAGCACGTTTGGAAACAACAATTGGAAGGATGTGCAAAAGACACTAAATCAGACGTCAGTAAAATATTCGTACAGCTTTTATTCGTCTTTCATTCAGTATATTTAAAAAGAATAATAAAAAAAGTTGTTAGATTTCTGTCCAAGTCTAAAGTAAGAGAAACTAGCCAAGTCATCAAATTTTATATTCATGAGGTAGAACAAGTCAAAGCATGGCAGTGGGGCGTATTGTCATTTTGTCATTGCATGTTCACTTGGTGTTGCTGGTATGTCTGTAATGCTGTACTGGATTTGACAGATCCATCACATAGCTCAGTGAATGGCTTGCTTGAATTAAGCCTATGGGCAGACTTATTCACATTGATTGGCTATTGGTTTTGTGTTCTATGATTTGATTATTGCATCTTCGATCCGAGTGAGAAATATGTTCCTTTCTTGCATATTAACTTTGTCAGCAATATTTATGAAAGTGTCTGTGGTAGTGTGACATAGCAAACCCCTGACAGCAGTGAGTGTGAAAGGCAGATCATCCCCCTTGTGCTGCTTGCTCCCCCTGTGCCCAGAGCTGAGGTGTGTTTATATATGTATGGCTGTCTATCCATATATACACACACACATTCCCCATCCATCACACTGCACACACACACAGATGTACCCAGGGATTGTGCTCTCAGCATAATTCCCTTCTCCTGATACAAATTTAAACCTCACTCCAAACAATGGGAAGATTCCCATTGACTTCTTTGTTGTCTGGATTAAATCCCTCATCGCTGGAAGCTGATTTTTTTTTTCCCCACTATTTTTTTAAAAAAAAAGAAAAAGGCATATTCCAAAATATTTTGCACATAGCACTTTATAGTATAAAATATATTTTATTTTTTTCCTCCACTATCAGTTTGTGTTACATGTTCTGTGGTCATACCTAGGATTTTATATGAAATTTGTGAGGTTTTGTTATATGGAAATTATGTATATTCCAGATCTGAAATCTTACTCCTGGTAAAATCCTGACATTCCAATAATTTACACTTTTAACATGACTGTGTATTATTCAGTTTTGTTGAAGTAGTAGTGTTTACTGAGTTAGAGTTTAATATATTTTCCAGTTCTCTTTGGGCAAGTAGTTGAGAGTAATACTTGATATTTGTCATCAGATTATCCTAAAATAGAATAGGTACAGATTTGATTTAATTGGAAACATACTCATTAAAGAATGAGAACTTAGAATGAAAAATAAAAATACACAAAATACAAAATATGAGCTTCTCTAGCTGTCTTTTTTTAAAATATATTGTAGACTATAGGATCTTGTATTTTATGAATAAACAATGAAAACCACTATAGTTTTATTCAAATTATTTTATCTTATTGAGGATCTTACTAGAGATATATACTAAAAAATAAGATTTTGAGTGCATATAAAATACAATAACATCTTCAACCAGAATTTAATTTTCCATTAAATAATTTTATAGAAACATAAATATTTTAACACGTAGTGCTTCATTCGTTTCATGACTCTACTTTCTAAGATTTAGGAGAAAAAGCTCTATACACAGTTTTAATTTCTAAATTAATCAGGTTAGAAGAGGAAAAAAATTAGAATATAGTGATAACTTTACCCTTCTACTCCCGGCTGGAATCTTCAAAGCTTTTTGAATTTTGCTGTACCAGTGGAATCTTGAGAAATGGAAAGGTTTGGGGGACAAGAGGGTCCATAAACAAGAACTGTGTAACCCATATCCTAGGCTACTCAAATTTTGAAAGGCTCAGTTAGCATCCTTGGCCAGGTATAGAGGGTTTGTTTAGCTTTTGTAACAGCAATAATGGAGCAAATATTTAATAATTTTTCTGTAAATGCTTAGGTTTGATGTGATGATGTTTGATTGGTCTAGCTTTTTTCCTGGATATCCTGTGTGGTAGCTAAAACTTGTTTATTCCCTATTATTGCAAACACAAATCAGATCATTCACTTGGCTGTTACAGAGAGGTAATGGGTTTGGCCATCTGCCTGTTAGGCTTTGTCTGTCTGATCTGTGGTAAACTAGAAGGTCACTGTCATCATGTTAATATTTCATGATCCATATTCATCCTTCAGATCACAGTCTTGGGAATAAATAGAGTATATGGCTCATGCTCTAACCATAACAGTACCTTTTAGTGAATGAGTTAGAAAGTAAAAGTGGGTGATTCTCAATAATGAAAATCTAGTAGAAAAAAAAATAATCAAAGAGTTTGAAAAATCTGTGAGCAGGGATTTTGATGCAGTAAGGAACTTCCTGAAATAGGAATTTCCTGAAATAAAAATGTGTTGTATACAGTGCTTTCCAATGATTGAAACATGGTTCATTCTAGAATATTGTAGATATAGTGCTTTTTGGGGAGACACAGTGAGCCATATCAATGTAGGAAAACATTGCAAGCAGTTACATTTCATAAAAATATAATCTTCTACCAGTTCTAGAAAGCTACTTTGGTATTTTGATACAATTCTCTAATACTCAGTGGAATTAATATGTTTACTGATACTCTGAAGGCTTGATTCGTCTGTGTGTAGTGTGACTATTCATGTAATACCCATGAAACTATTAAAACTACTCCACTAGTTCAAAACTGAGGTGATACAGTAGTGAAAAAGCTTAGTGGTACTGCCAAGAATTATGGTAAACACCAATTATTAAACTTTTATCCTGTCAGAGTTTGTTCCCCTCATACCATCCTTCTCTTAACTGTAATCTCCGTTCTCCTTCATTGTAATATTGAGGGATATTTTAAGAATCCCCCTATACAAGGAAAGGCTTGGCTATGACTGTAAGATCTGGTTTGACATCCATGCTGGAAATCATGAAGAAAAAATTGGGAGAGAAAGTAGAGGTACACTTAAACCTAGATTTCCATCCCTGACTTCCTCAAGTGCTCCAAGCTTAAGGTGCTCAGTAACTTTGGTTCCAGTTTCTCCTTGAACACAGCAAGAGCTGCTAAATGCTTATTGTGTTCCAAAACCAAAATCAGGGCACCTCTTCTGTACATGTCAACTTCAGTGTCCTCTCTTGGTTTTTGTTTAATAGATCCAGCCTATATCAAGTTATGTAGTATGACTTTTAACTTGGGAATTTCTTACTTTAACATAAAAGTTGGTAGTAAATAACTGTGATTGTGAATATATTCATTTGAGGGATTTTCATGCATACTTTTTCTCTAAAAGAGGGGGGAAAAAGGATTGGTTGATACTTTTAAAGTAGGGTTTATCTCATTGCTAGATCACATGGACTTTGCTCTCAGAGGGTATTGGAAGAAAGTGTGGCTTTAAAATATTTCCGAGGGTTGTATTCAGCAGACTGGATAAAAACGGTGTTAGGGAGTTACTAAAACATCGATTCCTAATCCAACAGACCAAAACTGTTACAGTCTATTGGGTCAATGCCTGTGACATGATAGACCATAACAGTTCCTTTGGACGTGTCAGGGGCTAATTATACACTTTTTAGTTCTCAGATCATTGACTTGATAGACCAGGAAGAGGCAGATTAGAGCACGCTCTAAGTATTGTCAACCCGAGTGCTTTCAAACCGAGGAGGAATTAAGAGCATTGTGGGAGAGTCAGAGAGAAGATGAAGGAGTGAAATGTTATTAATAAAAAATGGAATGACATGGATATGGTCTGTATGGATTAGCCGTGTAATTTGCAATGTGCTCCAGGCAAGGTGAGGAAGTATTAGAAGAACAAACTTTAAATAACAATGTTGAAGAAATTAATCAAGAAAGAGGCAATTTACACTCTTGCATGTTTTTACGGTAACGTTTCCCACCTCAAAGGAGTCTGAAGCATTTGATTAGGTATTTAAATAGAAATTTTTTCCACATACCTTTGGGCTTGTCAAGTTTCTAATACTCTAAGAACCCACCTGGGGCAAACATGAGATTGTAAGAATACAGCAGGAATGGGAATAGAACTTTTACCCACGTATCCTAAAGAAGTTTTTGCTGAAAACTGCTGTAGGGTGTTTCATATCTATGCATAAAAAAAAGTAAGTCTTCATTTAAACCAAACTGGTAACCAGCCTCTAAACTTCCTTCTGCGTTTCTTCAATGAATTCTTAAATAATCCTGGCAAAGTTTTCATTTATGTGGTATTTTAGTTATAATATGAAAAAAATCATACTGTCAAGTAGTTTGTAAAGTCATTCAAAACTTAATATAATGTAAAGGGAAAGAACTCTTGTTATTCACAATTGCTAAAGAAGTTTATAATCATAACTCTGTGGAGTTAGGGGACTTTATTGTGGCTAAAATGATGGTTACTAGCAAACCATAGTAATCATTTTGAAATCAGAAACCAATAAAAAGTATGTTTTGAAGCATTATTTCAGAGATTATGTGATCTACATAAAGAATAAATCCCCCATTGAAATTAATGTACATTTTGTTATGTATTTTAGTAGATAAGATTGTGCAAAGATTGATTCTTTGCACAAGGCTGACTTCAAAATGCTGTATTCTTTGCCCTAAAGAGAGTGAACAATTTGTCCAAAATACAGTACTAAACAAAATTTTCAAATATAACTTAGAAGACTTCAAAAATAGCCTTAATTTAGCAGTCCTGGGTCATGCTGCCATCAATTTACATTGCTGGCATGGAGCACTTCTGAAGTAAAATTACAGGACTACTTCTTCAAGTATTTAATTTAGGTCATAGAATGTGTTAATCACAGTAAAAGACCAGTAATTTTAGAGCAGTTGTGCCACTGAGATCAGTATGAATTCTACTATGGATTTTTGTTGTATTCAGAATTTCACCTATTAGTTTTAGGTTCCATGTTAAAATGTTAAGATCTACTTAAAAATCACCTGTGTTCCTTGTGCAGATAAATATGCATTCTTTAGACTCTGTATATTGTATTATTAATAATAAATACATTTATATTAGATATATAGTGTAATCATACATAGAAAAATTCCACTGATACAGGAGGTAATATGAATTAGACCCAAGTATATTTGTATGCTGTTTAAAAAAATAAATAAGTCAGGCAATAAAATGTGTAGATCTTTAACGTGAATGGTGAAAGGGCTACACATTTTTCCACTGGTTATTATGTGAGACATAGGTTAAAAATAAACTCTTTTTTTTTTTTTTTTTTTTTTTGCAACAGCAATACTAAATTGCAAATTGCAGCATCAGGTTGCTGGAAATCTTCTTTATACAGTGTTTGAGGGGTAATGGAAGGAGGGAGAAGGGGAGTTTGTACACAAGACATTGCCATGGCAGAATTACATCTGCCCTGTGTGCAGCGTGGACACCTTGTCTTTTCTCCAACCTGTTTTATGGCAGCAATGTCAGGCTGTGCTAAAAGGAGCCTCTCTCTTGTAGCATTTGAATGGGTTGTTTAGCTAGTTCAGTGTGAGGGCTAAAAAAACTGCCTGCCCATCTGCTGGGGAAAGCCTGACATGAGAACACAAATTATGAGAAAGCACCTTCTGTTGACCATTTTCCCCTTTAGGTTTTTTTGTACTTGTTTGGTTTTTGTTTGGTTGGTTTGGTTGTTTTCTCTGTGAATAAATGGAATAATACAGGCATATCGCTGTTTTTGGGAATGCACATTTCCATTAGTTTCCAGAAGAGTTAGGGGGTTGTTGTTGTTTTTTTTATTTTCTTTTCTTGAAGGTGTGCTTTTTGCAGTTGCAAAAGTACTTCTTGGTATTAAAACAAATTATTCCTGTGCAAGAAGTTGTGTGAGCGGTGGCAGGATGAAATTTAATGAGGGATTTCTTTTCTTTTCTGTCTCTCCTGCTGTCTTTGGCAGTATGAGTTATGGTAGAGACATCTTGTCATTGGCTAAATCACGCTGAAATGTCCTGTACTGAGCACAAAGCAGACGCAAATGAGAAGCAATGCAGAGGTGCCTAACCTGGCAGGCAAATTAAGGGCTTGGTTGAGCTGCCTGGAGGCAGGGATTTAGTGCCATTTCAGACACTCAGGGGCATGAGAGAGACCCAGGGAGGCAAGGGGGACACGAGACCTTCTGGAGTGGCAGCTGAGCCTGGGCAGATGGATGAGCTGCCTTTGCTTGGGCACCGAGGATGAGCTTTAGTGATTTCTGTGCACTGATAGTTGCAGAAGTAGCTGCATTAATTTATTTTGATGCAGGGTTTTCCTTTATCTGCTTCCAAGGGCCACCTCAAAATTTCAGAGAAGAGCATTTAGTGAACTGGTCAGGAATGGTGGTGGCAGGACAGCATCACCTTTGGACAAAGAAAGCAAAATATCCTCGTCTTCCCCTTAGTCTTGGCATCATTATTAGTGGTGAGGTTGAACAAGCAGAACAATTCTGTTTTTCAAAAACAAGCTGAACAGTTCTGCAGAAAAAAAGAAGCTGACATTGAAGAAATTAGTCTAAAAGTAAAATATACTTTCCTGATGCACATCAGGTCAAACCGGTTACTGTTAGTGTTGTTGAAGCTTGATACTGCATGAATTATTTATAGTTTTATTCTCACTTCATTTAATGTATCTTATAGGTATGGCTGTGAAGTTGTTTAGTTGTCTCGTGTTGTGATTCAAATGCTATGAGTATGATAATGTACTTTGATCTTACAGTAATGGGAATATAAAGCATGATAATAGCAAAAATCAACCTTCTAATTATAGTTATTATGCTAATATTAAAAAGTTTAAATTCTTTGATAGCCTTGATATTTAAATTTAGGACACCAGAAGGAGGGAGTTGGGGAGGACTTAATAAAGGGATTTTAAAGGGAAACTTTGTCCTTCCTTGAATATTGCAGGAGCCATTCAAGGAGCCAGTTGTCAGCTATATTACAGTTCATAGTGAAAAAGCTCTCAACGTTAGAGTCCTCATAAGAGCAGCAAAGTCTTAGCATTTAGAGCATGAAGGAAAAATAGTATCTTTAATAATATAATGGAGAAATGTTTAGGTGTACGACATATAACTCTACTGGGAATAATCCTTGCTACACTCCATAGTTAGCCCCAGATCCTTGGAGAATACAGTTTGGAATAACTCCAGTGAAGTCAGTGCTTTCAGTTAAGCTGCATCAATTTTACAGGCTGAGATTCTGATCCCTGAACTCTAAATACTGGCTGTGTTTGTAAATCCCATGGTGGTCTTACCAGAAAAAGTCAACTGATTAAACACAGTTTAAATCTTCCCACTGTAATTTCTGTTCACTGTTGTGTTTGCCTTCATCTGAATTTCTGATGTTCTGGGGCTCTGCACTGTTTGCAGCAGTTGCCATATTTTTGGGAGGGGGTCTGCACCTCTGTGTTAAGCAAAATTCCTTCTGTCTACTTTTGTGAAGTTTCTCAGCAAAGCCTAAGAATTCAGTTGCATGAAGCATAATCACTGTATGTTAGTGGATTATAATTTCTTTTCATTTCAAATTTCCTAGAGCTAGTGTGATTATTTTTAGGGAAGTCCTGATTTCTTAAAATCCTTCTTGACCTTTAGTATGGCTTCTATTTTAAGGAAGCTCTGTGTTGCCAAGGAGAGGGATTGAAAACTTCTGGGAGTGCTGGGTGAAATTAGATGTGTGTCAAGATTTTGTACTTAAGTGTGTTCTGTGTGAAATATAAATAATGTTGAAAAGTCCAACTGTCATCCAACCTTTCAGGAAGAACAGGTTATTTGCCCCTACAAGGGTTTTTTTACCTTTGTAGGGGCAAAATATGTAAACCTAAATGTATAAATTTCCAAGGCACAGCTGGGAGAGGTTCTGTACATCTGAAGAGCAGCAGAGCCAAGGACTGCAGGGGGGAAAAGTAGTAGGTTGGTGCTTTTCTAGGAATGTGTAGTATTGCAAACACCCCTCTGGGTACATCCTTTCCCAGGCTGGGACAACTACATGGAAACTTCTAGGGGCAGAACTCAGGGTGACAGCCCATCCTCACCCTAGGATGGAATTGTGCTTTGTGGTGGTTAGATCCTTCAAGTCATAAAAACCCAGCAACTGAGACCCATTCTCTGAATCTCTCCCTCTCTTCCACTTCCAGGTTCTGAATTTTCCAATAATAAAGTAGGCAAATCTCTTATGTGTCAGGCAGGATCAGTGGGGGAGTCTGGACCAAATCTGTACCCAATCTGTTAGAAGTTTCTGCCCTTTCTGATCTCTACTCTACTTTAGGTTGCCACCGACCTTTATTTTAAAGTCTACTTACATGTAGGAAACTTAATAAAAGTTGTATGTACTAATGTTTAACTGAATTATCAGAGTTTCAGTATTAAAGAAAACTTTCACCCCAACTTAATAGTGAGGAGAATTCCCATTTTTTCCATGTGTAAAGGAGGCTGAAGTTCAGTATTGTACTGAAGATGGTATAAAGCAGAATTTCACTCACTGTTCTGGAATCTATTTAACATTCCAGTAACTGGGATCACTGCTGTTAGTGTTTATGAGGATGGGAAATGTTAAGGGAATTTTGGAAGAGTTTGAAGGGAAGTCATAAATATTCCTTAGACAGAAGTGCTGATAATACTCTAACTTAATTTTTCCTGATGGAGCATGTAAAGAACATGTACATCAAAAGCTAATCAACTTCATTGGAATAGCAGGTACCTCAAACTAGAAACTCTCAGAATATCTGGATTAAAAGCAATTTAAAAAGAGAGTCAAGACTAAACACACCTACAGAAAAGATTCCTGTAGAACTAAAAGCTAAAAATGCTTTAGTAATTACAAATAGCAGTTGCTACAAATAGTAATTACAAATTGTTGGCACATTTCTACTAATTTTCACATATGTGACCTTATCTAAGCTTCCTTTCAGCGTTGATATGCATGTGGCTTCTGTATCAGGTCAGGAGGCTTTAGAATTGATGTCTGGAAGTTTTTCCTGTACTACTTCAGCACAGTTAATGTGACTTGTGTGAAGCAAGGCAGCAACAGAGAGCTCTTCTTGAAAAATGGGCAAGTTCTATTTTTATAGTAAAGTACCGACAAAATAAATTTATGAAACATCTTAGGCCTCTTAATAAACTTGTGGTAGTATAAACAGGCTGAAGAAATTAGGTTATGGTATTTTTTTATTTAAAAAAAAAAAGTTGGATAGTCCAGAAGACCTAATTTCTGTGAGTACATAACATTTACTGAAGTAATTTGTTATTAGTAATATTTTTCACTAAATAGTATATATAATAAAAACTTTAGTCAAACTTCACTTAAATTCCTTTTCCTCACCTGCTTAAATATTTTGGTTTAATACTCTATTAGACAAGTCTTTTAATTCAGTGACCTGCTTTAATTTAGAACAGGCTACTTTTAGTGAGGTGAGAAAGCTGAACCTGAAAATATTTTGTTATTCTCTTTTAAATTTGATGCTGCAGAGTATGGGTGTGATTCTGACAGCTGAAGTTTTCCTGGCTACCTCTTACCGTCAGAAAAACTTTCAAACAATACTTGATCTTATAGTGCAAGCCCCATACCTGTCCCAGTACAAAATATTAGTTTAATAATGACTGAAGATCATTCCTGAGGGCATAAGCTCTAACTTTGCTAAGGAAGAAGCTTGTAATAAAAGCTCTTCTATAATAAAAAGTGCAGTACAGAAAGATGCATGTAGAAAATCATGCTTCTTTTTATTTTGAAGTTACTCTGTGAAAAATAATGCCAAGATTGAAAATGCTGACAGAGCATAGTGAGATTTCTCTCCTAAAGCTGTTGTCCATTCTACCACAGCTTGCATCTTTCTAGGACAGTTTAGCAACAAGCAAAAATTCACATGAGGTTTCTTCACAGAAGTAGTTCTGTATATTAAACAGTCATAGCCAGGATAAGGCTCAGGCTCCAGTGATTAAAGATCTTCAGAAAAAACCAATAAACCCTGTTTTATGCTACAGTGTGGCATGTTTTCATCTAACTCACAGCATCAAGGAGAGAGAAAGAAAGCACAAAGTAATGCATTGGATATGCAAAAGGTCTGCTGGGGAGAAAGAGCAGGTGCCAGAACAGGGAGGTTTATGTCAGATGTGGGGCCTCAGAGGCATGTATTTGTTAGGAGTCTGCCAAAGGGGCTACAGGGAATGGAGCAGAGGAAATTAGAACATATTCAAACCTTCTGAAGATGGTGTAATGCAGGTTCAGTAACTACCCCAAAGGAAGAAAGCACATCTAAATCACTTAATAGTACTTCTGTTGTCCTCTCCTTCTGTTCTTGTCTGAGTTCAGGAAACATATCGAATGTTTAAATATTATTTATTTTTTTCAAACTTTAAAAATATCTTTATTGCCATACTGGTAAAAAACGTATTAGTTTTCAATTTGCCAGGAGAAATAAGGAATTGATATATAGACTTGAGAGGAGCAATAGTATGCAGAGTGTTTGCCCTTGGGAAGTAGCTGCTGGGATGGAACACAGCCATTTGGAGTCCCAGCAGCACATTTTCATGACCCACACTGTCTGGGTTTCCATCAGAGAGCTCAGACTGCCAAAGAGTGCCAGTCCTGCTCTTAAGAGGATTGCACTTAGCCCAGGGTGTGAGTATCTAGCAGGCTGAATATATCCAATTGTACATTGAGATCAATGCGTTAGTCATGTTATCCTTTCAATTTTTTTTTCTGTTAATCTCCCTTATAACCAATAACAACTTTTAAAATTTTATTTAAACAAAAAGAAAAAAATGTTTTCTAGTTTTTAAATCTGTGTTCTTTTACATCTGAAGTATAAACCAGTGAGCAGTAAAAATTCAGTTCTGTACTTTCGCTGTTAATACACAAATTAAATTATGGAAGTGATTCTGTATTTTAATAGAGCAGGGCTTATTGTGTAATAAAGTTGGGTCCACTTACATTTCTTGTACATTTTTGAATCATTGAAAGTGTAGCAGTGATGAGGAACACTAAACCGACCTAAAACGCATCATGAATTTTCATCATCTCTTCCTTGTGAGATTTTCAAGCCTCGTGTACTCAGTATAGTTAGTGCAGAAAATTGGTCTTTGAAGGGAACAGCCCTACATTTGCAAAGGACTGAGCTGGGTTAGGTGTCCTTTGCCAGCTCTGCTTTCCAGCTGCTTTAAGACAGATGGAATGTGATGCACCACAGTGTCAGCTTTGTTCCGAAGGACTCCTTTTGCAAACTTTGGGGTTGTCCACACTTAGGAAGAAAACTTGTGTAGTGCTGCCTCTGATGAGCAGTTCTCCCTCTAAGTCTGTGTGAACAGTAGTATAGAATTTAGTTAAATAAAAAACTACCACTTATAAAAACATTAAAGCCATCCAGGTTCTAAAAAATTTATTGTAATTGTTACAAATAACACCTAATTAGTTATATAAATAAAAACGAACTGGTTTATTAAACTCCAGCATCTAATCTTTTCATTCTCACAGATGCTATGCTGAGCAGTATGTAACTTTCTACTTTTAAAACTTATTTATGGAGTTGTGAAATTAATTTTACAAAATGAAAACACAGGGAAAACAGTATCTTCCTATGAAACAGGAATCCTTATAGTAGGTGTTTTTTAAATAGGTACCATTTTGGGTTCCTTCCTTTTTTTAATTAGTTTTCTACCGATAATTACTAAAGAGTTGGTTAAAACAAAGTAAGATTTCAGAACAGTTTCAATAATGTTTGACATTCCAAAAGACAAATTGCAGGGTGTTCTGGGTTCTTTCTGTAGGTACTAACCCAGCAGATAATTCTGTACTTTGGCATCTGAACACAGAGAGTCTGGGGCTCAGTGTTCCACTGTTCTGAGCAGAGATAAAAAAAGGAGTTTGTCAGTAACCTGTTTAGAGACAGTTTTTAAGGAGAAGTGATCTTTCCACTTAGATGAGAGGGCAGTTTAATAACTTTGTAGAAATTAATCAGAGGGATTTTCTGTTCAAAAGTAGCTGGTAAGTCTGCATTGCTACTGGCTGAACCTCTTTCAGGCAAGCCTCTAACTTCTTCTCTCTATATAATTATCACAAGAGGTGATAACAGTAAATACAGTGACAAATTATGCTACCTAAGAAATGCAGAGTAGCTCTGCATTTATATTGTGAAATCGATCCCCCTTTGTTGTTTTTTTTTTAGTTAATGTCTTTAGCATTACATGCAAGGTAAATCTCATTAGCTTGTGAAACTGTTGCAGATGACAAAGAGTAAAACTACCAATTGTACATGCAGGTGAAAATGAAAGAATATTCAGTTTGATCACTAAGTTCACACTAAAAGTATCTCTGGTAGGGCAGAGGCAATGATCGGATACTGCTTTTGGATTTAGTCAATGCTGTCCTTGTAGTACAGATTGCAGATTCCTTGTTTTGTTTTTTTTTTCCCCTAAAATGTGAACCTCTAAGTAACAAGGTTCACAGATTTCTAAATGAAAATTTCAGCTCTCTTTAATACGTTGTAGACGAAGTAATAAAAATAGATTTTGTTCTCTTGGGGTTTCAATCTTCAAGGCTCTGTTACCCCTAAGAGACGTTTGCTCCCGAACAAAATAGTTTTCAGTAGGATCCTCAGGGTACTTAATGCTTGCAGAGCTAAGATTTTCCAGGTAATTCTTAATATTAGCCAGACCTAGTTCCTTCTGGCTCCTATTTATTAGGCTCTTGCATTTTAAAGCTGTGCAGAACAGAAAGGTGCAGTTTTTTCTATGTTCCTGGCAGAGCAGGAGGCAGGAGCTCTGTGCAGTCGGGAGTAAACAGTAAAACAAGTAAAACTTGTGAACCCAAGTGTTAAAACTTCACCCAGGTTCTTTATTAATCCTGCACAACACCAAAACATTGCAAGGAAGCTGTGTATATGCATATAAAGGAATCATTTGATGTTAATCCTTCAACATGGTTTCCACTAACCCAAATCCTGTTTGCCTTGACTTCGGAAAGGACAAATCAGGATTTGTGGCATAAGGAAGTTTTCTGCATTTTGAAATATTAGTGTATTTAACATTTCTCTTTTTATGTTACCTGGTTTATAAAAGAATTTTGCAAGAGAAGGTTTATATGAAATTACTCATATTTCTAGCTTATTGTCCTAAGATTCTGCAAAAGACTTTTCAATGTATTTGGATGACAGTATATGAGAATATACTATGTCATTTTTTTTAACAAATAGCAGAAAATTAATTTTCTGATTGCAGTTATATTAGACATAGAAAAAGCAAAATATTTTACTTTTGATATCCTCCTTTCAGATGCACAAAGTAAATTGCAATTTAATTTTTTTTTCCCAAGCGCTTTTTACATATTTCGCAGTAGTGCCCTTTAATAGCTATATCAATATATTGTTTTATTTTTACTAGACTTCATAAATATATTGACATATCTGTAACACTAAACATGAAGCTTCCAATGCAAGAGTTTGTACATAGTCCATATCCAAATGTCACCATTATTTCATTTAAAAGATCCCAGCATGTCTACCTCATGATCCTTATGAACTCTATAGTACTGAAATACGTCAACACTTTTTCTTGCTACATTCATTAAAATTAAGCACCCTTCCCCTACCCCATCTGTAAACATCAAGTCAATTGGCAGCTAGCACATTTCCCAGTCAGCAAGCAGTATTGTGAATTTTATCTTCTCTTGCAGAAATCAATTCGTCTTCGTTGCAGCAGATGAAATTTCTTGTAACACCTCTGCAGGTAACAATCATTGATACTTCTTGATGCATCCATCCAGGTCTCAATATCCTTTTTCACATGCTGCATTGAATCGTAAGACAAGGCATAGGAAAGTCCAGAGTTATAAATCTTTGGGATAGTTTGATTAATTTGTAGCTTCAGCCTATAGGCTCTGCCCTAGAAAAGCTGTTAGGTTATTGTGCTGACTCTGGTGTTTTGTGTCCAGTTTAAATATCATATGGCCTAGTACATAAGGATGTGTTAAACCTTCTGATAAAAACTTACTGGGCAGTGCAATCAAGACTGTGACTTTCAAAAAGCCAAAGCAAACAGAACTGATGAAAAGAGTAAAGGCTTAGATGTTTGTAGGACATTGTAAGTGCTATAGATTTAACGATTTTCTTTTCAACTCTTTGGGGGCAAATGATGCCCACAAGGGTCCAGCAGACCCTAAAGCACTCACAAAGTCTATCCTATGGATAAGATAGTGGGAGAGAGGGTCTGTGCCTTCAGAGGATCGCTCTCTAGTAAGTAAAAAGTCTTGATATACTATCATGTTGTAAGCCTTGGGTACAGAAGAATGAATAATGTCTTTAAAGGGTAATGGTATTTTGTAAATATGTTGAATATGTCAAGGGATTTTCTCTCTTTTAAGCAATAGAGTTTGAACAAGTTTAGTCTTAATTCAGGTAAGGATGGTATTATGTTGCTATACATAAGAAATCAAAAGGCAATATAAATAGTAATAGTGATGGGACTTATTCTGCCAACAATGTTATGCAAAAAATCAAGTTCATAGAAGTTGCTCATATTGAAGGATGAAAGGGTATATAGTGTGAAACAAAATGTTGGTGTTAAGAAGTGTTTATTTATAGAGTTTTATATTAGCAGAAATAAGAGAAAGGTGATGAGATTTCTGTTTATGCCATAATGTTCTACATAGCAACAAATCAAGAGCATTTATGTATGAAAAAGAAAATCATAGCTAAACCCAAAATATGCTAAAATTGTAGCAATGTCTGTGCTAGCTACAGCAACTTTGGTGGTAATCTGAAAAGTTCTTCTGTAATAAAAACCTGATTTAACATGGGTTTTTCCAAGTCCTATATCATGAATAAAATACATTTTGAGAAGTCAATACTTGTCACATTCTTGACATCACTAGACTTGGATTTTGGCTCCATTATTTCCCTTGAGCTTCCTGCTCAGCTCTTCATTGGAGTGAGCTCTAGTAGGAAGGCTATTAATTTGTAAATCTAAGCCTTGCTAAGTCAGAAAAACTGTAATTATTTTAGCAGTTTTATACTTGGAATTCTTGAGTTAGATCTGGGGTCTGTGGGGCCTGTTTTGCAGAGTGAACCCTTCTAAGAAATAATTATTGCTCTAATACAGACATTTTTTTCCCTCAATTCAGGCACAATTTAAGTGCCCAAGGCTGTATTATACACATTCTGTATTGGAATTTCAGTAAAAAATGTGACACTCTTATTTATCAGTACATTCAGTGAACTTCACACAAAAGAAAATAGATCTCTGTGTATATTTATTAAAACTTTTCAGTTTACCAGCTGATTACCTCTGTTGAATTGATTCAACAATAAGGTATTTTTGTTAGGTATATTTTTGACCATGTGATAAACACATCTATCATAGGTGACTGTAGGTGCCTTTTTTTGCTATAAGATATGAAGTGGAAAGCTAATGAGAGCCTGTATCTGCTGTTTCTAATATACTAAAGTTTTAGTAATAGAATTTAAAGGACTTTTGGCTTTATAAAAAAATAGCTCCCTGGCCCGTATTCCTGGGATTCAAGTTGCCAAAGTTGAATTTGGTCTTTTGAATCTGTAAGTTGACTCGCAACTAATTTATTATCTGATGTTTTCTGGTTTAATACGTGGAGCATATATAGAGTTACATAAACCTTTAGAACCAAAGCTAACCTTCCTGTGGTTTTTCAGATGCATGCAAAACAGCTGCAGTATGATTTTATAGTGCTTTTTTTAGTGCTCCTAAACTCAATTGCAGTGATTTAACTGTGTTTGTAGAATTGACGTAAAGTGAAGATACTGATAATATGCTCAATGTTTGAAATGTGAGTATATGTATGTTTGTATTGTTTCCTCTTGTAGACTTCAAATAGTAATATAACAAGTAAAGTTTTGGCTGGAACTTTGTCATCCAATGGAAATGGGAGGTCTTGGGTGATTCTGCTGGTAACATTCACTCTTCTCTCCCTAATACTTTATCATTCCTGCCAGAGGATACTTAGCCCTCAGCCACACAATAATCTTATTTGATTTGGGAATAAAGTAATCTTGAGTAGATAAATGTGTTAATGAACATAGTGTCCATATACACATTTCTATTTAAATATGTGTATCTGTTCTTGAATGCACATTACATAAGGAAAACCTCTTCAGGTGTCTGCCAGAGGGGTCCTTCCATGGGAAATTTAAAAGCATTTCACTCCTGATTGCATCCAGTGCATTCTGAGGCTAAAAATAATTTCTCTTCAGAAGAGAAGTTCTGCACTTCTGGGATAGATCTTCTCTGGCAGGAATGATTAAAGGGTTTGCAAACAGAACTAGAACAGAGGCAGGGAAACTATCAGAAACCTCCTAGCACTCTGATGATGGAATTTTAACAAGGATCTCTGAAGACCTTCCTCTAGCGAATCTCTGACAATAGTTACATTAGGGGAGAATTAATCCTGAGGTTCTTGGCTGATGGGGGGCAATGGGCATCTTGCCCTGTCAGGTCTGGATAAATCAGAACGAGACCCAGAATAAACCTTTGATTTATTTATGTGTTGGTTGCAGAACATTGTTCATTTTGCATCTTTAGCATTTTTAGTGGATTTTTCAAACCAGTGCTCAATCTATTTTTTTTTCTTTTAGGTTTTATAAGATCAAAATTCATAGTTTGTAAAGAAACTATATTTTTAGTGTCTCTTCCAAGTGCATTCTAGGAGGTACCTGCATATTTATGTTTTTTGTGTAAAAATGAGACAGGATCATTATTCTAGATTTATATTACTCTCTCTCTCTTCTTCCAGTTTTTAACTGTTATCCAACCTCCATGTACAAACAAAATAATCCAGTGTGGATGCATGCTTCATATTATTTTTCTCCCAAGTGTATTTGCAATGGTTTTGGAATAACAGAGAGAGAGAGGCAAGTGTATATATAAACCTTAATTTACAATGAAGTATGGTGGAAGTGGATATAACATCTGTCCAATTGTGACTGTATTTATTTACATTTCTGAGCAGAATCAGCCCCAGGAGGAGGGATTGTGTGTTTGTGTGTGCACGCAAAGGAAATGCTTTATAAAGCTTTAAAAGTTGACATTCTTAGATTAAGTTATTGACCTCCACTTGGAGAAAGATACAGTCTCCAAAATAGATTAAACATTCTGAAAGGTTTAATTTTATAACTCTAGGAAAGATGTTGCATACAAGCAGGCAGCTTAAAGAAACAAACATTGGAATTTGTACTGTTGAAATATTTGAAGAGAAAGAATAATGGCCATTTTTAACAAATGCAATTGCTCCAATCATTGCAATTCTCCTCTATACCATTATTAACCTGTCAGCACTAACACTGCCACAAATGTAATTTATTAAACACTAGCAAATATGGAGATACTTATTTAAAAGCAGATCAGTATTGGATGAAGTGCTTAAAATGTGCCTGTTGTGGCAAACCTACCTCTTCTGTGTTATATAAATAATTTCAGCTGGTCAAAATTTTGCCATGCATACTTGTATACATCTCATTGACCTATTCACGTGTCTGGTAGGAGATACTGATCACATCAAACTCTTGCAAAAGAATTTTGAGCAAGTATAATCCAAACTGCTTTGGAAGAATGCAGCTTCAGAGGTATTTCCTTTAGCCTGTTAGAATTACTGTGAAGACATATGCTCAGTTGTGAGAGGTTCTTCCCTTTTAGTGTTGCTGCCAATGGGTTTGACTTCATTTCATGAAGCAATTTGACTGGGAAAATAACCATTTTCTATGAGATGCTTTTATTATTATGCTCTGCTCTTCCGCTAATCAAATAAAAAATGAAGATGAAGGAGCATCTGTAAGGTCCTTGTGCCAGTATTTATTTAAGGCTGTACTGCTGTTCCCTGTGAAAAATGGCAGACACTGAAGTTTTTGCTCTGGAAAGACTAGGAAATGTTGCGCTAATGCACAGAATTAAACTTCTTCTATAAATTCAAGTGTCCTTTATGTTGGCAGTTTAAACTTGCGTTTACTGCCGCTGTAAATAGTTGCTTATATGGAATTCCATTTGTTACAGCTTTTACTGCTCTCGGTAGTTGTGTGGTAAAGATGTTCAGCTATCGGATCAGTTGATAAAAATCAGTAAACACTTCGATTATCCTCTCTTCTTCTTTCATGAAGTTTGATTAATTCCTTTTTCTCACCCAGTGAAAACACTGGCAGCCCTCGCTGGCATCTTTGTCACTATCTCTGTGACAGCTCTGCCTTCCCCGTGCTCGCAGTTCTAGGTCAGTTCGCATGGCTGGTCAAATGTGACAACATGACAAGATTAAGTAAAGCTGAGGTTCTGTGATTTGTAAATGGAGGATTTGCAATGTGAAGCTCCTTTGATAACAGAAGTAGTGAATAATCTGTGTTTGTCCTCAACAAGTGCGTTAGAAGCATGCCTGCATCTTCTGGGCTGGTATTTTTTTCTTTAATGAAGCAACTGGATTTTTTTTTCTCTCTGATAGACTGGAAATAGTGCCCATGAACGATGGTCTGTGTGTGTGCATGTTTGTATGCCTATATACAATAATTAAATGAGCAAGGATTCAGTTTTAGCATCTTGAGATTATCATACTCCATTTAAAACATTAAAAAATACTCTGGTTGCATTCTGCACAACTTTACACACAAGCACAAAAGACTGCTTTCAAATTTAATAAACAAAGTACTCAGTATATTTATTATTGAACGAGATAAGAATTTCTTCAAGGTCTATTTCCCTGAAATATAACAGCAATAGTAACAGGAAAATTCTTTACAGATCAAAGAAATACTTAGTTTTCATTGGAATAGAGCTGGTTTTAAGTGTCACTTGATGGCAAGCCACAGTTTCCCCAGTGGCTTTTTTTAAGGAACTTTATATGAATTCTCAGTTTCTTGGATAGAAGGTACACAGAAAGATGGTGGTGGTAGCGTAGAATTACTATGGTAGATTTTTGACAAGGCATCAGCTGAAATTCCCACATTTGTGTAAATCCAGACAGCAAGACTGAAACTTGAATGAAAGCTTTTAAGCTGAGATCTGTCCCTGAGATTGCTCCACAGCAGTTATTCAGCATCAGCTCAGGGCAAAGTCACCTGTGCTGCTGTTTGTTACACTTCTGTGTTTCTGCAAAATAACCAATATCAGTCATGTTTGGTTCAACGTTTAAAGAGGTGGTAGCTCAGCTTTGGCTAGCTGTAAACATCCCACAAATTTCAAAAGCAGCTCAGGTTGGCAAACAGAAGTAAAAATGAAAACCACATCTGAGCACCAGAACCCAAAATTTCTGCAAAACGTGCCTGTCAATGAACAAGAAAATTAACTGGCCAAATTGAGCTATGACATAAATAAGTAAACAGTCAAGAATTTGAAATTCATCTCTACATACAGAAAATTCTGCATAGGCTTCTCAAGTTTCTCCTTGCTCCAACCTGCAGGAAAAAGTAAACACTGCTTCTAATATTTAAGCAATGACATATTTATGAAGATCCTTTAATGGAAACCTTTCATTATCTCTCTCTCCCTGAAGACTCTGGTCAAGTTTCTTATCTCTGGGAAAACCTAGGAATGGTAGTGCTGTACTGACAGGAAATCCCTTATGGCTCTCCAAGCATCCAGGAGTTCAGCATTGCAGTACACCTTGAAGTTTCCCTGTTTCCTTGTGCTGCCTGTCTCTTCCCAATTCTTTCTCTGCTCCACATCACAAATCTGTAGCACATTCTGGGTCATGAAAGAGGAAGATGACATGCAATAATGTATATTATGGTCCTCTCTTGTGCAGTGACCTTTAGTGTTTGATACTGGGCATTTAAAACTGTGCATAAAAAATTTTAGCCTTCTTAACCTTTCCAATGAAGCAAAATGACCAGAAACCATTTTTATCAACAGATTTCAATTTCCTTGGTCTCATGTTAAAACTTCAGAGACATCTTTCTCCGTGGCCTTTTGAGATATGGAGAAAGACTCACTGGTCATTCAGGTGACTGAAATGCCTGAAGTTGCTTGGTGTTAATGTCTAAAATGAAGTTAGTTGCTTGGTTGCAGGTCCTTTGAACACCGTAAGGAGATACCATCCTACTTCAGTGAGATGAATTTTAAGTTAAAGGGCCATCACTGCTGCACAGGTTTGACCCACTAAACCAGAAATACTGCTCAGCAGTGTGGTGTGTGACTGGGGTGGACACGAAAGAGCTCTGCTGCTCACAGTTATGTGACCCAGAGAAACAGCACCACGTTACTGGAATCATTTAGATGACCCCTGCTTTCCTTATATTCCTTCCACTTCTTTACTAAAATCTTCACATCTTTGTCTAAAATTTCACTTAGGTCTTCCTGTACCAGAGGGGAGCTGTGGATTGCCCCTCCTGTGCCACCTGCCAATGGCAAGAGGCACATCCTGCAGCGATGCCCATTCCCTGGGTGAGCAGGCAGGAGCACCCAAACACTCTGCACTGACCTCTCCCACTTCACCACAACCCAGTCCTTCAGTTGCCTCTTTGTGAAATTCAGTAGTAATTGTCAGCACAACAGTTTCTGTAATTTAAGGTTATTCTGGTTAAAGATTCAACACATTTAGGTCTGAAGATGAAATTATTTTTTCACTTGATTGTTCAGTTATAACCAAAGCTGGTAAAGAATGGATAATATTTTGAAAAGCTTAGAAATATGAGCTTATCAGTGGTACACATACTTTGCTTGTAATATGGCAAGTAATGGGGGATGAGATCTCAGCTAGATTTAGCTGAGATAGTGACCAACTCTTAACTTCTCTCTTCTTAAGCACATTCATAATTTTCTTTATTTCCTCCAGTGATGTGTAGTTGTGAAAAAATGTGTTAACTTGGTTCTTATTTGTGTGGTGAAATTTTCCTTACTGAAGCTGTTATCAAACCCTATAAGATATATGTTATTAAGAAGCTTCTAAATGTGTCCAGTATTGGATCTCCACTGTCTGTGCTACATCTATATGGAAATACAGCCATAGCACTAAAGAACTTAAAATCCTGAAATTGTAATTACAATTAGAGAGACTTTAACAGTACCTACTGCTGAAGACTTATATATTCCATTTAAAAAGACCTACTAAAATAAATCTCACAATTTCCCATTTTTAATTCTTTTTTTATTTTTTTTCATTTGTTTCATGGACAACAAATTGTCCTTTATGTAGTATTTTAGCATTTTTAAACCCTCTGCTGAAAATGATTGACAAGATTGAGGAGTAGCATACGTAAAGAACGTAGATGGTGGATAGTTTACAGTTGTACTTACAGATGTCAGCATGGCTACACTTTTTTTTTCTCAGTTATTTCCCAGTAAGTTGTTAGTCCAGCTATTTAAGAACCACTGTCAGTATGGTAACAAAATGCTAGCAAAACGTATTTTTTTTTCCCCATTATGTCCTGAATACATGTCCCAGATACTGGAAACTAGTGGAACATACCTTGTGCTAATTAGTGATGCATCAAAATCATTCATCAGATGTGTTCTTAGACAAGGATTTGTGAGTGCACGTATTGGTTTCGATACACTGATTTAACATCTTGTAAAATGCACACAGATAATTCCATTGACTATTAATTTATTCAAAATACTTGTCCTCAATTTTAGTAAATTGTTTACTTAGAATCATTATTTCCAGTGTAAATGGTCACAAAGCGTTTAAATGCCACTAATTTTAATGAGGAATAAGCACGCTGGCAATAATAGTGAATAAATGCACCAGTGTCTGTGTGACTGAAGCAGCTTACTGATTTGCAGTGTGACAATATAGTTTAAATCCTTCTTACTATTTTCAGCATGGAAATCAGAATCTATTCTGCTAACCTTCTGAGCTTCTAAATTTGGTGTCATGCAAGGGCGTGTTTAAAAATTAGCATTTAAAAAGAAACCCACTTGCTTTAAGTTTAAGCTGACACTGTTCCTTTCCTCTGTGGAAATGAAATTTATTAATCATAATAAAACCATCATATTCTGAAGGTAGAGGTCACCCTGAGGAGGAAAAAAAAAAAGTCTATTCATCACAGAGGAATTTCAATGCATTTTTTTTCCCAGATAATACCTGAGCATGTGTTCTTTCCCCTTTGGAAATATATTCTTCCATGTTTGTGCTTACATATGTCAAGTGTGTTTAGGAAGGTGCAAAAATGAGAATTTTGTGATTTAATTTCACATACTTTTTTTTTCTTTTACAGAAGATTTGGAAGAATGCTTTTTACGTTTTATTTTGTGTTTACATTGCCCACATTTGTTTAAGTGGAATTTCAATATCCTGTAAAAGAAAAAGAAGAAGTGTTTCTTATTTTAACAAGAGTATACGCATTACTAATTCTGAAATATCATTTCCATGTTAATATCACAGTACAAACTTTAGCATTATCATAAAATAAATGTAAAACATTCTTTTTAAGGAGCAAGGATTGACTTTGCTCACAGTTTTCCCATTAGGATTACTTCACAGCTTTTTTGTTTTAAGGAAGAAACATGGTTTATATAGTAAGATGAAAAAAAGCAATGTAAACCACTGACAATAAGTGATTACTACTTTGGCAAAAGAATAATAAAATGCACTCAGAAGTCAACGCTGGGTTGAAACGGTCATATTTTCATCTTTTTAAATTGCTTAATGTGTGTGTTTATCCATGTTTTTCCCTTAGTTGTCAAGATTTCTGTCAAATCATGATACAATATTAGCAACGTGTTTTATTACATAAGTGCTGTAAATTTGCCAGTTACTTCAGTGGTTGACTTAAATATAATAATAATTTAATAAAGCCCAAACAATATGTATTCAGGCTTGTTCCTTCCTTACAAGTGGCCCTTGCATTTAGGCTACTTAATCCCCTGTCATGGGTGACCCAGGAGACTGTTTTGTGAGACACTGGGACATAGTCAAGGATCCTGCAGGAATGGGGTGTAGGATGGACACAAAATGCAGCCCTTAATCTTGACCAAAATTAATGTGATTGCTACAGGTCTAAATTTACAGCCCTTGCTCAGCATTGCAGCAAACAGATAGAAAAAAAAAATAAAATAATAAAAAGAAATATACTGAGTCCCACTGCTTTAAAAATAATAGTCATAGCATTAAAGCTGTATGAGAATAGTCCAGGCAGTTCCTCCTCTGTGTTACTTGGGCCATGAGGGAAATTTATAACGCTGAAAACATGCCTAGCTTTGAATTAATTGTTTTCCCTTTCTAGATGTCTTCTTACTGTTTGAATGAGATTTGGTTGAAAAGAATTCAAATTTTATCCTGGTGTCTAAAATGGAACCTCAGACTTTAAAAATAGGCAGAGGTAATGTCTTCTTCACTTCAGTGTAGATGGACAAGACCTAAGAGATTCTCTTATGGTTACTATCAAATCTCTAAATTATGTTTGCATAGGGGTTACCAAGGCTGAGGTTTATGGAAGTTCTTCCTACTCCAGAGGCTCCAGAGGGTGGGATCAGTGTCAAACCTGCTCAAAGAACTCTCAGTCTCCCTTTCCAACTCAAAGAATCCCAAAGTCATTTACCCAACACAGACTGTTGTGATCGATTTTCCTTCCTTTTTTTTTCAGCGGGAACTGCCTGTTTTCTTTGTTGTTAACTGCCTTGGATAGTTTCCAAAAATAGGTATTCATGGATATCAAACATTTAAATGCAATTGATATAGAAAGAGGAATTAATATATTTTATATAAGTCTTTTAGACCTGTTTTCCTGAGTTTGAGACCAGGTCTTAAGGAAAGTGGTTGCCTAACACACTGTTACCCCTGGATATCCATGTATACCTTTGATAGCAACGAGGCCTTCTCTGCCCAAATCTAAAGTAAACATAGGTGTGCAGTAAGATACAGAGCCCACATTCCTGAACTTGTGGTACTTTAATAGTTTAACTCATTTTTAATGTGTTATCACTTCAAAGAAATTTGGATTTACTAAGTAAACAGGACAGTACAACTGAAGGCATTCAGCTACAATGGTTTTACTTTGTACTGAAACACCCAGATTTTAGAGTACTTTATAAAAACATCGATAAACTTTACATTTGCTCAAAATGCTGGACTCTGTTGGTGGGAAAAAATGGTTAATTCACAATACTGAGTATTAACAACGTGCACTTGGAAGTTTGAACTTCCTGAATTTTTTTCTACTTTTTATTTTTTTCCATCAAGGTGTGTGGTTATACATTCTTGGAAAAGGAAAAGCATGTGACTTCTGCAAATCTTGTTCAGAGAGTCAGGGATGGGAATGTAGTGCCAAACCCTTTTGCCTTCAGCCAGCACCGTTGTCCCAGCAGGTTATTTGCTGGGATTTCCATACGAAATGAATCCCTCCTAATCTTGCAAATTTTGGCTCAGTGAGATGGAGAATTAAAGACTACCTTGTCTGTG